>NC_064627.1:926698043-927925543 GCF_023864275.1 Schistocerca cancellata | reverse complement strand
CCTGCAGTACATCCTACATTCCGGTAATCCTCCTGCTCTCAACCTTCATTAGTCACTGTCCTCTTCCATCCAGCCCCCTCCTTGTTCCTATTCCAGCACTCACAGCCGTCATTTCACTGCCACACCCAGTCTTTTAATTTCTCTCCTTTCCGCTACTGCCTCTCCCCCCCCCCCCCCCCTCTCTCCACCTTCCCTACTGCACTCTATTTAAACTGCAGCACTTCACTGTCCAACCCCCCCCCCCCCCCGCCATACTATCCCTCCCCCTCCCCACCCCAGCCTCCTCCATACCCCCACCCAGTTGCCACTCCAATCATGCACATCCATACTCCCACCCAGTTGCCACTCCCATCATGCACTGGTGCTGCTGCTCGCAGTGTGGTTTCAGTTATCTGAGACTGCAAACGTGTGTGCACATTGCGTTTGCATGAGTGTGTGTGTGCGCGTGTTTGTTTGCATGTCTATTGTTGACAAAGGCCTTAATGGCTGAAAGCTATAATTGTGTGAATATTTTTGTTGTGCCTATCACAACTCAGCATCTCCGCTATATGGTGAGTAGCAACTTTCTTTCTCTAATATTGTTAAATATAAAAGTTACTAATTCCTACCCACCATGTTTTACACATTACAATAATATAAATTCTTCTATGGCATTGAAGGAGAGTTTGTTCTCAAATTTTCATTTGCCATCTGTCAGACATTTTACATCACTGGGCAAGTTATCAAACATTGTAGTTGTGGCATTGTGCATCACTTTTAGTGTTTAATAAAATCTTAATATGGAGTAACGAGTGTCATTTTCCTTTCTGGTATTGTAATAATGTACATCATCATTCCTTTGGGACTGAAGAGGATAATTTATAACAAAATTCATGAGGGAATAAACAGACAGTGAAATACCAGTCAGAATGCCCAACTCCTTAAACAGATGTCTACAAGATGATCGTGGGTGAGCACCATATATTATTTGTACAGCACGTTTTTATGCAATGATGAATTTCTTTCCCAGAAATGAATTACCCCAGAACATTATTCCACATGACTTTATTGAGCAAAAATATGTCAACTTACTGATTTGCCTCTTCCCAAGATTTTCAATGATTCTAACGAGGAACCCTTGAGTGCAGGGTCACAAATTCATTATTTAGTAAGGTGCATTTGAGTGTTGAGTTAACAATTATGACAGTAAAAATATAAGCTGCTTGTGACTCACCATGTGATCAGGAGGGCAACAGAAAATGAGTGACCAGCAGGTACAGAGTCAATCTTCTATGGGATGTATGTATTGCATGTGACAAAATGGACATTATTGACATCCAAGAAATGTTCAAAACAAGTCATTAATTTGATCCATGAACACCGAATCAAAAATGGCATGCCACGGTGATCACAAAGGTTCATACCATCAAGATCAAAGGCAAACTCCCTGGGAGTTACAAACCTTGGAGGTTATTCAGCAAGGTATCCACTCTTAAGGAATGCAGATAGAATCATATTGGTGAGATCTGAAGAAATGTGATGGCATGCAGCCAAATGCGGAACAATCTGCTGTGGAGCTTATCATGAAACTGGCTATCCTTATGGCATAGCTGCATGTAATGTGACAATATCTTTCATAGGTATGGAAACAAACAAACATCCAGAGGCTGAATTTGTCTAGTGGTTCCAGGTGCCATGAGTTGCAATGTTATACATTTATCAAGAAGGATAGTTTGCACTAAATGAGTATGATTTTTACACGCAGACCAGATATCAAGCAAAAGCAAGTTATTTTGACTGTCTATTGACCAAATTCTGTGCTCATACCATAGCTGTAGTTCTCTTATGCCAATTTTCCCAATCTTGCTCACTGTGATGTAAATATTCCCTTCTGCCCTTTGCAAGATCGTGAACACGAGAAAGAATCATAGGGAGCAAAGCACCACCAACTTCTTGCAGCACAATAAATAATTTTCCAACCAATTTACCATCCAGATTAATAGTCAGTGTAATTGTTCATACAACTCTCTTGGTACCTCTAATTTCCAGAGATCCTTTCACAGGCATTTACTCTTCAAATCTTGAATTTTTGAAAACAAATTCCTTACTTAATGATGGGATAAGTTTGTTTATCTCATCTACAGATGTTCGTGCTGATTCTACAGTTTGCTGTGCTTTGTTAAGCTGATGCTTCATTTGGAATTTCGTTATCTTATGTGTTCCAATTCTGTAGCACTATTTGAAGTTATTCAACCATGCTCTGCTATCCTTTAAATCTATGTTGTATGCCATGTGATGTACAAAATGTATTAGGTCGCTGTCATGCACATCCTTAAATCGTATCAAGCATCCTTGAAATGCACAAACACCAGTTTTTATAACAAGTGTGCCTTGAGTGCCATTGAATATCTGTAGCTTTTCTTATGGACTACATGGTCATACAGCTGCAGACTTATTCGAAATCTGTTCATAATTGTTTTCTTTACTATGCTGAGGATGATCTTCCATATACATATTATGTTTAGTACCTGCTCCTTGGACAATGATTGTCCTTCACTATGTTTCACTGGAGATGGGATGTTCATGTTACATGCACAAACTCACCTCATACACTGACCTCTTCTGTTACCATGGCTGCCCATTTATAAACAATCATCGCCCTCAGTATTGTTAAATAAGGGCTCTTTAACAAAATTACAATGAAAGCTCTCATTTTAAAACCAATGACACATTTCAACAACTACAATAACTTTTATAGAGTAAATACAAAATTGAATTTTCAAGTATATAATAACTTAACCGTGTATAAATGCTCAGATATGTGGTGTTAACGATCTTCTTACTATTTTAATTAAAAAGGTTCATGGTTCAGGGAATGTTCCTACCAATTACAGGACCTACACCCTACAATACAATTATAATATAGTAAATGGTTTCTTTGTATCCATTCCACAAGTACATGTTTACCTACACCCCTACATCAGAAATTACTGTTTATGGTTGAAAAATATGTGTTTTTTAAATCAGTTTCAATGGACTGTTACATTTCAGTCTTCACTTGATTCTTCTGTTGGTACGTATAGATTCATGAAGGTTGCATTGCCTTTGATATGCAGAGTATATATTCTTTCATTATATGGAGTGAAAGCAATAACAGATCTATACATATCCTTTGAGACTGTAAACTCAGCTCCATGCTCCTTTTGCCATTCATCTTTTCCTCAATAACGTAGCGAGAATTTATGCTTATGAATCTCACCACTTACCTTCCACCTGATTTCCTGAAGAGCAACAACTTCCTTTCCATACCTTAGCACATCTTCTGAAATACTATTCCTAACTTCCTTCTGCAGCACTGTACATATGTTTCGTGTTCCAAATTTAAGCACTGGTATATCCTTATTCCTGTTCCTTGGCACAATTTATCTTTTTAAGGTCAGTCCAAGATTCCTTGTTAAATTATTTGTGATGATAGGCTTTTTACGAGGCAAGAATATTGAACCTGTGCTCAACCCCATTGTGGAGGTCGAGGCATTCATTTTGGGGTTAACTACCCTAGAGGAGCAGATGACCTTGTCAATGGAGTCCCCCACCCCAAGGTGTGGAACATGCTTTGTCTGGGGTCCTCTGCTGGGACCAATATGGCTGGGGTGACCCTGCCGGCAGCTACGCTGCTGCCACCATAGCCCCAGCTTTTTCAGAGTTCACAAAGAGACCCAAAACACTGTTTTGTAAAATAAGGACTCAAACTATACAGGGTGCTTTAAAAATACTTTTACAAACTTTGGAGTCAGATTTCTGACACAAAAACAAGAAAAGAAGTTGATGTAAACATATGTCAGAAAATCCTTTCTTTTCAAGTTATTAATGAAAGTTGTCGTTCAACTGCTTTCCGGGTACAACCCAGCAACTCCACTTACCTGTGCACCAGTTTCACTCATTGTGTCCTAGATGGTGTTGTGTTGCCAGGGAGACTTGTTTAGATTTGTCATTCATCTGTCTTCAACAAATTCATTGTGTGCATGTACTACAGCTAGCGAGTTAACTGAAAGTGTTCTGTTCAAACATGGCAGGGTATTCATTTAGTGAGCTGGCAGGTATGATTTTTATGTATGGCTGCATGAATGTGATGGGTACCAGGCTGTACAGCTGTATCAGATGGCATTTCCAGACTGAAGACAGCCAAGTCATCCAACCATCGGTGCTGTGTATTGTCGTATTGTCAAGACAGGATCTGCAGCACCACGGACAAATAATTGAGGAAGATTGCTCGTTGTTTGTATGCCTGATCAGAAAAAGCATGTTCTGTGGGTTTCAAGGAAGGGACAGGTATCAATGCAAGACAAGTGGCCCTGGCATGAGGCTTACCTCCAAGTTTAGCAGGGAGGACACTTCTCAAGCAACTCATGTATCCATACAATCTTCAATGTATGCATGGCCCTATGTTTGATGATCACCCGCCATGAGTGAGCTTTTGTCGATGATTTATTGTACAAACTGCCAACCCATTATTTGTCTCTTCAGTTTTGTTTACTGAGGCAACATTTGAGAAAGATAAAATACCATATGTCCCCAACCAGCATATATGGGCCAATCACAATCACAATCCTCATGCTACAGTACATCAACACCAGTTTAAGATTAACATGTAGGCTGGAGTTGTAGATGACTGTCTGGTAGGGTCATATGTCCTCCTAGCATGCCTTACAGGTGCTGTATACAGGGAATTATTTCAGTCTCAGTGTTTGAGATGCCCTGGTTGGTATCTGTCATGACAGCTGTATAAATACAGGAGGACTAGTTCCATGGCCTGCATGTTCCCCCAATCTCAGTCCTTTGCATAATAATCTCTGGGGACACATTGAACAATTGGTCTATGCAGCAAACCACCCAGATGCAGAAACTCTTCATTGATGTGTCATGGACGCTTGAGAAACCAGTTGAAACTGCCAGGGAGTACCTGAAAAGATGTGACAGTCCATTATTTTCAGAATGCACGTGTGTTTCAAAGCAGGAGGATAACATTTTGAGCATTTATTATGAATTTATGTGTTGATGAGCTTCAATCACCTAAACCAAAAACATTCATTTATAACTTGAAGGTTTTTTTTCCCCCCCTGTAAGGAACCCATCCCCAAAGTTCGTAAAAGTACTTTTGAAACACCCTGTATAATCAACTACTAAAAGATATCAAAGACACAAAGGAACTGCAAATTTAAAATATGTCTTAAAGTACTAATGAGATCATGTGATAAAAATTATTACAAATAAATAATCAGGTTGGCCAAGTTTGTAGGTTCAATCAAAAACCAAGGTGTACTATCAAAGCAGTGTTGTGATTTGTTCCTGTTGTGTGAATCAGTTTGCTGTTCCTATAATATTGTCTTGTGGAAATTGGTGATAAATTGTGTATATATGATGTTATCATGAATTTCTTATGTATATTCTGTTACACATTAGTCTCATCTTATTTACTTCAGCTATAAACAATACATATATGTGTGTAAATTGACATGAATACAAAGAAACTTGTCTGCAGATGAATGAATAATTAATAAATAATTTGTCATTGTCTCCATCCAGGAGTACACCAGAAAGCAAGCACAAAATGGGGAGATTAAAATACCCTCAGCCATAGACATTATGGTGTTCTGTAGATACACATATACAGCTAGATGTAGACCTATGTCTGCAGTGCGCTATCTTTTCACTGTTAATAGTTGGAGGAGGTGTTGGTGATAATGATAACAACAATAATAACTTTATTCATCATCAGATGCTACAAGGATCATTCTTCTGAATTCATCAGTTCATAACAAGAGAACATACATATGTACAGTAAAAAAGAAAATAAAATAGAACTGTGATATGGCGGAACAGGTTTGCAAGTAATTTGCTTACACATGAGACTTGATGTAAAAGTAGAGAGTATTTCACCTTAGCAGCTATGATTTATTTTAGGTTAGTTATTTTAGCAGTGACTGAAAACAAAAACTGGATGATTAAATGTTATCATTAATGAATTGCCTTTATTCTGTGCAACACAAAGTTACTCATCTAGTGAGTAGTGTTTGTTGGCAGCAAATATTCTTTTTAGGCTGGCTCGAAATTATGTATTAGGGAATGATGTTACTGAACTTGGTTATGTGTTGGCAAGGCTCAGTCCTGTGCACAGTGAGTTTCTTTGATAAACTGCACTTCTATGGCTTAAGAGACGAAACTCATCTTTGTTTCTGGTGTTGTGTTTGTGCAGATCTGAGTTTACATTTTGTTAATGTGTTTGGCCCGACCTGGTATTGTGGTTGTGCAGATCAGAGTTTACATTTTGTTTAAGTGTTTGGACCAAAAAGATTGATTTAACAATATACATATTTATAGGAATTAATAACCCAGCTTTATGGAATATGTCATAGATTGAGTGTCTTTGTTTTGCACCACTAATTATTCTTATAGCCTTCGTCACTAACTTTAAAAGTTTGTAAAGGTTTGTTTGAGTTGTGGTATCCCATACTTTTGTCTCGTAGTTCCCATAGGATGACATCAACACACAATATGCAGTCCATAGTACATGGGTGGCATTGCAGTATTCGCTAAGCATATTTATTGCAAATATATTTCTAGTCAGTCTGCTTACTAGAGGGCAAACGTACATATCCCATTACATATATCTTGAATTATTATTATTCCTAGGAACCTTACATGGTTTTCCTTGATGGTAGTAGCAGTTCCAGTACACAATGGAAATTCACAATAAGTCTGCCTTAAAGGGTTTAAATCCATTACTGCTGTTATCTTGTGCTGACACTAAGATGAATTTCATTGAAGAACTGAATTATTTCATTTTTAATTCACTTCACAATATTTCTAATTTGTCATAATCTTTATGTTTGCACACAATAGATGTATCATCAGCATAGAGAATTATCTTTGAATTAGAGGAGCAGTATTTTATGTCATTTACATTAGTCAAGAAAAGATGGGGTCCCAGCACCGAGCCCTGCAGTATCCCATATTTCATATCGGTAATGTTAGATCTGTGTGTGCCACTTGCTGTTCTCAGTAGCACAAAGTGCTTCCTATTAGATAAAATTTAATTAGATAAGGAACAGTGTTTCTAATGCCTGTGTTCCAAAACTTCTCTGTGAGTATTATTATATGACACAGTGAAACGCCATTTCAAGATCAAGGAATGTGCTTTAATGAAGTCCTTGTTTACAATAGCAGTTACTTAGGTTACCACAATTGATTTGTTTTTCATGAAAGCATTCTGATTTTCAAAGATGAGATTATTTTTATTTCAGAATGTGAAAATTTCTATTCTGTATTAGTTCTTCTATGATCTGTGTGAAAGAGGCAAGATGAAGATTGGTCAATAGCTTACTGCTTTCAGTCTACCTCCTTTCTTGAAAACTAGGGTAGCTGGGCTATTTGCAACAGGTCAGGAAAACTTATTGATATTAAAATGTTTGTAACAGCAGTGGAAAGGGGTCCAGATATGTTGTTAATGCAGGAATTTAAGATGTTCAAAACTCACTGGCAGCTGCCATGTAAGAGGACAAGTGCACTTGAACACCCTAACTTTTGACATCTTGCGGATTTATTGGTTGTTATTCTTTGAATGCTGTTAAACATAACATAGATGCTGCAATCTGAAAGATATGGCATTTAAATCCACCGCGCTACTGTTCATCAAGACTCTGTGAAACTTAGCAACAGGGTCGCGGGCACACCTTCAGTTGTGCATGTTTTAAGGAGCTTTTGCACATGCGCAACTTATGTGACGTAATTGCCTAATGGGCCAAATACATACAGCATTGATAAATAATGTGCACGATTCATGATGTGCACAGCTAGCCCTTGCCTTTCAACTAGAAGTTTATGTCAGGGCCACCAGGTGGTAGCACAGTGCAGCAGAATTTTACCTCCGTTTGCTCTGCATAAATCCTAGTAGATGCTAGCACACTCCTCAGATATGCTAATTCACTCACTATAAATTGTAGTGAAATTAGATTGGACATCAGTATATGTTAAAGTTGTACTATCAGTAAATCTATTTTGTGGGTTTCTGATTGAGTTATAGTATATTAAGTTACGAATTTTATTGTAAGTAATCCATTTGAGGTGCTGACAAGGGACCTGGCTCTCTATCCTACCCTTCAACAGTCCCAACCCACCCTCCAAACCCACCTTGACCAGTTCATCTCTTGGTGTAACCAGTGTCTCCTTTGTCTGAACTCCTCCAAAACCCAGACAATCATCATAGGCCACACAACCCACTCCTTCCGTTTCCTTGATTTCTACCTCACCCTTTGTGGTTGTCTCATTCAGCTGACCCCCACCCTGAGATACCTTGGCCTCACCCTCGACCATCAGCTCACCTGGACCCCTCACCTCCTGACCATACAGCAGAAAACCCATTCCCGCCTCCGCCTCCTTTCTGGCCAGACATGGGGATTGCATCCTTCCACCATCCTCCACACCTACAAATCCCTCATCTGTCTTATCCTCTGTTGTCCCAGCATTGCCTGGATCTCCACACCCACCGGTTTTTACAAGACCCTCCAAATCCTCTAACGCCATGTGCTCCGCCTTGCCTTCTGTATCCGCCTTCCTTCCTCCACACGGCTCCTGTATGAACTCATCCCCTTCCCCCACATCCTCCTTTCCCTCCAACATCTACGCAGGCTTGATCCAACCCACCCCCTCCCTGGTTTCCTCCTTCCTCTCCACCCCCCAACCATTGCCGTGCCTCTATTGCTGTATCCCTCCCTCTCTCCACCTCTACACCCTCCATCTTCTTCATCAGGGCAATTTCCAGCACCTCCCCCTCCCGGATGATGAACTTTGCCGTGACATATACCTTTCCTTCCAACTATAGCCTGACCTTGTTCCCCCCTCCCCTCCCCATGGCCCCCTTTTTCCTCACCCCTCTTTCTCCCAGAGCGGATTTTCCTCGTTCCCCCCGAGTCCCTGCACCCCCTCTTTGGCTGTTTTCCTCTCCCGTCCCTTCCCTTCCCAGCCCTCCTTCGGCGTGCCCCCCACCTCATTCCCCTTTATCTCCCCTCCTCCTTCCCCCTTTTCCCATTTCCCTTGTCCCTTACCCCCCCTCCCCACTCCCATGCAGATCCTCCCAGGTTTTTATTCGGTATCAGTGTGCTACTTTAGTGTTGTGTTTCAGTGCCGTTCTACAGTGTCATCGAGTGATGTGGGTTTTAATTGTGCGCTCAACCTGTTTATTGTGCATGACAGTTCCTTGGTACGCTGCCCATCATGTGACTGTTTTACTAGATCTACGGACTTTTATGCTCCGGCCATATTTTGCCTGGTGCCTTTTAATGTAGTGTGTGGGGTTTTCTTTGTGTAACATACTTTTTAGATTTTTATCTCCGATGTGTAGAGTGGCAATGGCAAGGAAAGTGTTTCTGAAGAAGACAAATTTGTTAACATCGAGTATAGATTTAAGTGTCAGGAAGTCGTTTCTGAAAGTATTTATATGGAGCGTAGCCATGTATGGAAGTGAAACATGGATGATAAATACACTCCTGGAAATTGAAATAAGAACACCATGAATTCATTGTCCCAGGAAGGGGAAACTTTATTGACACATTCCTGGGGTGAGATACATCACATGATCACACTGACAGAACCACAGGCACATAGACACAGGCAACAGAGCATGCACAATGTCGGCACTAGTACAGTGTATATCCACCTTTCGCAGCAATGCAGGCTGCTATTCTCCCATGGAGACGATCGTAGAGATGCTGGATGTAGTCCTGTGGAATGGCTTGCCATGCCATTTCCACCTGGCGCCTCAATTGGACCAGCGTTCGTGCTGGACGTGCAGACCGCGTGAGACGACGCTTCATCCAGTCCCAAACATGCTCAATGGGGGACAGATCCGGAGATCTTGCTGGCCAGGGTAGTTGACTTACACCTTCTAGAGCACGTTGGGTGGCACGGGATACATGCGGACGTGCATTGTCCTGTTGGGACAGCAAGTTCCCTTGCCGGTCTAGGAATGGTAGAACGATGGGTTCGATGACGGTTTGGATGTACCGTGCACTATTCAGTGTCCCCTCGACGATCACCAGTGGTGTACGGCCAGTGTAGGAGATCGCTCCCCACACCATGATGCCGGGTGTTGGCCCTGTGTGCCTCGGTCGTATGCAGTCCTGATTGTGGCGCTCACCTGCACGGCGCCAAACACGCATACGACCATCATTGGCACCAAGGCAGAAGCGACTCTCATCGCTGAAGACGACACGTCTCCATTCGTCCCTCCATTCACGCCTGTCGCGACACCACTGGAGGCGGGCTGCACAATGTTGGGGCGTGAGCGGAAGACAGCCTAACGGTGTGCGGGACCGTAGCCCAGCTTCATGGAGACGGTTGCAAATGGTCCTCGCCGATACCCCAGGAGCAACAGTGTCCCTAATTTGCTGGGAAGTGGCGGTGCGGTCCCCTACGGCACTGCGTAGGATCCTACGGTCTTGGCGTGCATCCGTGCGTCGCTGCGGTCCGGTCCCAGGTCGACGGGCACGTGCACCTTCCGCCGACCACTGGCGACAACATCGATGTGCTGTGGAGACCTCACGCCCCACGTGTTGAGCAAATCGGCGGTACGTCCACCCGGCCTCCCGCATGCCCACTATACGCCCTCGCTCAAAGTCCGTCAACTGCACATACGGTTCACGTCCACACTGTCGCGGCATGCTACCAGTGTTAAAGACTGCGATGGAGCTCCGTATGCCACGGCAAACTGGCTGACACTGACGGTGGCGGTGCACAAATGCTGCGCAGCTAGCGCCATTCGACGGCCAACACCGCGGTTCCTGGTGTGTCCGCTGTGCCGTGCGTGTGATCATTGCCTGTACAGCCCTCTCGCAGTGTCCGGAGCAAGTATGGTGGGTCTGACACACCGGTGTCAATGTGTTCTTTTTTCCATTTCTAGGAGTGTAGTTTGGACAAGAAGAGAACAGAAGCTTTCGAAATGTGGTGCTACAGAAGAATGCTGAAGATTAGATGGGTAGATCACATAACTAATGAGGAGGTACTGAATAGAATGGGGAGAAGAGGAGTTTATGCCACAACTTGACAAGAAGAAGGGACCGGTTGGTAGGACATGTTCTGAGGCATCAAGGGATCACCAATTGAGCATTGCAGGGTAGCGTGGAGGGTAAAAATCGTAGAGGGAGACCAGGAGATGAATACACTAAACAGATTCAGAAGGATGTAGGTTGCAGTAGGTACTGGGAGGTGATGAAGCTTGCACAGGATAGAGTAGCATGGAGAACTGCATCAAACCAGTCTCAGGACTGAAGACCACAACAAAAACAACATCTCCGATTTACAGTCACCGCTTTGTATGTATTATTTGCTTCTATTCAGCCTTTTTTTTTTTTTTGTTTCTATATTCCGCCATGTTATCTCCTTTATATTGTTTTTAAATGTCTTCCTGTCCTCTGCTGGGACCAATATGGCTGGGGTGACCCTGCCGGCAGCTACGCTGCTGCCACCATAGCCCCAGCTTTTTCAGAGTTCACAAAGAGACCCAAAACACTGTTTTGTAAAATAAGGACTCAAACTATACAGGGTGCTTTAAAAATACTTTTACAAACTTTGGAGTCAGATTTCTGACACAAAAACAAGAAAAGAAGTTGATGTAAACATATGTCAGAAAATCCTTTCTTTTCAAGTTATTAATGAAAGTTGTCGTTCAACTGCTTTCCGGGTACAACCCAGCAACTCCACTTACCTGTGCACCAGTTTCACTCATTGTGTCCTAGATGGTGTTGTGTTGCCAGGGAGACTTGTTTAGATTTGTCATTCATCTGTCTTCAACAAATTCATTGTGTGCATGTACTACAGCTAGCGAGTTAACTGAAAGTGTTCTGTTCAAACATGGCAGGGTATTCATTTAGTGAGCTGGCAGGTATGATTTTTATGTATGGCTGCATGAATGTGATGGGTACCAGGCTGTACAGCTGTATCAGATGGCATTTCCAGACTGAAGACAGCCAAGTCATCCAACCATCGGTGCTGTGTATTGTCGTATTGTCAAGACAGGATCTGCAGCACCACGGACAAATAATTGAGGAAGATTGCTCGTTGTTTGTATGCCTGATCAGAAAAAGCATGTTCTGTGGGTTTCAAGGAAGGGACAGGTATCAATGCAAGACAAGTGGCCCTGGCATGAGGCTTACCTCCAAGTTTAGCAGGGAGGACACTTCTCAAGCAACTCATGTATCCATACAATCTTCAATGTATGCATGGCCCTATGTTTGATGATCACCCGCCATGAGTGAGCTTTTGTCGATGATTTATTGTACAAACTGCCAACCCATTATTTGTCTCTTCAGTTTTGTTTACTGAGGCAACATTTGAGAAAGAT
The DNA here is from genome assembly GCF_023864275.1 of Schistocerca cancellata. NCBI lineage: Eukaryota > Metazoa > Arthropoda > Insecta > Orthoptera > Acrididae > Schistocerca > Schistocerca cancellata. Next base: position 927,913,170 of record NC_064627.1, on the reverse strand, counting down.
AAAATACCATATGTCCCCAACCAGCATATATGGGCCAATCACAATCACAATCCTCATGCTACAGTACATCAACACCAGTTTAAGATTAACATGTAGGCTGGAGTTGTAGATGACTGTCTGGTAGGGTCATATGTCCTCCTAGCATGCCTTACAGGTGCTGTATACAGGGAATTATTTCAGTCTCAGTGTTTGAGATGCCCTGGTTGGTATCTGTCATGACAGCTGTATAAATACAGGAGGACTAGTTCCATGGCCTGCATGTTCCCCCAATCTCAGTCCTTTGCATAATAATCTCTGGGGACACATTGAACAATTGGTCTATGCAGCAAACCACCCAGATGCAGAAACTCTTCATTGATGTGTCATGGACGCTTGAGAAACCAGTTGAAACTGCCAGGGAGTACCTGAAAAGATGTGACAGTCCATTATTTTCAGAATGCACGTGTGTTTCAAAGCAGGAGGATAACATTTTGAGCATTTATTATGAATTTATGTGTTGATGAGCTTCAATCACCTAAACCAAAAACATTCATTTATAACTTGAAGGTTTTTTTTCCCCCCCTGTAAGGAACCCATCCCCAAAGTTCGTAAAAGTACTTTTGAAACACCCTGTATAATCAACTACTAAAAGATATCAAAGACACAAAGGAACTGCAAATTTAAAATATGTCTTAAAGTACTAATGAGATCATGTGATAAAAATTATTACAAATAAATAATCAGGTTGGCCAAGTTTGTAGGTTCAATCAAAAACCAAGGTGTACTATCAAAGCAGTGTTGTGATTTGTTCCTGTTGTGTGAATCAGTTTGCTGTTCCTATAATATTGTCTTGTGGAAATTGGTGATAAATTGTGTATATATGATGTTATCATGAATTTCTTATGTATATTCTGTTACACATTAGTCTCATCTTATTTACTTCAGCTATAAACAATACATATATGTGTGTAAATTGACATGAATACAAAGAAACTTGTCTGCAGATGAATGAATAATTAATAAATAATTTGTCATTGTCTCCATCCAGGAGTACACCAGAAAGCAAGCACAAAATGGGGAGATTAAAATACCCTCAGCCATAGACATTATGGTGTTCTGTAGATACACATATACAGCTAGATGTAGACCTATGTCTGCAGTGCGCTATCTTTTCACTGTTAATAGTTGGAGGAGGTGTTGGTGATAATGATAACAACAATAATAACTTTATTCATCATCAGATGCTACAAGGATCATTCTTCTGAATTCATCAGTTCATAACAAGAGAACATACATATGTACAGTAAAAAAGAAAATAAAATAGAACTGTGATATGGCGGAACAGGTTTGCAAGTAATTTGCTTACACATGAGACTTGATGTAAAAGTAGAGAGTATTTCACCTTAGCAGCTATGATTTATTTTAGGTTAGTTATTTTAGCAGTGACTGAAAACAAAAACTGGATGATTAAATGTTATCATTAATGAATTGCCTTTATTCTGTGCAACACAAAGTTACTCATCTAGTGAGTAGTGTTTGTTGGCAGCAAATATTCTTTTTAGGCTGGCTTGAAATTATGTATTAGGGAATGATGTTACTGAACTTGGTTATGTGTTGGCAAGGCTCAGTCCTGTGCACAGTGAGTTTCTTTGATAAACTGCACTTCTATGGCTTAAGAGACGAAACTCATCTTTGTTTCTGGTGTTGTGTTTGTGCAGATCTGAGTTTACATTTTGTTAATGTGTTTGGCCCGACCTGGTATTGTGGTTGTGCAGATCAGAGTTTACATTTTGTTTAAGTGTTTGGACCAAAAAGATTGATTTAACAATATACATATTTATAGGAGTTAATAACCCAGCTTTATGGAATATGTCATAGATTGAGTGTCTTTGTTTTGCACCACTAATTATTCTTATAGCCTTCGTCACTAACTTTAAAAGTTTGTAAAGGTTTGTTTGAGTTGTGGTATCCCATACTTTTGACTCATAGTTCCCATAGGATGACATCAACACACAATATGCAGTCCATAGTACATGGGTGGCATTGCAGTATTCGCTAAGCATATTTATTGCAAATATATTTCTAGTCAGTCTGCTTACTAGAGGGCAAACGTACATATCCCATTACATATATCTTGAATTATTATTATTCCTAGGAACCTTACATGGTTTTCCTTGATGGTAGTAGCAGTTCCAGTACACAATGGAAATTCACAATAAGTCTGCCTTAAAGGGTTTAAATCCATTACTGCTGTTATCTTGTGCTGACACTAAGATGAATTTCATTGAAGAACTGAATTATTTCATTTTTAATTCACTTCACAATATTTCTAATTTGTCATAATCTTTATGTTTGCACACAATAGATGTATCATCAGCATAGAGAATTATCTTTGAATTAGAGGAGCAGTATTTTATGTCATTTACATTAGTCAAGAAAAGATGGGGTCCCAGCACCGAGCCCTGCAGTATCCCATATTTCATATCGGTAATGTTAGATCTGTGTGTGCCACTTGCTGTTCTCAGTAGCACAAAGTGCTTCCTATTAGATAAAATTTAATTAGATAAGGAACAGTGTTTCTAATGCCTGTGTTCCAAAACTTCTCTGTGAGTATTATTATATGACACAGTGAAACGCCATTTCAAGATCAAGGAATGTGCTTTAATGAAGTCCTTGTTTACAATAGCAGTTACTTAGGTTACCACAATTGATTTGTTTTTCATGAAAGCATTCTGATTTTCAAAGATGAGATTATTTTTATTTCAGAATGTGAAAATTTCTATTCTGTATTAGTTCTTCTATGATCTGTGTGAAAGAGGCAAGATGAAGATTGGTCAATAGCTTACTGCTTTCAGTCTACCTCCTTTCTTGAAAACTAGGGTAGCTGGGCTATTTGCAACAGGTCAGGAAAACTTATTGATATTAAAATGTTTGTAACAGCAGTGGAAAGGGGTCCAGATATGTTGTTAATGCAGGAATTTAAGATGTTCAAAACTCACTGGCAGCTGCCATGTAAGAGGACAAGTGCACTTGAACACCCTAACTTTTGACATCTTGCGGATTTATTGGTTGTTATTCTTTGAATGCTGTTAAACATAACATAGATGCTGCAATCTGAAAGATATGGCATTTAAATCCACCGCGCTACTGTTCATCAAGACTCTGTGAAACTTAGCAACAGGGTCGCGGGCACACCTTCAGTTGTGCATGTTTTAAGGAGCTTTTGCACATGCGCAACTTATGTGACGTAATTGCCTAATGGGCCAAATACATACAGCATTGATAAATAATGTGCACGATTCATGATGTGCACAGCTAGCCCTTGCCTTTCAACTAGAAGTTTATGTCAGGGCCACCAGGTGGTAGCACAGTGCAGCAGAATTTTACCTCCGTTTGCTCTGCATAAATCCTAGTAGATGCTAGCACACTCCTCAGATATGCTAATTCACTCACTATAAATTGTAGTGAAATTAGATTGGACATCAGTATATGTTAAAGTTGTACTATCAGTAAATCTATTTTGTGGGTTTCTGATTGAGTTATAGTATATTAAGTTACGAATTTTATTGTAAGTAATCCATTTGAGGTGCTGACAAGGGACCTGGCTCTCTATCCTACCCTTCAACAGTCCCAACCCACCCTCCAAACCCACCTTGACCAGTTCATCTCTTGGTGTAACCAGTGTCTCCTTTGTCTGAACTCCTCCAAAACCCAGACAATCATCATAGGCCACACAACCCACTCCTTCCGTTTCCTTGATTTCTACCTCACCCTTTGTGGTTGTCTCATTCAGCTGACCCCCACCCTGAGATACCTTGGCCTCACCCTCGACCATCAGCTCACCTGGACCCCTCACCTCCTGACCATACAGCAGAAAACCCATTCCCGCCTCCGCCTCCTTTCTGGCCAGACATGGGGATTGCATCCTTCCACCATCCTCCACACCTACAAATCCCTCATCTGTCTTATCCTCTGTTGTCCCAGCATTGCCTGGATCTCCACACCCACCGGTTTTTACAAGACCCTCCAAATCCTCTAACGCCATGTGCTCCGCCTTGCCTTCTGTATCCGCCTTCCTTCCTCCACACGGCTCCTGTATGAACTCATCCCCTTCCCCCACATCCTCCTTTCCCTCCAACATCTACGCAGGCTTGATCCAACCCACCCCCTGGTTTCCTCCTTCCTCTCCACCCCCCAACCATTGCCGTGCCTCTATTGCTGTATCCCTCCCTCTCTCCACCTCTACACCCTCCATCTTCTTCATCAGGGCAATTTCCAGCACCTCCCCCTCCCGGATGATGAACTTTGCCGTGACATATACCTTTCCTTCCAACTATAGCCTGACCTTGTTCCCCCCTCCCCTCCCCATGGCCCCCTTTTTCCTCACCCCTCTTTCTCCCAGAGCGGATTTTCCTCGTTCCCCCCGAGTCCCTGCACCCCCTCTTTGGCTGTTTTCCTCTCCCGTCCCTTCCCTTCCCAGCCCTCCTTCGGCGTGCCCCCCACCTCATTCCCCTTTATCTCCCCTCCTCCTTCCCCCTTTTCCCATTTCCCTTGTCCCTTACCCCCCCTCCCCACTCCCATGCAGATCCTCCCAGGTTTTTATTCGGTATCAGTGTGCTACTTTAGTGTTGTGTTTCAGTGCCGTTCTACAGTGTCATCGAGTGATGTGGGTTTTAATTGTGCGCTCAACCTGTTTATTGTGCATGACAGTTCCTTGGTACGCTGCCCATCATGTGACTGTTTTACTAGTTCTATGGACTTTTATGCTCCGGCCATATTTTGCCTGGTGCCTTTTAATGTAGTGTGTGGGGTTTTCTTTGTGTAACATACTTTTTAGATTTTTATCTCCGATGTGTAGAGTGGCAATGGCAAGGAAAGTGTTTCTGAAGAAGACAAATTTGTTAACATCGAGTATAGATTTAAGTGTCAGGAAGTCGTTTCTGAAAGTATTTATATGGAGCGTAGCCATGTATGGAAGTGAAACATGGATGATAAATACACTCCTGGAAATTGAAATAAGAACACCATGAATTCATTGTCCCAGGAAGGGGAAACTTTATTGACACATTCCTGGGGTGAGATACATCACATGATCACACTGACAGAACCACAGGCACATAGACACAGGCAACAGAGCATGCACAATGTCGGCACTAGTACAGTGTATATCCACCTTTCGCAGCAATGCAGGCTGCTATTCTCCCATGGAGACGATCGTAGAGATGCTGGATGTAGTCCTGTGGAATGGCTTGCCATGCCATTTCCACCTGGCGCCTCAATTGGACCAGCGTTCGTGCTGGACGTGCAGACCGCGTGAGACGACGCTTCATCCAGTCCCAAACATGCTCAATGGGGGACAGATCCGGAGATCTTGCTGGCCAGGGTAGTTGACTTACACCTTCTAGAGCACGTTGGGTGGCACGGGATACATGCGGACGTGCATTGTCCTGTTGGGACAGCAAGTTCCCTTGCCGGTCTAGGAATGGTAGAACGATGGGTTCGATGACGGTTTGGATGTACCGTGCACTATTCAGTGTCCCCTCGACGATCACCAGTGGTGTACGGCCAGTGTAGGAGATCGCTCCCCACACCATGATGCCGGGTGTTGGCCCTGTGTGCCTCGGTCGTATGCAGTCCTGATTGTGGCGCTCACCTGCACGGCGCCAAACACGCATACGACCATCATTGGCACCAAGGCAGAAGCGACTCTCATCGCTGAAGACGACACGTCTCCATTCGTCCCTCCATTCACGCCTGTCGCGACACCACTGGAGGCGGGCTGCACAATGTTGGGGCGTGAGCGGAAGACAGCCTAATGGTGTGCGGGACCGTAGCCCAGCTTCATGGAGACGGTTGCAAATGGTCCTCGCCGATACCCCAGGAGCAACAGTGTCCCTAATTTGCTGGGAAGTGGCGGTGCGGTCCCCTACGGCACTGCGTAGGATCCTACGGTCTTGGCGTGCATCCGTGCGTCGCTGCGGTCCGGTCCCAGGTCGACGGGCACGTGCACCTTCCGCCGACCACTGGCGACAACATCGATGTGCTGTGGAGACCTCACGCCCCACGTGTTGAGCAAATCGGCGGTACGTCCACCCGGCCTCCCGCATGCCCACTATACGCCCTCGCTCAAAGTCCGTCAACTGCACATACGGTTCACGTCCACGCTGTCGCGGCATGCTACCAGTGTTAAAGACTGCGATGGAGCTCCGTATGCCACGGCAAACTGGCTGACACTGACGGTGGCGGTGCACAAATGCTGCGCAGCTAGCGCCATTCGACGGCCAACACCGCGGTTCCTGGTGTGTCCGCTGTGCCGTGCGTGTGATCATTGCCTGTACAGCCCTCTCGCAGTGTCCGGAGCAAGTATGGTGGGTCTGACACACCGGTGTCAATGTGTTCTTTTTTCCATTTCTAGGAGTGTAGTTTGGACAAGAAGAGAACAGAAGCTTTCGAAATGTGGTGCTACAGAAGAATGCTGAAGATTAGATGGGTAGATCACATAACTAATGAGGAGGTACTGAATAGAATGGGGAGAAGAGGAGTTTATGCCACAACTTGACAAGAAGAAGGGACCGGTTGGTAGGACATGTTCTGAGGCATCAAGGGATCACCAATTGAGCATTGCAGGGTAGCGTGGAGGGTAAAAATCGTAGAGGGAGACCAGGAGATGAATACACTAAACAGATTCAGAAGGATGTAGGTTGCAGTAGGTACTGGGAGGTGATGAAGCTTGCACAGGATAGAGTAGCATGGAGAACTGCATCAAACCAGTCTCAGGACTGAAGACCACAACAAAAACAACATCTCCGATTTACAGTCACCGCTTTGTATGTATTATTTGCTTCTATTCAGCCTTTTTTTTTTGTTTCTATATTCCGCCATGTTATCTCCTTTATATTGTTTTTAAATGTCTTCCTGTCTATTTATGTGTCTTGGCTGAAGAGCTGCGCTTATGCTGCTGCCAGCCTGCCCCTGATGGGGAATGGAAATGACAATAAAGAAAAAAAAAACGGACAAGGGAAACTCCCCATCGCATCCCCTCAGTTTTGGTGGTAAGATGTTCCAGTGGATAGTTCATCAAAAACTGAACACAAATGAAGTATGAAAACAGGAAGACGCTGTACTGGACTGTGAAAAAAAGCAACAGTAAACGGTCCAAGAACAAAAAATGGAATAAATAGCAGTATGAAACAGCAATGGGGTCGTGGGTAAGTGGTATTGGACTGCTAGCAGCCGAACCGTGTTCAAAATTCCCTAGTGCCAATATACATTGGTTATGGAATATGAGTTACGTGGTAAGAATACATTTCTGTCGTAAGTAAATGTGATGAATAGTGAGAGCAGGCGGGACACCACACAGAGATCTCACAGAAATAAAAACAACAAATAAAGGGGCGTGAACAAAGTTACAACAAATGAATTCAAGAGTCAAAACTTCCAAAACGGAACGCAACTTCAAAAACGTTAAAAACATATGTTTTGACAGACCACAGGGAAAACTATGTGATTGTGAAGCTGTAGCGTTCATTCGTTGCAGCTTATGCGACAAACTGTTATGTTTTTCGTCATTTTTTTGGGAGTGATCACATTCACATTCATACAAACACGCGAATCGGGCAAGGAGGCACATCTCACTCACTCATCAGGCGCACAAGCTAGCTGCGTTGATAAGAGATTTCTATCATATGACACACGTACTGTCATTAATACCGTGTATGACACACCAGACGTGTTTTCTGGTGGAGGATTCGGTTGACTTGTTGCCTTGTCATCAAAGGTATGCGGTTCCCGTTCGAAGGCTACTTTCTTTGGGCTGCTAATATAGTAGTTGTGCAGAATCAATTTTATTATAGGTCCCTTCCCTACACCTCGCTGTTACAAACAGACGCTACACCCAACACAGACATAAATTTTAATATAACAAATGGACATGTCAATTACCGGACGGACAGTTCATAATTTTGTGAAAAACGTGGCACGATACAGCTTTAAATACGGGCTCATTCGCTTTGAGGCCCAACATTGCCACCGCTTAAGCATGACGCCATGGTTCTTCGTCTGTGCTCGATGCTGTACTGCTTGAGCTTGGACTGTTCACCGCTTCTATTACGCTTACACAGCTCAGCACACCTTTTTCCTTTTTTATGCTTGATCTGTATTCAGTTTTGACGGGCTGCCCACTGGGCGCTCTTGCCTCGAAATCTGAGGGGACTGCGACTGGGAGTTTACATTGTGAGAATCATAAGGGCCTAAAGCACATCACCGGCGACTGTAAGATAGTAGCATTTATTCACGCTTCTGAAATCTGTTGCCGCGCGGGATTAGCCGAGCGGTCTTATGCGCTACAGTCATGGACTGTGCGGCTGGTACCGGCGGAGGTTCGAGTCCTCCCGCGGGCATGGGTGTGTGTGTTTGTCCTTAGGATAATTTAGGTTAAGTAGTGTGTAAGCTTAGGGACTAATGACCTTTGCAGTTAAGTCCCATAAGATTTCACACACATTTTTTTTTTTTTTTAATCTGTTGATCTTGTAGCGGGTCAGATTTATGTGTGCTGTAGGCCCACATTGTATACAATTACGAAAATGCACGAAAAGCTGTATCACTGGTTTTCTGATATTCACTTAAATGTGGGATCGTCGACGGTATGTTTTATGCCCTTGTGGATCTCGGCGCCTCATTTGTATTCTGGTCAAATGACCATGTTGGTAGACATTACTACTTGAGTTTGATCGTTTCCACTTTGTGTTTGAAGTCGGTTGTTTACTATGCGCGAATCGGCTACCGTGTGTAGTGTAAACGTGAACTGTGTTGAATGTATTTTAAATGCTAACGGAAAAGTAAAGCTGTGAACACGGGTCATGAGCTGTGCTTGGGTAGCTCAGTCGGTAGATCAGTTGCCCGCGAAAAGCAAGTTCCCGAGTTCGAGTCTCGGTTCGGCACATAGCTTTATTCTGCCAGGAAGTTTCATATCAACGCACACTTCGCTGCAGGGTGAAAATCTCATTCTGGGAACAGCAAAACAAATTACTAGAAGAAGTTAGCCGCAAAGGAACTAGAGCCTCCGAGAACAGAGCCTTTGATTGAGAGAGTAACGAAATCAAATAAGCGTGGACATGAACAAGGAAGTGTCCAGATAGCACAAGTTGTTATGTGGCTGCAGAGTAAGAATACGGATTTCAGCCCGGAAGACCTAGACTGCACTTTATTACGTACAAAATATCAAAATTTCCAAAGCAATTCTTTCTTTTGTCAGATAAGTTATGCGTCTTATTATTATTATCAGTGTTGTTATTATTATCATTTGTAGTAGCTGCATAAACTTGTTGATAAGCATAATTGTTATACAGCAGATGCTATTAATTTCACATCCCCAAAATCTGAATCTAAAAACTTGTGAACATGCAGAATTTATACTCGCGACCCGCCACTGTCAAATTTATACTATGATAATGACGACCACCGGTTCGGTTTTAGGGCGATAAACTACGGGGTCATCAGTGCCCTTGGTAGTAGGTATCAATAACTGTTAACAAATAAAGCAAAAGCCAAAACTGCATTTCGCGATGCTGAGCTGTCGGGATGATTTTCGTGCTCACGGCGCCAGCGCCTGTCGTGACGCAATACTACAGGAATTGCAAGCGTGGGGGCAACAGGTTTCCGACGCGGCCAGCAGATGGCATGCTCGGCGATGACTGGCTTCAGTTGTCAAAATATTCCGAGGCCGGCACAGTATCACGTGAGTACTGTAGGAGATTAATCGTTTACGGAATTATGGGTCATTCTGCGATGTTCACAACGATAATGACAGAGGCATTACAGTACGTCATTGTCTCAATGGCAGTGTCTTCTCTGATAATTAATGGCATTATCACTCAGTTTCTAGCAGCAACCCAACACGTCAGACATTCGTAGCTTAAAAGTGTGAGAAAGAAATGACTAAGTTGTCATTCTCGGCGCTGTTACTTTGGGCAGTTTGCACTTCTGAATCAATTAGTTCATAGGATTTTTGCATACCGGTAATTTGAAAATTTTAATGTGCTTCTCTACGCTTCCCGGATGTGGTGATTTGGCCATAGTTTATTACTGTTTGACAAAACTATTGGTGGTTTTGGAGATCAGATTTCTGAAATTTCCGAAAGTTATTTGCAAGATTAAATTCAGTTGCTATCGTTTGCCTTGATTCCACTGTCATTAAAAAGCTACTAAGAAAAATAATTGTGGGATCACCTTAACAACGCCACGAAAGTCAAGCAGTTTCCACCTCATAGTATTTAGCACGACTTTAAAACTTAGTGCACTCCTCTTTTTTCCGATGCTTTGATATCTAACCACAAGTGAAAGTGTACTGGCAGTGCAAGATGGGAGTAGTCTGATGGATAGGAACGCTGGAAGGAAGGCTAAACATACCGTTGACATCGAGCTCCGTAGGCACGAAATGCCAGAGCTCTGTTGGAAAAAAATGATTTATTACATTTTGGTGTACATACAACGCAGTCAGAACCGCATTATACTAGCAGTACATACTGAGCACATAGTAGCTTGTAACACATCATAACAGACCATTGAACTATCGCACTACGAATTCCATTCTTTATAGTTATTGAGGAATGAACACCACACGTACCACTGTTTAAAGAGTTAAAAGTGCTGCGACACTGTACATTTATGTTACAATCTTTTTAAAAGTCAGTGTTTGTTTTATAAGCTGGCGCATTTGCTGATGCGAGGATACTAATACCGGTGATAGCATGTAATGAGAAATCGGTGCTTCAGTTTGCTTAGTTTCTTACACGACGTTACTTGATGACCGCCATGCCAAGGCACATATACATAATGAATAGTATTATACAATTTAAATCACCCTCTGATGTTCAACAGCACAAACAAACTGAGTAGTATCTAATACTTATTTTTTGGAGGTCCTGGCAAGTTCCTGTGATGGAAACACCCGTAAAACTGACGTGCGGTAGGATACTGTCTGCCAGGAGTCTGTCTATTCGTCGCGTGCTAAGGGCCTGCACCGTCCTGGACATTTTATCTGGGGAAAATTAACCTTGAGCAGTTTTTAGTTGAAAATAATACTACTCTTTAATATGTGCGTATGATAGTACTGCAATTCAAATAACAGATAGCTGACATGAGATTGTGCGTATTTCTGAAAGAACAAAGTGTGTTTTGGATTTAACATCACCACTACGACGTCATTAGAGCGGAGTATATGTTCGAATAGAGAAGGAAATCGATCGTGTCCTTTTCAGGAGGACTATCCATCTCGGTATTTGCCTCATACCATTTAAGAAATGTGCGCCACCTCGCCCAGTAATAACATTTTAAGGTTTCATTGCTTGTAATTCTACTAAATAAACCACATTTTAGACATTATAAAAGAGTAAAAACGGTTATTTACGTGGTCTTTCACTTTAGTCTACAGTGAATTATTACAGTTTTGCTCTGTAGTGTTGTCGACACGTCGTTGCATTTCATGTTAACAAATCTCCCCTGAAGATCATTTGTCGATACACCTCCGCACCAAACTACGCAGACAGCTAAACGAAACAAACCAGTTGGGCAACCAGAATTCGTTTAAACTAAGACCAGTGATAATCTTTCTCACTTTCTGATGTATGCTGTTTTGGAATCTTGCATATGATTGATCAGTTTTTTCGGCTGACCAGTGAATTTTAATCACACAGTTGTGAATATGTAGTGTGACGTTCCACTTTGGGAGGCAGTTGAATCTTGCACGAACTGAGCAGCAGAGAAAAAAGGAACTTCGAACTAAGTACGTGCTCCTGATAAGCAGGGGCTGCTACATAGCACTGCACAATTTGTTTCAAAATAGAAACGATAATTGGTCCAAAGATGCACATGTAACTTAGTTCATTTCTGGAAATGATGCTTTCCAGATTTTAAATACTCCTTCAACACAAATTTATCCATTAGCAACTGACGCCAAATATGAAATCTTCTCCGCTGCTTCCGCGAGCAGAGCATTAATCTATGTTGATTGCGTCGCCGCTATACAGATTCTAACGCAGTAGTACAGTATTTTCTCAAATTTAGCGAGTGCTAACTTGAGTCACAGTAGTAGAAAATCGAACGTAGTCCTATTGAGGGCGCACCAGCGATCGATACAAGGTGATAGGACGTGCACGCCGGCGAATCGAATCAGTTCACGAAGAATGTTTATCACTCGTTCCAGTCTCGGAAGCGAACGTCTGACATGGGCATACCGACAGTTGTGAGGCGCAGGTTATTTCTTGGAATCGTCCAGTCGAAGTTGCGGACGTCATACGGTGTCCCAGCGTCACAGGCGGAATGGGACGCTTTGTTTGTAAACACCCCAGTTTGTGATTTGCGAAGTTACATTCTTATTTGTTATCAACAAACCGTCAAATAATAGAACGATCTAGTCAGTGGATAGTGTCATGGAGAGGTGGCCATTTATTACAGGTGTATACCGTAAGCATACAGAATGTGCTCTAAACTTCCTCTTACAGACTTGTAGAGGGGACTGAGTAGATAATATTTTGAATTGTGACCCATGCCCGGAAAAGTACCGTTTCTGTGCTACAACCGTTGTTAAACATGTTGGTAACGCGACTACTTTTACGAGTAATTTATTAGGCATGACCCAGCACTTACTTGTTTTGCAATTCCAGTCATTAATAACCAAAGAAACAAAAAGGAAACTTAATCAGTTTTCACAAACACTGCAGTACGGCCTCTTCTAATTCGGTTGTACGGCGCCCCCTTGGAGCACCGCAGCCACGCCTACTATTGGTGAAGGCACCTCTTTCTCGAAGCCGTTGCGTAACTGTGGCGAAAAGGGTATGCGATGGAGTCGTACGTTGTGGATAACGACCTTGATAAAAGCGACAAGCAGCTCTTCCATTGCCGTGAGCTTCGCCGTATTGAAGGATCAAAATAACTGATGATGGTAGAAGGTGAAAAGATGTAAAAGCAGACTGGAAATAGCAAGAAAAGCATTTCTGAAACAGGTAAATTTGTGAACATATTAATTTATGTATTAGAAAGTCTTTTTGGAAGATGTCTCTGTGGAGTGTAGCCTTACGATAAAAAGAGTAGGCTAGGAGTGAACAGAAGCTTTTGAAATATGCTGCTACAGAAGCATGCTGATGATTATAAAATGCTGATGATTATGAAATGAATATAGTAAACAGGTAAATTAGTGAACATATTAATTTATGTATTAGAAAGTCTTTTTGGAAGATGTCTATGTGGAGTGTAGCCTTACGATAAAAAGAGTAGGCTAGGAGTGAACAGAAGCTTTTGAAATACGCTGCTACAGAAGCATGCTGATGATTATAAAATGCTGATGATTATGAAATGAATATAGTAAGCAGGTTCCACATAATAATGAATTGGGTAAAACACTTAGAGGAAGGCTTTCTGATGCTTTCTTTGTGATATTATTGTTATTATTTGTCTCGTTTCGACGCTTAAGGATCGTGAATGACTTGCCCAGTATGTCTTCACTCTTCCCAAAATATTTTCGTTCTCTCACTCCTTACTATCCTCTCTGCCTCCATGAACTGAATTTTGGTTCTGATACCAGTCTACCATCTAGAATCTTCATGTAGCTGGAACTACTCTGCATTGCTATGTTACAGATTTTGTCCCTCTATATTTCTTATGCTCAACCTAATTTATGTTCACTGAGTATAAGTAACTTGCACATACATGTGATGAGGGTGTCGTTTATTGTAACAACAGTATAAAACGTATACTGGGTGTTAACTATAGGTAGTGCCGCATGTGGTTACCTAACATTCGATGTATCCTTCAGCCCTTCTTCAAAGTGAATCACATCTGGTTCCATTTGGATAGCATCCCACACATTTATCACTCACTTTTGCAACATCTGCACATTGTCGGGGCAAATAGCAATCCATTTTAATGCCCTCCGAGCCAGAAATCCAACTGATTCAGTTCCAGTGAATGGCGAGGCCAGGCTACCAGACCACCTCGACCAATCCATGCCCCCTCGAAACGTAGCGATGTGTTACTTTCGCGCAATCCACACATAATGGTATGGTGCCCAGCTGTACGTAAAGAGCATAAACTTGCGATGCACAGCATCAGTTAATCTGATTGGTAAAGTATATGGCCCTGTGAGCCTGTCACTGGCAGTTCCTGCCCATACATTGAGACTGAAGATTTACTGTGCCATCTCTTATGACTACCTTCACTGCCAAATGCTATCATCATTTGTCACACGTAAAACTGCCAGTATCACAACAGGAATTGCTTTTCCAGTTGAACGAGTGCTATTTGTTTAGTAAGGTTTGATTGGTCACGAGACTGCAACCACAGTGAAAATCCCATTAAGTTTTGCACAGATGTGTGTCTAGTATGCCTGTCGATCGCGTCACGTCTCTTTTCAGTTCTGAGCACACAGCAAGCACGTAAAGATGGCTAGAAAATAGCGTCGCGGGCCAAGTACAAGCACCTGCTGTGAGATTTCTCCTAGTTCCATGCAGCCCGCATAATGTAGCTTTCGTGCAGTTCCTTCTTCATAACATTTCTTGGCCACACAATGGATGCGCAACGAAGACACTCCTGCAACGTTTTAACTGAACCTTCTAACCTGGGACCGCTGTGCAGAGTGACAGAAGATTTCATGAGCCTGCAGATACTGTTTACCTCGTGTAACCTGAACGGTACCACTTGCGCCTGCCCTTAGGATTTTTCTTGTCTTGGAGCGCCCTTGCTGACTTCCTACACCCTCAAGCGTAAAAATGCAATAGTCGATAAGTTGTCAGTACCTGAGAATGAGGCTGACAGCTTTCTAACTTTTGCACGTAATGGGAATTTTCCTTACATCAGAAAAACGCATTCCTCCAAAGTGAACTGCAATATATCGTACATCAGGAAATAACATTCTTGGACGAGAGACGGCGTTTGAAAATTTTGCTAACAAAGCACAACAGGTTGTAACTCACTACTACATATCATCTGATAATTCATTCACACATTTAAATCTAAATCCTTCCATTTTCGGTCTGTTTTTACGTGGCCACGCATGACTGATTGCGCTACTTGAAATTTTCATTCTGTTTTAACGTGGCCATTGACAGCTGACTGCACTACTTGTTCAGCTGCTCTTTTGCCAATGGATTTCATTGGAGTCTGCTTAGTTGATTGAGCGACTGTGGCACACGTTTCATCTCGCGTCCTCTTGCTGCCTGTGGATCAGACTGCCTGAAACGAAAGTATGTTTCTCTTAACTGAGCAGAGTTGATTTACGAGGTGGAATCTTGCCAAAGAGATCTCTAAACATACTCATTATCTCTCTCATTGTTTGTCGTGCCTGTGGACGTTCGTGCACCTACACACACGCCACTGGTCTCTCCTCAACAGTTTGTCAGCTCACACCAGCCAAAACTGAAACAATACAATAATGAAGCAAAATAATACAATACTGACTACAATGCTTTTCGTCAGCTTCAGGGTGTGGTTACGAATAAACAACCTCTTATTTTGTCAGTCGTATAAGGGGCAGTCAAATGACAATGAGACAGACAAAAAAAAGTAACTAAACGGTTTATTACGAGGGTGAGTCAAATGAAAACCTTAAATTTGTAATAACACATCGAAATTTCGCGCCGTTATCCTGTAAGTTGGTAAGCGCGCTACAAACAGCGTGCAGAATGGCCTGTAGGTGGCTGCATAGTGCAGATGCACACATACCGTTCCAGTATCAGTACAAAGCTGGCCGCCCCACTTGCGATTTACACCAGGGAAGAACGGCGTTCTGTTATTCGGCTTTTGCGTAGTGAAGGTGTGAAACCTACTGAAATTCATCGACGAATGAAGGTTCAGTATGGTGATGCATTTTGTCACAGCAGCAAGTCTACGAGTGGAGTAGGAAGTTAGAATATGGTGTGACTTCAGTGGAAGATGCTCCTTGTCCAGGTGAGCCACAACGAGTTGTGACTCCACAGAACATTGCGGCAGTTGAAGCCATAGTGAAGGACCGAGTGAGGTGGTGCAGTGGTTAGCACACTGGACTCGCATTCGGGAGGACGACGGTTCAATCCCGTCTCCGGCCATTTTGATTTAGGTTTCCCGTGATTTTCCTAAATCGTTTCAGGCAAATGCCGGGATGGTTCCTTTGAAAGGGCACGGCCGATTTCCTTCCCAATCCTTCCCTAACCGCTGCGTCTCTAATGACCTCGTTGTCGACGGGACGTTAAACACTAACCACCACCACCACATAGTGAAGGAAAACCGCCGAGTGACACTGAATGACATTGGAGCATGTTTACAGATTAGTCATGGGTGAGCACACCACATTGTGTATGATGTGCTCCAGTTTCACAAAGTGCCTGCAAGATGGGTGCCACGGCAGCTGACTCCTGAAATGAGAGAACGACGTGTTGATGCTTGTGAAAAACTTCTTCGGCGCTTTGAACCAGAAGGTGATGGCTTCCTTGCGAGAATCGTTACTGGGGACGAAACATGGGCCCACTTCCACCAAACGGAAACAAAGAGAGCGAGCAAGGAATGGCGCCATTCCTCATCACCAAGTGATATCCATATGTTTGGACAACTCAAAGACGCAATGGGAGGAAAGAAGTTCCGTATGCCGCGCAGTGCATGAGTGGTTGCGCGGACTACCAAAAGAATTTTTTTCTGAAGGAATTTATGCGCTTTGTAAGCGCCGGAGGACTTGCATTGAGCGTGGGGGAGATTATGTTGAAAAGTGATGCAGCTTTGTACGACTTCTGCACAATAAATAATATTTAAAAAAATATTTAAGGTTTTCATTTGACTCACCCTCGTATTTTAAAAGTAATCTTCATGCCTGTTAATACGTTTGTCCCACTGGGAGACAAGACAGTCAATGCCTGCATGAAAAAATGTTCGCGGTTGCCTACAGAACCGAGATTGTGCCCAGGCGTGCACCTCTTCAGTCTAAGAACATCGACGGCTGTGAATGTCCTCATTCAGAGCTCTAGCAGTATGAAATCGCATGAGTGCGCCAAAATTTAGTGTGCATGAGCGAAGTCTGCCGCATTCAAACAGAGTAAACAGCTGTGTCTGAAGCCAAAGGCGAACAGATGCGTATTGTTTATTTCATTAATAGTGTGTTTAGCTGCTGGGCTTACCTACAAGTAAACAGTTGTTTGATGCACTGTTGATGTTAGATATATACAATGAGGACTGTGTGGCCTGTGAAGGGGCTGTGTGGAGTATGTGCAAGGGCTTCCCAGCCAAACTTCTGCAGCCTAGTCGCAACATCCTTGGCAACATATGAGCTGACATCTCTTTTTGCATCAGAATGATGCCGTCCGTCAACCTTCCTGGGCTTTTGGACATGATGGTATGATACAGTTTTTGCAAAGTGCCCACGTACCACTGTGCGTTAATTGTGGCGCTGTGTCCATGAAGTCAGTGAGCAGTGGGTCCTTGAAGTCAAAGAAAAAAAATCATCGTAACTTTCCTAATTCCCAGTAGAGGGCATTTCTATACACATACCTACCTGCGTTACCAACGTCTGTGCCGTGCGTGGTATATAGACTGTCTCGTTTTCATTTCACTGCCCTTTATATATGCATGATTCGTGTGTAGCGAAATGCTCGCCATTGCACATTAATTTTTAATATAAGGAGCAGTACGAGACTGATGGATGAGAACCGTCACATTTATAAGAACTAGTATGAAACTTGAATTTTTCTGATATGTCCAAAAGGAATGCAACTGATGCACTTCTAATAGCAGGGCATCCAGCGTCATATCTTGTCAGTAATACCACAATTTTATAAATGTTGAGAACTGAATGTCAGCAACAATGTTGTTTCAAGTTCAACGACAAGGTTTGTTATCTCGCAGCAGGCTATTGGTGAATCATTTGGCACTGACAACAGGCACATCCGACCGTCCAACGAATTTGATTTCGTACATTTTTATCGATGGTTCAGATGTCACTATGAGGTGCATTCTCACGAATGCTCAGGTCTAAATGTTTTCTGGCATTTTGCTTGCTTTCATCAACTTGTTGATTCTTGCAGCTCATTTCTGTATCTGTATCGATGTTCTGGAAGCCACTGTGAAGTGCAATGGCACAGGGTACTCCCCACTGTACAACATATAGCCCAGTCAGTGAAGACCAAAAAGATCGTTTGGAAGAAAAAAATTAGTGTAGTCGTAAATTTTTGTACAGTGGTAGGAACAACCTACTGAAGGTGTGGTGGGGTGTCAGCGTAGGGGTAGGAGGGGCAGGGAGTGTTTAAACTTCGTTTTCTTTTTCTTGAATAACTTGAAAACCTCGAATCAAGCAAAAATGTGTCCCAGTACAAAATTAAACTATTAAATATCCTACAAAAAGATCATATTCTTTTTTTCTCTAGGACTAATAATTTACATGTTGCAGAGGATGGAAAAGTCGAAAATTATTAAAAATAATGGTATAAAATTAATGTTTATTGTTAAACTAGCCTTTTCCCCATAGCTTTGCCCACATAGGCATTTGATGTATATGTTGAACACACCTTCTCTCTCTGTGTCCACCTTTTCCTCTCTCTGTCTGGCCACTTCATCCTTCCACCTCTATCTCTATCGTCCTTCCTACTCTCTCTCTCTCTGTCTCTTCATGCCCTCCCCCCCTCTCTCTCCGTCCGTTTCCTTCACCATATCTCTCTGACCTTATCTTCCTCCCTCTCCCTCTGACCATATCCTCCACCCCGTCTGTCTTTCCATCCCCACCTCCCCCTCTTCCTTTCCCACCCGACCACCACACCTCTGCATCTTCCACCTGCCTCACGCATCTCACTCCTCTTCTCGCTTTGTGAATTTTCTCCTCTCCCTCGCTCAGTCCACTGCCTCCTCTATCTCAATCTGTCCTCAGCCATGCTCAATGACATATGTAGCTCCTGCGATACAGTTCAAGAAAACAGGACAACACTACTACCACAACACATCTGTCATGCAGGGCAGGCTACCATCAAGGACCTGAAAAGCATTTATTTACCACTGATGTACAGGTCGCCATGCAATAAGCAGGTCGAGAAAGTAGGCCGATGCTACACCAACACGACACACCTCTCGTGCAGAGCAGCCTACATATTGGGGCCTGGAAAACTGTTCCTTTTTGGTGACATGTAGGCTGCCCTGCAGCACAGATTGATTTGCAAGGTCGTTTCCCCACACAACATGGCCGTCAAGCATGGTAGCGTATATGCCAGGGCTGGAAAAAAGCACTTTTTGCCCACATCTCTGCTCCTATTGGACCTAGGAGGATATATACACCACAGTGGTGATACTTACAAGGCCTGCTATTTCTATGTCAAGTTTGGTCGAACTTAATACAGAGATTTGGGAGGAGGTCCTGGACACACACAAATACACACTGCTTTATAATATAGGGGTCTATCGCACAATAGTCGTCAGGTGCATTTTCTTTGATGTTTCAGCAGGTATCTGCCATTTCGTTTTTGCATTGTGTAGTCGGAGTCAGCCCAAACAAATAGTGCTCGTCATGCCTTTCCTGCGATGGCCAGTGTTGGAGGAAAGCTTGCCGTTTCTACAGAGTGGTCCCAGATAAGTTGAATGTGATATTCGTTATATCAGTATGTATTAGCAGGGATAGTAAAACAAAAAGACAAATGATGATGGTGTTGGGACAGCAACCAGCCACAAATTTACTTTCAGTTTCTTTATTCAAAGACTACCGCTAACAGTTTCGAATCGTTGTGATTCATCCTCAGACGGTTTACATGCTTTCTTTATGACATGTGGTGTGTTTTTACAGATTAATTGTCCTAAAATATAAATAATACACAATTATAAACACGCCACACACAGATGGTTGCGTTACAGATTTTCGTTGCATGTGGCTTATGTGAAACGTCGGTTTCGAGTGTTTGTTTTCATAAAATTCGTCCAGCAGATGTAAATGCATCCCCACTGCATTTTTATTGTTGCACACTTAAATTGTTCTCACTGAACACTTTTTTTGTTGTATCTATACAAGCAATGAAATAGATACATTAGCAGCAGATCTAAGCAAAATGCACAAAAATATTACATTCACAGTTGAACATGAAACTAATAAAAGCATTAACTTTCTTGACCTGAAAATTTGCAATAGTAACAATAAACATCAATTTAGTATTTACAGAAAACCTACCACCACAGATGTCAGTATTAGCAACTCATCTTGCCACCCCCGCCAACAAAAAATGGCATATTTCAGAACGATCCTACACCGAATTAAAAAAGTACCAATGAGTGACACAGACCAACAAAATGAAATCAATATAATTAAAACAGTTGCTCATAATAATGGATATAAACCCACAATGATAGAAAAACTCCACAACAAAATGCAGGCAAAAACCACAGATCCACTTCACAGCAGTCACTTCAAGCCAAATCAGTGTGCCACTGAAGCCAAAGCTAAATATGCTACTCTCCCATACATAGGCCCACTTTCATACCAAGTAGCAAACTTATTTAAAAAGAAGAAAAATATCACAATCAGCTTTTCTACAAACAATACAGTACAAAAAAAAGTAATCCATGATGTAAATACCTGCAAGAGTCCCTACCGTAAATCAGGAATATACAAACTCAAATGTGATACATGCCCAAAATACTACATTGGACAGACAGGCAAGAGTTTTGAAATTAGATACAAAGAACATATTGATGCTCTCAGACTTGGTAACTTGAACAAATCAGCATTTGCAGCCCATATTGCTGAAGAAAACCATTCAGTGGGAAACATTGAGGACAACTTAAAAATTTTGCACCTAGCAGAAAAAGGAGCCACTACGAATATATTAGAAGAATTAGAAATACACACACACAAAAACATAACCCCAAACTATATCCTTAACGAACAAACAGAGTTAGCTAACACCCCTTTCCTGAAAAATTTCCGCCGGCCGGTGTGGCCATGCGGTTAAAGGCGCTTCAGTCTGGAACTGCGTGAGCGCTACGGTCGCAGGTTCGAATCCTGCCTCGGGCATCGATGTGTGTGATGTCCTTAGATTAGTTAGGTTTAATTAGTTCTAAGTTCTAGGCGACTGATGACCTGAGAAGTTGAGTCGCATATTGCTCAGAGCCATTTGAACCATTTTGAAAAATTTCCAAAAATTACATTCCAGCCTCCAAAGCAAATAATATTAGTACCCCTATCTGCAGATCAAGTAGCAAATTTATGTTACTATATTTCTCATGATGCTAAATATAATTAAAAAATACACTATTTTACCTACACAGTTCTAAGTATTATAATTAATTTAGCAATATATATATATAAAGAATTCATGTCTCTGTACTAGTGTAAAAGGCATTACAGTTGTGTAAATGAATATATGATCCTTTCCAAACATAGGACATCATCGTCAAATGTTACAATATATCATAGCACCTGTGATACTCATATGTTTGTAAGCTCTTTGTATGTATCAAAACATGTGGTGCGTGGTAGAAATCATCTCAGTGACAAATATTAAGTGTTCAGTGAGAACAATTTACGGGTGCAACAATAAAAATGCAGTGGGGATGCATTTACATCTGCTGGACGAATTTTGTGAAAGGAAACACTCGAAACTGCGTTTCACGTAAGTCACATGCAACGAAAATCTGTAACGCAACCATCTGTGTGTGGCGTGTTTATAATTATGTATTATTTATATTTTGGGACAATTAATCTGTGAAAAAAAACACACCACATGTCATAAAGAAAGCATGTAAACCGTCTGAGGATGAATCACAGCGATTCGAAACCGTTAACGGTAGCCTTTGAATAAAGGAACTGAAAGTAAATTTGTGGCTGGTTGCTGTCCCAACACCATCAACATTTGTCTTCAAACAACAGCCACGGTCTCCATCATGTCATCATATGACAAAACAAAAAGAATAAATAGCAATCCAGCAACAACTCAGTAGCGCTGCATGCTTGGTGGTAGCAGTCAGTGCAGACCAGTGTGCTGCTGTCATTGCTAGAGTGCTGGTGATTCTTGGAGTTTTACTGTCCCAGTTGATAAATATCAGTGTAACAAATATCGCACTAGACTAATCTGGGACTGCTCTATCGAATGAGCTAATAAAATTGCGTTTTAAAAATCATTTTGTTTGTAATGGGGAACAAACCGATGCTTTCTGTCAACACCTGGCCGTCACGTGGAACAGTATGTGGTGAGCACTATTTGTTTGGGCTACTCCAGCTACACATTGCAGAAACATCGGTCCCTAGACTTACACACGACTTAAAGTAACTTACGGTAAGAACACACACACACACACACACACACACACACACATCACACATCACACATCACACACACACGCGCGCGCGCGCCTGAGGGAGGACTCGAACCTCTAGCGGGAGAGGCGGCGCAATCCGTCACGTGGCGCCTCTAACCGCGCGGCGAGTCAGTTGGTGATGAATAAATTAATGACCAGAAAGTTATTTCACTTCTTTCATCATTAATGGTGTTACTGGAAGACTGTATGATTGTCTACTATTCGGGAATTGCTGACAGTTATAGTGTCTGCTGCACTGAGTATAGCTACATATCACTTACCTTTCAATTTGGGTGTGCACATGTCTGATGGAGTGGGACTGATAATGTTCATGTATAGCACAGTAATATGCTTTAATGCATTGCTGGACTTACGTCGAAATATCTGAAGTTCTGACCTAGCTGACCTACTTCTGTTGCAGAGGGAGCCAATTTAAGGTTGGTTTAAATGACTCTGAGCTGTACGCGACTTATCTTCTGAGGTCATCAGTCGCCTAGAACTTAGAACTAATTAAACCCAACTAACCTAAGGACATCACACACATCCATGCCCGAGGCAGGATTCGAACATGCGACCGTAGCGGTCGCTCGGTTCCTCGACTGTAGCGCCTAGAACTGCACGGCCACTTCGGCCGGCGCCAATTAAAGTCTTTGGGTTTCGTGGGAGAGCTGAGGCTTAAGAGAAGCAATTGATACCCCTCATGCTGTGAAAAATATTCCACCCATTGATAGTGGAGACAATGAAATGGACTTTGTGAAATACATATTGACAGCATGTTACACTTTGGGCCAGTTCTTCAATTTAGTAGACAGTTGGCAGCTTCAGCTGTTAAGCATTTTTGCATAACAACTCACTTAAAAACTACAAATAAGCCCTCAATAAACTGAAATTTACTCCACTATACAAACACGAGAACAGCGAAGTTATTTTGTCTGCTCTCGTGAGAACTCGACAGGGAATGTTGGGGAGGTACATAGTCTGTCTGTAAACTGAAAAAGCTGTTCAGGATGACTAAGAATCTATTTCCCATGTAGCAGTGTAGAGTAGTATGCATTTTTTGCGTTAGTATTATTAGTAACTCGTATCTGTATTCAACATAGTAAAACATACTTTCCAGAAAACACTCTCGGGACGTGTCTGCACATTGTGTGTCACCAGTGATTCACGATTGAAGGGTCGGTATAACTTTGTGAAATACCCGATAGTTGCTTCTTGTGATGTAGTGGGGTAGAGAGAATGTGCCCTTTAGTTTACAGAGAGATGAAAGAGGGCGATCTGCCTTCCCTCACACACCTACCCTGCACCCCCTTTCCATTCTGTTGCATCCCGAGAATGTAATTTATCCATTAATGCAGCTCTACTGCACTTAGATGTAGTATACACGTTTAACATTTGTTCTTAACCAGTTCATTTAACAATTGACATTAATTATATACATAATTAAAACATTTTTTAAAAATCTGCGCCATCCCATAAAAAGCAGTACTATTAGTCCTAGAGAAAAATGCGTTCGATCTTTTTTGCTGGAAATTTAATGCAGTTTAATTTTAGTTTAATTCTGTTCTGGGAAACATTCTCGCTAGAAGCCGCGTTCCTATATTCAAGAAAAACATAAAAATGTGATCTTTAATCGCTCTCTCACCCTCACGGTCACATCACACCTTTCAACTTTTTTAGTATGTTGGCACTCCCACCCATGACTGTACAAAAGTTTGCGACTATACGAATTCTTTTCCTGTAATATCCTTTCACTGACTGGACTAGTGTTTCTTCCCACGCCATTCGCATATGGAGCACACTTAGGAAGTTTGCTTAAGAGTCTCTGTGCACGTTTGATTAGTCTAATTTTGTCTTCGCTGTACGTATGGGAGTAATCCATAGAGGGCTGAAGTGTATTCCCACACTCCTTACTTAATACCGAGTCTTGAATTTTCATGGGATACTTTGCATCTATCTTCAAGCGTCTACCAGTTCAGGTTTTTTAGAGTCTCTGTGACTTTCTCCTGTGAGTCAGACTTACTTGTGACCATATGTGATGCCCTTCTTCGTATATGCTGAATATCTCCTATTGGTCACATTTAATATGGGTCCCCCATACTTGAGCAAAATACTTTTATGTGCTGCACAAGTGTCTTGTAAACGATCAGAGACTGACTATATTTTGCCAATGATGTCTGCCACGTGCAACTGAGCCAATGTAGTAGTCTGTTACATATCCCAACAATTCGACGCATCCAAGTTTTTTGCATGGGTTGACAGATCCCAGTTGATCTTGTAGTCGTAGAATAATTCGATTCTGTATATTGTGAAGCGTACAATTATACGTTTCAGAATATTTAATGCAAGTTGCCAATCTTTGCGCCACTTTGAAATCTGTATGACTGAATATTTGTTCAGTTTTTTGCAGACAGTACTTCGTTATAGATAACTGGGTAATTGCTTGAAAAGTCTCAGATTAATATTGATATTGTTTGACAGTTCATTAAAACAGAACATGAGCAGCATGTGTTCCACCTGAAGTTATATCTGCATCTGCTGTGGTCTCCCTAGCAAGCAGTCCTCAAACCTTTCGCGGGCAACTGCTCTACCATCTGAGCTACCGAAGCACGACTCACGCCCGGTCTCACAGCTTTACTTCTACCAGTATCTCGTCTCCCACGTTCCAAACTTTACAGAAGCTCTCCTTGCAGAACTAGCACTCCTGAAAGAAAGGATATTGCGGAGACACGGCTTAGCCACAGCCTGGGGGATGTTTCCAGAATGAGATTTTCACTCTGCAGCGGAGTGTGCGCTGATATGAAACTTCCTGGCAGATTAAAACTGTGTGCCCGACCGAGACTCGAACTCGGGACCTTTGCCTTTCGCGGGCAAGTGCTCTACCATCACAGTTTTAATCTGCCAGGAAGTTTCATATCAGCGCACACTCCGCTGCAGAGTGAAAATCTCATTCTGGAATCATCCCCCAGGCTGTGGCTAAGCCGTGTCTCCGCAATATTCTTTCTTTCAGGAGTGCTAGTTCTGCAAGGTTCGCAGGAGAGCTTCTGTAAAGTTTGGAAGGTGGGAGACGAGATACTGGCAGAAGTAAAGCTGTGAGACCGGGCGTGAGTCGTGCTTCGGTAGCTCAGATGGTAGAGCACTTGCCCGCGAAAGGCAAAGGTCCCGAGTTCGAGTCTCGGTCGGGCACACAGTTTTAATCTGCCAGGAAGTTTCATATCAGCGTACACTCCGCTGCAGAGTGAAAATCTCATTCTGGAAACATCCCCCAGGCTGTGGCTAAGCCGTGTCTCCGCAATATCCTTTCTTTCAGGAGTGCTAGTTCTGCAAGGTTCGCAGGAGAGCTTCTGTAAAGTTTGGAAGGTGGGAGACGAGATACTGGCAGAAGTAAAGCTGTGAGACCGGGCGTGAGTCGTGCTTCGGTAGCTCAGATGGTAGAGCACTTGCCCGCGAAAGGCAAAGGTCCCGAGTTCGAGTCTCGGTCGGGCACACAGTTTTAATCTGCCAGGAAGTTTCATATCAGCGCACACTCCGCTGCAGAGTGAAAATCTCATTCTGGAGTCCTCAAACCATTTATAAACTTCGTTTGATAGTCGATATGACAGTACTTTTCGTTAACAAGCGTTGTTGTGGTACTGGATCAAGTGTTCTTTGGAAGGTAAAAAATACTTGTAATACCTGATTGCATTGACTCGCACCATTCAGAATGTCATATGAGAAAATCCCGATTTACATTTCACAGTTTCGAAATTCAGCTATTTGGCATGTAGCAGACCATTCAGTTCGAGATACCTCATCTCGTTGGAGCTCATAATACGTTCTGAGTTCCTGCAACAGATAGTTGTCAATTACATTGGTCGGTTATGTTGCTGGTCACTTCTGCTACCCTTCTTGTAGAAACGTTTTGCTCGTACTTCTTTCCAGCGAAAAGGCAAAAAATTTTATTCGGGATCTACTGTATCTGATGCTTAAAACAGGTGTTAACTTGCGGGCTTTCAAAGTAAAAAAATAAATAAATAAATAAATGATGGTGGTGTGATAGCCCTCAACTACGCACCCTCCGACTCAGAGTTGAAATATTAAACGTTTTGGCTGGTTTCGTTGTCTAGGGGCTGGAATACGTAGTTGCCGCATTACAAGCCAAATACTGCTGAGTCTACAGTATAAAATATGAATATACACATGAATCGAATGGTCGAAGGTTCCCACTACTCGACAATTGCGAATGTGACGTAGAAATTTATAAATGAAAGATTGCAATTGAATAAAATCTGCAGGTACTATATTAGCGATTTTAAATGATGAGTACGATAGTAGAAGTACTTTTTAGAACGTAGTATATTTCCGCAAAACACTTATTGGTGTTGATGGTCCAGCAATTAAATAAAACATAAGTTGAATAACAGGGAAACAATAGATTCCTACTGCACGTAATTAGTTATGAACGACAACATAGCTCGCGAGATATTCAGTTCTAAACGCACACTACGTCTTCACTGTAGAACCACGGAAATCTCAGAAGTTCACAAGTCGGCACAACGAAATATTTCTATCTCCCGAGCCCACGTGCAAACTGCTCCGCCGGCCGGTGTGGCCGTGCGGTTCTAGGCGCTTCAGTCTGGAACCGCGTGACCGCTACGGTCGCAGGTTCGAATCCTGCCTCGGGCATGGATGTGTGTGATGTCCTTGGTTAGTTAGGTTTAAGTAGTTCTAAGTTCTAGGGGACTGATGACCACAGATGTTAAGTCCCGTAGTGCTCAGAGCCATTTGAACCATTTGAGTAAACTGCTCCACTGTCCAAGTCTTTCCTCGACTGTACGTCGCGCCTTCACGTCCAGCACTTTCCGTGTCCTGTGCGACTGTCCCTCGCGCCGCACCGTTCCGAACTACCTCGTGTCCTCCAGTAAAGATGCTCCTCCCCAACCTCCATACGTGATTGGCTAGAGCGCTCCCTCCATGTTTCCGAGCCAACGGGCACTCACAACATATTGAAACACATTGGAAGTACTGGATTTACATTTAAATAACTTGAAATTATATAAATATTCCTACGACTGGACCATAAACACTCTCTAACACACATTGTTAGATACATAAACAAACATACAGCAAAGGAATAGAACAAAAGATAGGCCAGTAGCCTATTGTCTCTGTGCTTTCTATAACACAGTAAATATTTAACCAGTTTCTTCATGAACAATATATATCGAATATAAACAAAGACATAGATCAATAAATATAAGTATGCTGCTACCCTTTTTTCGTGTAACTGTGGAGTACTTAAGGCCTGACGCCATCGATAGTTATTTAAATGTTCAAATGTGTGTGAAATCTGATGGGACTTAACTGCTAAGGTCATCAGTCCCTAAGCTTACACACTAGTTAACCTAAATTATCGTAAGGACAAACACACACACCCATGCCCGAGGGAGGACTCGAACCTCCGCTGGGACCAGCCGCACAGTCAATGACCGCAGCGCCTAAGACTGCTCGGCTAATACAGCGCGGCGCCATCGCTAGTAATCGGCCACTTTGACCTCCAATAACTCACGTACTATTTAAGTTACATGCCTGTAATTCATTCCAATTTAGGTTTACACTAATAGCTTTGTAAAGACACGGCGATCGACAAAATCAGATGAAGCGCGTATATTTTGGAAATTCGTTGCTGGGTGTTACTTGTATAATTTACCGTCAGATACTAAACTTAAAACTAATAAAGATATTGAAAATCTGTTTACACCATCAGAATCGTCGTGCAGATAATAGTAATGTACATGTTTCTTTTTGAGGTATCATGATTCATCTGGCTACTATTAATTTCTATACGAACTGTGAAGTGTCTGCCATGATGGTTTCACAAAGTCCGCCATATTTGGCACTCTTGGCATACAAGTCTCTTTCATTGACACAGCGTCACCCTGGAATTCGCAGCCACGCGGCTGGACCATGCGCTGGGGCTACCCCTCTCGCCCGGCTACCGTTCACCACCACGTGTTTGCTGCTGGGCCCCGGCTGGCCGAGCGTCCTGTGCGGCCACGCCAACTTAGAATACTTTCTGGGCACCACAATTCACCCGTTACCTCACAAACTTGACAGAAAATTCTCGACAGTATGTTACAGGTATTGCATCAAATAATGGGGCCATGTTCAGTTTGAGCGATTTCAGTTGTTTCTCAACACCACTGACACTAATGTCTATACCACTCACGTTGCAGTGGTGCGAGAGTAAATAGTGGTAGTGGTCCTTGATCCTCCTGGAGCTTTGAAAATGAGGTTCAACATTTCTGCTTTTGCTTTGCTACCCTCATTGTAAGCTTCTCTGTTTCATCCATCAGTATCTGAATGCTAACTTTGTTGCTACTGACCATTTTTACATATGACTGAATGTTCTTCAGTTCTTGTGAATAGTCTTTCGATAAGAGTCTGCTACGGTACCCGTTGAGATCTTCACGCATTGCCCTTTTCATGGCCAAACGCGGTTTATTCATCATCCGTCTGTCCGTAGTCCTAAGCTTTGTATTACACCCATTGTGCAGTAGTCGTTTCGTTAAAAGGTTCTTTACAGAGACTGTCTACTGTGGGGTGTTGCTCCCACAACTAACAGCTGCATTTCCATTCTGTACTTTCTCAACTATTTTTCTGAACTCGAACCTTACTCCCCTACATTTTCCTCCTCCTCCTCATCATCATTTAAGACTGATTATGCCTTTCAGCGTTCAGTCTGGAGCATAGCCCCCCTTATACAGTTCCTCCATGATCCCCTATTCAGTGCTAACATTGGTGCCTCTTCTGATGTTAAACCTATTACTTCAAAATCATTCGTAACCGAATCCAGGTACCTTCTCCTCGGTCTGCCCCGACTCCTCCTACCCTCTACTGCTGAATCCATGAGTCTCTTGGGTAACCTTGCTTCTCCCATGCGTGTAACATGACCTCACCATCTAAGCCTGTTCGCCCTGACTACTACATCTATAGAGTTCATTCCCAGTTTTTCTTTGATTTCCTCATTGTGGACACCCTCCTGCCATTGTTCCCATCTACTAGTACCTACAATCATCCTAGCTACTTTCATATCCGTAACCTCAACCTTGTTGATAAGGTAACCTGAATCCACCCAGCTTTCGCTCCCATACAACAAAGTTGGTCGAAAGATTGAACGGTGCACAGATAACTTAGTCTTGGTACTGACTTCCTTCTTGCAGAAGAGAGTAGATCGTAGCTGAGCGCTCACTGCATTACCTTTGTTACACCTCGCTTCCAGTTCTTTCACTATGTTGCCATCCTGTGAGAATATGCATCCTAAGTACTTGAAACCGTCCACCTGTTCTAACTTTGTTCCTCCTATTTGGCACTCAATCCGTTTATATTTCTTTCCCACTGACACTACTTTCGTTTTGGAGATGCTAATCTTCATACCATAGTCCTTACATTTCTGATCTAGCTCTGAAATATTACTTTGCAAACTTTCAATCGAATCTGCCATCACAACTAAGTCATCCGCATATGCAAGACTGCTTATTTTGTGTTCACATATCTTAATCTCACCCAGCCAGTCTATTGTTTTCAACATATGATCCATAAATAATATGAACAACAGTGGAGACAGGTTGCAGCCTTGTCTTACCCCTGAAACTACTCTGAACCATGAACTCAATTTACCGTCAACTCTAACTGCTGCCTGACTATCCATGTAAAGACATTTAATTGCTTGCAAAAGTTTGCCTCCTATTCCATAATCTTGTAGAACAGACAATAACTTCCTCGTAGGAACCCGGTCATATGCCTTTTCTAGATCTATAAAGCATAGATACAATTCCCTGTTCCACTCATAACACCTCTCCATTATTTGCTAAAGATCTGGTCCTGACAACCTCTAAGAGGCCTAAACCCACACTGATTTTCATCCAATTGGTCCTCAACTAATACTCGCACTTTCCTTTCAACAATACCTGAGAAGATTTTACGCACAACGCTGATTAAAGAGATACCTCTGTAGTTGTTACAATCTTTTCTGTTTCCATGTTTAAAGATTGGTGTGATTACTGCTTCTGTCCAGTCTGATAGAACCTGTCCCGACTCCCAGGCCATTTCCATTATCCTGTGTAGCTATTTAAGACCTGACATTCCACTGTATTTGATGAGTTCCGACTTAATTTCATCCACCCCAGCCGCTT
The DNA here is from genome assembly GCF_023864275.1 of Schistocerca cancellata. NCBI lineage: Eukaryota > Metazoa > Arthropoda > Insecta > Orthoptera > Acrididae > Schistocerca > Schistocerca cancellata. The sequence goes on along the minus strand of NC_064627.1, from coordinate 927,882,739 downwards.
TATTGCACTGCAATCTATTGACCATTTTTTCCACTTCCTCAAATGTGATCCTATTTCCATCATCATTCCTATCCCATTCTACCTCGAAATCTGAAACATTAATGATCGCATTTTCACCTACATTGAGCAACTCTTCAAAATACTCCCTCCATCTGCCCAAGGCATCTACAGGATTCACCAGCAGATTTCCTGACCTGTCCAAAATACTTGTCATTTCCTTCTTACCTCCCTTTCGAAGACTGCTAATTACACTCCAGAATGGTTTTCCAGCAGCTTGACCCATACTCTCCAACCTGTTTCCAAAGTCTTCCCACGATTTCTTCTTGGATGCTGCAATTATCTGTTTGGCTTTGTTTCTTTCTTCAACATAACTTTCTCTGTCTACCTGGGTTCTAGAATGTAGCCATTTTTGATACGCCTTCTTTTTCCTTTTACAGGCTGCCTTGACTGTGTCATTCCACCAACATCCTACTTTTACACACTACTGTTCCAAGACATTCTTTAGCCACTTCTAGTACTGTGTCCCTGTACATTTTCCTGTCCAGAGATAAATGTTTTGAGTTTATCCTTGAGATGCGACATTACTTCCTCTTTATGTAGTTTACTGAACATGTGCTTATGAACAGAAACATTATGATAACCAGTTTAATATCGTGTTCGCCCACCTTTTGAATGCAATACCGACTCGACCCTATGAGGCATGGATTCGATAAGTCCAGAGCTATATGGCATCAGATGTTTACCCCGTTCCTGTACTATAACAATCTTCCCTTGTCAAAATCAGTTAACGTCAGCATATTTCCCCATTTGCAGTCCATATTGCTTCTAGAATGAGTCTCCATTTGTCTCTGCTCCGCATTTACAGGGTGGTCAGAAACAGTCTAAGAAACATGGAAAGATGCTGCAGGGGAGTTGTGCTGAGAAATTACTGTTAAGGAAAAAAATTCTGTGTGTTGCGTTGTTTCCGAGTTATTTGACGTAGAAGTCAGGCATCAGGTTACTGCACACACAAATTCAAGCACTTGCACGCGCTAAAATGCGATAATCTGTGGGTCCGTGAGTTACCACTTGTTGAAATACTCATTATCAATTAAAATGTGCCTTTTTAGGAAGTGACAATTTAAGTGAAGTTAGCAAAAGCTAAGTTTTTTTGGTTTGAGGAGACCAAACAAAGAACACGTTTGGTGGCGCTGTCTGTGAAAGGCTGCTTGAATCTGCACACAATGTCCTGGTTGGCTAACTTCAGTGCTAAGTAACACGGAAACAGCCCAACGTATTGAATTTTTTTCCTGGACAGTTATTTCGCTACACAGCGTTTTCTGCAACATCCTTACAAGCTTTCCAGACTTTTTCTTACCACCCTGTATACTCTTCTTGGGCAGCAAGAATGTTGCAGTGGGCAATGGTCACAATGTTTCGCTTCATCAGCTTGTTTTTAGTTGGTAATCATTGTTGTTACAATATATCATGACCACTGATACTTGTTTCAGGTCAAGTCTATTTACTGTTTTAAATCTAATATACAAGATGACCATAAAGTCCCTTGTTGTTGTTGTTGTTGTTGTTGTTGTTGTTGTGGTCTTCAGTCCTGAGACTGGTTTGATGCAGCTCTCCATGCTACTCTATCCTGTGCAAGTTTCTTCATCTCCCAGTACCTACTGTAACTTACATCCTGCTGAATCTGCTTAGTGTATTCATCTTTTGGTCTCCCTCTACGATTTTTACCCTCCACGCTGCCCTCCAATACTAAATTGGTGATCCCTTGATGCCTTAGAACATGTCCTACCAACCGATCCCTTCTTCTAGTCAAGTTGTGCCACAAACTCCTCTTCTCCCCAATTCTATTCAATACCTCCTCATTAGTTATGTGATCTACCCATCTAATCTTCAGCATTCTTCCAACTTCAAAATTTTATTACAACTATACAATTTCCGACTTTGTGGCGTTGTGTCAGTCATGCTGGGCAGTTAAGCATGGTTAGATGTGTCTCGCATGTCGTGCTAGGAACAATGTACTCTGTGCTATTTGGTGACGTCAGTATCCCCAGGTATCGCATCAGCAATGGTAAAACACACATGCTGCCCAGAGGTGTCGCATGTGGGACCAGCGTGAGCACGCATTGGAGTTCTGTGATGTCAGTATAACACTTGGAGAACTCTGTGTACCTGAAACTAGAAGCAACATTCACCTGCGCACTGCAGGTAGCAGCGGCGTGAGAGTGATGGCTCGCGCTGGCTTGCATCCAGCAGTGACTCGTGGCGGTGGCAGCGTGCTCTGCGAATAGATCTTCGCTCCCATCCTGTCGCATCAGCAACGATGCCTAGGTGAACACTTATTTAGAGAGGAATTTCTCAGGTTCAAGTATGAAAGGGATGTTGCCGCCTCATGCTTGCAGGACCTGTGTGTGTTTTGGCAGCTGACGGCTGCTTCACTTCGTGGGGGATGCGTGTAGCCACCTGTGCGGTCCAATGGACAGGGGGCGGCAGGTGGTGTCTGCAAATGTTGATTGTGTGATTGTTGCGTTATTTTGCTAGCAGGTCTGTAGACTGTGCTGTGCGTCGTTTGGGCAGTTTACGAGTTCATTTCGTGTCTGCACATCAGTGTACTGCATTATTTAGGAGCAGTTTGCAGGTCTGTACTGAAATTATTTGGGTAATTTAGGAGATGTTTGCGTGTCTGCAGAGCGTTATTTAGGAGTAGTTTACAGGTCTGTAGGCTGCGCTATGTGTTATTTGGGCAGTTTATGAGTTCTCAGCATGTCTACACATCAGTGTGCTGCATTATTTAGGAGCAGTTTGCAGGTCTGTGTGCTGTGTACTGAAATTATTTTGGTGTAGTAGTTTGCATGTGTGTAGGCTGTGGAATGCATTATTTTCACAGTTTAAATTAGCAACAGTGTCTGTTGCATTATTTACGAGTAGTTTGCAAGTCTGCAGACTGTGTATTGTGATGCCAAAAACATAAGGGCGAGCATGAATGAGATTTTCACTCTGCAGCAGAGTGTGCGCCGATTTGAAACTTCCTGGCACATTAAAACTGTGTGCCGGACCGAGACTCTAACTCGGGACCCTTGCCTTTCGCAGACAAGTGCTCTACCAACTGAGCTATCCAAGCACGACTCACGCCCCGTCCTCACAGCTTTGCTTCTTCCAGTATCTCGTCTCCTACCTTCCAAACTTTACAGAAGCTCTCCCGTGACCCTTGCAGAACTAGCACTCCTGAAAGAAGGGATATTGCGGAGACATGGCTTAGCCACAGCCTGGGGAATGTTTCCAGAATGAGATTTTCACCCTGCAGTGGAGTGTGCGCTGATATGAAACTTCCTGGCAGATTAAAACTGTGTGCTGGACCAAGACTCGAACTCGAGACCCTTGCCTTTCGTGGGCAACTGCTCTACCAACTGAGCTACCCAAGCAAGAGCCACGCCCCATCCTCACAACTTTACTTCTGCCAGTATCTCGTCTCCTACCTTCCAAACTCCTACTGCCAGAAGTAAAGCTGTGAGGACGGGGCGTGAGTTGTGCTTGGGTAGCTCAGTTGGTAGAGCACTTGCCCGCGAAAGGCAAGGGTCCCGAGTTCGAGTCTCGGCCTGGCACACAGTTTTAATCTGCCAGGAACTTTCATAAGGGTGAGTGTTTTCTGTCACTGTGATAAATATACTATCTCTCAAAATCCATCCCTAAATAAATTGCTCCAAAATAAATAAAGTACACTTCTTCCTTATTCTCTCCAGCAGCCAGCACAGGCTGAGTCATTTTCCCCTCCAGACAGTCATCTTGGGTTATGTCACGGAATGGACGACAGTGTCCTCTGCTGACAGTATTGTGTACTAGGTCCATACCTCGTGGTGACCACACTGTTTCCAGCCATCCCCCCCCCCCCTCACCGTCTTGTGTTATATCACGCAATGGACGACATCGCTCTCTGGTGGCTATACTGTGTACTAGGTCCAGAGCTTGTGGTGAACACACTCTTTCCCGCCAAAATCTGCCATCTTGGATAATGGTACTTGTGTCATCAGCTGATGTCATGGCCACCATCTTGGATTGCGTCACGGAATGGACGACAGCGTCATCTGGTTGTGGTACCATGTACTAGGTCAGTTGGACTCCTGACCCCATGGTGACCACACTGTTTCCCCCCACTTCCCCCTCATCCCAGACCGCCTTCTTGGATTACGTCATGGATGAGAGTGCCCTCTGGTGGTGGTACTGTGTACTAGGTCAGTTGGAGTCCGGACGTCATGGTGAACACACGGGATGGTTGTACTGCATCAAATTGCTTAAATAAAGACTGGTTCATGCAAAATAATAGACTTACATCTAGCACAGGCTGAGTCCTCTTCCCGCCATTTCCTAGGAGGAGGTGGCGGTTGGGTGACTTAGGTTAGTGGAGGTAGTCCAAGTGCCCTTTCTTTCCCACCAATTTCTTAGGTTGGTAGAGGTAGCCCAAGTGACTTATTTTCCTGCCAAAATTTCTAACTTCCTGCCAAAATCCACCATCTTGAATGACGTCATGGCCATTATCTTGGATTACGTCATCCTGATGGAACTTTTGTGACACCCTGTGGGGTTGAACCACCTGGGGTGGGTGTGACGTCGTCGCCGCCATCTTGTATGACGTCATCGTGATGGAACTTTTGGGGCACCCAGTGGGCTGGTATCCTCATTGCCCCAAGACTGACGATGCCCTCCAAAAATTCGGGGGTGGGGGAGGAGGACGCGAAAGTCTGGATACAGTAGTTCGCAGCACATCCGCCAACAAACTTCCCTCATGTCAGAAAAGGCGCTATAAAATTGAAGCGGAAGACCATCAGGCGTAGGGGATTTGTTTTTCGCACCTCGCGACAGGGCCTTGCGCATATCTCCCAGCACAACACCCTCCAAGAATGTTGTGTCGCCTTACGTCTACCCGAAGGTGGCAGGTCGTGCAGAATGTCCTTAACGTCATTGTCAGGTCATTGTCGGCCAGGTACAGAATGCAGTAATAATCTGTGAGGACACAGGAGATGGAGGTGTGTGTCTCAGCATGTTACCCATCCACTGAAGTAACAGCTGTGATGACTCACCTCTTACGATGTCCCCATTCTCTGACGATGTGATAAGGAGAAGATCATTCTTCTAGGGGGAATCTTGCAGTCCTACTCGAACCTGCATGCCATCCAGTCTAGCGGTCGTGATCTTCAGAAGCCATACCTGTGTCCAGTGGCCGGCCTTTTGGCACTCTGGTGAAGGTTGTTGCGATGCAGTTCTGTCAAGACTATGTAGTAAAACTCATAGATCGATTATTAGCAAAGGGCTCTGTCTCGTCCACACATCATGAGCATGCGGCAAATAGGTGGTTCAGCACCGTGTCCACCAACATGTCACGGAAGCATAAGTATGACGTCATAGTTCACATTTGTGCCAGGTATCAGTGACTGCTACGTGGCAAGCCTCTTCATGGCGAACGTTGACATTAAGAGTCCAAGGTCCTATACTACGGCTCGTCTGTTACAATGGCAGAGTCACAGCACAGATGAAGGCATGAAGATTGGTGAATGCAGTGGGCCACAGCTCGACACCAACAGTCACTGACCGGAGACCTTGAGAAATGGAAATCCTGTCCAAACTGCTGGCCGAGTGGCTGGTGAAGTGTGTATATCTTGAAACTTACTGGCAGATTAAAGCTGTGTGCCGGACCGAGACTCGAACTCGGGACCTTTGCCTTTCGCTGGCAAGTGCTCTACCAACTGAGCTACCCAAGCACGACTCACGCCCCGTCCTCACAGCTTTACTACTGCCAGTACCTCGTCTCCTACCTTCCAAAAGTTTACAGAAGCTCTCCTGCGAACCTTGCAGAACTAGCACTCCTGAAAGAGAGGATATTGCGGAGACATGGCAAAGGTCCCGAGTTTGAGTCTCGGTCCGGCACACAGTTTTAATCTGCCAGGAAGTTTCATATCAGCGCACACTCCACTGCAGAGTGAAAATCTCATTCATTGTGTATATCTTCATTGGTCACTGTGGATTAGTGTCCATGTATCATGCAAAGCGAGGTCCCTGATGATTGCATGAAGGGCCAGACACAGGACATGGTGAGGGATCTGATCCTCAGGATGGGAGACGCTGTTAAAGTCCCCACCCACTCTATAGCACCTTCAAACAATGGAGCTACCTCAGTAGAGTAATAGAGAGTTCACTTTCGACTCTTCGCGGTACCAAATGGGCAACACAGATACACAAGGTGGACTGTGTCGATGGAGAGCACACCACCTCGCGCTGATGACAATTGCTGAATGTCTGTTAGTTCTACGCAATCGCATAGTAGTATGGCCGTACCACCACCATTGTGGGTAGTTGGGTTGACATAAGACGTGTACCCATAAACATCCAGGCGTATCCATATACATCCAGGCGCATATCAGGCCATACCTCTTGACGAAACATGATATCAATATCCGCCCTCCGAATCATGTCCTTAAACAGCCGGGTTTTGATCATGCAACTGATGCTGTTGACATTGCCTGTATCTGTCCGATACACCAGGGTACTGGATAATAAGATGACGTATCCTGCAGTCGTTAAAGCCAGTAAGCGCCACGTCGCCCGTGTCGTCCCTGTCACCCGCAATATTTATATTACGGATCAGCAGAGACGAGATGTCCGTCCAACAATCTGCCGGCTGCGGGCATCAGGTGGTCGCTCGAGTCTGACATCATTCATCCATCTCCATCGCCCAGTCACCAGACTGGAGGTGTGGTACGATAGGCGACGGATGACTTCCATCTGGTGTCTTATCCGCAAAGTCGTCAGTGGGCTAAGCATCGTCAAACTGTCCTTGTCTTTGGGCGGGCGTTGCTAGCAGTGAACCAGGCTTCATTGGAGTGGGGTCCACAGTCCGGACCACGGAGGGGATTGGTCTTCATAATCCTGCAACATGTCACCATCTCATGAAACATTTCCTGCGGACAGCCTTCTCTTCTTTCATCGTTTGGGTGACTTGTGCTCGCGTCCTGTGGATCATGAGGAATAGTAACCAGCTCCCGCATCTCCGTGTCCGAGCTTGACTCTGTCTTCTGGTGCTCTCCTTCCTCACATGGCTGGAGTGCAGACGTGGTCGCTGCCATCGAGCATGTTGCTTTGGGCGCAGAAACCGGACCCGAGGGGGTCGGTAACTGGAACTGAACGACGTCCGCGTTCGACACATTCCTCGCTGCCTCAACGTATGTTAAAGGCAGTGTCATCGGTTGCGAAGTAGGCGTGGTGTCTGCGTGTGGTGTTTGTACAAGGTGTCTCAGCAGGTATTCAGAGCGAACATGCCCTTCCTGCCCACACCCCGAACAAGTCCTCAGTTGACTGTCATAAATGACGATCGGCCGCCAACAGTCACGTAAGACGGGACGTGCTTGCGCAATTCGATTCGCAATTGACGCATTTCGTTCAGAATGGGATACGTCTCGAACGTGCATCACTTTTGTCTCTCACGTGACTTAAGCCTAGTTTACACGACGAGACTAGGATGCTGGCAACTGCGCTACCGGCCACTGCGCATGCGCGCCGCGCGTTTGCGCAACTCGTTGGTGAAACTAAACACTTTCGGCTTGTTCCAACTTTGGCGACACTAGTTGTATGAGTGTTGAGGTTATGTGTGTTTGTAGAATGTAGCCAAACTGAAATATGAAGTGGGGAACGGAGAATAATGTTCGTTTTTGGATATCGATGCTTTGCATAGGTGTTTGTGGGAGTTTAGTGATGCCGATTATAAAAATAAACAACATATTGCTGCCGCTGAGACCGTCATGTGCGATCATAACATAGATGGTTTGACAATATCTGAGCTGCAGGGCAAAATTTATTGAGTTAGGAGCACATATACAACTGAATTAAGAAAAATAGAAACAAGTGTAATTATAGCTGTGGCAATGCTCTTGCTTACAAGACGGCAAAGTTGGTCAACTCTTTCTTAAAGAATATTGTTGACAGGGGGGAAGGCTATACAAATTCAAGAAGCTGCATTCTTTATTCAATATTCATCTCTTTAAAACGTCGCTACAGTGCTCCCCATTTTGAAATATTGCCACTGTACAGATCTATCTTCAAGAGAGTAGTTTGCACACCATTCTCTTCTTAATGCGGCCTGCTTCGAATAATTATTGTTGCTAATGTTAAAAATTATTACTGTTAATGTTAATAACAATTGGTGTTAATGAAATAGCGTCATCACCAACTAAAATCGTATCTTATAGCATGCCTACTGTTCTCGATTGTAATGCACGCAATATGATACGTAATTTCAGTTCTGGCTACAGTGCTTCGTGCATTACTTCGTCTTCAGGCCACGAGTGGCCTACCGGGACCATCCGACGGCCGTGTCATCCTCAGTGGAGGATGCGGATAGAAGGGGCATGGGGTCAGCACACCGCTCTCCCGGTCGTAAGATGGTATTCTTGACCGAAGCCGCTACTATTCGGTCGAGTAGCTCCTCAATTGGCAACACGAGGCTGAGTGCACACCGAAAAATTACAGTACCTCTATTCCTTAGCGTATAATTAACTCTATTTAGAAGAAACTTGAACAGTTCTGGTTATATTCTACGATAATTAAAAGAACTTCTTGGATTTTCCGTTATAAATTATTTCAGCAAGGATGCTGAGCAACCGAGCTGACGCCTTTTCTTCATCAAGTCACGAATCGAAACACGTTTCTTATTTTTTTCTTATGCAGCGATTCCACGCAACAAGCTTTAACTCCATCACAGCTCGTGCGACGTGCAGCTGCCAAAACTTTCATTCCAGACACGACCCAGGGACCCACAAAACGACGAAACTGAAGTGTATACTGGTGTCGCCGTGTCTACAGTCACATATGAAACCACTTGCGTGCAACACATTCCACACAACGAATGGCGCAACCCAATGTCGTCGTGTAAACTAGGCGTAAGTACTTCCCCATAAGACCGCAGAGCGTCCACGACAAGCGTGGCTGGAAGTTTAAACGGCAGCTCGAAGATTCGTAGGTTCCGAACTCCGAGGCCTGCGTGGTCAACAGCCACAACACTCACACTGCCATCCGAGTGTTGGAAGCGATATCCATCGGTGGAACGGTGAATAAGACGTTCGCACGCTACTTCATCGACAAATTGCAGGTAAACTGTGCTGGAGACGATAAAAAGATGTACACCGAGAAGTTCCTGTGGATCGACGTGCCTTACTTCACGCAGGAAACGTTCTACTTCGTATGCCTTAGGTCGTGCGTACTGGGCATGGAACGTTAATTTCATTTTGGCTTTTCTGTACGAAAGAACCGTTGCCGATCGAGGTGATCTGTTTACTCTGCAATACCACTACGCACGCGAGCAAACAACTGCCCGCGCGCGTCCGCTTCGCAACACGGCCGAGAGCTGACTGACCCTAGACCACAGTGACCAGTCTATAATTCCTAAACAGCAACCACCATTCCCGTCAGATTACCACCATCAGTATGACCAGCTTAAGTGAAGTTCTTACTGATTTGACAATTCTCAGTTTATTGTACTCGTACTTTAGCTGCAAGCAAGATTATCCCTACAGGCCTAATGACACTCGCTCAACAACCACATTTATGCAGTTAACACTTTGTGAATCGATTTTTCCATTGCTGGTAGGTTACTTGCGACCGTCCATAATTTAAAATTATCCTCTTGATTATGCAAGTAATTTCATTTCCACAAATTAATGGCGTTTATTCCCGATTGCATACCACGTGCATATTCGCGACCGTCCATAGTTTAAAAAATCATCCCCTGATCATGCAAGTAATTTCAGTTACACATATTAATAGCTATTATTCCCGATTGCATACCACGTGCATATCTTTGAGTGGGCTCGTCGGTACCCTAAATATTCCGCAGTACAACAAAACTAATTCATGTTAACAGAATCTTCCGTCAGTTCTTGGTAGAACAACATTATAATAAATGAAAAGCACCAGTTTGCTTTTGTCCTACAATATTACTTTTAATGTTAACCGGTTTTCGGCTTACAAGACCATCCTCAGACATTTGTTGAGTATTATCACCAAAGAAGTTACAATGTTTGCAAACAACTTTGGAAGAGAAGTATGACTTCTAGACTGAAGTAGAAACATACAGTAAGTAACATCTTTGACAGTGTGGTAGTAATGCAATGAAAAAGTAAAAATTGAACAGTACATAAATAACAATGGAGTAGACAGGAAAACCTTTAGCACAAAACAGGAATAGCATGTCTACACAACAGTTTCTATTAATAAACAAAACTAATAAAATCAGTACGAGACAAGGCTACATCAGGAGGTATGAAACATGGAGAGCGATACACAAACCAATTAAAAGAAGAGACAATTATCAATGTAACTACAGAATACATAAGAAACTTAAGCAGCAATATGGATAAGATAAACAGAAATAAATAAATGCAGGAAAATGGAGGCGTTTGAGGGAACCTACAGTAAATGCAATCTTTGAGAGTGTGGTGGTACTGCATTTTAACATCAACATTATAATCAAAACAGTGGCTGTGTAACAGTTTTAATTAAATAAATGAGCAAAGTAAAATATGAACAGTATTTGATGAGACAACTACGAGGGATGTTAAACATGGACAGTAATACAAGTACCAGTTAAAAGAAAGCCTTAACTATTGGAACTACAGTCTGTATGGAATACAAAGACAACTTCAACAAAACAACTTAATGAATACAGGAAAATGGGAATATGTAGGAAGAGACAGTGTGGGAAGTAATGAACAGCAGAGATGATTATATGAAGTTTAGGAGAGAGGAAGTGTTGAGCTGTGTCTGGTCATTTAAGATTAGATCTGGACTGTGAGCAATATGTTTGTTAATTTCGAGGGCTTCCAGCAGTTTAAGTTTAAGGCCTTTCTTTGCTAAGGACACAGGGTGGTAGTTGTGACCCTCACTCAGTACATGCTCAGCAAATGCAAAGTCTGAATTCTGCAACCTCCAGCTGCTTTCATGTCCAGCCAGCCTAGTTGCTATGTCTCTGCCTGACTGAACTAATTCACTTTACACGCGGTGCACGTTCACCTGGGACCTGCCCTTTAGACAGCTCGGGCTCGAATGACTATTTAGGGCCGGTTTCTACATATGGTACACTGTTCAGACTGTGTTTCGACTGTGCTTGGAAGCATGGAATTTCGAGTGAACTAGTCTTATTAACTTTTCATAGACGTCAGGTACCTCGTTTTCGTATAGCCTGCTGTGCCGCTGCTGGGTCCATGTACTGCGTCTTGTAGGGAAGCAGCCTACTCACGCCTTATAAAATTCACATCAGTCTTTCCATTGTGTGCCAGCCAGTCCGCTTTAACTAGCTCTGACGTCATAAATGTTGCGCAATACTTTAAAAATCAAGTAAATAACCTGAATGGTTTCTAGCATGTCAGGAGTAATACTAAATCAATATGTGTTGAATATCAGTTCAATAACTTTAACTATTTTCGAAATTTGGACATCTTTCTATAAAAAGAAAAGAGCTAGAAACTTAAAAATTTATATTTAGATTCCTTTTGCGTAATAATTTAGTAGAAACAGTATTCTGGATCTCACAAATTAAAATTTTAGTTGAAATTCATGATTTTCTGGTTTTTATCTTAAAAATTAAGGAAGCAAGATAGATTAAGTAGGCGAATAAATAAAGCTAGGATGTTTAAATTTAAGTAGAAGGGAGATCCGCTATAATCATGAAGATGTGAGAAGTTTCAACTGAACAACTATAGAACTATAGCGATAGCGTATCTCCAAAGGGCAAGTTCAGAGCTCGTCTACTGCGTGTAGTGTAATTAAATTAATTATCTCGCCCAAAACATTTGACTTAGCCACGTCAGACTTTTATTATGATTACTTACCTGTGTGCTGATTGCACATTTAAATTGAGAGCTTCATTGGCCATCAGCAAAGGAAGCAATGATTTATTCGATAACTTAAAGTGGTGCATTACTAGCCCAGCGGCTAGTCGGGAGAGCAGATTTGATCAGGCGTTCCCTTAGCCGTCCGCACTGCGGCTTTATATGTAAGAACGTTGCGCGGGAAGAGGAAGGGCCCAGTTCTCTCCAGAAGCTGATTAGCGTACCACCTGTGCCGGGAGTCGCGTTGCGTCGGTATCATTGATATAAACAGCCTCGAATGCAGTAATAAGTGACTCGGGATACGTGTAACCATGAAATCGTTTTCGAGTGAAGTGTTAATTTTGGGATGACGTTAATGATCTATCTTTAGTTTGCATATGTCGTATTTTCATGTGCCGCCGCAGGACAGACATTCTACCATTATTAGCGTGGCGTTTGATGAACATTATCATCAAATTATGGCGAGCATTCACTTAAACATTTAATTTGAACAGTTATAGTTGCATCAGCGCAATAGTCTCTGAACTGCTCTGGTAGTTGGATTGTGTGGATTCTTTTTGATCTGTGACTTTCAGAATATAGTGAACATTTTAGAGAGAATGGGTTTTGATTATGAATCCCAGACAATCTCCTAATTCCTCAGAGCTATAAGCTGTAGCTATAAATGTATTTCTCAGATGAAGTGGGGACTAGGAATTCTAATTACAGGCTTCACGTTTTGCTAATCACTTTCTGGTTGCCAATATTGTAGTTAGAGAGCCAGTGTTGAGAACGGCAAACAAAAAATAGGAACATTTAACAAGTATTCCACCCGCCGCCCCGCAGATTGTCGTGTTGTAGGCTATCCGGTGGGAGAGCGATTCCGCGACAGATGACAGGTGCGCAGCGGGAACACAGTACGTCATATGGAAACTACGAGGGTGAGTCAAATGAAAACCTTAAATTTGTAATAACAAATCGAAATTTCGCGCCGTTTTCCTGTAAGTTGGTAAGCGCGCAGAATGGCCTGCAGGTGGCAGCATAGTGCATATGCACACATACCGCCACAATATCAGTATAAAGATGGCCGCCCCACTTGCGACTTGCACTAGGGAAGAAAAGCGTTCTGTTATTCGGTTTTTGCGTAGTGACGGTGTGAAACCTATTGAAATTAATCGACGAATGAAGGTTCAGAACGGTGATGCATGTTTGTCACAGCAGCAAGTCTACGAATGGAGTAGGAAGTTCACAAATGGCGTGAGTTCAGTGGAAGATGCTCCTCGTCCAGGTCAGGCAGAACGAGTTGTGACTCCACAGAACATTGCAGAGTTGAAGCCATAGTGAAGGAAAACTGCCGAGTGACACTGAGTGACATTACAGCATGTTTACAGATTAGTCATGGGTCAGCACACCACATTGTGAAACTGCAGCATATCATGCACAAAGTGTCTACAAGATGGGTCCATGGCAGCTGACTCCTTAAAATGAGAGAACGACGTGTTGATGCTTGTGAAGAACTTCTTTGGCGCTTTGAACCAGAAGGTGATGGCTTACTTGCGAGAATCGTTACTGGAGACGAAACCTGGGTTCACTTCAACCAACCGGAAACGAAGAGAGCGAGCAAGGAATGGCGCCATTCATCATCACCAAAATCAAAGAAGTTTCGAACAGAACCATCAGCAGGGAAGGTTATGCTGACTCTCTTTTGAGATGAAAAAGGCGTCGTTTCGGAGCATTATATGCCTACAGGGACCACTGTCACCAGTGCATCATACACAGATCTCCTAAAAAATCATCTGCGGCCTGCAATCAAATCAAAGCGACGTGGATTGCTGTCAGCAGGTGTCCTTTTGCAACATGACAATGCAAGGCCCCACACTGCCCATACAACAGTTGTAACAATCACAGACCTGCATTTTGAATATCTTCCTCATCCACCATACTCACCAGACCTGGTCCAAAGTGATGTCCATATGTTTGGACCACTCAAAGACGCAATGGGAGGAAAGGAAAGTATGCACTTTGTAAGTGCTGGAGGACTTGCATTGAGCGTGGGGGGGATTATGTTGACAAGTGATACAGCTTTGTACCACTTCTGCAGAAGAAATAATATTTTTAAAAAATATTTAAGGTTTTCATTTGACTCACCCTCGCACATCAAGGGGTCGGTACGCCGCCAATTGCGAGTCGTTTGGTGTTCGACTCTTTAATCTCTGGCCGAACTGATAAGAACCTCTCTCGGACACACGTCATATCTTGACCTCGTACTGGGCTCTGACTGTCTTTCGTAAACATGGATGAGGAGCTCATAATACTTGTTCAGTAACATCCAGAACTCCATGAGCTGACACACAAAGATTACGACAATACTGTCAAAAACAATATATGCAGGTTCATCGGCTCTGAGCACTATGGGACTTAACATCTATGGTCATCAGTCCCATAGAATTTAGAACTACTTAAACCTAACTAATCTAAGGACATCACACAACACCCAGTCATCACGAGGCAGAGAAAATCCCTGACCCCGCCGGGAATCGAACCCGGGCGCGAAGCTTAACAAATCCAGTACTTATATGATTTGTTTTCCTGTTCGCGTTACCTTTTGTTGTAACTGCTGAAGGTAATAGTGATAATATTTTTCACATTTAGCTATAATATTGCTTACTTGTAGGTGACGAGTGCAGAAGCTGATGGTCGCTACTGAAGTTGTATTTTACTCGAGCTCCTGCCAGAACCAAAACCACATGTGGCCAGGCTGCAAAGAAGACATGGATACAGGAAGAGGAAATGCAGTTTTTAATTCCGTTTCTTCAAAACGATGGGCCTTTTACCAACGTTCAAATTTCCCTAGATGATTATGTCAACAGCGAAGAAAACGAGGTTGTTGAGGTAGTTCTATCCTTGGCGGATCGCATTACTTCCTCTCCTGCAACATTAAGTCGTGCTGGCCAGATAAAAAAAGCCAAAGTGTTTTCGACCTCAGGAAGAAGGGACCGCAATAAATTCCCGCGATTAGTAAAATGCACTCTAATATATTTTACGAATTTCACAGGATCATCAGCGAGCCTATTAAATATCATGTGGAATTCTCTATCTTCTTCTCTAACTCAGAATAAAGGCTGAACGTAGTAACAACGTTTATTTCTTTCTCGCTCGTCTTCTCCTCAAGAAAAATAAATAATTCCCGAGAGTCACAAAAACATCCTCATCTGTTTGCTACCTTGATGACTGAGTGCAGCTCGCACGCGGTATGTTGTGAGAATGCACGCGACTCGACCCGGTAGGAGCACAGCCGAAACAACCCCAAGTGAAAAGCGCCGCTTATGCGCCAAATCGAACGGTTGGCGCCGAACTGCACCCTACTTGTACAATGGGACTTTCCCGTCGACAACGCTAATTCGCTGGATCGAAGATGGGATACATCTGTCTGAGACAGGATCGATATCTGTACCATTACAGGTAGACCGTACTATTCTTCATATAAGGAGAAATATGTACCAGCACATGTCGAAATTCGAAAATATTACTGTTTCCATTGTTCGGAACTTTAAGACTGTCATGCAAATACGGTATCGATGGTTTACGGAGGGCCATATTCAACGCCCATGCAGGATCGTACAGCCACGTTCGGTAGAGTCCCGCTTGTGGTGGACGTATACATGTGTGGAAGTCCATGGAGAACGAACTTTACCAGATTCCATTCGTCTTCGTCGTATGGGTCTGGTGCCTGGCGTGATTGTGTAAGGTGCTACTGGATACACAATACGATCACCTCTGGTTCTCATAGCATAGCCGGTAATTTAGGCAAAGGTTGTTACATTTCTGGCATGTTAATGTCAGTGGCTCTGCACTGACTTCGAGGTCGCCGTTGCGTTATCTTTCGACAAGGTACTGCAATACCACGTATTGCCCGTGCTGACCTGGCCCACCTCATTAGATACGTTTTCGAATGTTGCCCTTGCCAGAACGACCTCCATATCTCTCATCCATTGAAAACATCTGGTCATGGACTGCCGAGAATGGCACGCCACAGCTCTGCAGCCACTACGATTCATAAAGTCTGGTGCACAGCTTTAAGTAGCGTGGACTGGTATACACATATGTCATCCAAGACCAAATACGAGCAACTAATTGGAAGTCTGTAGCGAAGAAACAAAGGGAAATATGCAGTTATATCTAGGTCATCAGATACGCAGTGCTAGTTCACTTGGAGAAGGATGTGCGTAGGAAGCAAACACAATTTGTTGATTAAACTGTCTTGTCAATCGTCTGAATGGAAGTGGGCTGCGTGGTGGTTGCAGAAGTGTTTAAAATCGATATTCTTTAAGAACTGATTTGTTTTGCTCTCCCTGTGAGAAGGCGAGTTGTCATGACTGGAACACAACTCCACTCAATAACACCCACTGGTTCTTTTAAACTCTTTAAAAAAATTTTCTGAAGACAAACTATAGCATATCAGCCGCCGGTTATCGTCCGGCTCTTATTTGTGATTTTAAGTAATTTGCAATTCGCAGCAATGAAATCGCACTCTCTTTTGTTAGGTGAGCATTACTTGAAAAGTTTCACACCAATAATTGCCGTTTCATATCTTTCTCAAAATTGGTGCGGCTGTGTTTCGCCAACAACAACTCTACTGAATATCGAATATCAGCTACAAGAATTTTGACTATCGAGTGTGAGCTTTTTATTCCTGTACTGTATGGAGTGGTATCCACTGACTGGAATTCTATTCAAAATGAGTACCTTAGAGGTAGGCATTGGCAGAATTAAATAATACAATCAATGCGCTGGATGTGTCTGCAATTATTTCCAAAACAAGACTGTTTTCATCATTAGCGGCTATTGCTGGAAGGTCAAGTGAACTTTTATTACCAACGGAATTTCTTTCGCATCTGAATTTATTAAGCCATGGAAAGATCGTGACGTCAAAGGAAAATAATCCGAACTTCTAGCTGCATTCATTCGACTCGTTGGTTTTCAAAAAACTCACTTTGTAAAAAATTAGTGTAATGTTTCCGTTCGAATCTTAAGAATGACAGCCACTGAATGCCGTTGGCAGCGCGACGGAAGAAGCCCTACCATTGTTTCGATATCCAGATGTGATTGAAACCCGCACCAACAGATGAGGCTATAACGTGCTGCTATAACGTGCTAGTGTACGGCAATGGACCGCAGCTCTCACATTCTCAAACCTTCCAAGACGACCCTCACATATGCTTGTTAATTTTTTCGTGTACAGAGCCGAAAAAAGCCGCGTATAGAAACGCCTGCAGCATCCGCTCCCTTTTAAAAGGTTTTGTTTCTGGGCAACCTGCAGGTCTGTTTACCGTCTTGTCTTCTCGTTCGGCGCCATCGATCCACTTGCTTTGCTGAGTTTGTTATACTGCTCGATCCGAAGTCTTATTGACCGGACAAAACGCCATGTTCAGACTAGCATGCTATGGAATATATGTGCGGCCATGCGTCGGTTAAATCTCAAGTGTAGCACGGCCCACAGTTGGTAAAGACGTGTCCTTCACGTGGGAATGTCCACGTCAGCACTCTACTTGTTCCTCTCAGAAAAGAACAAATTAAATAAGTTACCAGCGCTGTATTAAGGTTCTTCCTCCTATTTTCACTAACATTTCTATTTTCATTGTCAGTTTAATTAACTCCACACAAGACCCGTAACACACATGTGCCGTGGGACCTCAGTTGAAATGAACTAATTTTTTAGATGTATTATGATAATTCCACGCAATATGCGAATGTAACGCCCAATAAAATTTTTTTGCATTAAAATTTTACTGCACTAACACATTTTATGTACATTCACTTTTGAATCGCACGTGGCGTGAATCAAATTTTGGTGGAGCCCGCGGTTCTCAGCCGTATTTTATAATATTATGTGTCTAGTAAGTAACGGCCGAATCCTAAAACTTCAGCTAACGTAAACAGCGTCTCAATAGATAGTTTCCCTGCTCAGTAACAGACAACAATACTTACAGAGAGTAATATTTTAAGATGTGCTAATTGGTGAATTCCGCCGTAGGCGAAATAAAGTACCGATACTATTATGAATCAGTCATTCGCACAGTTAGTAAAACCAATAACACTTCACCACGCAAAGAGTCTCCGAGGTTGGCAGCAATCTGAAACAGACCACAGTCAGTACGAGCTGTTCTGATCGGTACCGACTTAGATCATTACTTATCTCGCCCCTACTGTAGCCTGTCTGCTGGAGGTTAATAATATTCTAATTTATGTAGGTTACCAATAACTAACAATGTCGGTAGATACGCGGTCCGAATTCTCGCCCCACAATGTCAGTATTAACTCTTGAGAAAAAGTTTGACGCCCACTGCACTAAAGCTACGCGTCGCTGTTGAATGTTACTAACTCCGTTCCAAATGTAAGGAAAAAGCTACTGTTTACGAATAATGAGTCTTTAAATTATAAAACTGAAATACAATAATTTTTGGACTGCTACCTACTAATACCATGAAGCCACTGGCACTGACAACGTTCTCAGTATTTTGTTACTTTTGTGTTTACAAACTGTAAGTTGTGAAGGTAAAGGTAACCACTATTCCAGGTTCTTACCGGCGAGCAGGTGCTGATTCGAACAAACCTTATTGAAATTCATTATAAGCTTTGCAGCACACAAATCGAGAGAACTCTCTTTGCACTGACCGCAGGCGAGTAGACGAAATGAGTGTCTGCACACAGATTTTGCCATGCTTCCTTTAAACAGACTGCTTTGACAGGTTAGTCTGCGTAAAGGCAGTGTTTGTGATCTCTTTCCTGCGTCACACTTTCCACTTTTTGTTAAGCTTTGTTTTGCAGTACTTTTTATATCATATGTGCAGTCTTCGATTTTCCTGCCAGAGAACCACAGCTGTAGCTCAGCAATAAATGCTAAAAGGCCGGTTGGTTAAAAAGGCCACTCAATGAATTTGCCTTGTAAGTGGTCGAATGATGTTGATTTCAAGATAATGACTGATAATTTGCACACAAAATAACGTGGCCCGTAGCTGCTCAGATGGCGCTGAAGGTGAGGGGACAATGTTAAATGGTGGGAGCTCTCTTGTGGACTGCCAGTAAGCAGTAGGGGAGGGTGCAATTTGAAAGCTGTAAGCTATGCACTAACGCATATCTTGTAAGCTATAGCTAGCGTGTCTGCAAACGATTGTATTGAGAGGTTATGTCAGTAAGACTAATAATTCAACAAATATTGGCATTCACCATCAGTAGTTTCCCACAAGAGCACCGAAAAAGAAATGGTCACAGAAACAAAGGCACTTTAAACAGTGAGTTCCATGACTATACAACAAGACACAATAATGACCTTCATAGAGCAGTACATAAGAAAGCCCATTATCACAAGAGTGCAATATATCATCCCAGAATTCTTTTAGTGCTCTTTCCATAAAATTTAAACGGACACCAAAGTTGTCCAGTTTAGAAATGAGCATAGAATACGTTAATAAGTGAAAGTGTTTGCAGTGTTAGAGAATACATGAATTTTCAGAAGGACAACAGACCAACATCTACCTCATAAACCAAATTACATGTAGCCATATGTCACTGGGTGTACTGACTGGCTGAGGCATCAGCTTACTGCACAGGTTGATTGTTCGTAACTAGCAGTGTTCTTATCTAGTGCTGCTTAAGGCAGTGCCAGTGATATGATAAGAAAGGAGTATGACACGAGAAGTGTCATTTACTCATTTTTATTCATGCATACAAATTAATTAATTGCCACTGTAGAGTATTAAATTAAATATTTCTAGTTTCTAACCATTACTGAATGTAGAGTAAATATGTGACTTACTATTGTATTTAATTACTTTACTGTATTATCGCAAATTTATATCATGTAAACTTTAATTTCATATTTAAGATTCGTTCAGACCCTTTTACATAAAATGCTTTTGTTCATTTCAACACCTGACAAATCCCATCTCATTGTATATGATAAAATGGATGCTCAATAATTACTATCAATAATAACAACAATGGTTTAAAAGTACAGCCTGCAGGACAAAGTCGCTTACTACAATACTGACAGTGTAAAATGAAGAGTTTATGTTACATAGGAATTATGTATCAGTTTCCTTAACCTGTTCGTCAATATTACCTAAGTATAAAATTTCTTCCATGGCATTCCCTTAAGTTGCAGGGCATTAGGAAATAAGTTACTTGTTGCCATGTGTACCTCCTTCTTGTTTATTTTCTCTATTGTATGATTGGAACGGCTGGCAGTTCCTGCAACCCTCTGAAGAACACTTCTCAATGAGCTCTTAGCGAACGCAACGACAAACATATGTCCTACTTGCAGCATGTGCGGTCACACAATTTGCTGAATTCTCTAAACTGATAACTACGTTTTTAGGTGCTTTTGCGATTATCATTTTCGCAAAAAATAAAAGTCTGAACATTCAGTTGTTATATAGAGTTCCACTAAAAAAAGTCGTACAGGCACTCTTAAATTTATCAAATAATGCAGTTGTAAAATCATAAACTTGTACTGATTTGGTGTAGATCAATTGCACTCATAATGTAAATGACTGTATCCATCATTCCAACAATTTTCTAATTTAACAGAAGCAGATTATTTTGGTATGTGTGGAATTTCTCTGTATAACAGCCAAGAAAAAAAGAGACAGGTATTCTCTTGGTGAGGTACTGAAATAAGCTAATCTCAAGAAAATCGAAAGAAAAAGAAAAAAAGAAGAAAGAAATTTTATTCGAAGCTGCTCCTATCTGAAAGATTCTCTCTTGTCTGTCTCTATACATTTTGTTAGTTATAGAACTGGCTGTACTATACGTTTTATGTATAATTAATAAATAACTCAGTTTCTCAGTTCCTTATGCATAAAATATGTGGAAACATGTTTTTTAATAATGCTACACATGAAACATAAAATATGTTGCATTTTATTAAACATCACATTATAGGTTCACTATTTTTATGGAGTATCCTGTCAGTACTTGGAGGAAGATACACACATTATAAACATCAATACACAGTATTGATGTTTCACAATAATAATTATTTAATACTTCAGTAAAATCCTGGAACTGTACACCAGACTTTTACACTAGGAATACTGCTGTCCATATTGTTTTCAGCAGTAAAAACAAGATTCATCATTTAGAACAGACTGTAATTTATAGGATTTCCTGCAAACTGTGTGCCAAATTATATGTAGGCCAATCAGGCAGGAGTATAACTACGAGACAGAACGAGGATGAAAGGAGTTGGAGACTGAAAAAGAAAGATTCCACTTTTGCTGAACATGCTCTGATTGATTGTCATTCTTATGATTAAATGTGATGTTTTCCATAAGAAACTAAAGGCAGGAAAGCACTGTAAAACTTCTCTAAACTCTTGCTATTAATAAACAACAATCAAAGGTTTCTGACCTGAGTCATTAATGATCAAATACAATATCGTTATTCACCCTTATTACAGTATCAGCAGCCAGTGAATATTTTTCTCACCATCACGTAATACACTTGTTATAACTGTTCCTCACCCACATTCCATAGACTTCTTTCTTCTCTCTGCGCCTCCCCCCTCCCCCCAAATCCTTTTCGGCCTGCTCATCATGTCTATTTGGTCAGAGCTTCTTTGTGAATTACATTATGCTTGTTTTGGATATATTCATAAAACGTTACACAGCTTTGAAAACAATCTTTGTGCAGCTATGAACCGTCAGTGATGTTGTGTGGACTATCTGTTTAGTATTAAATTATCTGAAGATGGCCCAGAAAGCCGGAAGTCTGTTCATAATGAACTATTAAATGAATACTATTGTCGAATATCAATACTGTGTATTCAAGTTTTTAATATAGCATTTTTTGTTATAAATAACGGAAAAATAATGTAATTCTGCAGTTCAACGGTTTTTGAAGTTTACAGGCAAAACACACTCCATGTGATAATTAAGCTAAGGCAAGTATAGAGGCAATACATACAGATTGTAATGTTACAGTGGACATAGCTTTAATCAGTTTTCTCTTGCAAAATACTACATTTGTATAAGTTGGGTCGAAGCAGCTTTAGTGACTATCAAAAATTTGTTTTATTGAAATATTTACGTCGCTGAAATAATTCTGCCTTCATTACATTGCAGCTATTTCGCATAATGGAAAGTAGTCCGGCGAGAACAGCTTTGAGTATTGTTTCTGAAGCCAATGAGAAATTCTGCTTCGACCTGTACAAAGTGAGTACTGTAACCATTATCATATAATTTTAGAGCATTCACTAGACTAGTAAAACAGCATACTGACTGAAAGGAAACTGTTGAGTCATGCTATGACTGGTGTAGGTTACCTAGAAATGTTGTGCTAAAAGAAAACATTATCAAACAATAACTACAACTGGTATTATATACTTAGAAAAGATGTGGTTCGTGGGAGGGTATATTATTGCATTCCTTCAACATTTTAAGAAAAGAGGTGGAGGAGGAGAATATAGGTGGTGGCCATTTGTAGGTGGTATGTGGTCTATAAGTCAGCCCGTCCGCCATCACGATATCTTGTTTTTGCTGGGCTGGAACAGCGCAGGATAGCGTGAGCTCATTGGAGAGAATATTAGTCACTTTGGATTGCTGTACGAAGTGTGGAACTAGTACCATGCTGTCATGTGACCTGCCGTGGTGCTGAAATAGTGTGTATACTTATGGAATCATCGCAGTAAGATGGGCTGACCTGGAGACACAGTGACAGAAAGCCAAAAAGGAGCTGTCACGGGGTGTGCCCATAACCTCACCATAAATGAAGTTGCCCAGCGTGGTGGTGATCAATGCGGTCTGCCAAGCGCGTTTACGAGGAACTCGCCCTGCCATCCATTTAACGCACTGTAAGAACAGTGGTCGTAAAAAGATCCTAACCGACAGGAACCGGGCACGTGTTTAGTATTTCCCTCTTCTGCAGTGTCGATAACGTCTCCGAGGCTGCGAGGGGCGCAACGAACGTTTCATTTGGGCTATACCTCTCGCACGAATCTAGGCCAGCCAGACGGCCAGTATTCTTTTGTTCTGTGCTATACGATGCGCATCGATTCTCGTCATATAGCCACCCATACAACTATTCTGCTCTTTTTCTGGACCGTCCGGTTTTCGCTATCAGTATTGTTAAGCTAGTCGATCCCATTTAAATGATATCGATATGTTGAGAGCTATGTGTGTATTATCTTTGTTTTTACATCTTTGTTCGGTATATGCTGTTGCCTTCAGTTGCGTTTTGTCTATATTGATAGTGTATGTGCTAAAATGTAGTAAAGTGTATCAATGTGAAATGTTGTAATAAATCACCGAATGACTACATGTTTATCAATTTCTCAGTATCCACGGAACCTCAAAAAGTATACAAACAGGACGCAGCTTACAAATCTTGCTCTGTCTACAGTTCACACACCTGTAACGGGAGTGGGCCGAAAAACGAGGTGTAACGTTTTGTCAATTATATCAGTTTCGTTCGCGACTGGAGTCCCTTCTGTGAGTGAATAAAGGTCCATCTCAACAGTCTGAGAACGAATGTTGGGAAGGGTACTTCAAGCAGTGGGCATCTGGTACCAGGTACCTCTCAAAACGACGTTGCTCACAGCTGATACTACTACTACACGTATTCATTCAGCCAAGCAAGAAAAAACCGTAACAGTACCAGACTGGAGTAGTTTAGTATTGTGTGATGAGTCACGATTTTGCCGATTTCAAAATAATGCATGGTGTGTAGCGCATAGATGGTCCAAAACGACGTTTAATCCGCAGTGTGTAGAGGGTGCATTTCAGATCGGAGGAGGGTCTGTGATGTGTAGAAGGTGTTTTTCTTGCCACGGATTGGACCCACTTATTCACGTTACCTAGAACATGAACCAAGACGTTTATTTTAACATTCTCAGTCGCCAAGTGTTGCCCTTTCTTCGGCACCTTCATGAGGAGCATGCTGTGGTCAGTTCCAGACTCCAAGATTACAGCAGCTTTGCTCAAGGGGCTGCATGCATTCATTCTAGGTTCAACACTTAGGTTCCGTATCGCACCTTGAGTAGTTCACAAAATCTTCCTATGCTAACGCCATATAAAATGTCTGGACGTACGTGGAATGGAATGTGAAACACAATAATCAACATTCTGTCAGACAGGCTGCTCTACCGGGTCTCATCATCAATGAGTGTCCCCAGCTGGAAGTGGCACACCTGAAGAAACTTGTGGACTCTCTTCATAGCTGAACTGAGGGCACTGTCAAGGTTTGCGTGATGTCTCCCGGAGCTGAATAATTTTTTGGCCAGTGTGCAAATTTATCAACAGGATAATTTTTTACAGTTGTATGTTTTAATGGTAGAATCCATTCCCTTAAACTGTAATTTCAACAAGTTCTCTATTTCAAAAATTTCGCTGTTGTACCCATGAATTATTATCTCTAAGGCAGTGTGTTGTCAAGCGAAAGACGCTGGTTCTATGTTGATATGACTAGGCTTCCTATTTGTTTTGGTAGGCACCGCTAGGTTTTGCATTCACCAATTAAGGGAATGAAGTTCAGCCCTGCACTGCTTTACAATATATGTTGAACTAGAATGAACAGTCATATGGCTGTCGTAATTGATGTTATTGCATATTACTGGATCATTTAATAATCGAACTTCGGACCGAAACCAGCCATCAAGTAATAAAGCAAATTAATAGTGCAACTTCGAAGGTTCTTTTTAATCTATTGCATAATTTGTTAAACCTTACCTTGGCCAGGAAGGTCGCCTGATATCTGCCCAATTGAGAACGTTTGGAGCATTATGGGCAGGGCTCTCCAGCCAGCTTGGTATTTTGACATCCTAAAGCGCCAGTTGGACAGGATTTGGCACGATATCCCTCACTATGGCATCTAACTATTCCATCAATCAATGTCAACCGAATAACTGCTTGCATAAAGGCCAGATGTAGAACACTGTGTTATTGACTTGCTCAACATATATATATTGCATGTATGTGAAGTATTGTAAATCAGTCAAGTACTTTTCAAAATTTTTGATAATAGCCTTTTCCCTTTCTACATTAAATATGCATTTACATGTTATAAGATGGCGCTCCATTAGGTGTATAAAAACACACTCGTATTCGAATGTAATGTTGTGTCAGAATTTCAAAGCAATCAGTGAACTTTTTGAGGCTTTGGATTTTGAACAAATCAACATTTACATTTTTATTGACATAGATATAAACACACAATGAGGTGACAAAAGTCATGAGATTTATTTATTTATTGACATGGCACGTTAGCTAGGACCAAATTGAGGAGCAAATCTCCAAGGTCATGGAACGTGTCAGCACATGAAATTACAACATAAAAGTAATAACAGATAAAAATAAATGTTCATGAGCCTGAAAAAAGTCAGTCCATAAGTTTAAGTAAACGCTATCAGCAATACAATAAGAATCTGATTAATTTTTCAAGGAACTCCTCGACAGAATAGAAGGAGTGACCCATGAGGAAACTCTTCAGTTTCGTTTTGAAAGCGCGTGGATTACTAC
Organism: Schistocerca cancellata; assembly: GCF_023864275.1. Classification (NCBI taxonomy): domain Eukaryota; kingdom Metazoa; phylum Arthropoda; class Insecta; order Orthoptera; family Acrididae; genus Schistocerca; species Schistocerca cancellata. The sequence goes on along the minus strand of NC_064627.1, from coordinate 927,857,382 downwards.
TAAGATTTTTGAATTCAAGTGGGAGCTTACTGAAAATGGATGCGGCAGTGTACTGCACACTTTTTTGCACAAGAGTTAAGGAAGTCTGATCCAAATGCAGGTTTGATTTCTGCCCAGTATTAACCGAGTGAAAGCTGCTTATTCTTGGGAATAAACTAATATTGGTAACAAGAAACGACAATAAGGAAGATACATATTGAGAGGCCAATGTCAAAATACCCAGACTCTTGACCAGAGGTCGACAAGAGGTTCGTGAACTCACACCACTTATTGCCCGAACCGCCCGTTTCTGAGCCAAAAATATCCTTGTAGAATGGGAAGAGTTACCTCGAAATATAATACCATACGACATAAGCGAATGAAAATAAGCAAAGTAGACTAATTTTCGTGTCGAAGTATCACTCACTTCTGATACCGTTCGAACAGTAAAAATGGCAGTATTAAGTCTTTGAGCAAGATCCTGAACGTGGGCTTTCCATGACAGCTTACTGTCTATCTGAACACCTAGAAATTTGAACTGTTCAGTTTCACTAATCATATGCCCGTTCTGTGAAATTAAAACGTCAGGCTTTGTTGAATTGTGTGTTAGAAACTGTAAAAACTTAGTCTTACTGTGATTTAACGTTAATTTATTTTCTACAAACCATGAACTGAAGTGGCAGAGCGGTTCTAGGCGCTTCAGCCTGGAACCGCGCGACCGCCAGAGTCGCAGGTTCGAATCCTGCCTCAGGCATGGATGTGTGTGATGTCCTTAGGTTAGTTAGGTTTAAGTAGTTGTAAGTTCTAGGGGACTGATGACCTCAGATGTTAAGTCCCATAGTGCTCAGAGCCATTAGAACCATGATCTCAGGTCATGTACTGCACTATTTGAAACCGATCCAATGTTGGACACAACATTAGCAAACAGAAATATTTTAGAGTTACCCTTAATACTAGAGGGCATATCATTTATATAAATAAGGAACAGGAGTGGCCCGAACACTGATCCCTGGGGCACACCCCACCTGACAGGACCCCACTCGGATCCCACATCACAGCCGATATCAACATTGTGAATAATGACCTTTTGCTGCCTGTTGCTTAAGTAAGAGGTGAACCAATTTTGAACTACTCCCCATATTCCGTAATGGTCCAACTTCTGGAGCAATATTTTGTGATCAACCTCCTAATACCACGTCGGACCTCCTTTTGCCCGGCGGAGTGCAGCAGCTCGACGTGACATGGATGCAAAAAGTCTTTGGAAGTCCCCTGCAGATATATTAAGCCATGCTACCTCTATAGCCGTCCATAATTGCGAAAGTGTTGCCAGTCCAGGATTTTGTGCGGAACTGATCCTTCAACTATGTCCAATAAATGTTCGATGGGATTCGCGTCGGGCGATCTGGGTGGCGAAATCATGTGTTCGGATTGTCCAGCGTGTTCTCCAAACCAATTGTGAACAGTTGCGGCCCGTGACATGACACATTGTCATCCACAAAAATTTCATCGTTGCTATGGAACATGAAATTTATAAATAGTCTCCAAGTAGCCGAATGTAACTGTTTCGAGTCAGTATCGGCTCAGGTGGACCAGAGAACCGAGTCCATTCCTTGTAAACACAGTCCACTGATTATGGAGCCACAAGCACAGTGGAGCACAGTGCCTTGTTGACAACATGTACCCATGGCTTTGTGGGATCTGCGCCACACTCGAATCCTACAATCAACTCTTGCCTACTGAAGTCGGGACTCATCTGGTGAGTCAACGGTTTTCTAGTCTTCAAGGGTCCAACCGATATGGTCACGAGCCCAGGAGAGGCACTGCGGGCGATTTCGCGCTGTTAGCGGAGGAATTCGCGTTGGTCATCTGCTGCCATAGGCAGATAACGCCAAATTTCGCCGGATAACGCCAAATTTCGCCGCACTGTCCTAACGAATATGCTCGTCGTATGTCTTCATCTACATTTAAATCATCGGGAGTACTCTGCTACTCACAGTAAAGTGCTTGGCAGAGGGTTCAATGAACCATCTTCAAGCTGTCTCTCTACCGTTCCACTCTCGAACGGCACGCGGCAAAAACTAGCACTCAAATTTTTCTCTGCGAGCCCTGTTATCTCTAATTTTATCGTGATGATCATTTCTCCCTATGTAGGTGGGTGCCAACAGAATGTTTTCGCAATCGGAGGGAAAAAACTGGTGATTGAAATTTCATGAGAAGATCCTGTCGCAACGAAAAACGCCTTTGTTTTAATGATTGCCACTCCAATTCACGTATCATGTGGCACTATCTCCCGTATTTCTCGATAATACAAAAAGAGCCAACCTTCTTTGAACTTTTTCGATATCTCATCCGTCAGTCCCACCTGATGTGGATCCCACACCACACAGCAATACTCCAGAATAGGGAGGACAAACATGGTGTAAGCAGTCTCTTTGGTAGCCCTGTTACACGTTCTAAGTGTACTGTCAATAAATCGCAGTCTTTGGTTTGCTCAACCCACAACATTATCTATGTGATCGTTCCAGTTTAGGTTATCTGTAATTGTAATCCCTAAGTATTTAGTTGAATTTACAGCCTTAAGATTTGTGCGACTTATCGCGTAATCGAAATTTAGCGGATTTCTTTTAGTACTCATGTGAATAACTTCACACTTTTCCTTATTCAGGATCAATTGCCACTTTTCACACCATGCAGATTGCATTGAAGTCTGTGGTTATTTCAAGCAGTGTTGCTTGTCTGTTAGCAGTGACAACTAGCAAACGCTGCTGCTCTCCGTCATTAAGTGAAGGCCGTCGGCCACTGCGTTGTTCATGGTGAGTGTAATGCCTGATATCTGGAACTCTCGTGACACTATTGACAATGTGAATCTTGGAATGTATATCGGAAAGATAGATTAGAGGCCATCGGAGGAGAAGTATTCATTGCAGTTGACAAAAGTATTGTCTCTATTGAGGTCGAAGTTGAGTGTGATTCTATAAAGTTAGCTGGTCGCGTACAAAAGATTTAGGCGAAAGCAAGTTCATTGTTAAATATGTTTAGCGCCCACCAGATTCTGCAGTGACAGTTCTAAGAGTCATTCAATCTACGGTACAGATCATGTTATAGCGTACTAGTTGGAGGCTACTTTAACCACCTAAGTATAGACTGAGATGTCTGTGATTCACTGCAGGAGGTACATACAGACAGTCTTGTGAAGTAATTTTGAACATACTTTCTGAAAACTGATTTGAGCAGCTAGTTCGGCAGCCCACATGCAGCGGAATTATCTTGGACCTTGTAACTAGAAATTGGCCAGAACTTGTCGACATCATCAATACGGAAACGGGGATTAGTGATCATGTCATTATAACACTAATGGTTATGGAATTTAATAAATAAGTCAGTTAAGAAAGGAAGGAGACTGTTTCTGCTAGAAAAAGCAGATAAGCAGTTGTTAGTTCCAGTAAGATGAATGTGGAGAAATTATGGGCGAAGTTTAAGCATATTGTAAATCATGGTCTGGAGAATTATGTGTCTAGTAAGTGGATCAAGAACGGAAAAGACCAATCATGGTTTAATAATGAGATTCGGAAAATTCTGAGGAAGCAGAAGCTGTTGCAGTCTCGGTTCAAAAGAGAACGCGCAAATGACGACAAGCAAAGTTTAGTAGAGATTCATGCGCCTGTGAAAAAATACGCTCTAAGCATACTACTACCACCATCTTCATGCGTTAGCAAAAGATCCGGCAGAGAACCCGGGAAAATTCTGATCCTATGTAAAATCGCTAAGTGGGCCTAACGCTTCCATCCAGTCACTTATTGACCAGTCTGGTGTGGCAGTTGAAGATAGTTAAAGGAAAGCCGAAGTTTTGAATTTAACGATCAAGAAATCGTTCACGCAGGAGAATTGTACAAACAAACCGTCGTTTCACCATCGAACAGACTCCCGTATGGGCAAAATACACTCCTGGAAATGGAAAAAAGAACACATTGACACCGGTGTGTCAGACCCACCATACTTGCTCTGGACACTGCGAGAGGGCTGTACAAGCAATGATCACACGCACGGCACAGCGGACACACCAGGAACCGCGGTGTTGGCCGTCGAATGGCGCTAGCTGCGCAGCATTTGTGCACCGCCGCCGTCAGTGTCAGCCAGTTTGCCGTGGCATACGGAGCTCCATCGCAGTCTTTAACACTGGTAGCATGCCGCGACAGCGTGGACGTGAACCGTATGTGCAGTTGACGGACTTTGAGCGAGGGCGTATAGTGGGCATGCGGGAGGCCGGGTGGACGTACCGCCGAATTGCTCAACACGTGGGGCGTGAGGTCTCCACAGTACATCGATGTTGTCGCCAGTGGTCGGCGGAAGGTGCACGTGCCCGTCGACCTGGGACCGGACCGCAGCGACGCACGGATGCACGCCAAGACCGTAGGATCCTACGCAGTGCCGTAGGGGACCGCACCGCCACTTCCCAGCAAATTAGGGACACTGTTGCTCCTGGGGTATCGGCGAGGACCATTCGCAACCGTCTCCATGAAGCTGGGCTACGGTCCCGCACACCGTTAGGCCGTCTTCCGCTCACGCCCCAACATCGTGCAGCCCGCCTCCAGTGGTGTCGCGACAGGCGTGAATGGAGGGACGAATGGAGACGTGTCGTCTTCAGCGATGAGAGTCGCTTCTGCCTTGGTGCCAATGATGGTCGTATGCGTGTTTGGCGCCGTGCAGGTGAGCGTCACAATCAGGACTGCATACGACCGAGGCACACAGGGCCAACACCCGGCATCATGGTGTGGGGAGCGATCTCCTACACTGGCCGTACACCACTGGTGATCGTCGAGGGGACACTGAATAGTGCACGGTACATCCAAACCGTCATCGAACCCATCGTTCTACCATTCCTAGACCGGCAAGGGAACTTGCTGTTCCCACAGGACAATGCACGTCCGCATGTATCCCGTGCCACCCAACGTGCTCTAGAAGGTGTAAGTCAACTACCCTGGCCAGCAAGATCTCCGGATCTGTCCCCCATTGAGCATGTTTGGGACTGGATGAAGCGTCGTCTCACGCGGTCTGCACGTCCAGCACGAACGCTGGTCCAACTGAGGCGCCAGGTGGAAATGGCATGGCAAGCCGTTCAACAGGACTACATCCAGCATCTCTACGATCGTCTCCATGGGAGAATAGCAGCCTGCATTGCTGCGAAAGGTGGATATACACTGTACTAGTGCCGACATTGTGCATGCTCTGTTGCCTGTGTCTATGTGCCTGTGGTTCTGTCAGTGTGATCATGTGATGTATCTGACCCCAGGAATGTGTCAATAAAGTTTCCCCTTCCTGGGACAATGAATTCACGGTGTTCTTATTTCAATTTCCAGGAGTGTAGTAATAAGCACCCCTGACGTACAGGAGCAACTGAAAGTGTTGAAAACAGATAAGTCAGCAGGTCCGGATGGAATCTCAGTACGTTTTTTTCAAAGAGCACTCTACAGTATTGGGCCAATGCCCAGCTTGCATTTATCGCGAATCTGTCGCCCAGCGCAAAGTCCCAAGCAACTGGAAAAAAGCGTGGGTGACTCCTGTATATAAAAAGAGCAAAAAAAAAAAAAAAAAAAGGGAACCGCAGAATTACAGACCAACATCCCCAACGTTGGTTTGCTCCAGAATCCATGAACACATTCTCAGTTCGAATATAATAAATTTTCTTGAGACAGATAATCTTACGTGCACAAATCAGCATGGTTTCAGAAAGAATCGCTCGTGCAAAACTCAGCTTGTCCTTTTCTCACATGATATACTGAGAACTATGGATGAATGGCGACAGGCAGATTCCATATTTCTAAATTTCCAGAGTTCCCCGTTTCTAGATTTCCCCCATTCGAGGCTGTTAACCCCTTACTGTATGATTTTTTTTATTTTTCTGATAAAAATGTTACATGTTATGTTCGATGTTCTGATTTCATAAAAAATGCTTAAAAAATTCTAAATCTTATGTAGGGGCGGTTATCTTACAATTATGGGTTTGTGCCATACATGGGACAGCATGCAGTAACGACTAATACCATGTGATACCAGTTTTGGGATTGATGATGTACAATGTGGAAAATATACAATAAGATACGTACATGAACTATATAGCAGAACTGTATTTATATAAAACAATTACACTCTCTATTCATTACAATACACATATTTTGAGAAAATAACACAAATTCTGTTTCCATTTTTCTCTATACATTATGAAACTTGATGATGCAATTTCTCTCCTTATTCAAGCACAATGTCGCACTGCACTTCATACACGCTATATAGGATTTTCCCTTGCATTCTGGATACTTGCAACGACCACGGTTTTCCAGCCAGATAGGCATGTGATCTATCCCATCCAGTCGCACCTGACGCTGTGGAAGATCTGCTGTAGGGCCTCTCTTCTTCTTGCAGTCAAGCTGTTTTTATATTTCATTGCTTGGCCTACCACGTTTCATGGATAAGGATTTCCCAGTTTTACAGAGGGCCTCTGCAACTGCGACCTTGAAATCAACAAGGGGCATGTATTCCGTATTTCTTCTTCTCCATAACAGCCAGCTGTTCACACAAGCCAAGTCAACTAGATGAAAGAATATCTTCAAGTACCATTTCTTTGATCTGATTTGAATTCGGTCATATTCTAGCATAGAATCTAATAGATCGACACCCCCCACGTAGTCATTGTAGATCATCACAGAGCGTGGACAAGGTACCATTTTGTATTCTTTTTCCTTCCTGAAAAGCCTCTTGATCTCGCCTTCTGATTTGCGTCCAACGTAAGTTAACAAAGTGTTGACTACTTTATTATCAAACCAGGGGACTACTGACAGTTGCACACCGTCTACTGTTGCTAACTTTTCCTCCATGCTGCCTCGACCATTCTTCTTCATTGCTGCCTCCTTAGGTAAAATGCAACTACGTACTCGATTGGACCGGACTGTCCCTAGTGATTGTATACCTTCTTTGTGCAAATACACTTCCAAGGGTACACTAGTGAACCAGTTATCAAAAAATAACTTGTGATTCACATGTCGTGGGACTGTTTGTGTAAGTCGCACAACAACTTTGCTGCTAGCTCCTAGATCCATAGCACCAGGTATTATGATATTACTCTGAGCTCCAGCAAAAATTTCATAATCATAACTGAAGCCTGACACTCCACTGAGGACAAAAGCTTTGAAGCCCCATTTATGTGGTTTACTGGGGTTTATTGCTTTAGTGAGGATCTGCATTTTGTTGGAATAAGCTGTTCATCCACAGCTAAGAATTCCTCTTTTGGTACTCGCTACAGTCTTTCACACAGTTGGTCTAGCAGTGGGCGAATTTTGAAAAGTTTGTCATTTTGAAAAGTTTGGGTTGACCAGCGGGAACTAGATTACTGTTATCACAGAAGTGTATGAAGTGCTTTATTTCTTCCCATCGATTACAACTAATTATGTCACCCACAGCAGGGTGGCCAAGATATTTGCACCAATAACGTCTTGTTGCCGGGAGTTGAAAGACTGACATAAACAAGGCAATACCAATAAATTGTTCACTTTCTCCAGCACTAACATTTACACATTTATTGGGTCGGCACTGTATCGAATACAGATAGGATTGTTCGACTATGTGCTACACTATGTCTTTAGTGAAGAAATACTGGAAATATTCCACTGGAGTGTCAAGTTCCAAAACTTCCTGAGGAAGAGCAGTATTTCCGGCGAATTTCGTCTCATCATCCCCTCTAATCAAATGTCCTGGTTTCCAATGTATGGTAGGTTTCGCCACCTTAGTTGAAGGTTATGAATCTCGTTGCATTGCTGTCATCCTGTCTGCAAGAGGAATGCTTTCAAGGTCACAATCATCAGTAGACCAAACCTCACTGTTGTCTTCTGTTTCTGACTCCGTTTCTGATATCACAGTACTTTTATTTTTTGTATTATAACTCTTAGGCCTAATATCATCATCACTGTCTGATTCCGAACAGAAAACAAGATGTCCATTTTGCAAGTTTTTTTCCATGGACAATGTTTTGTCATCTGACATATCAGGATCCTCACTAGCATTTCCGTCCTCTATAACTCTTATTGCGACCGAAGAATCATAAAACTTTCTTACGTTCATTGCAGTAACAGAGCTGAAAAGAAAGAAAACGAACTGGTATATGTTAGTAGGAAAGGCTAGGTTAGGTTCAATTTTTACTCTACGCTTTCAAGGCCGCATGTTGTGCCATATCCGTCACAGACCTATTTTTCAATATTATATGTTTTCTAATGAACAAATATATAAACTTACCTTTTTATAACTGTCCACAGATGTCCTTTTTCCTCTGCAAATAATACACTCCTGGAAATGGAAAAAAGAACACATTGACACCGGTGTGTCAGACCCACCATACTTGCTCCGGACACTGCGAGAGGGCTGTACAAGCAATGATCACACGCACGGCACAGCGGACACACCAGGAACCGCGGTGTTGGCCGTCGAATGGCGCTAGCTGCGCAGCATTTGTGCACCGCCGCCGTCAGTGTCAGCCAGTTTGCCGTGGCATACGGAGCTCCATCGCAGTCTTTAACACTGGTAGCATGCCGCGACAGCGTGGACGTGAACCGTATGTGCAGTTGACGGACTTTGAGCGAGGGCGTATAGTGGGCATGCGGGAGGCCGGGTGGACGTACCGCCGGATTGCTCAACACGTGGGGCGTGAGGTCTCCACAGTACATCGATGTTGTCGCCAGTGGTCGGCGGAAGGTGCACGTGCCCGTCGACCTGGGACCGGACCGCAGCGACGCACGGATGCACACCAAGACCGTAGGATCCTACGCAGTGCCGTAGGGGACCGCACCGCCACTTCCCAGCAAATTAGGGACACTGTTGCTCCTGGGGTATCGGCGAGGACCATTCGCAACCGTCTCCATGAAGCTGGGCTACGGTCCCGCACACCGTTAGGCCGTCTTCCGCTCACGCCCCAACATCGTGCAGCCCGCCTCCAGTGGTGTCACGACAGGCATGAATGGAGGGACGAATGGAGACGTGTCGTCTTCAGCGATGAGAGTCGCTTCTGCCTTGGTGCCAATGATGGTCGTATGCGTGTTTGGCGCCGTGCAGGTGAGCGCCACAATCAGGACTGCATACGACCGAGGCACACAGGGCCAACACCCGGCATCATGGTGTGGGGAGCGATCTCCTACACTGGCCGTACACCACTGGTGATCGTCGAGGGGACACTGAATAGTGCACGGTACATCCAAACCGTCATCGAACCCATCGTTCTACCATTCCTAGTCCGGCAAGGGAACTTGCTGTTCCAACAGGACAATGCACGTCCGCATGTATCCCGTGCCACCCAACGTGCTCTAGAAGGTGTAAGTCAACTACCCTGGCCAGCAAGATCTCCGGATCTGTCCCCCATTGAGCATGTTTGGGACTGGATGAAGCGTCGTCTCACGCGGTCTGCACGTCCAGCACGAACGCTGGTCCAACTGAGGCGCCAGGTGGAAATGGCATGGCAAACCGTTCCACAGGACTACATCCAGCATCTCTACGATCGTCTCCATGGGAGAATAGCAGCCTGCATTGCTGCGAAAGGTGGATATACACTGTACTAGTGCCGACATTGTGCATGCTCTGTTGCCTGTGTCTTATTGCCTGTGGTTCTGTCAGTGTGATCATGTGATGTATCTGACCCCAGGAATGTGTCAATAAAGTTTCCCCTTCCTGGGACAATGAATTCACGGTGTTCTTATTTCAATTTCCAAGAGTGTATAAACACTGAAATCAATCGTTTACTGTACCTGATGCAACTGTTTGTGTGACCAAACTTGGATGTAAACAGCTAGCAACACAAAGCAAAGATTCATAACACGTAATTCCTTACTCTCCCAACAGATGGCATACACTACTTGCACAGCTGCTCTTGACTGTGTGCCATATCTGTCCCAACATGCAGTTTGGAAATATATTCTCAGATATGAGATTGACGAAGAGAAAAGTGGTATGTGCCATATCTGGCACAGTATGCAGTAAGGGGTAAAAGAAGGTACGAGCGTTTGGAATAGATTCATAGATACATGAGTGGCGCAGAGACTTCTTAAGTTAGCGAACCCAGTACGTTGTCCCGGATGGCGAGAGTTCATTGGAGATAAGGGTATCATCAGGAATGTGTAATAGGATCGGGTGGGCAGCAAGCTGCGGTTTTTTGCTGATGATGCTGTGGAGTACGGTAACGTGTCGAAGTTGAGTGAGTGCAGGAGGATACAAGACGACTTACACAAAGTTTCTAGTTGGTGTGATGAATGTCAGCTAGCTCTAAACGTAGAAAAATGTAAGTTAACGCGGATTAGTAGGAAAAACAAACCAACAAACCCGTAATGTTCGGATACAGCATTAGTAGTGTCCTGCTTGACACAGCCATGTAGTTTAAGCACTTGGGAGTAACGTTGCAAAGCGATTTAAAATGGAACGAGTATTTGAGGACTGTGGTAGGGAAGGCGAACGGTCGACTTCGGTTTATTGAGAGAATTCTAGGAAAGTGTGGTTCATGTGTGAACGAGGCTGCATGCAGGGCTAGTGCAACCTACACTACTGGCCATTCAAGTTGCTGCAGACGCGAAATTTAACCGACAGGAAGAAGATACTGTGATATGCAAATGATAAGCTTTTCAGAGCATTCATACAAGTTTGACGCCGGTGGCGACACCTACAACGTGCTGACATGAGGAAAGTTTCCAACCGATTTCTCATACACAAACAGCGGTTAACCGGCGTTACCTAGTGAAACGTTGTTGTGATGCATCGTATAAGGAGGAGAAATGCGTACCATCACGTCTCCGACATTGATAAAGGTCGGATTGTAGCCTATCGTATCGTGACATTGCTGCTCGCGTTGGTCGAGATCGAATGACTGTTAGCAGAATATGGAATCGGTGGGTTCAGGAGGGTAATACGGAACTCAGTGCTGGATCCCAACGGCCTCGTATCACTAGCAGTCGAGATGATAGGCATCTTATCCGCACGGCTGTAACCGATCGTGCAGCCACTTCTCGATCCCTGAGTCAACAGATGGGGACGTTTGCAAGACGACAACTATCTGCACGAACAGTTCGACGACGTTTGCAGCAGCATGGACTATCAGCTCAGAGACCATGGCTGCGGTTACCCTTGACGCTGCATCACAGACAGGAGCGCCTGCGATGGTGTACTCAGCGACGAATCTGGTTGCACGAATGGCAAAACGTCATTTTTTCGGATGAATCCAGGTTATGTGTACAGCATCGTGATGGTCGCATCCGTGTTTGGCGACATCGCACTGAACGCACATTGGAAGCGTGTATTCGTCATCGCCATACTGGCGTATCACCCGGCGTGATGGTATGGGGTGCCATTGGTTACACGTCTCGGTCACCTCTTGTTCGCATTAACGGCACTTTGAACAGTGAACCTTACATATCAAATGCGTTACGACTCGTGGCTCTACCGTTCATTCGATCCCTACATTTCAGCAGGATAATGCACAACCGCATGTTGCAGGTCCTGTACGGACCTTTCAGGATACAGAAAATGTTCGACTGCTGTCCTGACCAGCACATTCTGCAGATCTCTCACCAATTGGAAACGTCTGGTCAATGGTGGCCGAGATACTGTCTCGTCACAATATAGCAGTCACTACTCTTGATGAACTGTGGTATCGTGTTGAAGCTGCATGGGCAGCTGTACCTGTACACGCCTTCTGAGCTCTGTTTGACTCAATGCCAATTCGTATCAAGGCCGTTATTACTGCCAGAAGTGGTTGTTCTGGGTACTGATTTCTCAGGATCTATGCACCCAAATTGCGTGAAAATGTAATCACAAGTCAGTTCTAGTACAATATATTTGTCCAATGAATACCCGTTTATCATCTGCATTTCTTCTTGGTGTAGCAATTTTAATGGTTAGTAGTGTATTCTTGGGTACTGCTCGAGTGTTTTTGGGGTCCGTACCAAGTCGAGTTCATGGAAGACATCGAAGCAATTCAGAAACGGGCTGCTAGATTTCTTACAGGTAAATTCGAACGACACGCAAGTGTTATGGACGTGCTTCGGGAACTCAAATTCGAATCTCTTGAGGGAAACCACCGTCCTTTTCGAGGAACACTATTAAGAAACTGTAGAGAACCGCCATTTGGAGCTAACTGCAGAACGATTCTATTGGCTCAACATACATTGCGAGTAAGGAGCACAAAGATAAGATACGAGAAATTAAGGCTCATACGGAGACACACACACAGAGTCATTTGTTTGCGAGTGGAACAGGAGAGGAAATGACTAGTTGCGGTATGGGGTACCCTTCGCGACACGCCTTACGGTGAATTGTGGAGTATCTGTTTGATGCAGACGTAGACGTAGATGCATATGTTATGTATGGGACACTAACGCCGTGCATATCTCTTACTCATAACTTTTGTCGCCTCAGTGTATGCATATCATATTTATATGCACCATTTTCTTATAATGATTTTTTATATTATTTCCATGTACATTTGGACAACACTGACACAATACTTATTGGCTGTGATGGATAATAAAATAAATTAATTAGCTTGCCCTTATGATAACCCTTCTGCCAAGGAGTGAATTTAGTAATTTTCTGCCCCAAGGCAGAGAAAAAAGCTTCTGCTTCTCATTTGGACATAAATGTAACACCAAGAAACTTACATCTGTACGTAAATGAGTGCTACGACTCCTGGTGCTGCTACTGCTTCTGACGATGATGATGATGATGATGATGATGATGATGATGATGGTGATGATAATGGCATGCGTGTTGGACTCACGACACTCAAGTCGGGCAAAGCTTTTAAGCGGTGCTTTCTTTGTAGGAAATTCATCGATCACATCTTCATAGTCTAGCTGCTGTTATGTCAGAATTTATGGAAAGGACGGCAACACTTTGACTCTGTCCTGCGTCATGGATGACGGTAAATAATTATTGACTCTTTCGACGAGTGAGAAAGAGCGTCGTTGCAACGACTGACAAAAATATTTGCAATGCAATCTCCAAATAAGGAAACAGTTCTTGAACGCGGTTTTCACGCAACACTCTACACAAAGTACTTAGGAGGTGGTTTTACACTCATGTTCAGAAAAAAAACAGAACACCTTGAACGAATAGAGATAGGACGTTCACATTCAGGAGGGCATTTACATTAGATGTTCAGCGGAAATGATTAGCATTTCATCTACATCTACATCTACATTTACGTGCCACTGTCATTATCTCCCTTTCCTGTTCCAGTAGCGTATGGGTCGCGGGAAGAATGACTGCCGGAAAGCCTCCGTGCGCGCTCGAATCACTCTAATTTTACATTCGTGATCTCCTCGGGAGGTATAAGTAGGGGGAAGCAATATATTCGATACCTCATCCAGAAACGCACCCACTCGAAAACTGGACAGCAAGCTACACCGCGATGCAGAGCGCCTTTCTTGCAGAGTTTGCCACTTGAGTTTGCTAAACATCTCCGTAACGCTATCACGCTTACCAAATAACCCTGTGACGAAAAGCGCCGCTCTTCTTTGGATCTTCTCTATCTCCTCCGTCAACCCGACCTGGTACGGATCCCACACTGATGACTTCAAGCAACTCGGTTCAGCCTGCGTCCTGTTATCTAGTAGGCACAGGGTCCGTCATGAGCCCTGATTACATATTCTATAAGCGATGGCATCGACGTGTGTAAGGTGCGAATGGCGTCCTCTGTTATAGCCATCCATGCTGCATTCACCTAGTTCCAAAGTTCATCTGTGGTGATTGGAATTGGGTACAGCACTGCACCCGTTGTTCGACTGTATCCCACACGTTTTAGATTGGCGACAAATCTGGTGATCTGACGGGCCAGTGCAAAAGGCTGACATCCTGTGACACCAAGGAGGAACGAGGTCGTGCATTGTCCTACAGAAAAATGGCGTCTGGGGTGCTGCGCAGAAAGGATATGGTTACGGGTAGCAGGATCTCATTCACGTGGGTCACACTGGTCACAGTTCCCTGGACATTTACCATCTGTGATTTGTGGCTGTACCCAATAGCACCCCACACCATAAGGCCTAGAGTTTATGCTGTATGTCTTGTGCGAATGCAGTCACTGTGATGCCGGTAGGTGGTCTTGCGCCGCGATATCTATGTTGACTTTGAGCCTGCGGGCCGACATGGTTAAATGCTAATCATTTCTGCAGAACATACTTATGTACATGTGTGAATATGAACATTCTATATCTAGTCATTCAAGATGTTCTGTTTTTTCTGAAGGTGGGTGTACTTTGTTGTTCTTCACGTTTGCTTGCAAGTGAGCAATCTGATCACTCAAAAATTCTTCAAAGTCGTCTTTGTAGAGCAGTTGCAGCTCTCTAGCACATTTCAATAGTTCACTGTGGTCTCGTCAACAAAAATTAATTAGGAACTCAAAATTGCTATAAAACTCTTCCAGCGATTTTTTACTTTTCTCTAATTCTGATATCAGTCTGTCTATAATAACCAGAAATATATTCGCCCGAAAATCTTCCTTCCCTCCGAAAGTAGTAACAAACTCAGCTGTTCCGCCCACTTCCAAATTTTCGTGACTTTCCCCTCTTTGTGGTTGTTTTATAGATATTTACCTTACTCTTGTCGACGCAGCGTTTTTACATGTGTCGTACATAGATCACTTCTCTCGAACGTATTCAAGTAAAGAATCGTACAACTTGATTACAGTCCCAATATCAGTATCAGCACTTTGCAACAGTTTATTTGTAACATTAAATCTCTTAAATATCACTGACCAAGAATTTGTTATCAGCATTCCAGTCGCGTCGCATCGTAGTGCAAGGCCTTTCGAGTTTCATCACTAAGGGCGTGAGCTGCACACGGAAAATACACAGCAAGATGGTTCAAATGGCTCTGAGCACTATGGGACTCAACATCTTAGGTCATCAGTCCCCTAGAACTTAGAACTACTTAAACCTAACTAACCTAAGGACATCACACACACCCACGCCCGAGGCAGGATTCGAACCTGCGACCGTAGCAGTCCCGCGGTTCCGGACTGCAGCGCCAGAACCGCTAGACCACCGCGGCCGGCTACACAGCAAGAGAGTTGATTTAAATCTAGCTTGGAGACCAGAATAAGCACAGCCATATTGCTTCCATTGTCATACGACTGACCCCTGCGTAAGTGAATATACTTACTTAATAAATTTATTAGCGAATCAATTAATTCTTCTGATTTGTGCCCTGAATTTGGGACAAACCCATAACTCTGTCAACAGGAAATACATCTTTTGATAAATACCTTTCGTAAGACAGCTGATCCGCATGTGTAACATTGGGGGTGGAGTCTAATATGGCGGAGAAAATATGTAGTTTCCTTCACTTCATCTACTATATACTTCACCACCCTTTTGCCAGAACTGATATTAACTCTTCACATGTTTGAAAAGAAAGATATGGGATGTACCCTTTTCCTTTGCATCTTTGAAGTTCTATGTGTTTAGCTAGAAAAGGTTTCAATTCTGTCATTAGCTTTAGCGCCATCTCGAAATTTCCGCTGTGTGTTGACCCGAACGCATAGTTGTGCCCCATGAAAGATGGGCCTTGTATGGAAAAATTGTTGACCACACCAACAACTCGTGTTACAACGTCCCTCAAATACACTCCTGGAAATTGAAATAAGAACACCGTGAATTCATTGTCCCAGGAAGGGGAAACTTTATTGACACATTCCTGGGGTCAGATACATCACATGATCACACTGACAGAACCACAGGCACATAGACACAGGCAACAGAGCATGCACAATGTCGGCACTAGTACAGTGTATATCCACCTTTCGCAGCAATGCAGGCTGCTATTCTCCCATGGAGACGATCGTAGAGATGCTGGATGTAGTCCTGTGGAACGGCTTGCCATGCCATTTCCACCTGGCGCCTCAGTTGGACCAGCGTTCGTGCTGGACGTGCAGGCCGCGTGAGACGACGCTTCATCCAGTCCCAAACATGCTCAATGGGGGACAGATCCGGAGATCTTGCTGGCCAGGGTAGTTGACTTACACCTTCTAGAGCACGTTGGGTGGCACGGGATACATGCGGACGTGCATTGTCCTGTTGGAACAGCAAGTTCCCTTGCCGGTCTAGGAATGGTAGAACGATGGGTTCGATGACGGTTTGGATGTACCGTGCACTATTCAGTGTCCCCTCGACGATCACCAGTGGTGTACGGCCAGTGTAGGAGATCGCTCCCCACACCATGATGCCGAGTGTTGGCCCTGTGTGCCTCGGTCGTATGCAGTCCTGATTGTGGCGCTCACCTGCACGGCGCCAAACACGCATACGACCATCATTGGCACCAAGGCAGAAGCGACTCTCATCGCTGAAGACGACACGTCTCCATTCGTCCCTCCATTCACGCCTGTCGCGACACCACTGGAGGCGGGCTGCACGATGTTGGGGCGTGAGCGGAAGACGGCCTAACGGTGTGCGGGACCGTAGCCCAGCTTCATGGAGACGGTTGCGAATGGTCCTCGGCGATACCCCAGGAGCAACAGTGTCCCTAATTTGCTGGGAAGTGGCGGTGCGGTCCCCTACGGCACTGCGTAGGATCCTACGGTCTTGGCGTGCATCCGTGCGTCGCTGCGGTCCGGTCCCAGGTCGACGGGCACGTGCACCTTCCGCCGACCACTGGCGACAACATCGATGTACTGTGGAGACCTCACGCCCCACGTGTTGAGCAATTCGGCGGTACGTCCACCCGGCCTCCCGCATGCCCACTATACGCCCTCGCTCAAAGTCCGTCAACTGCACATACGGTTCACGTCCACGCTGTCGCGGCATGCTACCAGTGTTAAAAGACTGCGATGGAGCTCCGTATGCCACGGCAAACTGGCTGACACTGACGGCGGTGGTGCACAAATGCTGCGCAGCTAGCGCCATTCGACGGCCAACACCGCGGTTCCTGGTGTGTCCGCTGTGCCGTGCGTGTGATCATTGCTTGTACAGCCCTCTCGCAGTGTCCGGAGCAAGTATGGTGGGTCTGACACACCGGTGTCAATGTGTTCTTTTTTCCATTTCCAGGAGTGTATTTTACTTCTGTCTCAAGCTGAGATGTTAGTGTCTTTTCCATTCTCCCTGTGATTTGCCCTCTAGCTTTTAAAGTTAACGCACATTTCCTATTTCAGTTGAATTTTCATGGGCAGTTAATCAGGACTGACCATTTTTCCAGTCATTGAATACCTCATTAGGTTTTGCAAACTGTGATGTTCCATTAAATAATAAACACGGGACAACAAAATACACTACCCTCGCTTTGTTGTTTCTCGCCATTTCTCGTGGTTCATAAAAACAAATCTTTATCTAAGTACATCAGAAAGTCAGTACATTACCTGCATGCATTCCTGAAATCACAATCCATATTCTGTGCCACATGACCTTGTTTAGCGAAGTGATCGGATAGGAATTCACTTACTATTCAGATCGCAGGATCGTCAGAAACTGAATGGCTTTCATCAATCGCTTTATATGCTTCATTTGGGTTCACCAAAACGATTGTTTCGCACCATTGTTACACCACCGGCCATTAAAATTGCTACACCACGAAGATGACATGTTACAGACGCGAAATTTAACCGACAGGAAGAAGATGCTGATATATGCAAATGATTACCTTTTCAGAGCATTCACACAAGGATGGCGCCGGTGGCGACACCTACATCGTGCTGACATGAGGAAAGTTTCCAACCGATTTCTCATACACAAACAGCAGTTGACCGGCGTTGCCTGGTGAAACGTTGTTGTGATACCTAGTGTAAGGTGAAGAAATGCGTACCATCACGTTTCCGACTTTAATAAATGTCGGATTGTAGCCCATTGCGATTGCGGTTTATCGTATCGTGACATTGCTGCTCGCGTTGGTCTAGATCAAATGACTGTTAGCAGAATATGGAATCGGTGGGTTCAGGAGGGTAATACGAAACGCCGTGCTGGATCCCAAGGGCCTCGTATCACTAGCAGTCGAGATGACAGGCATCTTATCCGCATGGCTGTAACGGATCGTGCAGCCACGTCTCGATCCCTGAGTCAACAGATGGGGACGTTTGCAAGACAATAACGATCTGCACGAACAGTTCGACGACGTTTGCAGCAGCATGGACTATCAGCTCAGAGACCGTGGCTGCGGTTACCCTTGACGCAGCATCACAGACAGGAGCGCCTGCGATGGTGTACTCAACGACGAACCTGGATGCACGAACGGCAAAACGTCATTTTTTCGGATGAATCCAGGTTATGTGTACAGCATCATGATGGTCGCATCCGTGTTTGGCGACATCGCGGTGAACGCACATTGGAAGCGTGTATTCGTCGTCGCCATACTGGCGTATCACGGAGCGTGATGGTATGGGGTGCCACTGGTTACACGTCTCGGTTACTTCTTGTTCGCATTGACGGCACTTTGAACAGTGGACCTTACTTTTCAGATGTGTTGCGACCCATGGCTCTAGTCTTCATTCGATCCCTGCGAAACCCTACATTTCAGCAGAATAATGCACGACCGCATGTTGCAGGTCCTGTACGGGCCTTTCTGTATACAGAAAATGTTGGACTGCTGCCCTGGCCAGCACATTCTCCATATCTCTCACCAATTGACAACGTTTGGTCAATGGTGGCCGAGCAACTGGCTCATCACAATACGCCAATTACTACTCTTGATGAACTGTGGTATCGTGTTGAAGCTGCATGGGCAGTTGTACCTGTACACGCCATCCAAGCTCTGTTTTGACTCAATGCCCAGGCGTATCAAGGCCGTTATTACGGCCAGAGGTGGTTGTTCTGGGTACTGATTTCTCAAGATCTTTGCCCCCAAATTGCGTGAAAATGTAATCACATGTCAGTTCTAGTATAATATATTTGTCCAATGAATACCTGTTTCATCTGCATTTCTTCCTGGTGCAGCAATTTTAATGGCCAGTAGTGTATTCTTTATAATATCTGAAACGCTTGATTCAGACATACCACACGCTGCACTGTTTTCGATGCCGTTCACTTCATTTTTACACTCTGATGTTTCTATACTCGAGCTTCAACCATAGTGGGAGTCGCGAACGATGGCGGTCGAGTTTGGGCTTGTTCTGCACACCTGTGTCACGCATTCTCCGACAGCCAGTAAGCGTCCACTGTCCAGGAGTGTTCTGAGCGCTCTGTTGTGAATCCCGTAGCTCATGCGAGCATTAAACGTTATCGTAGCAACTTGTTCAGTGAATGTTTATTCCATTTGTTGCGGGTTGCATCGATGATGGTGGTGGTAAGCGACAAACTCTGCATAAGCAAACGAGAGATATAATTTGCAGGATATACTCTATCTTCAAGCGCAGAGCACGTTCTTGCGAGTGGAGTCCGTACAAAACACTGTGGGTGGGAGATGCGCAGATGGCAGGGCATGCATGGGGAGAGCGGTAGGTGGGGTTGCGGGCGGGCGCTGTAGGGGAAATGCTGAGTACTGGAAGGGAAGTGTCGTTCTAAGCTGAAGCCTACACTCACATTTTTTGTAAATATTAAACGGGGTCTGTCCATGCACACTAAAGACGGGTCGTTCGCGAACTAACGGATCTGAAGGAACGGTTCACCAAGATGAACGGAACGAGCGAGGAACGAATTCTAAGGAACGGTCTTTGATAGCTTACTTCAGTCGCGGATTTCTACTCATAGTTCCCGGGAACGGGAAACGGTCGGTCTCGTTCATGCAACGGCACGTCGGCCGGTCTCATTCCAGGCTCGGTCCCGTTCCCGTCTGTCTCGGTCTCGCTCGGCCGGACTCGTCCTTCGCGTGGCCACTCGTCGCAGTTTCACTGCCGACTGCTTATACACTCCTGGAAATTGAAATAAGAACACCGTGAATTCATTGTCCCAGGAAGGGGAAACTTTATTGACACATTCCTGGGGTCAGATACATCACATGATCACACTGACAGAACCACAGGCACATAGACACAGGCAACAGAGCATGCACAATGTCGGCACTAGTACAGTGTATATCCACCTTTCGCAGCAATGCAGGCTGCTATTCTCCCATGGAGACGATCGTAGAGATGCTGGATGTAGTCCTGTGGAACGGCTTGCCATGCCATTTCCACCTGGCGCCTCAGTTGGACCAGCGTTCGTGCTGGACGTGCAGACCGCGTGAGACGACGCTTCATCCAGTCCCAAACATGCTCAATGGGGGACAGATCCGGAGATCTTGCTGGCCAGGGTAGTTGACTTACACCTTCTAGAGCACGTTGGGTGGCACGGGATACATGCGGACGTGCATTGTCCTGTGGGAACAGCAAGTTCCCTTGCCGGTCTAGGAATGGTAGAACGATGGGTTCGATGACGGTTTGGATGTACCGTGCACTATTCAGTGTCCCCTCGACGATCACCAGTGGTGTACGGCCAGTGTAGGAGATCGCTCCCCACACCATGATGCCGGGTGTTGGCCCTGTGTGCCTCGGTCGTATGCAGTCCTGATTGTGGCGCTCACCTGCACGGCGCCAAACACGCATACGACCATCATTGGCACCAAGGCAGAAGCGACTCTCATCGCTGAAGACGACACGTCTCCATTCGTCCCTCCATTCACGCCTGTCGTGACACCACTGGAGGCGGGCTGCACGGTGTTGGGGCGTGAGCGGAAGACGGCCTAACGGTGTGCGGGACCATAGCCCAGCTTCATGGAGACGGTTGCGAATGGTCCTCGGCGATACCCCAGGAGCAACAGTGTCCCTAATTTGCTGGGAAGTGGCGGTGCGGTCCCCTACGGCACTGCGTAGGATCCTACGGTCTTGGCGTGCATCCGTGCGTCGCTGCGGTCCGGTCCCAGGTCGACGGGCACGTGCACCTTCCGCCGACCACTGGCGACAACATCGATGTACTGTGGAGACCTCACGCCCCACGTGTTGAGCAATTCGGCGGTACGTCCACCCGGCCTCCCGCATGCCCACTATACGCCCTCGCTCAAAGTCCGTCAACTGCACATACGGTTCACGTCCACGCTGTCGCGGCATGCTACCAGTGTTAAAGACTGCGATGGAGCTCCGTATGCCACGGCAAACTGGCTGACACTGACGGCGGCGGTGCACAAATGCTGCGCAGCTAGCGCCATTCGACGGCCAACACCGCGGTTCCTGGTGTGTCCGCTGTGCCGTGCGTGTGATCATTGCTTGTACAGCCCTCTCGCAGTGTCCGGAGCAAGTATGGTGGGTCTGACACACCGGTGTCAATGTGTTCTTTTTTCCATTTCCAGGAGTGTAGTTCATTATCGAGTTGTTCGTTTCGTTCGCTGCGCACGCCCATTCTAGATCAGTTACAAACCTTTTTTGAACTCTGAACTTCTGGTTCTTTTCGTATTCTATTCAGGGTCCATGCCGGTAATTAAAATGTATTTTATAATAACGTAAATTACATAAAAATTACGGGGTATGTAATACCAGGGCTATCCACAAAGTACATTACGTTTTGGAATTAAAAATAAATAAAGTATTGGAAATTTTTTTTATTATATGCAGATGAAAGCCACACTTCAATACTACTTTTGTACATAGTTGCCATTTAAATTAAGGCACTTATTGTAGCGATGGACGAGCTTGGAAATTCCTTCGTCGTAAAATTCGGCCGCCTGCGCCTTCAACCACTTGGTTTCCTCTTCTTGAAGCTGTGCGTCGTCATCAAAACGCTGCGTAGCCAACTACTTCTTCATTGCTGGGAATAAGTGGAAGTCGCTCAGTGCCAGGTCGGGACTGTACGGCGGATGAGGAAACAACTCCCACTTAAAAGATTCGAGAACTTTACGAGTGACATTTGTCGGTTGGGCCCGGGCGTTGTCGTGAATTAGCAAGACCTTTGAGCCCAACTTTCCCCTGCACAAGTTTTGTATTGCTCTTCTGAGGTTGTGCAGAGTTTGGCAATACCTTTGAGAGTTTATTGTAGTGCCTCTTTCGAGGAAATCCACAAAAATCACACCTTTTCTGTCCAAAAGAGGAGGTAACCACGTGGTTGAAGGCGCAGGCGGCCGAATTTTACGACGAAGGAATTTCCAAGCTCGTCCATCGTTACGATAAGTGCCTTAATTTAAATGGCAACTATGTAGAAAAGTAGTATTTAAGTGTGGCTTTCATCTGTATATACTAAAAAAAATTTCCAATACTTTATTTATTTTTAATTCCAAAACGTAATGTACTTTGTGGATAGCCCTCGTACATTGGAGGGCAGCGTGGAGGGTAAAAGTCGTAGAGGGAGACCAAGAGCAGATTCAGAAGGATGTAGGTTGCAGTAAGTACTGGGAGATGAAGAAGCTTGCACAGGGTAGGGTAGCATGAAGAGCTGCATCAAACCAGTCTCAGGACTGAAGACAACAACAAGAACAACAACAATGTAATACATACGTTTTTTCGGGTAACAAAACGGCATATCAGCTTACTTCACTATTTCGATAAATAGCAACAGAAATATTTAAGAAGGCAAGATTTTTTGCTATTACACATGCAAAGGAAGTCGGCATGGCACACACAAGTGGTCATTTTCCGTCTTTTTTTTATCCTAAGTAAAAGGACATGTTCATTGTTATGGACGGCAGACCGACGTACAGCCGAATGAAGCCCGCGCTCCATAATCGAGTGTCTGGTTAAAAAATGGTTCAAATGGCTCTGAGCACTATGGGACCTTACTAACCTAAGGACATCACACACATCCATGCCAGAGGCAGGATTCAAACCTGCCGCCGTAGCGGTCGCGCGCTTCCAGACTGTAGCGCCTAGAACCGCTCGGCCACCCCGGCCGGCCGAGTGTCTGGTGTCACATTTTGTAAAGAGAATATGATAACTTCTACAATATTATTTCGGTGCTACAGGGTGGCGCACGAAAAATCAGCCCCGAGTACTAGACTGCTCACTGTCGCCCACCAATCATCATTTATTGTTTCGAAGTTGTTGTTTGAATTAACTTTTTTGTTATTTCTCCACTGCCTAATTATTACATGTTTATCTATCCTGGTCGTAGCAGTCAACAAATCGTGTGTAACTGGCGAGCAGTCTGTACTCGGGGCCGGTTTTTCGTGCGCCACCTTATATTATTTCACTACGATCAGCCACATAACGCTACAGTTGGCTAAACGAGAGGTTTTGCAGAATCACGAAAATTACAAGTGTGTGAGAATTCTGTTATGAATAAAAACTCTGTACTCCAGGGGGGAGGCAAGTGCCTTCTCTTGGCGCCTTCCCTCTTCAGTCACGTATGATACTAATTTTTCACAAGAACCATATAACAAGCACAAACGAACGGTGAGGGAGTAAAAATGAACGGTTCACAAAAAAAGAGCGATCACCAGTGAACTAGTTCCCAAGGATGAACGAGTTTGCCCATCTCTAATGGCCACACTTGCATGGTGACCATTCAAAAAGATTTGTCACCTCTGCTTTGGTTAGTATGAAAAAAGAATTTCTCCGAAATGCAGCGATTCATTTTCGCCTGGCTTATTAACCACTTGTAACTTTCAGAGAAGTTTGAGTAAAACCCACACATTTCTCTTGCTGACATATTAAAATTTGCTTGTTTTGCCAAAACACAGAGGAGTTTACACTGTCCCACCTAACTGCAATGTTATGTAGACACAGTCTCCAGAAAAGTCATTATACTCGAACATAACACGTGTTCCAAAATTATACAACTGATCGACGTTAGAGACATAGGTGTATAGTTCTGCACATCTGTTCGACGCCCCTTCTTGAAAACGGGGATGACATGCGCCCTTTTCCAATCTTTTGGTACGCTACGCTCTTCTAGAGACCTACAGTACACCGCGGCAAGAAGAGGGACACTAATAGTGAATAAAAAATCATTGTCTAGACACTAAGCAACTGTACCCTTTACAGTTTCAAATTGAACTTAACTGCCAGCCAAGCAGCCGTCTGTTAGAATAACTGGCGGTGTTTCCTTTGAATTTGAAGGAGAGTTGTTGGGTGTCGACAGTAGATACTCGTATGTCAGTGTTGGCGGTGTCTCCCATCACAAGGTTCAGTTGTGAACAGTGAGATTTGTCTTCCTAACGTAGGCTATATCACAAGAGAAGGCACGACAATGAATAAAGTTAATAATAATTCAACAAATAATTGAGGACGTACGGTGCAAGTGTTACTCTGAGATATAGAGGTTGGCAGCGCTGAGGAATGCAGAACTGCACAAAATGGAACAGAGTGTTTGTAGGACGTCCTCGCCGGCCACGCTGAACCTCATTCCTTGATAATGCGCAGCGCGGTGCAATCAGTGTGAACATAGCTATGTAAGCCGCCACAAAATCCTCCGCCCCGGGCAGCCTCATAACCTGCCTAAGCCTAAATACCCCCGTGCGTCTGCTTCTGCCTCTACGCATGCATATCGTCAAACAGCGGGTCTTGTCACTAGGATGCATGTAGACGTTTTGCAGATTGCTTTAGACCACTCTCCATTTTCTTTACGAAAGTGATAATGTTACTTGCTTTAGATTTCAACTGATCTAGCCCAGTTCTGTTATTGAATGTTGGAAGTATTTAACTAGTTCCTCTAGAATAATTATAGGTCACACTTGCACCTGGAAGTGTCCCCACTAACACATGATATCCGCCTAACCCAGTGGTTAACACACATTTTTGGTTAATATGTGGTATTTTTCCCTCGGCATTTTAACTCAGACACTTGTGGTAAAGCTGTCTTCGCTGTCACGGCAACTTTCTAATACGGCGATTCCTTTTTATCCCTCAAAACATTGCTCAGCACGAACAGGGTGTTACAAAAAGGTACGGCCAAACTTTCAGGAAACAAAGAAAGAAAATATGTTATGTGGACATGTGTCCGGAAACGCTTACTTTCCATGTTAGAGCTCATTTTATTACTTCTCTTCAAATCACATTAATCATGGAATGGAAACACACAGCAACAGAACGTACCAGCGTGACTTCAAACACTTTGTTACAGGAAATGTTCAAAATGTCCTCCGTTAGCGAGGATACACGCATCCACCCTCCGTCGCATGGAATCCCTGATGCGCTGATGCAGTCCTGGAGAATGGCGTATTGTATCACAGCCATCCACAATACGAGCACGAAGAGTCTCTACATTTGGTACCGGGGTTGCGTAGACAAGAGCTTTCAAATGCTCCCATAAATGAAAGTCAAGAGGGTTGAGGTCAGGAGTGCGTGGAGGCCATGGAATTGGTCCGCCTCTACCAATCCATCGGTCACCGAATCTGTTGTTGAGAAGCGTACGAGCATTTCGACTGAAATGTGCAGGAGCTCCATCGTGCATGAACCACATGTTGTGTCGTACTTGTAAAGGCGCATGTTCTAGCAGCACAGTATCCCGTATGAAATCATGATAACGTGCTCCATTGAGCGTAGGTGGAAGAACGAAACTAAAATGAGCTCTAACATGGAGATTAAGCGTTTCCGGACACATGTCCACATAACATATTTTCTTTATTTGTGCGTGAGGAATGTTACCTGAAAGTTTGGCCGTACCTTTTTGTAACACCCTGTATATGTCTTGTACAACACTTCTGAATTTTATCTATTGGTACTCCACGTCTACTCCCCCAAAGATTAAGTCTCCTACGTCCTATATAGATTTAAACCGAGTACATAACTGTAGTGGATTAAGTGTTTTCACGCTCAAAGTATTCCCCATCTTGATCAAAATTTTGACCCACGGAACATAGTCGGTAGTACGCAACTTTCATGGTGCAGCGGAAAATAAAGTCAACAGCTCGTGGTCTCGTGTTCACGTTCTCGCTTCCCGAACATAGAGGGTCCCGCGTTCGATTCCCGGCGGGGTCAGGGATTTTCACCTACTTCGAGATGACTGGGTGTTCGTGTTGTCATCATCATTTCATCACCATTCATGAATGTGGCGAGATTGGACTGAGCAAAGATTGGGAATTTGTATGGGCGCTGATAACCACGCAGTTAAGCGCCCCACAAACCATTCATCATGATCGGAAAATAAAAGGCGATCTTGCACATAGTAATGCAAAAGTACGACCAAGACGTTCGACTATTCTGACATAGTCTAAAAGTGAAAAGCCTCCGATCAACAGTCGAACACGTTGGCCAACGTGTACCTGACACCCAACCCAACGGCGAACCCAACATGTTGGGAGTGTTCCATACACTGTCGAGCTTCAGATCAAACTTGTTGGTACAGCGTCAAATGGATTTTGAATCGGCTTTAGCTGTGTGTGGGCTAAGAACTGGCTATTAGAGCGAATTAAATTCGATCATATGTCTTTATTGTCACAACTAGCCGTCAATGAGCTGCAAGATTACAAAAAACTGTTTCCGAATCAACAAGCAGTATTTTGAAGACCTCCTTGCACAAGTTTCCAATCTTATTCAAAAACAAAATACTAGGATGAGGGAATCAATTTCTCTTAAAAAACGGCTTCTTGCCACACTTCACGCCTCCAGTGGGTCCTGGGGGCCCAAGGTATTCCTGCCTGTCGTAAGAGGCGACTAAAAGGAGTTTCACACGTTTTGGCCTTTATATGATGGTCCCCTGTAGGGTTTGACCTCCATTCTTCAAAATTTTCCTGAAGAGTGAGCCAATTGGGGAACGGCGCTTTACATGGTGCATTGTCTCCATCGTGCATTGAGATCTTGAGTCCACTTTCCCGTCGTTGTATTTCAGTCCTGCTCATTCTCCATCTCTTGGGCGAGGACACCTTCCTGGTTGCATTTTCCACCATGACATATGCAGTGTCATTTTCTGCATCGACGATGACCATGGACTTCTTTGCACCTGATATCCAGCACGGTATCCAGTCCATTGTGGTGGGGCTGCCATGTACCCCGTTGGTTTTCGCCCCCTGACCACACAGCGATTGCTCTTCTGATGCCTCCGCCATTAACTCCCCCTGTATGCCAAGGGATAGATGCCCATCCTCCTTGGGCATTGGGACTCCTGGCAATGGCCATCCTGCCAGGTGGCCTTTGCTGTGGCTGGGTGGAACCCGTGGGGAGGGCCCCTGGTCGAGTGGGTGCCATCAGGGCAGATGACACACAATGAAGTGTAGTCCATCATCTCTTGCTGGTGGTGAAACACCTGCAGTCTCTAAGTGTTCACCAACTCAAATCAGTGCACAGATGTACAACCCAAAATCATTCCCCTTCCTGGTCACACCATGGGAGGAACATCAGGCTAAGGATGGCAACGGATCTTATTCAGCCTGATACCTTGTATGTTCAAGAGCTGATGGGGAATCTTTCATGACGATGAAGCCTCAGTTTTTTGTTGTTCATTTAGAGGACAAGTTTGGGGAGGCAGAGGGCTTGTCCAAAATGAGATCTGAGTCAGTCTTGATCAAAATAGCATCCTCTGCCCAGTCACGGACGTTACTCGCTTGTGACAAGCTGGGGGATGTTTCTGTAACCATCACTCCCCATAAGAGCTTAAATATGGTCCAGGGTATCATATTTCACAGGGACTTTCTTTTGCAGTCTGACGATGAACTGCGAGCCACCAGGGTCCGAGGGATAATCAGGTTGCCACTGGTGCCTTCATCTTGGCCTTTGAGGGTGATACATTGCTCGAAACGGTCAAGGTGATGGTCTACCACTGTGATGTAAAGCCCTATGTCCCTCCCCCAATGAGGTGCTTTAAGTCCTGGAAGTTTGGCCATATGTCTTCCCACTGTACTTCCAGCGTCACATGTCGAGATTGTGGACGCCCATTACATCCCAGTACTCCATGTGCCCCACCTCCCATCTGTGTCAGCTGCGGAAAGCACCATTCGCCTTGCTTGCTAGACTGCAGGATTCTCCAGAAAGAAAGGAAAATCATGGAGTACAAGACCCTGGACCAACTGATGTACACTGAGGCTAAGAGAAAATTTGAACGCCTGCATCCTGTACGTGTGACATAGTCTTAAGCCGCTGCTGCAACAGTTCTGGCACCATCAGCTCCGCCAACCCCCGTCACTTCTCAGAACCGGAAGACTACACCTCAGAGACTGAGCCAGTGAAGTCCTCCCAGCCAGGGAAACCCAAGGAGCAGCGAGAGAAATCCAAAAAGAAGACGCCTAAGACCAAGGAAATTGCGGTGGCATCCACACCACCGCTACCTACAAGCTCTGCATCTGAGGATGGGGTGGAGATTCTGGCGCCCACTGAGGAGCTAGATCTCGCCAGACCCTCAGACACAATGTATATAGACTGCTCAGGCAAAAAGTCGGTGGCAGCAGGTGACTCTGAGGTGTAAACTGCCTCAATGAATGTTCCATGTCTTCCCAGTCTCACGATGACGTCATCCTCCAGTGGAATTGCGGCGGTTTTTTTCCACGGCATGGCTGAGCTACCCTACTATCTGCATTGCCCTCCAGGAAATCTGGTTCCTGGCAATGCAGACCCCTGCCCTCCGTGGTTATAAGAGATATTACATGAACCGTAGTGACTATAATCGAGTGTCAGGTGGAGTTTGCGTTTATGTCCTAAACTCAGTCTGTAGTGACACTGTGCCCCTTCAAACCCCTCTTGAAGCTGTGGCTGTCAGAATAAGGATGACGCAGGAAGTAACTGTCTGCAGTGTATATCTTCCTCCAGATGGTGCAGTACCCCTGAATGTATTAGCTGCACTGATTGATCAGCTCCCTAAAGCTTTCCTACTTTTGGGAGATTTTAACGCCCACAACCCCTTGTGGGGTGGCACCGTGCTTACTGGCCGAGGCAGAGATGTCGAAATTTTACTGTCTCAGTTCAACCTCTGCCTCTTAAATACTGGGGCCACCACACATTTCAGTGTGGCTCATTGTAGTTACTCGGCCATTGATTTATCAATTTGCAGCCCAGGACGTCTCCCATCTCTGGAGAGCACAGGACGACCTGTGTGGTAGTGACCACTTCCCCATTTTCCTGCCACTGCCCCGGCGTCAGGCCCACGGACGCCTGCCCAGATGGGCTTTAAACGAGGTGGACTGGGAAACTTTCACTTCTGCTGTCACCATTGAATCTCCCCCACACAGTAAGATCGATTTGATGGTTGAGCAGATGACTACAACAATTGTTTCTTCGGCAGAAAACACGATCCCTCGCTCTTTAGGGTGCCTCGGTGTAAGGCAGTCCCTTGGTGGTCACCGGAAGTCGCTGGAGCAATTGAGGAGCGTCGGCAAGCTCTACAGCTGGCATAAGCCGCACCCTTCCCTGGAGCACTTGATAGCCTTTAAACAGCTCTGTGCCCGCGTTTGCCAACTTACCAAATGACGGAAGCAGGAGAGTTGGGAGAGCTATGTCTCGACCACTGAGTGCCATATGTCACCTTCCCAAGTCTGGGCAAAGACCAAACGCCTTGTCGGGTACCAGACCCCAACAGGTGTTCCCGGTGTTACCATAAATGGCGTGTTATCTAGTGACGCAAACAAGATTGCCAAGCACTTTGATGAGTACTTTGCTCAAGCCTCTGCGTCAGAGAATTATCCCCCAGCCTTTTCCACTTTCAAACGGCGGCTGGAAGGGAAAGTCCTCTCATTCACTACACGCCACATTTACAGAGCAGGAGCTCCTCAGTGCCCTTGCACATTGCCCCAACACTGCTGCTGGGCCTGATCAGATCCACAGCCAGATGATTAAACAACTCTCATTTGACTACAAGCGTCATATCCTCGTCATCTTCAACCGGATGTGGTGCGATGGCGTCTTTCCATTGCAATGGTGGGAGAGCACCATCATTCTGGTGCTCAAACCCAGTAACGACCTGCTTGATATGGATAGCTATTGGCCCATCGGCCTCATCAACGTTCTTTGTAAGCTGCTGGAATGTATGGTATGTCGGCAGTTGGGTTGGGTTCTGGAGTCACGTGGCCTGCTGGCTCCGTGTCAGGGCGGCTTCTGCCAGGGTCACTCTCCCACTGATAATCTTGTGTCCCTCGAGTCTGCCATCCGAACAGCCTTTTCCAGATGCCAACACCTGATTGCCGTCTTTTTTGACTTACGTAAAACATACGACGCGACCTGGCGACATCATACCCTTGCCACATTGTATGAGTGAGGTCTCCGGGACCCGCTCCCATATTTTATCCAAAACTTCCTGTCGTTCCATACAGTCCGTGTCCAAGTTGGTGCCTTCCATAGTTCCATCGATATCCAGGAGAATGGAGTCCCGCAGGGCTCTGTATTGAGTGTGAGATATATTGAGCGACAATGTCATTGCGAGGTTTCAGGCCTACTGATATAAGAAATACGTAGTTCACATGTGTTATCACCTAGTGGTTCTACAGTGAAATGCCTTGCAGTGCTCTTTGTGCACTGGTTTTATACCTTAGGCCCATCCTGTCTTAGATGTAGTCGTACAATGGTTTCCTCACCACGAAAGTCAACAAGTTGGTTATTCTGGTCCACTATACGCAGCTCCAAGGAGTCCAATGTCTGAACTGTCACTGCAAGGTATATAGCATTGGTAGGAGTCTCAACAACCTTATACCCTGTTCCAACTGATGGGAGCAATCTGTAAATATAATGAATCAATCTATCATTGTGCTATGAGTTTGTTGTCAAAAGGAGGGAGGGCTCATATTTGTTAAAGAGGACCTTAAAAAGACTCACATTTGTCATTTATTCTGAACATTTTTATTAAGAATGATAAACCATTTTATTTGAGAATGATCTCAGAATTTTCATCAAGTGGAGACATTATCTCATTACTTAGGAATGCTGTACTTGCCAAATTCATTAAGAAGCAGTCATGCTCCAATCTCCCTTCACCTTCCAAGGTCATTTTATACTCTTCTTCTTTTACTCTGGATATGGTTTGAGTAAGTGATGAGTGCTAATGTTTTGGGACACCATGATTATTACTGACAGACCTTTAGACTAGAGAGATCGTTGTTTAACAGAGAAACTAGAACAAATTTTGGAGGTGAAAATGTGAACAATCTGCAATTATTCAGTCTTACATTTTCCCAAATTTCCTCATTTAAGTATGTACCTGTCACTTCTTACAATGTAAAAAATATCATTTTCTGCATTAAAATGTGTCCCATCAGACAAAAGCATCAGCCTAAATGAGGAGAATTTGGATTATTATTTATTTATCTTATGGCTTTTAGTGTGAGCAGCCTTTGAAGAGACACTCGACTTGCCTGTGATATAGCTTTCTTCATTTAAGCAGAGAGGCTGTACCTTTAGGAAACTGGAATCTGTCAGGAAAGAAAGGTTTTTGGAAGGAATTCGCTGTGGCAGGCCAACCCTGGCATTTCTCTAAATTGAAAATAGGAAACTACAGAAAACTGTTTTCGAAAATACTGGTGGATAGATTCAAACCACCTCACTTCCTGAATCCAGGGATTGCTAGCTCAGCGGCTCAACATGCAGAGTTACTCCAAGTCAGCTGAAAATTTGGAAGCACTAGTTGTTTACACTGTTGTAAAATAAAATAAAATAAAATGCATCACAACAACAGATTGAATTCTAACATTGCATATTTTTCCTTTAATTGTGCATGTTTAGTCATTTGATAGTGCATGAATGCATGTATATTTTAAGACTTAATTGTCCATGGAACAGCTGGATTCAGTTATAGTATTATAACGGCATATATAGATTTTAAATGAAAGGGGGAGAGAGCGATGCAGTGTGCAGTCAGCTCAGTTGAATTCAAGTAGTCCATTGAAAATCTTTTAGAAACAAGTAAACTATAAAATGTGCTGTCATCACATACCCCTTCCACTCTCCATAAACCACTCCCCATTGTTCTGTATAGGAACTGGTTTTCATAATTGAGTACTGCCTGGGTGACCAGATTGGGCAATATTTTGTCATTTGGTGTAGCAGAGTAGAATACTGAGCAAATTTTCTAAGGAAATGCAACCATCACCATTTGGATGATATTTTTGTTGATAAACACAATTTTTTGCTGACACAGACAATTCCATGAGTGTTATTATGCACTGATTTTAATTTAATGTTATTTGTAATGAAATTTACTATTCTGCTACCTTGTGAAATAAGAGATATTGCAACCACAGAGTTCTATCAGCCTCCAAATAATGACTCCAGTGCTAACATAAAACTGCTGTAGAGAGATAATTAGGCTATTATAGTAGTGTGTACGTATGTTTAACTTACCGTACTGTTAGTGGATGAATCAAAATTGGTTCTCCTCTTCTTTCTCGCTACAAACTTATCCATATTTAGAAACTGTCACAACAGCACTCAGCACAAAAATAATACATGGTAGCATTTACATTAAAGTCAACTGCAGGTAAGAACTGAACTGGTGAACAAAACAACTGAGGTCAAGCAAGGCCAAACATAATTGTTCTTGGCTGAAATAGGGATGGGCCATAGGTGATAGTGCTGTGAATATATAGATAGTTTTGATCTATTTTTGGCCTGTCTGACTATAAATAGAGTGTATCACTTTTTCATCTGTGATTGAAAATTGAAATAGCTTCAGTTTCACTACATGGGAACCGGGCCACGTGTAATTTCTTTTAGGGGATAGGAGGGCTCCGGACCACCTGGACTCCCCCTTTGGCTGCACCCTTGTGCCATTCATGTGAATTCATTATTCTGATTGATTGAATGATGAAGAGAAGAAAACAGGGAGTTTGGCTACAACTGGAATTCGTGGATTAGATTAAAGCTGCTGTAAAATATGAAAATATCAATAGACTAGCTGCAAGAATATAAAAAATATGAGCGAAGAAAATATATATGAGTTAAAAAGCTAACGTAAAAAAGAATGGGTATTATTTTAGCATATCTTTATCCATCCCCCCCCCCCCCCCACCACCACCACCACCACCACCACCACCATGAACCATGGACCTGGACCTTGCCGTTGGTTGGGAGGCTTGCGTGCCTCAGCAATACAGACAGCCGTACTGTAGGTGCAACCACAACGAAGGGATACCTATTGAGAAGTCAGACAAACATGTGTTTCCTGAAGAGGGGCAGCCAGCAGCCTTTTCAGTAGTTTCAGGGGTAACAGTCTGGATGACTGACTGAACTGGCCTTGTAACATCAACCAAAACAGTGTTCCTATGCTGGTATTGCAAACGGCTGAAAGCAAGGGGAAACTACAGCTGCAATTTTTTCTGAGGGCATGCAGCTTTATTGTATGGTTAAATGATGATGGCATCCTCTTGGGTAAAATATTCCGGAGGTAAAATAGTCCCCCATTTGCATTTCCGGGTGGGGACTACACAGGAGGATGTCATTATCAGGAGAAAGAAAACTGGCTTTCCACAGATCAGAGCATCGAATGTCAGATCCCTTAATTGGGCAGGTAGGCTAGAAAATTTAAAAAGGGGAATGGATAGTTTACAGTTAGATATAGTGGCATTTATTGAAGTTCAGTGGCAGGAGGAACAAGACTTCCGCTCAGTTAAATACAGGGTTATAAATGCAAAATCAAATAGTGGTAAAGCAGGAGTTGGTTTAATAATGAATAAAAAAATAGGAATGTGGATAAGCTACTATGAACAGCATGTTGTTGTTGTGGTCTTCAGTCCTGAGACTGGTTTGACGCAGCTCTCCATGCTACTCTATCCTGTGCAAGCTGCTTCATCTCCCAGTACCTACTGCAACCTACATTCTTCAGAATCTGCTTAGTGTACTCATCTCTTGGTCTCCCTCTACGATTTTTACCCTCCACGCTGCCCTCCAATACTAAATTGGTGATCCCTTGATGCCTCAGAACATATCCTACCAACCGATCCCTTCTTCTGGTCAAGTTGTGCCACAAACTTCTCTTCTCCTTAATCCTATTCAATACTTCCTCATTAGTTATGTGATCTACCCATCTAATCTTCAGCATTCTTCTGTAGCACCACATTTCAAAAGCTTCTATTCTCTTCTTGTCCAAACTATTTATCGTCCATGTTTCACTTCCATACATGGCTACACTCCATACAAATACTTTCAGAAACGACCTCCTGACACTTAAATCTATACTCAATGTTAACAAATTTCTCTTCTTCAGAAACGCTTTCCTTGTCGTTGCTAGTCTACATTTTATATCTTCTCTACTTCGACCATCATCAGTTATTTTGCTCCCCAAATAGCAAAACTCCTTTACTACTTTAAGTGTCTCATTTCCTAATCTAATTCCCTCAGCATCACCCGACTTAATTCGACTACATCCCATTATCCTCGTTTTGCTTTTGTTGATGTTCATCTTATATGCTCCTTTCAAGACACTGTCCATTCCATTCAACTGCTCTTCCAAGTCCTTTGCTGTCTCTGACAGAATTACAATGTCATCGGCGAACCTCAAAGTTTTTATTTCTTCTCCATGGATTTTAATACCTACTCTGAATTTTTCTTTTGTTTCCTTTACTGCTTGCTCAATATACAGATTGAATAACATCGGGGAGAGGCTACAACCCTGTCTTACTCCTTTCCCAACAACTGCTTCCCTTTCATGTCCCTCAACTCTTATAACTGCCATCTGGTTTCTGTACAAATTGTAAATAGCCTTTCGCTCCCTGTATTTTACCCCTGCCACCTTTAGAATTTGAAAGAGAGTATTCCAGTCAACATTGTCAAAAGCTTTCTCTAAGTCTACAAATGCTAGAAACATACGTTTGTCTTTCCTTAATCTTTCTTCTAAGGTAAGTCGTAAGGTCAGTATTGCCTCACGTGTTCCAGTATTTCTACAGAATCCAAACTGATCTTCCCGAGGTCGGCTTCTACTAGTTTTTCCATTCGTCTGTAAAGAATTCGTGTTAGTATTTTGCAGCTGTGGCTTATTAAACTGATTGTTCAGTAATTTTCACATCTGTCAACACCTGCTTTCTTTGGGATTGGAATTATTATATTCTTCTTGAAGTCTGAGGGTATTTCGCCTGTTTCATACATCTTGCTCACCAGATGGTAGAGTTTTGTCAGGACTGGCTCTCCCAAGGCCGTCAGTAGTTCCAATGGAATGTTGTCTACTCCGGGGGCCTTGATTCGACTCAGGTCTTTCAGTGCTCTGTCAAACTCTTCACACAGTATCGTATCTCCCATTTCATCTTCATCTACATCCTCTTCCATTTCCATAATATTGCCTTCAAGTACATCGCCCTTGTATAGACCCTCTATATACTCCTTCCACCTTTCTGCTTTCCCTTCTTTGCTTAGAACTGGGTTTCCATCTGAGCTCTTGATATTCATACAAGTGGTTCTCTTTTCTCCAAAGGTCTCTTTAATTTTCCTGTAGGCAGTATCTATCTTACCCCTAGAGAGATAAGCCTCTACATCCTTAAATTTGTCCTCTAGCCATCCCTGCTTAGCCATTTTACACTTCCTGTCAGTCTCATTTTTGAGACGTTTGTATTCCTTTTTGCCTGCTTCATTTACAGCATTTTATATTTTCTCCTTTCATCAATTAAATTCAATATTTCTTCTGTTACCCAAGGATTTCTACTAGCCCTCGTCTTTTTACCTACTTGATCCTGTGCTGCCTTCACTACTTCATCCCTCAAAGCTACCCATTCTTCTTCTACTGTATTTATTTCCCCCATTCCTGTCAATTGTTCCCTTATGCTCTCTCTGAAACTCTGTACAACCTCTGGTTCTTTCAGTTTATCCAGGTCCCATCTCCTTAAATTCCCACCTTTTTGCAGTTTCTTCAGTTTTAATCTACAGGTCATAACCAATAGATTGTGGTCAGAGTCCACATCTGCCCCTGGAAATGTCTTAGAATTTAAAACGTGGTTCCTAAATCTCTGTCTTACCATTATATAATCTATCTGATACTTTCTAGTATCTCCAGGGTTCTTCCATGTATACAGCCTTCTTTTATGATTCTTGAACCACGTGTTAGCTATGATTAATTGTGCTCTGTGCAAAATTCTACCAGGCGGCTTCCTCCTTCATTTCTTAGCCCCAATCCATATTCACCTACTACGTTTCCTTCTCTCCCTTTTCCTACACTCGAATTGCAGTCACCCATGAGTATTAAATTTTCGTCTCCCTTCACTATCTGAATAATTTCTTTTATTTCATCATACATTTCTTCAATTTCTTTGTCATCTGCAGAGCTAGTTGGCATATAAACTTGTACTACTGTAGTAGGTGTGGGCTTCGTATCTATCTTGGCCACAATAATGCATTCACTATGCTGTTTGTAGTAGCTTACCCGCATTCCTATTTTCCTATTCATTATTAAACCTACTCCTGCATTACCCCTATTTGATTTTGTGTTTATAACCCTGTAGTCACCTGGCCAGAAGTCTTGTTCCTCCTGCCACCGAACTTCACTAATTCCCACTATATCTAACTTTAACCTATCCATTTCCCTTTTTAAATTTTCTAACCTACCTGCCCGATTAAGGGATCTGACATTCCACACTCCGATCCGTAGAACGCCAGTTTTCTTTCTCCTGATAACGACATCCTCTTGAGTAGTCCCCGCCCGGAGATCCAAATGGGGGACTATTTTACCTCCGGAATATTTTACCCAAGAGGACGCCATCATCATTTAATCATACAGTAAAGCTGCATGTCCTCGGGAAAAATTATGGCCGTAGTTTCCCTTGCTTTCAGCCGTTCACAGTACCAGCACAGCAAGGCCGTTTTGGTTATTGTTACAAGGCCAGATCAGTCAATCATCCAGACTGTTGCCCTTGCAACTACTGAAAAGGCTGCTGCCCCTCTTCAGGAACCACATGTTTGTCTGGCCTCTCAACAGATACCCCTCCGTTGTGGTTGTACCTACGGTACGGCTATCTGTATCGCTGAGGCACGCAAGCCTCCCCACCAACGGCAAGGTCCATTGTTCAGCATAGTCAACACGTTATTGTAGCTAAGATAGACATGAAGTCCACTGCAGATGATCAAGAGATTGAAGAAATGTATGATGTGATAAAAGAAATTATTCAGATAGTTAAGGGAGACAAAAATTTAATAATCATGGGGGACTGGAATTCGATAATAGGAAATCGAAGAGAAGGAAAAATAGTAGGTGAATATGGACTGGGGCTAAGGAATGAAATAGGGAGTGCATGGTAGAATTTTTCACAGAGTATAACTTAATCATAGCTAACACTTGGTTTACAAATCATGAAAGAAGGTTGTATACATGGAAGAGACCTGGAGACACTGGAAGGTTTCAGATAGATTACATAATGGTAAGACAGAGATTTAGAAACCATGATTTAAATTGTAAGACATTTCCAGGGGCAGATGTGGACACTGACAATAATTTATTGCTTATGAATTCTAGATTAAAACTGAAGAAACTGCAAGAAGGTGGGAATTTAAGGAGGTGGGACCTGGATAAACTGAAAGAACCAGAGGTTGTAGAGCGTTTCATAGGGAGCATTAGGGAACATTTGACAAGAACAGGGGAAAAAAATATAGTAGAAGAAGAATGGGTAGCTTTGAGAGATGAAATAGTGAAGGCAGCAGAGGATCAAGTAGGTAAAAAGACGAGGGCTAGTAGAAATCCTTGGGTAACAGAAGACATATTGAATTAAATTGGTGAAAGGAGAAAACATAAAAATGCAGTAAATGAAGCAGGCAAAAACGAATACAAACATCTCAAAAGTGAGATCGATAGGAACTGCAAAATGGCTATGCAGGGATGGCTAGAGCACAAATGCAAGGATGTAGAGACATATATCACTAGGGGTAAGACAGATACTGCCTTCAGGAAAGTTCAAGAGACCTTTGGAGAAAAGAGAACCACCTGCATGAATATCAAGAGCTCTGATGGAAAACCAGTCCTAAGCAAAGAAGGGAAAGCAGAAAGGTGGAAAGAGTATATAGGGGGTCTATACAAGGGCAATGTACTTGAAGGCAATATTATGGAAATTGAAGAGGACGTAGATGAAAATGAAATGGGGGATATGATACTGCATGAAGAATTTGACAGAGCACTGAAAGACCTAAGTCGAAACGAGGCCCTGGGAGTAGACAACATTCCATTAGAGCTACTGATAGCTGCGGGAGAGCCAGCCATGATGAAACTCTACCATCTGGTGGGCAATATGTATGAGAATGATGAAATACCTTCAGACCTTGAGCAAGATGTATGAGACTGATGAAATACCCTCAGACTTCAACAAGAATATAATAATTCCAATCTCAAAGAAATCAGGTTGACAGGTGCAAAAATTACCAAACTATCAGTTTAATAAGTCACGGTTGCAAAATACTAACGTGAATTCTTTACAGATGAATGGAAAAACTGATAGAAACCGAACTCGGGAAAGGTCAGTTTGGATTCTGTAGAAATGTAGGAACACAGGAGGCAATACTGACCCTTTGACTTATCTCAGAAGGTAGGTTAAGGAAAGGCAAACCTATGTTTATAGCATTTGTAGACATAGTGGAAGACTTTGACACTGTTGACTGGATACGCTCTTTCAAATTCTGAAGGTGGCAGGGATAAAATACAGGGAGCAAAAGGCTATTTGCAATTTGTACAGAAACCAGATGGCTGTTATAAGAGTCAAGGGGGTACAAAAGGGAAGCAGTGGTTGAGGAGGGAGTGAGATAGGGTTGTAGCCTATCCCTGATGTTATTCAATCTGTATATTGAGCAAGCAGTAAAGGAAATATAAGAAAAAATTGGAGTGGGAGTCGAAATCCACGGAGAAGAAATAAATACTTTGAGGTTTGACAATGACATTGTAATTCTGTCAGAGACATCAAAGAAATTGGATGAGCAGCTGAATGGAATGGACAGTACCTTGAAAAGAGAATGTAAGACAAACAAGAAAAAAAGCAAAATGAGGATAATGGAATGTAGTCAAATTAAGTCATGCAATGCTGAGGGAATTAGATTAGGAAATGAGACATATAAAGTAGTAAATGAATATTGCTGTTTGAGGAGCAAAATAACTGATGATGGTCAAAGTAGAGAGGATATAAAATGTAGACTGGCTATGGCATGGAAGAATTTCTGAAGAAGTGAAATTTGTTAATATCGAGTATAGATTTAAGTGTCAGGA
The DNA here is from genome assembly GCF_023864275.1 of Schistocerca cancellata. Classification (NCBI taxonomy): domain Eukaryota; kingdom Metazoa; phylum Arthropoda; class Insecta; order Orthoptera; family Acrididae; genus Schistocerca; species Schistocerca cancellata. Next base: position 927,818,488 of record NC_064627.1, on the reverse strand, counting down.
AGTCCTTTCTGAAAGTATTTGTATGGAGTGTAGCTACACTATGTGATCAAAAGTATCCAGACACCCCCATATTAGATGCATTGTGCTGCCATCTACTGCCAGGTACCCCATATCAGCAACCTCGGTAGTCATTAGACATTGTGAAAGAGTGGAATGGGGTGCCCAGCGGAACTCACAGAATTCGAACATGGTCAGGTGAATGGGTGTCACTTGTGTCATACATCTGTACACGAGATTTCAACACACCTAAACATCCCTAGGTCCACTGTTTCTGATGTGATAGTGAAGTGGAAACGTGAAGGGGTGCATACAGTACAAAAGCGTACAGGCCAACCTCGTCCATTGACTGGCAGAGACTGCCAACAGTTGAAGATGGTCATAATGTGTAAAAGGCAGTCATCTATCCAGACCATCAAACAGGAATTCCAAACTGCATCAGAATCCACTGAATGTACTATGACAGCTAGGCAGGGGGTGATAAAACTTGGATTTCAAGGTTGAGTAGTTGCTCATAAGCCACACATCATGCTGGTAAATGCCAAGCGATGCATTGCTCGGAGTAAGGTGCTTAAACATTGGATGATTGAACAGTGGAAAAGTGTTGTGTGGAGTGATGAATTGCGGTACAGAATGTGGCAATCCAATGGCAGGGTGTGGGTTTGGCGAATGCCTGGTGAACGTCATCTGCCAGCGTGTGTAATGCCAACAGCAAAATTCAGAGACGTTGGTGTTGTGGTGTGGTCATGTTTTTCATGGAGGGGGCTTGCACCCCTTCTTGTTTTTCTTGGCACTATCACAGCACAGGCCTACATTGATGTTTTAAGCACCTTCTTGCTTCCCATTGTTGAAGAGCAATTCGGGGATGGTTGTTACATCTTTCAACACAATATAGCACCTCTTCAGAATGCATGGCATGTGGCGGAGTGGTTACATGTCATTTCTTGTAATGTACTGGCCTTCACGGAGTCCTGACCTGAACCCTGTAGAACACCTTTGGGATGTGTTGGAACACCGACTTCGTGCCAGGCCTCACCGACTGACATCGATCCCTCTCCTCAGTGCAGCACTCCATGAGGAGTGGGCTGCCATTCCCCAAGAAACCTTTCAGCACCTGATTGAATGTATGACTGCGAGAGTGGAAGCTTTCATCAAGGCTAAGGGTGGGCCAACACCATACTGAATTCCAGCATTATCGATGGAGGGTGCCACAAACCTGTAAGTCATTTTCAGCCAGGTGTTCAAATACTTTTAATCATTTAGTGTATGTATGGAAGTGAAACATGGATGATAAATAGTGGAGACAAGGAGAGAATAGAAGGTTTCAAAATGTGGTGCTACAGAAGAATGCTGAAAATTAGATGGCTAGATCAGGTAATTAATGAGGAGGTACTGAACAGAACTCGGCAGAAGAGGAATTTGTGGCACAACTTGACTAGAAGAACTGATCGGTTGATAGGACACATTTTGTGGCATCGAGGGACCACCAATTTAGTACTGGAGGGAAGTGTTGGGAGTAAAAATTGTAGAGGGAGACCAAGAGATGAATACGCTAAGCAGATTCGGAAGGAAGTAGGCTGCAATTGTTACTCGGAGATGAAGAAGCTTGCACAGGATAGAGTAGCATGGAGAGCTGCATCAAACCAGTCTCTGGACTGAAGACCACAACAACAACAACACATCTTTATCCATATAAAAATGACTGTTTTTCTGTTATGAACATATGATCTCAAAAAGCAATGACCTGATTTTTGTGCAGTTTTTGCAAAATGATTGGAATTGTCTGAAGAAGGTTTGTAGTTATATAGCTTTCCCAACAACAATGTACTGGTTTTCTGTTAAAACCAACTGTGAGAAAGACAGTGCTGCAGTTCTCAACATTTTGTTATTGAGTTGGAACTTTATACAGTTATTGCATTCTCCACATAAATAATCATGGCTACTAAAGGGGCATCAGTTTGTAGGTTTACCATCTAGACATGAAAGAGAAAGTGATTAGGTGCTTCTCAAGGAAGCAAGAATCAACAAGCAAGCAACAAGTCATATCATTTACAGGTTGCTCCACCACATGCATCAGAATCTGAAGACCAATGCACAGCAAGAAATGTAGCCAACTGTTTATAAGGTACTTGATTGCATTAATTTTTTGAATATACATTTTACACCGGCTCAGATATACACTCCTGGAAATGGAAAAAAGAACACATTGACACCAGTGTGTCAGACCCATCATACTTGCTCCGGACACTGCGAGAGGGCTGTACAAGCAATGATCACACGCACGGCACAGCGGACACACCAGGAACCACGGTGTTGGCCGTCGAATGGCGCTAGCTGCGCAGCATTTGTGCACCGCCGACGTCAGTGTCAGCCAGTTTGCCGTGGCATACGGAGCTCCATCGGAGTCTTTAACACTGGTAGCATGCCACGACAGCGTGGACGTGAACCGTATGTGCAGTTGACGGACTTTGAGCGAGGGCGTATAGTGGGCATGCGGGAGGCCGGGTGGACGTACCGCCGAATTGCTCAACACGTGGGGCGTGAGGTCTCCACAGTACATCGATGTTGTCGCCAGTGGTCGGCGGAAGGTGCACGTGCCCGTCGACCTGGGACCGGACCGCAGCGACGCACGGATGCACGCCAAGACCATAGGATCCTACGCAGTGCCGTAGGGGACCGCACCGCCACTTCCCAGCAAATTAGGGACACTGTTGCTCCTGGGGTATCGGCGAGGACCATTCGCAACCGTCTCCATGAATCTGGGCTATGGTCCCGCACACCGTTAGGCCGTCTTCCGCTCACGCCCCAACATCGTGCAGCCCGCCTCCAGTGGTGTCGCGACAGGCGTGAATGGAGGGACGAATGGAGACGTGTCGTCTTCAGCGATGAGAGTCGCTTCTGCCTTGGTGCCAATGATGGTCGTATGCGTGTTTGGCGCCGTGCAGGTGAGCGCCACAATCAGGACTGCATACGACCGAGGCACACAGGGCCAACACCCGGCATCATGGTGTGGGGGAGCGATCTCCTACACTGGCCGTACACCACTGGTGATCGTTGAGGGGACACTGAATAGTGCACGGTACATCCAAACCGTCATCGAACCCATCGTTCTACCATTCCTAGACCGGCAAGGGAACTTGCTGTTCCAGCAGGACAATGCACGTCCGCATGTATCCCGTGCCACCCAACGTGCTCTAGAAGGTGTAAGTCAACTACCCTGGCCAGCAAGATCTCTGGATCTGTCCCCCATTGAGCATGTTTGGGACTGGATGAAGCGTCGTCTCACGCGGTCTGCACGTCCAGCACGAACGCTGGTCCAACTGAGGCGCCAGGTGGAAATGGCATGGCAAGCCGTTCCACAGGACTACATCCAGCATCTCTACGATCGTCTCCATGGGAGAATAGCAGCTTGCATTGCTGCGAAAGGTGGATATACACTGTACTAGTGCCGACATTGTGCATGCTCTGTTGCCTGTGTCTTTGTGCCTGTGGTTCTGTCAGTGTGATCATGTGATGTATCTGACCCCAGGAATGTGTCAATAAAGTTTCCCCTTCCTGGGACAATGAATTCACGGTGTTCTTATTTCAATTTCCAGGAGTGTATAATATTTCAAAAGATTCTAGCATGATGAAAATATTGCAACTGTGAAACTGATTGTCTGGGATGAATGCAGTATGGCACATAACAAACTGCTTGAAGTGAAGTGACAATTGAAATCTTCAATATTTATGAGAAAATTCACAACCATTCAGTGGCTCTCTCATTTTATTAGTAGTTGACTTGTGACACACTCTATGAGGTATACCAAAGTCAACACAGGCTGATGAAGTAAATACTTGCCTCAAAGCATCACATCTTTGTTGACACGTGCATGAACTCCCATTAGAGACCAATATGTGCATACGTCTACAGCAGAATACATCACCTACATTTTCAAAACAGCTGTTAGATATTGGCAACAGAAAAGTTCCAGCTGATACCGCCACAAAATATATTTCATTTCCATTAAACTTCTGTGTCACTGTTCTGTCAGTCGAACAAATAATTGAGATGGTTTTCCCAGAAATTGCCACAAATTACAAAAGTCACCTATAGCTTTGCGAACATGCTACCTTAGCAGCTAGAAACATCAGAGCACTGATATTCTTTTGCACAACATTGGTTCACCTCAGTTGTGCAATGGAAACAGGCTATCCATAAAAAAAACTTATGCTAAATGTTATTGAGGTGACAATTCTGAATGGCAAGTTATTGTATCAGGACGATGTGAAGAATAGCTCACATGAACACAAGTCACCAAGATGTTTACAAGTGTCACCTTTCATGACTCAGGCCATTTACTTCATAGCTTCACACAACCTTCACAGTGTATGGCGGTGCCAACCTCGCCAACATGTAGCTTACCTATCATGGCACCACTTTCTTATGCTACATCATGTGCCCACTCAGCACCACATGGGTATCCCTCTGTGGGAAGGTAACCAGGCCACAGCCAGACCCTGCTGCAGCCAGTACCACTGTGGGCTTGATGCTGGCCACACTAGCAGCCCACCAATTGGAATCATCATCCTCATTGTGAGCACCTGTCACTGAAGTGGGGCCACAGTCTGCCACTCTCAGGTGCCACAAGTTATCCCACCAGCAGCCATTGACATTGAGCCATTGCCTCTGACAACAGCTGGTGCCTAACATCCCAAAAGTATTGTCATTCCACCAGCAACTATCATCATCTCCAACATCTGCCAATGCCCAGTGTCCAGGAAGCATCATTGTCCCACAAGCAGTTATTGTCATCAAGCTGTGCCTCCAGCATCTACTGACACTCAGTGTCCCAGAAGCATCGTCATCCCACTGGCATCTATCATCATTGAGCTACACCTCTAACACCCACCAACACCTTATGCCCCTGAAGCCTGTTGTCCTCTGTGTGCTTGGTTGGATCCTACCATTGATCATCCTTGGTCCCTTCTGCTTGCCACCTACTTTGGCTCACGGACTTCATTGTGTACAATGTCTAGCAGTGACATTTCTGTATGTACATAGTAATGTGGACATTCATCCACAGACGCTGTATTTGAGTTTTGTTTCCTATATCGATAACAAACAGTTGTGCAAATGTGTGCGTTTCATTGGTAGTCTGTAGCCCCCACCCCCCTCAGCCATGGGCACAAAACAAGTCAAATGGAAAAGATGTGCTCATTTCACTTATTTCTATCATTCCCACCAACATGCTATTTCATTTCAAATGACTACAGATCACTGTTGGACTACCATTCTCAACTAACACCAACAAAGCACAATGTCAGTCACTTCAAGTGTTGGATTAAATGTTTTTCACATGGTGTGTTCCATGCTAATGGGTGGGACAGGAGAAAAATTTATTTGTTTTTACACAAGATGGATAAAGCAAAGATATTGCATATCCCAGAGCACTTGAATAATCTTATTCACATATGACATTCATTAAGGGCTACAAATTGACCACAACCTAAATTGGAAAACTCACACTCTAGACTTAATGAAATGCCTTAGTTCAGCTACATTTGCAGTATGCATGATAGCAGAAATAGGTGATTTAAAAATGAAGAAGTTAGTTTATTCGACCTACTTCCATTCACTAATGAGTTATGGAATCATCTTTTAAGGAAACTCCTCTCACAAAGAGAACATTTTCAAAATTCAGAAACGAGTCATTAGAATTATATCTGGTGTCAGTCCTAGATCATCATGCAGAGACATCTTTAAGAAACTTGGTATTCTAACTACTACTTCTCAGTACATATACTCATTGATGTCCTTTGTCATTTCCAACATGTCTCTTTTTACACAAAATAGTACAAAACATGATTATAATACCAGAACCAAAAACAATCTGTATAAGGACTATAAAAGCTTAACATCAGTACAAAAAGGAGTCGAGTACATGGGTACTCATATGTTGAATAACTTAACTGAGCATATCAAAGGTCTTGTAAGTGATAAAGATCAGTTTCAGAGTGAATTAAAGAACCTGTTGGCCAACTCCTTCTACTACATTGATGAATATCTTCACAAGAATTATAGCTCATAACTCTGTCTGCATTAGAATTGTACAATATCCATGTATCTGAGTAAGAAAGTATCTTAAAAAAGAGGGCAGTGGTTTCCTTGCCACCAGATTTGCCCTCTATTTTGCAAGACGATGCAACGACTGTGGTTAAGGTCTTACGGTTTTGTGTCCTGTCCAATTTGTTGCCTCGGATTTTAGGGAGAGTATTTTAATGTGCTGCTGGGTGACTGGCTCACCCAGGTTTTAGGTAAGAGGTCCGCCAGTCACGATTACCTACTTGTTTCCCTTCGATTTCTGTTCTCTTTTCCTTGTGTCTCCTTTCCTTTTTTAGTGTGTTTCTTCTCCTCTTGTTTTGCCTCTGCATGTGAGAATTTGGAACTGTGTCAGGTCTGTGTCTTTTAGCCGTTCTCCTTGTTCGCTGTCCGTCTTCGTCCCTTCACCGCATGTGTTCCTGTTTCTATGCATTTGGGCACTGATGACCATGCTTAGTGCCCGAAAACCTCAAACCACACACACACACACACACACACATACACACACACACACACACACACACACACACACACACACACACACACACACACACACACAAAATTGACTCTTTCTACATCCCAGAGACTCATCTCCAAGGGATCCATGGTAAACGATAAATGTGATGTAATTTTGTTGTGACTTGCCGATGATCCAAAGCACCGCCGTGCAATTACACGCGTCCTCTACGTGCGGCGCTGTCTGCCAGCCATGCAGCAGCTGCGCCACCTAAGCGGCCAGCCGAGCAACGGCCGCTAGACTGGGACTCAGTGTTCATTCGAATGTTAACGTGTGCACATGTCTTGCTTGTCAACTTACTCTGTGACTTATATGTGTTGTGTTGTTCTGAATATATGTGTTCAACTTGACATTATAACAATTGGCGACGAGGTAGTGGATTTTTCCTTTTCACCGCTGACCCACAGGTTTCCATGGCTACTGTCGAGCAACTATTGCAAAGTCTCCTTGAACAGCAAACGCTTCTAACGGCGGCGATTCGCGATTTCTTCGCAGCGTCAAATGTGGGGCGTTTCTCGTCGTTGGCTATACCTTCTTTTCCTCCTTACGATGAGACGGCGGAAGACTGGTCTGATTATGAAAAATGTCTTCGACAGCACTTCTTGACATTCCATGTCACAGACGAACAACCATGTAAGTCTCTGTTCCTTTCCTGGATTTCACCTCAAATGTATCGGTTGTTGTCGCAATTGGCTCCTTTGAAGGATCCTGCGTCTTTGTCCTTTGCTGAAATGTGCTCCCTTCTGTCTGTCTATTTTCAAAAGCAAACGCCTGTGGTAGCCTCTTGTGTCGCCTTTTATCGTTGTCAAAAAAAGCCGCATAAAATCCTATTGCGCTTGGGCTGCTGAACTTCACGGCCTCAGTCGAAAGTGTCAATTTGTTACTCACGTTCACAAAGAATCCTATGCCAATTCCATGGTACGGGATGCTATTATCCGGTCGGCGCCCCACAAAGAAGTTCAGCAACGTGCCCTTCAGTTGGCAAATCCGACTCTCGATGAAGCTCTCTCCATTGCGCAGTCTTTTGAAATTTCTCGCACTGCTGGGACGCAAATAGAGGCGTGGGGTGATGTCGGGAAAATACAACCTCTGTGCGCTGTTGATGACGCGTGCGGCGCATCCCCGCCGGCTGACATGGCCGCAGTGCGCTCCCACACGCAGCCTCGGCCTAGCCGTAAACAACCCGCTAAGAAACTGCAGCAAAACCCCCGGCAACTTCCTTCATGTCCGCGGTGTTTTACGAAACATTCACACGAGGATTGTCCCCAACGTTGTTCTGTGTGTCACAATTGCAAAAAGAAAGGTCATGTGTCTTCCGTTTGAAAATCTGACCGCATACATGATGTTCATGAACATGACGCTGATTCTGATTCTGTGTTGTCTGTCAATTGCACTTCTTCCCTTTCAGTTATTCCTCAATGTCCAAATCCTTGGTCGAGATGTTCACATGCAGGTGGATACCAGTTCTGCTGCCACTATAATTAATTCTCAGACGTATCTTCAGTTGAGTTCTCCACTCCTGTCACCTGTCACTCGGCAATTACGGACGTACAATAAACAGAAGATTTCTCTCTTGGGACAGTTTAATGCTGAGGTATCTTACAAATCCGTCGTTTGCACTGTTCCCATATTTGTGGTCGACCAGAGCAATGCAGAAAATCTTTTTGGTTTCGATGCCTTTCGCATTTTTGGGTCCTCCATAGATGACTCTGTCAATATTGTCTCTGATGCTATTCCTTATGCTCAACTGGATTCATTGTCAACATTTTCGTCCCTTTTTTCTCCTGGGTTAGGCCATGCAAATGACTTTGAAGCTCATATCATGCTCAAACCTACGGCACGGCCTAAGTTTTTTCGGCCTTGGCCCATTCCTGTGGCCCTTTGTGATCGGGTAAAACGGGAGCTGGATCATCTCGCTACATCAGGGGTCTTGCTTCCTGTCACTTCCAGTGAGTGGTCCTCTCCTGTCGTTGTCGTTGCTAAGCCAAATGGTGATATTCGCCTCTGTGGCGATTTCAAAGCCACTGTACATGCTCAATGCCTCATTGACACCTACCCTATGCCCCGACCTGAAGAACTGTTCACTAAACTTGCTGGAGGCCAGTATTTTTCTAAAATTGACCTGTCGGAAGCTTATCATCAACTTCCTCTCAACGCTGCTTTCCAGCAGTTTCTGGTCCTTAACATGCCTTTCGGCCTCTATCAATACCAACGCTTGAAATTCGGGGTTGCTAGCGCCCCTGCTCTCTTTCAGCGATTCTTGGAACAATTATTGCTCCCTGTCCCTGGGTGTATCAATTACATGGACAACATTGTCGTCACTGGCTCCACCACTGAGGAACATCTTCAAAATCTCCACACACTTTTTCATGTCTTACAGACTGCCGGTCTTAAGTGTAATCTTCAGAAATCACAATTTTTTCTGGCATCTATCACGTACTTGAGGTTTCAACTCTGTCGGGATGGTATTCGTCCGCTTCAGCAAACTGTCGCTGCGATCGATGCCCTTCCTCGCCCTACATCTTGTGGAAAATAGCATACTATCACAAGTTTTTACGATCTGCAGCTTCAGTGGCTCAGCCGTTGCATTGCCTGTTGCATAAAAACGTGCCTTTTCACTGGTCCGCGTCATGCGATGCGGCTTTCCAGAAATTGAAGACTATGCTTCTTTGTTTTTAGGTATATATATATATATATATATATATATATTTATGCATTTATGTTGGTTTGTTTCGTAAATATTATTTGTATTTTTACGCTGGGTCTTGCCTAGGGAAAACTGCTATCGAACGATTACATCGATAGGTCGTGTGAAGAATCAAAGTGTGTAGGATCTTTGGTAGTGTTAACTCTGACGCGTGGAGCGCGGGCAGAGAGAGAGAGAGTCTGGCTGGAGTAGCGAGTGGAGCAGGTGTGTTGTGTGACGCTCACGCGAGTTGCCGCGCTTTCGGGGTTTGGCAGCATGTAATTGCGCTCGACTTGCGATGATAGTTTCTGACATGGTGTCGCGGACGGGAAACATTAGCACATCAAGAGCCCGTTTCGTCTGGTGACCGTGTCGAGAAGAAGGCGCGCCAACATCCAGCTTCTGCAACAGCGACGGCAGACAATGAGTGACTGTCACCATCTCCTCGATCGACGGTTTCAAACCTTCAATCAACCAACAAGGAAGACTGCAAGCACATAAAGTTTTAGAACTGTATGGCAGACCTCAGCTTTTAAAACTGTTCAAATCACAAAATTACAGCAACTTAGCATGAACCTTTGTTGCTCATTGTCCCAATTGCATTACCAAGCAGAGTCCCTTCCTTTTCCGAAATGAACCCGAGTGTCGTTGAAATTCAAACGCCAGCATTAAAGTAATATAGCTAATTCATTTTCACTGCTTTAATTTCAAAGTTCAGTTAAGGCATTCATAGCTGGCTACAATATTTAGATTACACAAGCACGAATTATGAGTGCGAGCTTTGTTACCGTATTTTAGCTTACCTGTGACTGCAGCTCAGCTTGGTACGTACTAAATTTTACTATTGTTAATTGTTCAGAATCATTTAATTCAAGTTCAAAGTTAAATCTCTTATTTCTAAATTGCGTAGATGCAAGTAGCTTTTGAAATGATTGTTGAGGTAGTCCAAGACTAACCGTATTTTACTGAATTTCGATGTGCTTGAGAAAGAAAGCCCACTATTAACTTCAGTCACTAAATTAACTTTCGATTTTCCTGTTTTATTAATTCTTTTGCTAAATTAAGTCAGAGTGTAGCTAAATTGATTACTTCTGACAAACTTTCAGTTTTCACACTACACATGTCAACCTTCAGTTGCTACGCTTCTAGTGCTAATTATATGTGTAATAACCTTTCTTTTTCAGTTACTATAGTAATTGTCCTTAGGACTGGCGACGGTAATTTCCCCCAAATCTCAAATACCTAATTACCGCTAGTTAATTGTTAATGTAACGGCTGCAATTTTGCTTTCTTTATTAACTTTACCCCTTTTCAAAATTAATTTCCACCAGTTTCATTAGCATTTTTCCTTTCATTTAGATGTAACCCTTTCCTCCCTCTTTACCGACAGGTTAACTTCGGTGACGATTGCTTTTCCAAAATTCCCATTAGGTACACGCGGTTTCATTTTTCACTGTCATTAAGGTCGATAAGTGAGGGGGAGGTTACACGTGGTGACCTGGTGACAGGACAATCTTCAGATTTGAGGTTGTTCAGGACACGAATTTTGCATTGTGCAAATCTCGTAACAAAGTACTGGTTACGTACAGGCCGTTACGTCAGCGAGAATAAGTAGTGGGAGTAATCCTAATTATATTTGAGATTTGGCATTTATATTGAAATTTATTAAAATGAGTGAAGGCAACAATTTCCAAAATTTGGTAGACTTGGATATGGAACAATCGGTCGAACAGTGGGAAACGCGCACCGCAGTACCCATTGTTCAGGGGCAGGTGGCTAGCATGAAAGACGCGACCGCCGAAACGCAACAAAGAGCAGAAATGGAATTCCAAACTTTAGAAAATGTTTTGGAATCGGAAGTGAAAATCAAATCTGAATCCCTTGATGACGAATACGGGGAGATAATTAAAGAGGAAGCCGCTACGGAAGTAAAACCGGTAGTTTCCGGGAATTTAACTGATTTATTGAATGTTTTGATTAACGAAATCAAGAGTCAATCGGCAGAAATTAAAGCTCTGTCTGCCAAGCAAGAAGCTCTGTCTGCCAAGCAAGAAGCTCTGTCTGCCAAGCAAGAAGCTCGGGCTGCCAAGCAAGAAGCTCGGGCTGCCAAGCAAGAAGCTCGGGCTGCCAAGCAAGAAGCTCGGGCTGCCAAGCAAGAAGCTCGGGCTGCCAAGCAAGAAGCTCGGGCTGCCAAGCAAGAAGCTCGGGCTGCCAAGCAAGAAGCTCGGGCTGCCAAGCAAGAAGCTCGGGCTGCCAAGCAAGAAGCTCGGGCTGCCAAGCAAGAAGCTCAGTCTGAAAAAATTGAACGGATGCTGGACAATCAGAACAAAGCTATTAACATTGTTAACAACAATGTTGGAGTTGTTAACACAAAAGTTGATAAAATCAAAGAAGATATTGTTGTAACTAATACCGAAATTGGTAATCTTAAACAGGAAATGATAGGCGTTCAGGCGGAAATTGCGAGCATAAATACTCGTTTTTATTCGGAAATTAGCAGAATCGAGAAAAGTGTAGGAGAAGCAGTTGCTCCGATCATCGAGAATAAGGTGACGGAACAAATTCAATTAGTGAAAAAAGAGGATCAAAAGAAGGTGGAAACTTTAAAGGCTTTACTATCCGAAGTAGATACCAAAGTGACGAAGCAGGCTAATACCTGCGAAGAGAATAAAAGGGAAGTAGAAACGCTTGCGACAACCACTTGCCAAGTAATTACGAGAGTGTCGGAATTAGAAAAGAAACTTGACGAAAAACAGAGCTATGTGCCAATCTGTGCACATAGTTCGTAATTGTTGATGAAAGAGGAACGGTTCGACCCCTTGAAAAAAGGCGGTATACACGCGACGGATTTCATTAAGAATTGTGAAAGAGTTTTACCCAGATCATGGACTAATGAGAGAAAAATTAATGCGGTTATTGATGTGCTGGCTGGTGATGCCAAGCGTTGGGGCTTAAACCTCAACATTACGAACCTAACTTTTGACGAGTTTAAAAATTTGTTTCTGGCTGAATACTGGTCAGTGCAAAAACAGCAAAGTGTCTGGTGCGAATTTGTCGTATCGAGGCCTTTCGATGCGAATTTGCGCGGTTCGATGAAAGAGTTTTGTGAGGGCTGGATCCGCAAGTTGGAATATTTGCGTGATCGCCACACGGAATCCGAAATAGTCTGGGAACTCTACAAGAAGCTTCCAGATGATACAAAACGCTACGTAGGAAGCAATTACAGGACAATAAATGATTTCCTGGAAAGAGTGGAGGACGAGGACAATTGGCGCAATAATCGCGAAAGTGGTAGAGGCCGTGGTAACAACAACGGGTACCACAGCAACCACAACAACGATAACCATGGGAATAATGCGTACCGCAACCATGGCAGCAATAACAATAATGGTTCGGACCGTAATAACAATCGGTACAATGCAAATAATAACAGGAATGACGGAAACCAGTATCATACTAGCGTGATACGGTCTTCGCAGAATAGTAATAACGCCAGAGGGTGTGGTCAGCCACCTCTGCAGCATCCGGGAGCGTATCTGCTGGGACGAGACAGGGAAACCATTAGCCGCGCCGGTGAGGGGCCCACCGGGCGTGGGGAAATTTTGGAGGCCCAATAACAGGAGAAAACCCAGGTGTCGTCGTTATGAAAATTCCGTATGGAATATTCAACGGCGGGAGAGTGTGCCAGTGTTAGGAGAAAGGAGTGCGCCCACAAGTAGTAGATCAGCTGTAGACACGGCAGTAGAAAATACATTCACTTTCGGTGAGAACAATTTAAGTAGTGTTCTGGAAATCGATTGTAAAGTGGCAGCTGTAACACCCAGAGCGGAACTGGAGATTGAGTTTAAGCATGATTCGCAATTGTTGAGAGAAGATCAGATGTCGGATAACACGTCCGTCATTGAGCGAGGGGATGCAAAGAGGGCTGAGGTCTAGTTAAGGCAGTTCGGTCGCTTATACGACGAACTAAGAGATTATAGGGGTCTGTATGGGAGAAGCGTTTATGGGGAGCGCGTGCAGGATTTGCCGCGTCTCATCCCGCAGGAAGATAGTGTTTGTGAAGTGATAGAAAGTTCTGGCCCTAACCAGCAGACTTTACCAGAAATAGTTGATGTTGATGGGGAGCACGAGCAAGGTTCGTCGTGTTTCGTCCCGCAGGAGTTAGATGTTGAAATAGTAACGGAAAGTTCTGACCCTGACCGGCAGACTTTATCGAAAGTTATACTGGTAGAAGTAGCCGACCCATCCGATGCAAAACTCCAGTTTAAACATTGCAAAAGTATTGAGGAGAAAGATTATGAGAATTTTAGTGATAGCTGGACACGATTGGTAGAAAAGCACGTAGATTACAGCGTGTATGAGGTTGGAGCTGACGTTATACGGTCAGATGGTAGCAGTGTGGGTTGCACAGATCTAGAGGAAGTAATTGCAGGAACTACTGGGCACATTCCTCCAGGTAGATTGGCAGATGAGATCAATCTGACCAAAGTGGAATCAACGAAGGTGACAATTAGTGAATTGATAGCAAAGCAACACCCACCAATTGACGAGTTACAGGAAAAGGTTTCGGTATTGGAGGCGAAGCTACAGACTAAGCCTCAGGACAAACGTGTTGAAATTAAAACTGTATGTGAACAGAGGCTGAAAAAGCCGCCAGATAAGCCGGATTTAGGATCAAAGCTGGATGGTTTTTTCTGGAATGACCTGGATATAGACGAGGATTTACTGTGGGAAAATAAAGAAACAGTCGAGGACAAGTGTAGACAGATAGTAGTGTCTGTTAATATGCACGACCTACAACTAAATGTGTTGATTGACACCGGTGCAGAATTGAGTGCTGTATCTGGGAAAATATTTGAGTTACTGAAAGACAGACCTGGCATCGTAGTTATGCCAGTAACAGGAGTGAAAATTATCGGTGCTACTGGGAAGGCCAGTAAACCGGTCACAAAACAGATTTTTGTCAACTTCGAGATATGTGGGGCATGATTTGAACAAGAGTTTGTCGTTGTGCCAGACTTGACTACGGAAGTAATTATTGGGTTAGATTGGCTATTAAAGTACCGTGCAGTGATTAATTGCGAAAGCAAAACTTTGACATGTATGTCACTAGATAAAACAATGGTAGTTGGTTTTGACGAGGCAGGAGACGGTGTGCATAGGCAATACCAGCCTATACACATTGTTAACTGGCCGGATGACATTGACGTTGGATTGAATTTGAACTGCCGTAACGTGAGGAATTTCGGCATTGACAAAAGTGTAGAAAGTGAATTGGAAGAGATAATCAAATTCCCTCCACGGATTGACATTAGTATTGGTGTGAAAAAAGATCATTTGCGAGAAGTAATGAAGCTAAAAGCCGATGCTCGCATACGTCGTCATGACGCTAAAGCGCGTTTTGCTAAGTTTGCAATCGGAGACTTAGTACTTGTAAAAGCTCATGAGAAATCGAGCGAGAGAGACCATGAAATCTCTAAATTTAAGTTTGTTTATAATGGACCATATAAAGTCATTGGTATACCTCACACAAATGCTTATTGCTTAGAGTATCCAAGCTCTGGAAAGCTATTAGGTATACGGAACATTGTAGACCTGGAATTGTACCAACCTTGGATCGATTAATACCACACAATGGGTAATTTGTACAGTATGTAAATATAGAGTGTAAGATTTAAGGATGTGCCATGTTGCGATGCTTTTGCCTGACCTAGAGGTCATTAAAGAAGTTGTAATTAATAAGTAATTAATGTTGATTAAATGATTTAAGAGTTACTGAATATTAATCAATTTTAAAACCAAGCTGCTAGTTTAAGTTTTCAGCTGAGTCACAGTAGATTAAGGAATGTGAATATGATTTTGTAACTAGCTGTTAGATTTCATGAATGTGTGTTTTACTAGTCATTGCCGATGTACTTAGACGCTGTTTTAAGTTTCAGGCTAGTACATGCGTGTGATGATGGACAGTGTCGAGTTATCCACTGTGATAGTGTTAATGGAGTCCTTGAGATTACTCGGGAGTGAGTTTTACCGAAAGAATTCAGTGAAACGGACGCTCTGGAAATGCCGTTACAAGGGCGAGAGAGATCAAGCGTGCCGCACAGGCGGGCGCAACAATACTGGCGGGGCGGAACCGCTGTCGGCTCTTGTGCCGCTGTCGGCTCTTGTGCCGCTGTCGGCATTCTTTGTACTTGCGAGTACGGAAGGCGGAGTTGTTTTTCTTACCGGACAGCTGATGTGAAAGAATTCTGTTGTCAATATTTATGTTTTTTTTTTTATCTGCTGTATATTATTTTCTTGTTTAGTGTTAATTGGACATGACGAGAATATTAATTATGAAAAGGCTACATAAAAATGTGTATTCTATGTAATTAATTATTAATTTGCGTATTTTTATATACCTGTTTTTTATGGCCATGTACTCTGATTAATTTTGTAAATTGTATTTCATTTCTTGATACTGTTAGGAATTTTGATGATTTTAGAATAGCTAAACCATTTTCTAAGCTTCCTACGAATTTTAATATGTTGTCAACCTGTTTTATTTTGTGCAAGATGACAGAGTGGAATAAGATTAGGAGTGTCTCCACTCAATTATTATCGTCTAAAAATTGGTTTATGGTTAATTAGACGAATGCTAAATTTTGTTGATGTTTTGAGCATATGCATTTCCGCTGTTTCTTTTTTGGGACATTTTCTGAGTCTGTTAACGTTACATGAACATCCCCAGACAATGTGGGGCACGTGTAACGCCGGAAATGCATATCCTCCTATTTCCATCTATTGTACTATTTCTCCTTGCTTTGTTACCTCAAGATATGACATTTCTGTCTCTTTATATATTGTAATTGTTTTAATGTATATATATATATATATATATATATGTTGGTTTGTTTCGTAAATAT
The DNA here is from genome assembly GCF_023864275.1 of Schistocerca cancellata. Taxonomy (NCBI): domain Eukaryota; kingdom Metazoa; phylum Arthropoda; class Insecta; order Orthoptera; family Acrididae; genus Schistocerca; species Schistocerca cancellata. The sequence continues at coordinate 927,802,301 of NC_064627.1, read as the reverse complement.
TATTTGTATTTTTACGCTGGGTCTTGCCTAGGGAAAACTGCTATCGAACGATTACATCGATAGGTCGTGTGAAGAATCAAAGTGTGTAGGATCTTTGGTACTGTTAACTCTGACGTGTGGAGTGCGGGCAGAGAGAGAGAGAGAGTCTGGCTGGAGTAGCGAGTGGAGCAGGTGTGTTGTGTGACGCTCCCGCGAGTTGCCGCGCTTTCGGGGTTTGGCAGCATGTAATTGCGCTCGACTTGCGATGATAGTTTCTGACATGGTGTCGCGGACGGGAAACATTAGCACATCAAGAGCCTGTTTCGTCTGGTGACCGTGTCGAGAAGAAGGTGCGCCAACATCCAGCTTCTGCAACAGCGACGGCAGACAATGAGTGACTGTCGCCACCTCCTCGATCGACGGTTTCAAACCTTCAATCAACCAACAAGGAAGACTGCAAGCACGTAAAGTTTTAGAACTGTATGGCAGACCTCAGCTTTTAAAACTGTTCAAATCACAAAATTACAGCAACTTAGCATGAACCTTTGTTGCTCATTGTCCCAACTGCATTGCCAAGCAGGGTCCCTACCTTTTCCGAAATGACCCCGAGTGTCGTTGAAATTCAAACGCCAGCATTAAAGTAATATAGCTAATTTGTTTTCACTGCTTTAATTTCGAAGTTCAGTTAAGGCATTCATAGCTGGCTACAATATTTAGATTACACAAGCACGAATTAAGAGTGCGAGCTTTGTTACCGTATTTTAGCTTACCTGTGACTGCAGCTCAGCTTGGTACATACTAAATTTTACTATTGTTAATTGTTCAGAATCATTTAATTCAAGTTCAAAGTTAAATCTCTTATTTCTAAATTGCGTAGATTCAAGTAGCTTTTGAAATGAGTGTTGAGGTAGTCCAAGACTAACCGTATTTTACTGAATTTCGTTGTGCTTCAGAAAGAAAGCTCACTATTAACTTCAGTCACTAAATTAACTTTCAATTTTCCTGTTTTATTAATTCTTTTGCTAAATTAAGTCAGTGTAGCGAAATTTATTACTTCTGACAAACTTTCAGTTTTCACACTGCACGTGACAACCTTCAGTTGCCACGCTTCTAGTGCTAATTATATGTGTAATAACCTTTCTTTTTCAGTTACTATAGTAATTGTCCTTAGGACTGGCGACCGTAATTTCCCCCAAATCTCAAATATCTAATTACCGCTAGTTAATTGTTAAAGTAACGGCCACACATTTACTTTCTTTATTAACTTTACCCCTTTTCAAAATTAATTTCCACCAGTTTCATTTGCATTTTTCCTTTCATTTAGATGTAACCCTTTCCTCCCTCTTTACCGACAAATCAACTTCGGTGACGATTGCTTTTACCAAATTCCCATTAGGTACACACGGTTTTCTTTTTTCACTGTCATTAAGGTCGATAAGTGAGGGGGAGGTTACAGGTCGGTGCAGTCCTTGCACACCGTTTTTCTGACGGTTTGGAACAACCCATTGCTTATGCCTCCAAAACGCTCACGGATTCCCAACAAAAGTATTCTCAAACTGAAAAAGAAGCTTTGGCCATTATTTATGCTCTTCATAAGTTTGGTGTTTTTCTCTATGGCTCAAAATTTCATCTTGTTATGGATCACAAACCACTTGTTTCCTCATCCATCAACGTCACTTCCCTACAAGGCTGCACACCGTCTCCAGCATTGGCCTCTTTACTTGTCTCGTTTCAATTATGAGATTCATTTCCGGCCAACGGCTCAACATGCAATTGCTGATGCTCTGTCTTGCAAATGCTGATGCTCTGTCTTGCCTTGCCATGGGTCCTGATCTGGCATTCGATAGGGACGAACTTTTGTGTTTCCACCTGGATGTTGCCAAGCAGCGGGTTTTGGACGGGTTCCCCATCACTGGGGACAGGCTTGCGGCTGCTACGGGTTCTGACCCTATCCTCTCCTGGGTTTTACGCTGTATTCAGAAGGGTTGGCCAGATCGCCCATCCGCTAAGACTTCTGATCTGTTGCGGAACTACTACGCTTTGCGCTACCACTTCACGGCTAGGGATGGTGTTATCCTCCTCTCCACTGACAATGCTTCACCACGTGTTGTGGTACCTGCGTCTTTGCGTGCTTCGGTCTTGCACCTCCTTCACCAAGGGCACTGGGGTGTGTCTCGCACAAAATCTCTGGCACACCGTCATGTGTACTGGCCTGGCATCGACTCTGAAATAGCATACATGGTCGCCGCCTGCGGTCCTGGTGCGTCACAGGCCGCTGCCCCGAAGTCATCTTTGTCACCGTGGCCTTTGCCTGAGAAGCCCTGGGAGCGCATTCATGCTGAATTTGCGGGAGCCTTTTTAGGTACTTATTGGCTCCTTATAATTGACTCCTACTCTAACTTTCCTTTCATTGTCCGTTGCACGTCGCCTACCACCGCGGCAACCACCAGTGCTCTCACCCGCATTTATTCTTTGGAAGGCCTCCCCTCTACTCTAGTTACTGATAATGGTCCACAATTTGCCTCTTCCGAATTTGCGGATTTTTGTGCTCGCCACGGCGTTACGCATGTCACGGCCCCGCCGTTCCATCCATAATCAAACGGTGAGGCTGAATGACTGGTCCGCACATTTAAGGCTCAGATGCGGAAGCTTCTGACTTCTTCTGCTGCTGATGAGGTGCTTCTCCAGTTCCTGGCGTCTTACCGTTTCACCCCCATGGGCGACCACAGCCCGGCTGAGCTCTTACATGGCCAACAGCCCCGCACGCTACTTCATCTTCTGCGGCCTCCCACCTCACGGCCGCGGGTGCCTTCACTTGGCCGGTTCACCGCCGACGACCTCGTCTGGGTACGGGGATATGGCAGGCAGCCAAAATGGAGCCCGGGCCACATCTTAAGACACCGTGGCCGACGCCTGTATGAAATCCAGACGGACACGGGTGTTGCAGTGCGTCATTCGGACCAGCTTCGGCCTCGTGTGCCGGCAATGCCTGTTCTGCGTGCCGCTACACCACCTTCGGCTCTACCTGACACTCGGGACCTTGGCATCTCTCAATACTCACAACGCAGCCCTCTCACTGTCATCGCGATGCCAGCACAAGAACGGACGCCACCAGGAGACGTGCCCACGCAGGAACCTGATGACCATCCTCTGTCAGAACCAATCTACTCGCCTCCTCCTCCAACGGATGCAGACACATTGTCCATGTCTCCTGCCGCAACGGGCAGATTGGTGCATGGGGCCCCAGCAGATTCGACCCCTACGTCTCCTGTCATCTCGACCCGTTATCATCGGTGACACTTCTGTCCGTATGGGAAGCCTCCTCCTTGAGACTTTATGGCAAGTCAAACAATGCCTATGGACGATAGCCATCTCCAGGACACCTCCATCAGGACCAGTGCAACAATTTCAAAGGGGGGAAAAGTGTTGTGACTCGCCGATGATTCAAAGCGCCGCCGCACAATTACGCGCATCCTCTACGTGTGGCGCTGTCTGCCAGCCATGCAGCAGCTGCGCCATCTAAGCGGCCAGCCGAGCAGCGGCCACTAGACTGGGACTCAGTGCTCATTCAAATGTTAACGGGTGCACATGTCTTGCTTGTCAACTTACTCTGTGACTTATATGTGTTGTGTCGTTCTGAATATATGTGTTCAACTTGACGTTATAACGAATTTATTTCTACATATATATATGTGTCTCATTTATTTGTATCCACTTCCAGTAAACTAAAAAATAATCAAAAGAGGCATTGCAATGCTTTATCTAGTAGTAAATAAGTAAAAACAGATCAACATATATTTGCCTTTAAGTAACAAAAGCAATTACTATACAGTAACAAACGTAACTGCCATAAAAATCCAACACTCTTCTCAGTTGAACGAACAATATTGTTTTAAAGGATTATGTGTCTAAAATTTCAGGCTTTATGCAAAACTACAGGCAGTTTCCTTTACTCACCATATGGTCTGGAGGTTGCATTATCTCTTGTTTATCTGGGAGCTAAGGAAAGAACTGCTAAGGAAGTTGCTGATACTCTGCATCTACCACCAGACAAAAAAACAATTTTGGATGGTTTGAGTGATCTCCTGCATTCCATCAAGGTGCGTATAAACCATATAAGCAAAGTGCAGTCAAAACCCTTATGTTGAGTTACCCCAGCAAATTAGTTCCTAAGACATTATTGAATGGAAATATGCAAAATATGTTAGGAGATGGATTCATTTGTTTCCAAGCCTTGCTACTTTACCCAAAGAGGAAAAGTAGCTGAAGTTAATTTTTTGAGCAGCTGGAAATATGCTTATTCCAGTTCAAGTTTTCATCAGTATATATACCCAAAAATTTGTAGAATGTTATCCTGCTTGCTGATCCCTGTTTATATGCTACATCAGTTTTTGACATGGGTCTATTTCTTGTCCACAACAGAATATAGTGTGCTTTCTCAAAATTTAGGGGAGGTATGTTTTCAGAGAACCACACCACATTTTTTTAAAATAAAACCGTCATTAACAATTTCTACTGTTGCATCCTCTTTGACAGGATTTATTGTAACAGTAGTGTTCTCTGCAGAAATGACCAACTCTGCTTGGTATATGTTCATTGGAAGGCCATTCACATTGATAAGGACAGGAGTGGACTCAAATCTGAACCCTGTGGTAGCTGAAGTCAGTTTACAGCCACAAAACATTGCCAAGTCGTGGAATTTAAACTATTTCCATACATTACAGAAAAGGTATTACTAATGTCTCTGTTTCAATATTGTGAAGGGGCACAACTTCTTTCCAGTGGGTGAATCCATCTATCTTACAGAAACCTTATAGTGACTCTATTGGAAGATGGTTGAGGACTCACTAGACCATTGTCTACCACCTGAAAAAAGTCATCAACAGTGGGGGAATTTTCCAACCAGTGATTTCATATACCTTGTAATTTTAGTCTTTTGGCAAGATGTACATGTTGCAGTTCATTCTTACATATCTTTATTGGAATTAGGCAAGACAGATTTGCAAGATATGAGCTTTATTGAAGCTCTCACTAATTAATGAGCAACACTGCAATATTTCTTAAAACCATGTTCCTAATTTGTTTTTGTGCATGTGGATGTCTCGGTTGACGTGTCATGCCACACTTGAAATCCGTAGGGTATAGTCTGCTGAAACTTGATGTGAGTTCTTGAAGTTCTTCATATTTTTCTTGTGGAACAGTCATTTCCTCATATTATGTCATCTGCAATTCTTTTAGCCTAAGTAGATGATCAGCAACCTCTTTTTCTGGCTAAGTTGTACAATATAAGTCAGATGTGAATTGTGGAGTATAAGGGGAAGATAATGGAGTTGCCATGTTGAAAGCTATTAATTTTTCTGTTTAAATGCAAAAGTTAATTGGGCAATGTCTTTTGTAGACAGAAAAATACCTTACTTTTAATAGATATTTGAAATACTTTTTCACAAAATAAAGAGGGTGAAGTTCAGCATCATAAATGGGATAAGTGTTCTAGACAGTGGAGCTCTTCTTTGAAAAGGAACCCATAGGCTTCCAAATTTCAACCCATTTCTGTTGTAGGTCTGCATCTGCGGCACAGTTTGATGCATACACAAACAATATAAGCTCATACTGCACACTTGAAAAGTCAGTAGTACAACTTGGGCTAGGTTTCACTTCCATTTTTCAAACTATTCTGTTGCTTTTGGAGTCAAGCTGAATTTCCTTTTTCTGTTCTTCTTACTCCCCTTCAGACACCCATTAAGAAGATATTGGTTTTATGTAGCATGTGCTAGATAACAGTGATAGGGGTTGGATGTGCTGAGAAATGTTTATAATTGTTTCACAGTTTCTGGACGAGGTACCTTATTCTTTCAAACTTGAGACTGTTGACTTTCTGGTCTACAGTCTGCACCAAAACATAAATGGTAGTAGAAGCACATCCTTTTTTAAATTATTTCTCAATCAATTTGTGCTCCTACTATGAGAATGATGTATCTGATTCATATTTCTTTCAGCTTACACTTTAGTCTGTTGATTTGAGTGTGTGATTCATCAAATTGGAATGAAGAACCTATAGCCATTACAACTTCTGTGTTGGAGCTAAGTGAACTTAGTTAAGTGATCACATTTCCATCATTTGATATACCTTGAAGGCCATTTCACCTACTCTTTCTTCAGTGACTATCAAATTTTTTTTTTAATATTGCTGGGACATTTATCTAAACATACAATTTTAAGAACTGTTATTGCTTGTATTTTTTGTGGGTAAGATTTCATTTTTAACAACTGTTAACTTGGTTTTACATTGCCTAGCTCCAAGTCACTGAGTAATATTTTTATTTGACCTTCTCAGTCAACTTCAACACTGTTACAGTATTTTCTTTAGCCAATGAATATTTTTAGATGCAGGGCTGGCAACAAAATCCTATATGTTTTCAACAAATTGTGACTGTAATGTTATTAATACATAATTAAATTTCACAGTTTTAATTGTTATGCATGTGATACAAAATTGTACTCCACTTTCTCAAACCAAATATTGGGTTTTTGTAACCAAAGCGGTGGCAAGTTAACTGTGACCTCATCCACTTCAACTTTACCTTTAACTACAGCATTATTTTTTGTTGGCAGTGTCCATGTTTTTTTTTTTTTTTTTTTCTATAATATTGCAGTGTTCATTTGAGGGGAGTTATTCCATATATTTTAATTCTCTATTTGTAAATAATTTAATGAACAAACCACCATTTCCTTCAAAACTCTTTTATTTTCACGCAAATTTACAGATGTTTTTTGGGGAAAGAAAAACAGAGCAGGTAATAAGCAGATCAGAAAAATGCACGAACGTACTATTACGAACTGTTGGAAAAATATCCCTGCAGATCATATGCATTCAAGCAATATAACTAATAGAAGGATTTGATAAGCAGTCTTTTTTATTCAAAGTTCTCTATTCCAAATCCTACCAATTACTCACCGATAGTTTAGAAGTAGTATTAATAGATTAAAATAAAAATCCCTCTGTCACATGTTGACTTTGCAAGATTTGAAGATCTGTTACTGAAAGAAGAGTGAGTGTGCAGTATACCATTTTTTATGTTATTAGTGACTTAATGTAGTGCAAATTTCACATTTATATTACACCTGATGTCATGCATTTGTAAGTAATGAAAGATGATGATAAAGTTACTGAAAATTATAAAGAGGGTTGGGTATGGTGTAGAGCAGTGGTCACCAAACTGCAGATAGTGAGCCACATGTGGCTCTTGGGCCCCTTCATTGTGACTCTTTCGCAAAATGCCATGTGCAGGTGCTTATGTACAGTGTGCTTCATGGCCCATGCACAGAGGTCAGTTTTTGGTGGGGGGAAGTCTATTTTGAAGAAGAGATGTTAGATGGGGGTGAAGGTGAAATTGCCATTCTCTCTTGGAATTCAAACCATATGGAATCACTGCCACCTGTACTCCTTTTGCTGCTTGTGGCTACATCTTTGAAAGTGGAAGTTGGATAATGCTTCAGAGTCAGACACATGAAATAATTTTTAACATGCTGAAGTTCATGCAAAATAAAACAATGGAAGGAATATCCTTACAAAGCATGGAAAAAGTGTGTGATTGGGTGAAAGAAGACTACAATAACTATATTAATAATGAATTAACATATTAATAATGAATTAACAAGCAGTCATTTTATTTCAATGTAGAAATTACATATCATCTAAAGCACCTTAATCTTAAACTACAAGAGGAGGGAAAAACAATTTTTTTATATTAGAAGAGGAGAAAGGAAACACAGTTTTTTTTATTTTAGAAGAAGTTGTTTCATTTGAAAACAGATTATTTCTTTCTACACAAGATTTTGAAAGATAAACATTGATTCACTTTCCAAGCCACTGAAACATAATCAAGAATGTAACTCTGATATTGATGTTTGCTATTTCAAAACAACGCCTTTAAATATGAATGAAGATTTTCTCAACAGGTTTCAGGAACTAAGAAACAGCAAAGCAACATTAGCCTTTGTTGAAAGAGTCTTAACATGACTGTAAAAGAATTAAACTTTTTCTCCCTTTAAGATCAACATTGGCAACTTTGAAATGCAACTGGTAGATTTGAAGCTTGAAACTTGAATGTCTTTGTGCTGTACAGAAATATTAGAGAGAAATAAATGCAAGCTTAATGTGTGATTCAAGGATGCTTGGCCTGCTGATAATGAAGAAAAGCCTGTTGAAATGGTGATTATCCCATATGTTGGGAAGACATCAGAAAAAATTGGAAGAAAACTCTGGAAACACACTGTAAAGTGTATGTTTTGCCCACCATCCAAGATAAAAACCTTGTCACAATCAGTCAAGGATGACCTAGGACTCCAGAAACTGGGAGTCTACTTCATCCCTTACCAGTGTGGAAAAATGTATCTAGGACAGATTATCCAGATGGTACAGGTGAGATGCACTGAGCATAAACACCACAAACACAATGAACAGCTGACAAAATTCACTGAGGCAGAACACTGCATCTCCCATGAACATGCCATGAATTATGACAGCACCAAGTTGTTATAAAAATTCAACAGAGTCTGTTATTGTATTCTAGAAGAAGCTGTAGAGATCCAACTACATAAATAAACACAGTGTCTTTCAATTACACAAGACCTTGGGACAAGCCATGAGATTGATCAAAGCACAGCAACTATCTACAGGAAATCGCTCCCATCATAAAAAGTGCAAAGGGTGAGGAACTGTTGTTACCATGCTGACATAGACCAATTTTTGACGGTGACCGCAGCACTACTGAGGACCCCAGATTGACCCCCAACATCGTGCTTCCTCCATCACTGCACCAGCTCCATGCCCAGAGGCTGATGGCTGGAGCCTGTGGGAAGAGGAGAGAGGATATTATAAAGGTGGCAGCCAGCAGAAATCAATAAGTCATCAGGAACAGCTGAAGATGGCAGCTTGCCAAAATATCATGCTTTCTTGATGAAATCCAGTTGAGTACCTGAGAAATATTCAAGATCAAATAAGTGCTTTGTTCACATCACATGTAGTCTGCATTGAAAGACATTGTGAAGGAAGATATGTTGATTTTCAACACATGGAATAGTATCCTCATACTCATATAATTAGCTAAAAATAGTGTTTGCTTTCTTCCGCTATTCAGGTGTATGTACTCATGCAAGCAATCATAGTGTCATTGATGAGAACCTGAAATCATGCCTAAAATTAGAAACAACAGCATACAAACTTGATTTATCCAAGCTTTCAAAGGAGATGCAAGGCCATCACTTACATTAGTGTTTGTTAGTCATTATCATGATTTAATTTTATGGAGACTTAACAACTTAACTTTAACAATAAATAATATGATTACTAAGTATGACAACAAGTTTCATCCAACATACCTACAATGTAACTAAGTCTTAAAACCTCAACTATAGTTTCTTATATTAATTTAAGGAAATTTTTTGGAGTGAAAGATGATGTAGTGTGAGGTATTGAGAAAGGTATGTTGATATGGTTTGGTCATATAGTGACTATGAATAAAAGGAGGAAACAACCATACAAAATGAGTGTGGATGGGAAAGTTGGAAGGGGTTAAACTTGGCAAATGTACTTCAATCACTTTGAGGATTTTTTTCAGTAAAGGCCAGCTTAGGAGTTACTTTATTAAGTTAATAACAGTGTGCCTACCTATATAGTTTGTGTTTGAAAAATTTGGCTCTCAAAAGAAATTCTAGTCATTGTACGGTTGATACTTGGCCTGTTGATTAACAAGTTTGCCAACCACTGGTATTGGGTAATAAGAGACAGTACAACCTTCTGGACACTGATTCTTTCCTCTTTGTTCATCAGAACAAAACATTTGGGCCTGTTGATTCAGGCTGCTGAGAAAATGAACCAAAGATGGTCTCAAAACCCAGGTGACTGGCATAATTTGTGTTAACATGCATCAAGAATGTGGGCAATTGCTTCCTGCTTGTTAATATTCACTGACAGACGCACCTTCAGATCTGAAAAAAGTCTCTTTCAAACATATTTTGGATGTCACTGTTGTAGTTGTAGGAATTCCAGATGATTTTGGGACCACTTGCACTATCACAATCATAATCCATTGGCTACTGTCATAGTTCATTGTATGAATGTTGGAAGTTTGAACTATGTCCCTTTTCCCAATATTATCATAATGGTGATTGAGGTACTGTTAACAGCAGTGCACCAGTTTTGTAATAAGGCCTAAGCAGGTTGCTACCTACATGTTGTGTCATGCCATGATAATGTTGTGCATTTTTCATCATCTGAAATGGAATGCTGAATTGTCAGTCACCCCCTCTTATGTAAAAAGATAGAAGTTGCTTGATACCGTGTTTTGTGTATAATAGACGTGGTCATACTACTCCCAATGAAATTTTGTAACATTTTTTCAGTGTTTATCCTCCTGAGTTTTATCAATGAATGAACCACCTTTTAGCAGAAACAGCCTTCTGTTTGTCAACAAGTAATCTATATGCCATTAGTTAGTCAAGCTGTATTCACAACTGACTCTACACATTTCTCAAAAACTAGCCTAGAAAAACCACACTATTAGATGTTTCAGGCCTCTGAATAGAAGTGCGCTCCACTACCACTTAGCAATAATAAAACCGCCAACTTGTGCTGACAGAGTACCAGAGGTGGTATCACCAAAGCACCCATACAATGTGTTGGCCAAGGGGACCCTTTGCACAGATCTACTCGCTGTTGAATGTCAGCTACAGATATTCCTTACAGCTCCCATGGTACTCAAAATAGAGTACTCGTGGTGGTGAAATTTCTCTCACTGAATCTGATAAGTCATTACTGAGGATATGTGAATGTAGACTTTCCTATTATATACCACTGATGAAAAGCTCTTGGGTTGCCATTCGGGTGGCAGTGTTAGGACATGTGTATCTTAACACTGCCACTTGGGTGGAAATAGATAGCTTTTTATAATTACTGAGAATGCTTACCTCGCTTATGTTGGTTGGCAGTATATACCCATTACCTCGTACAAGGTACTGAGTAGTCCACAGACAAACTCAGGAGTAAATGCCTGTGGTCTGCCCATGGGTTTATTTGAACCTCAAAGGGACCTTGGGTACTAGATTAATCTGACACATCAAATGATTGTCACTGTGTTTACCTGTGGCCCTTCTGTAATCATGTTGTTTAGATTTCTTTGAGTGCATTTGATGGGATTTTACTGATAACATTTTGGCATCTATCAATCAGACAGATCTATGTTCTCATTGTACAACCATTACTCACTTACATGGGATTGGATAGTCCATAGACAACTTTACAGGCAAATACTGTGCAGTCTGTCCAAGGCTTCTGTAATGCCAGAATTCTGAAACCATGCTGTAATGGTCCAACAGTATGTACTTGTAATGCTACAGGGTGGTGGTGGTGGTGGTGGTGAATAGTCACACAACACAGATACAATACAAGCACATTTATATTAATGAAATGAGTGTACATGGCAAAAGCATCAAAACTAACAAAGTCATAAGGGGCAATAAAAGTCAGAGTGTTTTGTGCAAGGTCCTCATTGATTGCCAGCGCTGATGTTCGTCGAGCACAGTGACGGAGGTATGAGGTGTGGGAGTGGTGAGACTGCATGAAAATGGAGACACACATTGGCATCTGCAGCAGAGTAGTCATCAGGAAGCAATGTATACTGGATAGTGTAGAGATGGTAGTAATGGAGGCAGGCTGGCATGGAGTGGGGGTGGTAATAGCATGAATATGTTGTGATGTCCAAAGTTGGAGGAGTGAGGGTTGATGGTTGAGATCAGTTGGAGGCAAGCATGGAGTCATGATTGTGAACATCCATTGGCAGAAAAGTGGAGGTGAAAGCAGTGGTATCGATGTCTTGTGGTAATTTGACCATCTTATGGAAGTGCCGTGGGATGGAGTCATCTGCAGTCTGAAGTTTGGTAGCCTGTGTGCTGACCTTCAATGAGGGGGGCATTGTATGTCAGCTTTCTGTTGAGTTATTCAGAGAGGACGTTGTGGATGTCCAGTTGCAATTCAAACTCTGATGGTATGGAGCTGGTAGTGGGCGTTTTGACAGATGTAGCAAAGGGGAGAGCTTGGCAAGTGTTATTATCTGGTGAAGTATCTTTAGTGTCCACACATGTTTGAGTCAGTTAACAGACACTGTTGTAGATTTCATGTTTAATAATATGTAGAAAGTATGGTTCATCTCTGTGGAGGACCTTGCGTGGGCCTGAGTACAGGAGATGTAGGGCAGGTCGTACAGTGTCATCTCATAACATTATGAAGTCACAATCTTTAAGTGCTTTATGTAGAATGACTTTGTGCACCAAGTGTGGAATGCACAGAGGTATGCACAGGTAAGCAATGTGTTGCTTAGCATAAGAGACCTGTTCAGGTAGGTCTAGGGGTGTCACTGATGGTTCTTAGAGCACAAAGTCTGACATAGTTTTTGCAAGTCTTGTGGTGGTGTCAATTGCCGAATAGTCTCTATATGTTGAGGTGTGGTGCAAATGCCCAAAGAATTTACAGTTTGTCCAAATAAGATGACTTCTTTCAATCAGATTTGGAATTCATCTTCGTTGATCATCATACCTTTGTGAGAGAGGCTCTCAAGAACTTTTTGATGTGCGTACTGTGGGAGACATCGTCTGGTGATTAAATCAAGATATCATGAAGATAACCACAACAGAATGAGAATTTTAACAACAAACCGTCAATAAAACATTGCCATATTTGTGCCACATTCTTAAGCCTGTATGACGTAAACTTAAACTCAGAAAAATCAAAAGGCATGATAAAGAGCATTTTGTGAATGTCTTCTGGACACATGTCATCTTACAGTCAATGACACTAGAAATGTAAGTGTTTGCAAAATAATGGGTGAAGCCCTGGATGTTTGGTACCAGTTTTAGGGGTGAAGCCCAAGAATTGTCAGAGGGGCAAACTATCCCAGCTTGTAAGAGATCATCCGCTAGCAGTTTGGCAGCCCTAATTAATTCCAGTGGTAGCTGCCATGGTCTGTGATGTTTTTGGGAGAGGTGGTGGGGGAGAGTGGTGATAATCTTATGAACTGTTCCATCTTTTATGGCTGACTATGAATTGTTCCTTCAGGGAAATCCACAGAGTCATGGTAGAGAATGCGAGACTGAGTGATGCTGTACCGACCTTTGTGTTGGTAGATGGAGCCGGTGCTGTAATTATCTCCATAGATGGTGGTAGGGGTGGTGTCGAATCAGCATGGTGTAGAGATGTTGGTGAAGTTCCTGCTTGATGTCTTGAATTTTGTGTTGGGTGACATTGTTTTCGAGTTGTAAGTGAAAGTTTGTTGGCTCGTCGACATAACAAGTCTAGAACCAGATCAGTCTGTGCCAATAACTGATTCAGCTACATTTGCAATGATAAATGTTCGAGTGTATATGTCATTGAGGCAGAGGTCTAGTGTGCAGACCTGTTATCCATAGACACAGATGTCATATCATTTAGTGTATGGAGTTGGACAAGCCTGTACACTGGCGTTAGATGTGGCAAAGAGCGCAGAAAAGTATTGACCTCAGAACTGTTGTTGATGAGGTATAGTTGGTCACTGATGTGGTCAGGTACAAAGAGTCTTTTCTCATGAAAATGGTGGGGCATGTGTGGTCTGTCATTGTCATCATCGCTCTGGGTGTCCAGCTGTCTTAGATATCCTGCGTTGTCCACTGTGCCTCCTGTGAACCATGCATGAAGTTTGGGAAATCGCATGGTGAAGGACAAGCAGGGTCATTATAGGGTACATCTCACCAGCAAATCTGATGCTGCATGGGCACAGTGCAGTCAGTGGCCTTCTGCACGGGTGCAGGCATGGGTGTGATGTGGTTGGTGGTGTTCAGCACAAGTGCGAGTGTGATATAGTCGTTGATGCTCTGGACAGGGGTGATACATATGGAGGGTAAGTGAGGGTTTGTTGTGGCAGTGCAAAGTTATGGCTCTGAATGAGTACAGTGATGTCAAGATCCATGGATGGCAGATGGGTTCAGCTTGGCTTGTGGTAGGTGGGAGTTCAGTTGTGGGTCATTGTAGTTGCAAGTCATGCTCAAAAACTTTGTCATAAGTGACGTGATGGATTTGTTCCTCCGGAGAGCAATGAGGTGGTGGAGAAAAGCAGTTTTCAAAGTCTTATATTTTTTTCTGGCAGAGGAGATGAGTATGATATCACTTATTGTATCTGCATGGTCCTCCATATGGCTAAGCATAGTGATGAATTTCATACCATCACTGACAACTTCACTTGAAGTAAAAATGCTGTTGACAGGGGTGAACCACAAAGTTGATGTAGCCAAAAAAGAGGTAGCTTAAGATGTGTGCTGTGCCCAGTAGGCACAGGTGCTGTCCATGGCACCTGGCATCGTGGCACAACTACCTCTGTCCAACGACATAAATTGAGTAGCACAATGAGGGCACAACGGAAGCACTGCAGTTATGCATTAGATGGAAATGTTCAAATTATTTATGAACATAGTCATCAGAGTCACCAGTGTAGTGCTATAAGTAAAGACAGAAATGATGATGAACAGTCACACAAAACTGATACAATATAGTATAGTACATTTTTATTAATAAGAGGAGCATACCTGTCAGAAGCACCCAAACTGAACAAAGTCATAAGCCAGACTGAGAGTCAGAGAGTTTTATACAAGGTCCTGGTTGACTGCCAGCTATGATTTTTCTCCACACAGTGTTCCCAAGTGATCATACACTATTGTGACACAGAACATAACCTGGAAACACATTGGCTCCTTGTTCACTTTTGAGCGATCTGTCATGATTTTTGTAGTACTTTATTACCAATGATTGCTGACCCTGATCCATCAAAATTGTCCATCTCCATATCCTTTATGATTCCAAAACAGAGTAACGACAATCTTTTCAGTACTGCTTGTGTACTTTAACTTTTTTTTTGCTGGGGGGGGGGGGGGGGGGGGGGGGGGGAGTGAATGTGCAAATAGTGTTGTAATTGTTCTTTTTTTATTTTTGCTCAATAGTAGAAACCCAATTATGATGATACGAACATAATGACAACACAACACCCAGTCCCCAAGTGTAGAAAATCTGCGACCTGGCCAGGAACCGAACCTGGGTCATAATTGTTCTTTGTTTCCAAAAGCGTTGAAACGCATCCATGTTATATCACTTCTCACATTTTTTCCCACAGTGGCCTCACCTTCCTCAAGTTAATGCAGCACAAATCTAAAAACATTCACTGAGCTTTATAGCTCACCATCATCTTCCTAAGCACTAAACATCCAGGAGACACACAGTTTACTGCAGGAAAGGTAATTTGTAACCATTTTAGCCATGAAGGTCTGCACGATGAGGGCAGCAAATTATAGTAAAGTACATAATAATAGTTTCATGTGTCATTCACTTTTGGTCACAGTTTTCTGTCCCTCACAATAATAACCAAGAATGATTGTTATACCTCCCTTGATTTTTCGAATGATTCTTGCACAATTTGAGTCTTGAATATGGCTGTTGGTACTACAAAAATTGATTAATCTCACGCAACTAATTCTTGGCAAGATGCTTGATTGTTGAGATCATGTTGACAGATTCACTGAAAAGCCCCAAGTAAGGCACCATATGCCATGTGTGGATAACAATATGTGAGTTGCTGATCATGTATGATTAACTCTCTCATCTTTCTTCATACATCACATCCTGTAGCAACTTCATCAGGGGTTTATGGAATTATTGGACTGTTAAAAATGACATTAGTAATATTGTATACCTGTGAAACAGTGATACTTTCTAATTTTCTTGTCTTAACTGCAGTGCACTGATGGATTCATGCTTCATACTGCCAGCAAGATGTATATCCATAACAAGTTTACCATTATGGAGAGTTTTTTAGCAGATGCAGTGAGACTTTTAGCAGAAGCTGAATTGGTAGACTTTGAAAATGAACCAGATAAAGCTAGAACAATTGCTAATGAATGGGTGCAAAAGAAAACTGACAATAAAATCAAGAATTTCATTGCTGATGGTAAGTGCTGTTGAATTGATGGACTACCTTACCTCACACTTTTCATATGTCCCCACTACCAAAAGTTCAGTGAATTAAGGGAAGGAGGACAGTCATGCCATTGTACTAGAACTTGACAATCAATCTATCGTCTTGGGAAGGTGACATCCAAAACTGATGTACATCCTAACTGAGGTGGGTTGGGCTGCTTCTTGCATGAGGCAGATGATGCAGTGGATTGCTAGAGGCATATTTTCCAGTAACAAAAACAGCGTGTCCCTCAAGAATTTAAAGTATACTGATCCATCCAATCATGCACAGGACATTAATCTGTGGGGATACTTGAGAAGTGTGGTTTACATTACTAACATTAATGATATCAGTGATCTGTAACAGCATATCCATAATGCTCCATGCAGCTGATTGAAAGGAAACAGTTATCATTGAATAACTTTGGTTGTCCATTTTGAGACATTGCTATGTATTCATTGCTGTTTATGGAAGACCGTTTGAGCATATGGCTATTTTGTGTCACATAATGCTGTAGTCTGTAACTGAGAAATAATGCTTATTGTGACATGTACATAGGAATATTTTGCCTTGTTTCATTCTAGGAACCAATCCTGATTATTGTTATGAATGTTAAGAAACAATCCATATTACCAACTAAAAATGAATTTAGGTTTACATATGGAACATACTAGCCACATCTTTCATGTATTTAATTAAAATATGCAGGCTGTTTTTATATCCATGTACGATAATATGTATGGTTGAAATTATCTTTACACTAATTAGTCAATATGCTGAACAGTTCTCCCACATTTCTTTTAGTTGCCTCTTCCATGTAAATTTTTTTTACAAGGCCTTCCCAATTATCAACCAAATTTCTTGAACTTGGATACAATACCATAAAGAAGATACCGGTATCATTTCTCTGCATGTGACCTACACTAGAAGCAGTAACAATATTTGGAAAAAAATAAATAAATAAATAAAATGACTACACATTATGCAGGAACATCATCAAAGATCTTAGAATCTTAAATTGTGTTTCCAATATAGTTGCTATTTAATCATATTTGTCGCTGATAAAAGTTGTTTATGTAAGTGCACTACAGAACACAGCAATATTTTCTTGCATATTTTGCCTCCTTTCTAGAATTCAGAGTCAGTTTCAGCATTAAAGTGCAAAGATTTCCAACAAACTTTCATCAGACATCATTTACCTTTTCTCCTTAAAGATTAGGATAGGAAAAAGCCTGTTTCATTGCCAAATTATTCCTTAGGCTTCTTATATCTTTTTTCCTTTTCATGCATATATCATTATTGCTGCTGGTAATCTATATCCACGCATCCTTTGCAAATTTTCACACTGTCGTCTGTGTTTGTACTCTATAGTTATTTCACACATATTTATAAATTTATTCAGCTCAAATTTTTAAAGTGTTTTATTTTTAATAACTCTGTTTCTTCTTACTGACCACTTTTATATAAATGCCTATGTTGTTGCTTTGTCAACAGAAATATGCAAATCATATCCTGTTACTATCTTGTTTAAAATAAAGAGTGCAAACTGTAGTCTATCTCCACTATCCCATATAATGGATAGAGCATCAGCATAGAGCAAAGTATGTATTGAAATATTTTTCTGCACAGAAATCTCTGGATGGACCTACTCATTTATTTATTTATTTATTTATTTCTTGTTCCGTAGATCCAGTTAGTGAGTCAATCACAAGGATATGGAACGTGTCAAATTGTACAGGTTTCAATTTAAACTTACAATAAATACAAGGGCAATTCAATGGCAAATTGTACTCATCAGACATAAAGTGAGAAACTGGAAATCTATACAGATTCGAATGAAAATTTTGAGCTACCGTATTAAACAGTCCTTCTATAAATTATCTGGTTATCTAGGTTTGAGGACTGAAGGTTCCTGTTATCTGCATAACAAGCAGTAATGTACATTGTAAACAGGTTGTTACTCTTACAAAATGTAGAGAACTGTTATTCTTTTTAAGAAATATAAATATCATAATGTGAATTTAAAGCTGACAGCAAGAGACAAACCTAAATTAAAAATCAGTAGCTTTTCAAAAGTAATGATATGGCAGCTAATTTTAAAGTGTTACATTTAGCTTGCATAACCAGACACTGTAGTTACTGTTTATCAAAAGGACATCTTTTTGTATTAAGTCCAAGATTTAATACATCAAGAATCCATCCAGCTGTTAATGAGGAATGCAACTATTTTTATGTGTAAACAGTGTAAAAAAGTAAATTTTATTCATTTACAAGCACTTTTGTGTAACAAATTTATTCCAAACTTAAGAATTTATTCCTACAGTGACTGAGACAATTGTCAGATGCAGACTAGGGCATATCTAGAAGATAAGGCCTGTCCACCTCACTGAAAAACTATTTTTTTCAGGTGCTCTGGATCCCATGACACGTTTAGTCTTGATAAATGCTGTTTATTTCAAAGGAAAATGGGAACATCCTTTTTCTAAGCATAGCACTTTCCCTATGCCATTCTATACGTCTTCATCTCAATCTAAGGAGGTGCCAATGATGCAACAAGAAAGAGAATTTATGTATGCCAACTTGCCAGAACTAGAAGCACAAGTACTTGAACTTCCATATCAGGTAACATTTTTAAAGTTATGTGAAATTAAAATAATATTATCTAATTGTGCCTTTAAAATTTGAAAATACAAAAGTACTACAACATACATTATGAAGACCTTTGTATATTAATAAATAGAATATAAATATCTGTGTTATTCTCATAATTCCTTTTTCCTGTTCTTAGCTATGCAGTGTCATGGAAGCACATCTGTTCTGCAGTACACATGTTTTATGTCCTTGCAAGGTGTGCAGTCCAGCTATGTGACATAAATTACACCACTGTCAGGAAAGGAATTGTTAATCAGAAAACACATATCATATCTATACCCTTCTATATTAGTAAAATAGTTTTTAATAAGGCTCCCCAGCCTTACCTCTACCTGCATGAAAGATTAAAAAGTCACATCTCTGTCTCTGTTGATCACTGCCTTGTTACAGTTGCCACAAGAAATTCCAAGATGCAACCACTTGAAGTGGAGCGTTACAACCATTTTTTGATCACTATCAACATGGCATCCTAGCCAGTCAATAACAAACAAAATGTTCAACCACAACTCAAATTTACTGAATCAATATCTAACTTTCATCACTGATTACCGTGGTTCACCATAAACAGCATCCAAATTTACTTTTATCTTGTCACATGTATTCCCATATAAAAGGAAACAGTGAATCACTGAACAAATCTGTACTTTTTACATCTCAGCAAAAAATGACTGACAGATCCAGACTACATTAAATGCATTCACAGTTGCAAATATGAAAAACCATCAGATGTGTAATGGAATGACGACAATGAAAATTTGTGCCAGACCGTGAGTCAAACCCAGATTCCCTGCTTATTGTGAGCCTTACCATTAGGATAGCTGAACATGACTCACAGCCAGACCCAAACTTCCACATGTCATCAGCCATGTGCCTATAACCTGTACTCGTACATCCATTATGTATATTCGCATACAGGGAAGACAATTTACTGGAAAGTCACTTACCCAGTGTCAGCGGATAAGTATGATATTGCAATGCCCTTGTTATTCAGAACTATGATTCAATGTTTCATTCCTTCTGGCACTGATTGAGGGAAGATGTGTATTAACCATACAGGGAATTAATAGATTCTTGTTCTTGGCCTCCCATCGTATTTAATTTTGGATCTATCCAAGATCTTCTTAAGTGCTATGGTATAATAATATAATAAATATAATATTGTCATGTGATGAGGGCCTCCCATTGGGTAGACCGCTCGCCCGGTGCATGTCTATCGATTTGACGCCACTTCGGCGACTTGTGCGTCGATGTGCTATGGTGTTATCAAGTGTAGAAAGCATATACTAAATGTATTGTTTATTTGTTGAGTATTGTTCAACACATACAAAGTGATTTAAGGTGAGACTTCTTTATTGAACATAACATTCTGCAATATTTAAGGCAGAATAGAATACTGCCTGGACATCTGGATTCCAAATGGACTGATTACCACTGAGAGCCTGCACATAGCCCATCTTTGCAAACTGAGAAATGTCCCACCAGCATACTCATTATTTTTTTAGATTAATTTCATTTCTAGTTTCTGGAAACTTGTGCTTGGCTAGCATATTCTCTCTACAAGAGTTTGTTGTATACATTACTGCTGGCAGTCTTTTTATAACTTCTGTACCCTTATCACTAACTCTTCCATCTGTGTCTGCCTGAATCAAAATTTATGTTTGTTTGTCCATACAGTTTCTTCCATATTCCTTATTCCCACATTGGATTTATATTCAAGAGGACAGTGATTCAAGTGCCTTACTGGCAGTTCTGGTTCAAGTTTTCTTTGGTTTCCAAAACTGCTTAAGCTAAATTCCAAGTGGTTCCACTTAAAAGAAAACAGCCAATTTCCTTCACCATCCTTCTCATTTATGAGCTTGCTCTCCATCTCTAATGACATCATTGGTGATGGGGTGATAAATCCAATTCTACCTTCGCTTCTTCCATTCAGAATTCTCTTTGTAACATTCTCATCTGTACTGTATCTCTGGCCCAGAAACTTGGCAGACTCATCTATTATTCCTTGCTTAATTCAGTTCTCCTTTGATCTATATTTTACATTCACTATAAATACATTGTTGTCATATTGAGGTTATCAAGAGATTATTTTGTACATGAATACAATAATACTGTTATTTATTTTCAGATATCTTTAAATTTGTTTATGATTTTCTATTTGTTTTTTGTAGGATAATCAACTGAGTATGTTGGTGATTTTGCCTAATCAAATTGATGGAATTAATGAGCTGGAAAATAAAATCATGAAAGTCAATCTTCATCAAATATCAGACAAACTAAATCCCATGAAAGTAAATGTTTTGTTGCCTAAATTTAATATAGAAAAGGAAATGCATCTCGATGAAATACTGAAACAGGTATGGAAATTGCTTTGTAATTGATCCATCAAAATCTCATGTTATTTATTGTAGCTTATATATTATTTGCATGGACAAATTGATAGTTACTGAACACTAATAACTGTTTAAGTACTAGATACCTATTTATAATGGCTATGACTTGTGATGCTGTGAACAGAGATTTGTGTTTCTTGGTTATAGATAACGTGATAATTTCAGAAAATCTGGCTAGCATTATTTTTTCAATTATCCCCTCAATTCGCACACTTCCCAGTGTTCACTGTTGTCACCCCAGTTTCAACTTAAAGACAAGGAGCAAAATTACACATTGTGTTATTATATTGTGACTGTGGAAGTGCAAGAATTCCAGAACATTTGAAAAGTCATCTAAAAAAAATCTGCTTTACACAATATTATTTTGTTTTGAACAGAATGGATGGTGTCTTGAAGGGAGAATATAAGATGAACATCAACAAAAGCAAAACGAGGATAATGGAATGTAGTCGAATTAAGTCGGGTGATGCTGAGGGAATTAGATTAGGAAATGAGACACTTAAAGTAGTAAAGGAGTTTTGTTATTTGGAGAGCAAAATAACTGATGATGGTCGAAGTAGAGAGGATATAAAATGTAGACTGGCAATGGCAAGGAAAGTGTTTCTGAAGAAGAGAAATTTGTTAACATCGAGTATAGATTTAAGTGTCAGGAAGTCATTTCTGAAAGTATTTGTATGGAGTGTAGCCATGTATGGAAGTGAAACATGGACGGTAAATAGTTTGGACAAGAAGAGAATAGAAGCTTTTGAAATGTGGTGCTACAGAAGAATGCTGAAGATTAGATGGGTAGATCACATAACTAATGAGGAAGTATTGAATAGGATTGGGGAGAAGAGAAGTTTGTGGCACAACTTGACCAGAAGAAGGGATCGGTTGGTAGGACATGTTCTGAGGCATCAAGGGATCACCAACTTAGTATTGGAAGGCAGCGTGGAGGGTAAAAATCGTAGGGGGAGACCAAGAGATGAATACACTAAGCAGATTCAGAAGGATGCAGGTTGCAGTAGGTACTTGGAGATGAAGAAGCTTGCACAGGATAGAGTAGCATGGAGAGCTGCATCAAACCAGTCTCAGGACTGAAGACAACAACAACAACATTTTGTTCATATTTGCTGAATAATAGTTTATTCACTTTTGCCATATTATCCCAGAAGGCAAACCCATAGGACACACCAGGGCAAAGACAGCATCTCAAGCCTTTGCAGTACTACTCCCCTTCCAGTGATGTGAGTCTAACCCTGAGTGTCCTGTTATTCCCCAGTAATGGCTGGGAACAGGTTTGGTTATTCCAGAGTCCTGAGCTGATGGCTGACCAGCACCATTAATGTTCCGATTCTCTGGGACCAAGTGCCGTGGGTTTCAACTACGTGCCAGACGGCATGGAACTCAATGACCACTAGAGGTCTCTGCAGCAGTTGCGCTGTACGCCGTGACTGCGCGTGCTCCTGGCCCTGAGTCTAACGTGAGCGCACCATGGTGGAGCATGTGGTCCCAGAGGCCAATAGCGACATACCCTGTCATGTATTTAGGTGGCTGCCTCTCACTCAGCTAGGCAGTCTGGTAGTCACGTTGAGTCGGTTGATATCTCGCTTACCGACATCTTGTTTACATTGCATGTGCTTACTTCCCGTTTATGAGTGGATGTTGTATCGATTTTTTAAGGTTATCTCTTGTGACCCCGTTGTTAATACTTTGTTGTTGATCTTGGTGTCTGGCTCGGTTGCTGGTCGTCGTGCTTGTCCTTCCATTCGCACTCATCCGTCTTGTTTCTTCGCGGGCCGCTCCCATTCGGTCCCGCCGTGTTTTCGCTTGTGGAAACCCTGTGACCATTCCTGTCGCAGATACAACATTTTGGCAATGATATAAATGGTAATAGTTGTTAGCATGGATGATAAGTTGATATGTCATCTGGAACAACAGCAGCAGCTCATGCAGCTGCAGCAGCTCCAGTTAGACATCTTACAAAAGTCAATGTAGCTGCTATCAGACAGAGCTGGTGCCCGGGATGCATTACCACAACTACTTCAGAGTCCTCAGGTGTCCGATACTATCCCACATCCACCATTGTTCCCGCCATTTAATGGTGCTAAAGAAGACTGGGTAACATACTTACATCGGCTGAAACAACATTTCACTGCTTTTCAAGTCACGGATGACCCCTTGCAGCGGTCGTTGTTTTAGTGTCTCTCCCCAGACACATTCTTTCTTCTCCGCAGTTTGGCACCCTTGTCCAATCTTGTGGCTATCTCTTTCCAGGAGACATGTCTTTTGCTGACAAACTATTATTCACTGCGCTACCATGTGGTCACCTCTTGGCTAGAGTTTCACCAGTGCCTGGTCAATTGTATCGTTCCTGGGTCACGGACTTGCAGGGTCTCAGCCATCGATGCAATTTTACATGCAGTGTAAGGCTTCATATGCAGACTCCGTGATCCGAGGTGTGGTGGTTCAGCTGGCTTCCAATCCTGAGGTCCACACTGCAGCATTGAAACTCGATAATCCCTCATTGGAAGATGTTCTCCACATTGCCCACTCATTTGAAATTGCTCAGGTGGCTAATGAGCATCTCATGGCACAGCTGCCAGTGGTGGTGATCAATGCTTCTCTGCAGGTTCCGCCCTCGCGACGTAGACATGGCCCGGCCGACAGAGGCCAGCACCGTCAGTACTCCTCTTTGTCTGATATCTCTAAGGCATGAGAGCCTCCGGTCACCCCTCGTCACTGGTCGCAGGGCCCCCTTCCATTTTGCCCACAGTGCTTTACCACACATTCTCGAGCTGATTGCCACTATTGCTGGAAGATGTACACTCTGTGTGAGGAGGAGGGCCACATCCGATCTATTTGTCGTAGTTGCTCGACTCACTCCCATCCTGCCCCAACTGGCCCTCAGGATACCGTCCATTCTCTGCAGTCGGATGACCTGTCAGCGTGGAACCTTTTCCTCATGCTCCACCTTTTCAATGAGGATGTCAGTTTTCAGGTCGGCACTGAGGCCACCGTCTCCCTGATTAATATTGTGACATATACCCACGTGGGTTCCCCTGCATTGTCACCTCCCTCTTGGTGTTTGGTCACCTATGGTGATGGTTCCATTCCACTTTGTGGGCAGTTCATCATCCAGGTGACATACAAACATGTTCCCTGGCTCCTTACCCTATTTGTCAACAACCATCCATCGGCTTCGAATATTTTTGACCTGGATGCATTTCAAATGTTTGACATTCTCAATTTCCGGTGAAGTTAAGGTCATCTCCACAGTTGTTCCTTTTCAGGACTTGGACAATCTGTGCTCAGTTCTTGCATCATTATTTGCAACGGAACTCAGGTGTGCTTCATGTTTTCAGGCACACATCATACTTCGGCTGGATGTGCAGCCTTGCTTTTTCTGGTTGAGACCCATTCTGGTGGCCTTACGGCCAGCAGTCAAGCAGGAATTTGATCAGCTCTAGGCTGCTGGCATCCAAGAGCCTGTGATATACAGTGCTTGGTCAACATCACTGGTGGTCATATGGAAACCCAATGGGTCCCTTCGGCTGTGTGGGGACTTCGGCACTACTGTCAATGCTCAGTCCTTAATAGACACTTACCTCATTCCCTGATAGGAAGACCTTTTCGCCAAGCTTGTGGGGGGTGAGTACTTTTCTAAGATTGACCTGGCTGAGGCATACCACCAGTTACCCTTCAATGCTGATTCCCAGAACATCATGGTTATCAACACACCTTTCAGATTATACAAGTGCCTTCCATTTTGTGTCTCTTCAGTGCTGGCAATTTTCCAGTGGTTTCTGGAGCAGCTTATGCAGCCTATACCAGCCTGCATGAATTATCTGGATGACATCTTGGTCACAGGGCGTTCCCACCAGGAACATTTGCACGACCTCAGCACCTTATTTCATGCTCTGCAATATGCAGGTTTACGCTGTTGGCTGGACAAGTGTTGCTTTTTCAACCGGGAGTGGAATACTTAGGCCACTGGCTTAGCAAAGATGGCATTCGCCCTTTGTATCACAATGTCAATGCCATTGAGACCCTTCCTCATCCCAAGGACTTATCTGAACTCCAGGTGTTTTTGAGCAAGGTTACTTATTACTTGAAGCTTTTACCCCAAGCTGCCTCCATTGCTCAACACCTCCATCACTTGCATCACAAAGGGGTGACTTTTGATTGTTCTCCTACCTGTGACCAGGCTTTTCTCCAGAATGAGATTTCCACCCCGCAGCAGAGTGTGCACTGATGTGAAACTTCCTGGCATATTAAAACTGTGTGCCGGACCGAGACTCAAACTTGGGACCTTTGCCTTCCGCGGGCAAGTGCTCTACCATCTGAGCTATCCAAACATGACTCACGCCCCATCCTCACAGCTTTACTTCTGCCAGTACCTCGACTCCTACTTTCCAAACTTCACAGAAGGTGAAGGGTAGCTCAGATGGTAGAGCACTTGTCCATGAAAGGCAAAGGTCCCGAGTTCAAGTCTCAGTCCAGCACACAATTTTAATCTGCCAGGAAGTTTCAGGCTTTTCTCCATTTAAAGACAATGCTGAAGTCCGCCTCTTGCCTTACTACCTTCTCTCCAGACTGCCCCTTGGTTGTGGCATCTGATGCACGGCATACGGCATTGGGGCAGTCCTGGCACATCGGAATACTGATGGCTCAGAACAGCCCATAGCTTATGCATCTAAGACCCCAGCACAACAGAACTACTCCCAGATTGAAAAGGAGGCCCTGGTGATAGTGTTCGCCATCTAAAAATTTCACATCTATCTCTTTGAGGCAAAGTTCACCCTCCTGACAGACCACAAACCCTTAGTTACGTTTTTAGGATCCCACTCTCGCCTTCCAGAGAGGACGGCTCAATGTCTCCAGCGCTGGGCATTATTTTTATGGAATTACATGCACACCATCCAGTATAAGCCCACCGCCCACCATGCTAATGCGGACACTTTGTCACGTCTCCCAGCAGGCCTAGATCCTGCGTTTGACAAACAGGAGGTCCTTTGCTTTCAAATTGATTCTACCCATTGGAACGTGCTGGACAGTGTGCCTCTTATGGCTGCTCACATTGCCACAGCTACGCACCGCAACCCTATCTTGTGGCAGGTTCTCCGCTACATGGTCCGTGGTTGGACCTCCTATATTACTCGTCGGATGTGGACCACCCTGAGCCCCTGGCACCACCTGTCCCACAGGCCCTCTGTGGTTGATGATGTCCTTCCGTTGGCCACGGAGTCGGATACCCATCGGGTGGTTATCCATCTGGATTTTTGACATCACATGCTCAGTTTGTTACACTGCGGCACTAGGGTATGTCCCGCGTGAAAGTTTTGGTTTGCTGGCACGTGTATTGGCCCAGTGGCAATATTGACCACTTGGTCCACAGGTGCACTGTGTGTGTGCTTCACCAGGCAAGACCCCCTCACTCATTCGCACCCTGGCCTGTGGCTCGCCAGGCCTAGGATCACATCCATCTCAATTTTGTGGGCCCATTCTTGGGGTCCATGTGGTTACTTATTGTTGATGCCTACTCTAAATACCCGTATGTCATCCACATGGCGTCCACCACTACAGAGGCCACACTCATGGCCCTGGCCCAAGTTCTCACCATTGAGGGACTGCCTCACACATTGGTCTCTGATAATGGCCCCCAATTCACAGTATCCTCATTCCACGACTTCTGTCTGGCCAACGGTATCAAACATACACTCCTGGAAATGGAAAAAAGATCACATTGACACCGGTGTGTCAGACGCACCATACTTGCTCCGGACATTGCGAGAGGGCTGTACAAGCAATGATCACACGCACGGCACAGCGGACACATCAGGAACCACGGTGTTGGCCGTTGAATGGCGCTAGGTGCGCAGCATTTGTGCACCGCCACCGTCAGTGTCAGCCAGTTTGCCGTGGCATACGGAGCTCCATCGCAGTCTTTAACACTGGTAGCATGCCGCGACAGCGTGGACGTGAACCGTATGTGCAGTTGACGGACTTTGAGCAAGGGCGTATAGTGGGCATGCGGGAGGCCGGGTGGACGTACCGCCGAATTGCTCAACACGTGGGGCGTGAGGTCTCCACAGTACATCGATGTTGTCGCCAGTGGTCGGCGGAAGGTGCACGTGCCCATCGACCTGGGACCGGACCGCAGCGACGCACGGATGCACGCCAAGACCGTAGGATCCTACGCAGTGCCGTAGGGGACCGCACCGCCACTTCCCAGCAAATTAGGGACATTGTTGCTCCTGGGGTATCGGCGAGGACCATTCACAACCGTCTCCATGAAGCTGGGCTACGGTCTCGCACACCGTTAGGCCGTCTTCCGCTCACGCCCCATCATCGTGCAGCCCGCCTCCAGTGGTGTCGCAACAGGCGTGAATGGAGGGACGAATGGAGACATGTTGTCTTCAGTGATGAGAGTCGCTTCTGCCTTGGTGCCAATGATGGTCGTATGCGTGTTTGGCGCAGTGCAGGTGAGCGTCACAATCAGGACTGCATACGACCGAGGCACACAGGGCCAACACCCGGCATCATGGTGTGGGGAGCGATCTCCTACACTGGTCGTACACCACTGGTGATCGTCGAGGGGACACTGAATAGTGCACGGTACATCCAAACCGTCATCGAACCCATCGTTCTACCATTCCTAGACTGGCAAGGGAACTTGCTGTTCCAACAGGACAATGCACGTCCGCATGTATCCCGTGCCACCCAACGTGCTCTAGAAGGTGTAAGTCAACTACCCTGGCCAGCAAGATCGCCGGATCTGTCCCCCATTGAGCATGTTTGGGACTGGATGAAGCGTCGTCTCACGCGGTCTGCACGTCCAGCACAAACGCTGGTCCAACTGAGGCACCAGGTGGAAATGGCATGGTAAGCCGTTCCACAGGACTACATCCAGAATCTCTACGATCGTCTCCATGGGAGAATAGCAGCTTGCATTGCTGCGAAAGGTGGATATACACTGTACTACTGCCGACATTGTGCATGCTCTGTTGCCTGTGTCTATGTGCCTGTGGTTCTGTCAGTGTGATCATGTGATGTATCTGACCCCAGGAATGTGTCAATAAAGTTTCCCCTTCCTGGGACAATGAATTCACGGTGTTCTTATTCCAATTTCCAGGAGTGTATCTGTAGCTCACCTTTCCAACCTCCCTCCATGGCACAGCGGAGAGGCTTGTCCGCACATTTAAACAACAGTTGACAAAGGTGGTCGTAATAGCTCCAACCATGTAGGCCCTCACCCTGTTCTTGAGCACATATCGCACCATGCCAATTGACAGACATAGTCCAGTGGAGCTCCTCCATGGGTGACAGCCATAAACACTGCTCCGTTTGCTGATGCCATCACCCTCCCACCCCCGCTCCTGGCCCTCTCAGCGTTACTTCCCCGGAGCGGCCATGTGGGCCCATATGTACGGGAGCAAGGTGAGTTGGACGCCCACCATGGTCGTTGTGGCCCATGGGCAATGCGTAATGTCAGTGCAGATGTTGAAAGGGTTGGAGCGCCGCCATCATAACCAGCTCTGCCCGCATACCCCCACGGGCCTCCCACCACCGCCTCCTCCTACACTCCCTCCTTCGGGTACAGACGTGGTCCCCGAGTCACTACCACTGCCCCTGATTGCTGCCTCTCAATGAGCATGCCACCAGCCCTCCCCATCCCCAGGTGCATTGGAGGTTCCCTCCGATGCCCTGGCCTCTGGGTCAGCCGTCATGGACACCTCGGATGTCCCTTCCTCCCCGACAACATCAGTTGACACACCTGGGTCTTCTCACATCTGCCGCCCACCGCGGGACTGACCAGGCATTTTCGCCCCTGCACACAAGTTTCAGGGAGGATGGATGTGGTACTGAGTGCCGCAAGTTTCAAATCCACACCAGACAGCATGGAACTCGATGACCACTACAGGTCTCTGCAGCAGTCGTGCCATACGCCGTGACTGCATGCGCTCCTGGCCCTGAGTCTAATGTGAGGGCGCCACTGTGGAGTTCGCTTACAAACATCTTGTTTAGTTGCGTGTGCTTACTTCCTGTTTATGAGTGGATGTTGTTTTGATCTCGTGAGGTTATCTCTTGTGACCCTGTTGCTAATACTTCGTTGTTGATCTTGGTGTCTAGCTCAGTTGTCCGTCGTCATGCTTGTCCTTCCATTCCCTTTCATCCATCTTGTTTGTTGGCAGGCCGCTCCCATTTGATCCTACTGCATTTTCATTAGCGCCAACCCCGTGACCGTTCCTGTCTCGCTTACAACAGATTCCATTAACTTCTGGGCATGCTTCAGTGAGCACTGTTGGGCTAACTCTGAGGAGTGGCCTTCCTTGCTCTCCTAAATGTTGACATGACCAGGTATTCTTAATTAACTTCTAATTCATGAAAACTTTTTCACATGGCAATAACTTGAATTTTCATTCATATCTTGAACATCATCTGCCTCTCCCTGTGGACTTCCCTATCACTGAAAGTTGTAAAAAGCACCCAACAGAGACAGCATTATGACAGGCAGTGTTTATAACATGGCCATTGGGATTTACTTTAAAAGATGTCAATTTATTGAAAATATGATCGTGAAGACATCAGACCTCCGAAAAGCTACGACAAACGAAATGTAAACAGAGCTCATTACCAGAAGCAAATCACTATTTATCAAACCACGATGAATTCCAGTTGCTTAACTAGAGCTTTTTAAGAGAAATTCTTTTGACAAACAGAACTCCAGAGTAAACATAGGTACAGTAGGAAGAACTACTAGCTACATGTGTTTGCCTGAATTGTCCCTGAGTTGCAGCCCAACTGGGGAGAGGGCCTGCGTTAAGTGAAGTTGAGAGGACCACTGGTGAGCTGGCCCTAATGCAGGTAGGGCACATAAAAAAGGTGAGGTGTAGGTTGGGAGGATAGGAAGATTAAACAAAGATAGATTAATCAACAGAGGGATTGGAGTAGAGTGAAGTGCGAAGAGTGGGAGGGATGGGAGAAATGAGAACAGGGGTAGAATGTGTGGTGTAGTGACTAGCAGAGATTGAGGTCAGGAGATTTACAAGATCAAAGATTGTGTTGTAAGTACAGTTACCAATTATGCAATTGAAAGAAACTCTTATTGAGGGAGCAGGGAGTGGATGCACAGGTTATGAAGCAGCCACTTAAGTTGAGCATGGTGTGCTCAGAAGTGTGATCTCTCGCTAGATGGTCAACTTTGCTCTTGGCCAAAGCTTGGCAGTGACCGTTCAAATTTGGATGAACAGCTGGATCTGGTCATGTCCATGTAATAGTATATAAGGTAGTTGGATTTAGAAAGAATGTAACAATTGCTGTAAATACTTTAACATTGAAGCAGACCACTCACTGAAAAGCAGAAGCATTGAGTCGTCGATAGGTGTGTGTGTGTGTGTGTGTGTGTGTGTGTGTGTGTGTGTGTGTGTGTGTGTGTGAATACACTAGCTTGTCACACCTGACCTACAAAGGTTCAGAACTCTGTTAATGATTTCCTATGACAAATCAAAAAATAGTGAAGCCGAAAAAGCAAACTACATAAGTTTGAGGAACAAATACAAGGCAGAAATTAGGTTAAGCAAGTGCAAGGCAAATGATGATTATATTAATAAGTCCCAAAATAAATGCAAGGCAGCCTGAACAGTTATCAAGACTCATCTGGGTAGAAATAAATATGTTAACAAAAATAATTCATGTGATGCTTGTATCACACCAGATGATTTCAACACCTTCTTCATTAATGCTGCCAGTATGAATAACAGTGCTGCAAATGAACATATCCATAAATGTGACAACAACCATATCTCAAATAATAGAAATTCATTTCTACAAAATTTTGAGGATATGGTTCCTGTGTTTAAATGGAAAGAAGTAAAAGTAACAGGTATTAAAACTGCAATAGCAAAATTAAGTTACTCAAATTCAGAAGACATTTATGGTCTCTCCAATTTTGCAATAAAAAAATAGCACATGTAATAGCACATCCACTCTGTTCTCTTATGAACCGGATGTTTGTCAGTGGCTGTTTCCCTTCATCCTTAAAAATGGCAGTTGTTACTCCACTGCACAAGAAAGGTGACAAGTCTTGTCCTAATAATTACCGTCCAATCTCCCTTGTACCCATCATATCAAAAGTAGTGGAATATTACATACACCTCCAAATCAGTCAACATCTGTCTGGGAATAATATTCTTAGTGAATTTCAGTATGGCTTCAGGTGGTTCAATGGCAAAAGCAGTTGAAGATGTTGTTTCATATATATTGTCATCATTCGAATCAGGATTATTAGTTAATGCCACTCTTGTGGACCTCAGCAAGGCATTTGACTCTGTCAGTCACAGGATACTACTAGAAAAACTGCACTGCTATGGTATTAGAGGCTCAGAACTATCTCTGATTAGATCTTATCTGAGCGACAGAAAACAAATTGTGCAGTTTAACAATATGAGGTCAAATGTCTTGGATATCATGCAGGGTGTACCACAAGGCTCTGTGTTTGGACGTTTACTTTTTATAATATATGTAAATGACTTACCCAGCACCATGTTATGTAAATCCACACTCTATGCAGATGATAGAACTTTTGTTACAGCAGGGAAAGATTTAGGAAAATTAAATGAGGAAAGTGAGGCTCATCTCAGAGCAGCCATCAAGTGGTTCCAACTCAATGACTTGCATATAAATCATGATAAAACTGTAGATATTCCCTTTAGCTTGTGTGTTAAGAGTGATAAGATTGATTGTGTCTCAACTAAACTACTTGGGATCCATCTTGACTCAAAATTAACGTGGAAGAGTCATACTGATTATATTTGTACTAAGTTAGCACGTGTGACATATTTGTTAGGTAAACTAAGGTCATGTGTAGTGGTAAGTTATTATTCAATGAATACTATGCCTTTTTCCATACCCATTTAACATATGCCACTTTGTTGTGGGGAAACTCACCCGACGCAAAACAAGTTTTCATTTGGCAAAAGAAGGTAGTCAGATGCATCCATGGAGTCAGAAATAACGAGTCTTGTAGACCATATTTCAAAAATCTAAAAATACCAACAGTTGCAGCCCTCTTTATACTAAGTTGTCTGATACACACAAAAGAAGACCAACACAGTCACAAACTACGACAATCTATCCATCACCATGACACACGTATAAAACAGCAAATTGACATCCCAGTTGCTAGACTAAAGAAAACTCAAGATAGTTACAGGTACAGGGGAGTAAAACTATTTAACTTGTTGCCAATAGAGGCACATAATGTGTCACTGAATGAGTTTAAAAGTGTCACAAAGAAATGGCGTAGAGAAAAAGTTTTTTATACAATAGAAGAGTTTATAATGTGCACTAAAGATGATCTTAAGTACCAGTACTAATATAGTTTCACTTAGATTAAATTTATACATGTAAATATAATGCAAATACCTTGTGCAGCATCAAGGACAAATTTTTGTATCTTATTAGACAATAATGATCTACAATATATTACACCATTTCTGTTAGTTATGTAAACTGTATATGTACACAAATGATGACATCAATTGCATTTTTTAATGCCTAAAGATGAATAATAAAATAAATAAATAAAAAAAGGATAAGTCCAGAAACTAGTAAGATTTCCTTCTTTTGTGTGTGCCTACCAATGACTCAACACTTCTGTTTTTTGGTGAGTGGTCTCCTATAATCCTAAATTATTTATATTCTACAAGAACTTTCCTACAACATTTATCAGTTGCTGCTGAGTTACAGCCTAGCGTCAAAGTCACATGTCAGTAATGATAGCTACCCTCGATTAGTGCTATCCAGAATTAAATCAGTATTGAAATCTCCACATATAATGACTTTTCAGTTGTTTTTAATAAGCCTTATTAGTAGCCATTCAAATTTCCTCCAGGTGATGATTCAGACATATTTTGAAGGAAGCCTGCCTACTGTCAAAACCTTGTGTGTTTGCAAGTCTGTTACTAAAGAACGGCACTCTAAGAGCTGTTCAGCATAATACTCATTTAGATCTATAGCCTAGGATTTTACTCCTTGTTTGTATACAGCATATAGCCACACAGTTTTCTTTATATTACACCTATAGTACTGTGATACCAATTAGTATCCCTGTAGGTGTCATTGCTTAACTTATGTGGCTTCCAAATGATGTTATGTTATCCATAACACATACTTGGAAACACCTATTGATTTTGCAGTTTTCTGTAGTGGTCTGAGAACCCATCTTTCCGACTGAACAGGAATATTATGTTTTGATGAAAAATTCAAAATGTATTTTAGTTGTTAAGCTTATCCAAGCTGTAATTTTTGTTTATCCACTAAATGATTTTATGGTGTCTGCAGTTATTTGGTAGCACTGTCTTTGGAAAACGTAGACCTTAAAAAAGTCTATGTGAAAACAAAAACCAAACCATAGTAATTAGACAGGGACAGGGGACTAAGAATATATTTCTGTAAATGAAAATGCGTAAATAGTAGCCCCAGAACAATTAATTTAGCACTTTTTCCTATGAAGCACAAAACTCTCCAGAAGCCTTCTGAAATATTCGGAGTACAAAACAAGCATGTGTGTGTACATAGTATGGTGCCCTCACTGAAAGTTGTTTTTTCTGTAATTTTGTTTCTTATTGTTGAGTCTGATTTTACAATGTTAGGTTAGACTAGAAGTTTGTGAATATAAGCTCTTTACAGACTTTTGTCTTAATATTCCAACTTTTAAAACTAAAAATGTTATATTTCCTGTTAAGGTTTAATCGTATCTATAATGATGTCAGCTTTGTAACAGTTACATATTTCAGTGGATGCACTGGATAAAATTTTTAATTTTAGAACCTACAAGTGATGCAGCTTTGCACAGAACAATTAATATAAAAAAGCAAGAAATTCTAATGATTTATGACAGTAATTTCTGCTTAAATCCTATTGCAGCTGGGAATGAAAGAGATTTTTGATGAAAAACTAGCAAATTTAAGTGGAATAATAGGCAGTTCACTTTTATGTGTCAGTCAGATATTCCATAAGGCATTTATTGAAGTCAGTGAGGAAGGAACCGAGGCAGCAGCTGCATCTGGTGAGTATAATAGCTGTTTCTTTTCTATCACTGCAGCTTTATCTGGTTCCGTATTCAGCAAGAAATATGGCAAATGCTTAAAGGTGTTAAAAATACATATTTTTCAATTGATACTGTCTAAAGTGCCTGTTGTAATTTTACTAACTGTTGTGCATATGTATATGTGTAATCCTGACAGTGTACCGAATAACACAGAAAATAAATAACTATGTAAATTAAATGTATTGTATCTTGGAAACCATTTGGAATAGGGCATATGTCCATATTATGTTTTTTGCTTCAAATGATAAACCCTGTCTTATTCCTGAATATTGACAATTCCTTCTGGGATACTGTGTGTATTTTAGGACATGTTTTATGCCTTACTAGGTGTCAGTCTGCCACTTTCTTTCCAAGATTAGGGGTGAGATGTATATAAAACCTTCTGGTAGACCACAAAATTAATTTTGTGTAATCTTGTTGCAATCAGTTCTCAATTATTTACAGCATAAATACTCTTTTTACAGACTTCAGGAAAGAAAGGGCTTTTAGCTTTTATTTCATAAAGATGAAGAGCTGAAAAAATAGACACTTGTTTTTTGTTTTTTCCCCAGGACTAGAAGGGAGATTAGGGTTTAACATTCTGTTGATGTTGATGTCATTAGACACAGAACACAAGCTCAAATTGTTTTAAGCATGGGGGAATAAATTGGACACACAGTTTCAAAGGAACCATCCTGGCATTTTTTGTAGTGATTTAGGGAAATTATGAAAAACCTAAATCTGGATTGCTGGACACAGGTTGTTTTCCTGAAAGTGAGTCCAGCATACTAACCTCTGTGCCACCTCACTTGGTCACAGGACAGGAATTTTGCAGCACTTCAGGCATAGTTATAATAGTCATCATTGTTTCTATCCCTCAGCCATCAACCATTTCATACACAATATTTATATTTAGACAGTCGAAAATTAGCAAGCCTGTAGATTACAGGACAAATGCATGCAAAAGGAAAGGAGAACGAGATAAATTCTGCTCTTACTACTCCAACAAATCTCCTATTTGAGCCATTCTAGATGTATCTTACCAGTGAAAAACATGTGTTAATCTATTACACATTTGATATGTAAGGACTGAGGTGGGAAATTAACCTTAAAAATGTTAACTGTTTATCTGCAGCTGATTGGTGGTTGGCACATATACGGTCTCTTATGCAGAAGCCCAGGCACCAAAACACATACTATTGTGGCCACAGGGACATTGGCTGTTTATAAGCAGTAGCCCATGTAGATAAATGTGGGTGAAAAAGAGAGGGCTTTAACAACTGAGAGCAGAAAAAGAAGTGCAGCTACGGCCTTTTCCCCATCATCCACACCAGCAACTGGTAATGGAAAAACATGTGAAATGATGTGAAGAAGCACAACATTAAAACACTAGACTCTCATACAGGTTGATGGCGGCTCAAATTCTCATCTGGCTAACAATATTTAGATTTCCCATGATCTCTCTCAACTGTGTATGTCAGATACCAGGACTGTAACTTTGGAAATGACATGGCTTATTTCCGTTGCCACCCTTTTCCAATATGAGATTATGTTCTGTCTCCAATCACATTGTCAACAGGATGTTAAATAATAATCTTGATTACTTCCTTAACCTGTGTAGCACAAGGGGAACATGGGGCGGATATGGAGAAGCAAGAGAGGAGAGAGGTTGCTCTCAATGGCAGTGGCAGAATAATGATTGATTGTGCTAATAATCACAAAACTGAAGATTTAACATAAAAGAGAGAGAGATTGCAGTTGGGAAAAGGGAAGTGTAATGTGAGGAGGGGGAAGAAATGAGGTAGAAAATAATAAGAGAATAAAGGGTGAGATCAAGGAAGAGAGAAGGGGACAGTTGAGAATGGCGACTGGCAGGAATTTACACCAAGGGAATAATACTGTCCAAGGGAATAATGCTGTAACGATCGATACTGAGTTGTTGGAAGCGTATGGCAACAAAGCACCATCAAATGACAGAGTGGTTGCGTGATTCAAATGCTTCCATTGTGGTCAACCAAGTCTGATTGACAAAGTACAAAGTGGCAGGCTAACTCTATTTGAGAAACAGGAATTTGCTCAAGAAGCGGAGGCCCTGGTGCCAAAAGACAGGTTTTTATGATCAAGGTTATAGTGGAAAGAGTCCAAATCCACCATTGATTAAAACCATAGATTACTTTTCAACATACTAAAAGCTTTCTATGAAAATTATTTTGAAAAATTAGTTGAGGAACCCACTCAAACTGTAAATGGTTGCAAAAACATACTTGACCTCTTAGCAACAATAATCCTGAACACATGGTGAGCATTGTGATGGATATGGAGATTGGTAGCGACAAGGTCTTTGTACTGAGACGGGATAGCATAACATCCAAAGACACACAAAAATAATGCAAAACATATCTATTTAAAAAAAAGTAGATAAAAATTTAATTGATGCCTTCCTAAGAGAAAGTCTCCATTGTAAGCATAGACCAGATGCAGCTTAAATTCAGAGAAATAATAACAGCAGTGATTGATTGATTGATTGATTGATTAATACCAACTGATCCCCCATGGTCAGAACACTTACAGAAGCAATGAATAAAAACATGCTAAATTTAAAAGAATGTAAAACCTAGATTTAAAGGAACATGAAATATCCAAGATTGGCAGTGTTTTACTGAAGCTCAAAATTAAATGCATATTTCAATGCAAGATGCTCTTGATAGTGTCTTCCTTAAAATCTGGCAGAAAATCCAAAGAGATTCTGGCTGTATGTGTACACCAGTGACGAGATGCTATTACTCCAATTGACAATAACAATGGTAATGTTATTGATGAAAGTGTAACTAAAGCAGAGTTACTCAACACAGTTTTCTGAAATTTCTTCACCAAAGAAGATGAAGCAAATATTCCAGAAAAGTTGCAAACATGAAAAATTTAGAAGTTGATATCTTCATTGCAGCAAAGAAACTTAAATTACTTCATAAAGGCAAATCGTCCGGTCCAGACCCAGTAGCAGTTAGGTTCCTTTCAGAGTGTGCCAATATAATAGCTCCATACTTAGCAGTCATTTACAACTGCTCACTCAATGAAAGATCCATATCTCAAGAGTGGAAAGTTGCGCAGGTCACACAATATCCAAAAAAGGGAATAGGAGTATCGACTGAATTACACACCAGTATCACTGATGCTGATTTGCAATAGGATTTTGGAACAGTAATTTGTTTGAATATTATGAATTACCTAAAAGAAAGTGATCTATTGACACTTAGTCTTGTTAAATACAACTAGTTCTTTGTTCATACAAAGTAATGAGTACTGTCAACAGAGTATCTCAAGCTGACTGCATATTTCTAGATTTCAGGAAGACTTTAGACACCATTCCTGATGAGCAGCTTCTAATCAGACCATGTGCCCATGGGGCATCATTTCAATTGTGTGACTGGGTTTGTGATTTCCTGTCGGAAAGGTCACAGTTTGTAGTAATTAACAGAAAGTTATTGAGTAAAATGGAAGTGACATTTGGCATTCTCCAAGAAAGTGTTGTAGGCCCTCCTCTGTTCTTAATCTATGTAGAAAATTTAGAAGACAATCTGAGCAGCATTCTTACTATTTTCAAATGATGCTGTCATTTACTATCAGTAAAGTCATCAGAACATCAGAGCAATTTGCAAAATGATTTAGATACTATACCTATATGGTGCAGAGAGTGGCAGCTGACTCTAAATAATGAAAAGTGTGTGATCATTCACATGAGTACTAAAAGGAATCTATTAAATTTCAGTTAGATAATAAATCACATAAAGCTATAGGTTGTCAGTTCAACTAAATTCCTTGGGTTTACAGTTATGAGCAACTTAGATTGTAATGACCACAATGAAAATGTAGCGGGGAGGGAAACTAAAGACTGGCAGAACACTTAGAAGATGCAACAGATGTACTAAAGAGACTGCCTACACTACTCTTGTCCAACCTCTTCAGGAGTGTTGCTGCATGGTATGGGAACCTTTGCAGATAGGATTGATGGAGGAAACTGAAAAAGTTTAAAGAAGGACATCTTGTTTTGTATCATTGTGAAATAGGGATAAGAGTGTCATGGGTATGATATGTGAGCTGGGGTGGGAATCATGAAAAACCATTACTTTTTATGAAATTTCAATCATCAGTGTTCTCCTCCCAATGCAAAAATATTTTGTTGATGCTCAGTTACATAGGGTGAGATGATCACAGTAATAAAATAAGGGAAATAAGAGCTCACACAGAAAGATTAAAGCATTTGTTCTTCCTTCATGCTGCCAGATACTTAATTGTGAACTGAAGACTAGTCACATAGATATATATGTTTATGTAGATAGTGGCTTGGTCCATATTTGAAATGCAATGCAGCCACAGTTCTCCATGGTATGGATGTGACAAGTCCCTGAGAGGTTTCTGGAAGTACATGGTACTCTGTGTCTATGAACATGTCAAATGATTCCCACAAACTATGGGCCAGTGGTTTGTGAACACAGAGATGCCTGATGACATATCAGAAGTGTTCCTTCAGGGAATTTGTGGCCAAGACATCAATGTGAGTTCATTATAATGCTTCTCAAACCAAAGTAGCAAGAGTCTGGCTTTGTGACAGAATAGTTATCCTGAGTTCATTATCATGCTTCTCAAACCAAAGTAGCAAGTTTCTGGCCGTGTGAGAAGGACAGTTACCCTGCTGAAAAATGCCCTGGCATACTACTGTTGCCACCGGACCGCATCTGTGCGGTCCATGTTTTGAGCAGCCATTCATCTCGATCACAGAGTATCTAAGTCATGACCATCAATCTGGCACAACAATAAATGTGATTCATCTGACCAGGCAACAAGTTTCCATTGGCCTATAGTCCAATTTCAGTGCTCCTGTGCCCATTGCTATTGTAATTGAAGACGTTATTGGGTCTACAAGAGAACAGGTAGGGATCGTTTGCTGCAGTGCCCCCTGTTCAAGAGTGTTCACTGAATGGTGTAGTTCAAAACAATCTCACCGAAACCAGCATTGTACACTGCTGTCAGAACCGCTACAGATGTCTACCCATCCTGCTTTAAAGAGGGGCAGGCCTCCATATTCTGTGATGAGGCATGAACATCCAACACTTTTTCACCTACTCATGGTTTCCTTATTCTTCAACCATATCCCATAGATGCTCATTATTGTAGCACATGAACAGCCCAACAGTTCCACTGTTTTCAGGATGCTAATTCCAGTCATAACAATCTGTCTTTTGTCAAAATCACTTGTGTTAGTGGATTTCTACATTTCTGGTTTATATTGTTGCTACTATGATTTGCCACTCATCTCTGTTCTACTTACAAACTTTCCACACTGCAGCATGTGGCATTCATTCTTGCAGTGGGCAGTGCTCATGTTTCTGCTGATCAGTGTATCTACTTATCCATTTATTTGGTCAGTAACAATATTTGGTTTAGTATTTTAGATGTGGTTCCATAACAATAACTGCAATGAACAAAATATTTTACATGAAACCTATATTGATAATTTTAAATATTGTGTTGTCGTGTATGAGTAGGTAGTGAAAGTGAGTGGGAAGATTGAAAGAGTTTGTAAGAAAGATTTCACCTTGTCAAGATATTAAATGTATCTCTTTTTATCTACATCCACTGGCTGACAACTGGCAACAATGGATTTGTGCCATCTTGTCAACAGTTGTCACTATCTTCAAGAATACCATGTTAAAATAATTTCGCCCTCCGGCCAGACATCAATTTTTTTATGTCAACATGCTTGGCCTTGTAGAAGCTTCCACCCTACAAGTTTTGAGGTTGTTTGTTTATAACTGTTTGAATTTTTCTCCATGATGTGACACAAGGTCTTTACAGTAAGATTGGCATCAATAGACTAAAGACAAAGTAAAAGCAAAACATAATTGCTATCACATTTCTTAATTTATTTTCTCTATTACAGTTGTTAGTGAGCTTCCTGGATGCTCTCTTACTGTGACCTGTTCTCTGGTTTATTTAACATTCTCTAATAAATTTTGCAGTTATTCAAGGTTGCACCCACCCACTTTCTGCCCAGAAACCTCCAGATAGAAACAACACCAAATTAGTATCAAATTCACAAACACTATATAAGCTTCACTCACTTATATTCAGTTATAGCATTTGTGACAAAATTTTAGCACATATTTATTTCTGTCCCATGACATTTGTTACTAGGATATTCAGAATCACATGCTGTAATTGTGGTTGCTCCACAGCATTGTTAAACACATTTTCTTCCACCACCATAGTCAAGTCAAAGTCCAATTGCTCAAAAAAAAGCTGATCTTGCTCAAAAAAAGCTGATCTTGCTCATAGACCTGTGGTCTGAGGTACTGGCTCTGCTCCATATTCCACATCATACCGGATAAGGCTGAGTCCATACAAGCAAAATATTTGCAGAATAGCAGCTGTGTATTAAATGGATGTACTGCTGTGATGCACAGTGTAGATGCAGCAGTCCATATGGGGGCAGAATTCTGCACCTGTGCAATTTCATACCTTGCAGCAGTTGTACAAACAGGGGTCAGCTGACGGCAGTCAGTGTTGGGAGTGGAGTGGCCATTTGACAGTAGGCAGTGTTTCATTTTTTGTTTGGTGTTTGTATTTGCAAGTGTTTTCCACTATGTGTCTTCTAGATATAGAGAAAAATGATGTATAATGTAAGTAGGGAAAAAGACGTGTATTTGAGGCATTAGGACCAATTATAAGGATAGGATTAAAAAAGATACAACATTGGATGAAATTTGCTGTAAATTAATGCTAGATTTCACAGAGCATTCAAGTAGAGAGAGAAAATCTGTTGGCAAGTATTTATTTTCACCCCTTCATCCCTATAAGTTCATGACATGTTACATTTTGCTTTCTCTCATACAATCTATCAAATAGACTAATTCAATTGCAATTATGGCAGAATCCAATGACAGGTTTTTTTTTAAACCTGTAACTAAGGACAAGACAGAT
Organism: Schistocerca cancellata; assembly: GCF_023864275.1. NCBI lineage: Eukaryota > Metazoa > Arthropoda > Insecta > Orthoptera > Acrididae > Schistocerca > Schistocerca cancellata. Next base: position 927,761,199 of record NC_064627.1, on the reverse strand, counting down.
CAAATATTTATGAAAATTTGCAATGATGTGATTTTGACGTATTCCTGGCATGGCTGATTGATGATTGGGTACTGAGAAACACATCATTTGCACTGACTTGTAGTATAATGATAATTTTTTAATTATTGTATTGTAAATGTGCGTACAAAACGCTCTAATGACCAAAAAGAATGAAACTTTGGTGGCTTCCTTCATTAAAATTTGTTACAAGGTGTGACAAAGTGTGACAAAGGATGTTCTCATGCTGGTTTCAGATAGAAGCGGCAATAATGGTATTAATTCCTTTGCATCACACGAATTAAGCTTTGACAACTATATTATTTGGAAGAATGTCACTTAATTAATAAAAACAGAACATTAAATTAACCACTTTCTGCTCTAGAACAGAGTTCTGGATCGTGTGAGGGAGTCAACAATAGCACACCAGGTTTTTTAATGTTCAGATGAATTTACAGGTTCAACTAATGATCAGTATAAAACAGTCACATTACCAAAATGGAACTTGTAAAGGAAAATGCATGTGACAACTCATAGTCTGTCTGAAGTAACACTCGAGATTTTGATTTGACTTTGTAGAATAAAAGCTAAATTTTTGGTTGGAGTCTCCCCTTAGGGCATTTCTCATTTGTGGATTTATTTTTTAATTTTTTTATTTAGTTCTTTTACTGCTGTTAAAACTAATTCCATTGAAATCTCTGTTTATAATGTAATGGAAATTTAAGTAATTCCACAGCAAATGAGTGGGGCCGAGACATTAAATGCTCATTTAAGTTTCTAAATTATATTGGAGAACTTAGTTCTCTAGTCATGATGTACAAACATACAATTCTAAAAATTGCCAGCATGCTATTTGTATGTCATAAAACAGGAAACCAGATAAAGTGATCCAATATCAACCCCAAGATACGAGATATTTAGGAAGACCATACAGTCAATGAACTGAACAGTTTATGCAGTCACAGAACAAGAGTATATCCAATACTGATAACAGAGAGTAACAATGAACCTTGGAAATTGTTCTGCACTCAGATACATTCCTAAACAACAAAAATTTTGAAAAGCTGTCCATTTCTACTCGTGCAAATCAGTGTAGGACACACCTTACATAAGCATCTATGTGTCTTTTTCCTCACTTGTACAAAAGAGCAGGTACAGCTCTGGATAAAAAGAAAAAAATGATAATTTATATTGAAAATATTGTCAGATAGAAAGGTGTTATCAGAAACTTTTAGCTAAAGCTGAGTAGCTATAATTCACTTACCTTTTCTGTTACAGGTGTCATGTGTCGTCAGAAGAGATCTCTCCAGGAGGTCATCTCATTTACAGCGGACCATCCATATCTCTTTTTTGTATTACACAAAGACAGTAACACAGTTTTATTTTGTGGGCGGTTTTCTTAATTTAACATTTTTCCTGTACCTCCATTATAGGAGTAATAAATGATAATATACATGAACTCTGTGTTATATTGATCCTGGTGTTGAGTTTCAAGTTTTAACTATGAATACCAATTTTTGAGCATAGAAATTCCAAGATTGAAATAGTAAACAAACAGTTGATTTGAACATTATTGGCCATCCACTTTGCATTGGGAAAAACTCTTTCCTTTTTTCTTGTTCACTGTTTTTTCTCTCCCACTTTCCACTCTTTTTTCTCTTCCACTTTCATATTTCTATGGTTGCAATGACACCATCAATTTAAAAACAGGTGAGAGGATAGAATCTGGCCACTTGGAGGGGATAAGATGTATTGGTCATGGCTGGAGTAGGTAGTTGTTGGAAGGCAGAACAGGGGAGAAAGCTAGCTCAGCTTCAATAGCAAATTTGGTCTTAAACAGCCACAAATAATATCAGATGCTAATGGAATGGTGCAAGACATATGACACTCACTTACCAGCCCACTCACCAAGTATTCTATGCTGTTTAATGCATCTAAGTGTATCTCATCAATCAGCTACAGGTGAATGATTGCCTTTCTTCATTTTTATCCATGGGTTTTTCATTTTCCAAAGCCAGATTCCTGAGAGCACAATGAGCAACTACTGGTGTTCAAAAGAGTAGCAAAAGTAGGGAAAGAGAAAAATGAAAACAAAAAAGTTGAAAAAATACAGTAAAGAATTACCAAGATTTCTCTTCAACCAAAGTTATTTTACCTGTACGGAAGAAGACCACTCCTTGCTTCAAATACACTCTTGATCAAAAGATAACAAAAAGTGCAGCATTGAACCCACAATGGTTCACTCATGCCTGCACTTCCAGTGTGTCAAATGTAGTCTCTGTTTTAAGTTCAGTGTCGAAAATACACCATCTTTTGGAGGATAGAATCCTTAGATGTCGTTGAGTACCTCAGGTGCAGACTGCAGTCTCAATAAGACTGGCTGTTTAACACACTGTCTTTTCATGACTTGAGTGATGGTAGGCCAATACAATATCAATTACAAGAGTAGCTGCTCCATTAAAAGACTGGCACCTGACCTTAACTCCACAACAAAATCTAAAAATGTCTGTAGAGATTACATCTACCTCTGGAATTGGAAGTTTCTCACTGAACTATGTAGTGAAAGCTCAGATAGTTTATATGTGAACGAGAAATATGGCTGTTTATCTCTCACTCCAGACAGTTCAAGAATTAGCTTGTGTACTGTAGAGTCAGCAATATTGTTCATATACAAATGGATTCCACCATCACAGAAATGCTGAAAGTGTTACAATAAATATGGCAGCAGCATCATCACCACCACCACCAAGAGCAACAGGTGAAACACCAAGAACTGCATGGAAGGATGTGTGGCATAGCAAGAGGTGTGCCAGGATCACACATTCAAGCTACTTCTGCAACAAAAACAATCATTGGAGCTGCTCCATTACAATCCATAGCACTGCATCCACCATCTCCAGTGTTTCCAGCTTTCCATCCAGCAAAGAGGACTAACCATCTTACTTTAAATGACCAATTTAGCATTTCGAAGCATATTAAGATAACAGACTCATAGAGTTTTGGTATGCATTTCATTCTCTTTCCTGTGGTGACTCAGAACTGTATAAATTGATTTAGAAATTTCTCAACATGTCATTAACTTTCTAAGAAATGTGTGGTTAGTAAAGTGACAGTTTCAGAAACACCTTCTTGTGATGGCTTATGTTTAAGTTTTCAACTTTCGTGTAAATGACCACACCTGTCACATGAGGCATGAATAGCAAATCTTTGCTACGTCAGTTGCACATAGGCTTTCACAGTCATGAAACATTGCAGTGTTTCAAGTACTGTTGTCATCAAAACCATCCTCCAATGAGCCTGAGGGAGAAGTTCAGGTTGATTACACCAAACAACACCCATTTTGCAGTAGTTCATTTATTCACCTAAACACATGCAAGGCTCACAAAGAACTTAACATGGCAGAACAGTCCAAAGACAATGCTCAGAGTCCAAAGACAAATGCATATTGATGCTGGTGTCGACCTCATCGGTGTCACAAGCCTTCGTCAGAAGATTTGGTATGTACAACATTCACAACTGAGAGGCATTATAATTAATATAGAGAGATCGACTTTGATTGTACCAATTCTTTATTCAAACTGCAACTGTTCTCCCATCTTGATGACCACCGCTGTACTTAAAATTACTATTTTGCTGTTGCAGCAACTTCAGACAGTTGCATTAGACATTAACCTTTGCTATGATGTGGTAGAATAAGAACACTGCAAAGACCTATTATCAACTTCAAAATTACAGTAACTGACAAAGTTTCATACACCTGAACATTTTTTAAAATTCTGAAACCAGTTGTGATTTGAATAAATAATTACTGCAACTGAAGTGGATCTCTCTAAATTAATTATCTGTGTCAGAAGTACCCACTGGAACACACTATTGATTCAAGGTGTCAGCCTAACGGAAGGACAGATTAAAATGACAGAAACAGGCAAACCAAGGCACACACATTGAGTGAAGCAGTGAAGATTCAAGAGGATGACAACTCAAATTCCAATCTGACCATCCAGAGTTAGGTTTTCTGTGGATTCTCTAAATCACTTAAGGCATGGCTGAGCTCTGTGCTTGTGCTCTGTCTCTAAAGACTTTTTTGTTGACAAATATTAAACTCTAATCTTTCTTCCTGACACACTCAAAAATAAGTACAAGATCTGACGCACAAACTAACTCTGCTGTCATTTCCAGACCATTTTCAAAGTTGTGGCAGGTAACATTGTCCATTCTTCACATTAGTCTGTGATTCATATTACAAACCTGGCCACATATCAAGTGTTCCTAAAAACTAACAGTTCATCTGGAGACCTGCTGAACTCTCATTAGCTCATATTATTACTCGGGTACAAATAATCCTTACAAGTTATCTACAACACTCTGCATTAACCATTAAGAAGAGCTATTCCAAGTAGATCCACGAGTGGTACACACATTAATCAACATTGGTACATATCATAAACTAACCTTACCAGAGCAGTATGTGTTACCATTTACCAAACAACCAATTCCAATCAAGGGGTGTCTTTGTGGCTGAAGTCTCATATAAGGAGATAGCTCAAGTATCAAGATTTTAGTAGCAACAGAATGTGCAATGACCACTACAATGGGTCTCAATGCTTTCACACTTTTTGTGTTTGCTGTCAGATGGGACCAGGCAGATATTATAACATTAAATGAGATCTAGATTACTGCATCGAATAAGGAATCTTTGCAACCAATGACTGTAATGTGGTGGACCCAGGTTCGATTCCCACTACTGCCAAGGATTTTTCCTTGGTTGGAAGATTGAAATAGGATGCACTCAGCTTCACAATGCCAACTGAGGAGCTTTTTGACTGAGAAGTAGTACCTCAGAAGTCCAGATAACAGCCAGGAGAGTGGTGGGCTAGTCCCATGTCCCTCCATACTGCATCCAAATGACACAATTGGCAGAGTATGACATGGAAGTCAGTTGGTCCCACTTGGCCTGTCTGGATCAGATTGCAGGGCTTTCATTGCTTTGGAATCACCTCCAGTAGTTGGGTAATGCAGTAGTAATTAAGAAACCCAGTGGCTTCTTAGGGTTACCTATGGAAGGATTTTAAGGCAACTATAAATTCTCAGTCAGCAATGAAATTAAATCTTATATCAAGACACGGAGAGCTGTTGTCAGAACTCAAGGGCAGCTATTTTTTTTTAACTTTGCCTGACAGAATTATATTTACAACTAACCTATAAGTAATGAATTGCAAGAAACATCTATGCAGAAGACACCCTTCAGCTTTAATTATTTGTGGTAAGAAGAGCTCCAGCCATATTTCAGAGGCATCTGGGACATCAAACAGTGATGTTTCTTATTGTGTGAAATATTTAGATGACATAACAGTAATTGTTTAGCCTCAGAATCATCATCTCTAAAACTCCCGAACAGTTTCCAGCCACACCTATGATGCAGAATGAAACTCCAGGTAATGCTTCTGTGTCTAAGTTCAAGGAAGGAGCATTAGGGTTTAATGTTCTGTCAATAACAAGGTAATTAGAGATAGGCCAAACTTTGTGCAATTCTAGGAAATATTAATTACTGTGCACAGTCTATTCCCCTTGGTGCTGATATTTCACTGTCCTTAATCATGCTGTGACACAAAGATGCAAACTCTGAATGGTCCCCAGTATGTGACCAAGCATTTCAAACACTTGTGTAGATTGATACACGGCCAGAAAACTGTTGACTGAAACAGCTTTTCACATCATCACACAGATGGCTCTGGCAAATAAGTTGTGTTTCTTTAGGGCACAGATTGTGGCACCAAATAATTATTTCTAAGTGGGGAATAATTTACACAATCTATGTGTGTCGTATCACCTGTACAATTCAATTGCTCATAACACGTAATTTTGCATGCATGTGCGTTTTCCATTATGTATAAAGTTTTTAAAATTACAATTTTTTTAGTTTACATTATTTCTTATTACATTGTAATTCATGATAAATTTGAGTTATAAGGACATTTTTGGATAATCCACTGACTGACACACTTTTTAAAAGTATCCCCTCAATATCTTAACTTCATTTGGTAACAGGTTTTAAAAACAGCTCCTTTGACATAGGGACTTTTCTCTGTTAAAGTTAATCTTCTGTGCGAAAATCTTTTCTATGCCTTGTTTCATAGTTGTGGATATCCATGTTCCTTTTTGTGATCTTAGTGTCTTCTTTCACTAGCATTACAGTTTGTAGTATATACATGGTTATAAACTGTGAGAATATTGTGTCTAATGAATAGGGGTTTGCAAGAAGTTCCTGGTTTTACTTTTGCTACGACCCTCAAGGCTCGCTTCTACAGTATGAAAACCTTTTTCATATTAGTTTGGCATATCTCACATCACCGTACTATTCCCTAAGACAAGGAAGGATATACTAATCCATAATATACAGACCGTAGGGTTTCAGAATTAAGATATGATGATAATCTTCTTAATACATATAGACTGGGTGTTATTTTTTTTTACAGACAGAATCAGCTTGCAGCTTCCATGAAAGTCGATCATGTATGCATAGACGCAAGAATTTACAATCTATATAGGTTTTTGGTAGAATTTAGGTTCTCTCTTTCAAAGTGAGTTCTTGCCTTTTCAATAAAGTTATGTACCTCTTTACCTAGGCTGGGCTCAGTGTCTGCATAGCAGACACCAGATATATTGTGTGCATACATGGTGATCAATTGCTTATTATCAGGAGACCTTGGGAAATCATTTACACAGCATATGAATAGGACTAAACCTGAAATGGAGCCCTGAGGAACACTAAAATGTATCTTTCTTATACTTGACCTTCTCCTCTCCAGTATTTCTCCCACAGAGTACATAATCTCTGTGCAATGCTGTCTACCTTTCAAATATGTTTGTAGCAATTGCATGAATTTTTCAGTGACACCACTCTTTGCAATTTTTGATAAGAGCACATCATGATGTACTCTATCAACAGGCGTGAGAGGTCCAGAAATATTCCTGCTGCTTGGGATTTTTCATTTATTTATTTTCAAGTACATGATGGAGAAGTTGTACTGCTGCTGACATGGTACTTCGACCTCTTCTGAAACCATGCTGGAAATCACTTAATATATCAGCATTGTTGTAATGTTCCAGGATTTATTTTAATATTATTTTCTCTATCAGTTTGCTGAAAGTTGAGATTAGGGCAATGGGTCTGGAGTTCTGCACGTGCTTTATTTCCCCATTTTTGTGTATTAGTGTCACTACGGTCAGTTTCAACTTGTCGGGGAACAACCGTCTTCGAGAATATAGTTTATTAGATAAACTAGCGGTTTCATTAGTTCATGTTTGCATTTCTTCAATAGATATGGATCAATTTCATCACCAATGCAAACTCCAGGTTAGAATATTAACAATATAAGAAAAGACAGATGTCACATTAAGTTGTAGATAGGCACCAAGAAAAGAGACTCACACATTGGCTTTCGGCCAAAGCCTTCATCAGAAAACTAATGTGTAGTGTTTTTTCATTGTGCCTGCCTGCAACTTAATATGCCATCTTTACAGCAATTAGCACTCTTATCTTTTCCTATGTTGTTGCCATTATATGTGCAGTAATAAGTGTCTTGCCATTACAAACCAAATACCTTTAATAACCGTATTTGGACCCTGAAATCAAAGAAAAGATAAGACAGCAGTAAAAGTGATGAGCTTTATTCTTGGGTTATTATATAACAAGATAACATACCAACAAACCACCCATTACACTGTTGCAGATACATTCTCCTAACTATCAATAGGATTGGACCCTAAGCATTAGATAATAATGAGGTTGATGTACCAAGCTTCAGAAAGTTCTCATTAGTTTTCCAGTAGCCACACACACAACTGCAAAAGCCACCAACAAGGAATGTTGGTGAATGTGGCTGTATGGCTCCTACTCATTGACTCATTTGTAGCCCAAAGGAACCTCTGCTGCAAACATTTTTTACACTACAACAGAGGTGGCAAAGAACTTAGCTAGCGAGCCGCAACCTGGCATGAGTGCCATAGCACTCAACCTAGCTGGCACATTTCCCGCACCAACACACCACACAGCCTGAGCCTGAGGAGGGGGTAACCTGTGAGCTTGCTGCGCTTAAATGCCAATGCAGTTGCACTGTGTACACTTTGTTTAATATTTCACACTTATCAACAACATAGATAAAAAGACGATGATATTGAATTCTTTTGGCACACTGTAGACATAACTTTTATCCTGTACAGACTGTCGGCATATGGACAGATGCACAAATGGACAGATGCACAGAGTTTCACACATTTTCATACTCAGGTAGCCAAGAAATCATGTCTTATTTACTTTCATAATTGAAAAAAGTCTTTCACACACATATGTTGATCAGAATATTGTAGTATTTTTGCAACTTCATTTGGAGACATGGAAACTATAAGTGGAAAGCAATGTCCTGGACAATTTTAACATTAGAGTGACTTGTCTTTAAAATGACAATTACATTTCAGATCAGTCAGTTACATCTGCACATGAACAAACAGCAAACAGTTTCAAACACAGATGAAAAATTGGCAGTCTTCAAAACATTTAGAAAACTATTCTTTTATCTCTTTCAAGGGTACAATGAATTCTTCAGAACTCACATTTTCTTAAATACCAGTGAGCTTAGGGAACTGGATTGATTCGTGTCATCAGTTTCTCCCTATGCTCCATGCACTAAAATTTAGCACAAAGTGCTTTTTGATGTACATAACTATGAATCCTGTATGTCGATCGTTGTAATATTTTGCTTTTCGGATGCCAGCTAAATCTTTATATTCAAATAAGGGAAACTCCAAGTAGGACTACCAACAATGAAGGAAGAGACAGATTGCTACTTGCCATAAAGAAGACACATTTAGTTGCAGACAGGTGCAATTAAAAGATACTTACATAATATTTTCAGCCACAGCCTTCATCAGTAAAAGAGAGACACACACCACTCATAAACACAAGCAAGCACACCTCATGCACACGACCGCCAACTCCTCGGCTGGAATGCAACTATCACATGGTATGCAATCATCACTCTGGAGGGGCCGGGGAAGAGGAGGGGATAGTAATGTACAGGTGGGGAGAGAGAGAGACGAACGATGTCTGTGGAATATGTAGGGACTAGAATGCCAACAGGCAGGAGGTTGTGGGGCTGGAAGGTGGGGAATAAAGGAGCAATTTGTGTGTAGGAGTAAAGGTGAGACCTTTGGATAGGACTGAAACTTCCGTGGAGCTGAAGCTTTAGGTGGAAAGGTTAACCCTACACCCAAATGTAACCATTTTGGACTTCATCGGGTTACCTTCCATTTGGGAAGTGGTTGCACTCAGCGACTGTTATATTGACTTGTAAATTATAGATTGCAGCAATCAGCCATCGTTTTTAAATTTTATTATGCAGATCTAGATTTTGGCTAGAAGCTAGCCATTCTCAATGCACTATTATTTTTGCTCAAAGCATGTAAGTCCCTGTTGATCGGGCTTCACCCACAGTTCATTTAATACTACGTTTTGAACTTATCAATGACCTACTTTCCTTCCCCTAATTCTTGCAATGGAAGCACTTCTTTGCTCCCAATACCTCCAGCTAAAACACACTAATTCCAACATTGAACCCTGCCTCTTCCAGTTCATATCACCATCCAACCATGATCTGCCCATCTGCCCCCCCCCCCCCCCCCTCCACCCTTAAGTCCGTCCCCATCCCATCTAACCATATGCTGGTCACCTTCCAAATTAGCCACACCATCCTTCTCCATGCCCCTTCCACAGAACACCAACCTTTCAGTAGAAGAAAGAACAGCTATACACTACCTCAAAACAAATCCCGACCTAATCATCTTACCTGCAGACAAATGTTCCACCACTATTATTAATCACAGTGGCTACCTAGCAGAAGGCCTCTGCCAATTATCAAACTGCTCTGCCAGAGTGATCCCATCCCAAAAGTCCAACACAACCTCCAATCCTTGCTTAAAGCCTTAGGCCCTTCCCAGAACATCTCCCTAGAATCCATTTCCCTCCTCAGCCCTATGGCACTCTGCACACCCACCTTCTACACGCTACCAAAAATCCACAAATCCAGCAACCTTGTATGCCCTCTTCTGGCTCGTTATTGTGCCCCCACTGAGAGTATTGACCAACACCTCCAACCTATTGCCCACACTCTAGCCTCCCGTGTTAAAGACACCAAGCACTTCCATCTCCCCCATCCCTACCCCTTTACCTCATGGGTCCTACTCATCACTGTTGACAGCACCTCCCTATACACCAGCTCATGCTCATGGTCTTACCGCTATTGGACACTGCCTTTCCAAATGTCCTTCACACTCCAAACCAAATACCTCACTTCTTGTACACCTTACTAACTTTATCCTAACACACTACTTCTCATTTGAAGGGAAGATATATGCCTTTCCAAATGTCCTTCACACTCCAAACCAAATACCTCACTTCTTGTACACCTTACTAACTTTATCCTAACACACTACTTCTCATTTGAAGGGAAGATATATAACAAATCTGCAGCACAGCCATGGGCACTTGGGTGGCACCCTCCTATACCAACCTTTTTATGGGCCGTCTAGAGAAGACCTTCCGAGCCTCCTCAACACCTTCTCTCCCATTCACTTCACATGGTCCTCCTCAACCCAGTGTGCCACCTCCTAGATGTTGACCTCCTCCTTTCTGATGTCTCCACCTGCACCTCTGTCCACATTAAACCCTCCAAACACCAACAGTACCTGCATTTTAACAGCTGTCAGCTCTTTCACACCAAAAAATCCCTCCCATACATCCTGGTCACCTGGGGACAGAGTATCTGCTGTGACAAAAGCTCCCTTGCTCAATGTGCAGAGGGTATACCAAGGCCTTCACAGACACACAGTACCCCCAGACCTAGTCTGCAAACAGATCTCCCGTGCCATTTTCCCTCACACCGCCAATCCTCCCACCACCCCAAGAACCAGCCACAAAGTAGTGTCCCCTTCATCACTCAGTACCACTTTGGACTGGAACAACTGAACCACATCCTTCACCAGCGCTTTGATTACCTATTGTCATGCCCTGAAACAAGGGACATACTCCCGAGATACTTCCCACCCCTCCTAGAGTGGTGTTCTGTCACCCACCCAGCCTCCACAACATCCTAGTCCATCTCTATGTCACTCCCAATCCCCACTCCTTGCCACAAGGATCATACCTCTGTGGAAGACCCAGCAAAATATGCCCAATCCACCCCCACAGCACTTCCTATTCCAGGCCTGTCACGGGTTTATCCTACCCCATCAGGAGCTAGGCCACCTGAGAAAGCAGCCACACTATTTAGCAGCTCTGCTGCATTCATTGCATAGCCTTTTATTTCGGTATTACTACCAACCAGCTGTCCACCAGGATGAACGGCCACCGCCAAACTGTGGCCAAGAGCAAAGGAGACTACCCCTGTGGCGCAAAATGCAGCAGAACATAATACACTTGATTTCAGTGGCCACTTCACTCCACAAGCAATCTGGATCCTTCCCTCCACCACCAGCTTTTCTGAACTGTGCAGATGGGAGTTACCCTTACTACACATTCTCCACTCCCATAATTATTCTGGCCTCAGCCTACAGTAACTACTGTCTCCACACCCTTCACCCAACAGTTTCCAACCCTGCTGTCCTGTCATCTACTCCCTATTCTCATCTCCCACCCTGTTTATTTGCTGTCCTCTGCAAACACATCTGCCTGTCTTTCTCTGCTCCTCTCCCTTTTCCCTCACCTCACTATCCCACAACCTCCCGACACTGCACCTGTTGGCATTCTAGTACCAGCACACCCCACCAGACAGCATTCGTCTCTCTCCCCACCCATACACTACTATCCCTTCCCTTTCCCCACCAACTCCAGATTGCTGCTTGTATCCCACGTGATAGTTGCATTCCGGCCCGAGGTTCTGGAGTTGGCAGCCATGTGTGTATGAGGGTGCTTGTTTGTGTGTATGAATTGTGTGTGTACCTCTTTTACTGATGAGGGCTGTGGCCAGTAGCATTATGTAAGTGTGTATTAATTGCACCTATCTGCAACTTAACATGTCTTCTTTATAGTAAGTAGCAATCTGTCTTTCCCTACATTGCTAGTAAATCTTTAAATTCTTTCTGCACATTACTATAATGTCATTTCATAGCAAATTTGGAGTACCTGTCACTTAAGTGACTGCACAATATGTATCGAAATTTCTCATTCCTCTCTTCTGTCATTTTCATTAATTTTTACAGCCATGTGACAACAGATAGCCAGACTACCTCTTTTTGTGCAAAGTCATTGGACTTGTGAACGTCCTTCATACCACAAACAAATAGTGAAGGGTAAACAGTGCTGTGTCTATGATTCTGCCAAACTGAAGAGAGTTTTGCTGATCGGAAAATACCACAGTGCAATATTCAATGAAATGGTATGTTGCTTTGGATACTTCCGGGAAGGAACAAGCAAAGCCAAGACAGGCCAGACCTTAGCCCACCCATGGCTGCATGTGTGGATTTTGGTACATGTCAGTAATTGGAGGCATGCATTGCACAATGCATTCTGAATGTGAACCCAGTGACACTCTGACCTGTTGTGATACATACTGTTTCTCAATTTCAACTTGTGGAAGAAAACGGCAGACAGCATACTGAGTAGGTCCTGCACCAGTCTCGTGACTCATGCCATTGTTGGTTTTTAAGCACTTCTTGGTTTCGGGGCAGTTAAAAACTGATTTTACCCATCCAATGTGGTAAAAACCTTGCTGTGGTGGATGGGAGTGGTTCCACAACTGTTGAATGCCAAACTTCTGTGTCATGCAACTTGCTCGTACAGTAGATTTAATGAACAACTCACACCCCGACTCATGCCAAAGCAATTAGAGGAATTTTTCACAAGGTTTTCAAACAAATGACGTCTGCACCATACCATCTGCAGAGACACAGAGCAGATGCGAGCAGCAAATGATGAAAACAGGTGGGGCTGACCTAACAGTGGCAACAGTAAAATCTATTCCTTTTGTTATAACTTCCTTGCATGCTGTGTGGTTCTTTACTGGATACAGGAGCAAGGAAAAGATGCTGTTCATGAGCAGAGAAATCAGGTATTAATTTATTCCACATCTAATATCAAATAGTAAAAATAATACATAACTTTGGCGCTGTAGTTGCAGGGTCAGTTGCTAACAGTAGCTTTGAATGTTGAAAATATATAGGTATTGCAGATTTACAAATAAGTCAGTCTTCATTAAATGAACAATTCAGTAGATCACGAGCCCTGGCCACTATGAAAGTCTGTAAGTGTTATTCAACTGGCAAACACACAAAATGGGCTCAATGCATGAATGTTCGAACTTGATACAGACACTGCTGGAGCTCAAGAAAGGGGATACTTGCATATTATTGGCACTGGCTTAATTGTTCATGGATGTGCGCCCATGCCACTGTAGAGGCTGTAGGAAACGCGGCAGCTTAACTGGTGGCACATGTATTTGAAAGCGCATTTGACCGGATACCATCTGATACGACACCTTTCAGAAAGGAAAATGTCCTTCATAGATACTCCATGGAAGACAACCACGAACTTTATTGCATCTCTCATATCCTCAGCACTATTGGACACTGTCAGATCTCTACTATTTTGTCCTCTGGCTCTAAGTGCATGCAAATTTGAGAGATCACTGCGCTAGGCACCAGCCAAAGTGAGATTCACACATGGCCACGTAATGTACACTAATGTCATCAAGAATGGTGCTGTTTGATGCCACTAATTGATCTCCGGTCACTCCACAGTAATCTCCATGAGCCAAAGAGGAACAGCTTCAGAAAACTCACCTATTACAATCTATAGGACAGCAGGACTCTGTGCCAGCAGATACCACAGTCAGGGACAAGCAGTCTCACCTCAAATAAGGGCAGCACAGGTGACTCAGATAGTGACAGCAAGTAGTCAGTGATAGAAATCTTCAGGCCTTTCTTACATGACTGCCTCCCACTGCAGCTGTCCCAGCAGTGGTCTGATTACTCAGACGATATCACCATCTATACAGATGACACCACCCAGAACGATGCTGTGGTAGAAGACCATCATCATCTTCACTGGACACTCGATTGCCTCCACCTGCTATCCCCTGGGGTCAACACCACTTGATATGCTTCTGGCCACTTACCTGTCACTTAGGAGGAAGAGATTTGGTGCCTGGAAATAATAAAAATGACAACACTGAACAAGAGATGCTGCAAACCAGAGATTGTTGCCTCCAAAACAGCAGCTTGTCATTGGTGGCATCATTGATTCAGAAGCTAAGACCAAGGACACAGGCCATGCTCTTTGCATGTTACAGGCATTTACAGCCAGTGACAGTGACCACTGTCACTTTATTTACACCTCTTTATGCTGTGGAAGAAATTACACATTAACCAGATAGCTCTGGTGGCTGACATCATGTACTATTATTAGATCTTAGGAGGACTTCTACTGGGACTGCTGAAGTACTTTTTGGTAGCTTTCTTTGTTTTGACTCAAAGATTTGAGTCTACACTTCAGTAGCTCAGGACACCCACTCTATACAAGGTGTGAGAGAAAAGTAATGAAACTGACAGTAATCTGGCAATGCTGTGTTGTTCTGCTTGTGTAGGCCAATGTGTTCATTCCTTCCACATGCTCAGTCCAAATTTCAGTTATGTACAGCCACCACGTAATTTTTGAGAGCACCATCAGTGAAGTTGTGAGTTACAAAAATGGGACTGTGGAATTCAGACCAATGTTATGCAATCAAGTTTTGTGTTAAACTTGGGAAATCTGTGAGCGTTACCTCTGATAAGGTGAAACAGGTCTATGGAGAACATTCCCTATTAAGAGCACAAGTTTTTTGCTGGCACAAATCATTCTTGGAAGCTGAGAACATGTTGAAGATGAACCTCGCTCAGGGAGACCTTCAACTTCAAAAACTGACCAAAATGTCAAATCAGTGCATGTTCAGATCAGACTGGCATTTAGCAGTAAGGACAATGGGTGACCTGTTAAACGTCTTCACCATACATCAAATTTTGACCAAAGATTTGCACATGTGCCAAAACACCTGACAACTGAGCAGAGGACAACTGACGAAACATGTGCGTTGTTCATCTTGAGATGATAGCCAATGACCAAATGATTTTTGAGTACAATCCTGGGTCAAAGCAGCAAAGTGAAGAGTGGCACACTTAGACATCTCCATGACAAAAAAAAAAAAAAAAAAAGCCTGAATGAGAGAATCAAAACAATGCTGATTTGTTTTTTGACAGTAGGGTATCATGCATAAGGAACGTATTCCTCCAGGACAATCTGTCAACCAGGTGTTTTACAAAGATGTCCTTGAAAGGCTCAGGAAAAGGGTGAATCAAGCGAGACTGGACACTGCAGACATGTGGATGCTCCGTTATGACAACACCCTATGTCACATGAACATGTCCATTACTGAATTTTTTACCTCAAAAGGCATTCCTGTTTTTCCACAGCCCCTCTATTCACATGATCTGAGTTCTCGTGACCTTTTTTATCCCAAAATTGAAAAATGTCTCAGAAGGACGACATTTTGAGATTCTGGAGAACATTCAAAAGAATGTGACCATGTTACAGGGCCCTACAGGTTGAAGCCTTTAGTGCTGCTAAGAACACTGACTGTTGGTGCATAGCTGCCGAAAGGAACTACACTCAAGGGGACAATATTGTTGTTTGAAAAAAATAAATAAAAATTTCAGTAGATAAAAAGGTCAGTCTCATTACTTTTCTTGCACACCTCTTACAATAATGAACTGTTTTCTGATTACTTCAACCATTCATTTACTTTTTGTAATTTTTAAAATTTAATCTACAGGTATGTCCAATTATAAAACCGCGGGTAACTGAAGAAACATGATCTTCAAGACATGAAGTTCACTACAGTTTGAAGTGGGCTGCTCATTGCACATTTATCTATAGTGAAAGAGGTGGCCAGTACAATCACAAGAACATTGTGGAAAGAGACCTAGCTACAGGTTTGGGGACCTGGAGTGAAAAGGTAGTGCTTCCAAGGCTTCCAGATCTTTATAAAATGGTCAGAGAAATGCTGAGAAGTGGAAAGTTGACGTGTAGCAACCACTTGTGTGACTTTTTGACGGTTTAACAATATTATGAAAAGGATGGGCTGCTATTCACTGTAAAGGTGACACATCGAGTTGCGGACAGCCACAACATAAAGACTTAAGACACTGAGCTTCCGACAAAGCCTTCTTCAGAGAAGAAAAGAAACACACAAAGGCACACATGCACCCTCAAGAGCACCCCCCCCCCCCCCCCACACACACACACACACACACACACACACACACACACACAAAAAGACACACACGACACCACTATTTGTGGCGGCTGCGGCATTCTGGTAGCAACAGCCGCCATAGATAGCAGTCATGACGTATGCCTCCTTGTGTGAATGTGTGTGTTTCCTTTACTTTTTTGAGGAAGGCTTCGGCCAGAAAGTCACTGTGTAACAGTTTTTTCATTCTGTCCGTCTGCAACTCAATTTTAAGGTGAGTCACAATCTATCCTTTTCATAATATTGTCGTTATTACAACCTGGACTTTCCACGTTTTTATTTTCAGAGATTTAGTTGGTCCAGTCTCTCTTTACGTATAAATATCACAACAGCATTATTATGGTTCATATACTTTTCATGTGAAGACAACCATCATATGGGAAGAGCAGTGAGATTTCTGGACCTGCATTATATAGAGCACATTTGGAATATATTGGTACCACCAAGGATTTCCCTGATTTATGCACAGGTACTTCTCAGGAATACAGTTATTGAACCATCTCATAGACAGCATGACAAGTCACTTGTTCACATGTGTGGTGGTTAGAGGTATAGTCTTTTTGTTGAAAGTAATTTTCTGCTAAAAATGACTTTACAGAACGATATGTCCCTCTACTTTCTGGACTTACTACTTACATGTTCTGGATAATCTAATACACTAAATACCTTGTAATTAAGATTTACCTTGTTCTACACTTCTAACAGCCTGTTTTGAGAAAGTGTCCTTTATTTTTTTGGGATGCAACTGTATAAAGCTTATGATATTTATTTACATTTTTTTCCAGTCTCTGAATGAGTAAAATTAAATAGAATTTAAGTGGTAGAACAATAAAACAAACAATACTATACTGGTGATTAATACTACTTTATTAAAAATTTTGTTTTGTATCAGTTTCATCCCTCTTATGAACTCTTATGAATTGTTTACACAGACTCAAAACTGAATTAGGAATGATGCTGTCATTGCATAATTTCACGTAATGCTATGAATGACATTTAAAAGCCACTTACGAAACACTACAATTTCATTCATAAACACATAATAAAATCTGACAATATTTGTACTTCGAGTGAATGGTCATAATAAAGAGACCAACTCTGTCCATGCTTTCATGTGGTCCACTTTCATCTAATCTCATTTGGTAAAGACACCTGACTTGACACAATCAATAGATTTACAATGACTTGAGACACTCAAAGCTTTTTCTGTTAATAACCAGTCCCAGGCAAAGATGTGACCATGTACTAACAGGCAATAAAACAATGCCCATGCAACAATAATCATTTGAAGAAAATATCTTTTCTAAACAACTTTTCATTGGCTGCTTTTGACAAGTTTCTGCTCTGTGACAAATTATCACTTCAGCAATTTCCATACACACATTTCTTTCCTGTGTAACACCATAACAGAGAGAAATAAGCAGATCTAATAAAGACTTTTCTCTCCTCACAGCATTTGTATTCTGCTCTGGTGTTCAGCAGCATAAGGTTGATTTTTCAGCAATGAGACTGGCTGCCTTCAGATGACAGCTAATTAATAATGAGTTTCAATGTTAATAAAAAAAATTATCACGGTGCTTATACAGAGCTCATTATTAATCAGTAGTCATTTGATAATGACAGTAATTCCATTACTCCACTAAGCCAAACAAGAAAAACACAAAATGAAGAGTTCTGCAAGTATGACAGAGAGCTTTTTTGATTTGCAGATTCCTCTACTTGCTCTCAAAACTCAGGTGAATACACAATACACAATCACTGAAAAAAAAAGTCTGATCTGAAGTAAGAAAATGATCAAGATTTCTTTAGCAAGGTATGAGAACATCAGATAAAAATAAATAGCCACTCATATGCACCTGCCTTTCAGCATCATTGTGCAAGCTGACAGAAAAATCTCTTTGTAATCATATATCTATGTTTGTACTTTCATCAGTGATTAATCACAAAAATGCTGTCAGTTACTTATGAATCCAGCACAGAGGCAATTTAACTTGCTTATTGCCAACTACATAAAAATTGTTAAATATAAAGCATTACGTAAATGGTAGACATCACAAGCATTGACATGTGACCCACCCATCTCTCTCTCTCTCTCTCTCTCTCTCTCTCTCTCTCTCTCTCTCACACACACACACACACACACACACACACACACACCTTCCTTGAATACAAACTGAAACCTACCAATCTGATTGCCTGGTGGTGGTTCACAATTCTGACATACATTTTAAGAAAAAAAAAAATACTTTAAGCAAGATCAGCATAATATTGCCAGGAATGAAATGTATATAACAGACTGTTGATACAACAGAAATTTTAAAAATGCATCAGAGATCAAAGAGGATATGCCCACCAATCACTGTCACAATTAAACAAGTTAGTATAATTTTGCTTTAGCTAGTATGGGTACAGAATTGTGCAGACTTCATAAAATTGTGAAATTTAAACCAAGTGCGCACACATACACACACACACATAAAAATGACACTGAGCTTTAATAATGGCAACACTACAATCACAGCAAGTAATTACTTGTTCATACTGTCAAAAAAATAATGGAATTATTTTAAAACAATGGTATCATTTGTAAGTTATCAGTACAAACACTGTCTTTTAGTTAAATAAATGGAAAAATTTGGAATGATGTACAACAATATAAACTTTTCAGATACATGCAGAAGCTCACAGCTGAAATTGTATTTCTTGTCAGAATCCACAAGGAAACAAATGGAAAACATGTAATAGTGAGAAACTGGACAACATAAAAAAGGTACAGGTAAGACCTTCCAATAAGAAAGTTCTTTAATTTATTAACAGTGAGAGATACAAAGCACATCAGCACATAAAATGGTATCAGATGTGGGAAAATACTGTGGTGGAGTGTACAAGTGCAGCGCCACAATGTACATTTTTGCAATATCAAAACACACAAATCATTGAAATGTATGCACTTTTGGTTTAAAAATAGTTTGTGTGTATCATTTGAGTTGCAGGACTCTCACTGTTTATGCTCTATTAATAAAGATAAATATGAGCTGAAATTACAAAATCTTACTTTTTCACTCAATTTTCATAGAAAGAAGTGCAACTTTTTTCTTCAAGCTCAATCATACCACTGCTAAAAGAAATGAGAGAGGCATGACATCAAAGATGGAAGCACAAGCAAAATTCTTTATCACAAAAAGAGAAAAGGTTCTCCATCATCATTAATGTAAATGCTCAGTGTCAAACATTAAAATATTTTACACACAAGCAGGTGTTGGCTATAAATGTCAGTGGTAATCAAAATTCTGTCTCATTTGAATATGATGGAATTATCAAATACAAAATTCTAAAATGTGTAAAACAACTGCTATTCAAGATACCACCATTGCCAACAATGTGATTATAATTCTTTAAACTGAATTCAGTCAATAACATATCAATTCTACCACTCTGCATAATGCAGCTATGAGGATACACACATCTCAAATGCATGTGCACAACAAGCTTTTGCACTTCTTCTCAGATCAGTAACATTCATTGTGTTTATTCTTGTACGTATGCACCAGTTATTTACATAATTCATACATCACGAATTAGGAAAAGAACTTATGCACCTTGCAATAACTGTGTCACACACATAGTAAACAGTACAATGAAAATGCCTCTACACTCTGTAAGAGGTCTTTGTCGATATGCCGCGTCATAAACAGAACAATCACTATTCTGTTTTTTGGGTGACTGGTGGAAATTCACTTTCATCATCAAATCGAAAACCACCTTTTGGGGGTGATTCTGTTGCAGCTGCCATCTCATGGAATTTTTCAGATTCTGAAAACACCAGAAAACCAAAAAATGAATGAAAATATTTCAGAATTATAATACAAAATAGTAAACATAAAAGCGTAGTATCATAGTTTAATATTTCTAGGTAGATGATTTACAATAATTTTAATTCATTTTCAACTTTCTTAAAAAATGAATATTGTATGCACAGTTTGCGTTATTTTATAGAACACTTACTTGCTAATGTTATTCACATTTTCAACTGGAACACTGTTTATCTACAGTTTACTAAAATTTAAAAAAAATAAATAAATAAAAAATAATTTTAAAAAATCTGGAGTTATTTTACCACCTGCTGTTAGACATAGTAAGATTGCTCCTACGATAAAATAAATTAATTTGTTACCTATGATGCTCTGTCACAAGCCAAATTCCCATTTACACAAAAATTTATAACATACTACATCCTGAAATACTGAATGTTAAACATAAAGTGCACTTAGTCTAAGACACCATGAACACAGCTCACAAAAAGAGTGTTCAAGGATTTGATTGCCAAACATTTACAATAGAATTTTCAAAAATATGCAATAACACATCAGAACACTATTGTTTGACACATGGTGAACTAACACCCCTACAAATGGAAAAGCTATGAAAGACAAAATATTTACAGTCAATTAAAAAACAGAAAAATATTGGCATTTATCAAAAGAGTGAGTCAATTCAAAAGCTCTGAAGCCAAGCTGGGGTCAATCCTGGGCAAGTTTGCATGTGAAGCAACAAATGATGTGAACTATCATCATCCCTCTGAGTTTACATAATAATCACTATTATGCTAACATAATATGCCATATAACAAAAGTAAACCTGCTCTTGCTTCTATATGGTAAGCTGTTTATGTGATCATACTGAACATTGGCAATAGCTGGATTTTCTTTCTGTTCCAGTTCATATGCCAAAGTGTTAACTTCCCTATAACTATCATTTTATCAACAAATGATGGCACATTCTATCTCTATACAGTACTCTCGCCTTATTCGCACCTTACATAACTCCTTTCTTTTATTCCGTTTAACTGTTTCAAAAGTCATTTGAGAAATAGCACTTGTATAGTTAGCTATATTATAAGCACATGAGTAAAATCATGTTTGATAATTCACACGAAAAAAATTTCATCAGTAACATGCAACAAAGCTGGGGTTCTAATGCACTTGTATCATCTACACTCTAAGTTTAAAATGATGAAAGCTTAAATTGTTATGTTCTCTTATCTTTCTTTGCATGTTAGAAAGAAATCTAGTTTAGTTTAAACCTCAAAGACAGGACAGGACAGGACAGGACAGAAATACAAGTGATTGAATACCATCTCCAACTATTTTTTTTTTTTTTTTTTTTTTTTACCTTTAGATTAACAGTACCTTTCTTATGCACAATGTTGTGAAAATCCATTTTATTTTAAAAAAGTTTAGTGTGACCTGATTAGAGACAAGTTGTTCCCAGAACATCTAACAATCTCCAAGAAGTTAAAATGATTTTTTCCAGCTGTCACACATTACTGAGCAATCAGTATCCAGAAGGGCCAGTAGATGCAGAACTAGGTAGCAGAGGCCATCTGGGTGAAATAAGAGGAGGAACAGAAGAAAAGAATGGAAGGAGAGAATTATGAGGCACCCAAGGAACTAACATGTATGAGAAAAATTTATGCAACCATGGTTACATAATGTTACTAAGGAGAAATACGCAAATAAGGTACACAAAGAATTTAATGTTTATCATTTACAGCAACACAATGTGGGTTTTCTTAAATAGTAATAGTTGTTTAATGTCCCTGATAACTTCTTTGCACAAATACAGCAATGCAGTCTATTAAAACGTGTTTAGCAGAGACTGATGAACAGTACTGGCTATCTGAAGATTAGTTTTCACTTCTCTCACTTTCCTCACAACATACCACTTTTGTTTTTGAAATTATAATTTATTAACTATAGTACACTGCTAGAAAAAATTGCAACAGCAAAAAATAATTAATGTAGGGTAATGATATTTTGGGAACACATTTGTCCAGATAACATATTTAAGTGATTCACACTGAAAGATCACAGGTTAATGTAAGCCTGAGATAAGCCAGAGCAAATAAGAAATGCTGGTACAGTAATAACCAGTGTAACTGACAGAATATTAAATGCAAGCATGCAAATTTGCATGCATTGTATTGTACAGATGGTGTATATCAATTTGTGGGATGGAGATTCATGCCTGTTACACTTGGTCAGTCAACACAGTTAATGCTGGGTGTGGATGATGCTGGAGTTGTCACCCAATGATGTCCCATATGTGCTCAAGTGAAGACAGTTGATTGAGTAGGCCAAGGCAACATGTCAACAGTCTGTAGAGTGTATTGGGTTACAAAAGTGGTCTGCTGGTGAGTGTTATCCTGTTGGTAAATATCCCTTAAATGGAGTTCATGAAAGACAGCACAACAGGTCGAAACCCCAGACTGATGTACAAATTTGCAATCAGGGTGCCTGGGATAACCACAAGAGTGCACCTACTGTCATGTGAAATCACACACCAGACCATAACTCAAGGTGCACATCCAGTGTGTTTAGCACACAGACATTGGTTGCAGGCCCTCAAACTGCCATCCACCTAAACAATACACGGCCATCACTGGCACCAAGGTAGAACCAGCTTCCATCAGAAAGGATGACAGACCTCCACTCTGTCCTCCAATGAGCTCCTGCTTGACATCACTGAAGTCATAAATGGTGGTGGTTTGGGGTCAGTGGAATGCATGCTACAGCATGTCTGCCTTGGAGCAGTCCTTGAAGCAACAAATTCTTAACAGTTTGTTGTGTCACTGTGGTGCCAACTGCTGCTCAAACTGCTGCTGCAGATGCGGTTCAATATGCCAGAGCCATATGCCAAACACAGTGGTCTTCCCTCTCAGTAGTGCCATGTGGCTGATCGTAGCCCAGTTTTCTTTCTACCACACATTTTTGTGGCCCTGCCAGTACTCATTTACAGTAGCTACTTTCCTGCCAAGCCTCTCTGCAATATCACAGAAGGAACATCCAGCCTCTAGTAGCACTATTACACAACCTCGTTCAAACTCAGTGAGGTGCTGATAATGGCATCTTTGTAGCCTTAACGGTATTCTTGGCTAACATCAACTCAACATGCCTAATGTCAAAGATAACTAATACTTGCAATCGTTACATTGGGTACTTAAAGCAAATCTGATTTGCATCCTCATAGTAGTGGTACTAGTGCCATTCTTATGCAACTGGCGTGAAATCTGAACAGACATCATCTTTCAGATGTAGAAACATGCCTACCAACTTTCATTTATATTGCACAACTCCTTGGTGCTGCGATTCCCCCCCCCCCTCCCCCTCCCCCCGCCGGTGTATTACTGAATAGCAGATCTTTACTTGTGCATTTCTCTACCTGTCACTTAGTTCTTGACTTTTCAGTTAAGGCAATAAAACAATGAAATTTAAAAAATATACATCAAGCAACTATCCCGCTTATGGCACACAGGAATGTGTCACCACTAAGGTGACAGAAAATAAGAGAAATTATAAATAGGAAGCATGTGTCTAGAATTCAACACACTGGAGTCTTCTCGAGGACCAGCAAGTGTGAAACAGGTACTTCCTTATTAATGAAAGGAGAAATAGTCAGGTAAAAACTTCTGTTGTAAGTTGTCTGATAAAATGATACCAGTGGCAGCTACCTGTGTTAGCTGCACAGAGCAGTAACTATACTCTGAAGGACTTATTATTATACCAGAAATATTACTTACCAGTGAATTTCTGACTGCTGAAAGTTTTCATCTATAGAACCAATTTGTTAGCAATACACTGGAGCTATCAACTAACAATGTAAAGTACATGTGCTTAAATGTCAGTCATTTTAAACAGTGCTCACTGATCAGTTGTAGAGACTCATCCAATACACTGTATTCACATTTCAGACGAGAGAAACATTAAGATGGATTCTAGGCACATTAGCTGCACCGTACTGAGGTTAAGTGATGCATTCTATATCACTAGTTTTTCATCTGACAGGTAATGATTTATCCTTTTAAAAGAACTCAGAAATTATTTAATTTTCTCAATATTTAACTTTGAGTTCTGGTCAAGGCATTAGAATTATTAAACTTTGTTACTTAATTCTTTAACTATATCCACCATGAGAAACTGCTACAAACTGTGCTTCAAACAGAGAAGTCATTTCACCCCAACTGCAAACACACAAATAAATCCTCTCCCTCACATAAAAACACAAACTGAAATATGATAGAACCCAACAGCAAAATAAACCTGTCATTACAGAATCTTGCAGTCTTGGAAGTCCAAAATTTATTCTTATGGAAAAAGAAACAATAGTCAGAAAAGTAGAGGAAACTGATTCTAAATGCACTTTTATTCCTGCACTCTACCGACACATGGGTCCGTTGTTAAATACAATCTTAGCAGGAATCTGATTTCATTAACATTTGGATTTTTCATTTCTGCTTGTAACTTCCACAGTTTATGAATACAACCGATACAGTTACAAACACATATAATAACAAAACTCACACAAATGGTACAGTGGAGACAAACTTGTGCTATTGAGATAAACAGGACTCATTGTGATCAAATATGCAAACACAAAATAAAATTAATATAGATGAGGGTAGGCTTATTTACTCAGAAATGTATATTCCTAACACAACTACATACTAACATCAACTGCATATGTAGTTCATTTTTCAATGAAAACACACACACACACACACACACACACACACACACACACACACACACACACACACACACACACATGGGGAGGGGGAGATGGGGGAGAGAGGGGGAGATGGGGAGAGAGGGGGAGATGGGGGGAGAGGGGGGGAGATGGGGGACCTCATTACCTGTTAAATGTTCTTTTTCGTACATCAGTTATTTATTGTATGATGGAGTTGGAAATAACTAATAAGATGGTACAAATAATAAGTATGAGTTGACACTGCACCATTACTGAAGACACAAAGCAACACCGAATGTTATGATTTGAGCACTTGTTTCCATCAGCTCATTATTTGTCTCAGAATGAACACAGATTATATTTTCTTTCCATTTTCTCTCCTTCACTATCAGTTTAACTTGTACAAGCTTTCAGAGCCAGTGGCTCCTCCTGGCGGAAGAGTTGAAGAGGGGTGAAGGAAAAGAACTGGAGAGGTTCACAGAAAGGAGAACAATTCAGAAATGTCACCCAGAACTGCGGGTCAGGGGCCATTTACTGGACAGGATGAGAAGGAAACAATCATTGCTGTGGACTGCACCGGGCAGGATTTCAAAATCTCATCCAGTGTAGTCTCCAACAATCAGTCATTCCTTCTCATCCTGTCCGGTAAGTTGCCCCTGACCCGGGTTTCTGAGTGACTTTTCTGAACTATACCATTTCCCTAAACCTTTTCCTTCACCCCTCTTCCTTTCCCTTCAACTCTTCTGCCAGAAAGAGCAGCCACTGGCCCCAAAAGCTTGTAAAAGTTAAACCTTTATGTGTCTGTGCGTGTTCTCCTGCTGCTGTTGCTGCTTGCTGAGTGATTTTTTTTTTTTTTTACTTATCGTTTTGCATTATACTGTTAATGTAGGAAATATCCTAGTCACATATTTATCTTTTTTTAAAAAACAGTATTTTATGTTGGCCTACAATGATTATCAGTCTCTCTCTCTCTCTCTCTCTCTCTCTCTCTTCCCCCCCACCCCCCACCCCTCACACACACACACACACACACACACACACACACACACACACACATTATATATATATATATATATATATATATATATATATATATATATATTCACTTTTCTGAACATACTCATCAGCTGTGTAGTCTATTCCCAAAATACAGTTATACATATCAAAAATAGTTACAGATAATCCACATCACAAACACAACTCATTAAACTAGATATAATGAACTTAGGAAATTAACATTTATCACACCACATCCCTAAAATAAACATAATCAGTATTGACTCTTGGCTGTCTTACCAGAGTTCTGCTATACATGCATCATGTCAGAGTGAAACAATTACTAATTGTGAACATTAGTGCCTTTAACTGAACATATTATGGGCATTTTTATGGGACAGTGCTATCCTATGACAACAAATGGCTGCATGCAAACTAAATTGCCTCCATTTTGTTGCATTCATAAACTAGTGGTTCATAAAGTAATTTGTTAATTGTCCTGAAGCTCCAGACATACCAACAGTACCTGACATGGAGCCTGGAGAGCAGCCCTTCAATATCCCAGCGTAGCTACTTATGGCGCCTGGAGTAGAGGGCAACAAAAAACATGCTCAGTCAATTTCAAAAGGATTGGTGTAAGGAGGATTGGAGTTAACAAAAAGAGGATTAGGATTTCATGCCTTTTCATAGAAAAAGAAAAATAAAAAGGTCACTAAAACTATAACTACAGCTATTACATGCAAAAAGTAGACCTGGAAGAAATTTACCAATTACATATGCCCGTTAAGTACTTTCCAGACTGCTCTAAATGGATAACTACTAGTCAGAAGAAACTTTAACCAACCCACCTGTATTTCTCAGGCAAAGGTTAGTGTTAGGGTATGAGTTCTCTACTAGCAAGATTCCAAAAATGATTTGAAATGCTACATGGTGAAGTACTATAGAGAATATTCACTACAGGTCTAAAGGTCAGCATAGCCACTTGTAAAATTACTTCCTGCTTTATCAAGCAGAAAGCAAGAAAATTTATACTCCTACTCAGTGCAATCTGACCCAGCCTGTTTTTAAAGCACTGATATTAACTCTCACTAACAGTTCTCCAATTCTCTCCCCCAAAGTGCAATAAACACAATAAATTTGTTCAGTGAGTAATGAAGAAGACTATACTACCTCATTAATTGTAATTAAATGTTCACTTTCAATTCCTAAGGAAGCATTTTGGTCCTTAAGCCCTCAAGTCATTTCTTTGGGTCATCTAAATTTTTCTTCTGGTTCATATTCTTGCATCACTGTCATCTTTCATGGGTACAAGATGAAACTATTAAACTTAAGTACTAGTATTTAATTATGATGATACTTTTCAGAAAATAACTTCCTTTCAAATACACACCCAATTATTCTGACGGATAAGAAAGAGTTACTACAACTGTTACTGAACAACCAATTACTTTGATCTGTGCAATAATGAAAAATCTGGGCATAAATTAAAGAATAATTGCAATGGTTACTTCAGAAGGATGAGCAGGTCACCCAGACCCTAGACTGGGATACACCCTTTGTTTTCATGTGCGTCCTTCTCAGTCTAGGATCTGAGTGACCTGAACCCATTTCCATACTTTCCAAATATATGCCTCTTTCCTCCCTGAGCTTAGAATTTTGAATGACAGACAGCTTTTTTCCCGTACATTTAAATCAGTCTACTGGCAGTGTATTATGAAAATTGGCCTCCTGAGGGTGAGCACTATCTAGTCACTCCACCCCCAACATTAACTTCAGATGCAATAAGCATTAACTACAATTTGAGAGTTAAATAAGCTAAAAACTGTACTATGTACCTAGCTGCCACTCGGTAGCTAATCTCAAAACTGACTGGTAGTGTCTCATAATTTATTATGCATTTTATCAAATTCACTAGGACAAGATCTCCACAGATAACACATTTTTTTACTCTTCAGTTACAGTGTGGGTCAAAGTATGCTCAACATCTACAGTTAACAGATTTTTCTTCTCTGAACCCCACAAAGCTTCAAACAACACAATTATTATGCTACAACCTAGAACCTGTATTGTATGAACATTTGGCTCCAGGATAGTGTGTCACATTCCTATCCCAGGCACATACTGCCTCTCCATCATGCATTCCTAAACTGCACACCAGCAGGCTCTGTTCGAGCTGCTACCTACCCCTCCCAAAGCTCTCTCCCCACTTCCCATCTCTTTCTCCCTCTAGCCTATCCACCTGTGCCATCCTGGTATTGCGTGTTTTCAGCCAGTCTGAAAGCTAGCAAAGTATTCATTCTTTTTATGTGCCTGTCAACAACTCAATGCTTCTAATAGCTGAATATAATAGAGGGAAACATTCCACGTGGGAAAAATATATCTAAAAAGAAAGATGATGAGACTTACCAAACAAAAGCGCTGGCAGGTCGATAGACACACAAACAAACACAAAAATACACACAAAATTCTAGCTTTCGCAACCAACGGTTGCCTCGTCAGGAAAGAGGGAAGGAGAGGGAAAGACAAAAGGATTTGGGTTTTAAGGGAGAGGGTAAGGAGTCATTCCAATCCTGGGAGCGGGATTGGAATGACTCCTTACCCTCTCCCTTAAAACCCAAATCCTTTTGTCTTTCCCTCTCCTTCCCTCTTTCCTGACGAGGCAACCGTTGGTTGCGAAAGCTAGAATTTTGTGTGTATGTTTGTGTTTGTTTGTGTGTCTATCGACCTTCTAATAGCTGAATAAGATTTGATTTTCAAAGAATTGTCAGGTATTATTCACATACTCCTTTTTGTATATTGGGCATGTTGCTATTTGCATTTTGTGAAACACTAAGCTGCTTTATGATATGACAATATTATGAAAAGGATAGATTGCTACTCACTCGCAGTGGAGACATTGAGTCACAGACAGGCACAACAAAAGAACTGCTAGCTATCTCTTTCCAATCTCTCTTCCCACCTCCCAACT
This sequence comes from Schistocerca cancellata, assembly GCF_023864275.1. Classification (NCBI taxonomy): domain Eukaryota; kingdom Metazoa; phylum Arthropoda; class Insecta; order Orthoptera; family Acrididae; genus Schistocerca; species Schistocerca cancellata. Next base: position 927,732,375 of record NC_064627.1, on the reverse strand, counting down.
CTTTCTCCCTCGACCCTGTCCACCCGACAACTTCTCACCTCAGTCCATAGGCCGATTCCAACTGCATATGGTAAGTAAACAAACAGCATCTTAGTTGCAGCACTTGGAGGATTATAACTCCTGACTATCAAAATAATAACTTTTTTCAAGATACTTTTGATAAAATTGCACTTCATATTTTTAATCAGTAAAGTAGGCATCAACAATTTTACAACAGACATGGTTTCGAAATCTTTCTCTCGATTCTCCTCAAAAACAAATCAAATATTTGTACTTATTACTGAAAAATGCAGTCTGCGAAGAAACTGTCCAGCGTCTACGTAATGGGCATTAACATTCCTTCAAGTACCTCCTCAGACTAAGATTGACATGTTAATGGATATTTACACACATATTTTAATAATACCTCTAGTCCTATTTTAAACATTATAGAGAAATTACAGCATTTTTCTTTCTGTAACTGTCTTATTATTAAATGCCATAAGGATATGGTCTCTGAAAAATTGGATAGTCTTATTAAGAAGTTTTGAGAATATGTCTGACAGAATGAGTAGAGTACAAAAATGCTGTGTTGATGCTTATTTCAGCAAATCAAAAGGAACAATAAACATCTCACTATGGGAGTTTTATATAATTGTGATTATTATTTTCTACACAATCATGTCTGTGATATAAGCTGTAATGGTTCAAAGAATTATCATGGGCATTTTTCCATCATATTTGCTCTCAACATGTTCATACTATTACAAATAAGTAGGAATATTCTTTATCACATACTATATTAAGTGTAATCCTGCAAAATTTGCGTACAAATTAACAACAATCTCTTGAAACCTTAACTGTTACACTTTATTCCAAAGTGTAGCTTCCAGACTGCACTAACAATTTATAAGTTGTTACAGCAAGGAAAAAAAAAAAAACTAATATTTTTTAGCATGGTGATAACCAGACATTTCCAGGATGAATGTATGCAGGATGAAAATGTAGACTCCCTTAGTAATATAACAATGTTGTTGGCAACTGGCACATAAGCTCAAGATTCGGTTCCCAGGGACCACCTTGGATTTATCTGGGGTTGGAAGTTCTGGAACAGAGTCTACTAAGCCAGGAGACAAAATGAGAAGGTGTGTAAGTAGCCAAAAACAGCAAAATTAGCACACAAGCTCACAAAATAAAACACAAGATCACATAGAGGTGTCCAATAAAAGAGTACCTGCTCAAGGCTGTAGGCAACACAAAAGTTATTTTTATTTTGTAGCCTTGTCAGCATATTTTAGATACGATCCTGGCACAATAGAACACTTTCTAAATGAAGCAGCTCCCACAAACACATGGATAAAATAATTCTTCCTTATTTTTTTGATTAAGTTGTCACTGGTTCTCTCTGCTTTATCTCTGACTCTTGCATTTTCTCTGTCTACTCAATTCCACTGTTTGGATACATTTTCTGATTAATCATCTCCCAGAGTGCTAGTGTAATCCACAATATTAACACTTTATTTAATAGTGTTCTATCACAAAGGAGTATGTCATAACATCGCAACCCAAGTTTTTAGTTTTTTATGCAGTCAGATGTCAAACGCTTATAACCATTTTTTTCCTGTTTTCCCAATTGTCCATGTTTCACACCCACACAGAGCTGTGCACCAAATATAGCTTATCATGAATATTTGTTTTCCAAAGTTTATACTTTTGGATGTAGCAGAAAGTTCTTTTGCTTTTTGCAGTCCTTGTCTGAATCTTTCTAGTTTTAACATTTATCCATTCAAAATATCCACCTTCTGCGTGTATCATTACCTTATGTTTCTTTTATTACAGTTAGCAGCTTCTTTGGCTTCTTGTATTTTTCTAACAATAATGACTATATGCATTGAATAAAGAGTATGGATTATCTTCTATCCCTGTAGTTGATACCACACTGCCTAAGAATAGAAATCATTTTTATTTCATTCCACACTTTTAAAAGACTTTTCCAAACCAACAAATGCCATGTATGTTTCCGCATTTTTCCTAAATCTATTCTCTATTAATTAACACAGTGCTGAAATTCCTTCTCCCAAAATCAAGCTGGTCCTCTGTTAACCTACATTCAATTTTCCCTTGCATTCTTCGATCATCTAGTCTTGCGAGTGTTTCTCGCACATGTGATGCTAGACTCATTGTGTAATAACTTTCATGCCTAATTACTGTTGCTTTCTTCGGATGTGCAATAGTTATATTTTCTTTTTCAAAATCTGAAAGAACTTCCTCAATTTCATAAATTTCATTCATGAGCTTTTATGGTTCTTGGTTTATCCTTTGGCATAACACCTGAAAGTGTTCCACTGGTATTTCATCAATACCTAATAATTTCTTCAATTCATCAATCTATTCACATGAAATTGCCAACTGAGGAACAAATTTTTATACTTGTTTAATAATAAGTCTAACAACACAATGTGTTGTGTGCAGCAAGTCTGTAGCTGACAGAGGTGCCTACTCTATCAGCTATGAAACAGATTCTTGCTGTTACGTTTATTTCGGCAATGTAAATAAACTTATGATTAAACAAATATTAATGTAATAACACACACACAGTTTCATAAAATCCTTCTGGGTCACAGATCACATCATATTGTAAGGTGAAATAATGTTCTGACCACCACTGTAATGAGTAAAAAAGGTGGTTCACTTTACGGTATGGTATGACCTACTGCCCAGAAGATTTTATGGAATAACAATGGCTCTCGCCATGGGAGCATGCGCTCTCTCTCTCTCTCTCTCTCTCTCTCTCTCTCTCTCTCTCTCTCTCTCTCACACACACACACACACACACACACACACACACACAGAGAGAGAGAGAGAGAGAGAGAGCAGTGTTAAAGGACGTTAAGAAATGCCAAGAAAGTCAAAGGATGTTGACAGACAATAAGCACTTGGCTGAGTGTTGCTATAACTGACAGTGATCACCTGGTGGTGCAGACGCATTAGTAACAGGTTTGGAAGCAGAGTGAGCATTCTCAGGGCTTATACAAGTTGCACCAGCTGCCTGTTCTGCTGGCTGCTCCAGTTTCCCATCCAGTCTGAAACCATGAGTTTTGCAATACATTTAGCTGTTAATGGAAATTACACAAAACACTGTCATGTGTGATCAGCTCATTGCACATGAAATATTGATTCTAGAATTCTGTTATTTCCATAATTCCAAATGCCATCAATACTGTCTCAAAATAGGAGACCTGTATTCCAAATGGTGTTAGTAAAGTGATGGCCCATGTTCACAACCATATAAATGCTGATATAGCTGTTGAGTCAAGAATTTCTTCATAATCTTTGTGATGTTTTACAACACAAAAAAAGACATCAAAGACTATCAGAAAGGAATTCATTTTCACTTGATGCTGTAAATAAAAAAAAAATGATACACTGTCACTATGAAATTAGTGATACCAGGTATACTTTATTTCAGGTTTCCCGTCTCATAGTAGAATTGGAAAATTTGTATGTGGATTGCTCAAGAGGATAATGCAGAGCATATGTCCTCTTGGATATGAGAGCATCCTATATCTGTGCATGAAATATGGTGATAATTATGTGTGTGTTCTGCTGCCACTTGCTGAGTAGATTTTTTACCTATCCAATTACATTATTTGGTCAAAAATTGACTGTTTTCATTATTATGTGCGTGAAATATGTATTATATGACAATTACTTGCACTCAATACAACAATTAGATTTCCTAATCAGCAAATAAAATGTTAAACCCCAGCTCACATCTGAAAAACAGATTAAAGTCCTGGTCACAAAGTGATCTGTTATGGAGTACAATCTAAAAAGGGACAACAATTTGAAAGAAAATCAGCTGTGGCCCCTACAAAGGAATCATCCCTGCATTTACATGAATAATTTAGTGAAACTCCAGAGTGCTTTCACCTGGAAGGCTCCATAGAAATACGAACCCTGCTCTTTCTCATTGCAACTCCACTGCGTTTACAACTGCACTAATTGTCTCAGTACCAACCTCGACATGAGTGAAATAAAAGTGAATGATTATTTTTCACTGAAATCTGATGATAGAAAGAGCTAAGAAGCACAAAAACCAAATGAAATGTATTGAAATCTGATGTATTAAAGTAAGACTGGTCAATGAAAGTGGAATTATACAAGATAATGTGTTTTGAAGGAAAAACCAGGCCAAAAGATGCACCGCCTGCATAACAAAACACTTCCACATCTACCGTACTCACCAGATTTCTTCCTAGCTGACTGCAATAGTTTAAAATGTCTGCAATTTTTTAGCGGGGAGAAGGGTCACCAAAATCACACCTGTAAAATGCCTTTGAGGAGTTTCTTCGGTCTATAATGTCAAACTTCAACAAAAGTGGCATTAATGATCTTATTCTTCTTGGGTGAAATATACAGCATCAAATGACACTCATATTGATTAATGACAGATCATTTGCAACAAGTAGAGTATCTGGAGGTCCACTACCAATTCCAACATTTCATGTACAATAACCTGATAATCATGCTCCTAGTGTTCTACAAAATATTATTAAAATTACATATAAGAAATGACACGCAATCAAATACTACAGCTAACAGAAAACCAAGATTTGCATTTTTCTGGCATGAGTAGTTTCTGGAAACTAAATTAGTAACCAAACATAAAATGTAAGTAACACAACTCAATTCAAACAAATAATTCATTACAGTGAAATCTATAAAGTTAATATACACAATTATATCTGTCATGCAAGAAGATTAGTCACCACAACACACTAAACAATTCAAAATGCTCTATTAAAGTAACCATTTCATTGCAGATATGAAAAACTTCCAGGATTCTTTCAGACAGATTAGGAAGAAAATAGCAAAAAGAATATTTAAGTTGTGATATTGACACAGTCCAAGACAGGTGGAAAATGGAGGAGGACACACGGAGGTAGAAACAATGCAAAATTAACTGAATGTATCACAGTCCTTTCAACACTGAAAACATTCAGAAATACCAAAATGTAAGACCACAACCATTGCTATCAAAGTTGTTCGTTTTCTTTTTAATCAAAATTTTATTTTGCAGTTATTGATTACCCTGTAAGGATTTACAAAAATAAATTTTGCCAGTTGCCAGGCAATCAACTGATGCAGTTTAAATGATTTCATAAATTTTCTTAACTTTGAGACAGAAATTTTTGCAGAGTTTCATATTGCTGAGGATGAAGTAAATTTTAACACAAGTCGCACGAACCAAGGTAAAATAAATAAAAAATTCATTACACCATGAATATGGAGTTTTTAATCCTGCAGCAGTGCCCAGTGTTTTGAAACTTGTTGTTGTTGTTGTTGTTGTTGTTGTTGTTGTTGTGGTCTTCAGTCCTGAGACTGGTTTGATGCAGCTCTCCATGCTACTCTATCCTGTGCAAGCTTCTTCATCTCCCAGTACCTACTGCAACCTACATCTTTCTGAATCTGCTTAGTGTATTCATCTCTTGGTCTCCCCCTCCGATTTTTACCCTCCACGTGGCCCTCCAATACTAAATTGGTGATCCCTTGATGCCTCAGAACATGTCCTACCAACCGATCCCTTCTCCTGGTCAAGTTGTGCCACAAACTTCTCTTCTCCCCAATCCTATTCAATAATTCCTCATTAGTTGTGTGATCTACCCATCTAATCTTCAGCATTCTTCTGTAGCACCACATTTCGAAAGCTTCTATTCTCTTCTTGTCCAAACTATTTACCGTCCATGTTTCACTTCCATACATGGCTACACTCCATACAAATACTTTCAGAAATGACTTCCTGACACTTAAATCTATACTCGATGTTAACAAATTTCTCTTCTTCAGAAACGCTTTCCTTGCCATTGCCAGTCTACATTTTATATCCTCTCTACTTCGACCATCATCAGTTATTTTGCTCCCCAAATAGCAAAACTCCTTTTCTACTTTAAGTGTCTCATTTCGTAATCTAATTCCCTCAGCATCACCCAACTTAATTCGACTACATTCCATTATCCTCGTTTTGCTTTTGTTGATGTTCATCTTATATCCTCCCTTCAAGACACTATCCATTCCATTCAACTGCTCTTCCAAGTCCTTTGCTGTCTCTGACAGAATTACAATGTCATCGGCGAACCTCAACGTTTTTATTTTTTCTCCATGGATTTTAATACCTACTCCGAATTTTTCTTTTGTTTCCTTTACTGCTTGCTCAATATACAGATTGAATAGCATCGGGGAGAGGCTACAACCCTGTCTTACTCCCTTCCCAACCACTGCTTCTCTTTCGTGCCCCTCGACTCTTATAACTGCCATCTGGTTTCTATACAAATTGTAAATAGCCTTTCGCTTCCTGTATTTTACCCCTGCCACCTTTAGAATTTGAAAGAGAGTATTCCAGTCAACATTGTCAAAAGCTTTCTCTAAGTCTACAAATGCTAGGAACCTAGGTTTGCCTTTCCTTAATCTTTCTTCTAAGATAAGTCGTAAGGTCAGTATTGCCTCACGTGTTCCAGTATTTCTACGGAATCCAAACTGATCTTCCCTGAGGTCGGCTTCTACTAGTTTTTCCATTCGTCTGTAAAGAATTCGTGTTAGTATTTTGCAGCTGTGGCTTATTAAACTGATTTTTCGGTAATTTTCACATCTGTCAACACCTGCTTTCTTTGGGATTGGAATTATTATATTCTTCTTGAAGTCTGAGGGTATTTCGCCTGTTTCATACATCTTGCTCACCAGATGGTAGAGTTTTGTCAGGACTGGCTCTCCCAAGGCCGTCAGTAGGTCCAATGGAATGTTGTCTACTCCGGGGGCCTTGTTTCGACTCAGGTCTTTCAGTGCTCTGTCAAACTCTTCACGCAGTATCGTATCTCCCATTTCATCTTCACCTACATCCTCTTCCATTTCCATAATATTGTCCTCAAGTGCATCGCCCTTGTACAGACCCTCTATATACTCCTTCCACCATTCTGCTTTCCCTTCTTTGCTTAGAACTGGGTTTCCATCTGAGCTCTTGATGTTCATACAAGTGGTTCTCTTATCTCCAAAGGTCTCTTTAATTTTCCTGTAGGCAGTATCTATCTTACCCCTAGTGAGATAAGCCTCCACATCCTTACATTTGTCCTCTAGTCATGTCTGCTTAGCCATTTTGCACTTCCTGTCGATCTCATTTTTGAGACGTTTGTATTCCTTTTTGCCTGCTTCACTTACTGCATTATTATATTTTCTCCTTTCATCAATATTTCTTCTGTTACCCAAGGATTTCTACTAGCCCTCTTCTTTTTACCTACTTGATCCTCTGCTGCCTTCACTACTTCATCCCTCAAAGCTACCCATTCTTCTTCTACTGTATTTCTTTCCCCCATTCCTGTCAATTGTTCCCTTATGCTCTCCATGAAACTCTGTACAACCTCTGGTTCTTTCAGTTTGTCCAGGTCCCATCTCCTTAAATTCCCACCTTTTTGCAGTTTCTTCAGTTTTAATCTACAGGTCATAACCAATAAATTGTGATCAGAGTCCACATCTGCCCCTGGAAATGTCTTACAATTTAAAACCTGGTTCCTAAATCTCTGTCTTACCATTATATAATCTATCTGATACCTTTTAGTATCTCCAGGGTTCTTCCATGTATACAACCTTCTATCATGATTCTTAAACCAAGAAGCTTCTTATCAAATTAAAATTGTGTGCCTGGCTGGAACTTATAACTGGTACCTTGCCCAGAAGTTCTGCAAGGCCTGAAGTTGCGGGGAGGGGTTGTGTGTTGTGGATAGTTCAGTATGAACAATCCTGCAAAGGCAATGTTCCAGGTTTGGGTCCTAGTCCAGCACAGGTTTAAATTTGTCAGGAACTTTCAAAGCTAAAATTATTCAAAATCTGAAATGTACTTCACACTAAGGATTGAAGATTTTGGTCGGTGGCAAACCATACAAAGTAGTCAAGAGTAGATGTTCATTCCATCAGCATAAAATGCAATATATATTCTCTCTCTGAATCCTGATGCAAAATAATTGTGTTATTTATCTTCTTGTTGTGCATGTATGGCACTTGTGTGTGTGACGGGCGGGGGAGGGAGGTGGGCTGTCGTGCAAATGTGCAAGTAACAAGTAAAAGGGACAGCAAAGATGGGGTATTGTGACAAAATGTGGTGAACACTTATTTGGATCTTCTGTCTCTCTTTCATTAATTTAACTTGGTGATGGTCTATGGGCAATGAAAAACTCAAGGCAGTCGAATGACTATACGAAATTACTTCCTTTGCCTACGAGTTATACTTAAATGTAGTTGGGAGTTTTCCTTTTAGGCTATATTTATTTAAACCTTCTCTTCATTACTTATTACTAGTTGTAGTTTTATATGCTATTATTGAGTGTTTTATTAGAACGAAGTGTCATAATGTGAAAATGGCAGTGTAGTAACATGACACACTTCTGCTCATGTTGGTTCACAAATTTTACTGTTCTTGACTGTTTGACAAATAGTGTGCACCAACTGTTTTAGCTAATATCACCCAAACCATGCAAACTGTAAATGAACAGAGTGCAGAACACAAAAAACATTAAAAACAGATGGAATTAAATAAGTTGACAGTGCTGGAACACAATTTGAAAAATTGTGTCTCAAAATAAGTTTTTAAGAAACAACCACTGAAACAATCACAACTGTAACACATCTAGGAATGCGTGTTGAAAGCGATTTCAAGTGGCATGTCAGAAAAATCATTAGGAAATGTGTAGTTTTCCCAACAAAAGGGGGAGAGCTTACAAAACGGTTTGACTGGTCACCAAGTACAAATTGTTTGACAGTCTGGGATTTTCTCAAATGAGAAGAAAGGCCATCTAAAGAAAAGCAATGTGTATCCACAAAGGCTCATTTGGCAAGTGTGGCAGCATCATAGGATGCTCATCTGCATCCAAAGGCACATGCTACAACATAAATTTTGTGCATCACCTAGCGTGTTCTGCTAAAGAAGGGCGAAGCAAAATATTACTTCCCCCATAAAATATTACTTCCTCTTCAAAATATCTCATGAAATGACAATGACAGTAACATCAGAGACAATCAAATTTTATTGAAGCTTTACCAACAGTTTTCCTTCCCACATATTATTCATGACAAACAGGATAGGGGAGGGAAGCTGATTGCGGTTAGTTGGTTTGTGGGGTGCTCAACTCTGTGGTTACAAGCGAAGGTGATTGTGGTACATCAAATAGCCCCAGCTATGCCTCTTCAGTTTTCTGGCTGAGTATAGGTGTAGATGCGAATGTATACAACAGTTGCATATCAGTATGTGTACGACATAGATTATTGCAGTGTCCGCATAGTTTGCCCTCTGATGTACCTGGTCTCAAGATATTGCTAATTATGGAGAACACCTAGGCAGCAGAAAAAGTTTCACAGCAGGGGTTGTCAAAGTTACGAACTACATAGCAAAGAAGTGTGCGATGCTCATAGAGTCTGACAAGGATCTTGTGTACGTAAGAGGGGAAGAGATGTAATGAAATGCTATTCCATATGATTTACAGACAATATCATTTCAGCATATGATTTTCTGCTGCACTGGAGAAACTAGCTGACACATTCCAGACAAAGAATGTGTTGAGTTCGGAGAAACTCACTCCTTTGTTGTACTTCAAGTCTGCCTATTGTTAATTTGTTTATTTGATTTTGGTTCAGTTTGACATCCATATCAATGAAAAAATATAATTACAAATCTCAAGAGGCCAAGCAAGAAAAAGGAGGCTGTGTGTATTAGATAATCATCTAAACAGAAATATCAGCCTTTAATACTAAGTGTTTAACGTGTTGTCAACTGCCTTGTTCTAAAACTAAGTGGGAATCCTCAATATATAAGAAGCAGATTAGGAGCCAGAAGTTTACAGCCTTCAGTAATGCCCCCATTAAAAAATCCATGGAAAGCCTGACATTTGGTATCCATCCAAATGCACAATTTATATGACTGACATGTTTGCATGTCTTCAAACATGTGCTGATTATTATGAGTAAGAAACTGGTTCGAGTGTAAAGACAAAATTGGTTGCTTTCAAATAGACATTAGTTAGTTAAGAAACTTCTCAATTTTCGAAGCTCATGTGCTGATAGAATTTCACTGTTGACTGTCCTGATCTTGTCCTCTAGTACACGTCCTGAATTACTTTCCTACTGAGTCTATTATTTTCATTCCTGCTCACTACTTTTTCTTTCCTTTGCTGAATGAATGAAGCTCTGGTTTCAATAGCTGATGCTTATACTATGTTTTAGTTTGTGCCACTGTTTGATTCTAGCTTGCAAGTAAAGATTTGATCTCGACATGATTGCAGATGCATCTCGGATGCAATTTTCTCCGTTAAATTACTTCACATGAATGACAGTACTGTTCTTGGGCAGTCGGATACTGACTGATACCTTCCCTCCTTTTCACTATACATTCTAAGACAAGAAAAAACAATGCACCATAAAAGAATTATCCGAATGGGACAGAAATTGGTAAATATGATGTACAGATACTGAGAAACAAATGATTACAATTTCAGAAAAAATGGATGATTTATTCAAGAGAAAGAGCTTCTCAAATTGAGCACACCAATAACACATTGGTCCACCTTTGGCCCTTGTGCAAGCAGTTATTCAGCTTGGCATTGATGGAAAAAGAGTTTTTGGATGTCTTCCTGAGGGATATCATGCAAAATTCTGTCCAAATGACACGTTACATCGTAAAAAAAAAAAAAAAAAAAAGCAGGTTGGAAGGCCCTGCCCATAATGCTCCAAATATTCTCAATCAGGGACAGATCCAGTGACATTGCTGGCCAAGGTAGGGTTTGGCAAGCATGAAGACAAGCAGTGAAACTCTCGCCTTGTGTGGACAAGCATTATGTTGCTCAAATGTAAGGCCAGGATGGCTCGTCATGAAGGGAAACAAAATGGGATACAGAATATCAATATATCACTGTGCCATAAGTGTGCCACAGATGATAACCAAAGGGGTCCTGCTATAATAAGAAATGGTACCGTACCCCAAACCATTTCTCCTGGTTGTTAGGCTGTATGGCAGGCAACATTCAGGTTAGTATCCCATCACTATCCAGGGCATCTCCAGGCACGTTTTCAGCCTGAAATCTCACTGAGTGGAGTAGAATTGCCTTCATTGATGACTCCCACCTCAAATTCAGCCCCGATGACAAACGAACACTTGTCTGAAGATGCTCTGTACAGCGGTTTGATACCACCTCCACTGTCACCAACCATACAGCCCGACAATCAGGAATAATGTGGCATATCTTTTCATATCAGGACCCCTTTGGTTGTCATCCATGGCACCCTTACAGCAATGGTACACTGGCAATATTCTATGCCTCGTTTTGTTGCTCTTCATGGCAAGCTGTCCTGGGTTTACGTTTCAGCAAGATACTACCCACCCTCACACCGCGATATTTTTACTGCTTGAGCTTGCTAAGCCCTACCTTCACCAGCAAGGTCAGCAAAGCCCTAACTCAGAATTTTTGGAGCATTACGGGGAGGGCCCTCCAACGAGCTTGGGATTTTGATGATCTAATGCACCAATTGGACAGAATTTGGGATGATATCCCTCAGGAGAACATCCAACAACTTTATCAATCAATGCCAAGGCAAATAACTACTTGCACAAGGGCAAGAGGCAGATCAATGCATTATTGGCTTGCTCAATTTGTGAAGCTCTCTCTGTTGAATAAATCATTCTATTTTCTTTGAAATCATAATCATTTACTTGTTTGTACACGTTCATCACATCTACCAACTTCCACCTCATTTGCATAATTCCTTCATGGTGCTTTTTTTTCATCTTCAAGTGTATTTTAGCACTCCAACTCTATTTCAGGTCAACATGGTGTGACTATAATGTGTCTCCCTATACAAGTTCATAAAGAAATACATACTTCATTAAGATCTAGATTGCTACAGAAAAATGGCAATTGGTATGGGAGGAGTATTATCATGGGAGCGGCAATGATTGAAAATGGTATATTTACCCCAATATTTTGGCATTGGCAACATGAGCCCAGTTCCATGTGGCAAATTTGCAAGTTAGCTATGGAGGTGGAGGTGGGGGTGGGGTGGAGTGGAGTGGGAAGAGTGAAGTTTTATAATACGTGACTATGACGATTTAATCTTTTATCAGCGGCATATGATGCACTGCAATGCTGATGTTTGGCATTACGTGTGAACTACTCATGGTTTTGATGGCTCCTTTGGGTTCTATTATGCAATAGGTTACATCAGTGAGTCCGCTGTATGTAGCAGAGCCGTGATGGTAGAGAGGGGAACTACACAGTCCAGTTACACAGCTTTTAGTATAAATTAAATATGACAGTCAAATAATTCCACATAAATGCTATGATAAAATAAAGAAGGTATTGGAAATGCACGCGCAACCCCCCCCCCTGCCCCCCCCCCCCAACACACACACACACACACACACACACACACACACACACACACACACACACACACACACACACACACACACACACACACACGTAACAGGTGCATTTAAAGCTAAATTTTGGTTAATAGCAAAAAACTGTGCTGGCATAACTGGCGCCAGCACACCATGCGGCATAGAGGTTACAAGAGTATCAATACAGGCCAATGACAAGACTTGCGGGAAATATGCCGCCAACACCCTCTCAGCTGCCAGTATTTAGGATTGCTGCACAGACCAAAGGGCCAATTTAGCCAGTTACTAAGGCAGTCAGTTTAGTTAGTTACGCCGAGTTAGTTGGAGGCTGTATGCCGTGGAGTTCCAGCGTGTCACTGAAATGGATCTGCAGACTTAGCCTCTAGCACTGAGACAGGCAGCACATAACAACCTCATAGTGAACATAACAAACTTCTGCTTCAACTGCATTGGACTATACAGGAGAGAGCTTCTACCACAGCACACTGAACTTAAGTTAAATATCTCTTTGTTTATGAATAAAGAACCCAGTTATTAATTGCGAGCAGTTTATGTTATAGAGCGAGGATACTGGCCACCAACCAACATCCTCTTCTTGTTTCCCATGGTACAGCTTTACAGAGACAAGACGACATAAAAGTAGATAAGGAGAATACAACAAAAACAGTTAATATGACCTATCGGAATCTGATACAGTACTTCAGATTACTGTATCTGACTGATTTTGTACAAACTAGTTGATTCAACCCATCAAAATTAGCTAAAACCTACAGCTTAATGATTTGGGGAAATTCATTCATTCACACATCATGTTCTGCAAGCATCATCATGAAGGACAGCATTCAGAGATATGGAGTGAGTGGCATTATACATCAACAGACAGAAGCAACCACTGCTGGGTCTTTCTGTGGAGTATATTAAAGACAAATTATGACCAGTGCTCATCTTCTCATACTGATAATTATGGGAATTCTTTCTGGGTTACTTTATTAGCAGGAAATCAACTACTCTGAAAACAGCCACATCTTCACCTCTTATTTTTTTTAATAATAATAATAATAATAATAATAATAATAATAATAATAATAATAAACATTTAAAATAAGAGCAAAAATACCCAGACACACTTACAGATCTTCTCTCATCAAAATAGAAAAGGTATTCAGTTAAAATATGTAATGAAACTATCAGCACACACATCACAAACATGTGGGATAGGCATGTGTCACTACCATGGATGATTAGTAGGATTGGGAAACTACATCTTATTTTTCACTATCTTCAGCAACATATTCTTCTATCACCACAAGAAAAGTGGGCTGGGAAGGAGGGAGATAAAACTTACAAAACTGTTTCAGGCCAGAAAGCAATCTCTGAACGGAGGATGTAAATAGGGTCTGTAGGTAACTTATTTCACATCCCATCCACAGAACCTAACTTTTCATGAATGAATATCTTTCTGCACTGCACATAAGAATTTCATTAAATACTTCTAATAACGTTATGTACTTACTGTTGTTAAACAATGCTATATTCTTATGTCATTGTGCTACTGCGTATTTTTCAGTCTGCTAAGTAATAATGAAATATTCTAAAACAACAGATGCTGTTAATCAGTAACATGAAAAATATGTGGTGCCTTTAGGGGGTGAGTGCACAACAGCAATCTGATCGATATCTGCAGCACACTACAATAAAAACAGAATGTAACATGATGCAGTTATCCATTTATGACATAAACTGACTGCCTTTTTGCTGTAATTAACATCCAAAACATGAATAGTGGACTAATAATACTGACCTGTGTTGCTTCAATAGAGTACAGTCACCACCTTCATTTGGGTCCAGATTGTAAACATACAAATAACCATCAGCAGAAGCAACAAGCAACCTCAGGACTTTTTGTATGCTGTTGAATAAAACCATTAATTGAATATTAATATACTGAAACGTATTGCAACATAATAAGAAAGAGAACATATGGCACTTGCTGAATTCATTTATCAAATACAAAATCTATAGATGAAGGGTAGTTCTGAAATAAGTTGCACATATGTCCAACAGTAAGAAATACAAGAGGAAATTTTACCGTCTGCAGTTCACAGGTTGCATATCATCTGATGGAAGCATTATGACCCTTATAACGGAGTTATGATGAAACCGGCAATTTTGACAGTGTGTGCACCACACAGCATCACAATGTGTGATATATATTTGCTGCACTCCTGAATGAAAGAGGCTTTGGTGATTGCCCATTACAAATGAGTACATGGCATAATTTGTGCAGAAGTCTCAGGTATATGGTCCAGACATGATGTCACAATAATTAGTTTGATGATGGTATCAGTTGTCTTGTGATGAATGAGTTTGTGGAGGAGTGCCAATGGCACTGACTATAGAGACACCGAGTACAATTGACTACCAAGATGACAGCCATGTGCTAGATTACTGAAAAAGCAGAGAAAAGGTTAGTGCATTGAAACATTACTCCCTATCACATATTTAAAAAAAAAAAAAAAAAAAAAAAAAAAAAAAAAAAGTGTCAGTCAGCAACATCTCCTTCATTACAAACAGGAAATCAATCAACCTCCAGTGTATTAAAGTTGGATCTGTCACCAATCACACGGAGTTTCAAAGTGACCCTGTCTGATAGCCAGTTCACATTGTGTTTTGGGATACAAAATAATTTGATTGTTCAACTTTTACTTACTTCCTGAAGTGACAGAGAGAGAGAGAGAGAGAGAGGGGGGGGGGGGGGGGCAGGGAAAAGACTACTTCAGTTGTGTATTTTGCTTCTTCAAGTCAACTCAAGGGCCTACACAAGAGCAACAGTAGCAGCAGTTCTTCTGGAGACAGCTGGCCATGTAAGGTTCACTACCATTCCTTACTGTTCACCTTGACTCCACCAAAACCAACTTGTTCCAAGCTATATACAGGGAGCTAGTTACAAAACATTACAGAAGGAATTGTGATGAGGAGAGTAGTTTCCATTTCTGTCCAGATATAGAACAAAAGATTTCTACAAGAGCAGTACTAAAAAAAACTTGTTAAAAGTATACTAAATGTCTCAACAGCTATGGAATCCATGGTAAAATAGATGTGTTTCTATTTTCACTGTGTTTTGATTACTTGAACAAAAGTCCAACACATAATGAATTTGTGAAATTTATTTTCAGAACTACCATTACAATTTTTTCAAAGAATAGTTACTTAAAACACTCTGAGAAAAGACAAGATCAGTGCAACTGTGACAAAAATATCACATAAATTATAACTTTTACCACATTTTTACACAATAAGAGCAAGACATATACAAATGAAAATTTTGGAGCATACAAAATTAATTTAGTCCAACATAAACGAAAGAGTACTCAATGCACTCCAAATGCCTATGCCGCAACAGCTGAACAGTGCTGCAAAAATTTAAATGTAGTATTGGGTCTAACACACCTTCAACTCTGTACTGACTGAAAATCAGTATCAGTCCGTAGCACTGGGGAGTGGAAACTACTACAAGCAAAATTTGTTAAATGAAATAACATTCAACTGTAGGCAGGCCCAAGACTGACCAACATCGTATATTATGTAAATAGGCTTCAGAAAAAGTGCAAGATAACACAAAATTCTTTCCTTGCATTCAGTCAAGGCTCATCCTTAAAACACGAACCTTCCATATTGAATATATTCATGTGACCTCTTTATGAAATGGGTGTGCCACATGATCCCAAATGTGGGGGAGACACTGATTTACTTATGTCTATTTTCCAGCATTTAGTTGAGCCTTCAATAGCAGATACCAAAATTCAAAACTGCCATGTATGTATTTAGGTGATGAAGTTTGTACAGAGTTACAAGTCCACAGCTTCATGTGATGTTTTACATGATACTGAGGTTTCGAAAACAAACAAAAATTTTATTCAGTGTCTGTCTATTCTTAATTTCCTACACAAACAGAAACATTGCTCCAATTTTGGTCATCATCAGTGTTGCCACGACACCACATCAATGGAAACAAATATATAATACTATCTGAAGTGACACACTTGCTGTCAATACCAACCACCGTTTGCCACTCTCAATGTTCTGCTGTTGCTCTTCCCACCTTCATCCCAGAACTACTTCTGTAATAGTGGCTTGTGAGAACATTGTCGTGCTGTCGACCACGAAACATGTTATTATTACAAAATGTCTTAGCTCAAATTATCTTTTATATGATTTCAAATTAAGCTGAAGGTCAATTTTATGCAAGATTCATTGCATCGCATTCAGGAAATCACATATTGCAAGTTCTACAGAAATGAAAATTGTGTTTATGATTTATCGATTGAACTGAGTGACATGTGGCTAGGAGGGTTAAAAGCATACAAAAACAGAAATCACTGCAGTAGTTGTACAGACTGTAAGCAAATGAATGAAGTATTACTGTAGTAATTTTCAATACCATAGTTAGCAAAGTAAAGGCTTCAGAAATTTCATTCTTAATCATTAACTCTGGGATACAAAAGGCTTATCAAATACAGACTGATTTCCTTTCTAGACAACCATATTTGTAAACGCATTTTAGGTGACTAACTAACCTAGTTTTTTCATTGTAATCTACGATAGAAAACAGTTTACCAGCACATGCAGTAATGATGATTATTATTATTTAAAGAAACCTCATCTGTGAAGTAGCACTAATTATTCCTTTTTCCTCCAGAAACTCTCCGACAGTAAACATTCCACCTACATTGTCAGTTCACAACAGAAACAATGCACTACACATATTTTCTTTAACCACATAAGCAACCAAATTTCAGCAAATAATTTGAGAAAAAATGAATTTAACATCAGTTCAAAATAAATTTTCTAAATATATACATACACTGTGATGGCACAAACATTTCTGAGTCCCTGGAAAGGAAGATGAACGGTGGCAAATGCTCGACCTTGGCTGAACACGGTTGTTACTTGCGACGGTAGATAATTGGCAGATGCTGACACAGCCTTTGACAGGTAACCCATCCAGCCTTGATTTTCTGATGGCACACGTCGCAATCTAAGCACACAAGGGGGGAAAAGCAAGTTAAAACAAACTAAACCAACTACGCACACAATTATAGTTGCTTCAGAGACTGGCGACAATATCTTATGATAGGAAAAACAGTGAATTCATCGGAAATCCATTATTCTCTCATTTGATTACTCATGCACTATTCAGTATTAGTATAACAGATTTAATTGTCATGGTAACTTGACTGAGAAGAATCACAATGTTTGGCAAGAAATACATATTTTAATTGTAACTTTAAGAAAAATCTGACTTACAAATGTAAAATATTTACGGCTTTGACACAGAATAACTTTAAGAAACTCTGAGAATATAGGACTAAATAAGATTTCTCATCTCTTCTAAATGCAGCCTGAAGAAATTTAAAGTGCATATTATGACACTTTATCAAGCCCCTCTACAACTGTCCACAAAAAATTGTTGCATTTTTGTGATGCAGTAATCGGATAAAAAAAAAAAGTTGGTTGCCTGAATCTGGTATGACAAGTATGGAGACAGTATAAGAGGGCGGATTCCTTCCAAGAGGAGGAGGAGGAGGAGGAGGAGGAGGAGGAAGAGGAGGAGCACCATGCAGCATTTACTAGAAGGGACAGCAGCCCACTGGATGTTGTTCCTGTCTGGGTAAGGACTTTATTTGTATCATCAAAACAAGTGTTGGGCACTAACTGTTTCTCTAGTTAAATGATTGGCCCATTCACTCCCTGGGGTACCCACAGGACTTGGGACCCAGAGAATGACAACTGAGTAGGCAGTTCAACTAATGTCAGAGAGAAATTCATGAATAGAAGCTATCACAGGGTGACAAGAGTAACAGCAATCAACAGCCTGGGGACTGCTCACTGAAGCACCGAAAATTAAAACACAGTCACAGGAGGTCTGCTTAATAAAATGTATGGTTCTGCTAATGGCTATCAGCTCCACTGTACAAACACCACTTGTTTCTGGCAATAGGTTCCTGACTGGTGAGAGATGAAAAGCATATCCCACCCTGTCCATGGTTTTAGAGCCGCCAATGTAAATGACAGAAGTACCCTGACACTCATCAGAACTGAGAGGAATAGATGCCAAAAGGATTACAGGATGACAAACTTTTGAAATAGTGAACTGGATACTAACTAGGGTGGGGCAGCAGTGGAGGGGGCACATTCTAAGGGGGTTAGGTGAAGCTCCTGGCAGACAGCCTCAACGTGCACTTCAGCTGGTAATCCTAAACAAGGACAGGTATCAGAGGGTTAATGCCAGTTGCACTGAAAAAATAATTCAGTAAGTTGGATGATTAGCAAATTGTCAGATGGTGATTACATAAGTGACCAAGAGCTGGTACTGTCAGAACTGAAGAGGGAGAAAGATCCCCACTTCAGCAATGATACTTTCTATGGATCTAGTCCAGAAGATGTCACTGGTCAGTCTTACTTCTCATCGACAGACTGGGTCCAATAATTTCAAATCTGTACTTGCTGCTGACTCATGAACCTGGCAACCAAGAATCCAATCACAACACGACCACAACACAGTACATACAGAGGAGAGTAATGTAATCTGCAAACCAAGAGATGTGGGCAAGGAAGCAGATAATATTAAGCTTTTGCATGCAGCTAATATTTAGCTGACAAATACAGGCAGCCATGATAGATTCTTATCTAAGAGCAGTCCCAAAAATCAGGCAGGAGTGCACAACAACTTCCTAGTGCTGGGTACTAAAGCAGAGTCCTGAGTAAGGGTGGAATGTGATATGTTATCAATGTATGACTGTTTTTGTGGGAGAGAACTGCTATCCATGGAAAAGGGTCCAGGTGGAGGCCCTGCAGATGGCACCTTGGAGCTGACTTTCAGCCAAGGCTGCAGATTGGGAGCTATATCAAACGCAAAATTCATCAACATACAGTGTGAGGGTGAACGATGGTCTAACAGCTATCACTAACCCACTGGTGGTGGTGGTGGTGGTGGTGGTGGTGAAGAAGAAGAAAAAGAAGAAGAAGAAGAAGAAGAAGAAGAAGAAGAAAAATGAGAGAAACTCAGCACAAAACCCTGCAGGACACCACTCTCTTGGATCCATGGAGAACCAAATGATATACACACTCCAACCCAAAGCAACCAGTGGAATAAAAAAACTGACCAATAAAAATTGGTTGGTAGCCCCAATCCCCAGTGATGGAGGGTAAGTAAAATGTTATGGCACCAAGTAGTGTCATACGCCTTATGTAGATGAAGAAAGACCACAATGACGTGTTGTCACTTAGAAAAAGCCTGCTGGATTGCTGTTCCCTGCCTAATCAGATGGGAGGTGGTGGAGCATCCCTTCCAGAAACCACATTGATAATGGGATAAAAGGCCCTGCAAGTCAAGAGCCCAGTATAATTATCGCACTACCATCTATTCAAGCAGTTTGAAGAGCGTGTTGGTGAGGCTGACTGGTTGGTATCTGTCAATGGGTGAGGGTGTTTTTACCTGGTTTAAAGATTGGGATGATGAACCTATCTTCCCACTGTGAAGGGAAAGCCATCTAGCCACATACGGTTGATGCTCCTGAGTAGATGCAGTCTGTGTAACAGACAGATGTTGGGTCATCTGATCATGAACCAGAACAGGGTTGGAGGCCATGTCATGTAATGAGTCAAGAGCCTGAAGAGTTGCCAATCAGTGAAAGATTCATTATATAATCTGGCAAGACTAGGGATGAAAGACAGGGAGATGTCTTCAATTTATCTTTTATGCATACATACATCAGTACAAATATCACCATGGGGGAAGAGATCTGGAACAGTTGCTGGTTGGCCCACACCTGAAGAGATATGTTTCCAAGAAGAAGATACAGCAATCCCAGCATTCCTTCTTATTGTATTTAATTAGATAGTGAGCCTTAATGGGAAACTGCTGCAAAGTGAGAAGGTTATATAAAAAGCGCTCCTGCTTTTATTTCCAGAGGACTTGAGGACTTCATCTGACTGGCTTCATTATGTCACAGAGATGGAACAGGCTGCTCTGCACAGATACTCAGAGAGTGCCACTTCAGTTTGCTCCATTTCCTTGACAAATTCTAGCCAATCAGATACTATCCTTGTGGCATAAAAGTGCGGACCTTATCTGTTACATGAAAGTCATACTTAGCCCTAATGACAAATATTGGGGTAGCCATCAAAAGCTTTGGATTTTATCCAAATTTGACATGTTAAGTTAACTGAGAACTTTTTATCTGCACAAAGGAAATGTTTTCCAGAGAGAGAAGAGCGCAACAGTTCTTTTTCAATGTCTCACCAAATCCTGTATCCTGAGCACCTGAAAATTAGAGCTGCATAATTCTGTATCCAACCAATAAAAACATATCAGTCATTGCCATTAAAATTTCAGATCTTACATAGATTTATCATGAAATAAACAACTAAAATATGTAAAATTGCAATCTGTAGAAACCACAGAAAATACAGTTAGTGTTACAAGTAGACATTACACGAATGTGTTCCTCACAGTTTTGTTATCACATATTTAGTTCAAAGAACCACTTATGCCTAACCTCCTTTATTCCACTTACTTTCTTAATTAACAATGACTAACTTTAGCAATACTTTAATTCAGTAAGATTTTTTTTCCAAATTTGAAGGAGCAGGAAAAAACAGTTATACCACTACTATCAATTATCTTTTGTGTTTATCCACAGCTACAGTAGATCTTTCAAGTGTTAAAACCATTTTTGCTACCTTTGTCTATTTCATCATTCAACTGTGCACTATCAGCTGATTTGGCATATGGCCATTATCAAGTACTTAAAAACACTGAAATCAGTCAAATGTTTTGTGAAATGATTTGTCTAAAAGTAAGAAATAAAACAGATGAAAGAATTATCTGATGCATAACATCTGCTGTACATGATTTTGAGCATTATTCAAAGGCACATCAAATGTTTCTCTATTTTATTTCTTACTTTTTGATAAATCATTTCACAAAAAACCTGACATTACTTTTTTTGTTCATGATCTTATTGACACCTCATTAGCTTTCCTTGCATCCCCTGTTCTCAAAATATTCTAAATTTACTACTCGATTCAAAGGCAAGCATTCTGACAATTAAGTACCACACCAATGTACCTTTTTAAGCACAAAATAGCTAGCCTTGAAAAGTAATTTTTTGATACCTCATTTGACTTCCTACTGTCTGCTACTCTTGAAATACTCTAAATATAGTACTTCACTCAAAGGAAACCTTTTGGCAGTTAAATATCACCCCAATGTAACTTTTTATTTACAAAATAAGAGGCCTTGAAGAGATGGACTTCTGACACTTCATTTACATTAGCTAGCAGCAACTGTTCACGAAATTTTTCAATTTTTCCCTCGAATCACTAAGCTTTTATTAATTATACTGATGAGTTTCGACCTTAGACCTCACACTCGTCAATCTGACAGCCCATTTGTTCTTTCCCCATTACTGATTTTAAAATCGACAAAAATTTTCTTTCAAATCACTAAATTTTTTCTTAATTACCCTGCTCACTTTCAAGCAAATAAACACTTATATGCAAAATTAGTGTCCATTTTAGTCATACCTTAGCAGTTATTGTCAGATGTGCCAGTGTTATAAAAGCTGAACTCTGAAGTGAGGTTACTATATATTTGAGTGCATCTAATGGTGAGAAATAAGTGTGTATAATGACATCACTCAAATGGATGCAAATTAACATACTGAGAATTACCTAATGGTGTAAGTTAACACCATGAAATACACAGTAACACGTTAATGAGTCACTGTAACTAATTACCAATGTCAATTTGTTTTTTAAGCTTTAGTTCCACACAGTCACTGTAAAATTTATCTTTTGGAGAGTTTCAAGGACACTATATTTGAAATATCAGTTTCATGATCACAAATGCAAAATTATTGCTTTAAATATATAGTACATTAAAGTCAACACAATGTCACTTCATGAAGCATAATGGAGATGGATGCAAACATGTCAACATTTACCTTACTGAATCAGGAAAAGAATGCTATATGCCCATAACAACAACAACAACAAGTTAAAACAGTGCATTGTGAATCACATAAAAAATTGAGGTCTTGCAACATTCATTCACTGTTTTCTGTGAACCTCATCATGGACACTCCTTAAGGACGTGGAATGAGTGAAGATTTATGTTAAGAGAAGCAACCATTACAGACTGCTTCTATAAAAGCCACTGCTTCTCCACTTTCGCTACTCAGCTGCTGCATACCGGGAATTTAAGTAATTTTACCGAATGTAACAAGGGACTGGAAAATTTTGTGAAAATGATAACGCAAAAAATAATGCAAAATAAGCAGTTTTTAGCGAAATAAGCAATTTTTACAAGCTATTGCAATATTTTTAATTTTACCATATAAAAATGTTACAAATCTCAGGATCGGCGTTTACTAATATCCGTAACTGATAGTTGCTGAATGTTAAAACTGCATTTTGATTTCTAATTTCCTGAAGGTTTAGGTTCAAGTATAACATTAAGCTGACAGTTCATTTCCTGCTTAACAAACTTTGATGTGGTGACAACAATAGCACCAAAATTAGCACAAATAATGCAAAATTTGGCCAAAAACATTGAATTTAGAAAAAACAATACTGAATTTGAGTAAAAACACCAAACTTGAATAAAGAAACACTAAATTTCACAAAGAACACTAAATTTGACAAAAAGGATACTTAAATTTGCCAAGAATAAAATCAAATTTGGCAAAAAAGTAACATCAAATTTGGCAAAAAAGTAACATCAAATTTGGCAAAAAAGTAACCTCAAACCTGGCAAAATTTTAACCTCAAATTTGCCAAAAAGTAACACCCAATGAAGCAAAAATGAACAATGAATTTGAAAAAAAAAAAACAATAATAAATTTGACAAAAATATGAATGAATTTGGCAAAAAATAATGACACATTTGGCAAAAAATAACGCCTCATTTGGCAAAGAAAAAAAACCGAACATGGCAATCAATGATACTGAATATGGCAAAAAATAACGCCAAATTTGATTAAAAAAGTAACAATAAACTTGCCAAAAAATAACAGGATTTTGCAACAAAAGTAACATCAAATTTGGCACAAATAACAGTTAAATTGCCAAAAATATAAACAGTGAACTGACAAAATAACTCCAATTGAGCAAAAATTTACATCGAATTTGAGAAATAACACTAGATTTGGCATAAAAACATCAAATTTGGCAAAACGTAACGCCAAATTTAGCCATAAGTACCACTGAATTTAGCGAAAATTAACATCAAATTTGGAAAAAATACCACCAAATTTCACAAAAATAACAATAAGTTTGGCAAAAAATTTTCAAAAAAAAACCTCAAATTTGACGAAAAATAACACCAAATTTTGTAAGAAAATACCACCAAGTTTGGCTATAAACTAAAATGATTTTTCCCTGTCCCTACATATAATGAATGCTATCAGCTGCCTAAATACTGAAAAAGTTAAAAATCTGTTTAAAATGAACATTCTTGAGTCCAAATATTCTAAAAAAAGTAAAAGTGACTATTAAGTAAGGAATTCTTTTAGTTTAATTTTAATTATCAAGATATTTCATTTCTTGATGTCTCTATTAGGGTTTTCCACCAGAATATAAAATTCCATCCTGAAGCCTACTCAGGGACGCACATTCTATACAGAAAATATTTTTATTTCTTGTATTCTGTTGTGAATTTCACAATTCATCCCTCATTCAATCTTATTGCTAATCAGAAACACCATTACGGAATAAGGGTACTGGGACACAAGTGTAAGAATCCCTAAAAAGACTTGTGAAAAATGTTTGGTTATTGTAACAACATTATGAGAAGGAAAGTTGCAGCTAGGCACAACAAAAAGACTATCACAATTAAAGCTTTCAGCCATTAAGGCCTTCGTCAACACTAGACACACACACACACACACACACACACACACACACACACACACACACACAAGCACGCGCACACAAAACTCTCACACACCACAGTGTGGTTTCAGTTGCCTTAGACTGCAGAGAGTGTGTGTGTGTGTGTGTGTGTGTGTGTGTGTGTGTGTGTGCGCGTGTGTGTGTGTGTGTGCGTGCGCGTTTGCGCATGGGTGGTGTTGACGAAGGCCTTAATGGTTGAAAGCTTTAATTGTGAGTGTTGTTTTCGTTGTGCCTATCTGCGACTCAGCATCTCCACTGTATAGTGAGTAGCAACTTTCCTTCTCATAATATTGTCATGCTCCGTCCTGGATTTTCCATTGTTTGATGTTTGGTTATTGATGTCACAAAGATTCTCACTGCACATTTCGTTAGAAATACTTAATTTTATTTTACTTTAGCTCAACTGTCTCACGAGACGATGGCACAGAACAACAGTGAGCTAGAAATTCCGTTGGCATTCTCCACATGACGGTGCCACATCAGATTGCCATCCAACAGCATGCCTCACATATGGAGTTTCATTCATTGATCTAAAGTTTTGGCATCCAAAAGTCATTTTTTTTCCCCAAGGAACTGCACAGTATCAGTTTTTGTAACATTGTGCAATAAACTTTTTGTTGCCAGTCAGTTTTAAGTCTGTTCCACTTGGCTACGTCTGGTATGGATGTGTATTGGCTCTTTATCAGTATCTTTGTCAATGGCAAATATCACAGATATGCAACTGTTATCTAATGTCCATGACAAACAGTTTACGTACGTAAAGAACAGAAGTGGACCAGCTATCTAACTTACCAGGACTTCACATTTCCTCACTCTGAATTTAGTTTCATTCCCACTGCATTAATTTTAATGTGATCCACAGTTTTTGCTGTTAAAAATGACACCATCCCACACAAGGAGGAAGTGTTTTCTGCTACTGTTAAGAAAAAATCATTGTGTTTAGTGACCAATGATTTGAATAAAACATCGTATGTCTCACAGCTGCTGTCATCAGAAAGTTAAATTTCAACTGCCACACAGAATCTGTTTCATGCCTAATAATGCTCCAAAATGCCATATCGATAAGTTGTAGTTACATAATAAAGAAGCAATAGTACATCAATGACTGTAACAATTCTTCTTCTACACCAAGTAATAATATTTGTTTATGCAAGAAATACTGTGAACAACACAATTGATAGGCAAAACCAAATGAATATTCACCACGATCTCAATTACTGTGAGATAATACGCTATTTATGTAAGACAAATATATTAACAGTAACTAGCTTATCACACCTACCTCTGAAAAGAGTGGTTTTCCAGTGAGTTACAATTATCTTTAAAATTATAAAACAATACCTTAACAAAGTAAATACTAACTCTTCTCGTGGTTCTTCCAGCTTGAACACATGAACAGTTTCAGTATTGCTGGAACAGCAGAGGAAGTTGGAATCTATTGAAAAAGCAAGACTTGATATGCTGACGCAGCGTTTCACTCCACGCCGAAATTCATAGAGCTTTGTCCCATCGTTCACTAAAAAAACTCTAATGACAGTCCCTTTCTCGGATGCAGTTGCCACTTTGGTACCTGACGTACTAAATGCTAATGCTGCTAGTGGGCTGTCATGAGCTGGAATCATGGTCTTTGCATGCTGGCAACAGACAAAATGTGTCAATTAAGTCTGCTGTACTTCTAAGCAATTAAAAAGCAAAAATATCAACAATAGTAGAAATAACAGCATAAATAACAGGATAAACTCACCAAATTGATGGTATCAAAAATTTGAACCTCTCCAATTGTATTCGAACCTGGATATGCCAAATAACAGCAGTCACTGTTAACAGAGAGCGTGCATAGCCCAGAAGGGTTAGGTGGAGTATCTCGTATTGTGTGTAGTACCTTCATATCACGAATATTATGTATATACAGAGATTCTTCAAGGCATACCACAAGTCGCTACAACCAATGAAAAAAATCCTTTCTTAGTAAATTAAAATATCATGCAACACTGTAAAAAACAAAAAATTATTTTTTACATAAAGTAAGAAGAATCAAGGGAATAATCAGACAAGCTAAATACTGATATTTCCTGTGAAATTATGTGCAGAATGTAATTCCTTTTCCATAAAACCTACTCAGTGTTTACGGTACATAAAATTGAATTAGAATCCCAACTCATAGCTGTTGTCATCATAGCTGCAAGTTACTGACTGATTGGCACACAATCCTCTGTGCACAGAAAACAGGCTGGACAAGGATATAACAACAGAATAAGGGTTGGAAACAGTATGGATTCCAGAGGCTCCTGAGACCTCTATTTGTACAAGGAGGATACCAGAAGCCACTTTTACACTTGATAAAGACAGTAATGGGAGTCATCAAATGCTGGGTTTCAACTTATAATTTGGTATAGATTTGCCCCAATGAAATTACTGTGTCACACTCAAAAACTGTGAATACTTATACAGCACACAAATTTAATCTGTTGGCAATTGGTTAATAAACCAAATGCAGAAATAATCCTTCGAATGTGATCTTTAATTACCAATATTCACTTTTCCACATAATCACCAGCCAATTGGATATATTTCTGCCAACAATGAACAAGTGTTTTGAAGCCATCACAAAAGAAGTCGACACACTTTCTGCGCAACCACAGTCTCACAGTTCTCTCAATGTCTTCATCAGAAGCATAATGATAACGCTGCAGATCATCTTTCATTATCAGGAACAGATGGAAGTCAGACGGTGCTAAATCTGGACTGTATGGAGGATGCTTTATGGTGGTGAGGTTCAGTCTCTGAAGTTCTGCTGTGGTGGCACGTGAAGTGTGTGGTATGGTATTGTCATGCTGCAGGAAAACATTTCCCTTTTCCTTTTGGACCTTTGTTAGCCGTCGTTTCAGAGTTCGCAGCATTGTGATGTAATGCTCTGAATTTATTGCTGTTCCACGATCAAGGAAATCAACATGGATAACACCATCTGCGTCCCAGAACACTGGCCAAGATTTTTCCAGCTGAGGGCTGCGTCTTTAATTTCCTTTTCTGGGCTGAGTGTGTTGATATTCCATAGACTGACGTTTCGTCTTTGGGTCATAATAGTGTATCCATGTTTCATCTCCTGTCACAACTGAATGGAGAAACGTGTCACCTTCATTCTCATAATGCGAGAGGAGTTCCTGGCAAATTTCAAGACTGTGCGCTTTCATTTCAGGAGTCAGCATCCGGGGTACCCATCGTGCACAGATCTTAAGATGGCCAAGCAAAGCAATAATGTGACCCATATGTTCTTGTGAAATGCTGATCGTGCGTGCAATTTCTCTCTGAGTGATACGATAGTCAGTCTGTCAACATTTTGCTTGTGAAACTTGGTGGTTGCTGTCACAGGATGTCCAACTCTTTGTTTGTCACACAGGTCAGATGTTCCCGCCTCAACATTTTTAAGCTTACTCACGCAATGATGCACAGTAC
The DNA here is from genome assembly GCF_023864275.1 of Schistocerca cancellata. NCBI lineage: Eukaryota > Metazoa > Arthropoda > Insecta > Orthoptera > Acrididae > Schistocerca > Schistocerca cancellata. The sequence goes on along the minus strand of NC_064627.1, from coordinate 927,704,549 downwards.
TCACATCAACACAATCACCATAAACTGCTTTCATTATCTGCTGAATCTCCTTTGGGGTGACACCTTCTGCTGTCAAGAATACAATGACTGCACATTGCTTAAATCGCATTTACCAATGGTCTGCACAGGGTTCCATTCTTTACATTGTAACAACATAACCGCTCAATGCTAAGGCTTCCTGCCAACTGGAGCTGTAGAGAAGAGGCTACGGAACAAGTCAGTACCTGCCACATACCAATGCTGCTAACTGTTGAAGAGTTACGAAAGTGGAGGCATTAATTTTCAGTCAACCGTCGTACTACATAACACAATGGGAACAAATAGCTCAAAATATATATACACATGGAAAATATGTTTTTATGAGGATGGGACTGATGATCAGGAACTATCCTGCCATTTCTTTGAGAAGATTTACAAAAACCTAAATCAGAATAGCTGGACAGAGCAACTATAGTCTCCTGCAAACATGTGGTCAGATAAATAGTATCTTGTCAGGCTTCCAGCAGCATCAGGTGGTTGAAACCACATGATATTTCAATGAAACTCTCATTGGCCATTGTCATGTGATAAATGATTGCTGTGTCACAGCGGCCTTGACGTTATACAGCCATGCTGTTGGCTATGATGTCACTGGTACTCTGTTCCTTGCTAACTGTGGTAATATTTACACTCCGCATCCATCGCACATGCTTCAACCTCATGATGGCCAGGTTCCAGACTGTGCTCAGCTGCAGATTGCCATCCTTGTTGACGGTGTTTTCAAATATGTTTATTCCTACCCTGCTTTTATGATGCTATCCCAAAATCCCTTTGTTCTCATAATGACAGATGTTTTGACAAATATAATTCAGTGTTGATTTTCTAATGCGTGTTCTGCCAAAGCTAATTTTTCAGGGTAGTTAGGCATAAGCACTTCTAGTGTTCCATCCAGTGTTGCTCAACAGTGCTTACTGTTTGGCCAACTTAGTAGCAGCCACATTGAAACAGTATTTTGTGCTGTCCAAGCATTCTAAGCCCTACATCATCCTTCATAGGCCTCACGAGCTGTTGTATTTTTGCCTGGGGCCTGAACAATGACTGAACAAGCCTACTAATCTTTCCTGACATTGTGCCACAGAAAGGAAAAAAATGCAAGTTTCCGTTGTCTTCTTTGGTGGTGTTTTATCTGCGTGTCTCACCAGAAATAGCCTGTGATACCTAGTGGTGACCGTAACCATTTTCTGGAAAGACTTTTCGAAAGTGGCTTAGTTCTAGTGGCACATTTTTCAGTGGGTGAGGGTGTTCAAAACACCACGTTTTTGTGCCAGATGGTGGTGACTAAGAGTGTCCAGATACAGATCCGAGTGTGTAGGTTTCCTGTACACACCATGGCTGAGGTGGCCATTGGTTTTCCAATTAACGAGGACATCAAAGAAGGGCAATACACCACCTACACCAACTTCCATCGTAATCCTAATGTGATCGTGAATGCCATTCCGGTCTTCTAACAATTCTTCCGTTTTCTCATGTCTGTGGGGACAGATGATAATAGTGCCATCAACGTAACAACAAAAGAAACTTGGCTTATCTGAAGCTGTGCTCAAAGTGATGTCGTCTTGAAATTTCTCTATAAAAAGTTTGGCTATGGATAGCATTAACAGACTTCCCATCACTGATCAAAATACTGGACACCATATACGAAATATGATGATGTCAACATGTTCTTAAACAATCCCACAATTGTACTGTCAAATAACTGGGAGATAAAATCTATGTAGTCTTGACAAGAACATGCGTAAACAGGGGGACTACATCAAAACTGACCATTATATCACCTTGCACAAGCCGCAGGAGTTCAATTTGGATGATAAAATCATTGCTCCTGATGCGATGCACACACGGACTAACACATGGTGTACGGAGGCTGACCAGATGTTTTGCATCTGACCCAGTAGTGTTCACAGTAGGGTGAAGAGGAGAACATGTTTTGTGGATCTTTGGTAGCTCATAAAGAGTAGATGGGCTCAATGCCTTTCAATGATGACTGTTTCAGGAGGTCTTCCTCATTACTCTTGGTGTTGGGTGCTTTAAAGTTTCCAACAGGTAACCTCCTAAAGAAACAGCTGAATTTTAGCATCAGCTTTGTTCAGAATGACTTGTGTATTGCCCTTGTCAGCTGGCATAACCACTATGAGAGGGTTGCTGCAGAGTGTGTGAAGTCCATTACGTTCAGCTCAAGCCAAGTTAGATGGTGATGATTTAGATTTTGAAATAATCCAGCAAGTCTCACAACGAATTTTGTCTGCACTCTCATTAGGCACCTTGCGGATCACTTCTTCAACCCCTCTTATAATATTACAGATAAGGATACTCCAAGGCACTAGTAAGAAGTTAAAACCTTTCTTTAGTGGCAAGACGACATCTGCGTCAGTATCTCTGTCTGTCATATTGATGACAGTTCATTCTGTGTACAGGAAATCCACAAACAAGGATCAGTACCTGCATGCACTTAAGTCACCACCATCCTGCACAGAAATGTAGCATTTTTAACACCCTCATCCATCATGCTAAAATCTTCTCAGACGCTGAAAATCTGCCACTGAACTAAACCAGATCCAAAAAGTCTTCAGTGAAAATGGCTACAGTCACTGCCAAGTATCACAGGCTGTTTCTGGTGAGAGATGCATGAAAAACACCACCAAAGAAAAGAACACGAAACTTGCGTTTTTGCCTTTCTGTGGCACAGTGTCAGGAAAGATTAGCCGGGTCCTGAAGATAACAACGTCTCAGTGTTCAGGCCCCCCAGCAGGAATGCGACTGCTCACGAGGCCTGTGAACAATGATATAGGGCTCAGAATGCACATGTACAAAATACCATGTCAATGTGGCTACTTCTTTGTCCACCAAACAGTATGCACAGTGGAGTGACACCGGACAGAATATGAAAGGTGCTTATGCCTATGCTATCCTGAAAAATTAGCAATGGCAGGACACACTTTAGAAAATTGACACTGCATTTTATTCAGCAAAACACTCATCAAAGGTATTTTGGGATAAATTCATAAAATAAGAGGTAGAAATAAATATATGGGAAAACACCACCAACAAGGATGGCAGTTTGCAGCTCAGCATAGGCTGGGACCAGGCCACTGCGAGGTTAAAGTGGGTGCGATGTATACAAGACATAAACAGTACCATAGTTGGCAAGGAAGATAACACCAGCAACATGACAGCCAGCAGCATGGCTTTATAACAGCGATGACACAGCAGTCATTTACCACTTGACAATGGTTAAGGAGAGCTCGATTGAAAGCTTGGGGGATTTTAACCACCTGCCACAGCTGGAAGGCTGAGAAGATTTTATAAATTCATATCACCATGAGACCATGCATTCATACATGAGGTCAGTTTATAACAACTGTAATGCATCATTCAGATGGCCCCAATTGTACAATGTTGTACGATTTACACAAAATTTGCACCAGATAACTTATGACATAACAAATGGGTTTTGTACTATCTCACTGCATACACATTCTGCTGGGGACTTGTGGACTACAAACATGCTATTTTGCCCCTTGCACTCCTTACAGTCTGTTCATAAAATGACTCCATGCCCATAAACATCCAACTATACCCCACGCATGTCACGTCCCTCCTTCAGTCCACCTGAAAAACTGAGTAAGCATCCCCTCATGATGAATGAGATGTTAAGCTCAGGAGGATGACAAGACGTACAATCATGCACTATAGATTTTGACACGATTTTCTAGTAAAAGTATTACTTCATGAACATGTATTGTAAAGCGACGGAGTTTTAGTTATCCCCATCTGCTATTTTGCACTACAGTGAGTCATGTATATAATCTTTAATTGTTTAGTAAGCATTGCTTATGAAGAATGTTTTAGTCACTTTTCTTTAACAGATGTATTTTAGCAGTCTAGCAATGGAAATTCATGGCTGGAATAATAATAGGGAAAGGACAGGTAACTACTCACTACAGAGAGGAGGTATTACAAGGTGTACAACTTTGCTTCCGCCGTTTTTTACTCAACATTTGAGGCTTTAATGAAACAAATTTGTTACACATGTATCATTCAAAGTATTTTCCATCACTGGTTACTGCTTTCTCCCATCTTTCAGGCAGAGTACGAATCCCGCGTTGAAAAATTTTTCCATCTTTTGAAGCGATCCACGATCGATCCAATTTGTGACATCTTCATGAGATCGGAAGTGTTGGTCAGCCAGGCCATGTGCCATTGTTCTAAACAGGTGATAGTCAGAGGGAGCAATGTCTGGAGAATACAGCGGGTGGGGTAGGACTTCCCATTTTAACTTTTCCAAGTACATTTTGACCTCTTTTGCAACATGGGCTCGAGCATTGTCATGCTGCAAAATCACTTTATTGTGTCTTTTGTTGTATTGCGGCCATTTGTCTTTTAATACTCTGCTCAAATGCATTAATTCCGTTTGATAAGGAGCATCTGTGATTGTTTCACTTCGTTTTAACACCTCCTAGTACATGACGCCGAGCTGGTACCACCAAATGCAGAGCACGATCTTGGAGCCGTGAATATTCGGTTTGGCTGTCGACGTGGAGGCATGGCCAGGATATCCCCATGATTTTTTGCATTTAGGGTTATAATAATGAACCCATTTTCAGCCCCGGTCACAATGCGATGCAGAAATCCCTCCTGTTCTTGCCTCTGAAGCAACTGTTCACAAACACACAAACGCCGTTCTACATCTCTTGGTTTCAGCTCACACGGGACCCAAGTTCCTTCTTTCTAAATCATGCCCATAGCCTTGAGACATTTTGAAATGGTTTTCTGTGTCACTCCCACTAATCATGCCAATTCTTCTTGAGTTTGATGTGAGTCTTCACTCAGCAATGTCTCCAATTATGCATCTTCGAAAGCATTCTCTCTTCCACCACTATGCTGGTCTACGTTCTTGAAGGTTCTTTCAGTAATAGCATCCTTACCATACGTACTTGAGAACATTCGATGAGACCCAGCCACTGTTTTCTTCATACTGAAACAAAACAATAACACCTCCCACAAATGACAAGAATTAGGCTCATAAACTGACACTTTCAATCAAGAACAACTTTAAGATGGAGACACAAATCCACTAATGTTTGAGTGAGGTTATGCTGACCGAGGTCCAAGCTAACTGCCTGACATCTGCGATCTGTTTCTTTCGACCGCTACTTGCCGTTGTCACCACCTATCGGCAAACGGCGTGAGCAAAGCTGTACACCTTGTAAGTCGCTGATAGGTACAATGAAAACACTGCTAAAATATTAAGCTTTCAGACAAAGTTGGACTCCAGTGCGCAGAGACAGTGACCACATTTTTATGAGTTATGCTTGTGTGAAAGAGTGTGAACGTGTGTGTGTGTGTGTGTGTGTGTGTGTGTGTGTGTGTGTGTGTGTGTGTGTGTGTGTTTTCTGTTTCAGAAGAAACACTTTGTCTGAAAGCTTAATATTTTAGATTTTTATTTTATTTTTTCACTGTGCCTGTCTGTGACTCAGTGCAGTCTATCCTTTCCATGTCGTTATTTTAGTAATCTTTTTCATCTCCTTAGGTAATTTATTACACAATTGTATTCCTTGATATAAAATGCTGTTTGCAATTTTTGTTTATTTTTCTTTGGTAATTGCAAGCAGTCCGAAGTTCTGTAATTATGTATAGACCTATCAGGGAAATATTTGGTTAAGTTTTCCCTGATTCGGACAATAGATAGGTATATGTGCTCACTAGATGCAGTATGGCTGCTCAGTTTTTTAAATAATTGTTTAAAATGGGCTGACTGCTACTTCTAGTTATTACTCTTATGGTCCTTTTATACAGTTTAAAAATTGTATTCATGTTCTGTGCCTTTGATCCCCAGAAAAGAATCCCGTAGCTATGATCTTAAAGATGGCTGTAATTCCATCAACTGTGTGTCAGTAAGCCTGGAGAGGCTGAAAAAAATAAAAATAAAAAAAAATCTGGCAACCAGTTGGAAATAAAAGTTTATTGGAAACCTTGGACTAGGCTTCAACAACTGTAAAATTTTCTTCTTCAGAAGGTATAATGGACCTCGTTACATTAGATGCTGATTAAGTACATTCAATAACATCCAAATGGGCTCGCTGTATTTGGCATCCATCATAAGAACGGAGATCAAGCTTTCCAACAAACCTTTATCTGCAATTTTTTGCCTGATTTTTTCCACCTCTTCAGGCCATAGCTATGAACTGAATGCACATAGGAATATTATGCCACCAGAAGACATTGCCTATTACAAACTGATGACACAAACCCTAAGAACATAACATGCTGATGACATTCTTTTTGCCATTATCTTTGTTTGTTCATTCCATGTTGAATGAGATTCAAAACTCATTCCTACAAAACTTTCTGTGTAACACAATCTATATGCTTAATGCAATAGTTCTTTTCCCTCTTTATGCTGAAGTGTATACAGTCAGTTTTCTTTAAGTTCAATGTGCATTTAGTACATACTGCCCAATTGTAAACTTCCTTAGTGTTATCATTTGCTTTCCCTAGTTGGAGTGCTGGTATTTTATCAGAGATTATGATGATGATGTCATCAGCAAAGAGAACTTTTTATTCATGCCTTATTCTGTTCATAAAGTCATTCACATATATAAAGAACAGAACTGGACACCATATACTACTCTGAGAGACACCTAACTATTTTACTAAAATCATAAACAATCACATGAACTATATCTTTTACATACTGCTTTCCAGGTAAGACTGGGAACACTCGTTTGCTATTCCTCTTGCACCTAAAGCTTACAGCTTGTTTACCAGTATTTTATGACCATCCGTTTGGACAACTCTCATAATATGCCTGTAACATGATCATTCTTGTAAAGAGTTTCAAGTACCATTTTTGTAAACTATGTCATGGCTGCTCTTGTACTTTGTCCACTTCGGAAATCAAATTGTGCTTGGTTAAATTGATGTATTTATTCATGAAACTCATTAATCTATCTTTCTGGATTCATTTGATTGTCGCTGAGAATGCCGAGAATAGTGAAACTGGTCTGTAGCTTTCAATACTATGTTATTAAACTTGTGTCTGCCTTTTCCAATTTCACGTTTTATGGCATCCCATACTACTATGCTTTTATTTGTTGCATTATACATTATTTAGTCACTGGACAACGTTTTTTTTTTCTATTTCTTTCTTTCTTTCTTTTGCAGCAAACAGCACCCTACTGTATATCTTTTTATACCTACATATTAATCAAGGACTGTAGATTAGTGTAGCGCTTTTGTATAAAACTCAGAAATTTCAGCTATCCATCTATTTTCCTTAGCTGCTGCTGTTGAAGTGGTTTCCTTTTGGAAATGTTTCCTCAAAAATTAATTTAATCAATGGGTAGAATTTATAGAACTTAGTATCCACAGTGTTTTCCATATACACTTCATCCAGGTTTGATTTGTCATTGCCCCATAAAAAGAATGTATTTTACATTCCGAGAGGATCATTTTGTAGGGCTGCAATTGTGCTGGTTTTATCGAACCTGTCTTTAGCTTTACTATCCTACAGTAATGATGAGAGAAGCCAAGATCTTTTATAAATACTTTACAATTTTCCCTGTCAGTATCCGTATTTATGCGGTCCAAGACCATGCTGAATTTTTTATACTCTCAAAGTAGTATTTACAATTTGTGCCATGCCAAAGGTGTTCAAAATGTTTAGTACATTGTTATTAACTTCATCCTAAACACCTCTGTTACTGCTTATGCCTCCACAGCTTAGTATGTTAGTTTTGGGGGCTGAGTAGCTGGATTTCAGTAAATGTGTTGAAAAGGTGTTCATATTATCTTTAGGTGAGTGGTACCATGTACAGAATGCTTAACATAATGTTGCTACACTAATTATGACCACATTATTTTCTAGCTTAAAAATGTGTGCCACGTCTAACGTAAATACATGGTCCCTCACGCTCTAAGGTGGTTCTACAGTAACAACTTGCACATTCATACGATGATAACTAAATATATGCAGTATTTCACTGTCTCTACATCAGTTCTCTGTAATGCATACAACTGCACTATTCAAAGGCTACCCTTCAACTTCAAGATGGTATACTTTATTTTTAATTGATGCCCGTTTTGATTAAGAATAGATAATTCTGAGCAAATTTATGTGGTTGTTTCATGAACTTTTGGGTGTGCAGTCGCATAAATTCTGCTTCTTCTTCTAATATTTTGGATGAATACCGACCAGCCATCTTCAGAGTGAGACGAGCTGACTAACGCTCCAGCACTTGCTCCGTCCTTTTAAACCTGAGGACCGAACAACTGCATAGACGGAGCAGGTGCTGGAGTGTTAGTCACCTCGGCTCACTCTGAATATGGCTGGATGGTATTCAACCAAAATATTGGAAGAAGTTGAATTTATGCGGCCGGATGCCCGACATTTTACGGAACAATCTTCACGCCACGAAAACATGAAAATGCAAATTTATGTGGTGTTTGTGCACAACTGGTTGGTTGGTTGGTTGGTTGGTTGAGGGGGGATTACGGGACTAAATGGTGAGGTCATCAGTCTCATGATTCAAAAGTTACTTGCGTAAGATAGAGGGTCTGCTAAAAGTGGAAGGATCCAGTCAGAGAGCTCAAACTATAAAGTGAGGAAGTTAAAATACACAGAGTAGAAGGCATAAAAGAATAGGCCAAATCTAAAAACTGGAAAAACAGAGGGATAAACGGGCGGACTTTGCATGGGGAAGTGGTCATGGGTCTCAGACCTAGAAAACTTGAAGAGAAGCCCCAAACACAATCACCCTGCCCCTTCTCCAGCAGTAAAGTAAAACATTGTAATTGAAAATAAAAACCACTTTCAAGTCAGTCTGGCCCCACAGCCACATTGTGGGGGTGGCTTGTTACACAAGAGAAAACAATAGGTGAGCCTAGAATGACCAATGCATAGACGGCATAAGACAGTGGACTCCTTCCGAGAGGAGCAGAGGGAAGAGCACCAAACTGCAGCAGTCTCCTCGATTGTGCAGAGTTTATTACCGAGAGCAGTAGTGCACCACATGTCATTCCACTTTTGGGCAAAAAGAGTTTTGATGTGTATCCATATATCTGCACTTGGAATCATGAAAGGGAATTTGGGGTAAGTATCTGCCTCTCAAGCCAAATGGTCAGCCAGTTCACTATGTGGGATGCCCACACACTTCGGATCCAGAGGAAGACAATGGAACAGGTGGCATGGCCAAGGGCAGAATGGACATAGACTGCAAGGTCTTTAGAGCCCGAGCGAAAACAGATTGAGACAATTGTCAGTAAAATACACAAAACAGGAAGATAAAATACAGGTAACAAAAGTTGGAAAACTATGAGCGTGCCCGCACAGAACCATGGGACGAAGTATTGCGTCAGTGGTAAAACATTAATGATACAGGAAGAAAGTGGTATAAGGAACTAAAACAATATAGCAGATGGGCGTGACTGGCTGACCACAAGAATAAAAAGGAGAAGCCAGCCACTCTGCAACACACTAAAACCTCCAGCCTAAAAGTTCAGGCCAGAGTCCACACACATCACAAAACTTTAAAACCTTAGTCACACTCGTCTTATCATCAGCTAAAATAGAGAGTAGATCCCCACCAACATTTGGTTCTGCCTTTGCATCAGAATATAAAATGCACTCCGTTAAAATATGGCAGATAGAAATGTGCATGCCACAAGCATCACAAAACAGGGGATCCTCTCGGCATAGTATAAATGTGTGAGGGGGCGGTGCCCAAGTCTAAGACACATGAGGGTCACTTCATCCCACCTAAGCAACTGGCAGGAGGAATGCCACAGCCGGGTTGTTGACTTCATCAACGGCTGCTTATTGGCCGTCACCACCAGCCAATCCCAATCCCACAACTGCACGCACTTCCTGTGTAGTGAAGAAATGACAGCCTGTAAGGGAATACGCCACTGTGCCACATTCTGTTCTCTGCAGGCCTCCTTGGCAGCCGGATCAGCCGGTTCATTTCCCCAAATCCCTACATGACCTGGCACCCAACATAATGACACCTGCTTACTCTGCTGTTGGAGTAAGTACAGTTGGTCATATATCAGACAGACCAATTCCTCAGCTGGTTACTGGTTCTGAATGATTGTAAGGCACTAGGGGATTCGGAGCAAATAAGAAACCATCTGCCCCAAATACGGCGCATCTGTTGCAGTGCCTTCAGGACCGCATAGAACTTTGTTGAGAAAACAGTATACTCATCAGGAAGGCGAATCCTGGTGACATGGTTGGGTAACACAACAGAGCAGTCGAGGGAACTCCCTTGCTTGGAGCCGTCAGTGTAAACTATTGTGAAACTGTGATGCAAAAATGTTAAAAAACAGTGATTGAAATGTAAAATCTGACATAAGATCTGTCTTAAAATTTGTCAAGTCTAAAATAAGTCTGGGCCTCCGGAGAAGCCCAGGTGGAAATCTGCTCCCACCGTGATGTAAAACATGAAAACTGGCCACACCCATCTCTAGAAGGCAATCCTGTGCAGGAATCCCATAGGGTCTCATTGCCTGTTGCTGGTTATGAATAAGACTTTCCAGTGGAGGCTGAGCAATGGTATGGTAGGTGGGTGTCTGGACAGTGTTTTTATACATTGCCTGATGTGAAGTGGCGCTTCACCAGCCTCTGCACAGAGGTGTGGTATGGGCTTGTTCTGAATGCCCCAGTGGCCAACCGAATCCCTTCCTGGTGCACCACATCCAACATCTTTAAATAAGAGGGTCTCACAGACGCACACACTATGCACCCATAATCGAGCCAAGATCACACAAATGCCCCATAAAACTGGAGCAGAGAAGTCCTGTCAGCTCCCCATGTACTGTGGCTAAGACATTTTAAAATACTTAAAGCCTTAAGTGACCATTTTTTTCAGGTCCTTAGGATGTGGTAGCCATGTAAGTTTAGAATCAAATATGAGGCCCAGAAACCTCACTGTGTCTTTAAAAGTAAGAGCAATGTCTGTCATCCTCAGCACAGGATAGTTTAAAATGGAACGGGAACAGTTAAAAAGAACACACAAGACTTCTCGGTGGAAAACTTAAAACGACTCTTCTGCACTCATTCATCCAAATGTCGCAAAGTTAGTTGTAACTGATGTACTGTTGTTGCGAAGCTTGAAGAAGAATGAAACACAGAGAAGACATCTACAAACGGAGAACACTGGACAGGACTTTTCATTATGGATGTAATCCTATTAATAGCTACGGCAAAGACAGTCACACTTGAATTGCTACCTTGAGGGACACTGTTCTCCTGCTCAACGCGATCAGACAGCATGTCACTGACTCGGTATCTAAAATATCATGGCGAGAGGAAGACGACCATGGAAACCCCATTCATGAAACTGCTCCAGGATAAGGTGCCTCCAAGTAGTATCCTAGGTCTTCTTGATGTCAAAAAATATTCTTACAAGGTGATGCCGGCATAGGAAAGCCTATTGTATAGCCACCTCCAGGAGGGCCAGATGCTGAAGTGGGTACAGGAAATGACACTGAGGAAAAAAAATCAAAGTCTGTAGTAAGTTGGTCAATTAGAAGACTCTCACCCATCGAAATGGCACTCCCCCACAGGGCATTACTGGGGGGGTGCCAGAGAAGGGGGTGCTCTTCTTCAGCCGGGGAGGGTGATCGGCACAGGAGCAGGCGTGTGTGTTTACTCAGTGCGCTCATAAATATAGGTGTTTTCTCGTGGAAAAACAATTTATTAAGGCAATATTATAGCTTAAATAAGTAAATTTTTATCTATTGTGATCTATATATTGAAGGTGTCGCTTTTACTTGCATAGTTCTCGTGAAAAGTTAACTGTTCTAAAGTGCGAGCCGTTGGTGTGTGTGTTTACTCAGTGCGCTCGTAAATATAGGTGTTTACTCATGGAAAAACAATTTATTAAGACAATATTGTAGCTTAAATAAGTAAATTAGTGTCTATTATGATCTATATATTGAAGGTTTCACTTTTACTTGTGTAGTTTTCGTGCAAAGATAACTGTCCTAAAGTGCAAGCCTTTGGCATGGGTTTGTTTTCGTTATTGACCACAGCAAGTTATGTGATTATTCAATAATTTCCAGGTAGTGTCTGTGTAGCTTTATTGTGAAGAGTATCTTACGTGTATAGTTTGCATTCGGTTCGTGTTTTCTGTGTTTCTATACTTCCGTACAGTTAATTTTCCATATTGTGCAGTAAAGTCCAACTATGTAGTAGCAAGCAATGCCGTACCATAAAAAGTTTCTGTAAGATGGGGAACTCTGAAGTCTACTGAGTAAAAATGTCGGATGTGCCAAAGGATATATGAAAATTTTCATTTACCTGATGGACATTGGGATTTTCAATTCATATGTCCTACTAAACAAATTGACAGGAAAAAAATCTTATTTTAATTAGTTTAGAATTCAGTTGGCTGAGGACATTGATGGCCCCAATCTGGAATTTCCCCTGTATGACTGCAAACAGCAAATTGGGCACATTTTGTTAGTTTTATCCCCCACCCCCCACTTCCATCAAGAAGACAACTGCCAGAAATTGTGTAGGGCACAAAGCAAGGAAGAAGAAAAGTGATGGGTGTGAGAAATGTCTTGTGGTGTTGCACATACCCAAGATTTCTGGATATTCCACATCAATAAAAAGTTCTAAGGATATCGTCATTCCTCGTCACATCAATAAATAGTACAGAACGATTTATAAAGAATTCCTATAAAAAATTATATTTTGAGAAAAGACAAAATATGCTGATTTTCATAGTTTAAGTTGTAAATATAGGGTCGACCATTGTGAAAAATATTAGTGGCTCAATGGGTTAAATGTTTAATTGAATTGTTGCTTTTTGAAGGTTACAATAAATATACATTTGTAACAACATTACAAAAAGGATAGTTGACTCTCACCGTATAGCAGGGATGCTGAGTCACAGATAGGCACAATAAAAAAAAAACTGTCAGAAAGTCAGCTTTGGGCCAACAAGGTCTTCATCAAAAGTAGACAACTCACACACACACACTTGCATAAAAACAAATGCAACACACACATATGACCACAGTCTCTGGAAGCTGAGGTCAGATTGTGAGCAGCAGCGAGTGTTGGGAGAGGCAACCGGGTGTTGGGGGTAAGAAGTAGGCTGGGGCAGAGAGAGAGGGCACATGGCGGTGTACTGGGTGGGGGACAGTAAAGTGCTGCTTTTAGGATCGTACACAGACGAGATGGAGAGAGGGTAGGGAAGCTACATGCGGTTGGGAGGTTAGACAGAGTGCATGGGCAGGGTGGGCATATAAAGAAGAAAGGAGAGAAGTAAAATGTAAAAAGACAGAGGAAGTGTTGGTGGAATAGACAGCTGTGTAGTGTTGGAACGGGAACAGGGAAGCACCTAGATGGGAAAGGACAATGATTAACAGAGGTTGAGCCCAGGAGGGTTACAGAAATGCAGGATATATTGCAGGCAGAACAATTAAGAAAAGCTGGTGTTGGTGGGAAGGATCCAGATAGCACAGTCTGTGAAGCAGTCAATGAAATGAAAAACATCGTGTTGAGGGATGCTCTCAGCAACAGGGTGGTCCTGCTGTTTCTTGGCAAACAGTGATCAAGAAACAGCTGGACCATCGTGTTGCTGAGCACACTGCCCATTAAGGCATTCTTGATTTCAATGATTTCAATGACTGCTTCATAGTCTGGACCATCTGGATCCTTCGCACCAACACCAACTTTTCTAATTGCGCAGTGGGAACTCTTCCTGCAAATATATCCTATGTTCCCATAACCCACCTGGCCTCAACGTTCGCTAGTCACTGCCTTTCACACACCTATCTGTTTCCCTGGTCAAACTTCAACACTACACAGACTTCTATTTCACCAATGGACCCACAGTCTTTTTACTTCTCTCCTTTCCCACCCCCTCATCCCCCCCTCCCCCCAACCCTTTGTTTAACCTCCTGACTTCACCTAGCTGCCCTATCCTCTTACTATCTTGTCCCTGTAGGCTCCCACAACCACACTTTACTGTCCCCCACCTATCCCTCCCCCTCAGAGCAGAGGTCAGACACAGGAGGGAAGGAGAGAATTCAGATCCCTATCCAGCCACCCAAATTTAAGTTTTGCAAGTGCCAAGGTGGTGCCTTTCCAGAAGACAATGCCAATTTCCTTCTGTATTGTTCTTTCAATTCGAGCTTGTGCTCTGTCTCTAAGGACCTCATCATTAACTCTATTCTTCCTTTATTTTGTCTGTGGCAAGAGGCATAATCCATCCCTATGCCAAAACCTCAGCTAATATGGAACATGTGCAAAACAATGAAATAACAAAGATCAACACTTCAAACCAGACAAAGGGGATGGCAAAGCAAGTCAAAGGGGGTAAAAAAAACTAAGGACAGAGGAAATATTTGGAAAAGACATTAAAGACAAGACATGCAACGTAGAAGGAGAATGACTGGGCTGGCAAGTGGGGCATGCACTATCGGAGGGGCACATGTGGACTCTGGATGTGGTGGCAAGAAAACCTTCCACAACTGCTCTACCACCAGAGCACTGTTGGTGGTGAGGGGAGCATTAGTCAGTCGTCAATCATCTGCTGACTACTCGAGTAACTGCTTACCCAAACAACTGAGGCTTTTGTTTTTTATTACACAGAGTGCTGTTGTTTTTAAAAAAATACAACTGTGGGATTTCTTGAAGGTGCTGGTTCCCTAAGTAGAGCTGCAGGTCTAGGTGGACCATGATGCAGTGACAAAAATGAAAGACCCACATTCTGACAGGAGGAGATTGAAAGCTTGATAGAGTGCCCAAGAAAAGACTCTCCATATGGCTCCTTGGAGTCAACAAAAAGAGCTGTGTAAGTACTGAACCAAATGAGTCCACAAGCCCACTGATGGCTGTAAGGAAAGGAGTAACACAAAGCACCAAGGTATGCCTTTCTCCTGAATCTGTGGTGAGCTGTGAGATGTACACACTAACCCAAAACAATCAAGGTGGAAAAAAATTGCAGATAAAAAAAATCAATAAGTACTCATAAAAACAAATCTTTGAGCTTGGTCAAGATATAGTGCTGGAGCTTGGCAAAAGCCTGTGGGACTGCCATTTACAAACACCAATCGCCCCAAAATCCTCAATGATACGTGGACAACAGGGGTCATGATCAAATGGCTCAGCACCAATCAATAAGCAACCACCCTCTCAAGTAAGTTAGGAAGACTCGTCGTCTGTAGCTGTCAATGGAAGTTGGGTTTTGCTTGGCTTAGCAACTGAGATTAAGCTACTGTCTCACAACCATGCATAGATAGTAAAGTTTATGAAGTTGGCAGCTGAGGATGATGCTTGTATCATACAGAAGTTCTTCCACAATTCCAGATTGTCACCACAATTTCTACAGACCCCCATAGGACCTGTCACGGGAGAGGGGGCTGCCATTTGAGCAATATAAATGATGACAGCAGATATGTCTCTGTGAACAATGTTGATGATTCCTGAATAGGACACTGTGAAAGTTATGTTGGAGGTACATCTCAGCCATTTCATGCTCCAAAGTGTCCTGCATGGTGGGTGGTCTGATTGATAGTGTCCCAGAAGCATCAGCATCATCATAAAGTAGTCACAGTTACCTATATTGTTGTACATGCATCATTCTAGCAAAGTAATAAAACTGGAAGAGCAAATCTTGAGGCCTGTGGCCAGGAAGCAGCTGTGATTTGCACTAAAGTGGGTAGGGGATTCACTTTTAGGTAACATGTTGAAATCAGAAATTAGTTGTTCTATTAGACAATCATTTCCATACAGCCTTTGCTTCTCCATCTGGGATTCAGCTCATTGGTGTGTCTGAGCAAAAGATAAAACCACATGAACTTCTGCATGAAGTTGATCATGTACAGACACATTATTTCTCAGTCAGGAAGTAAATAAATATTCACCGGGTGTCAACACTTGTCATAGGAGCCTGCACAGCTATTTCTTCTAAAGCTGTCTGAAGAGGCACCCATTCATTACAAACATCCGTGTGAATAATTGTAAAGACTCCTCTTAATGCCTTCCAAGGGCTGGCACAGTTTCTACAGTAGGCACAGTAATGTTTTTGAGTAGAGTAGTGGCTCCCCACAGAACAATGTTTTTTGTACAGCTAGGCAGACTGCCAAACAGGCTGAAAATAAATGTTGCAGTTCAGAGAGATGGTGGTAATAGCTGATGCAGTTCCATTACACAATAACTCTGTGGGAGCCCTGGGGAGAAGGGAAGATTTCAGAGTATTAGGTGAGGCCCTAGAATCACCAGTTGATATGGTACAGTATCTATGAAAATGGGTTCAGAGTCAGACAGAGAGTGGCTTCCAGTGCCAATGAAGTCACTGGAATTGCCCTTACCTTAAGATTTCTTGTTTTCCCTTGTGTCTTTTGAAGCTTTCAAGTCTAGTGAGACGTTTTTTTCATAAAGAAACAATAAAGAAAGGAAGGAAGATTAGGGTATAATGTCCCGGGATGTCATTAGAGATGTAGTACAAGCTCAATGTTTCAAGGACCAGGAAGGAAACTGGCTGTGTTCCTTCAAAGGAACAATCCCAACTTTTGGCTTTAGCATTTAGGGAAATCATGGGAAACATACATCTGGGTGGCTGGATACAGATTTGAACTACTGCCCTCCTGAACACGAGTCCAATGTACTCACCACTTTGAAACCTCACCTGGTATACCCATTTTAAGATCAAGTTTGGCGGACACCCTATGACCTACATCCTACATCTCCTTTATACACTGCCCAGTGTTGCAATATAGAGCTATATGGTCTCAGAGGGGAATTCTCCAGAATGTGCTTTTTACTTGATGACACATGAGGAAGATGTTGCTTCTCTGGTTTGGCGTGGGGAATTAAACTCAGTGGTACTGATAAGTGTAGTGTAAGAGCAGATAGAGCTACCATGTTGGTTTTCATGGTGAATTGCGAAGAGATGGGTGCCTAGATGCCCATGCTCAGACTGATACCAGTATGGTACATAGGGTGCAGTTCCTTCTGCAGCAAGCAGTTTGGAAAAATTGGTAGGAAAGTGCAGGTCAAAACATGATGGTGATCAACAAGAAGTTGAAGAAAAGTGTGAAAGAGGATAAAGGGGAACAGTAATGATGCAAAGCAGGACCTCGGTAGAAAACTGATAGTTATTAAGGTGGCTGCCAAATGTACTGCAAGTAAGAGAATAGGACAGCGGCAGAAATTGCAGTACAGAAAAGGAAAGACTACTGCAATGGCTCAGGGCCCTATGCTTGATAGGCATGTACTCACAAAAGAACCATGAGCCCACAGGAGCAAGTGGTACTTTGTAGAAATTACTGATTTCTTGGACTATTTTATTATTATAGTGGCAACAAGGAAAGAGCGTTTAATAAATTTATGTGTATTATTCCAGATGCTTCAGGATGCTGGCCTTAGGTGCAACCACCATAAATGTCTCTTTTCAGACAGAGATGGATCATTCAAGGGGAAAAAAGGCATTGGCTATAATAGGCACCACTTTGTGGCTACTGATAAACTACCTGCCTCATAGAATCAAATAATTATAAGCCTTTATGAGGAAAAATTCATTATAAGGGATAGTCAAGCGAAAATTAAGCGGACGGAAAAAAAATGTAATTAAACTATTTACTATGTCCAAACTAATTGCCACAACTGCTAATACATTTATCCCACTGTGCGACATATTGGTCAATGACTTCATGGAAAAATGTTGCACTTGCCTACTCTAATAGAAATGTTTAACACACTTCTTTTTTCTGTGAAGTATGAAAGTAGCCGATAAACCACAATTTAAGGTTATGAATATTTAAATTCAGTAGTATAATCATAGTTATTGCTTCCCATAATTATTCAAAAAGTTAAAATGGATAGGAAAAAAGCTCTTGTTTGTGAAACATCAATTGGCTCCATCTCTTTGGTTTAAAGAAACATCAATTATAAAGACTTAACATATATCTCTTTTTATGTGAATTTCATATGTCTTTGTAATCGTCAACAAGTAGTTGGAGTGTGTGTTGTGCGGTTATGGATTTTCACGTAATACGGTGTCTGTTGTGGATGCTCAATGGAGCCATATGTTTAGCCTATAAACTGAAAGTGTCCTGAAGTTACAGTGGGTGATACCTGGAGTTAAAACAAGTTTGACATCAATTTAAAAAATGCTGTGAAGAAAGAAGCCTGCATCACAATATTATTTCAACACACACATTTTCAAGTTACAACCCAACTATGTCTCACAGGAAGGAGAACCTACCACTTAGTCAAACAGCCAAATAATTTCAATGAGCACGAAGTTAAACAGAAATGACAAACCTTGATTATTCTACCTACACTTGCTCATACTAATATGCATTTAGTGTACAAACACATGCAACACCAGTAGTTTGTGAAGTTTTCAATTCCTTTATTACTACAATTACTGTAGTCAACAGAGCAAAGGGCAGGTCAGACTATGGAACCACAACTGTGTCCAGGCATGCAGCTCTCTCTCTGAAGCAAGTCAACAGCCATAAATGGCTCTCTTCTGCACTCCAAAAGTATGGAAACTGCATGGCGAGAGAGTGAGACTGTATGGAGGATGTGCAAGTGCTTCACAGCAAAACATATGCAACGTACTCAAAGCAACCTTGGCAGCATATGGGCAGGCCAACATGTGGCTGAGATTGTTTCAAGAACGCTGCAGGTCGACATGCTGCCAAGGTTATTTTGAGTATGCTGCAGGCCCAAATGTTGCCAAGGTTGTTTCGAGTATGCTGCAGACGTTTCATCGTGAAGCCCTTACACTTCCTGTATACAGTCCCAATCTCTCCCCATTCCATATTTTTGGAGCCCTGATGAAAGAAAGTTGTGGCTGTGAACTAGCTTCAGACGAAGAGGTGCACACTCATGGTCCCTTAGGCAACATCAAAAGTTGTTGCATGAAGGCACTGACCACCTTGCCTCACAATGGGATAAATGTATTAAAAGTTGTGGCAATTACTTCTGAAACAGTTTATTTACTTTTTTCCATCTGACTATTCCAGGTGACTGCTCCTTACATTATACAAGATTTCTTCCACATGGAGTGACTATTTGCCACCCTCTCAACCAACTGAGGAAGATATCCTACTCAAGTGATGACCAGTATGTGACAGTGTATAAGAACTAAGGAGGCTACTGCACTCAGCATCCTTTTGGGCAAATTATTTTCCAAGTTGGCCTCTGATAATGGCAGCAAACATGTCACAATATGGAATGGGTGTCATGTATCACAGCACAATCCCGATGGCCTGAAACAGCTAGTAACATACAGTACATAAACCTTAACTTAGCGCTAAAATAACTGCGCACATGTTGAGAATGATGTACTAGCCATTATTTGCACGATGCACTAATTCCATACTTACACGTGTAGCACGCTCTTCCATTTTTGATACACCACAAGTCACTTTTGGTCATATTATGACCTAGACGTAACAATTTCAACAAAACAGTGCAATAACTATAAATGTCGGGACAACAAAGTGTGTTTGTCACCTTAGCTCCAAACCCACAATGCCCCATGAAAATGAGGACACTTGATCACTTCTACATATAGTCTTTGATTCAATACTCAATAACAGTGAAGAAATAGCTACACATATTAAGGGATGTATGATACATTAGGGAATTTCCCTATTTCTTCAATACCTTAGCCCCTAATCTAGGTAAGAGCATGTTACACAACAACTCTCACGGTATATCATGCATGGGTGATGCACAAGGCTTTCACATTGTGTCTGGTACTTTCTGTATTTGTTTTTAGTGATTTGCCACTGCCTGTCCATAGTGCACAATTTCCTTCTGTTAAGTACTAAGAGAAATGAGTTCTGTATAGTCATTTGCTGCACAGTGCAAAAACCCATGATGGACCTAATCCACTGGAGCCATCTAGGACTGACACAGGGGGAAAACCTAGCATACCACCATACACACTGGCCTGACACTGATTGAGATATTGAACACCAAGCCAAAGGCTGCCAGACATGCATAGACTACCAGACTGTGCTGCCACATCACACTATTTAAAATGAATTATGACTTTGTGGACTCGTTTTAAAATTAGTAAGGTCTGCAATGGTCAACATTTTCCCCAGTTATCCCTATGTTGTAAACACGAGGTGTAGTCATAAGGTTTCAACTATTACCTCAAAAAATAAAGCTAGATAACAACAACAATAATAATTTATTATTATTATTATTATTATTATTATTATTATTATTATTATTATTATTATTATTATTATTATTCTTTCTTTTCTCAGACGTTATGTCTGGTCAAAAATGGAAAGTGACGCGGACCTTGATCAAGCGTGACTTCCTTTTAACTGTACGGTATATGTTACATTGCATTTAGGAACTTTCGGATAATTGAACATGTATCAATAATTACAGATTTCTGTAGTTGTATATATAAGTTTGGATGTAGCTGTATTGTGTTGATGTACTAGTGGATATTGTGTGGTATGACTCCTGTAGTTGATAGTATAAATGGTATAATGTCAACTTTATCCTGATGCCACATGTCCTCGATTTCCTCAGCCAGTTGGATGTATTTTTCAATTTTTTCTCCTGTTTTCTTTTGTATATTTGTTGTATTGGGTATGGATATTTCGATTAGTTGTGTTAATTTCTTCATTTTATTGGTGAGTATGATGTCAGGTTTGTTATGTGGTGTTGTTTTATCTGTTATAATGGTTCTGTTCCAGTAAAATTTATATTCATCATTCTCCAGTACATTTTGTGGTGCATAGTTGTATGTGGGAACTTGTTGTTTTATACGTTTATGTTGTAAGGCAAGCTGTTGATGTATTATTTTTGCCACATTATCATGTCTTCTGGGGTATTCTGTATTTGCTAGTATTGTACATCCGCTTGTGATGTGGTCTACTGTTTCTATTTGTTGTTTGCAAAGTCTGCATTTATCTGTTGTGGTATTGGGATCTTTAATAATATGCTTGCTGTAATATCTGGTGTTTATTGTTTGATCCTGTATTGCAATCATGAATCCTTCCGTCTCACTGTATATATTGCCTTTTCTTAACCATGTGTTGGATGCGTCTTGATCAATGTGTGGCTGTGTTAGATGACACGGGTGCTTGCCATGTAGTGTTTTCTTTTTCCAATTTACTTTCTTCGTATCTGTTGATGTTATGTGATCTAAAGGGTTGTAGAAGTGGTTATGAAATTGCAGTGGTGTAGCCGATGTATTTATATGAGTGATTGCTTTCTGTATTTTGCTAGTTTCTGTTCGTTCTAGAAAGAATTTTCTTAAATTGTCTACCTGTCCATAATGTAGGTTTTTTATGTCGATAAATCCCCTTCCTCCTTCCTTTCTGCTTAATGTGAATATTTCTGTTGCTGAATGTATGTGATGTATTCTATATTTGTGGCATTGTGATCGTGTAAGTGTATTGAGTGCTTCTAGGTCCGTTTTACTCCATTTCACTACTCAGTAGGTCAATATTGGTATAGCATAAGTATTTATAGCTTTTGTCTTGTTTCTTGCTGTCAATTCTGTTTTCAGCATTTTTGTTAGTCTTTGTCTATATTTTTCTTTTAGTTCTTCTTTAATATTTATATTATCTATTCCTATTTTTTGTCTGTATCCTAGATATTTATAGGCATCTGTTTTTCCATCGCTTCTATGCAGTTGCTGTGGTTATCCAATATGTAATCTTCTTGTTTAGTGTGTTTTCCCTTGACTATGCTATTTTTCTTACATTTGTCTGTTCCAAAAGCCATATTTATATCATCGCTGAATACTTCTGTCATCTTTAGTAATTGACTGAGTTGCTGTTTTGTTGCTGCCAGTAGTTTTAGATCATCCATGTATAGCTATTGTGTGATTTTGTGTGGGTATGTTCCAGTAATATTGTATCCATAATTTGTATTATTTAGGATGTTGGATAGTGGGTTCAGAGTAAGGCAGAACCAGAAAGGACTTAATGAGTCTCCTTGGTATATTCCATGCTTAATCTGTATTGGCTGTGATGTGATATTACTTGAATTTGTTTAGATATTAAGTGTGGTTTTCCAGGTTTTCATTACTATGTTTAGGAACTGTATCAATTTAGGATATACTTTGTATATTTCCAATATTTGCAGTAACCATGAGTGGGGTACACTATCAAAAGCTTTTTGGTAATCAATGTATGCGCAGTGTAGTGACCTTTGTTTAGTTTTAGTTCATGTCTGCTTGTCTGCTTGTGTCTGTGTATATGCGGATGGATATGTGTGTGTGTGCGCGCGAGTGTATACCTGTCCTTTTTTCCCCCTAAGGTAAGTCTTTCCGCTCCCGGGATTGGAATGACTCCTTACCCTCTCCCTTAAAACCCATATCCTTTTGTCTTTCCCTCTCCTTCCCTCTTTCCTGACGAGGCAACCGTTGGTTGCGAAAGCTAGAATTTTTTGTGTGTATGTTTGTGTGTCTATCGACCTGCCAGTGCTTTTGTTTGGTAAGTCTCATCATCTTTCTTTTTATATATATATATATATATATATCCTTCCCTCTTTCCTGACGAGGCAACCGTTGGTTGCGAAAGCTAGAATTTTTTGTGTGTATGTTTGTGTGTCTATCGACCTGCCAGTGCTTTTGTTTGGTAAGTCTCATCATCTTTCTTTTTATATATATATATATATAAAAATAGAGGGAAACATTCCACGTGGGAAAAATATATTTAAAAAGAAAGATGATGAGACTTACCAAACAAAAGCGCTGGCAGGTCGATAGACACACAAACAAACACAAACATACACACAAAAATCTAGCTTTCGCAACCAACGGTTGCCTCGTCAGGAAAGAGGGAAGGAGAAGGAAAGACAAAAGGATATGGGTTTTAAGGGAGAGGGTAAGGAGTCATTCCAATCCCGGGAGCGGAAAGACTTACCTTAGGGGGAAAAAAGGACAGGTATACACTCGCACACACACACATATCCATCCGCATATACACAGACACAAGCAGACATTTGTAAAGGCAAAGAGTTTGGGCAGAGATGTCAGTCGGGACGGAAGTACAGAGGCAAAGATGATGTTGAAAGACAGGTGAGGTATGAGCGGCGGCAGATTGAAATTAGAAATTAGCGGAGATTGAGGCCTGGCGGATAGCGAGAAGAGAGGATATGCTGAAGGGCAAGTTCCCATCTCCGGAGTTCAGACAGGTTGGTGTTAGTGGGAAGTATCCAGATAACCCGGACGGTGTAACACTGTGCCAAGATGTGCTGGCCGTGCACCAAGGCATGATTAGCCACAGGGTGATTCTCATTACCAACAAACACTGTCTGCCTGTGTCCATTCATGCGAATGGACAGTTTGTTGCTGGTCATTCCCACATAGAACGCTTCACAGTGTAGGCAGGTCAGTTGGTAAATCACGTGGGTGCTTTCACACGTGGCTCTGCCTTTGATCGTGTACACCTTCCGGGTTACAGGACTGGAATAGGTGGTGGTGGGAGGGTGCATGGGACAGGTTTTACACCAGGGGCGGTTACAGGGGTAGGAGCCAGAGGGTAGGGAAGGTGGTTTGGGGATTTCATGGGGATGAACTAAGAGGTTACGAAGGTTAGGTGGACGGCGGAAAGACACTCTTGGTGGAGTGGGGAGGATTTCATGAAGGATGGATCTCATTTCAGGGCAGGATTTGAGGAAGTCGTATCCCTGCTGGAGAGTCACATTCAGAATCTGATCCAGTCCCGGAAAGTATCCTGTCACAAGTGGGGCACTTTTGAGGTTCTTCTGTGGAAGGTTCCGGGTTTGAGGAGATGAGGAAGTGGCTCTGGTTATTTGCTTCTGTACCAGGTCGGGAGGGTAGTTACGGGATGCAAAAGCTGTTTTCAGGTTGTTGGTGTAATGATTCAAGGATTCCGGACTGGAGCAGATTCGTTTGCCACGAAGACCTAGGCTGTAGGGAAGGGACCGTTTGATGTGGAATGGGTGGCAGCTGTCATAATGGAGGTACTGTTGCTTGTTGGTGGGTTTGATGTGGACGGACGTGTGAAGCTGGCCATTGGACAGGTGGAGGTCAACGTCAAGGAAAGTGGCATGGGATTTAGAGTAGGACCAGGTGAATCTGATGGGCCCAAAGGAGTTGAGGTTGGAGAGGAAATTCTGGAGTTCTTCTTCACTGTGAGTCCAGATCATGAATATGTCATCAATAAATCTGTACCAAACTTTGGGTTGGCAGGCCTGGGTAACCAAGAAGGCTTCCTCTAAGCGACCCATGAATAGGTTGGCGTACGAGGGGGCCATCCTGGTACCCATGGCTGTTCCCTTTAATTGTTGGTATGTCTGGCCTTCAAAAGTGAAGAAGTTGTGGGTCAGGATGAAGCTGGCTAAGGTAATGAGGAAAGAGGTTTTAGGTAGGGCGGCAGGTGATCGGCGTGAAAGGAAGTGCTCCATCGCAGCGAGGCCCTGGACATGCGGAATATTTGTGTATAAGGAAGTGGCATCAATGGTTACAAGGATGGTTTCCGGGGGTAAAAGACTGGGTAGGGATTCCAGGCGTTCGAGAAAGTGGTTGGTGTCTTTGATGAAGGATGGGAGACTGCATGTAATGGGTTGAAGGTGTTGATCTACGTAGGCAGAGATGCGTTCTGTGGGGGCTTGGTAGCCAGCTACAATGGGACGGCCGGGATGATTGGGTTTGTGAATTTTGGGAAGAAGGTAGAAGGTAGGGGTGCGGGGTGTTGGTGGGGTCAGGAGGTTGATGGAGTCAGGTGAAAGGTTTTGTAGGGGGCCTAAGGTTCTGAGGATTCCTTGAAGCTCCGCCTGGACATCAGGAATGGGATTACCATGGCAAACTTTGTAAGTAGTGTTGTCTGAAAGCTGACACAGTCCCTCAGCCACGTACTCCCGACGATCAAGTACCACAGTCGTGGAACCCTTGTCCGCCGGAAGAATGACGATGGATTGGTCAGCCTTCAGATCACGGATAACCTGGGCTTCAGCAGTGGTGATGTTGGGAGTAGGATTAAGGTTTTTTAAGAAGGATTGAGAGGCAAGGCTGGAAGTCAGAAATTCCTGGAAGGTTAGGAGAGGGTGATTTTGAGGAAGAGGAGGTGGGTCCCGCTGTGACGGAGGACGGAACTGTTCCAGGCATGGTTCAATTTGGATAGTATCTTGGGGAGTTGGATCATTAGGAGTAGGATTAGGATCATTTTTCTTCGTGGCAAAGTGATATTTCCAGCAGAGAGTACAGGTGTAGGACAGTAAATCTTTGACAAGGGCTGTTTGGTTAAATCTGGGAGTGGGGCTGAAGGTGAGGCCTTTGGATAGGACAGAGGTTTCGGATTGGGAGAGAGGTTTGGAGGAGAGGTTAACTACTGAACTGGGGTGTTGTGGTTCCAGATTGTGTTGATTGGAATTTTGAGGTTTTGGAGGGAGTGGAGCTGGAAGTGGGAGATTGAGTAGATGGGAGAGACTAGGTTTGTGTGCAATGAGAGGAGGTTGAGGTTTGCTGGAATGGTTGTGAAGGGTGAGTGAGTTGCCTTTCTGGAGGTGGGAAACCAGGAGATTGGATACCTCACCTGTCTTTCAACATCATCTTTGCCTCTGTACTTCCGTCCCGACTGACATCTCTGCCCAAACTCTTTGCCTTTACAAATGTCTGCTTGTGTCTGTGTATATGCGGATGGATATGTGTGTGTGTGCGAGTGTATACCTGTCCTTTTTTCCCCCTAAGGTAAGTCTTTCCGCTCCCGGGATTGGAATGACTCCTTACCCTCTCCCTTAAAACCCATATCCTTTTGTCTTTCCTTCTCCTTCCCTCTTTCCTGACGAGGCAACCGTTGGTTGCGAAAGCTAGATTTTTGTGTGTATGTTTGTGTTTGTTTGTGTGTCTATCGACCTGCCAGCGCTTTTGTTTGGTAAGTCTCATCATCTTTCTTTTTAAATATATTTTTCCCACGTGGAATGTTTCCCTCTATTATATTCATATCATTAATTTGAACCCAACAATCACGTTTGTTATTGTTATTGTTATTGTCACTGTTACATTTCGTAGTCTTTTCTGTCGTCTTATTTCCTCCTTCTGTTTTTGCCAGCAGTTTTACTTTCTATTCACCTTCTCCTTTTTTACCGTAATCCAGTATACAATGTTATCCCGCCGATATATACTCAATAATACGTAATAATACGTAACCCACTTCCAAACCATAACCAAAAATTTTTTTTTCCGCTT
Organism: Schistocerca cancellata; assembly: GCF_023864275.1. NCBI lineage: Eukaryota > Metazoa > Arthropoda > Insecta > Orthoptera > Acrididae > Schistocerca > Schistocerca cancellata. The sequence continues at coordinate 927,678,345 of NC_064627.1, read as the reverse complement.
TCAACACTACCGCTGCTATAAAATCCGCCGTTTCCAGTTCACAAACAGTTCCTTTCAGCTATTAAACAACCTTTTCGGCCAGTTTTAATAGCTTTTGCTTTATTTCCATTTCCGTTTTTCTCACATCATCGATCATTTTTAGCCGCTTCCCACAGGTTTTAACGTCATTATTTCTTCATCAGACAATTGTTAGCATCATTTCCATAATCTGCCACCACCAAACCACCCTTTTAATACATCCTCACGTAGTTTTTTCGAAATTTTCCCGTATTTCTCCACCCTTTAACGTGTTTTGGCGGCAACACAACCACCTAACCTTTATGCACATCATTATCTACCTACACAAGTTCACCATAGGATCAACATAGCCCAGCTCTAACCAACCCTTTTTCGCCTTTTTTCACACCAGATCTCCATTTGATTTCTAGTTTTACCTTTATCTCTCCCCATATATTTTTATATTTATTTTCATTTTCATTTCAGCCTCGTGTTCCACTTTCCACCTTCTAGTACCATGTCACCCTCACAACACCTCCACAACGACCCCATTAAGTTTTATTTACATTCCCTCCGCAAACATGCCTTCGCCCTAGCCAGATTACACTCCCATATTTTATTTTCTCAGGCTTGTCTGACATTTGGCATTACCCCCAAAGGCCTCACACTTGAAGTTCCCATCTCTGGCTGCAACCCTTCTTTCCATCAGTCCCTATACCAGTTCCAAACCGAACAATCCATTGCCCTCGCCCACCTAATCCTTCACCTACACATCCACTCAGCCAATCAACACACCCATCAACTCCTGTCCCTAATAAAAGTCCTCAATCTTTCCTCTCCCACATCCACACCGGTTGTTCAGAGCATCCTCCTACAGGCCAACCACAAATTAGAACTGCATGCCACCCTCCACCTTAAAAAACTATCCAATCTCCTGGTTTCCCACCTCCAGAAAGGCAACTCACTCACCCTTCACAACCATTCCAGCAAACCTCAACCTCCTCTCATTGCACACAAACCTAGTCTCTCCCATCTACTCAATCTCCCACTTCCAGCTCCACTCCCTCCAAAACCTCAAAATTCCAATCAACACAATCTGGAACCACAACACCCCAATTCTGTAGTTAACCTCTCCTCCAAACCTCTCTCCCAATCCGAAACCTCTGTCCTATCCAAAGGCCTCACCTTCAGCCCCACTCCCAGATTTAACCAAACAGCCCTTGTCAAAGATTTACTGTCCTACACCCGTACTCTCTGCTGGAAATATCACTTTGCCACGAAGAAAAATGATCCTAATCCTACTCCTAATGATCCAACTCCCCAAGATACTATCCAAATTGAACCATGCCTGGAACAGTTCCGTCCTCCGTCACAGCGGGACCCACCTCCTCTTCCTCAAAATCACCCTCTCCTAACCTTCCAGGAATTTCTGACTTCCAGCCTTGCCTCTCAATCCTTCTTAAAAAACCTTAATCCTACTCCCAACATCACCACTGCTGAAGCCCAGGCTATCCGTGATCTGAAGGCTGACCAATCCATCGTCATTCTTCCGGCGGACAAGGGTTCCACGACTGTGGTACTTGATCGTCGGGAGTACGTGGCTGAGGGACTGTGTCAGCTTTCAGACAACACTACTTACAAAGTTTGCCATGGTAATCCCATTCCTGATGTCCAGGCGGAGCTTCAAGGAATCCTCAGAACCTTAGGCCCCCTACAAAACCTTTCACCTGACTCCATCAACCTCCTGACCCCACCAACACCCCGCACCCCTACCTTCTACCTTCTTCCCAAAATTCACAAACCCAATCATCCCGGCCGTCCCACTGTAGCTGGCTACCAAGCCCCCACAGAACGCATCTCTGCCTACGTAGATCAACACCTTCAACCCATTACATGCAGTCTCCCATCCTTCATCAAAGACACCAACCACTTTCTCGAACGCCTGGAATCCCTACCCAGTCTTTTACCCCCGGAAACCATCCTTGTAACCATTGATGCCACTTCCTTATACACAAATATTCCGCATGTCCAGGGCCTCGCTGCGATGGAGCACTTCCTTTCACGCCGATCACCTGCCGCCCTACCTAAAACCTCTTTCCTCATTACCTTAGCCAGCTTCATCCTGACCCACAACTTCTTCACTTTTGAAGGCCAGACATACCAACAATTAAAGGAAACAGCCATGGGTACCAGGATGGCCCCCTCGTACGCCAACCTATTCATGGGTCGCTTAGAGGAAGCCTTCTTGGTTACCCAGGCCTGCCAACCCAAAGTTTGGTACAGATTTATTGATGACATTTTCATGATCTGGACTCACAGTGAAGAAGAACTCCAGAATTTCCTCTCCAACCTCAACTCCTTTGGGCCCATCAGATTCACCTGGTCCTACTCTAAATCCCATGCCACCTTCCTTGACGTTGACCTCCACCTGTCCAATGGCCAGCTTCACACGTCCGTCCACATCAAACCCACCAACAAGCAACAGTACCTCCATTATGACAGCTGCCACCCATTCCACATCAAACGGTCCCTTCCCTACAGCCTAGGTCTTCGTGGCAAACGAATCTGCTCCAGTCCGGAATCCTTGAATCATTACACCAACAACCTGAAAACAGCTTTTGCATCCCGTAACTACCCTCCCGACCTGGTACAGAAGCAAATAACCAGAGCCACTTCCTCATCTCCTCAAACCCGGAACCTTCCACAGAAGAACCCCAAAAGTGCCCCACTTGTGACAGGATACTTTCTGGGACTGGATCAGATTCTGAATGTGACTCTCCAGCAGGGATACGACTTCCTCAAATCCTGCCCTGAAATGAGATCCATCCTTCATGAAATCCTCCCCACTCCACCAAGAGTGTCTTTCCGCCGTCCACCTAACCTTCGTAACCTCTTAGTTCATCCCTATGAAATCCCCAAACCAACTTCCCTACCCTCCGGCTCCTACCCTTGTAACCGCCCCCGGTGTAAAACCTGTCCCATGCACCCTCCCACCACCACCTACTCCAGTCCTGTAACCCGGAAGGTGTACACGATCAAAGGCAGAGCCACGTGTGAAAGCACCCACGTGATTTACCAACTGACCTGGCTACACTGTGAAGCTTTCTATGTGGGAATGACCAGCAACAAACTGTCCATTCGCATGAATGGACACAGGCAGACAGTGTTTGTTGGTAATGAGGATCACCCTGTGGCTAAACATGCCGTGGTGCACGGCCAGCACATCTTGGCACAGTGTTACACCATCCGGGTTATCTGGATACTTCCCACTAACACCAACCTGTCAGAACTCCGGAGATGGGAACTTGCCCTTCAGTGTATCCTCTCTTCTCGTTATCCGCTAGGCCTCAACCTCCGCTAATTTCAAGTTGCCGCCACTCATACCTCACCTGTCTTTCAACAACATCTTTGCCTCTTTACTTTCGCCTCGACTGACATCTCTGCCCAAACTCTTTGCCTTTACAAATGTCTGCTTGTGTCTGTGTATGTGCGGATGGATATGTGTGTGTGTGCGAGTGTATACCTGTCCTTTTTTCCCCCTAAGGTAAGTCTTTCCGCTCCCGGGATTGGAATGACTCCTTACCCTCTCCCTTAAAACCCAATCCTTCTGTCTTTCCTTCTCCTTCCCTCTTTCCTGACGAGGCAACCGTTGGTTGCGAAAGCTAGAGTTTTGTGTGTATGTTTGTGTTTATTTGTGTGTCTATCGACCTGCCAGCGCTTTTGTTGGGTAAGTCTCATCATCTTTCTTTTTAAATATATTTTTCCCACGTGGAATGTTTCCCTCTATTATATTCATATATATATATATATATACAAAATCTAGCTTTCGCAACCAATGGTTGCCTCGTCAGGAAAGAGGGAAGGAGAGGGAAAGTATCTTTTCCAGGGGCTTTCCAACTGTGCGTAGAATTAACTGCTTGGGTGACTTCATGTTGCAAAATTATCACTTCAGGCATTTGTGGTATCATCTTGTATGTGTCCGTTTCTACTTGTATCCACCGTACATGCCTGTTATGTTGTACAGGGTTTGACCATATGTTGTTCCAGAAGTGTTCCACGTCTGTTATGTTTGGTGGGTTGTCTATTTTAATGTGTGTGTTATCTATTGTCTGATAAAATTTCTTTTGGTTTGTGTTGAATGTTTGGTTTTGTTTCCTTCTATTTTCACTTTTTTTTGTATCTTCTAGGTCGTTTGGCCCATGCTTGTAATTTCTGCTTCTTTTCATCTAATTGCTCTATTGCTTCTTGTTGTGAGATTTTACCTAATCTTTTTCGTTTTTTGTCTGATATTTCATTTCTTATAAATTGTGTTATCTGTCCGATGTCTTTTCTCAGTTTTTCTATTCTGATCTGTAGCCTGTGTTGCCATGCTGGTTTTGTGGGTTTCTTCTGTGTGTTGGTTTGTTCTGATCTCTGCCTAGTGTGTATATTTAGTGTAGTGAGTGCTCCTGCATAAACCAGTAGTTGTAACTCTTCCATAGTTGTATTTTCATTTATTTTGTTGTGTATGATTGTGTTGATAGTTGTTATTGTTTCGACTTGTGGGTTATTTGGAGGTCTATGCAAGAATGGTCTAATGTCTGTATTTGTGTCTTTGTATTCTATATACATTAGCTGAAATTTTTCTTCTATATCTAACATGTGTGTCACTTCATGTTCTATTTGTGCTTGTTCTGGTGGCCGTCTTAAGATGTCGTTTTCCTCTGATTGTTTAATTGATGTGTGGTGTTCTTTGTTTGTTTGCTCTGGGATGTTTGTATCCATTACTGTATTTTCTTCTTCTTCTGATTGCACATTATTTTGTTCCAGTATTTGTTGTACTTGTTGTTTGATGTTTTCTAATTCTGACTGGGGTATCCTGTTATTTTTTATTATTACACGGATCTGATCAGCTAGTCATCGTTCTGTTAAAAATTTTAATTCTGGGTATCTGGTAATAAATTTTGTGTATACTTGTGATCTGTATCCAGTTGTGTTAGTTCCCAAGTTTGTTGCTTGGTAATAACAGAACATAAGGTGTCGGTTAACTTCATCTGACCATCTCATCCTCTGTCTTTGTTTTCCTTCTAGAGTGGTTGCAGGAAGCATATCCTGCAAAACACCTCTATTTGGATTTAAATCATTTTCCGTATGGCTAGCAGTGTCGTTACCATTGTGGATGGGCATAGGGTTCAAGCGTCGTCCCCGACCATGACAGCGCTTGTCCGAGGCTTCATTAATTCTGTCCTGAACCAACTAATCACACTAAAAGGGGGGTTAGCCCTATTAGTGGTTTGTTCTTTTCGTCACCTTTTACGACTGGCAGAACATACCGGAGGCCTATTGTTTTCCCGGGCCTCCACGGGGTTTATTATTTTGCAGTCCTGATACAAATCGATATCTCTGTGCCACACTACCAGGCTTTTAGAGGAGCCAAGCTAAAAGAAAACAGTCAACCTCTACTTTATCAATGGCGTGCACTATTTTGTTTTGGCTCTTTTAGCAGCATGTGGATTTTAATGTGTGCTAGGAATGCATACATGTACCTGTAAACAAACAAAAACTTAATTATGTAACTTTTTTTTTTAGGTGATAAAAACTTTAAGAGTACACCCCACACATCATTTAACACCCAAAACATTACAGTTCATATTCATGCCTTAATGAAGAGCCTGGCCACTGAATGAGTTTCTTGAAGGATTGCAACAGAAATAATCCACAATTTTTATTTATATTGATCACTCTATTTTGTCAGTGCAACAGAATCTAGCACCCTTTCAAATGATTATTCCAGTGAATGTGAATGGGCCCTCTAAAAGCTGTTACTACTTCTTCCTAGTTAAGAGAGACATGAAATTCTGGAAAGTCTTGACATTATTTCCAAGTATATCCTAAGCGGCTGCAAATGCCACACTCAAGTACAAAGATGAGGAACTTTAATAAAACATTACTGATTCTCAGCAGCCTGACTGTTGTGAAGGACTCAGCACCACATAGATACTGCTGCTTGCTGCTATAAGCATAAACAGAACCCTTCCTCAAGCACAGGGCAACTGGTAAACAGATGAATCTGTTACATTGCTTTCATGATTACCCCTTCAAGAGAGACATCCAAAATGTGAGTTAAGAATACAAAACAATAGACATTGATCCTCTGTCATGGCAGAAGATATCACATCAGAAAGATATAGCATGGATGTGTTATATTGTCAAACTACAGACCATGGCAAGAACTTGCACAGAACTCTGAGAGCTCAGATTTCACAATCCATTCTTTCATACATGTCTATTGCTAAAAAAAAAAAGGAAAGTTATTAGAGACGAAGCACAAGCTCTGATTATGAATAGATGGGGGAGAAAATTGGCCATGCTCCTTTCAAAGGAACCATCATACAATTTGCTTGGAGTGATTCAGGAATACTGTAGAAAATCTAAATCTAGATGTCCAAGTGAGCATTTGAAATGTTGTCCTGAATGCAAGTCCTGTGTGCTAATGATTGCAGCACCTTGCTCGGTATGTCTATTGTTAACCCATAGTCAGAAACTGATTTGAACTTGTACATAAAAACATGACTATTTGTGAAGCACTTGTTAATAATGACAGGATATTAGAAATGACAAATAATATGGCTGATGCATCGTTCTATTTATCTTCTTACACGTATTTCCAAACTACATACATGAATAGCCGCATCATACGGTACAGATAGCTTTTGCCCTAACATCTCCATTGTCAATCCTATTCACAAATTACTTGCAACTTCTTCCAAAAGAATCACATGGAATTTAAGACCAAGGCTGACCTTTCAAAATCCTATGTACACGATATAAATCCAGATCTAACAGTTATATAATACATTTCTCTGTAGGATCCACTCACTTAGTGAATGAAATGCCATTATATATGTAAGACGAGTGTGGAAATCAAAACAGTTACCAGACTGGTACTTCCTGTGACAAATATAGCATCAATGAGAGGGTTCCTGAGCAACTTATTAAGTTATGAGTTAAGAAAAAGAAGAGTAATAAGTTGCTATTAAAGCAACAGAATAATACTGGTTTGTTGGCACAGGGTGCATTAAATGAATACTTACAGAGCGGTTTAACTTCACTGCAAGAATGGTATTTGAGTAACTGTAGTTGCAGATTTCAGTTCCCTTCTTGAAATGGCACACTTTCAACTTCCTGGGGGACGACAAGCTGACAACCGCAACCAGGCTACTACTGAAGAGCCGTTCAACAATGCAAATGTCTTCAGCATCTGTTCCAACAAGGGGAGCAATAATTATCAAACAATAAAACATTTGCACAACATACACAAAAGACGTAAAAGAAAGATATATCTGTTGGTAAAAAAAACTAAACTGTTGACCACAACTTTTTCATTACAGAACTAAGTAATACGAACAGAAGCATTTCATTTTATTTCACACTGTTGTCAACTTTTGGATCCACAAAGCACTGCACCATACTACTTAAAACCTATGGTAGCATAAGTTTGCTGTATACACCTCAATTGTGTATGGTAACAGAAAGCTAAGCAATTCCACAGTCCAGTGTGCTCTATTAGGGTTCCTGTTGACTATGCGTAATGTAATCTTGTGTGTTTGTGTGTGTGTGTGTGTGTGTGTGTGTGTGTGTGTGTGTGTTTGCAGGGGGGGACAGATGGAGGCGCGTGTGCGTACACGTACACACACACACACACACACACACACACACACACACACACAGCACGCTTGCTCCCTCAGATCTTATATGGTTGCAAAGCAGTTTTTCCACAGAGGAGCTTTACACCATTTCAGTGGGAGTCTCAAAGTTGTTCAAATCAATTGAGGAGCAAGGGGACTTCAAACCAGCCTAAATGGCCTCGAGGTAATATCACATCCTTGAAATGTCCATCTAGTACGATGTTTATAATTCACTTTAGGTACTTCATTTTGTGACTATGGTCTCGGAAGATAGTGGGTAGTGCTTTATCTTAATGTTATTGACCACAAAGGTAAGTGTCAAATCCTTTTTTTAATGAAAAACTGTGGATTTGTAGTTACTGAATTGTTGTTCTGGGTGGGTTCTGCTGCTCTTGGTGTATTCTCCATAAGTCAGTAGAGCGTCAGCTAATTTATCGACTACTAAGCAGATCTGCTGCCCAACTCTCAATGTTTCTCTGATTCATGTCAAATGCTTGTGGTGTCTTTCTTTCAGTAAGTTGGGTTTCCTAATTCCTAGTGTTCAATTCATCACAAATATCAAACACAGATGTCACAGTCGTACTAAGAGGGCATGCTGAAACATAATGCCTCCAAATTTATGTGAAAACTCTTCATGCTTTTTCTAAATAAGAAACTTTGTTAACATTCTACATCTTTATTCTTCACGTCTACACATTTGCAGCCCTCTGCCACTAAAGGGCTCTGAATTACTGTGTAACACGGTAGAGTGTAACGTAACTATGTCAGTGCTTGAGAAACAGCACACAGCAATCAAGTTTCAAATTCGAAGAGTTCATTCCACATGGAGCACTATCTCCTTCAGCATGACAAAGCCAGGCCACATGCGAACACTGCGACATCTGCAACAATCCAATGCTTTCACTGTCATCATTCATCCTCCATACAGTCTTGACTTGGCCCCATCCAAGCTTCTGCTGTTTCCAGAACATGAAGAACTCCTTTGATGATGACATCATTTTGATAGTGCTGAAGTGGTGCAAACAGAGGCATTGTTCGTGCTGCATCATCGGCAATTATGACACTTGGTTCTTATTTGAAAGAAGGGGGGGGGGGGGATCTAAACAACATCTAGCCATCCAGTTCCGGGTCTTCAAGAAGATTAAACATGGAGAAGACCACATTTTTCCTAGGCCGTATTCCAATCTCAACTAATAATCTGTTCCAGTGGAACATTAAATTTTAACCTTCATTTAACTACTCTTAATTAAATTCTTTTTGCAGATTTCTCAGTCTAATTATATGGGCATTTAGATAACTTTCAATGAGTAGTGAATACATATTTTACTATTTTAATCTTTGATTTCTTTAAGCAACTTTTTTTGGCTATTGCTATTTCTAGTGCACATTGTCAGATGGCTTACATTTGTATTTCCGAATACATGCTGTGGAGATTAACATTAGCATTGTTTAAAATAAGAATCACACAAGTGTGTAACTGTATGCTAAATGTACTCTGCAGTACTGGCAGTAATAGCAAAATTCCAAAATCTAACCCTACTATAATGACTGGCTACATTATAAAACACACAAAGAATACTTCGTGAAGTATATATTTCATTGTTAATACGTCTCACAGAGCAAAATCAAAACAACAACTTATAACAAGATCACACAGCTAAAATACTCACTATGCACTATGCTTAATATAAATTGCTCAAATAAGTTTTGCGCCACCTAAACATATAATTGCACATTGGTGTTTGTCCATGAGGGGCACAGAATGAAAGAATGAGCTTCATGGAAGGGGGAAAAAAATCTTCATAACTAAACAAAAGCATAACAATAACCAAAATAAAGCCAGTCTGTTTGAAAGTGCACTTCAGTGAAATCACAATCTGTTGTTGGCAATATTCAATACAGTGTTGCTTAATACACTTTATTGTAATATGCTTGAATCCTCCTTGGCACACTGGCCACAATGTGGTCATTACATTGCCCTTCAAGCCTGTCCTGCTCTTTGACAGTGGCCTTCCTCAGGTCATTCAGTGTGAGAGGAGAGTTCCTCCTACGATGCACTCCAAATTTCAGCTGGTCCCAAGCATGCCCTACCAGTTTGATGTCAGCAGATACCACTGGTCATTCCATTCATTTGATTCTTGCCTCATGTCTCCTGCAAGAAAGCATTCATGAGGTGGGCATGGTGTGCTCATGCATTACTGACTTCAAAGATGGACCCATTTCCGGAATGATGATTTGTGGACCAGCTAGACAACAGATTGGAGGATCCTGTCCTAACTCTACACAGCCCTCACATCACCCTCACAAGCAGTGATAGGCAACCAAAGACCAGACAGAATGCCAACCAAAATACCGCATACCCAACCCCTTACTACACCTGTGGAACACCAGATACATGCATTTGATACCTGGCTGGCTCCACACTTGTACAACAATCATCAGGGTTTAGACAAATCCTGCACTAATCTATAAAGACAACTGATACCACTGATCCAGGTTCCACCTCAGGTGTTCCCTGGCTCACCATCCTCGTACAACAACAGTGCTGAGAGTTTGTAACGTTATTCATAATGGGCACCTAGAGGCCATACTGATCGTGTGGATACAGTTGTGTACAGTAGCCCTCCCAGTAGTCTCCAAAAAAGGCACCACATATTTCTGTTATGTTCTCCTTGGCATACCTACCAGCCATAATTTGTATGTAGCAGTCATCAGCTGATCTTGGGGACTGCAAGTGATGACTACAGGGCAGTCAGTCAATATTTTGTCTCTCACAATACGAGCTAAATGTCTGAATGATGTCATGTTGTGTATGTGAAGTTAACTAGGAACTTTTGGGCTGACAACCCTCCTTTCCATAAAGTGACAACTTTGAGATGGTCAACACTGACATGAGTCTTCAAGGCATATCGAAAAGACTGTACACTCTACTGAACTGCACCAAGAATGCAAACATTCTTTTTGTCCCTTATACGTAGACGGTTGTATGTAGTGATTTCCTGTGGTCAAAAGAATACTGAGAAAAATGTTACCAAGCAAAAAAACAACAAGCTATGTATATCACAAGGTGCAGCAAAACTTTATTTTAGCAGTTTATTTCAGTGTTTGTTAGTGCTTGGTTGTTTAGATGAGTATATTTTACAGTTGCTCTAATACACCTGGATTGCTTCAGATACAACTACACACAGATAACCTTATTCAAAACGCTTTCTAATTTTCAATGATCCCTGCAGTTTCTCTATGCAGGAACGTGCACAAACATAATTTCTCATCTTTTAAGATATAAATTTTCAGCCTGTTACCTTCTGCACAAACATAATTTCTCATCTTTTAAGATATAAATTTTCAGCCTGTTACCTTGTAGCACAGTCCTTCAAGCGAACACACACACACACACACACACACACACACACACACACACACACACACACACACACACACACAGCCTTTTTTTGGAGACAACTGGCAGGGCTGAGATAATCCAGACCGTACACAACTGTATCCACACGATCAATATCGTCTCTAGGTGTCCATAATGAATAACATTACAAATTACCAGCACTATTGTTGTACGAGGAAGGTGGGCCGGGGAACACCTGAGATGGTTTTTAATTGGTAATATAGGTAATATTGATAATAGGTAGTACGTGGCAGGAGGTTTTCTCCCCTAATTCATGCTTAAATTGTTCTGCTTTTATATATCACAAAAAGCAGATAATCTTGCACCTTTGAGAACTTTCAATGTGAACACTTTTGGTTAGGCTTTACTATGAACCATGACTATTATTGACATCGAACAAAACAATAAGTTTACGTAACCGGTCACACTTTATTTTTTTCCTCATTGTATTTTGAAGGTTTCCACCCCCATCATCCAGTGGACTTAAGTGGATTAAAGCAGCATGTGGGTATTGTGTAACGAGACTGGAGTAACTTGTGGCACTGTCTCCAGAGGTCATAAGCTCATTTCTCTAGCATGGTACATCACATAAGAAACACAACAAGTATGATGGTTTATGTGATGTAACATGACAGAAAATGGAGCCAGCAATTACTGGAGACAGTGCAAGAGGTTACTCCAAAGTCACAACACAATACACACATACCACATTAACACACATAAATCCACCTGATTGATGTTTAAACTTCCAAAATGCATTGTGGAAATAAACAGCAACTAGTACAAGTATATTTGTTGTTTTATTCAATATCTTGCAGAAGCTTCATTAAAGCTCTTTGAACTCTTACACTCACTCGCTAACAAATTTATTATTCAAAAATATTATCTTTTTTGTGGATGATAGAATTAGTTTCAGCTGAACTACGAGCTACACAATCACAATATAAAACACAGAAATATGTTTCACACAGACTTGGCCTTGCGTTTAGGGTACAGAGTGGGTTATGTACTGTGGTGTTAACGTAGTCAACAAGCTCCCGCCTAATGCAAAACAAGAAATCGAGAATCCCTAGCACTTCAAAAGAAAATTAACCCCCCCCCCCCTTACATCAGTCACTGTTCTTACAAATTATCTGACTGTCTAGACTCAAAGACTGAAAATTTGCAACAAGGTAAGTAGCAGTGTTCATTGTAAAGCTGTATGACAAGTATTCATGTACTGTAAACTAGACTCTGCACCACTCATCATCATCTTCGTTTCCCCTCTATCCAAAATATGGTCGGGTTGGGGTATCAATGGTACTTCACCGCTTTACTCTGTCTTCACCATTCTTCTTCCACACTGTGGTTCCATAGCAAGTTTCTCCCCCTTAAACTCATCTTTATTGTATCAATCCATCTTGTTCTCGGTCTTCCTCTTGGCCTCTTGCCCTCAATCTTGAACTCCATCATTCTTGGTATTCGTCCCTCTCCCATCCTCTTCACATGCACAAACCATTTTAATCTATTCTTTTCAATTTTCTCAGTCAACTTCTCCACTCCAATTTCCTTCCTAACATCTTCATTTTTGACTGTCTCTCCTGTCTTCCCTAGCATACGTCTCAGAAACTTCATTTCACTGAATTGTATCCTACTCTCCTCTCTTCTAGTCATAGTCCAAGTCTCTGAGCCATAAATTAGAGTGGGTGCGAAGTAAGTCTTGAATAGCACCAGCTTGCACCTCATTGGCATTGCATCAGTATACATAGATAACTATTTTCTTTGAAAAATATTGATGTACTCAAATATTTATTTGCCAAAAGTATATGAACAGAACTTATTTGATTTAATACAGCAGAGTAATAGTAGGTTTCTTTCTAATTTATTAAATTAAATTTAAGCAGCATGAGCACATATGCATGAGCTAGGTTAATAATTGGCTCCTTTTATCGACATCCCGACTCAGCAGCATTAGTGGCAGAACAACTGAGAGAAAATTTGGAATACATTTCACATAAATTTTCTCAGCATGTTATAGTCTTAGGTGGAGATTTCAATTTACCAGATATAGACTGGGACACTCAGAAGTTTAGGACGGGTGGTAGGGACAGAGCATCAAGTGACATTATACTGAGTGCACTATCCGAAAATTACCTCGAGCAATTAAACAGAGAACCGACTCGTGGAGATAACATCTTGGACCTACTGATAACAAACAGACCCGAACTTTTCGACTCTGTAAGCGCAGAACAGGGAATCAGTGATCATAAGGCCGTTGCAGCATCCCTGAATATGGAAGTAAATAGGAATATACAAAAAGGGAGGAAGGTTTATCTGTTTAGCAAGAGTAATAGAAGGCAGATTTCAGACTACCTAACAGATCAAAACGAAAATTTCTGTTTCGACACTGACAATGTTGAGTGTTTATGTAAAAAGTTCAAGGCAATCGTAAAATGCGTTTTAGACAGGTACGTGCCGAATAAAACTGTGAGAGACAGGAAAAACCCACCGTGGTACAACAACAAAGTTAGGAAACTACTGCGAAAGCAAAGAGAGCTTCACTCAAAGTTTAAACGCAGCCAAAACCTCTCAGACAAACAGAAGCTAAACGATGTCAAAGTTAGCGTAAGGAGGGCTATGCGTGAAGCGTTCAGTGAATTCGAAAGTAAAATTCTATGTACCGACTTGACAGAAAATCCTAGGAAGTTCTGGTCTTACATTAAGTCGGTAAGTGGATCGAAACAGCATATCCAGACACTCCGGGATGATGAAGGCATTGAAACAGAGGATGACACGCGTAAAGCTGAAATACTAAACACCTTTTCCCAAAGCTGTTTCACAGTGGAAGACCACACTGCAGTTCCTTCTCTAAATCCTCGCACAAACGAAAAAATGGCTGACATCGAAACAAGTGTCCAAGGCACAGAAAAGCAACTGGAATCACTCAACAGAGGAAAGTCCACTGGACCTGACGGGATACCAATTCGATTCTACACAGAGTACGCGAAAGAACTTGCCCCCTTCTAACAGACGTGTACCGCAAGTCTCTAGAGGAACGGACGGTTCCAAATGATTGGAAAAGAGCACAGGTAGTCCCAGTCTTCAAAAAGGGTCATCGAGCAGATGTGCAAAACTATAGACCTGTATCTCTGACGTCGATCTGTTGTAGAATTTTGGAACACGTTTTTTGCTCGAGTATCATGTTGTTTTTGGAAACCCAGAATCTACTATGTAGGAATCAACATGGATTCCGGAAACAGCGATCGTGAGAGACCCAACTCGCTTTATTTGTTCATGAGACCCAGAAAATATTAGATACAGGCTCCCAGGTAGATGCTATTTTCCTTGACTTCCGGAAGGCGTTCGATACAGTTCCGCACTGTCGCCTGATAAACAAAGTAAGACCCTACGGAATATCAGACCAGCTGTGTGGCTGGATTGAAGAGTTTTTAGCAAACAGAACACAGCATGTTGTTATCAATGGAGAGACGTCTACAGACGTTAAAGTAACCTCTGGCGTGCCACAGGGGAGTGTTATGGGACCATTGCTTTTCACAATATATATAAATGACCTAGTAGATAGTGTCGGAAGTTCCATGCGGCTTTTCGCAGATGATGCTGTAATATACAGAGAAGTTGCAGCATTAGAAAATTGTAGCGAAATGCAGGAAGATCTACAGCGGATAGGCACTTGGTGCAGGGAGTGGCAACTGACCCTTAACATAGACAAATGTAATGTATTGCGAATACATAGAAAGAAGGATCCTTTATTGTATGATTATATGATAGCAGAACAAACACTGGTAGCAGTTACTTCTGTAAAATATCTGGGAGTATGTGTGCGGAACGATTTGAAGTGGAATGATCATATAAAATTAATTGTTGGTAATGCGGGTACCAGGTTGAGATTCATTGGGAGAGTCCTTAGAAAATGTAGTCCATCAACAAAGGAGGTGGCTTACAAAACACTCGTTCGACCTATACTTGAGTATTGTGCATCAGTGTGGGATCCGTACCAGATCGGGTTGACGGAGGAGATAGAGAACATCCAAAGAAGAGCGGCGCGTTTTGTCACAGGGTTATTTGGTAACCGTGATAGCGTTATGGAGATGTTTAACAAACTCAAGTGGCAGACTCTGCAAGAGAGGCGCTCTGCATCGCGGTGTAGCTTGCTCGTCAGGTTGAGAGAGGGTGTGTTTCTGGATGAGGTATCGAATATATTGCTTCCACCTACTTACACCTCCCGAGGAGATCACGAATGTAAAATTAGAGAGATTAGAGCGCGCACTGAGGCTTTCAGACAGTCGTTCTTCTCGCGAAACATACGCGACTGGAACAGAAAAGGGAGGTAATGACAATGGCACGTAAAATGCCCTCTGCCACACACCGTTGGGTGGCTTGCGGAGTATAAATGTAGATGTAGATATAGCATTGAGTACATTCCGATTGTTTATTGTTAATAATGTCATATTTTCTCAGTAGGATCTATGGAGAATGATGAACGAATGAATCAATCAATCAGTGAACTGGAAGTCACTGGCTAACTACACTACTTGTACTAAACTGGTTATGAATGAGTCTCATAAAATTAGTTGACAAAAAAAAAAAAAAAAAAAAAAATGCAACACCTCTTCTGGTTACACAATATAGTTTATGGTTATGTGTGAATGTTAGCTTAAAATAGTACACCAAATCCAGATTTTTTTTACTGGTTCATCTTCCATGATCTACTTTGCAGTCATTTTGTAAATTTTAACACTATGTTTATCACACAAGACACTGCAACATGAAAATATCACTATTTAACAGATGGTAAATTAAATGTCAAAGAAATATTGCCGGGCTACCTACCTCATATACCAGTAACAGGGAGAAAAAGTGCATTAATGCATATACTCATTCAAAAGAATGTCCCCTGCACTTTTGAAGCATCTTCAAAATATTATACAACCCTTGTCAGCTTAAACATATGTAAAATCCTCACCAACATGAAGAATGGCATCATCAAAATATTTTACTCTCCAGTTCTGATGGAAGTGGTATGACCTACCTCCCGTCAACCAAAGAACTGTGCCACTCAGATGTTACGGGGATCAACATAAAGTTGAACTTGGGATCCAAAATATGTTGGGACATAAGAAGACAATTCCAGTGACGAAAGTCTTGTTAACTGCAAAAAAAAAAGGCCAACCAGGAATCGAAA
Source organism: Schistocerca cancellata (assembly GCF_023864275.1). Classification (NCBI taxonomy): domain Eukaryota; kingdom Metazoa; phylum Arthropoda; class Insecta; order Orthoptera; family Acrididae; genus Schistocerca; species Schistocerca cancellata. The sequence goes on along the minus strand of NC_064627.1, from coordinate 927,662,099 downwards.
ACCAGATTTTTCGATTTAGTCGGACACTTACCCACATAGTCCCCAAGCCACACAGGTTCAACATCTAGATTTAAAAAAAAAAAAAAGTTATCTGAAGTAGCAGTCTTTAATACCTGATCAGATACTTGTAATGAATCTCGGGTTACAGATGATACTGCAAACCCCATTTATGGCATGAGATAAAGCAATAAATACATCATACAAGAAAAGAGCAAAAATACTGAGCTAAGCTTTTAAATGACAATACGAGGAACATGAAACACAAAAATGACAATAAAAACATAAAATAAAAATTTCTACTTTTCTTAATGTTGCCTGTCACTTCCAACATAACACGAGCTCTACTACACGACGACGTTGCAACTCATGAAATATTGCAATGTTCTGTTTTCTCAACTTAGAAGATTTCAGTCCCAACATTGGTACAGAAATTCACATTTGTAGACTGGTCATAAAGGCATGTGCCCTCTGAAAAATATTGCACAGTTTAACTGCCAAAATAGTTGTATATTACTCAACAAAGAGTCATGATAACAACAACCAGATAATGAGGCACAACTGTGAATTTTAAATAAATACTCTAAAACTATTACTGCAAAATATTGGGTAGACCGAAGCGTCCAATCCCAACCGTCGGCTTTGACCCGTGACGTAAGGCTGTTTTGGTGTGTGACGTCACGACGTCACGGAATTTAGTTTGGAGAGTGGCGTGTTTGTAGGTGTCGTTTTGATGTGATCGGTGGTGCTCTCAGGTGGTGTGTTAGGTGATGTCTTTGGTTTAGTTTGCGAGTGTGGCGTCGTGTGTGAATTTGGGAAATTGCTTTTTTTTATGTCTTTGGTAGGTATGGATATGACTGACAGGGTCAACAGTTTTCGGTTGTTGGCTATGATGGGGGACAGTGCGTTGTCTCTAGTAAAATTTCTTCAATTATTTGGATTTTTGGATGAAGTCGTGAAGTGTTCAGTATGTTGTGAAGAAATGAGGCTTACTTAAAGTTCCGGCGTCTCGGACCAGGGACGGCTGTATGTGGAGATGTCGTAAGGATAACACATCAAGAGAAGTGTTCGATCCCAATGTGTGGATGTGAATGTTGGTATTGGTATCGGGAGATGTTTTTGAGCTATATAGGTAAAGGGAAGTGTCCGATTCCAGATGATATTGTGTTTAGTGGTATTTGGGGAGTTTTGTGATTTATGTTTTATTCGTCGTCTTGCATGGTTTTGTATGGGGGTGGGTGTCTAAATTTGTTTATATTTAAAAAGAAAGATGATGAGACTTACCCAACAAAAGCGCTGGCAGGTCGATAGACACACAAATAAACACGTGGAATGTTTCCTTCTATTATATTCATATCATTAATTTGTTTATATTTAGTTTGTCCCCACCCAAAAACCCCCTATTTCCCGCGCTTGTCCCGTTAGTGTCATTAGACTTTTTGTGAAACGTGTGCGTGTTTGTTTTTCGATTTATTTTCGTCCTCATAATGTGTACGTAACCACTTTATATGCGCCATATTGGAATAGTGGTTTATGGTCGTTTCCGCTATATTTGTGACGTCATGGGTCAAAGCAGACGGGCGGAATCGAATGCTTCCGTATTTCCAAAATATTGAAGAAGGTTATATAGAAATATAAACACCTGCATTATGAGAAGAAGATAAATACATCCAGCAATAAAATAAAAACAATATGGGATATAGTTAAGTCAGAGACAGATAGGACCGGAAATGAAGAGGAACAAATAGCTCTAAAAATAAATGAAACCCTGGTAACAAATACATGTTGTGTTGCAAACTATTTAAACAAGTATTTTGTCTCTGTTACTGATAGCATGAGGTTGTCAGGTTCAGTAAATAATGCAATGGAATACCTGAGACCAGTGCACACAAGCAAACTCAGTAAAATGGAATTTACACTTACTTCACCCACAGAAACAGAATCCATCATAAAGTACTTGAAATCAAAGCATTCTAGTGGTTATAACAACATATCAACAAAATTAATAAAAGTGTGTTCATGTGTGCTTAGTCATATCTTGAGTTATTTGTGTACTCAATCATTTATCACAGGAACATTTCCGGACTGGCTTAAATATGCTGAAGTTATGCCTCTCCACAAGAAAGGGGACAAAGAAATGCCGTCAAATTACTGACCGATCTCACTTTTGCCAGCTTTTTCAAAAATTTTTGAGAGGTTATGTTCAAGTGTCTACTTAAGCACCTGAGCGAAAATAACATACAGTCAAAGTCACAATTTGGGTTTCTTCAGGGTTCTGATATTGAGAAGGCTATTCACACTTACAGTGAAAATGTCCTTAATTCATTAGACAACAAATTAGAGGCAACTGGCATATTCTGTGACCTGTCAAAGACTTTTGACTGTGTGAATCAACATTCTTTTAAGTAAACTAAAATATTATTGCATCACTGGTAGTGCTGCAAAGTGGTTTCAGTCATATCTTACTAATAGAAAACAAAGGTGTCATTATGTAACACTTCAGCAGTAGGCAATCAGACATCATCTGTCTGGGAAGAAATTACATGTGGTGTTCCCCAAGGTTCCATACTAGGCCCACTACTTTTTCTTGTGTATATCTATGACCTGTCATCTGTTATATTACCAGATGCCAAGTTTGTCTTATTTGGAGATGATACAAACATTGCAATAAACAGTAAATCAAATATAAATTTAGAAAGAGCAGCTAATCAAATTTTTAATGACATTAATAAGAGGTGCATTGTCAATTCACTGTCATTAAACTTTGAAAAGACCCACTACATGCAGTTCAGAACTTCCAAGAGATTTCCTTCTAGTGTGTGTATAAAATATGACGACATGGAGGTAGGAGAAGTTGAGAGTGTAAAATTCTCGGGATTACAACTTAATAATAAATTTAGTTGGGAGCGACATACTAACGAACTGCTAAAGCACCTAAACAAGTCTGTGTTTGCAATGCGAATGATGTCAGACATATGAGATATAAATATAAAAAACTGGCATATTTTGCTTATTTTTACTCTACTATGTCATATGGTATCATATTTTGGGGTAACTCCACAAACAGAAGCATATAATAAGAGTGATGTGTAGTGTAAATCCAAGAACATGATGTAGAAACCTATTCAAAGAATTGGGCATACTAACCACTACTTCTCAGTATGTTTATTCCTTAATGAAGTTTGTTGTAAATAATACATCTCTTTTGCCAACTAACTGCTTAGTACACAGTATCAATACTAGGAATAAGAACAATATACATAAAGATTTAAAATCACTTTCTCTTGCCCAGAAAGGAGTCCAGTATTCAGCAACTCATATTTTCTATAAATTACCAGCAACTACTAAGAGTTTAGTTTCTGACAGGGCACAAATTAAACATAATTTAAAAGAATTTTCAGTGACAAACTCCTATTCCATCCATGAATTTCTCAACAAGTGCAGTAGACCATTTTATTGAAAATTTATTATATTTTAATTTTTGACAATACTTGGTTGTAATAGCCAACTAACTAGCTACTGTGTGAATGATGGATTTAATGAAAGCAGATGTAAGTATTAAACCTGTAAATATTAGAAATTTAAGTTTAATTCATGTACATAATTTTAATGTTTATTGACTGGGGAACATTAAAAGTAATGAAACTCAAGTTCTTCTAATTACATTTCTGTAATGTGTTTATCTGACCTGTTCCACACCCCAGAGGATCCCCTCTTTTGAGGGTCTATGGTATGAATAATTAATCTAATCTATTCTAATACATTCAGTTTAATGTTTCCAAGTTAGTCTACAGAGTTGTGAGGCTTGTCATTGGTTAGTTCCAGTGTATTGTTTTTTGTCTACAATGTATCAAATTAGAGAACTTCTGATGCAATGAATCCATAATGAGCAATGTAAACAGTGTTAAGTTTTCCAACATAGATATATCCTGGGCTCAAACACATTAATAAGAACTAGATTGCTTACCATTTTCATATATCTGCTCTAAGTGATCAACCGAATTGAGAGAAAATAGACGATAACCAGTTTTTGTTCCAACAGCTAGAGACCTAGAAAAGAAGTGCTCACAGTTATTTTGTGAAACCCTAGTACATGAAAACAATAACATGTAGTAGATGATGACCCTTGACGTAAAATTCAATGAACCTTATTGATAATAGTCACTAAGTAATTGCAACATAAATATGATGTCATCCCTTTTCCCTTTGTTCAGTTTGCACAACTGTCCTACTTCTAATGTTCATGTTTTCACTTTCACTAGAATGTAACATGGGCAAGACCAATCGTTCTTTTTTTTACAGAAAGCAAACAATACTTGTAATAACAAAGCAGCATACGAATAATCAGACGCAAACAGTAACAAAAATAAACGTCAACGCCAATTTCACAAGTTCCTGTTTAGTAGTTAATGCTGCAGTCTTACACAGGTACTTGGTGTCTCCTACACAAATCTCGTCCAGAATATACAAAACGCTTCACAGCATTACGCCTTTGACAAAAATTGTCGTAACCAAATATCATTAAGTGACAGAAGTGTAACTGATTACTTACGTGCAATCTTGGTTAAAATTAACAAAGAAAACCCCACTATTAGGATCACTTCCTTGGCTTGCGAGGTTCATTAGTCCTGATATGCCAGCTTTTAAGCCTTGCGTCAAAACATCCACGTTCTTAGCAAAATTTTGCATAAATATTGCGTAAAATTAACGACCTTGGTCTGATCACTCCATATCGACTACAACGAACAGCTGACAATGGCTCCGCGCAGTTGTTTACCATTGAGCAACAAATGACGCGAAGCAGGGCATCCAACATTGTCCATGAAATGCACCAAGTGGCGGGGGCAGTAAAAGTGCGCAAGCGCGCACAGTGAGCAGTGTTTAAACCGTTTTAGTGCATTTTCGACCAACATATGAAAGATTAAACATGGGTTACTGTACAGATTGTACTGCAAAGGAGTAGGAATCGCACCTAACGACCCAACATCCTATTCTATGTTATAGCGTACGTTATTAAATTAGTTCGTACATATCTTCTGTGCGTCAAAAATGAAAAAGCGAACCTATTGTGCCGCCTATGTCTGATTCTTCATTTATTTATTAAAATGAAGCTTAGCTCCTTATATTTGCAATCTTTTGTTGATGTTATCCTATTGTCTCTAGTGCATACGAATTTCGACGACGCGCAGTATGACCCTTCGAACATTTTAATTGAAACACATTATAGTCCTTCTTTTTTAAGAAACAACCCGTTTAAGTGTGGGAGCTGTACATATCCTCACTTAGTTTTTACGACTTAAGTTATCGCTTTCTTAATTAACGGCCTGTTAATAATCGCCCTACCACCCTGTGTCTCCCTCTGCGGAAATACACAAATTATAAAGTAAATGTATATCACTGGTACCTGCCTGTTATGGAGGTGTGTAACATGTTCAGATGCACGAATTCCAAAGCATCGTTTAAGTGCATACCAACTAACACTACGAAAAGGTTTCGTAAAAGCTACTGACTGTGTGTTTATTCACTTTTGTAACATATTTGGATTCAATAGCGCGTTTAACTTGAAGAATTAAAACACTCTGACATGTTTAAATATCTTTCTTCACGAAGAATCACACGTTTTCCAACAATTATTTACATGAATTTCCTACGACGAAAGCGACGCATTGCTTCCGATACATTTCAGTTAATAATAATGATAATATTTATTCATATTGTCATCATTTTGTACGATAATATGAACAAGATATACAGAATGTAAGCACATCGGTGAAAAAAATCAGTCACCCCTTAAAAACATATACATCTACATACACACTTCACAAGCCACCGCTTGGTGCATGGCGGAGATTACCTTGTACCACTACTATCATTTCCCTTCCCGTTCCACTCGCCGCGCGGTGTAACCGTGCGGTCTGGGGCGTCTTGTCACGGTATGCGCGGCTTCCCCGTCGGAGGTTCGAGTCCTCCCCCGGGTATGGGTGTGTGTGTTGTCCTTAGCGTAAGTTAGATTAAGTAGTGCGAAAGCCTAGCAAGCAGAGCGAGGGAAAAATTACAACCTATGTACCTCCGTAGGAGCCATAGTTTACCTTATCTTATCTTCGTGGTCCTTACGTGAACTGTACGCGAAATGTTCTGCAGTCAGCTTCACATGAAAAGTTTCTCGACAGCGTTCCGCGAAAAGAACGCCTTCTTCCCTTCAGAGATTTCTTCTTGAGTTCACGAAACATCTCCGTAACATTCGTTACCGGCAGGGTAACAAATCTAGCAGCCTGCCTCTGAATTGCTTCGACATCTTCCTTTAATTCGAGCTGGTGGGGAACCCAAACACTCCAAGAGTAGTAAAGAACACATCCCCAGTGCAATCCTAACGTGCTCGTTCCATTTCATACTGGCCCGCAACGTTATGCCTAAATATTTAACTGATGTGACTGTGCCAAGCAGTATACTACTCATCTACATCTACATGGATACTCTGCAAATCACATTTAAGCGCCTGGCAGAGGGTTCATCGAACCACCTTCACAATTCTCTATTATTCCAATCTCGTATAGCGCGCGGGAAGAATGAACACCTATATCTTTCCGTACGAGCTCTGATTACCCTTATTTTATCTTTGTCATCGTTCCTCACTATGTAAGTCGGTGTCAACAAAATATTTTCGCATTCAGAGGAGAAAGTTGGTGATGGAATTTCGCGAGAAGATTCCGTTGCAACGAAAAACGCCTTTCTTTTAATGGTGTCCATCCCAAATCCTGTATCATTTCTGTGACACTCTCTCCCATATTTCGCGATAATACAAAATGTGCTGCCTTTCTTTGAACTTTTTCGATGGTGTATTCGAACATTATGGGACTGTTTTTCACATTCACCTACATTAACTAATATTTTTCTACATTTAGAGCAAGCTGTCATTCATCACACCTACTAGAAGTTTTGTCTGTGTCGCCTTGTATTCTCCTGTTGTCACTCAACGACGGCTCCCTCCCGTACTCCACAGAATCATCAGCAAAACGAACGCAGATTGCTGCTCACCGTGTCCGTCAGATCATTTACGCATATAGAAAATGAGAGTGGTCCTGTCACACTCCCCTGGAACACTTAACGACGATAACCCTGTTTCTAATGAACACTCGCTTCGAGGACAAGGCGCTGGGTTATATACTACTGGCCATTAAAATTGCTACACCACGAAGATGACGTGCTACAGATCCGATTTTAACCGACAGGAAGAAGATGCTATGATATGCAAATGATTAGTGTTTCAGAGCATTCACACAAGGTTGGCGCCGGTGGCGACACCTACAATGTGCTGACATGAGGAAAGTTTCCAACCGATTTCTCAGACACAAACAGCAGTTGACCGGCGTTGCCTGGTGAAACGTTGTTGTGATGCCTCGTGTGAGGAGGAGACATGAGTACCATCACGTTTCCGACTTTGATAAAGGTCGGATTGTAGCCTATCGCGATTGCGGTTTATCGTTTCGCGACATTGTTGCTCGCGTTGGTGGTGATCCAATGACTGTTAGCAGAATATGGAATCTGTGTGTTCAGGAGGGTAATACGGAACGCCGTGCTGGACCCCAACGACCTCGTATCACTAGCAGTCGAGATGACAGGCATCTTATCCGCTGTAATGGATCATGCAGCCACGTCTCGATCCCTGAGTCAACAGATGGGGACGTTTGCAAGACAACAACCATCTGCACGAACTGTTCGACGACGTTTGCAGCAGCATGGACTATCAGCTCGGAGACCATGGCTGCAGTTACCCTTGACGCTGCATCACAGACAGGAGCGCCTGCGATGGTGTACTTGGATGAATCCAGGTTCTGTTTACAGCATCATGATGGTCGCATCCGTGTTTGACGACATCGCGGTGAAAGTACATTGGAAGCGTGTATTCGTCATCGCCATAGTGGCGTATCAACCGGCGTGATGGTATGGGGTGCCATTAGTTACACGTCTCGGTCGCCTCTTGTTCGCATTGACGGTACTTTGAACAGTGGACGTTACATTTCAGATGTGTTACGATCCGTGGCTCTACCCTTCATTCGATCCCTGCGAAACCCTACATTTCAGCAGGATAATGCACGACCGCATGTTGCAGGTCCTGTACGGGCCTTTCTGGATACAGAAAATGATCGACAGCTGCCCTGGCCAGCACATTCCCGAGATCTCTCGCCAATTGAAAACGTCTGGTCAATGGTGGCCGAGTAACTGGCTCGTCACAATACGCCAGTCACTACTCTTGATGAACTGTGGTATCGTGTTGAAGCTGCATGTGCTGCTGTACCTGTACATGCCATCCAAGCTCTGTTTGACTCAATGACCAGGCGTATCAAGGCCGTTATTATGGCCAGAGGTGGTTGTTCTGGGTACTGATTTCTCAGGATCTATGTACCCAAATAGCGGGAAAATGTAATCACATGTCAGTTCTAGTATAATATATTTGTCCAATGAATAACCGTTTATCATCTGCATTTCTTCTTGGTGTAGCAATTTTAATGGCCAGTAGTGTATTACTTAAGTAGTCCTCGAGCTACTGCCGGCCGAAGTGGCCGAGCGGCTCTAGGCGCTACATTCTGGAGCCGCGTGACCGCTACCGTCGCAGGTTCGAATCCTGCCTCGGGCACGGATGTTTGTGATGTCCTTAGGTTTGTTAGGTTTAAGTAGTTCTAAGTTCTAAGGGACTGATGACCTCAAAAGTTAAATCCCATAGTGCTCAGAGCCATTTTGAATCTCAAGCCACTCACATGTCTGGTTTGCTATTCTGTATCCTTGTATCTTCGTCAACAATCTGCAGTGGGGCACCGTGTCAAACGCTTTCTGGAAATCAAGGAATATGGAATCTGCCTCTTGCCCTTCATCCATGGTTCGCAGAATATGATGTGATAAATAGGCAAGCTGAATTTCGTACGAACGACGTTTCTTAAATCCGCGCTGATTTGTGGACAGAAATATAACGCTGCTAACACGTAACACCACCTCTAGCCTTGATAACGGCCTGATTTCGGCGAAGAAGAGAATCCAAAAATTTCTTCAGGCATGGCATATCCAGCCGAAGCTAATGAATGATTAGATGCAGTAGAGATACAAATTGCGGGAATTTTTATTGATATGTTGCACCCACTGTTTCAAATAGCCCCAGACATTTTCTGAGAGATTAAAACTGAGTGATTTATCTGGTCAGTAAAGGAGCGATAGGGTGCTTCAATTTTTCACAAACGAGGAATGTATTGTGTGTAGCCCCGTGGACACAGCAGTTGTCGACTTCGAAGATGGGAGTGTCCACAGCGATTCATGTGCGTGGTAACCTGAACGAGTGAGCCTAAGTCATGACAAGAAAAACAGCCCCAAATTAGCACAGAAGCACACCGTTCCAAACTACACCCTCCATACAATGCGGGGTAACCGCATCATTTGGTCGTCGGAGTACTATACGTCTTGCATCATTGGAAAAGTAAAAAGATCTTCATCTGTTAGGCAACACTACACGCCGCGAGTCAGATGCTACCCACCTTGTGTGTTTGGCCCACTGGCCCATTGATGACGTAGGCCAGTCAATAAAGACTAGAAAAGGTGTATTAGACGAAAAAAACGACGTAGTCGAAAATTTTTGCGCAGTGCTGGAAAGAAGTCGCCTGAACAACATTCTAAAAAATCCTGAACGGTGGGCTGTGAGCGCTGGGGTGGGGTGTGTTTAAAGGTCTCTTTTTACCTTGTTTTCGAGTAACTCGCAAACCGCGGCGTCTAGCGAAAATGTTTTCCAGTACAAAATTAAACTATATTAAATTTCTCACAAAAGGCATCTTATTGATTTTTTTTTCTAGGCCTAATTAGGCCTAACAGTTTCCGTCTTCGGGGGATAGAAAAATCGCAGATTGTTAAAAACGTAGCTCTAACTGTGTAAATTTAATATTTATCTTTAAAATAAGTGGGTTAAAATAAATATTACATGTACGTACCACACCTAATCGCAGTGGAACCGTATTAAGGGATATATTGTGTTCCAGGGGTGTAACAGGGTGGAGGGGGAGATGTGTGACGTAGGAGAGGGAGGGAAGGTAGGTTGCCGGATTGTGGTTACACCCTTTCCTCCTTCACAGGTCTGCAAACTGAAGGTCTGATCGTATGATTCATCGCTCTACCTACCCCACTGTGTCACCAGAAGCAACTACACTGTCGACGAAGAGTGCAGACACGCCCGGGAATATTTATTTACGACAAAGTGTGTTAACGCTACACGCAAAGCAGATATGAGTTACAAATACTAACGCAAGTACGCATATGGCCAGAATATACGTAAATCTCTGCACACTGTTCTACACTGCTAGAGGGGAAATTCTTCTGAGAAAGGTAACCTCCTCCACTTTGAACGCTGCTTGCTTTTCAGTTTATAGACAGACTACGCCTCATCATATTTACCTGCCCAGTTCTCTTATGTGAATAGACGAAATAACTTCGCTCAGCACTTGTCTACTTGGTGAAGCTATTTTCAGTTTGTTGAGCGACTTCTCGCTTACAATTCTTCAGTGAGCAATTATGTGAAATACGTTCCTATGTGTTTCGTTTGTAAGTGTGATGTCGTCATTGGCGTATGTAGTGTTGCTGGGAAAAGACTGTATTGGTAAATGTCGCACGTTGCTACTGTCTGTCGTTGACAGTGCATTGCGCCTTGTAATTATGTTGTAGGCACTTGGTCATGAATTAATGAATGACTAGAAAGTTAATGCGCTCCTCTCACCACTAATTGTGTTATAGGTAGACTGCATAAATCTTTTCCATTCAGGAACTGGTGGCACTTGTAGTGTGGGCTGCAGTGAGTGGGGTCACTTACCACACATCCATAGTCTATCTTCCAAGATAGGTGTGAATATGTCTGATGGATTGGGACAAGTCATGTTCAAGTCTAGAATAGTAATCCGCTGTAATACATTTTTTACTTATGTTGACGTATCCATAATTCTTTGACACATATGTGACCTATTTATGTTCCAGAGGGACACTTTCATCCTCTGGATCTCTTCAAATTTTGGGAGAGCTGAGGCTGGAGTGATGCATTTGATACGCCTCATGCTGTGAAAAATATTCCATTTTCGATTTCATATTGACAGCGCGTTACACTTGGTAACGACTCCTCATCGTGGTAGACACTAGAGAGCTGCCGGCCGGTGTGGCCGAGCAGTTCTAGGAACTTCAGTCTGGAACCGCGCGACCGCTACGGTCTCAGGTTCGAATCCTGCCTCGGGCATGGATGTGTGTGATGTCCTCAGGTTAGTTAGGTTTAAGTAGTTCTAAGTCCTAGGGGACTGATGACCTGAGATGTTAATTCCCATAGTGCTCAGAGCCATTTGAACCATTTTTGAACTAGAGAGCTGCAGCTGTTGGTTCCATTTTCCCATAGTAGCTCACTTAACAACTGCAAATAAGTAATCATTTAATAAACTGAAAATAGCTTCACCGTATGAACACGAGCTCAGTGAAGTTAATTCGTCTACTCACATAAGAGAACTGGACAGGAAATGCCTGTTGATATAGTTTGTAAACTAAAAAGCAAGCAGTAATCGTAGTGGAGGAGGCCACTTTTCCCAGAAGAATTCTACAGCTGCATACAGGATTACCAAGAATCAGTTTCAACAGTGTGCAGAGACTTACATAGATGCAGTCCATATGCATTACTTGTGTTAGTACTAGTATCTAATATCTGCTTCGCACGTAGCATTAACACACTTTGTCGCTAATAAACGCTCCTGGGCATGTCTACATTCTGCGTTGCCAGTGGTTCATAGGAGACGCTGCTGAGGGCCCATATAACTTTGTGAAACACCCTGTAGCTGTTTCTTGTGATGTAGTGGTGTAGATGGAGTGGGGAATCACTTGCTCGACCTTCAGTTTGCAGACCTATGAAGGAGGGAAGTGTGTGAAAACAATCTGGTGACCTACCTTCCCTTGTGCTACCCCATACATTTCCCCCTCCAACCTGTTACACCCCCAGAACACAATTTATCCCTTACTATGGTTCTAGTGCACATAGATGTGGTACACACGTTTAATATTTGTTTTTAACCCTCTTCATTTAAAGATAAATATTAATTTTCTATCGTTAGAACTATATTTTTAATAATTTGCGATTTTTCTATCCCCGCATTGGAAACTATTAGTCCTAGCGAAAAAATTAATAGAACCCATTCTGCAGGAAATTTAATGTAGCTCAATTTGCACTAAGAAACATTTTCGCTAGCAGCCGCTGTTTTGGAGTTATTTGAAGAAAACGTAAGAAAGTGAGATTTAAAGCCACTATCACCCCAATGCTCACACCCCATCGGTCAGGATTTTTAGAATGATGTTCATGACACTCCTTTCTAGCACTGTGCGATAATTTACGACTACATTATTATTTTCCCAATTTTATTTCACAGACTGGACTAACATGTAATTGTACCTGGAACACAGTGCAATAGCCTTTTGCGAGTTACCTGACTCCTAATGTCCATCGCATTCAACTTTGTGCTCGAAGTTCTTTTGCAGATTGGTTAAATGGCACTTATTTCAGGCGGGTTTGAAACTGTAACTGACAAAGCGAAAGTGGAGGGGTGACACATTGGCAGGAACAAGCCGTCGTGTTTGGACATGTGTATAACCAATCCGTGAATGAAGTCGATGGTGTGAAAGTAGACTGTCCAACGTGTCTTCAATAAATGGTTTACCATTGGCAGCCAATCAATTAGGATATTTTCACAATCACTGTTCTTACGCAGCACTGCATGGTAAACCATTTATTGAAGACACGTTGGACAATCTACTTTCACACACTAACAAAACGGCGACTTCATTCACGGATTGGTTATACACATGTCCAAACACAATGTCTTGTTCCTGCCAATGTGTCACCCCTCCACTTTTAAATATCTTACTGTATTGATTTCAAACGATCGACTGGCATATACATGCCGACACACTGCCGTGACTTACGTCACCAGTGGAGGGTCGCATGACGGCCTGGTATCAATTCTACACCGCTCTACAGCGCTCCAGAGCAACCGGTGTTTTCCTTTCAGAATGTAACCAATATTTTGTTCAGTGAGCTTAGGTAATGTAACATGAATACAAATTTTACGGTCACTTATGTACAGTGGTGTACAAAACTTTAGAACAAAAGTCACTCATCCAAGATGTATCACTGCCAAGGAGCATAGTTCGATGAAACTTGGACCATACATAGAAAGAACAGTAACAGTGTAGTAGAGAAGAAAGCTGAGAGAAAAATATACGGACAGAAGTGACACTTTTATACAAAGGCAATAATTTCGCTGATGCCACCGCAATTCATGATGGTCCCCTGGACATTACAAAAGTTGAGACACGGTTCTTAAAAGGGTGTGTGATCACTGCAGACGATAATGCATGCTTTACAAAGTGCTCACATGTTGGCCATAAAGTTGGTAAGGAGTTCTTGTGGTAGGGCGTTCCATTCCCTCACCAATGCTGTTGTAACGGCTGCAGGGTCGTTGGTGCTCTCGGACATGCTGCAATATGTCTCCCCAATGCATCCCACTCGCCGTCGATCGGGGAAACAGGCAGGCCAATCCATTCGCCGAATATCCTCTGGTGCTAAGAGCTTCTCCACAGACACTGTTCCATGAGCTCACTCATTGTCATCCACAAGAGTTAAGTCCTGTCCGAATGCACACCTAAAATGATACACACGGGAAAAGAGTACATTGTCACAATGACATTGATTGGTTACTGTACTGTGTTCAGTACACCCATGCAACATTATGCCTTCCCGTACCATGACACCTGCACCATCAAAACGACCATGTCCGACAGAGTTCCTGAGTGCATTCAATGTTCCCATCTCTCGCCATGTAGGGGTGCATCCAGTGTTAGCAGACATTCAGACATGATCGTTTTGGTGGTGTTGCGGTGTGCAGAGGTATAATGTTGCATCGGTGTACTGACTTCCAAATCTTTACACATGGTACAATCACCAGTCAACATTCTTGTGACACTAGACTTAACACTTGATTCCTTCCACAGACTTTTTTTTTCTTTTTCAGGGGTGCATTTGGACTGGACTTCATTTCTATGGATGGCTATCAGCGACCCCATCGAACAGCACATGTGAAAGAGCTCTTGGAACGAAAGATATGTGGCGAATGGATTGAACTGCCCGATTCCCCCGGGATTAAATCCCATTGAGCATGCTGTGCGATGCGTTGAGGAGATGTATGTCCACGTGCACCAGCGACCATGTAGCAGTTGTCAACCATGTTGATGGAGGAATGGAGCGCCCTACCACAAGAACAACTTGCCTGTCTTGTGGGCAGCACGTGCTCACACTGCATAGCATGCGTTGCCATTCGCCGTGATCACGCATGCTGTATTAAGAACCACGCCCCGCCTTTTGTAATGTCCAGAGCACCATCGTGAATTGTGGTGACTTCTGGTTAATTATTGCCTCTGAATAAAAGGACCATTGTGTATTTCCGTAGTTACCTGTTGTAACATACTGGTTCTTTCTATGACTGGTCCAAGTTTCAACAAGCTATGTACAAATACAATTAAAATTTATGTTCTAATTGATATCCCATCACCTAGAGTCTAACACACTTTTGTATATATGTGCGTGTGGGGGGGGGGGGGGGGGGGGGAATGAGGGGGCTCTGTACCAGTGAGCTATGTGCGATCCGTTTGCGTACAATTAACTTCAGAAATTTTTATGTATATCGTTTTCGTACAACAAGAATTCCTCGTATCTTTGGCGCCTCGCTATCACAATATTCTCCGAGGCACCGATTTAAATGACAGTGGAGGTTTGACATTCCTCCATCTGTGGCTTACGACAGCCTACACAAACTACAAATACTGCAATAGATATGTTACAAAAAATATTTTTATTATAAATGTGATGGTATTAACAGATAAATCTGTAATGCAAAGAGAATCCCTGAATCTGTATAAACTTCAACGTACTTGCTTCCTTCTATGACACATAAAGTACACTCATGGTCCTAAATTAAGGATAATGCTGATACATGGTGAAACAACGCTTTGATGGGCGGCTTGAGGATAAATCACCTCACTGTACGACCATGCTGTGCATTTGACCTGCGGTCGTCGCACGGTGGCGCTGGCAGCAGTCCACATACGTAGAGGTATGTTGGTGCAGGTCAGAATACAGTGAAGTGAGTAAGTGTGAAGACGTTTTCAGACGTGCTAATGCTGACTGTGTTTTGAAAATGGCTCAAAGAACACATATTGATGACGTTATGAGGGGTAGAATACTAGGGCGACTGGAGGCTGGTCAAACACAGCAGGTCGTAGCACGGGCCTTCCGTGTGCCACAAAGTGTGATCTCAAGATTACGGCAACGATTCCAGTAGACAGAAAACGTGTCCAGCCGCTACAGTACGGGACGTCCACCGTGTACAACATCAGAAGAAGACCGATATCTCACCATCAGTGCCCGCAGACATGCACAG
The DNA here is from genome assembly GCF_023864275.1 of Schistocerca cancellata. NCBI lineage: Eukaryota > Metazoa > Arthropoda > Insecta > Orthoptera > Acrididae > Schistocerca > Schistocerca cancellata. The sequence goes on along the minus strand of NC_064627.1, from coordinate 927,646,614 downwards.
AGTATGAGAATACCGTAAGCCGACGCATACCGATTTATACCTGAACGCACAGAGTTTCCATCACCCTGCTCAGAAGAGAGCCGTTTTGAACACGTTGGTATATAGAGCCAAAACTGTTTCTGACGAGGACCACTTAAGGTTCGAGATTAATCACCTAAAGAACGTGTTCCGAAAGAACGGCTATAGTGCACGCGATATAAAGGCAGCGTTCTCCAAAAGAAGGAAACGTGATAATGCTGCAACCTCACAGGATGATACACCAATTGCGGTTCTTCCTTTTTGTGGCGCAATTTCCAGCAAAATAGGAAGAGTCCTGCGTAGACGTGGTATTAGACCGATTTTTCGTCCTCCTAAGAGAATTAAGGGGATGATGCGCCCTGTTAAGGACAATCTCGACCTCAGGGTCCCCGGTGTTTATAATATACCCTGTGAGTGTGGAAGCAATTATATAGGTCAGACTATTCGTACCGTTTCCGAACGCTGCGCAGAACACCAACGCCACATTAAAAATAGAGAGCTTGAGAAATCGGCAATTGCGGAGCACAGCCTCACGAACAAACACAAAATATTGTTCGATGAAACTAAAATTCTGTCCCATGCCTCCACGTACTGGGATTCGGTTATTAAGGAGGCTGTTGAAATCAGAATGAGCCAAAAGAACTTTAACCGCGATAGCGGATACCATCTGAGCTGTGCGTGGAAACGAGCGCTTGATGCAGAGAAGCAGCAGAGACGTTCCTTCCAAGGTTTACGTTTAAACGGAAGCGGTGGCGCCACCGGCGCACACAGTGACACCGTCTGAGACAGCAGCACGTAATCGCCGACCAATCAGAAGCCGACCAATCAGAAGCCGTCTTCGGGCTATATAGAGGCTACCATAGCAGCAGTGGAGACAGTCAGCTCCTGACGATGACGATGGAGGTAATCGTCGAAAGCTCGAGATTTTATCTAGAACTGACGCGGCAAGAATACCGAGAATATTTTATACATAAGTGCCGCCGCGAAAAACTTCGTTCTCATATTACTTTCCTCTACGGGGAGGACATCGCACGCCAGGTTCGTCAACTGGAGAAGCTGCGCGTCAAATATGCACAGTTGCGGAGTAATTTGGCATTTCTGCAACGCTGTCGCGATAAGGAGATTGTGCCTAAGTTTGCTGTGGTTAAACACCATATCAAGTCGGTTGGAATGAAGAATATATTACAGAAGACAAGTCGGGCGATCGTCAGAGAAAGATTACGACACACAAGGTACGAACTGGATCTTAATGCACGAAGCTTATACAGTTGCCATCTTTTGTTATCTACAGTTCTCTCGCCGTTTGACTGGGAGTGGGTCGATATGACGACGGCTGCTCATCAAAGAGCTCATCTTAGCAATACATCTGCTAGACAAGTAAAGAAATTTGAGCATCTTGTAGCTGTGCAAAGATCAGAGTCAGCGCATGAAACAGCACGCACTGTCGTCAACCTGTCGGGCAAGAACCTGGACAAAGGAGCCATCTCGGCCCTTAATAAAGGTTTGAACTTTGCTCCTACACCACGTAGTATACCCATCGTGGATCTTATCAGTGGAGTAGAACAGGCTGTGCGGCATCTTGCACAGGACGACGCCGACGAAGTGAGACTTGTTACCAGTCGCTTTTTGGCATCAGCTAAGCCTCCCAGGTCTAATATCAGTAGAGAGGAGAGGGAGGGGCTCCGTTTACTTCAGAAGGATGAAGATCTTGTCATATTACCAGCTGACAAAGGAAATGCCACCGTGGTCCTTAATACTACCGAATATCATAGAAAAATGACTTCACTGTTGGAGGACAGTACGTATAAGTGTCTTAAACGGGACCCAACTTTGACGTACAGCAGAAAAACCATGAAGTTACTGAAAAATTCCGGGCTTCCAGACGATATTACAAAAAATCTCAGAGTCCGAGCTCCTCGACCGCCCAGGTTGTACGGACTACCGAAGCTCCATAAGGAGAATGTTCCCATGAGACCTATTGTCAGTGCAATTGGTTCTCCTACTTATAAGCTGGCCAAATACTTAACAAAGTTGATGACTCCTATAGTTGGCCGGTGTGAACATCACATCAAAAACTCCCAGATGTTCATTGAGAAAATCAAAGATATTAGAGTTGGTCCAAATGACATTTTAGTCAGCCTGGATGTGGTGTCGCTGTTCACAAAAGTTCCTGTGGAGGACACTTTGAAAATGCTGGCGGATCTTTTTCCTCCTGAAACTATAAAATTGTTCCGGCACGTGATGACGACCACCTACTTCTTGTATGGTAATAAATTTTATGAAATGACAGACGGTATGGCAATGGGCTCTCCGTTGTCTCCATCACTGGCTAACTTTTTTATGGAGAATTTTGAAGAACGTGCACTAAATTCGGCTCCCCTCCGTCCGTCCTTATTTTATCGTTACGTTGACGATACATTTATGATCTGGCCACACGGCGAAGAAGCTCTTAAAGAATTCATTGAACACATGAACAGCATCCATTCGAACATCCAGTTCACTGTCGAGATGGAGTAGGAAGGGAGACTGCCTTTCTTAGACGTTTTAGTACAACGACAGACGGACGGACGTCTTGGCCACTCTGTATACCGTAAGCCGACGCATACCGATTTATACCTGAACGCACAGAGTTTCCATCACCCTGCTCAGGAGAGAGCCGTTTTGAACACGTTGGTATATAGAGCCAAAACTGTTTCTGACGAGGACCACTTAAGGTTCGAGATTAATCACCTAAAGAACGTGTTCCGAAAGAACGGCTATAGTGCACGCGATATAAAGGCAGCGTTCTCCAAAAGAAGGAAACGTGATAATGCTGCAACCTCACAGGATGATACACCAATTGCGGTTCTTCCTTTTTGTGGCGCAATTTCCAGCAAAATAGGAAGAGTCCTGCGTAGACGTGGTATTAGACCGATTTTTCGTCCTCCTAAGAGAATTAAGGGGATGATGCGCCCTGTTAAGGACAATCTCGACCTCAGGGTCCCCGGTGTTTATAATATACCCTGTGAGTGTGGAAGCAATTATATAGGTCAGACTATTCGTACCGTTTCCGAACGCTGCGCAGAACACCAACGCCACATTAAAAATAGAGAGCTTGAGAAATCGGCAATTGCGGAGCACAGCCTCACGAACAAACACAAAATATTGTTCGATGAAACTAAAATTCTGTCCCTTGCCTCCACGTACTGGGATTCGGTTATTAAGGAGGCTGTTGAAATCAGAATGAGCCAAAAGAACTTTAACCGCGATAGCGGATACCATCTGAGCTGTGCGTGGAAACGAGCGCTTGATGCAGAGAAGCAGCAGAGACGTTCCTTCCAAGGTTTACGTTTAAACGGAAGCGGTGGCGCCACCGGCGCACACAGTGACACCGTCTGAGACAGCAGCACGTAATCGCCGACCAATCAGAAGCCGACCAATCAGAAGCCGTCTTCGGGCTATATAGAGGCTACCATAGCAGCAGTGGAGACAGTCAGCTCCTGACGATGACGATGGAGGTAATCGTCGAAAGCTCGAGATTTTATCTAGAACTGACGCGGCAAGAATACCGAGAATATTTTATACATAAGTGCCGCCGCGAAAAACTTCGTTCTCATATTACTTTCCTCTACGGGGAGGACATCGCACGCCAGGTTCGTCAACTGGAGAAGCTGCGCGTCAAATATGCACAGTTGCGGAGTAATTTGGCATTTCTGCAACGCTGTCGCGATAAGGAGATTGTGCCTAAGTTTGCTGTGGTTAAACACCATATCAAGTCGGTTGGAATGAAGAATATATTACAGAAGACAAGTCGGGCGATCGTCAGAGAAAGATTACGACACACAAGGTACGAACTGGATCTTAATGCACGAAGCTTATACAGTTGCCATCTTTTGTTATCTACAGTTCTCTCGCCGTTTGACTGGGAGTGGGTCGATATGACGACGGCTGCTCATCAAAGAGCTCATCTTAGCAATACATCTGCTAGACAAGTAAAGAAATTTGAGCATCTTGTAGCTGTGCAAAGATCAGAGTCAGCGCATGAAACAGCACGCACTGTCGTCAATCTGTCGGGCAAGAACCTGGACAAAGGAGCCATCTCGGCCCTTAATAAAGGTTTGAACTTTGCTCCTACACCACGTAGTATACCCATCGTGGATCTTATCAGTGGAGTAGAACAGGCTGTGCGGCATCTTGCACAGGACGACGCCGACGAAGTGAGACTTGTTACCAGTCGCTTTTTGGCATCAGCTAAGCCTCCCAGGTCTAATATCAGTAGAGAGGAGAGGGAGGGGCTCCGTTTACTTCAGAAGGATGAAGATCTTGTCATATTACCAGCTGACAAAGGAAATGCCACCGTGGTCCTTAATACTACCGAATATCATAGAAAAATGACTTCACTGTTGGAGGACAGTACGTATAAGTGTCTTAAACGGGACCCAACTTTGACGTACAGCAGAAAAACCATGAAGTTACTGAAAAATTCCGGGCTTCCAGACGATATTACAAAAAATCTCAGAGTCCGAGCTCCTCGACCGCCCAGGTTGTACGGACTACCGAAGCTCCATAAGGAGAATGTTCCCATGAGACCTATTGTCAGTGCAATTGGTTCTCCTACTTATAAGCTGGCCAAATACTTAACAAAGTTGATGACTCCTATAGTTAGCCGGTGTGAACATCACATCAAAAACTCCCAGATGTTCATTGAGAAAATCAAAGATATTAGAGTTGGTCCAAATGACATTTTAGTCAGCCTGGATGTGGTGTCGCTGTTCACAAAAGTTCCTGTGGAGGACACTTTGAAAATGCTGGCGGATCTTTTTCCTCCTGAAACTATAAAATTGTTCCGGCACGTGATGACGACCACCTACTTCTTGTATGGTAATAAATTTTATGAAATGACAGACGGTATGGCAATGGGCTCTCCGTTGTCTCCATCACTGGCTAACTTTTTTATGGAGAATTTTGAAGAACGTGCACTAAATTCGGCTCCCCTCCGTCCGTCCTTATTTTATCGTTACGTTGACGATACATTTATGATCTGGCCACACGGCGAAGAAGCTCTTAAAGAATTCATTGAACACATGAACAGCATCCATTCGAACATCCAGTTCACTGTCGAGATGGAGTAGGAAGGGAGACTGCCTTTCTTAGACGTTTTAGTACAACGACAGACGGACGGACGTCTTGGCCACTCTGTATACCGTAAGCCGACGCATACCGATTTATACCTGAACGCACAGAGTTTCCATCACCCTGCTCAGAAGAGAGCCGTTTTGAACACGTTGGTATATAGAGCCAAAACTGTTTCTGACGAGGACCACTTAAGGTTCGAGATTAATCACCTAAAGAACGTGTTCCGAAAGAACGGCTATAGTGCACGCGATATAAAGGCAGCGTTCTCCAAAAGAAGGAAACGTGATAATGCTGCAACCTCACAGGATGATACACCAATTGCGGTTCTTCCTTTTTGTGGCGCAATTTCCAGCAAAATAGGAAGAGTCCTGCGTAGACGTGGTATTAGACCGATTTTTCGTCCTCCTAAGAGAATTAAGGGGATGATGCGCCCTGTTAAGGACAATCTCGACCTCAGGGTCCCCGGTGTTTATAATATACCCTGTGAGTGTGGAAGCAATTATATAGGTCAGACTATTCGTACCGTTTCCGAACGCTGCGCAGAACACCAACGCCACATTAAAAATAGAGAGCTTGAGAAATCGGCAATTGCGGAGCACAGCCTCACGAACAAACACAAAATATTGTTCGATGAAACTAAAATTCTGTCCCATGCCTCCACGTACTGGGATTCGGTTATTAAGGAGGCTGTTGAAATCAGAATGAGCCAAAAGAACTTTAACCGCGATAGCGGATACCATCTGAGCTGTGCGTGGAAACGAGCGCTTGATGCAGAGAAGCAGCAGAGACGTTCCTTCCAAGGTTTACGTTTAAACGGAAGCGGTGGCGCCACCGGCGCACACAGTGACACCGTCTGAGACAGCAGCACGTAATCGCCGACCAATCAGAAGCCGACCAATCAGAAGCCGTCTTCGGGCTATATAGAGGCTACCATAGCAGCAGTGGAGACAGTCAGCTCCTGACGATGACGATGGAGGTAATCGTCGAAAGCTCGAGATTTTATCTAGAACTGACGCGGCAAGAATACCGAGAATATTTTATACATAAGTGCCGCCGCGAAAAACTTCGTTCTCATATTACTTTCCTCTACGGGGAGGACATCGCACGCCAGGTTCGTCAACTGGAGAAGCTGCGCGTCAAATATGCACAGTTGCGGAGTAATTTGGCATTTCTGCAACGCTGTCGCGATAAGGAGATTGTGCCTAAGTTTGCTGTGGTTAAACACCATATCAAGTCGGTTGGAATGAAGAATATATTACAGAAGACAAGTCGGGCGATCGTCAGAGAAAGATTACGACACACAAGGTACGAACTGGATCTTAATGCACGAAGCTTATACAGTTGCCATCTTTTGTTATCTACAGTTCTCTCGCCGTTTGACTGGGAGTGGGTCGATATGACGACGGCTGCTCATCAAAGAGCTCATCTTAGCAATACATCTGCTAGACAAGTAAAGAAATTTGAGCATCTTGTAGCTGTGCAAAGATCAGAGTCAGCGCATGAAACAGCACGCACTGTCGTCAATCTGTCGGGCAAGAACCTGGACAAAGGAGCCATCTCGGCCCTTAATAAAGGTTTGAACTTTGCTCCTACACCACGTAGTATACCCATCGTGGATCTTATCAGTGGAGTAGAACAGGCTGTGCGGCATCTTGCACAGGACGACGCCGACGAAGTGAGACTTGTTACCAGTCGCTTTTTGGCATCAGCTAAGCCTCCCAGGTCTAATATCAGTAGAGAGGAGAGGGAGGGGCTCCGTTTACTTCAGAAGGATGAAGATCTTGTCATATTACCAGCTGACAAAGGAAATGCCACCGTGGTCCTTAATACTACCGAATATCATAGAAAAATGACTTCACTGTTGGAGGACAGTACGTATAAGTGTCTGAAACGGGACCCAACTTTGACGTACAGCAGAAAAACCATGAAGTTACTGAAAAATTCCGGGCTTCCAGACGATATTACAAAAAATCTCAGAGTCCGAGCTCCTCGACCGCCCAGGTTGTACGGACTACCGAAGCTCCATAAGGAGAATGTTCCCATGAGACCTATTGTCAGTGCAATTGGTTCTCCTACTTATAAGCTGGCCAAATACTTAACAAAGTTGATGACTCCTATAGTTGGCCGGTGTGAACATCACATCAAAAACTCCCAGATGTTCATTGAGAAAATCAAAGATATTAGAGTTGGTCCAAATGACATTTTAGTCAGCCTGGATGTGGTGTCGCTGTTCACAAAAGTTCCTGTGGAGGACACTTTGAAAATGCTGGCGGATCTTTTTCCTCCTGAAACTATAAAATTGTTCCGGCACGTGATGACGACCACCTACTTCTTGTATGGTAATAAATTTTATGAAATGACAGACGGTATGGCAATGGGCTCTCCGTTGTCTCCATCACTGGCTAACTTTTTTATGGAGAATTTTGAAGAACGTGCACTAAATTCGGCTCCCCTCCGTCCGTCCTTATTTTATCGTTACGTTGACGATACATTTATGATCTGGCCACACGGCGAAGAAGCTCTTAAAGAATTCATTGAACACATGAACAGCATCCATTCGAACATCCAGTTCACTGTCGAGATGGAGTAGGAAGGGAGACTGCCTTTCTTAGACGTTTTAGTACAACGACAGACGGACGGACGTCTTGGCCACTCTGTATACCGTAAGCCGACGCATACCGATTTATACCTGAACGCACAGAGTTTCCATCACCCTGCTCAGAAGAGAGCCGTTTTGAACACGTTGGTATATAGAGCCAAAACTGTTTCTGACGAGGACCACTTAAGGTTCGAGATTAATCACCTAAAGAACGTGTTCCGAAAGAACGGCTATAGTGCACGCGATATAAAGGCAGCGTTCTCCAAAAGAAGGAAACGTGATAATGCTGCAACCTCACAGGATGATACACCAATTGCGGTTCTTCCTTTTTGTGGCGCAATTTCCAGCAAAATAGGAAGAGTCCTGCGTAGACGTGGTATTAGACCGATTTTTCGTCCTCCTAAGAGAATTAAGGGGATGATGCGCCCTGTTAAGGACAATCTCGACCTCAGGGTCCCCGGTGTTTATAATATACCCTGTGAGTGTGGAAGCAATTATATAGGTCAGACTATTCGTACCGTTTCCGAACGCTGCGCAGAACACCAACGCCACATTAAAAATAGAGAGCTTGAGAAATCGGCAATTGCGGAGCACAGCCTCACGAACAAACACAAAATATTGTTCGATGAAACTAAAATTCTGTCCCATGCCTCCACGTACTGGGATTCGGTTATTAAGGAGGCTGTTGAAATCAGAATGAGCCAAAAGAACTTTAACCGCGATAGCGGATACCATCTGAGCTGTGCGTGGAAACGAGCGCTTGATGCAGAGAAGCAGCAGAGACGTTCCTTCCAAGGTTTACGTTTAAACGGAAGCGGTGGCGCCACCGGCGCACACAGTGACACCGTCTGAGACAGCAGCACGTAATCGCCGACCAATCAGAAGCCGACCAATCAGAAGCCGTCTTCGGGCTATATAGAGGCTACCATAGCAGCAGTGGAGACAGTCAGCTCCTGACGATGACGATGGAGGTAATCGTCGAAAGCTCGAGATTTTATCTAGAACTGACGCGGCAAGAATACCGAGAATATTTTATACATGCACAGAGTACTGCAGGTAGCCTTGCTCGGGGCCTTACCACAGCCGCTGGAACAGTTGGAAGACACACAGTCTACAGACGACTGAACACACATGGTTTATTCGCCTGGAGACCTGCAAGGTGCATTCCACTGACCCCTGGCCACAGGAGAGTCCGTAAAGCCTGGTGTCAACAACACAGTATATGGTCACTGGAACAGTGGTCCCAGGTTATGTTCACGGACGAGTCCAGGTGTAGTCTGAACAGTGATTCTCGCTGGGTCTTCATCTGGCGTGAACCAGGAACCAGATGCCAAACCCTTAACGTCCTTGAAAGGGACCTGTATGGAGGTCGTGGTTTGATGGTGTGGGGTGGGATTATGAATGGTGCACTTACACCCCTGCATTTCTTTGACAGAGGAACTGTGACAGGTCAAGTGTATCGGAACGTCTTTCTGCAACAGTATGTCCGCCTTTTCAGGGGTGCAGTGGGTCCCACCTTCCTCCTGTTGGATGATAACGCATGGCCCCACCGAGCTGCCATTGTGGAGGAGTACCTTGAAACAGAAGATATCAGATGAATGGAGTGGCCTACCTGTACTCCAGACCTAAACGCCATCGAGCACATCTGGGATGCTCTCTGTCGACGTATCGCTGCAATTCTTCGAACCCCTACGACACTTCACAAGCTCTGACAGGCACTGGTGCAAGAATGGGATACTATACCCCAGCAGCTGCTCGATCACCTGATCCAGAGTATGCCAACCCGTTGTGCGGCCTGCGTATCTGTGCATGGTGATTATATCCCATATTGATGTCGGAGTACATGCGCAGGAAACAGTGGCGTTTTGTAACACATATATTTCGGGACGGTTTTCTCAACTTATCACCAATACCGTGGACTTACAGATCTGTGTCGTGTGTGTTCCCTATGTGTCTATGCTATTAGCGCCAGTTTTGTGTAGTGCTAAGTTGTGTGGCACCCGTTTCTCGAATTATCCTTAATTTATGAGCACGAGTGTGTATTAGAACACACAGTGTCACTGTCTGTCCAACATCATTCGTGAAATTCTTGGTTACTCGGCAGTTACCTGAATCCGCTGACCAACTGTAACGATCAGTGCTTGCAGTGAGAATGAATGGGGCGGAAAACGGTAGACGTGATCCGTATGTACAGACAAACAAATGATAATTTCAGAAAAAATTGATGATTTATTCAAGCGAAAGAGCTTCACAAATTGAGCAATTCAGTAACACACTGATCCACCTCCGACCATTATGTAACCAGTTATTCAGCTTGGCATTGATTGCTAGGAAAAAAAGGCTCCAAGCACTATGGGACTTAACAAAAAATGGTTCAAATGGCTCTGAGCACTATGGGACTCAACATCTTAGGTCATAAGTCCCCTAGAACTTAGAACTACTTAAACCTAACTAACCTAAGGACATCACACACACCCATGCCCGAGGCAGGATTCGAACCTGCGACCGTAGCAGTCCCGCGGTTCCGGACTGCAGCGCCAGAACCGCTAGACCACCGCGGCCGGCGGGACTTAACATCTGAGGTCATCAGTCCCCTAGACTTAGAACGACTTAAACCTAACTAACCTAAGGACATCATATACATCCATGCCGAAGGCAGGATTCGAACCTGCGACCGTAGCAGCAGCGCGGTTCCGGACTGAAGCGCCTAGAACCGCTCGGCCACAGAGCCCGGCCGATGGATAGAGTTGCTTGATGTGCTCATGAGGTATATCGTCCCAAATTCTGTGCAACTGACGCGTCAGATCGTCAAAATCCCCAGATAGTTCGAGTTCCCTGCACATAATGCTCGAAATGTTCTCAACTGGGAGAGATTCGGCGAACTTGCTGGCCAAGGTAGGGATGGGCAAGGACGAAGACAAGCAGTAGAAATTCTCGACATGTGCGTTATTTTGCTGAACTGTAAGCCCAGGATTCCTTCCCATGGAGGCCAACAAGATGGGGCGTAAAATATTGTAGACGTACCGCTGTGTTGTAAGGGTGCAGCAGACGACGGCCTAAGGAGTTCTGCTATGAAAAGACATGGCACCCCAGTTCACCATTCCTGGTCGTCGGTCTGTATGGCAGGCGACAGTCATATTGGTATCGCACCGCTACCCAGAGCGTCTCCAAACACATCCTCGCTGGTCATCAGGGCTGCATTCGAAGCGGGACTCATCACCAAGACAATTCTACTCCAGTCAATGAGATTTCAGGACGAAGACGTGCCTGGAGTCGCCCTGGACAGCGGTGGACAACCAACCTGACTGTCGTCTGCCATACGGCCTGACAACTAGGGTCCTCTCATAAGAGGACGCCTTTGGTTGTCATCCAGGGCACCCTTGCAGCACATTGTTACGTCGACGATATTCTGTGCCCGTTTTATTGCCCTTGAGCAAGATAGCGCCTGCTTGCACACGGCGAGAGTTACTATTGCCTGTCTCTGTGCCTGCGAAATCCTACCTTGGCCGGCAAGGTCGCCAGACCTCTCCTCAATTGAGAATGTTTGGAACTTCATGGGCAGGGCACTCGTAGCATCTCGGGATTTTGACGATCTGTCTCACCAATTGGACAAAATTTAAGACGATGTCCCTCAGGGGGACATCCAACAACTCTGTTAATTAATGCCAAGCCCAATAACTGCTTGCATAAGGGCCAGAGGTGGATCAACATGTTATTGTCATGCTCAGTTTGTGAATCTCTTGAAAAAATCATCCTATTTTTCTGAAATTTTAATCATGTGGTTGTATGTACGAGTACATCACATCTACCGATTTCAGATAATTCCTCCGTGGTGTGTTGCTCTTTTTGTTTCTCAGAGTATGACTCTTCTCTTGATGCATCGGGAACTGTCCTAACAACACATCGATTTTCAGTCATCTGTGCCATAAGGCTGTTTCCTCCCTCAAATGCGATTTTGTGCCTTTTCATTATGTACGCAATCTACTCTCTAATCTGCTGAATTGTGGTGAAATACCATATTTGAATAGCTTCTATTCTGCTTACGTTTGTACTGTTTGTCGCACACATTTCACTTCCATAAAGGCTGCACACTAGGCAAATATCTTCATATTAGGCTTTCTAACACTAAAATTTATATTCGACTTTAACGCTTTTCTTATTATTGTCAATCTGCATTTTATATGTTCTTTACTTCGGCTATAGTCAGTTTCTAATGTTGCCCAAATACAAAAATTCGTGTACTATCTTCAGTGTCTGATTTCCTATTCTAATTCAATAGAATTTCAAGTCATGGGGAAATTATAAATTTCTGTTTCTTCTCCCTTCACTTTAATTCCTCCTCCAAATTTCTCCTTAATTTCGTCCACTGCTAGCTCTATGTAAAGACTAAAATAACATGAGAGACAGACAGCAACCCTGGCTCACTCCCTTCTCAGTTACTGTCTCCCTCCCTTTCTTGTCCCTCAGTCTCTTGAATAAATCATCTAAATTTTTCTGAAATTGTGATCTTTTGTTTGTCTGTACGTGTACATTACATTTATCGATTTCCGTCCCATTCAGATAATTCCTTCGTGAAGTGTTGCTTTTTGTTCTCATAGTGTAACTATTCTTTGATGCATAGGGAAGTGTCCTAACAATATATCGATTTTTACCATCTGTGCCCAAAGTACAGTCTGATTTCTGCACAAGTTGTATGTGGCCTTTCACTCATTGGATTTTATTCCTGATATCTGCAGAATTTCAGAGAGTGCATTCCTCGACAGACGATACATGTTTTACAAATAGAAACGTTGATATACCCCACCAAAGAAAATTTTACAAATGTAGTGTTTCATAAATATCTGCACAGGAAAGTAAAATCTTACAGTTGAATATTATTGTGAAAGCTGCCACAATGGGTGTATACACAAATTTTAGAACGTATCATACATGAAATGGAACAATAATACGGACAAGGCAATGGAGTTTCGAACACAAGGCAGTTTGTAGTCGCTGCGTAATAGGATATATTTCATATCTACGCCGACATGATGTTTATTTTGTGCAGTTGCGTTTAGAAGGCTCTCATTCAAAACGTCTTTCAATAGGTACACTACATGACCAATATTCACCAGCCAAATCAACTGTGCATTGTAAATGGGTCAGTGTAGTGCTGTGATTTCCAGTATGTGTTCCGTCCTATTCTTTGTCTTTATGCTAGACATATTAACTATTAGATAACTGTGAGATTTCCTGTACAACAGAAGCACAACATTGGGCAGTAGCGGAGGCAAGCTTCTATGTTTCTCTCAAGGTCTGACACAAAGTCAGCAACACAACCGAGCAAGATGACAAAATGTTTTACCCTTTCACTAACAATTTTTCTTCAGAGTGAAAGACATTACATCGAGAAAACAAAAGTATAGGATAGCGAAATGCAGATATACAGATGGCGGTAGTACTGCGTACACAAGCTATAAAACGGCAGTGCATTGGCGGAGCTAACATTGGTACTCAGGTGATTCATGTAGAAAGCTTTCCGACATGAATATGGCCGCACGGCGGGAACTAACAGACTTTGAATGGTACTTGGAGCTAGACGCGTGGAACATTACATTTCGTAAATCGTTAGGAAATTCAATACTCGTAGATCCACGTTGGCAAGAGCATGCCGAAAACACCAGATTTCAGGCATTACCTCTCACCATGGACTGCGGCTTTGACTTAACAACCGAGAGCAATGGCGTTTGAGTGGAACTATCGGGCTGACAAGCAACATTGCGTGAAATAACCACTAAAATCAATGTGAGACGTACGACGAAAGTATCCGTTAGGACAGTGCGGCGAAATTTGGCGTTAATGGGTTATGGCAGCATCGGCCAACGCGAGTGCCTTTGTTAATAGCACGACATCGCTTGCAGCGTCTCTCCTTGGCTCGTCACCATATCGGTTGGACCTAGACGACTAGAAAACCGTGGTGTGGTCAGATGAGTCTCGATTTCTCTTGGTAAGAGCTGATGGTAGGGTTCGAATGTGGTGCACACCCCACAAAACCATGGACCCAAGTTGTCAACAAGGCACTGTGCAAGCTGGAGGTGGCTCCATAATGGTATAGCTGAGTTTACATGGAATGGACTGGGTCCCCTGAATGTTCGGCTACTTGGAGACCATTTGCAGTCATTTATGGACTTCGTTTTCGTGGGCTAGTGAGCAAATGTGATGGAAAACCATTGCCTGGTTAGATGAGCCCCGATTTCAGTTGGTAAGAGCTGCTGGTAGGGTTCGAGAGTGGTGCAGACCCCAAAAGCCATGGACCAAAGTTTTCAACAGGACACTGTGCAAGCTGGTGGTGGCTCCAAAATAGTGTGGCTGTGTTTAACGGAATGGACTGGGTCCTCTTGTCCAACTGAATCGTTCACTGACTGGAATTGGCTATGTTCAGCTACTTGGAGACCATTTGCAGCTATTCAAGGACATCGTGTTCCCAAAAAACTGTCGAATTTGGTACGGTATCACTCAGGAGGACATCTGACAACTCTGTCAATCAATACCAAGGCAAATAAGGTCAGAGGTAAGGTGTAAGGGTCAGAGGTGGGCCAATGTGTTCTTGACTTGCTCAGTTTGTGAGCTCTTTCTCTTGAATAAAACATCCAATTTATCTGAAATTGTCCTTGAAGCTGCCAGATAGGTCGAAGAGTTAGATCCTTTCTTTTACGTCCCTAACTCTGCCCAGAGTATATTCGCCTTTTTTGTGCTATGGTAGGAATATTTTTCATTCTGGTGTCACAAAACGCTACTATGAAATTAGAAAACAGTCGTTATGGATATTTCCAAGATTGCTGTAGCCTCTTACATCGACTTGTTACGTAGTCATCCGACCACAGCTCAGAGACATGACTGAACTCCTATTCGAATCTTTCGAGCAATCTCGCGACAACAGATGCTATTCTTATTTTACGAAGGCTATTAATAAATTAATATTGAGTTGGCTATTAAAAAGAAACAAATGACTGTAGCTGCATGGCGGTTGTGTAATTGGAAAAGGATATTCTGAACGTCAAGTTGCGTCGATCAGCTGTCTGTTTCGTTTGCCAGTATCCAATTAGAAATCGGCAGAAGTGCATGGATGTTATTGCGTTTCCTGCCAATTGCGAGGTATATTCTGTCATTCGCTTGCTGCAAGCAAGAGGGATCTATGCCACCGAGATTTATCGTCGATCATGTCGTGTGTATGCGGATATGGTTATGAGTGATAATGTTGGGAGACAGTGGCGCAGAAAACTCAAGACCGGAAGAGCGGATGTGCTCGATACAAGTGGTCGAGGAAGAGATTCAGATGTGGCTGATGAAATTGTGAAGCATCTTGAAATTGTGTGAGCGAGACGTCAGTAAACAATTACCACACTTTCTGAAGATGTGCTCGCAGCAAAAGTAACGAGCTCTGCTAATTAGGGTGGCACTTCCCTGGGTGTAAAAAGAATCTGTCAAGGTAGATATGAATGGTGTCCTACCTACCGGCCAATGAAAAGACAGTGGAGTCCAAATCTAGAATGAGCAGTAACATTCTTAGCTCATTTCTAAAAGTGAGTGCTGACAACACCGTACGTTGTGTATCGTAAGTTGACAACAGCCCAAAAGTTACAGCGGTATTCCCTAATATTGTCGGAGCTGGTCGTGAAGAAGATGTTCAAATGTGTGTGAAATCTTAGGGGACTTAACTGCTAAGGTCATAAGGCCCTAAGCTTACACACTACTTGACCTAAATTATCCTAAGGACAAACACACACACCCATGCCCGAGGGAGGACTCGAACCTCCGCTGGGACTGCAGCGCCTAAGGCCGCTCGGCTAATCCCGCGCGGCAAGGAACTGGTCGTAATAACCCGATCAGTAAGAATGGGGTTCTGGTGATTACCAATAAAGAAGTAATTACTAGATACCGTATTTATTTTTGTAAATATACCATTGCAGTTATTCATTTGTTCTATAGCGTATTCACTTTTTTTTCCAGTACATTTGATACGAGCCGGCTAGACTGAAGATTGTTTCTTCGTTGATGGACTATTGTTGTATAACGTGTTGTATGCTGTTTCATGTTTCTTGCGTTTCTTTTGAGTCATCGTTTCTTTGCCGGTCGTGTGAACTAACAGGATACAATACTACTGTTTAACAACAGTAGAAAATATTAAGAGAGTGAAATATAATTTTATCTAGTGATTGCGAAATTTGCCTACAGGAAAACGAAAAGCTCTGAAGAATAGGGTGAGCGTATTTGTTTTGTTTGTATATGCTAACAAGTTACATAAAGAAGTAGGTTCTATGTGCAACGTATGTAAAAATGTACGTATTAGTTATAGGTGTTTGATATGATACTAAAATGTTATCATTATAATTCATTTACTTTCGAATACAGTAAAGCTTTATGTGCCACTGAGACACCTGAGGTGGGACTGATTTTTTGAATCCGTCTTACAGTGGTATAGGATTGGTTGCCAGGTTTCAACGCTGTGCAGCCATCCACCCTAGTGCATCCTCGTTTGTGAAAATGTGATGAAAATAATTTCTCTTGAGACACCAAATTATTAAAAATAACAAGTTTACTCAGTAGCTTCGTAGTATAATTGCTAAGGATCTAGGATCGCAACCTAAAGCTCACGTGTTGAGTATTCACAGAATAGTAATTTTTAATTGTTATCAGAATGATTGCGGTCTTTTTTATTCGTTTAAATTGGTTTTAAATATAATTCTTTTCTTAAATCTCGTTTCTGATCGTTAAATGGTTCATTTCAATCAATGTACTAACTTCATACTAATTTCATTATTTTGCATAGCTTTGATGAAGTGAATTTGTATTGAAAATTGTGGATGCAGTAAGGTAGCTTTCATATTTTCTCATGGTGTAAAAAGAATTTATGTTTGTAATGTTTTTTTGACGATAACTATCCAATAAAATGTACACATCGTTTTGGGACCAAAATAAAGTGCTGGTTTATTTTACATCCTAAACTTTGAGGCCTAAAGCAAACCAAGGGCCTTTTCTTAGCATTTGCCACGGGCCCCGTGCTGGATTAATCAGCGACTGCATGAAATGAAAGCTAAAGAATACTTTGGCATCAAAGGTTTATTGCGAGACTCTTACGAAACTCCGGTCAATCCACAGCAAACAGCGGAGGAGTACTACAGAAGGAATTATTCTCCTCGAGGACAGTGCGCGAACCTTACTGCGAATAGAACGAATGAGAAGCTCAGACTCTTTGGCTGGGATATTTTTCAACATCCTGCCTTTAGTCCTGAATTAGCATCAAGCTTCTTTTATCTGCTACTCAGCATCTTAAGTCCGACGATGAGTTCAAGGATGCTGCCAACAAATGGCTCAAACTCCAGGCGGCACTTTTTTTGTGAAGAGATAAAGGAGTTGTTGTCATGGAATGACGAACGTTTTAATTTTTTTGGTGGCTATGTGGAGAAATAATGCCAACATGTAAGCACAGATGTATATAATAAGCATTTTTTTTCCTTTTTTAATAGCCAATCGAAGATTAATTTATGAATAGCCCTCGTACCTGTGGTAAGTGGAGTTTCTGTGCCTACAACAGTTTTTTTCAGTTCCATCCAGATACCTTTATTGAGACACCGCCACTTCGCATAAAAAGGTTACATTTAGAATTTAATTCCAAATAATTTAATTGTGACGCTTACTTATTTTTACCCTGAGTCCTTGTGATGTTTCATTTCTCACAGGTCTATTCTAGAGTATTCTCAATTCCTTCTCAGAAGCTTCATTTCCATAATCTACATTCACCCTAATGATCCTGCTATACGCACTTGGCCTGCGCTACAGTACTGAAAGTGGTAATGTTTTTAGAACTTTGTTTAGTAGCTTGTTCACACACGTATCATGGAGGGCAACTTGTTATCCCTTCAAATCTCAAGACTAAATACTTATTACTGCTATAATCAACTTGGCAATCCAAATTAACAAGTGAATGCATTAGATCTAAAATCAGGTCATGTAAAACTCGTTTAGTTTGTGCTGGTTCTTTACCTCCATAGGCCTGTCACTTTTGTCTTACCCTCTGAGAGCTCAGTTTCACGTTATTTACATATTTTACTAATTTGGGTAGTATACTTCATAAACCCTTCTGAGTTCCTGAATGTTTAAGACATCCTCGGCAGATAATTAAATCTTTTAAATCTTTCTTTTCGATTTTCTGGAAAGAAGAAAGACAGGAAGTTACGAATTTGACGTTCTAGTAACGCTCTTTTGACATCGGTGTCATTAAAGGCGTAGCTTTATGGTTCAGTAAAACGTTTACTGGTACGCGATGCAAAACCTACGCTCTATGCATTATTTAATTGCATATATATTTTTCATCGAGCGGCGTCAACATATTCTTGCTCATTCTATTCCGTCCATTGCACCACCCTACAAATTGCAGCTAAACGTGATGGTCATTCTGCCGCACTAAGGTGTGGTAGTAAAAAGAAAGGTAGGAAGAAAAGGGTTTAATACCCATCGACGACAAGGTCATTAGAGAGCTCTGTGAAAGGATGGTGAAGGAAATTGGTAGTGCCCTTTCAAACTAACCATCCCGGCATTCATATTATGTGATCTGGGGAGTTTACGGAATACGATGATGGCCGGAAGGTGATTTGGACCGCCGTTTTCCCTGACATGAGTCCAGGAATAATGTGACAAAATGTGGACTAATGTCGCCCACATTCTCCTCCTTCAACACCACGAATAAAATGTATTTGACATTTTTATTTATCTCTGTAAAGTGTGAGAATTGATTTGTCACTTTGTTTCCTTATGTTTCACGCTCATGGAATGAGACTACGGCTGGTAGAAGGCCATCCTGCGTAAATCAAATACGGTCTGGGTAGCTGGCCTTCCTATGAATGAATGGCGCGAGTCTGCGAGAGCAAGAAGGTAGCCTTCGGTCGACTGAACCTTCGTTCAGCATTATTACTTAACTGTTACGAAAATGAAATCTAATGATCAATTTGTATCCGTGTTCAGTTACCGTGCTGTTATGTTGGTATGCCATTGAGTTGAAGCTGAAATGCTGCTCCAATCGGGTGCTGTTTAGTTCTAACTATTTCCTAATGACAGAGCATATATACACAATTTCAAGGGAAGTTATATGTGGAGCTGGTATTATTTTTGTATTATATTTTTTATTACAATGAAACGACTGAATGGTATATAACTGAGGTGAAAAAAATATATACGAGGGCTACCCACAAAGTACATTACGTTTTCGTTTGTGTCCGTTAGGGGCGGGGCTAGCGCGGCCGTCTTGGTGTCATGGCATTCCGCCGCTCAGTTGGCATCCTACCGTGGTAGTGAGAGGTTCGTGCTGTACTCCGTTGAGTTACTGTGACAGTTTGAAATGTCAGCATTAATTGAAAATGCCGCGAAGTGTGAAGTGCGTGCTGTAATAAGGTTTCTGACTGCAAAAAAATGGCCACCGATAGAAATCTATCGGCAGCTTTGTGAAGTGTATGGGGACAACATAATCACTGAAGGTGGAGTGCGTCAATGGGTCATAAAATTTAAAAATGGCCGAACTAATGTTCACGACGAAGAGCGAAGTGGAAGACCCAGCATAGTGACTGCCGAACTTCTCGAAAAAGTCGATGCCGCGGTCCATGAAAACCGTAATTTCATAATAACGGAACTCTCTATGAGTTTTCCACGAATTTCAGGAAGTTTGTTGCACGAAATCATTACCGAAAAGCTTGGTTACTACAAGTTTTGTGCAAGATGGATACCAAAAATCTTGACAGAGATTCACAAAAATCAGCGAATGGCTGCAGCGTTAACGTTTTACGAGAAAGATGGCGACTCATTACTCGATCGCATCGTTACTGGTGACGAAACATGGGTTAAGCATGTGAACTGCGAGACAAAATTGCAGTCAGTGCAGTGGGGGCACACAAATTCCCCCCAAAAACCCAAGAAATGCATGCAGACAATGTCGGCAAGGAAGGTGATGGCGACTGTCTTTTGGGACAGAAAAGGTGTGATTTTTGTGGATTCCCTGGAAAGAGGCACTACAATAAACTCTCAAAGGTATTGCCAAACTCTGCACAACCTCAGAAGAGCAATACAAAACAAGCGCAAGGGAAAGTTGGGCTCAAAGATCTTGCTGATTCACGACAACGCCCGGGCCCACACGGAAAATGCCACTCGTGAAGTTCTCGAATCTTTTAAGTGGGAGTTATTTCCTCATCCGCCGTACAGTCCCGACCTGGCACCGAGCAACTTCCACTTATTCCCAGCAATGAAGAAGTGGTTGGCTATGCAGCGTTTTGATGACGTGCGATCGTAAATCGATCATGTGACTCTGGTGGTGCGTGTTATGAGTATGTTTACGTTGGTCACTACAACAACGACAAAAGAAGGGCGCTACAAAAATACTTGTAATTGCAAAGGAGAAGACTTACCTTACTCGTCGTCAGTGTTGTCATGTGAAAGTCCATTACGGTGACCTGGCTGGATAATTTGGAAGAGTCGAAACATGTATTCCTGACACTCGTTCGTTTTCCGCACTGTCCGCAATGAAATTGTAATGGTATTTCAGCATCGAGAGTGTTCTTACGAAGTTTTACACACTTCGCACCACCACAGTGTACACATTGCCTTCTTTCCTCCTCTGGTAGTACTCTATATTTGCCACGAAAAGTCGAACAATTTTCTACGCTGGATAAACATGGAACTAGATTCTTCCATGTGAGAGTATCCGCCGAAGAAACGTCAACAACACCAGACATCCCACTCACTAACGACATAAATCGTCTTGGTTTCCCTAGAAACTCACAAATAATTCGCGTAGGTATGTAATTTAGAGGAAGTAAGGGACCGTCGGAAAACAGAGAAAAATGTCGATCACAAATAATTGATCACAACGTCTGCCACCGGGGTCGCATGATCGACGTCCGATCGACGTTCGATATATATCGTTTGGACCCAGCGACTTCGATAGGCAATCATTCTTGGAAATTACCTCTACGAATGTTCTATGATTGCCCATGTGGTCATACCACCCGCGTCCAAGCGGTAGTCAAGTTCCTACCATACATGATGTAGCTACATCCTGTCTATTGCAATCACAGCAGAACTGGTGTGTTCTCTGAGCTATTCTGGCGTTCTTAGCATTGGGGGACATAAACATCTAAAGGAAAGTACATCCAAAGGAAATAGTCACGTGGGGTTAGGTCAGGCAACCTCATGGCCAAGGAGACACAGCCACATCATCTACAAAACCACACCCAATCCAGCGATGTGGTCGTTCATCGTTTAGGTAGCCACGAACATCGACGCTCAAGTGAGGGGTTGCCCCATCTTGTTGGAAGATGAAATTCTCTCAGAGGTCCGTTGTGGAAAAAATCACAGCTGCAACATACAAAGGTAACTGGTACCCATCACTATCTTCTCACAGTAGAAAAACCGCCCATACAGCTTCATCTGTGACACTGCACAGAAAACATTCACCTTCGCCAAATCTCGTTCTTGAACCATAATTTCAAGTGGATGTTCATTGTCCCACACTTTCACCCTGTGGCTGTTAACCTTGGGCTGCTTCTTCGCTGAATCGTACATTCTAACACACTAAAACTCCTTTCCTGCTTTGTCACCATTTTGTCGAGGCACTGCACTTGTAATGTCATCTGGTAGTAACAATACAAATTCGGTGAGTTTACGGTTCTGTTCATGCATCAATCGTATCCGAACATGTAATACTTTTGGAAAATATAGAACTCTGAAAACGGTCTCACCCATCGAGTTCATCTCTGGTTGACATTACAGCTAGATACAGCAATGCAATAACCACTAATCCAGAATCGATGTCCTATGTTGCTGAGCAAACTCTCGTACTATCTGGATACTAAAAACACAGTCTGACGTACAGAGTCACGACACACACTGCTGTGAAAATTATTACAGTTTGACAGCTTGGACTACTCTAGCGGCGAGAAAGCCAGCTGTAAGATTAAAGCTTGTTTTTAAATATTTTGTTACTTAATAAACGAAATAGTTATTACATTTTTGCGTCCTAAGCATCAGCAAATTATCGAGAGGCATGAGTAACTGTGAAATAAGTACAGAAACAAGCGAATCTCAGTGATTCAGTGATATAAGGTATAACTTATTCATGAAGAAGTGCTTTTCGAAAATCTGTATAATATCTGTCTCTAGGCTGAAAGCAAGGTCTCGACGGTTGGATCCCCTCAATTCCAAGTTGAAGGATTATGAGAGACAACAAGTTACTCTCTCACCTATTTCTCGTATATACGGAAAATTATTAAAGATTTTGTTACAACCTTATGCACCTTGAGCGATACTCTAGAAACTTAATGGCCTGAGCAGAGAATGATGGAGCCCGGTACGGCGCTAACAGCATGAGTTATTTTTAAGGTTCTTATCTCGCAGAAACAGCATGTTAGAAGTTGAAAGCAATTGGCGGCAAGCCCATCCCTCAGTAAATCTTGCTGGACAGACCCACAGCTGTACAGGACAGGCAGAGCAGCCCCTAGCCGAGACAGATCTCCAGCCGGACAATGCTGCTATACCTGCATTGGCGCCAGCCGAAGGCTGGGCTGGGGGCAACGGACCAAAGGGACATGTCTACACAGTGGAGTCGTAAACTAGGCATTGTGTGTAGAGTCACATATAATAAAAATTCGCAAGTTTTCATGTTCACTGATACTGCAAATAGGCCTGCGACTTACTAACATCGGGCGCCTCAGTTGTATAAGAAACACCGGCGTCTGAGAAAAGTTTAGAGGTAGAATCTTTATTATATCTCATAGCTAGGACTAACATGCTCCAAGGCACAGGCGATTTAGATAAAGATCTTTAAGATTGTATCTGTTCACTTGTTGCTGTGGGAAGTGATGTGACTTCAGAGAAAAACATCTTCTCCTCTGCGAAAATTTAAAAATGCCAGTAATTGGCGGTTTCTTTTTTCTTATTTGTTCCAGAGACGCAGGTTTCTGAACTCTTGAGCTGGTTCGACATGAGTTTGTGCTGTCGTGTGTGAGGGGAGATTTAGCACCTCTAAAGCCCTGTGATTGGCTCAAGACAGGGTGATGGCAGTGTCGTTCGTGCATTTTACGGAAAAACATTTTTTTTTTTTTTTTTTTTTTTTTTTTTTTTTCTGGAGAGGTGTGAGGCACTTGAGTGCTGGACTTTGGTCTTGTAAGAGATGCTCTGGATGTGTGGTTGGTGCTTGGGATCTGTCCTGAGACTGACTTCACTTGCGAGTAGTTTGGTCTGGGGAGCCTGTGGTGAAGTTCTTACTATATTGACAGTGTGACTTCAAACGTCTCGGACTACTTGTTTGCCGAGGGCACACTTATTTGATTTTGGTTTACCAGTCTTGACGTTTGGTATCCTTGTGCACTCTGTCGTATAAGTGAGCCAAATTGGTCCTTGGTACGACCAGTGAACGGGTGTGTCACACACTGAAATTTACCATGATTTCAGGGCTCTGGTAGAGAGTAAATTGCGATCCGTCTGCCTGATAGCTAGAGGTGAGATTTTGCATTTGTTTCGTGGCCGCGATCGATTCACAGGTGTCGCCTTATGCCTCGCCTTCGCTGCACACATCTCGCCAGTTGCAAGTTACATTGCCACACCAAGCAAACAGGGTAATGCACTGCTGCTCCAGCCCTGTCAGGGCATACAGATCTCAATCGCCACTTGCTGTCAGTTGTACCTATATAAACTTCTGTAGATTTGAACAATCAAAGTCTGCTCAGTGTCAGATCAATTCAGATTGCGTCATCCACATAATTGGGGCCAGAGCAGTTGACTCACTTCTGCCACCAAGGATCCTTGTCCATTGTGGTCTTAAACCAACTGTTAGTTGTTTATGATATTCAGTCATAACATGTTTAGCGTAATTTATGTCTGTCTTTGTTTTGGGAAAATAAATGTCGGTAAACTAAGTTTTGCATACATTCTCAATCATTTTTATATAGTCCTTACAGCGTTACCTTTCATTGTGGCTGCCCTGCCATGATAACTTTCAATTACACTGCCTGGGCTACACTCAGGGTGCAGTCTACACTTTGGAAAAGCCACTTACTGTTGCCATCTGTCCATCTGTCTGTCCATCTGTCTGCCTACCTTCCTGTCTGTTAGCCACCACCCGGTGTTTTCTGCTGCCGTGCGGTGCTCACCACCGGCGTCCAGTGGTCGCCGGTGCCACCGCCGCTGCCCAGTACTCACCACCACCTGCTGTCCTTCCATCGCCGTCCGTCTGTCTGCCGCCGTCCGTCTACTGCCATCCACCATTGCCATCCATCCATCTACTCCCATTCACTGCTGACCATCACCGCCGTCTGTCCATCTGCTGCCATACGTCACCGCTGTCCATCCGTCTGTCTGTCCACCCATCCAACCTACTAAAATCATCCACCTCCACCATCCCACTCTCCCTCCACAGGCTGTCCTCCTCCTCCGCGAATCCCACCACCTCTATCGTTGCTTCCTGTGAACTCTTGACAGGGACACAATCCAACATCACCAGCAAATACAGTGACACATTCGGAACCTCATTACAGCAAAGAAATGCTTGGTCTGGTGCAAGCCCTGTACACAACTCAACACCACTCTCCCTATAAACTCCTCCAAGTGCTGGTCAGCCTCTCATCGCCTTACTGGTTCCCATTCCTCACCCCATTACCCCCTACTCCATAACAACTGCCCCCTTCCCGACAACCTCAGTAAGGCCAACCACTTCGATTCCCACCTTTCTGAGGTCTTCTCCATCCCTGGTGATCCCCACTTTGATTATTCCCTTTTCCCCACTGTCATGGACCACACTGATACCTCAGTGGCTCCACTTGCTCCCAATCTACAGTACTTGGAGTAGTTGCCCCCCTCTGACATAAACACTCCCATCACAGCACAAGACATTAAACTATCCTCCAGTCAATGCACAACATGTCCCCTGGTCGTGATTGTGTCACCTACCACCACCTCATAGAATGCCCCTTCTCCTTCCTGATGGTCCTTGACAATTTATACAACATTATCCTCTCTACCGGCTTCTACCTCGACCTGTGGAAGGCTTCCTGTGTCCTCTTATTCTTCATACCCAACAAACCCTCTTCCATCACCTCCTCCTATTGTCCCATCTGCATCATCTCTGTCTTCAGTAAGGTCTTCGAATCCCTCCTCTCCTGAAGTATCCATCACCACCTTCATCAACACTGGTTCCTCCCCTTACCCAGTGCGACTTCTGGCCCTCCTTCTCCACTGAAGACCAACTCCTTAACCTCATCCACATTCTCTCCCTCCAACTTAACTCCCATTGCTCTGCCATCCCTCGACCTCCAAAATCCCTATGACCACATATGGCATCCCGGTATCCTCTTTAAACTCCAAGCCTATGCCCTGCCTATCAATTTTGTCCATCTGGTCGCTTCCTTCCTCTCACGCCGTCCTTCCTATGTCATCCTCTACGACACCAACTCCCACATCTTTTATCCCACTGCTGGCGTCCTCCAGGGCTCTGTCCTCTCCCCCTCCTCTATCTTCTGTACACCACAGATATGCTCAAGCCACCCCCACCTGTCCACCTCCTCCAATATACTGATGACACCGGTTTCCTGGCTCTCTATCCTACCCTTCAGTGGTCCCAATGCACCATCCAAACACACCTTGACCAGTTCACCACTTGGTGTAACCAGTGGTTCCTTCATATCAACCCTTCCAAAACGCAGACAATCATCATAGGCTGCACCACCCACTCCTTCTGTCTCCATGATTTCTGCCTAACCATTTATGGTCGTCTCTTCCAGCTGACCCCCACCCTGAGATACCTTGGCCTCACCCTCAACCGTCACCTCACTTGGACCCCTCATCTCCTGACCATCCAACAGAAAGCCCATTCCCGCCTCCTGAAACTCCTGTCTGGCCGGACATGGGGATTGCATCCTTCCACCAACCTCAACACCTACAGATCCCTTATCCATCCTATCCTCTGTTATGCAAGTGTTGCCTGAATTTCCACCCCCCCCCCCCCCCACACTTTTATAAGGCCCTCCAAATTCTAGAACGCCAAACGCTCTGCCTTGCATTCCATATCTGCCTGCCTTCCCCCACCTCCTCCTTTTCCTCCAACATCTCTGTATCCTTTACACTGTCTGCAGGCTTGATCCCCTCCACCCCCTGGTTTCCTCTTTCAGCTCCACTCCCCACCCATTGCCACGCCTCTCTTGCTGTATCCCTCCCTCTCTCCACCTCCACACCCTTTATCTCCTTCATCAGGGCAATTTTCAGCACCATCTCCTCCCGGATGTTAAACTTTGCCGTGACATCTACCCTTCCTACCAACTGTAGCCTGGCCTTGTCCCCCCCCCTCCCCAGGGCTCCCCCATTTCCTCTTCCCTTCTTCTTCAAGAGCGGATTCTCCTCATTCTCCCCCTGAGTCTCTGCACCCCCTCCTTGACTTTTTCCCTCCCATGTCCTCCCCTCCCTGGCCCCCTTCGGCGCGCCCCCCGCCTATCCCCCCTCTAGCATCACCCCTCCCCCTTTCTTCCCTTCTCCCTCATCTCCATCCCCCTGGCAGATCCTCTCAGTTTGTTCATCGTCGTCGGTGTGCTATGTCAGTGTTGTGTTTGGTGCTGTTCTCCCGTGACGTCAAGAGCTGTGATTTTAATCGTGTACTTGACTTTTACAAATGTTGCTGTCAGTGTTTATGTGCTACGTCGCCCATCGCCACTTTTAAGCTCTGGCAGTACTTCGCCTTGTGTTTCATTTAATCGTCACAATGTATAGTTTTTTGTGTACAGTTTCTAGATTTTTGTTGCCATTCTAACAGTCACTCCCTTTTTTACGCTATCTTACATTACGTTTCGCCTTTTATATGTCTGTTTCACCGTATTTCCTACTTTATGTTGTTTTAAATGTCTCCATGTTCTGTACTTACTGTCTGTCTCTCGGCTGAAGAACAGGGCCTATGCTGCTGCCAGCCCGCCTCATATGGGATACTGAAATACAATAAAGAAAAAAAAAACTGATAGCAAAAGAATATGAACAGTTATTTGATGCACACGAGAAGTATATAGTTTTGTTATTGTCTGTTCTTAGTATGACAGGCACTTTCCTTGATATGTAACAATTTTGTATGGAGTCTAATATTCATGCATTACACACTTCATTCGACTTTCTAATGCACGAATATTATTCTAACTGTAATTAATTTTGCTGCAAAAGCGAATATGTAGAAGATTATTGCCGTTTGTGGCGCAGATGTATCAACAATTGTGTGATTGGTTTCTTCGGTTTATCGCTTTTTACGTTTTATCATCATGTCTGAGTGGTTTTCCTGGCTTCAGCTATAGTTGTGGGTTGGGTTGTTTGGGGAAGGAGACCAGACAACGAGGTCATCGGTCTCATCGGATTAGGGAAGGATGGGGAAGGAAGTCGGCCATGCCCTTTCAAAGTAACCATCCCGGCATTTGCCTGGAGTGATTTAGGGAAATCACGGAAAACCTAAATCAGGATGGCCGGATATAGGATTGAACCATCGTCCTCCCGAATGCGAGTCCAGTGTTATAGTTGTGGCTTCTTATTTGGCATGTTCAGTATTGTAGCTATTGCATTCAATACAAGTACCCTATGTCCCTCATTCACTGATTTGACTAGTAGTGTAGTGAATAAAATTTCACATTGCTGAGAAGGTACACGATGTCTTTCTACGAAAGACCAGATCCTGCTGTTGACGAGCCTATTTTCGTTATTAAAACGAAATTCTTCAGTAAATGTCTGCAGATTTCAAGAGAATCGTAAATAAACTCTCCTGGTCGCAGGTTCGAATCCTACCTCGGGCATGGCTGTGTGTGATGTCCTTAGGTTAGTTAGGTTTAAGTAGTTCTGAGTTCTAGGGGACTGATGACCTCAGAAGTTAAGTCCCATAGTGCTCAGAGCCATTTGAACCATTTGAACATAATTTAATACCCCCCAGGGTAGTTAGGGAACTAAAAAATATATGGTGTCACTTTTTAGTTAGTGCCGATTTTTATGGCACTTCATATGCTTCCTATGGTAAACATGTCACAAATCAATATAAAGGATACTATTCGCACTCTTCCGATATCGTATTCAGAACTGTAGCTTTTTGTCAGCTTGGAGCGCTGCTGTGACAATTTGGAGGTCGTGACGTATAACAAAATGATCAGGAGTATCGTGACTGTAGACCTAGATGACAAAAGTCATGTGACACCTCCCACTATCGTGTCGGACCTTCTTTTACCCAATGTAGTGCAGCAACTCGACGTGGCATGGACTCAACAAGCCACCGGAAGTCCCCCAAAGAAATACCAAGCCATGCTACCTGCATAGTCGTCCACAACTGGCGAAAGTGCTGCCAGTGCAGTTTTTGTGCACGAACAGAGCTCTCGATTATTTCTCATAAATTTTCAATGGGATTCTTGTCGGGTAATCTGGGTGGCTGGAACATGGTCCAGAATGTTCTTCAAACTGGTGACATGGGGCACTGTCATCCACAAAAATTCCATCGTTGTTTCGGAATGTGAAGTCCATGAAGGGCTCCAAATGGTCTCCAAGTAGCCGAAAGTAACCATTTCCAGTCAATGATCGGTTCAGTTGGACCAGAGGAGCAAGTCCATACCACGTAAACATAGCCCACCCCGCTATGGAGCCACCACTAACTTGCACTGTACCTTGTTGACAATCTGGATTCATGACTTTGTGGGGTCTGTGCCACACTCGAACCCTACCATTGGATCTTGCCAAATGAAATCGGGACTTATCTGGCCAGGTCACGGTTTTCCCGTCGTCTAGGGTCCAACCGATATGGTCACGAGCCCAGGAGAGGCACTGCAGGCGGTGTGCTGTTAGAAAAGGCTCTCCCGTTGGTCATCTGGTACCACTGCCCATTAATGTCAAATTTCCCCGCACTATCCTAACAGATACGTTCGTCGTACGTACCACACTGATTTCTGCTATTATTTTACGCAGTGTTGCTTGTCTGTTAGCACTGACAACTCTAGCCACTGCTTTCAGTTGTTAAGGGTAGGTCGTCGGCCACTGTGTTGTCCGTGGTGAGAGATAATTCCTTAAATTTGGTATTCTCGCCACACTCTTCACGCTGTGGATCTCGGAGTATTGAATTCCCCAACGATTTCCAAAGCATAATGTCACATGCGTATATCTCCAACTATTATTCCGCGCTCAAACTCGGATAATTCCCATCGAGCAGCAATAATCACGTTGGAAACTTTGTCACATAAATCAGCTGAGTACAAATGACTGTTCCACCAATACAGTGGCCTTTTATACCTTGTGTATCCAATACTACCGCCATCTGTATATGTGCATATCGCTGTTTCATGACTTTGTCACCACGTGTGTGTGTGTCAGATTGTGGCAATTATAAATTTACTGGCCAAGAACCTACGACTACAGAGATAATAAATATAATACACCCCTATATTTATGTATGTAGCTAGATGAAACATGATGATCGTAGTATGCAGTCACACAACAACGAAGCGAAAAATGGTTCAAATGGCTCTAAGCACTATGGGACTCAACATCTGAGGTCATCAGTCCCCTACACTTAGAACTAATTAAACCTGAGCAACCTAAGGACATCACACACATCCAAGCCCAAGGCAGGATTCGAAGGTTTGACCGTTGCAGTGGCACGTTTCCGGACTGAAGCACCTAGAGCCGCTCGGCCACACCGCCCAGCTCAACGGAGCATATCATGTCAATTTGTAAACTGCTGTTGTGGCGTCAGATACCAAACATGGGGTATTGACACCAAATGTAGTGGATACTTTCCAGGAGGTGCTGTATTAAAACTCAGTGAGAACTTTCCAAATGATTTATTTGTTTCCACTATAATGCTCCGTTCACCTCGGTCCACGTCACTGGGCCCCGCAATGCTGAGGCAGCACCCCAGTGGCCCTTGTAACGCAACGCTGTGTTGTGCCGGGCTTGTGCACCAGCGGAGTTGCGCCGTTGTCAGGATGCCGCAGTTGACTTGGCGGTCTGCATCCCTGCTGACTCAGTGCTGCTCGATGTGAGCTGCAGGCGGCCAGCTGCGTCCTCCTCCTTGCCGGCATGGCTGAGATCGCGGCGACCAACAAGAGCCCACTATCCACCATTCGTATCTGTATCTGTGGCCCTTGGCTTGGGAAGTCCCCGGCGTGGTCGAACCAATGACCTGCCGTGGACTGGGATGCTGCCACCCCATCTGTTGCTGCATGTAGCCTGGTGGTGTGATACGCCCCGCCATCCAGGAGAGCTGCCACGCTTGAATGAATCTCGTTAGAAAACAACTTAGCAGTGTGCCTCTGTTTTGTCTAGAGCATTGCTTTGCGTGACGTATGCATAACACTTAGGTTGGCCAGTGGCCCTCTTCTGCCCGTGACTTGTGCCATGGAAACTGTTGTGTGTGCCCTCTCCAGCAGTTCTACGCCCCTGTGACCTCTATTCTACTTCGCATCCATTGGTATGTGTAACTCACTGCAATCCGGCCCGCACCTGGCTGTAACTTGTGCTCCGAATATCGCACAAAACTAACTTTCCCCTATCCTAAACGGAGGTGACGCTACACTGCGAATGTTTCATAGTGAACTGCCTGCTACACCAGTACTGGTGGTGCTGTCTTGAAAGGTTACACAGTCACATGGAATTTGTCCACGGTACAGTTCGTGCAAACAGATGTGTACACCGTTAACAAAATGCGCAGCAGACCCTGCTCAGGTGATCGCCAGTGTCAGACGTGTTTCTATCGAGCCAGGAGGAGCTCTCCACTAGAAAATACACTGGGAGAACATATTCGAAGTTGAACGTGCCTTTAGTACAAAGTATGTTAAGGGGCTTATGTACACACCTGACACATAGCATCGTACACATAGAATGACAATTCACTACAGGCTGTGTTTCAACCTGTTTCGAAAGGAAGCAAAATTATATCACCCATGCTGGCGAGAGGTGGTTTTGCGCCGAGTGCCTACGTAAGGCTTAAATCTGGCCATAAAATAGGAGATTATACAACGATATGAACTTTTCAAATTATGAAAAATTGGCTCAAGGAGAGGTTAATACCTAATCTACTACCTAATATTGTTCTCGTTACAGGAAACACCCCTTACCACAACTGACTCATGCTCCAACATCAGACTCCATGAGGAGAAAGATGATTTCCTAGTTAACAGAAAGGGAATTCCTTTGCACGAAGACATGCTGAGACCGCAGTTGTATTAACTGATCAAACTGAACAAACCAAGCCACATCATTACAAAATAGGCACTATTTTAAGCAACCGTGCTCATATTGTGTTACGACTTCCTCCATACTAGTCGGAATTGAGTCCTGTAGTGCTGATAAGGGCAAAAGTCAAGAACATCGTTTCTCAAAGTAATATGAAATTAAGAATGGGCATGTTATTAACACTGATAGGTGAACAAATTGCTTCCATAACGAAAGAAGACTGAAAGATACGCTGTTAGCACGTAAATAAAGACCAGTATATTTCAGGCGAAGGTTTACTGGACCAAGCTGTGGAAACGATCATAAAAGTGGGAAGCAGTCCAGACTCGAAAAATGATAGCCACAGTGATGGGAGCAATGTTGATTTCGCAAGTGAAGATGAAGGTGATCAACTGACACTGCTACAGCAAATGAAAGAATGTAAAATGGAGCATTTTCTATATGTGTTTTGTGTATGGAAGTACTGACAATGAAAGACCCTAGTATTATGTCAAACGATGGACTGTATTATGTGCAGTTGTGTCTGCAATTACTGTAAATATCTGTGAACGTCTTTTTAACAGTAAAGCTACTGTTAACGACTAAACTGTACGTTTCACATGGCTATGTTTGTAAAATACCCACTTACGTTTTCTTATGTATGTCATGCCGCCTCTAACTCCTTTGCACGCCCGCTACACTGCAATACCGCTTTCCCTCCCTTGGATTTCCCTTTCCATAAGAGTATCCTCTGCATGAAGTGTAGAATTTACCTCTGTGTACAAGTCAAGACATGCTGTCGAAGAGGGAGGAATACTCGTCACAAGAACTCACAGATATGCATTTTAATGCGTGGTGCATTGGGGCGTAACGCCTGAAAAGCATAAACAGAGATGAACTTCGCAACACATGTCATCCTAACTGAAAAACAGAGTAAATTATAGTCTTGGATGGAGCCTTGCGAGCAACTGTCTCATTGAAGCAGCAGAGATCTGGCTAGGGTTTTCACAAAGAAACTGTTCGTACTGTAAAGGGACAAAACTGTAGGAAAACTTGGAGCAGAAGTCAGAGCCCAGAATTGCAACGAGGTCACAGCCAGGCAGTAGATTCTGGTCACTGAGCTACTCCCGTGTCGCCGGACCACAAAAGCCGAGATCAGGCCACAAGCCACGGACATCAGTCGCAGCCGGCCGTCGCTCCTACTTGATCAGCACCCCTCAGCAGCAGCAACATCTCCGTGACAGCGTCCTGGATGTCAGTGCCCTGGGGCCAGCCTTCGTGAAACCACTCCGGCTCGATTGACTTCCATGTCGTCGACGATTACACCAGACTCCGGTCACTGCCCCGTTCCGTAAGGTTTGCAGTGGCCTGCAAATGCAGCCTTTTCGCGAATTCAGCGCCAGGAACCAGTATTTAAATGCTGGCCCAGCCGAGTACGTCACACTCGGCGCGGCAGGGCTACGCCCGGCGCCTGTCTGTCAGCTGGGAATCCTCGCTGACCTCTCCCTGCCTGCCCATCTCGGGCAGGCAGCACCGAGCCACTCGCCCGCCCCTGCTCCTCACCCTAAAGCCGTCGGCACACGGACCGTGCTGTCGAATGTTAACGTTGAGCGTGCCAAGTTGTGCATATGGTTCGTGGGCCCCAACGTGGTATACGCGATCGCAACGCACTCCAGCGGCAGTTGAGGGATTTTCTAGTTCGTAAATCACACTGTTTACTCAACGGGCGCGCGTAGAATTCGCACATTAGCTCTATTATAACGCACGTTTCCTCCATCGTCCACGAAAAGGAAAGTACCATGTCCAATCAATAAGGACACAGGCTTATAAAAGTTCCATTACAAACAGTGCGTTACAATCGATTAAATTTCGGGCATGCAGCTCGTGACTCACTCTGAGGATGGCCGGACGATACGCGGCCGAAATATCAGTGGAGGTAATTTTATTTGCGCAGCTGCATGCCCGAAATTTAATCGATTATTCATTACTCCGCGAAAAATTGAAAATGCACAGCGCGTTACAAATTTGGAATACTTCTGCGCATAAGATAAACATTATTTCATCATTCCCACATTTTAGTAAAACCCCAAGTGACCTTACTTGATTACTGTTCCTACCCAGTAGCAGAATCTTTGCAACATGAGAATTGCGAAGCGTAAAAGAAAAAGGAGCAAAATATCTTTATACAAGTAGCGCAAGCTGTCCTGTAGATTAAGCCAATCGAACAGTCACCCCTCCAAGAAAGGTGAACTTATATTTACATAACATCAGATATTATAGTATATACTTATATCAAACTAATAATAAAGTATCAGAACCTAATAAAAACGCGAATGATAGGGAAAAAAATTGGAAGTGTCAAGACACGAACCACCACCCCCAACAAACAACTCATTACAGGAAAGTGGCGCTACTCATTTCGCTCAACCAACATCAGACCTTTTGCACGTAATCATATTATGTTACTCTTGCTGAAAACCTTAATCGTAGATACGTTACTAATTGAAATTTAATTATAACAAATTGTACCAAGAACAATGGGTTTTGTTTGGATCTTCAGTGTGTCGCTGTCTTCAAATAGCCTACTCTCATAATACGCAAGTTACAATAATTCTTTTGCCACGAATATGATGTTTCTCATTATTTTATTGGAATGAATCACACAGTTAGCGGCGGTTTTTCCAGTGATTCTCAATCTGCTGGTGCTCAGAAACGGCATGTATACATATAGGCTTCAAATGAATACCAATATGGCGCCTCACAACTCTGTGCTGAAGGGAGACGGCGTGCGTGTGACGTAGGTGGCGTTGTGCCACCCCATTGGTGAACGCTCAGACGCACGCTCAGCACATCTGACATGCCAGATATTGCTCTGCACGTTCGGAAAGACTCCCGAACGTGCTATTCCACGCTATGACGTCAGAAACTCGGCACGCTCAACGCTCAACGTTCGGATGCACGGTCCGTGTGCCGACGGCTTAAGTCTAGACTTCGACTCCGGGCAACGCCATCGCCATGCCACTGTGATGACGCGGCCTTTCGCATTAGAGAAGACCTAGTGGCCGCCCGTGACGTCAGCGCGGGCGCACCCAACGTCTCAGCAGAGCGTGCACGCCGCCCACCATACGTCAACGTCTGCAGCTACGACGCTGGAATATTACGAGGGACTCCGGACCGCGCCAGAGAATGGAAGGCAATCAGAAGAATGTCTGAATTATATGAATTAATAAAGAACTAATAAAGAGTTATTGTATCTGCGCCAGGAACCGCCTCCGTTGTTCCCTATCTTCGACAGAGAACCTAGCCCGCATCCAGACAGCCTATCTCTCTCACCTGTAAAGTACATCGGAACTTGAGGAGATGAGGTTGGTTCTGGAAGAAATTTTAGACAATCAATCACTTTGCCTGTAAAATAAACAGTGCGAAGAAGACAATGTGGAGAGGTCTGGTGGAGCAGCTTCGTCACAGAACTTTAGTCACGAAATGGGCTTGCCTGCAGCAAGGTACAGGGTGTTTCAAAAATGACCGGTATATTTGAAACGGCAATAAAAACTAAACGAGCAGCGATAGAAATACACCGTTTGTTGCAATATGCTTGGGACAACAGTACATTTTCAGGCGGACAAACTTTCGAAATTACAGTAGTTACAATTTTCAACAACAGATGGCGCTGCAAGTGATGTGAAAGATATAGAAGACAACGCAGTCTGTGGGTGCGCCATTCTGTACGTCGTCTTTCTGCTGTAAGCGTGTGCTGTTCACAACGTGCAAGTGTGCTGTAGACAACATGGTTTATTCCTTAGAACAGAGGATTTTTCTGGTGTTGGAATTCCACCGCCTAGAACACAGTGTTGTTGCAACAAGACGAAGTTTTCAATTGAGGTTTAATGTTACCAAAGGACCGAAAAGCGATACAATAAAGGATCTGTTTGAAAAATTTCAACGGACTGGGAACGTGACGGATGAACGTGCTGGAAAGGTAGGGCGACCGCGTACGGCAACCACAGAGGGCAACGCGCAGCTAGTGCAGCAGGTGATCCAACAGCGGCCTCGGGTTTCCATTCCCCGTGTTGCAGCTGCGGTCCAAATGACGCCAACATCCACATATCGTCTCATGCGCCAGAGTTTACACCTCTATCCATACAAAATTCAAACGCGGCAACCCCTCAGCGCCGCTACCATTGCTGCACGAGAGACATTCGCTAACGATATAGTGCACAGGATTGATGACGGCGATATGCATGTGGGCAGCATTTGGTTTACTGACGAAGCTTATTTTTACCTGGACGGCTTCGCCAATAAACAGAACTGGCGCATATGGAGAACCGAAAAGCCCCATGTTGCAGTCCCATCGTCCCTGCATCCTCAAAAAGTACTGGTCTGGGCCGCCATTTCTTCCAAAGGAATCATTGGCCCATTTTTCAGATCCGAAACGATTACTGCATCACGCTATCTGGACATTCTTCGTGAATTTGTGGCGGTACAAACTGCCTTAGACGACACTGCGAACACCTCGTGGTTTATGCAAGATGGTGCCCGGCCACATCGCACGGCCGACGTCTTTAATTTCCTGAATGAATATTTCGATGATCGTGTGATTGCTTTGGGCTATCCGAAACATACAGGAGGCGGCGTGGATTGGCCTCCCTATTCGCCAGACATGAACCCCAGTGACTTCTGTCTGTGGGAACACTTGAAAGACCAGGTGTACCGCCAGAATCCAGAAACAATTGAACAGCTGAAGCAGTACATCTCATCTGCATGTGAAGCCATTCCGCCAGACACATTGTCAAAGGTTTCGGGTAATATCATTCAGAGACTACGCCATATTATTGCTACGCATGGTGGATATGTGGAAAATATCGTACTATAGAGTTTCCCAGACCGCAGCGCCATCTGTTGTTGAAAATTGTAACTACTGTAATTTCGAAAGTTTGTCTGCCTGAAAATGTACTGTTGTCCCAAGCACATTGCAACAAACGGTGTATGTCTATCGCTGCTCGTTTAATTTTTATTGCCGTTTCAAATATACCGGTCATTTTTGAAAAACCCTGTAAATATCCACACGGACAATGCGACGTCGTCTGAAGCACCACAGACTATCAGCGCGGCTATCAGTCTCGGTATTTCCCTTGACGCAATGGCAAAGAGACACTTGATGCGGGGTTAGCACCATGTCGACTTTCCAGACGATTCCCAGATCTGCAAACTTCATCACAATGGATGTACGCGTGTGTGGAGGCTCCGAGGAGAACGAAGGTTTCCAGGATCCATTTGTGAACATAACACAGTCCCCAGACCTACTGTTCAGGCACCATTGGGTACACAACTCGTTCACCTCCGGTTCGCGAAGCAGGAATTTTGGACAGCACTCGTTACGTTATTGACTTGATTAGGCCGGCGTGTGGCCTTCGAGGTCTCCTTGACTACTCTCTCCCAACAAGATAACGCAAGACTGCATTTTGCCAGTCCTGTACTGAACTAAATAAAAATGATGGACTGTTACTCCAGCCAGCACGTTCTCCAGATCTCTAACCCGTTAAAAACACCTTGTCATGCGTTGCCGAGACAGTAGCTTGTCACCACATCTACATCTACATCCATACTCCGCAAGCCACCTGACGGTGTGTGGCGGAGGGTACCTTGAGTACCTCTATCGGTTCCCCCTTCTATTCCAGTCTCGTATTGTTCGTGGAAAGAAAGATTGTCGGTATGCCGCTGTGTGGGCACTAATCTCTCTGAATTTATCCTCACGGTCTCTTCGCGAGATATACGTAGGAGGGAGCAATATACTGCTTGACTCCTCGGTGAAGTTATGTTCTCGAAACTTCAACAAAAGCTCGTACCGAGCTACTGAGCGTCTCTCCCGCAGAGTCTTCGACTGGAGTTTACCTATCATCTCCATAACGTTTTTGCGATTACTAAATGATGCTGTAACGAAGCGCGCTGCTCTCCGTTGGATCTTCTCTATCTCTTCTATCAGCCCTATCTGGTACGGATCCCACACTGCTGAGGAGTATTCAAGCAGTGGGCGAACAAGCGTACTGTAACCTACTTCCTTTGCTTTCGGTTTGCATTTCCTTAGGATTCTTCCAATGAATCTCAGTCTGGCATCTGTGTTACTGACGATCAACTTTATATGATCATTTCATTTTAAATCGCTCCTAATGCGTACTCCCAGATAATTTCTGGAATTAACTGCTTCCAGTTGCTGACCTGGTATATTGTAGCTAAACGATAAGGCATCTTTCTTTCTATGTATTCGCAGCACATTACACTTGTCTACGTTGAGATTCAATTGCCATTTCCTGCACCATGCGTCAATTCGCTGTAGATCCTCCTGCATTTCAGTACAATTTTCCATTGTTACAACCTCTCGATATACCACAGTATCATCCGCAAAAAGCTTCAGTGAACTTCCGATGTCATCCACAAGGTCATTTATGTACATTGTGAATAGCAACGGTCCTACGACACTCCCCTGCGGCACACCTGAAATCACTCTTACTTCGGAAGACTTCTCTTCATTGAGAATGACATGCAGCCAGTGTCACTGATTAAATCTGACATCAGCTCGAAGCTGCACACCAGTGCCTGTCACGCAGAGGTTGGACAAAAACATGGAAACACCACGAGAAATGCTTGCTCGAACATAGATGCAGAACCTAGCCAAACCTGTGAGTTGTCATGTTGTACGAGGGACGTACAATAAATAATGTAACACATGTTTTCCTGGGATAATTTCGGCTGAAAAGAAAAAATGGTTCAAATGGCTCTGAGCACTATGGGACTTAACTTCTGAGGCCATCAGTCCCCCAGAACTTAGAACTACTTAAACCCTACTAACCTAAGGACATCACACACATCCTTGCCCGAGGCAGGATTCGAACCTGCGACCGTAGCGGTCGCGCGGTTCCGGACTGTAGCGCCTAGAACCGCTCGGCCACCCCGACCAGCGGCTGAAAAGAAATGCAGAATTTGTTGTGGGGTCATAGTGGAGTATCCCGCCTCAGCCCCTATAGTTTCATGAAGTTCCAGTAGGCGGTGGCGCTATACTCAGCATAAAAAATGGCGTCTGCAACGAAGGTACATTCCAAGCAGACAGCTGTCATTGAGTTTCGTTTGGTGGGAAACCAGAGCTTCACAGATATTCAGAGGTGCTAGCAGACTGTCTACTGAGACGAAAGTACAGTGAGTCGTTGAGAGAGGTGTCGGTGATCTTCGCAACAAGGTATCGCAGACCTGTCCAATCTCCCACGTGCCGGCCGGCCGCACACAGCTCTGACTCCTGCAGTGCTGAAACGTGCGGACACTCTCATTCGAGGTGATCCGTGGATCACAGACAGTTCACTGCACAACTGGACGTCTCTCTTGGTAGTTTAACTTCAAATGCGAACATTTTATGTTAGGCTTTACCGTAACTTTTATTTTATTGAAACAACTTTAATGTTATTAGTCACTGTTTACAGCCTTGATTGCCTGACTGGGCAGATTAACTTTAAATGCGAACATTTTAGGTGACTGGTAACAGTAAACTTGTTGTTTCATTTAATCTGTTGGTAGCGCCGACACTCTCGTCCACCAATTGGTGTACTCAAACATGTTTGCCCACTGGGTTCTCGCCATCTAACAGAAGACCATAAAGAGCACCAAAGGACCATCTATACGGAAATGCTTGCGTCTTTTGTCGAACATCGACGCAGGCGATGAAACATGGATTTATCACTTACAACTGGAAACAAAACAGCAATCTATGTAGTTTATTTATTCTCGAATCAGAAACATACAAATTTACAGCAGCCATACACATCAATAAATATGTACATATATGTACACAAATTGTATTTATATTACATGTGCCCAGTACTTTGCAACCTCCAAGGCGCTTGGAGTGGCTTGCAGGAGATCAATCTTCGTGCAGGATGTAGGGCACAAAAGGCACTGGAGCACGTGGCTTGTGGTTTGTTCTTGTCCACAATCACAGGACGTATCTTCTGTTATGAAGCCCCATCTCTTCAGGTTGTCTCTGGATCTTCCAACTCCTGATCGTAATCTGTTTAAAGATTTCCACACCAGCCAGCTCTCGTTGTGTCCAGGTGGTAGTTCTTCAACTTCTGGCATCTGCAGGTGAGGCGTCGACTTCTTCCATAACTCCAGCCTTGCCTTCACTGGTGAAATGGTGAGCTTCTCGGATGTTCTCAGGAAGCTCTTTCGCGATCTCAGCCGTTGCTGTGGTGGATTATGTCCATGCAGTGAATGGGCACTGTCCTGTTCCGCTTTCAGTCTCTCCTTGTTGGCAGCCACTGTTCTGCGTATCCATGGTGGCGCTATTCCAGCCAGGCAGTAGAGCTTATCAGTTGGGGTAGGTCTTAAGCAACCTGTGATCAACCTGCAGGTTTCGCTGTCTACTTCACCTGTACCAGACTGGAGAAGCATATTCAGCAGTAAAAAAGCACAGTGCCATTGCAGAACAGCATATAGTTTGTGGATGTGATCCCCACTGTGTCCCCGCTAATTTGCGAATTAGTTTGTTTCGAGCGGAGATTTTCATTTTGGTGTTCTTGCAGTGAGTTTTGAATGTCAGAGTTCTATCGAGAGTGACTCCCAAGTATTTAGGTGCGTGATGATGCTGGAGTTGGATGCCTGACCATGCAATATGTAGCTCACGATTAGCTTCCCTGGTCCTTAAATGAAAGGCACACACTTGTGTATTCGAAGGGTTTGGTTTGAGTTGGTTCCGATTGTAGTAGCTTGACAGTGTTCTAAGTGCTGTTGTCAGGTTTCTTTCCACTCTTTCCCTCCATGAAGATCGCAATGATTTCCGACCAAGATAAGATTTGCAATCGGGCGTACCCTGGGCGTCAGGTTTCTCTGGCGGCTGATCCTTTCACACCAGAAACATCATCTTGGTCCTTTTCAGGACCACAGTTGACCATCATATCTATGTAGTGGCGCCTCACCACCTCTCCTCCGGCCGGCCGCGGTGGCCGTGCGGTTCTAGGCGCTCCAGTCCGGAGCCGCGCTGCTGCTCCGGTCGCAGGTTCGAATCCTGCCTCGGGCATGGGTGTGTGTGATGTCCTTAGGTTAGTTAGGTTTAAGTAGTTCTAAGTTCTAGGGGACTGATGACCACAGCAGTTGAGTCCCATAGAGCTCAGAGCCGTTTGAACCATTTGAACCTCTCCTCCTCAAAGCCGCACCTTCAGTCGGGAATATCATGATGATGGTCTTCTGGGACACTGAAGGGGTTGTTCTGTTTGATGTCCTCCCTCACGGTGCAACTTCAGTGTGTTCGTCGCCACAAAAGTGCAAATGAACTTGACGACACAATGACTCACACGAGTGTAAGCACTTCAGACGAGCTCACAAAACGTCATTGGACTGCTCTTCAAATGTTCAAATCTACATCTACATCTACATCCATACTCCTCAAGCCACTTGACAGTGTGTGGTGGAGGGTACCTTGAGTACCTCTATCGGTTCCCCCTTCTATTCCAGTCTCGTATTGTTCATGGAAAGAAAGATTGCCGGTATGCCTCTGTGTGGGCTCTAATCTCTCTGATTTTATGCTCATGGTCTCTTCGTGAGATTTACGTAGGAGGGAGCAATATACTGCTTGACTCCTCGGTGAAGGTATGTTCTCGAAACTTCAACAAAAGCTCGTACCGAGCTACTGAGCGTCTCTCCCGCAGAGTCTTCCACTGGAGTTTATCTGTCATCTCCGTAACGCTTTTGCGATTACTAAATGATCCTGTAACGAAACGCACTGCTCTCCGTTGGATCTTATCTATCTCTTCTATCAACCCTATCTGGTACGGAACCCACACTGGTGAGCAATATTCAAGCAGTGGGCGAACAAGTGTACTGTAACCTGCTTCCTTTGTTTTCGGATTGCATTTCCTTAGGATTCTTCCAATGAATCTCAGTCTGACATCTGCTTTACCGACAATCAATTGTATATGATCATTCCATTTTAAATCACTCCTAATGCCTACTCCCAGATAATTTATGGAATTAACTGCTTCCAGTTGCTGACCTGCTATACTGTAGCTAAATGATAAAGGATCTTTCTTTCTATGTATTAGCAGCACATTATACTTGTCTACATTGAGATTCAATTGCTATTCCCTGCACCATGCATCAATTCGTTGCAGATCCTCCCGCATTTCAGTACAATTTTCCATTGTTACAACCTCTCGATATACTACAGCATCATCCGCAAAAAGCCTCAGTGAACTTCAGATGTTATCCACAAGATCATTTATGTATATTGTGAATAGCAAAGGTGCTACGACACTCCCCTGCGGCACACCTGAAATCACTCTTACTTCGAAAGACTTCTCTCCACTGAGAATGACATGCTGCGTTCTGTTATCTAGGAACTCCTCAATCCAGCCACACAATCGGTCTGTCAATGGTTTCCTTTGTGGTGACGTGAGTTAGACGGCCGGAGCGCGCTTCATCTTCGGTGCTTGTCCGACCACGTTTAAGTGGTCTTCAGCGATAGTGCTGAATTCTCGTGAACTTCATCTATTTCTGTTATAATTTGTGCGGCAGTCCAACCCTTCAAACGAAAATGTTTAATAGCAGCATGAAATTCTGTTTTCTCCCGTTTAATCGCAATAGAGACACTGACCAATTCAGGTGGCTGTCAACGACGAACTGTTCGGCCACAATGTTGAAATTCTTTGTACAATCCTCGAAATAATCAAGCTTACCATCCATGAAGGCTCATTAACTCTTTCGTGGGCAAAATTATTGAGCAGTTTTTTTTAATGAATGAAGATCAGATAGTAGTTAACAGATAGGTATATTTATCATACAGAATATCAAATTTGCTCCAACTGTGGAAGTGAGGTCACACAACAAGGTGGGAAGTATTCTTCCCACTGCCCTTCCTTGGAGTTAAATGACAAAAACAATTTTTTCAATATATGTCATATTTATTTGATGAATTTACTTCTCTTGTTACAATGATTGTTCACAATTACTTGCCATGAAATTTTCTGAAACATGGGTCTATGCAAAGTGGTATTTGACACTATGTACAAACACAGCGAGTGCTCTTTTCCGCAGCTTTGGTACTACAATGACGGCACGTCCAGTAGGTTTATCCTAAAATGGATTGGTGCTCCCCTACAGCCACATGACGAAAACCTTCAGATACTTCACCCCTTTTTTCCAGAAAGACAGGTTTTTGTCCACGCCTTTTTTGGGATGAGAAGCCAGCGATCAACTGTCTCGCTAGATGGATCCTGTATGTGAGCTGATCATGCTGTCCACTTTCTCTTTTACTTATTTTCCACAGGATAAAACTTTTCACTGTAGCAACATCCACCAGGAAATAAAATGTTCTGTGCCACAATTTTACGGAACGTCTGCCAGTAGCATACCTTTCTCGTAATTGATCAAACTTATCGACACCACCCATTATTTTGTTGTATTCTGCCACAACTTCAGGACAAGAAATCTCTGTACTAGTACCATCCTTGTTTTTCCTTTTCACTGTGGCTGTTTCTCATGGGCCATGAATGGAGGACAGGAAAGTGACTGCCATTTTACTGCAGAAATGGCTCCTTTGGAACAAATAATGGGAATTCTCCTCGTTCCAATTTCACGTGCTCCTTCATAAATTTGGGTAAATCAAAAGTATTTACCTTATACTATAGCTTTGAGGAAAGAATCACAAAATGTCACGCAAACAGCACTGAAAGGCTCCTCTACAGAGCAACACTAAGCTATACAATGCCTCTGCGCGAAGGTACAGCAAAAACGGCGGGAACTTCCGATTGGAAGTAGTACCCTATACTGTTCACTAGGCGGTAACACCGTACACAGGTGGGAACTGTGAATCCCACGAGACTAGGAGCGAGTTCATTGTAGTGGGAAGCGTGTTTCCCACGGCTCACGAAAGCGTTAAAAATGTTCCATTGTTTCAGGGAAATTTACCAGACTTATCAAACTCCCTTCGTATTTTATTACTGGTAAGCCTTTGTGAATACGTAAAGGCTTGATGACTGAAGGAAACACACAGAAAAAACTTCATGATGAAATTACTTTTATTTCTGAGAATTTTGCGCCAATTAACATCTTGACAGCGATGTACTGGGTGAACGTAAAGCAGCTATTTCGTTTCCGATGCGGGATAAGTAGACTGCTGAAGTGGGCGCTCTCTCTGGCCGCTGGATACGCCGGGCTCCGTTCCGTTGTCGGTAGCTGTCCGCTGCCAGGAGAGCAGCTGCAGCCCGCCAAAGTGAAAGGCAGCGGCGGCCGCTGGCAGCTGGAGACCCGCGGCCTCGGCGCTTCTGCTGACACACCGCACACCACACACTCGTCCGCGCCTCAAGGCGAGCTCGCTCTTCTCACGTACAAGCGCCGTTCTCTCCTCCCATCACCGAAATCAAACTGAGTTCCAAGAGTTTAAATAACACGACCACCCTACCGGTACGTTTTCACGCTCGCTGCTTGGGAAGGGGTCGGGTTTTTCTAATAAGGAGACCGCGCCTACCCGTTAGGCCGGTATTACATTACCTAAACCCGGATAGTGTAATAAAGAACTTTGTCAAAGTTAGCCCTTGGTCTAATTTTATTTGATCAAATCTAGCACCTCGCCTTGTTGTTGTTGTAGTCTTCAGTCCTGAGACTGGTTTGATGCAGCTCTCCATGCTACTCTATCCCGTGCAAGCTTCTTCATCTCCCAGTACTTACTGCAACCCACATCCTTCTGAATCTGCTTAGTGTATTCATCTCTTGGTTTCCCTCTACGATTTTTACCCTCCACGCTGCCCTCCAATGCTAAATTTGTGATCCCTTGATGCCTCAGAACATGTCCTACCAACCGGTCCCTTCTTCTTGTCAAGTTGTGCCACAAACTCCTCTTATCCCAAATTCTATTCAATACCTCCTCCTTAGTTACGTGATCTACCCATCTAATCTTCAGTATTCGTCTGTAGACCACATTTCGAAAGCTTCTATTCTCTTCTTGTCCAAACTATTTATCGTCCACGATTCACTTCCATACATGGCCACACTCCATACAAATACTTTAGAAACGACTTCCTGACACTTAAATCTATACTCGATGTTAACAAATTTCTCTTCTTCAGAAACGCTTTCCTTGCCATTGCAGGTCTACATTTTATATCCTG
This sequence comes from Schistocerca cancellata, assembly GCF_023864275.1. Classification (NCBI taxonomy): domain Eukaryota; kingdom Metazoa; phylum Arthropoda; class Insecta; order Orthoptera; family Acrididae; genus Schistocerca; species Schistocerca cancellata. The sequence goes on along the minus strand of NC_064627.1, from coordinate 927,602,511 downwards.
GCTACTTCGACCATCATCAGTTATTTTGCTCCCCAAATAGCAAAACTCCTTTACTGCTTTAAGTGTCTCATTTCCTAATCTAATTCCCTCAGCATCACCCGACCTAATTCCACTACATTCCATTATCCTCGTTTTGTTTTTCTTGATGTTCGTCTTATATCCTCCTTTCAAGACACTGTCCATTCCGTTGAACTGCTCTTCCAGGTCCTTTGCTGTCTCCGACAGAATTACAATGACATCGGAGAACCTCAAAGTTTTTATTTCTTCTCCATGGATTTTAATACCTACTCCGAATTTTTCTTTTGTTTCCTTTACTGCTTGCTCAATATACAGATTGAATAACATCGGGGAGAGGCTACAACCCTGCCTCACTCCCTTCCCAACCACTGCTTCCCTTTCATGCCCCTCGACTCTTATAACTGCCATCTGGTTTCTGTATCAATTTGTAAATAGCCTTTCGCTCCCTGTATTTTACCCCTCGCCTTAGATTTGATAAAAGAAGACGTTCGTCTTCTGTTTACTGCGTGGCGAAATGTAAGTGCTTAGAGTGCTAGCATCCCTACAGATATCTGACATCCAATGCTTATCAACATGGTTTCGAAATTTACATGATACGTCGCATCTTCAACGAAACTGTTAGAAATGTGCGAGGTGGATGGAGTACTGTATTATTTGCGTCGTCCTGAATACCAAAAATAGAATAATAATATGCGAGAGCTATAAAAAAAATTGCCGATGTTTTTAGCCATTAAGTACGCCCCCCCTCCCCTTAGGATATAAAGGAGACAACCTACAACTTTTCTAGAAATAAACGTATTTCTTATGGCTATAGTGTAAGCAGGCTGTCTACGTTTTTATGTTGGTAACGTCACGTAGCTCAAAATGGCTCTGAGCACTATGGGACTTAACATCTATGGCCATCAGTCTCCTAGAACTTAGAACTACTTAAACCTAAGGACATCACACGACACCCAGTCATCACGAGACAGAGAAAATCCCTGACCCCACCCGGAATCGAACCCGGGAACCCGGGCGTGGGAGGCGAGAAGGCTACCGCACGACCACGAGCTGAGCGTCACGTAGCCCTCTGTATGAAAATCACTGGCTGTGCTGTGTGCAGTCTGTGGCTGGTTGGCATTGTTGCAATATTCGCTATTGTAGTGTTGGGCAGTTGGATGTGAACAGCGAGTAGCGTTGCGCAGTTGGAGGTGAGCCGCCAGGAGTGGTGGATGTGGGGAGAGAGATGGCAGAATTTTGAGAGTGGACGATTGGACGTGTGTCCCTCAGAAAGAGTAAATCTGTAATATTGGATATCATGAACTGATATATTTATATGATGACTTTTGAATATTATTAAGGTAAATACATTGTCTGTTCTCTATCAAAATCTTTCATTTGCTAACTATGCCTATCAGTAGTTAGTGCCTTCAGTAGTTAGAATCTTTTTTTATGTAGCTGGCAGTGTTGGCGCTCGCTGTATTGCAGTAGTTCGAGTAACGAAGATTTTTGTGAGGTAAGTGATTCATGAAAGGTATAGGTTATTGTTAGTCAGGGCCATTCTTTTTTAGGGATTATTGAAAGTCAGATTGCGTTTCGCCAAAAATATTGTGTGTCAGTTTAGTGTTGATCAGAATAAGTAAAGAGCGAAATGTCTGAGTACGTTCAACTCTGCTCAGCTGTTTGAAAATCAAATACGTAAGGGGTTTATCAGCACAGTCATTCATAAATTTTTCTAAGGGGTTGTTTCAATAGTATGTAATAAACAGTCATTTGCCTTCACACAATCCTCCTTCCGTGCTTTATAAATAGCTTCACACGTTTCTGGTGTTATTTTCGTCAACGTGCACTCCGGTATTAAGAGTGCCATACTGTAAACTAAAGTACCTTTCTATAATTGGTTCCAATGACTCTGAGCACTATGGGACTTAACTGCTGAGGTCATTAGTCCCCTAGACTTAGAACTTAAACCTAACTAACATAAGGACATCACACACATCCATGCCTGAGGCAGGATTCGAACCTGCGACCGTAGCAGACGCGTGGTTCCTGAGAGAAGCTCCTAGAACCGCTCAGCCACAAAGGTCGGCGTACCTTTCTCCTGTTGCAAGAAATCGCAGCATTACGGTAAGCCCATCTTTTGCGAATATAGCATTTCCGAGATAAGTGATCTGCTTCGAAACACGAGAAGGCACCTTCTTGAGCGCATGTTGAAATGTACTCTCGTCCATTCGCAAGTAATTCATACGATTTTACGTCATCGATTTGCAGCTCCCGCAAAAAATTTGATGGATGCTTTTAACATCCCGCCGTGAAACCAACGGTCTCACCCAAGTCCCAAGTACGTTTCCTTTCTCTATTCTTCTGCTTCTCTTCCAATTGTAAATGTAATGCCGTTCTGGTACACACAAATGCAGAACATAGTAATAAATATTTCGTCGGCAATGCTGAAGGAACTATGACTCAAATATCTTTGTCAAAAAAAAAAAAAGGCTGATGACACTGTTATACCCCTATCAGCGTCACGGCAAATATCTTTGTCAAAGAAAATCTGAGGAATATTAGGTCACATTTCTTTGCCAAATTAAATCTGGTAGTGTATCTGGCCTTAACACAGGTATCGTTCAGATTTATGGTTTATGCTTTGTTTGGCCAAAAATGAAAATGACAGAAGTTGGAAATCCAGATGGCCAAGCGGCCTTAAAAAAAAAAAGAAAAAAACGCTTCTGGCAGTAGTTTACAGGCAGCGGCTGGCGTAGTGGAAAGAGTACAAATCGGTAATCCGAGGGTCATAGCGAGCGAGGTGGCGCTATGGTTAACACACTGGACTCGCATTCGAGACGACTATGGTTTTGAGACTACGAACAAGTTTCCTGGAAGGTATTGTGAGATGTATACGAGAACTTCGTATGTAAGACTCGATACTTTTATTACTTTAAAGTTGATGATTTACGGGTGGTGGGGTGATATTCATCGTAAGAACTGGGAAAGCAGTAATTTTATCGCCATCTTGTACCGGGTAATCAAAAACAAGAACAGATTTCATTTGTTTATTACAAACTATAAAATATATGCGCATGTCACTAGATAGAAGCTGCACTGTTATTTGTAGTAACATGGTGACTACACCACAAGGGAAATCATTTTGTGTGTTTGAACTTACGCCAGGTTATATGTTGTCCAAGAGCAACATTCATTCCGCCGTCGATTCAGCAAAAAGCCGCCTCTGCACAAGCTCATTTATGACCGGTATACACAATTCTTGGAGCTTGGTTGCATATGCAATGGGAAGAGTACTGGTCGACGACGTAACTCTAATGAAAATGTCGAGCGTATCCGAAAAATGGTTCGAATGGCTCTGAGCACTATGGGACTTAACATCGGAGGTCATCAGTCCCGTAAAACTTAGAACTACTCAAACCTAACCAACCTAAGGACATCAAACACATCCATGCTCGGGGCAGGATTCGAACCTGCGACCGTAGCAGTCACGCGGTTCCGGACTGAAGCGCCTAGAACCGCTCGGCCACAGCGGCCGGCAGCGTATCCGAGATGCGTTCACACGGAGCCCTCGGAAGTCCACAAGACATGCAAGCCAGGAACTTCAACGTTCTCAAATTACGGTGTGGCGTGTTCTGAAACGACGTCTCCGTAAGAAGCCTTACAAGTTGCAGTGACTGCAGCAGTTGCATCTTGGCGATCATAACAGGAAGTACGAATTTTGCATTTCAGTTCTCCAGGATATGGCAGAGGACACTTTTCCCGACACAACTCATCTTTTTGGACGAATCGACGTTTTTCATCTCGAAACTTATCGTCGTACAACTGTCGATTTGTTTCACCTCCCCAAGAATAAGTTAACAGCAGAAATCTTTAGGCCTGCACGCAGAGTTTCATCACATCAGTCAAAATTTTTTTGTAGAAGGCTGTTGTAAGTTTCCCAGTTTTCCGGTGTAAGTTACGAAACACTTGAAAATAATAAAAAAAGTTTCCGAGTACGAGTTCGACCTCACGACCCTAGGATTACCGTTTTACACTCTTCGCGCTGCGCCAGACGCTGACAGAAAACTACGGAGACGTAACGGCTGATGGGTCGCTCGACACACGCCAAAAATTCTATTTTGTCTGAAAGCTTGGCTAGCTGGAGCTCCCGCTCCCGTCACTTTGATTTCTGGACAAGCCCTGCATACACCACAAAGTACTATAAGCTGACACGAATTACTTAAAGAAGAATGGATAAACCTGCAGCAACCGATCTCGGGGAAGACCAGTTTCAGTTTCGGATGAATGTAGGAACACATGGCTTGTCTTAAATGACTGGTTAAAGGAATACTGACAACGGCGAATTCACACTTTGATTTTGTAACGTGTAAAATGTTATTTTTATACAATATTGGCCATTAAAATTGCTACACCACGAAGATGACGTGCTACAGGCGCGAAATTTAACCGACAGGAAGAAAATGCTGTGATATGCAAACGATTAGCTTTTCAGAGCATTCACACAAGGTTGGCGCCGGTGGCGACACCTACAACGTGCTGACATGAGGAAAGTTTCCAACCGATTTCTCATACACAAACAGCAGTTGACCTGCGTTGCTTGGTGATACGTTGTTGTGATGCCTCGTGTAAGGAGGAGAAATGCGTACCATCACTTTTCCGACATTGATAAAGGTCGGATTGTAGCCTACCGCGATTGAGGTTTATCGTATCGTGACATTGCTGCTCGCGTTGGTCGAGATCCAATGACTGTTAGCAGAATATGGAATCGGTAGGTTCAGGAGGGTAATACAGAACGCCGTGCGGGATCCCAACGGCCTCGTATCACTACCAGTCGAGATGACAGGCATCTTATCCGCGTGGCTGTAACGGATCGTGCAGCCACGTCTCGATCCCTGAGTTAACAGATAGCCGGCCGAAGTGGCCGTGCGGTTAAAGGCGCTGCAGTCTGGAACCGTAAGACCGCTACGGTCGCAGGTTCGAATCCTGCCTCGGGCATGGATGTTTGTGATGTCCTTAGGTTAGTTAGGATTAACTAGTTCTAAGTTCTAGGGGACTAATGACCTCAGAAGTTGAGTCCCATAGTGTTCAGAACCATTTGAACCATTTAGTTAACAGATGGGGACGTTTGCAAGACAACAACCATCTGCACGAACAGTTCGACGACGTTTGCAGCAGCATGGACTATCAGCTCGGTGACCATGGCTGCGGTTACCCTTGACGCTGCATCACAGACAGGAGCGCCTGCGATGGTGTACTCAACGACGAACCTGGGTGCACGAATGGCAAAACGTCATTTTTTCGGATGAATCCAGGTTCTGTTTACAGCATCATGATGGTCGCATCCATGTTTGGCGACATCGCGGTGAACGCACATTGGAACCGTGTATTCGTCATCGCCATACTGGCGTATCACCCGGCTTGATGGTATGGGGTGCCATTGGTTAAACGTCTCGGTCACCTCTTGTTCGCATTGACGGCACTTTGAACAGTGGACGTTACATTTCAGGTGTGTTACGACCCGTGGCTCTACCCTTCAGTCAATCCCTGGGAAACACTACATTTCAGCAGGATTAAGCACGACCGCATGTTGCAGGTCCTGTACGGGCCTTTCTGGATACAGAAAATGTTCGACTGCTGCCCTGGCCAGCACATTTTCCAGATCTCTCACCAACTGAAAACGTCTGGTCAATGGTGGCCGAGCAACTGGCTCGTCACAATACGCCAGTCACTACTCTTGATGAACTGTGGTATCGTGTTGAAGCTGCATGAGCAGCTGTACCTATACACGCCATCCAAGCTCTATTTGACTCAATGCCTAGGCGTATCAAGGCCGTTATTACGGCCAGAGGTGGTTGTTCTGGGTACTGATTTCTCAGGATCTATGCACCCAAATTGCGTGAAAATGTAATCACATGTCAGTTCTAGTATAATATATTTGTCCAATGAATACCCGTTTATCATCTGCATTTCTTCTTGGCGTAGCAATTTTAATGGCCAGTAGTGAATATTGTGCTAAAGTGAAGTAGTAAGTATTAATGTAAACAAGCTCATATCATTTATTTAATAACAATAAAATGGCTCTAAGCACTGTGGGGCTTAACATCTGAGGTCGTCGGTCCCCTAGACTTAGAACTACTTAAACCTAACTAACCTAAGGACGACTCACACATCCACGCCCGAGGAAGGATTCGAACCTGCGACCGTAGCAGCACCGCGGATCCAGACTGAAGCGCCTAGAACCGCTCGGTCACAACGGGTGGCTTAATAATAATAATAATATAATATGATATAGTACTGGGTGTTTCAAAATGAATACCCACGATTAAGGGTTTGTAGCACTTGCAATCGTAAATAATACATCAAATGAAAGAGCAACTTAGTTTTTGTATCGAGTGTTCAATGTGAGCACCATTCGCCACACGGCGCACATCGGGTTGATACGTGCAAACTTCGCAAACTAACTTTAATTTTTTCAAGTGTTACTAATGGACGATTTAGATTTTTGGATCGTGTCAGTGATGGATCGACACTTCATCTAAGCGAAAATGTAAATACACAGAATGTGCTCTTCTGGGGGTCAGCAAATCCCCACTGTATGGTACAGCTGCTACCAGCTTATCTACCCGACTTAAGAAACAGGATTGAAGCAGTTCATGCAACAATTATTCCGACATACACTAATCAAGATTTGTGAAGAACTCGCCCATCGACTCGATGTATGCCGTGTGACGAATAGTGCTCGCATTGGACCCTTGTAAGAAAAACTGTTTCAGTTGCTCTTGCGTTCGATGTGTTATTTACAACTGTACGTTGACTGTAATAAATGCTACAAAGCCTTAGAACACGGATATTCATTTTGAAACATGCCGTATAATAAATAAAATAATACAATAATAATAAGTAATAATTTAATAATAATGTTTTTATTCAATAAAACGACGTTATTTATATTATTATTAAATCCTTGACAACTGTGATACGTTAATAATGGGAGTGACAGCAAATTACATGTGATGGAAGGACGAAGGAGGAGAAAGTAAGAAACTGTCACGCCCTCCCCCTAGGAAACAATCCTGGATCCGTGTGCTTGTGTTAGAGGTATATGAGAGAGTGCAGAAAAAGATCGTCGTTGTATATTAAGGCACACAGCGGCATGAACAGCCAATTATAGAGCTAGGGTATGAGACCTGTAAGTATTCAGTTTAAAAACAGTGGAAGCAACATCTTATAGAAAGTTGAGAATAAAATTACGATGGTAGAGCAGTATAGCAATTTGTCTGCGCGCAAGTAAAAAGTAGGAAACTCTGTTATGCTCACACTCAGGAGAGAAGACGAAAATCTTGTACGCCCTAAGGAAACGCGACGTGCAAAGGCTGTTTACTGCTTCGCTTGCAGGCTGCTGCAATGGTCATACTGCAATCGCTTTTATGAAAGCTTTGTGCATTAATACGACGCGAAAATTTGCTTACAAAGGCTAACGTCATCAATGGCAAGCACCTGCAGTTACGGTTATTTGCGTGCTGAGACACATTAGCATCAAAACGGTGTGTACTCTATTACACTACATATTTTTAGCCGACACGCTCGATACATTTTAGCGTTCCTTACCGAAGAGAGTTCATAGTTGCTTCAGTTTCGAATATGTGATACTAAAATGCCATCACATCTGATTTCAAAAGCTATAGCAGACATACTAATTATTATATATCTTCTTCTCCTTCTCTTCGAGCATTATGCATTTATTTTTTGCTGCACCCCTCTTTCCTCAGTCTTCCTTCACTTTTACTCCCTTTAGGTCTGTGTCATGATTTAGAGAGCTAATCTTTGGCTACTCAACCTGTTTAACGTGTTCGTTCCCTTTTGTTCTGTTTTCATGGATTTTATTTCCCAATTGACAGATGTTCAATTCATTACTAATGTGATCACTCTTAATTCTGTCTAATCTGTTACATCCTTTTACTGCCCCGACAGTCTGAGAAATCTCATTTCTATTGCCTGAATGCTACACTCTAGCTGCATATAACTCATCACTCACATCCAAACAAAAAAGTATGGGAGAAAAACACTCATTATAACAAATAAAAAAAGCAAAGCCCTATCCACTAGCAGATATACAGTTTATGTAAAATACACACATCAAAAAGAGTTTTACATCACCCCGGTTCCCAGAACTCCTGAAGATAGACGTTGACTGTGGATATTGCATCACAAATGGTTCAAATGGCTCTGAGCACTATGGGACTTAACATCTATGGACATCAGTCCCAAAGAACTTAGAACTACTTAAACCTAACTAACCTAAGGACATCACACACATCCATGCCCGAGGCAGGATTCGAACCTGCGACCGTAGCAGTCACGCGGTTCCGGACTGAGCGCCTAGAACCGCGAGACCACCGCGGCCGGCTATTGCATCACAGACACAGCCCCTTTGACTGTTTAGAGACGTCACTAAACACGCCCAAAGATGTAAACAACCAAGCATGAGCAGCTCCTATTAGACGGAGAGGGTCCGACAGCCCATCAGTTCCAGTCATTCCACCGCGAAAGAGGTACGCGGCTCTTGTTGTCTGTAGTACAACAATGCCTAGACGGTCAATACTGAGTTTCGATAGCGTCCGCATTGTTACTTTGTGCCAGGAAGGGCTCTCAACAAGGGAAGTGTGCAGGCGTCTCGGAGTGAACCAAAGCGACGTTGTTCGGACATGGCGGAGAGACACAGAGACAGGAACTGTCGATGACATGTAACGCTCAGGCAACCCAAGAGCTACTACTGCAATGGATGACCGCTACCTACGGATTATGGCTCGGAGGAACCCTGACAGTAACGTAACGATGTTGAATAATGCTTTTTGCTCAGCCACAGGACGTCGTGTTACGTCTCAAACTTTGCGCAGTAGGCTGCATGATGCTCAACTTTACTCCCGACGTCCATGGCGAGGTCAATCTTTGCAACCACGACACCATGCAGCGCGGTACAGATAGGCCCAGCAACATGCCATATGGACCGCTCAGGATTGGCATAATGTTCTCTTCATCCATGAGTGTCGTATATGCCTTCAGTCAGACAATCGTCGGAGACCTGTTTGCAGGGAGCTGGTCAGGCTGAATGCCTTATAAACACTGTCCAGCGAGTGAACCAGTTTTCCAGCGAGTTTCCTGATGTTTTGGGATGACATTATGTGGGACCGACGTACGCTGCTGGTGGTCATGGAAGACGCCATAACGGCTGTACGATACATCCTCCAACCGATAGTGCAATCATATCGACTGCATATTGGCGAGGCATTCGTCTTCATGGACTTCAATTCGCGCCCCGATCGTGCACATCTTGTGTATGACTTCCTTCAGGATAACGACATCGCTCGACTAGAGTGACCAGCATGTTCTCCAGACATGAACCCTATCGAACATGCCTGGAATAGATTGAAAAGGGCTGTTTATGGGACGACGTGACCTACCAACCACTCTGAGGGATCTACGCCGAATCGCCTTTGAGGAGTGAGACAATCTGAACCAACAGTGACTCAATGAACTTGTGGATAGTATGCTACGACGAATACAGGCATGCATGCTGTACACGCTGGTACCTCTAATGCCCAGTAGCACGTCCTCTTGCATTGGTGCATGCCTGTATTTGTCGTGGCGTACTATCCACAATTTCATTAAGGCACTGTTGGTCCAGATTGCCCCACTCCTCAAAGGCGATTCAGCGTAGATCCTTCAGAGTGGCTGGTGGGCCACGTCGTCCATAAACAGCCCTTTTCAATCTACCCCACACATGTTCGATTGGGTTCATGTCTGGAGAACATGCTGGCCACTCTAGTCGAGCAATGTCGTTATCCTGAAGGAAGTCATGCACAATTGCCGCTAATTGTCGTCCATGAAGAGGAATGCCGCGCCAATATGCAACCGATATGCAACAGCGGCTTACGTCGGCCCCAAATAATGGCACCCCAAAACATCAGGAGACCTCCACCTTGCTGCACACGCTGGACAGTGTGTCTAAGGCGTTCAGCCTAACCAGGTTGCCTCCAGACAGGTCTCCGACGATTGTCTGGTTGAAGACATATACAACACTCATCGGTGAAGAGAATATGTTGCCAATCCTAAGCAGTCCATTCGGCATGTTGTTGGGCCCAACTGTACCGGACTGCATGGTGTCATGGTTACAAAGATGGACCTCGCCATGGACATTGGGAATGAAGTTGCGCATCATGCAGCCTATTGTGCACAGTTTGAGTCGTAACACGACGTCCTGTGGCTGCACAAAAAGCATTATTCAATATGGTGGCATTGCTGTCAGGGTTCCTCCAAGCCATAATCCGTAGGTAGCAGCCATGTACTGCAGTAGTAGCCCTTGGGCCGCCTGAATGAGGCATGTCATCGACAGTTCCTGTCTCTCTGTATCTCCTCCAGTCCAAACAACGTCGCTTTGGTTCACTCCGAGATGCCTAGACACTTCCCTTGTTGAGAGCCCTTCCTGGCACAAAGTAACAATGCAGACGGGATTCAACCGCGGTATTGACCGTCTAGGCATGGTTGAACTACAGACAACATGAGCCGTGTACCTCCTTACTGGTGGAATGACTGGAACTGATGAGCTGTCGGCCCACTCTGTCTAATAGGCGCTGCTCATGGTTCAATATGGCTCTGAGCACTATGGGACTTAACTTCTGAGGTCATCAGTACCCTAGAACTTAGAACTACTTAAATATAACTAACCTAAGGACATCACACACATCCATGCCCGAGGCAGGATTCGAACCTGCGACCGTAGCGGTCGCGCGGCTCCAGACTGTAGCGCCTAGAACCGCTCGGGCATCGGCCGGCCGCTGCTCATGCTTGGTTGTTTACATCTTTGGGCGTGCTTAGTGATATCTCGGAACAGTCAAAGGGGCTGTATCTGTGATGCAATATCCATAGTTAACGTCTATCTTCAGGAGTTCTGGGAACTGGGGTGATTCAAAACTTTTTTGATGTATTTACCTTTCTCGATCCAAATCCCAAATATTCTTGAGAAAATGGATTTCTAGCTTTTCTGACCATGTTTAATGTCCTAAAATAAGGTAGGTTTTTTGTTCATAAGCAAGTTGTGGCTTTGTGGTAGTGTGATTGCTCGCTGTAGGGGTCTCTGTGTTCGATTCCAGGCGGACCTCTCAACACAAGCATTATAGGCTGGCAATGTGAAGAAGAACTGTGCAATTTCAATTAACTCGCTAAACTGTTTCTCACTACTACGTGCCTGCACATACTTGTACCATTTCTTATGGGCAAGTTCTCAGTTTCCATCATATGTGGCTATGCATTTTTTTAAACTTAAAAACTGATCAAAGCATTTTTCATGGTCAATTTTAATATTTTTATTCAACAAAATTTGATTGATTCTTCCACGTAAGCCCACAATATATCTGAAGAATCAAGCCAGCTATCTCGAAGGTAAAAAGATATACCCCATTTACATTGGTCTCCCAAGACCGCATTTCATTAATTGATTTCCCAATACCGCTTCTGGATGGTCATGTTAGAACACCAAGTAGCTACTCCCAACAACTGTCAGAACTTTGAATGCTGAGATGTGAGTGGCAACAAGCACAACATGATTCTATATGTTCAAGCATAACTTATTGGCCTGTTGCCAAAGCCCATATCACCTTTTTTCTGGAGGTAGATATCTGAATTGAAAGTAATGTGTGGTAATTCCTTGTATTTTATTTCTCAAGAAATGAATCTGCAGAACACTCCCTTTGACAAGAAGGTTCCAGGGCAGGTTCTTTTATTTCTGAGTGTGCGATACTAAAGAGGACAAATGTTGTTTTTATGTTACATGGTATGTGTGCGTCCTTGAAATGACCTTGGCCATGTTTCCACGTAAACTCACTAGGTGGCAGGGCTGTGCTTGTTTGGGTCCTTGACGCATTAATTTCGGTGACACAATGGATGTTGACTACGAGCAAAGAATGAACATTAACTTCGCTCGGGAACACTCCTAATGAAACATGGATAATGATTAAGCAATCATATGCAGGCGAGACACTGGAAGAAGTGGTGTTTTCGAGTGGTACAGTTTCTTGAAGGCAGAGATTCAGTGCAATTCGATCCCAGAGGTGGTCGTCCATCTGCAGCACATACCGATGCAAACGTGGAGTGTATAAGGCAGTTATTGCAAGGAGACCTTTATGTTATTGTGCGTGCAATATCAGACGAACTTAATTTGAATCATGATGTGTGTCATAAGATTTCACGCGAAGATTTAGGGAAGAGGAAAGTTAATGCAAAACTCGTCCTTCACACACTAACAGACGAACAGAAAGAGGAAAGACAAAGAATTTGTGCTGAACTACTGTATAGAGCCTGGATCATCAGCCTCGAAAAAAAGGCAGACTACAACCTTCAAGAACAAAGACAATGAACCTTCGAGAACAAAGACAATATTAATCGCAAGGTCAAACAGTGAACTAAACTTTTTACATCAAAGTCTTGAAACGTTTACGACAAGCAACTCGACGTCGCCGCCGTAATTTGAGGCATTCTAAGATCCCATACTGCTTTTTCTGTTACCGAGTATCTGGCCATATATTCTGTTATTGCTATCGCACATCCGCCTTATTCGCCCGTCCTCTCGCCTTGGGACTTTTTATTGCTTCCCCGAGTGCAAAGGCTACTGAAAGGAAAGCGTCAAGATATCGCAGACAGCCGACGGGTTGTGAAAATGAGCTTAGAAGCATCGCAGTTCAAAATTTCCCCAGTTGCTTCCAAAACCTCCACAAACGTTGTCGACTGCGTATAGATAGCCAATACTTCGATAGGAGCTAGGATCATTTCTCGGTAAGTGCTATTTTCTATAACCAAAAAAAAAAACAAACTCTGTTCTGAAACTTTTCTGACAAAGGGAGTATTTGACTTGCAGAAGAATAACCAAAATGCAGCATTCAAGAATTTCGATAGACAGAGGGTTGTGTGGAACTGAGGCTTGTAGCTAAAAACTAATTTCAATTTCAAATTCAGTACCCACTACTTTGCAAAGACTGTCATAAATATTCTTCGTAACAAAAATATTGTTGACTAATATAAACAGCGATTAAGTTACGTAGCAAAAGGCACAACAATTTCTTCTTTCTCACAGTCAGCTTGAATAAGGAGCAATATTCTGATACTTTCCCTGAAAAAGAACAGGAATCCAAAGTTCAATAATTTCCTTACTAAAATGCAGTCAGATACGTCTAACTATTTCTGTAGTTTGCGAAGCATCCAGTGAGTATGCTACTGTATAGGTCACTCTTGTGCATGGCATTCCTCACATGCCAATAAACATAAGGACAAAAATTGTATGGTCATAACATTGCTGGAGCACGAGAAATAGATAGCGTGAAATAGTCATGAAGTAGTCCTACTATTTACAAAAAAATTAATTCTGCATTTACAAGAGTGTTAGTTCACGCCACGTAATCGAAACCAGCCTAGGCCTGCTGATTGAGGTAATAAATCCAGTAAATATCGCTGCATCAGTACCTCCAAGTATATATCTGTTTAATACAGGCTATCTGGCTATTACAAAGATAGGAACCGTGATTTTTGTCTGTACATTATACCACTATTGGAGTGTTTGGGGAATGTAATGGCCACACTAAACTGCTACTAGCTCTCAAAGCAACGAACATATATTCGAATTGTGCATCTTTGCTTGATCAGTAGCGCATTGTTTAAGCCTCAGAACACGGAACATACCTCATGTAATTACCAACGTTTCTTAACATAGATATTAACGGACGTAGATCGAGCGTCACAAGTCTCTCGTGGTAGCAGTTTAATGAAATTATTGTTTGCAATAACTGCTAATTCACGTATGAGCTGTCGTACGAGCATCAGCGACATATAGCGGATTCAGTAACTGTCGGGCAGATCCCGTTACTCTGTTCAGGCGCAATCAACGGCGTTTCCGTTCTTAGCGTCTGACGTTCTGGTGACAGCCTGGTTCAACAGAGAGTCGAGGTCGCCTGGTCGAGGCGGGATTTTAAATGCTGCGAAAGGTCTACCGTTACAAGTACCGAACTCGCAATGAGTTGCTTTCCGCCACTCGCACCACTACCCAATGCAACTAACTGCCGCACAGATCTCCTCAGCCCACTGTGAATGCTGCAGAACCTGTCTTCCAGATTGTAAAATGGGACTCGTCGTATTTCAGTCTTCCACCGATGTTTTTGAACTTAAGAAATCTTGAGGGAGGAAGTGTTCAAGTAAAACCAGTGTTAGTCAGCAACATTACGCGGTTACAATCAAAGTAAGTTGCTTAAATATGTTCATTGTAAGTGTGTAACATGAGAACTGTTATTCGTACAACGTTAATAAGCGCCTGGTGCAGTACCTCAGACGGGCTGTGACAAGAACGACGGTGAATGTGAGTGGAGAGCAGGCCTGTCGGGAAGTTGTATACCTATTGCTGCATTGTGCTGCTTCGGCTAATACTGAAAGAGATTTTCTTAAAACAACCATTTTGCAACGAAGAGAAAGGCTAGTTTGTTCTCGTTGAAGCTTGTTCTGCATACAAAGGCGAAACGGTTGAAGAAATATTTCAAGGCAAAAAGCACACACACACATACACTCACTGTTAAATTTGCAGCATCGTATTAGCAATACCTTATAAAACGAGAGATATTTGAGAAGGTTAAAGAAGTTTTCTCACATATTATGAGAAGAATGTGAAATTGAAGTTAAGGTTATATCCAACTCAACGGTAATAATGATAATGAGCGTATGACATTGGTGGCCGGGAGACCCCTCGCGGGGCGGTTCGGTCGCCGCTCCACAAGTTCTTTAACGCCACTACGGCGACTTGCGAGTGAATGAGAATGAAATGATGATGAAGGACACACAACACCCAGTCATCTCGAGACAGAGGAAATCCCTGACCGCGCCGGGAAATGAACCCGGGATCCCGTGCGCGGAAAGCGAGAACGCTACCGCAAGACCACGAGCCACGGACAACCCATCGGTGAAACTGTTCGTAATCGCCGCTGTTCAACAAATTCAACATAAAATTTTCATTCGGTATTGTGCCGCTTTTGGAAGAAAGGTGCTGTACCTTAAGCAATATGTGTACTGTGGTATGTAGACTGATGCCATTAGTTTTCAACAGTACAGATAACAAAGGTGCTCAGAAATTAAAAAAATGTACGAATAAAATTAGAAGCCAGCAAGATACGCGGTATTCAATTTCAGACTAGGGAGCGTAGGGTGATCGGCATGGATTGAAGAGAGGAAACTGCGCATATCTGCCAGTCAACAGGTTCACAAAATTAAAACACTGAGAGATGTATATTATGATCAGCTGGCACGGTCGTTCCTTCAGGGTAAGCAGTTTACGCCTCCAGCTGTTGTCTGTGATAAAGATAACGAGCATTTAGCAATCAGTGAATATTGGTCAGTGTACAAACATTCAATTTTTCATCAGCTGTGTGCATTAAAGAGCAGCAGTCATAATTGTGTTGCAGCCCAGACGGCATTTTACTGTCTCCTTTTCCTACATAGAACTAAAATGTCCTTGTGTTTGCAGGTAAAAGTCAATAGTTGAAGACATCGTTATTAATGTCCCTTACTACTGTCTTAATCACCAAGGGCACGTGTCTTTGAGAAAGCCATACTTATTTCACACCAATCACAGTACCATTGAATGTTTTAAATTTGGAATCCCGTTATTTGTTTATTGACCTATTTCTAGGAGGAGAGTTGCTATCGATGAAGTTACAACCCACAACAGAACAATTACAGTTAACCCTTCTCAGAACCTGAAGCTCTAAATTCAGTTATCTTTACTCTAGCACTCTGCTTTATGCGTTACCATTTACTCATTCAAGACTGCTGCAAAGCTATCTGCTAGAGCTGTAGCTATTAAGGTATGGGGCATGACCACCACAGAGATGGTGGAGCGAACAATATGACAGTGGGGCGCGGTTTATGTAAGTATTAAAAAAAACTGTCTTAGTAACTAACAATTACATTTGTCTTTCCCTTCGAACAAAGAAGATGTCGTTGACCTGGACTGAATTTCGCCCAACGCCGGTGTTACATCCAGTGATGAATTCAGGAGGTGGCCCAGGGGGTAAAGTCCCCCCCCCCCCGGAAATTGGAAATTCCCCCCCCCCCCTGAGAAATTCATATCTATAGTTGTGGTGAAACATAAAAATTATCACCTGGTCTGTTAACTTGTACCGTTGTGACAAAATTTAAACTACGCCAGCTGCTGTTGCTAACGAAGTTTGGAGGCAACTATGGAGAAATCGTGATGACATGCAGTTTTTATAAGCAAAATGAATGTGTAACACAATAGGTGGCGGCTAGGTCCTTATAGTTTGGTTTCGTTACTTATCGGTTCGGTTTGGAACACTTAGCGTCGATTGTTCTGTTTTTATTATTATTACTATTATTGCCAACACCAACAAATCAAATTAGCAGTTGCTGTATAATAAGTGTGCGGTAAAGCTAAGTGTTGCAAGGTGTATTGGCAACGCCAATTGTGGAATAAGTCAGCCTTTCCTCTCTCATGTCTTCCCTCACCGCATCTCCAATCGGCCTAACGTGTAAGCTAATCCCTCAGCTACGCACCCCACCCTCGCTGCGAACTTTATTCTTATCCGCCATTTGCCCTTAGACTAAACCTGATGCAAAACGCGTCCCCGGGTATTGCTACGGAGTTGAAAGTAGCATCTGACATTATAAAAGATTGTTTTAAATTTTTATTGCATTACTGGGAATATTTCCGAGATTTAATAGCCATATAGATTTTTCCTAATCGATGAGTCCAAAGCTCAAACCAAATATTTGTGTACACTTGACAATGATTTTCGCAGTGTCAATGGGGATACACAATTTTTGCCTAAAGAAGCCATACATTCCACCATGAGTGGGACGTTTGGCAACACTGCTCTACGAGTATAATCTAAGCTCTCATTGTTGTACAAAAACTCAATGCATTGTTGAAACTGTTGTAAGGTTGTAAATAGTCAGTCGACAGGTTACTATGGAAGTGTGATGTGATTATGCAGTGTACTACGTGCAGTCTTCGTCAGTTTATAACATAAAAAGAAGTGTTAGTGCCGAAATACAATGTCGAAACAACAAACCTTAATTTCTTTCTTTTCTAATAAAAGACAGTATATTGCAAAAGACAAAGACGAGTGTGAGTCTACTGAAAGAAGTGCTAGTGATTGTGACGATGAATTGCGTAGGTCTACCAAGTCTCCAGTTTCCCTTACACAGTTTTCAAACGATAAATGTGCTATTTCTGGCCCATCCGTAAACTGCAATTCTAAACAAAGTATTGAACGCGAGATTAAGTATCAGCAAAAATGGGAGTGTAAGTACAATTGGTTGTACTTCGATCACGAGCGGGGTGGGGCTTTCTGCAAATTGTGTGAAATGCATTTAAAAAACGATGTTGAAGCTCTACAGAAAACAGGAGGAGTGTTCATTTCTGTACCCTTCACTAAATTTAGAAAAGCTACCGGAAGCACGGGTAAACTAGAAAAGGACGCCAACTCAGAAAAACATGCAAGAGCCGTTGCACTTGAAAATTGTAGATTACAGGGATTAAACGCTCCAATTCATACACAGATATTTAAACAAAATGAAAATGAAAAAGCTTTAAACAGCCAGGCATTGTCATCGTTAATTCGAAGTCTGTATTTCCTTAGTAAGGAAGAAATACCCCACACAACAAAATATATGAACCTCTAATTCGTAAGGTAGTACTGAAAAGCGACATTAATCTTGAAAAGTGGTTAAAATTTCAGAGCGAAAGGTCCACATATCTTAGTAAGTATACTGCGTCAGAATTGTTGACTTGTTTGGGAGAGTCTTTAGACTTTCAAGATGAAACACTTCTCCATGACAAATATTTTTCATTAATGGCAGACAAACCTACAAATGTTTCCAACCAAAGCGAACTGTCTTTAGTAGTTCGATATGTTGCACCGTCTCCATCGTTTGAAGTGAAGGGAAGGTTTTTGTCTCGTTGAGTTGAAAAGCACTTCAGCTGAATCCATATTTAGAGCAATTGATACTGAACTAAAGAAAAGAAAACTTTCTTATGACAGATTATTATCTTGTTCTTTCGACAGTGCTGCTATCTCAGGAGTCCGCGCTCGGTTGTCAGAGAGGAATAGCCAAAAGCTGCCATACATTCACTGTGGAGCACATGTTTTGTCAATTGCTGCCACCAACTCTAGGAATAAACACCCCATTATAAAACGCACATTACATGTTGTTAAAGACATTTACAAACTTTTTCATGGTTCTTCCAAACGAGAAAATGTTTTGTATGAAATTCAGTGTGCTTTAGAACAACCTGTTTTAAAAATACCCGAAGCAGTTGACATCCGATGGTTAAGTACCTATCGCACAGTTCATGTTATTTTCCTAACCTACAAGTCCATTATAATGGCATGTGAACATATACACTAGGACGGCGCGGATTTAACAAGTTTAACTGGAGGAATCTTGTTAGAAATGATGAATTCCAATTTCATTGTAGGTTTAGTAATTTTAGACGATACGTTAAATGCAGTCTCAAACTTATGTAAAGTTTTGCAGAGATAATCACTTAAAATTTCGCAAATCTCTACTTGTTTCTGGAACTCTGGAACATTTAAGACACATCGACTGTCTTTGTGACTGCAGTGGACATAGGGCAGAAACTGAGACTCTTAATAAAATAAAATAACTGCAGGAGGACGCAACAGAAGTTTAAGGTGTGCTATTCAGGAACGTAGAGGAGCAGATTCAAGCTATGAAAAGCGCAAGGAAATTTTTTAAAAGTATGATTGATGAAATTGAGCAACGGTTTGACAATAAGGCAATATAAGTGATAGAACTGAGTGCATATTTTGAAAGTTTTAAAAAATTTCTAGAGTTTAGTGATAATGATTGCAAAGAACTGTGCTTGATTTTGGGACTTACAAACGTCGACGCTGTTATGCAGACTTGCATTCTTTTAGGTATGTTGCTAGTAATAAATTAGACGATGCGTCTTCTGATGTTGCTTCTTTCATTCTGAGAGCCGACATCGGCTACGAAGCACTACGGACACTCGCTGAATGTGTACTGTGCATTCCCGTTTCGACTTGCAGTGTGGAAAGGTCATTTAGTGCAATGAACAGGGTGATGACAAAATTAAGGAATAGGATGGGTCAGGAAACGCTCCAAGCTTGTGTGAAGATTTCAACTGAAGGGGACGACGAGCCAAAAGAAAGTTTTATTGATGACGTCATCAAGAGATATGATGTTAAAAAGCCTCGACGTATTAGTTTGATGTAAATGTGAGTTTTTTTGCATGCAATAAAATTATTTTATTATTTAATATAATTAACTTAGGCTTAGCCTAACAGCTTAGTACTTAACCTACATATTATTTAATTATATATTAGCTGTCTCTTCAGGGAGTCACACCTTGTGATACGTGGCTGGCGACCACGGGGCCCCGAGCTGAGTCCTGGCATTGCTTCCACTTACTTATGCCACGCTCCTCACTTTTATCTTTCCTATCTGGCCACCCTCGGTCAGCTCTTGTTCTTTTCCGACCCTGACGCTATTAGGTTTCGAGGGCTAGGGGTCTTTCATTTTCCAACCTATACTTCTCATGCAGCGTCTGACCCGGAGCGGGCGGCTGCAAAAGGCGTCTGTATCCCATGTTAGGGGCGGCCTCCAGAACTGCGGAAGGCAACGGAATACCACCGCAGATTATCTTCCCTGCATAATGCATGTTAAATCAGTGTCCGGAGGCAAAATAGTCCCCCATTCGGATCTCCGGGGGGGACAACTTGAAAGGAGGCAAAAAATCAAAACGAGAATTGGTACCTGGAATGTCAGAACTCTGCTACAAGCAGGAAAACTAGAAAACCTTAAAAGAGAGATGGAAAAGAATCATATGGACCTCGTAGGAGTTGCTGAGGTAAGATGGAATGGACATGGAGAGTTGCAGTCAGATGAATATGTATTATACTACTCAGGAGGAGAATTAAAAGGAATTAATGGAGTAGGAATGATTATGACAAAGGAATTGGCTAAATGTGTGGAATATGTAGACTATGCAAATGACCGGGTTATTGGTGTAAGGCTGAAAGGAGCACAAAAAGATTTACTGATTGTCCAGGTGTATATGCCAACTTCAGAACATGATGACCAAATTGTAGAGGAAACGTACAATGTAATAGAGGGAATAATGGACGAAAATAAAAAATGCTGCAAAATAGTAATGGGAGACTGGAACGCCATTGTGGGAGAAGGGAAAGAGGGAAACATAATAGGCAGTCATGGTCTTGGAAAGAGAAATGCCAGAGGTGAATGGGAAATTGACTTCTGCAGGGAAAGGCAGCTGATAGCGGCAAACACATGGTTCAAGAACCATAAGAGGAGGCTCTACACTTGGAAATCACCAGGGGATAAATACAGAAACCAAATCTATTTTATACTGGTAGAAGAAAGATACAGGAATGGAATCAAGAAGGTGCACACATTACCAGGTGCAGATATTAATAGTGACCACAACTTACTTATGGCAGAAATAGAAATAAGAATGAAAAAACTGAAAAAGGCGACAATGGTGAAGAAGTGGGATTTAGAGAAGATAAGGTCCAACAAAGAACAAATTACAGAAATGCTGTCTCGGGACTTTCTAAACACATTACGAGACAAAGAAGCACCTGATAATGCCAACGAGTACTGGAATATGCTGAAAGAAGGAATCATTAAAGCAGGACAGCAAAATGTAGGATATGTAAAAGGGAAAAGGTCAAAAAAACCATGGGTCACACAAGAAATGATTTCCAAGATGGAGGAGAGAAGAAAATTGAAAAACAAGAACACTGAAGATGCAAGAAAGATATACCGAAGGTTAAATAACGAACTGCGAAGAGAAACAGAGCAGGCTAGGAAAAAATGGCCAAAAGAGGAATGTGATGAAATTAAAGAACTGGACAGGAAGGGAAGATACGACTTACTATACAACAGAATAAAGACTATGACATGGGAACAAAACAGAGCAGGAAGTACTACTATGGAAATTTTGAGTAAAGACGAAGAGGTAGTGTAAAAAGATCGTGACGATGTCCTCCAGAGATGGGAATAATATATAAAAGAGCTATATGACACAAATAGCAAACCAGAAACTCTGGAACTTGAATCACACAACAGTGTAAGTGATGAAGAGAAAGGACCGACCATCATAATGGAAGAAGTAAAGTCTGCCATTGCTGCAATAAAAAATAGCAAAGCAGTAGGTACAGATACAATACCGGGAGAAATACTAAAATGCTTGAACCACAATGGAATAAGAGAAATATTGAGGTTATGTAATAAAATATATGACATTGGTGAATGGCCTGAGGACTTTTTGACAACAGTAATGGTTCCATTACCGAAAAAACAAGGAACCAAGAAATGCAGCGAGCACAGGACAATCAGCCTCATTTCACATGCAGCCAAAGTGATGTTAAGAATAATTAATAAAAGACTTGAAAAAGTAATAGAGGAGAATCTCGGCGAGGAGCAGTTTGGCTTTAGACGGAATACGGGCACCGGAGATGCAATAAGACTCCTACGAATCTTGGGAGAAAGGTTTATTGAAAAAGGAAGAGACCTATATATGTGCTTCATCGATTTAGAAAAGGCATTTGACAGTGTGGTTTGGGACAAGCTGGCGACTATTATGAGTGAAAAGAGAGTGGACTGGAAAACCAGAAGACTTATAAACTCATTATACCTTAATCAAAAAGTTTCAGTTAAAGTGAGAGGAGAAAGTACAAACTGGATCAGACTGGAGAAAGGAGTAAGACAAGGATGCTGTTTATCACCTACTCTTTTCAACCTGTACTTGGAAAATATGATTGACCAATGCTCATTAGATGACAAAGGAGTAGAAATTGGAGGAAGAAGAGTAGGGTGCTTGAGATTTGCTGATGACATGGTCCTTCTGGCCACAGGAGAAAAAAAATTACAGGATTTGGTGGACACCATTGCAACTAACGGAAAAAAATATGGAATGAAAATTAACACAAATAAAACAAAAGTATTGGCAATAGGAGGAAATAAGGAAATAAAAATTGTGCTGAATGGAGAAACGCTAGAACAGGTGCAAAATTTTAAGTATCTTGGAAGCAGGATAGACACCGACTGGAAGTGCACCACAGAAATTAAAACAAGGATAGCAATGGCAAAAGAGGCGTTTTATAAGAAAAGGAGAATCTTCTGCAGAGGTCTGGACAGAGAACTCAGAAAGAGACTCATAAAATGTCTTGTATGGAGTGTCCTTCTATATGGCGCTGAAACATGGACTATGAGGAAAAAAGACAGAGAAAGGCTGGAGGCTTTTGAGATCTGGACATGGCGGAAGATGGAAAGAATAAGCTGGATGGACAGAGTAAAAAATGGAGAGGTACTGAGAAGAGTGGGAGAGAAAAGACAGTTACAAGATGTAATAAAGAGAAGAAAAAGAAATTGGATTGGGCATATATTAAGAAAGAATGACGGACTGATAAAAACAGTATTAGAAGGATATGTAGAAGGGAAAAGGAAGCGAGGAAGGAAGAGATTCCAGATAATGGATGACATGATGGACGGTACAACATACAGCAGCCTTAAGAAGGAAGCAATGAATCGCAGAAAATGGAGAGGCAAAGGACCTGCTAATATAGCAGATAACTGATGATGATGATATTAGCTGTACATGAAAAATTTTAAATATTAATAGCGCTGCTACGTCTTTAGAACGCTATCACTTAAATTTCAAGCCTATAACTTTGTCCACCCCCCCCCCCACCTTCCCCCCCTCACAGCCCGTCAAGCTATATATCCCCCCCCCGGGGGGGAAAGTGGCTGTATTCATCACTGGTTACATCAGAAACGGTCGACGACAACGAAATTACTGCCATGCTTTTAGCATTGTTTGAAATGATCGGGCGACGTCGGTCGCGGAAGGAATCGCCCTTTGCCGGCTGTGCTGTGGTAGTATCCTCAACTATCACACTCAGAGCAAGATTTGGCTCGCATGTCTCGACGCCTCCTTTTTAGTGCTTAAGATTTCGTGAGGGAGACTTGACTGCCATATGAAGCGGTTCTTGGTTAGTGACATACGTGAAGACATCATTTGGTGGAGAACAGGAAGATATTCCAAAGGCGAAAACGAGAAGGTATGATGAGAAATTCTCGTACTTATTGCTAACGTTTAAGCTTCAGGTGAAAACTACATCAGTGGTGAATATCATCCGCAGTGTATAATTTGTTTAACTAATTTAGATGGTGACAGCATGAAGCCTATCAAGTTACAGAGACATCTCGAAACCAAACATCGTTAATTAACGGTAAAACCAAAAGAATTTTTTTTATCAGGAAGCTAAATGCTTTATTGTCTACCAAAAAGGACATTGCTGAAACGACGAATGTGACTTCTAAGGTCCTTTTAGCCACTTGCCAGACTTCACCTAGGATTGCTAAATCCAAGAAACCACACACGGTTGCAGAAACTCTGCTTTTTGCCAGCAGCAATTGATAGTGTATCAACAATGGTTCGTGACTCATTCACTACGTTTACATGCGACACGTCTTCTGGAACACGAAAACCGAATTTCGGAGACCCTTTTTCTATGTCCGTTTACATGTTAAAGCCAGAAGCGGATTTGTCAAATACGGCGTTCGAAAATTAGCTGTTCCAGTTTCTGCTTTAGTCGGTACAATCAATATTTCTCTTCATTTAAATATTAGAAGGAGACAGCTTCATGCTCAATGTAATATTTCTACTTCTCCTTTACTGTGCAAAAAGACACTCCTGCATTAGCCGAAATTTCGTAAAACAAGTCGTAACCTGACAGCCCAAGCAAGTTTCAAAAACCGTTATTAGTTTACATGGCAGCGAAAATCGATTGTGGAAATGGAAAACCGGCAGCAAGAAGCGGATTTCCAGAACAGATTTTGGAATGTTTACATTACCAACCAAAAGCCGTATTGGGAAATCAGTTTACGAAATACAGTTTTGGGAATCCATGTAAACATTGCGATTTCATTAACAATTGAAAAGCATTCCTATCTCTAATAATGGAGTACGTAGAAGAATGTTAGACATTTCTGACAACTTACTCGAGCCATTAATCGATACATTGTGTAACAGTTGTTTTGCACCAGTGTTGCCAATTTAGCGACTTTGTCGCTAGAAATGGCGACTTTTGCCTTCGTCTTAGCGACAAAAAAAAAATTTTAGCGACAAAAATTATTTAGCGACTTATTTGGCGACGTGTGGAGTACTGACGACTTTTGAAGTACGAATCAAAACTATTTTGGGCCAGTATTTTCATTAACAAAACTAAGATTTTAACTATAGAATGGGTACTGCGCTGACTTTGTTCTAGATTTACTAAGTTAAATTAAGTTCTTAGCAGATCATGTAGCATTGTTCAGCATTTAGTACATTTGTGACGACTCAAATCTTCTTTACATGTTTTACCTTAAACATGCTTTAAAAGACGTACAAATAGCAATAAAAGCTTTTGAAGGAGAAGACAATGACACCACTAAATTACTAGATACACTTCTATTTCTCATGCAGTCACTCGGACAAAACATAGTTTTTCCAACTGTTGATTTGTTGACAACACCAGTTCCAAGCGAATGTATGTTCGCAAATCCGAATCTTGGTTTTACGTTTGAACAGAAATTGTCCGAGTCAAGTTTGTCTGAAGAAAATAAAGTTTATTTGAAGAAGAGATGCATTCAGTTTAGTCTGAAACTCATAAAAGAAATTCAACAAAGACTGCCAAGTAACGTTACGATCCTGAAAAAAAGTCAATGCTGGATGTTGGAGAAACACTACAAGTGAATAAAAATAATGCTGTAGCGGATGTAGCCAAAGAATTGGGTTTTAGTGGCGATTTCATAGACGGTATGCTGCAAGAATGGCATAATATCAACTTCATTGGGTGGAATAACACTACTAACACTGTTCGATTTTGGAGTGAGGTTTTGCAGTATAAAAATGCCGCGGGAGAGAATCCTTTTTCTTTGATTTCACAGCTAGCAATGACTGTTCTATGCCTACCGCATTCAAATGCAGAAGTGGAAAGAATATTCAGTTCCATGAACATTATAAAAACTAAAGAACGTAACAGATTATCGTTAAAGTCAATTAATGCTTTGATCATATTGAGAGACCAGCTGAAGAAACAAAATAAAGATTGTGCATCTTTTGACATACCGTCAGACGTATTGGAGCTTATTGTAACAAAGAAAAGTTACTCTTTTGCGACAAAACCAGTCGAACTGCAACATCACCTTTTGAGCGACGTTCAATACTCTACATCAACCACAGTTCTGTTAGAGCATGAAGCAGAAGAGTTATTCGATCTTCTGAGTGACAACGATGAATAGCTCACATACTGGTATGCGTATATTTTGTAACCTAATTTGAGTTCTTGCTTTCTTTTGTTACAAATATAGTTGTATATTTCTAGTATATTTGACTACTGTGATTGAAACAACAATTTATGTGTTGCGTCAATTATGATAACATGTTTAATTAAACGTTAACGTATTTTATATGTATGTTGTTGCGATGCGTCATTTAATTAAGACAACTCCCGCTCTCCCCCATCCCCCCCCCCCCCCCCCCCCACTGGCTTACTGCGCCATTCACAGCACGAAATTTTCAGTACACCCATAGTAAAATCAGTTTTAGCGACTTTCTAGCGACTTTTGATATTGAATCTAGCGACTCGGGTTTTTTCGAGTTGGCAACATTGTTTTGCACTTAAAGTGTACGAAGCGACTGGTATAAAGAACCTCATTTGATTTGCTTATGTTCGTTTATTTGATGAATTCAACATTCGTGAGGAATTACATTTTCTGTACGCCGTTACTGAAAACAGCTGCAGCTCAAAGCCTTTTTGACATGATCAGCATGCACAGCCTCTGGAATTCATGGTGGATTACAAGCGAAAGTTAAAGTTGTAGCTCCTGATGCAGCAAGGACTCACTGCATGCTTCATCGAGAGGCTGTGTCCACTACACAACTAAGCCCACTGTTACAGAAGTCATAGAAACAGTTAATACTATTAAGGCAAAATTTATAAATTTAGGGCTTTTTAAAGTGCAATATGAGGAGCTGTGTGCTGAACACACTCAAATGCACTTTTTTTCTTAGTAATGTTAGATGGTTTTCAAGCGGTAGAGCACTAAAAAGAATGTTAGTGTCTATGTTAGACACAGATAACTTGCTACTTCTATTGGAGATAAAAGCCTGCCTTCTCCACGATCTTCCAACACTAAACGTTCACTTCGGAAAGTACTTAAACGACGACTTTCATTAATTTAATTGGATCAGAAATCCATTCTAAAATGCCGTGAACCATCACGTCTAAATGTAAAATAGTTGGAACGACTTATTGATGTCACTTGTAATACTTCAATGAAGATTAAATTGAATGAAGTGTTTTTGTTGGAGTTTTGGATTAATATTAGCAAGGAATTCCCAACTCTGAGCCAAAATGCATTGACGATCCTGATTCCCCTTCGACAACAGACTTGTGCAAGGCTGGCTTTTCAGCTTGAACGGTTATGAAGTCGAACTATCATTCAAAGCTAAACGTAAGGAAAGAACTGTGGTTGTGACTGTTTCTGCTATTAAATCACATCTTGAGAAACTTTCTTCTCAAAAACAAGCTCATCCACCACACTGAACTTCGCTATTTAAATTTTAATGCTCTTGTAGTCCTTGTTTACTGAATTGTAAATATTGTTAATTTCATAATTTTTGAAAAAATGAAAATGTGATAAAGATAAACAATTTGTTCTGAATTTTCGTTATAATAATCCATGTAGTTTCGGTTTCTGTTGCATAAAATCCATCTAACTGAATTTGAACAGAGAAAAGGCAAATAAAATAAAAAATGACAATGTTTGGTAATAAAATTGGCTGGGGCCTGACACCATTTTTCCTCGTGAATGGGGGCGCAGAGGGAAAAAGTTTCAAAACAACTGCGCTAGGGGGTAGCACTTGCTGTTCACACATTCCCTATACCAGGACACCTAACCAACATTTCACATTCTGCAGCTCCTATTTTAACTTGTGCTAATCTGTGCATAACGTGCTTGAAACCACAGATATCACCACACGGCGGCGTGACGTCCCGATTTCGCAAAATAAAATAAAAGAGAGAGAGAGAGGGGGAGAGAGAAAACAATACACTCCTCATTCCTGTAACATCAGAAAAACGCATCATTCCTGAAACAACACCTACGCATTCTCTACAGCCATGCACCTCACGGGAGTATGGGTTACTATGTGGTTTTCTATCGCAGATTCGTTGTTTAAACGAAGCAGGGTATAGGGAAGCGGCGGTTGTAGTATGAGCCGGTGGGTAGTATGGGCTACTTGATGTTTCTCAAGTTTACCGCATAACAGCAGACGCATGCAGTGTTAAATGAAGCACAGGCATCACTCCGTCTTTTGCTAGAATTTGAATGAATAGATATTGAGTTTGTGTCTCAATTAAATTTTATTTATTTTTGAATGTAGAAGTTGGTGAACAGCGTAATTTTCAGCAGCGGTCTATACTGTCAAACGAAAGAAGTAATACTGTTGTAATATAGGATGTGGCAGAAATATGGGCAGTTTTAATTAGTCTCCGAACGTGAAATGGTATTATTGGCAACACTGCTTGTCATATGTTTCAGGTAGATGTACCATTTGCTGCAGTGGAGCGCTGGTGACTCTGTTGCTGCCGTTAGGCTGGAATACCGTAGTAATTTCATCATTAGACGGAATGATCTGTACAATCGACACATGCGATCGGGTATGAGTGAAAAACGTAGCAGCAACAGAAGTTCACTTAAGTTGAAATTGCTAGGAAGACTCAGAAGTTTTCGCTCACAGGAACGAATAGAGGAGGTACAAAATACTGTAAGCAACAGTCTGAAGCGTTCTGTGAGACAAACTGCGGCAGTGGTGAGAATGTCTGTCAACACCCGTTAGAAAGCCAGAAAGCCACAGTGTGGCGCACTGTCTCTTCAGTGGGCATAATCGGCTCTTCCTTCTTTGGAGATAAACATGGACGAACAACCACAGTCACATCTCAGTAGTGTGCTGCCATGTTTGACACATTTCTCACACCTATACGTGAACAGTTTCCTGCAAATGAGCATTGGTTCCAGCGAGATGGTGCTATGACTCATTTTTGCTCAAAGTTCAAAGGATGCAGAGAGCAAAGTGTTTGGTAACTGCATCATTTCAAGCAATGGGGACATTCTGTGGCTTTCCATATCTTCCGACTTATCAGTCTGTTACTACTACTTCTGGTAGTTCCTGAAACACAGGGTGGTATGCTAAACGTGTAAACACAATATTTTGGAACTGAAAGACACCATTCATGTAGAAATCAGAAACATTCCTGTACTGACACTTGAGTGTGCCATGAACGATTTTCTTCACTGATTGTGTGAATGTCAACACAACATTGGTGACCACCTACAAGACATCATTTTCAAAACAGTGTGTGAAATGGCAATATGCAAGCCTTTCATTGTTGTGATTGAAAATGTTTACAATATAATCCTCAGCATGATTTACTATATCAGATCAACCAGTTTTTCCGCCACACCCTGTAGTATTAACATTTAAGTGGTCTAATGTAGATTTACCGTATTAACGCAATTCTGCTCACGCAAGCAGGTATTTTTCTGCCATGTTTTGATGTGCAGTGTCAGTCGAGTAGCATGGGTCATACCAAAGTCAGATGGTAATATGCAATATAAGTAAACTGTCGATTGTTTTAATGTTCACAGAACTACACTGCAAAGGAGATTAAAACCATTGTAGGAAATCAACAGACACATATGACACTTCAGATGGTACTTTTTCAAACGAACGTTTGAAGAAAATTGTGAAGAAATGCTTGTACACACATAAGACATTTAGACTCCAGGTCAATGCAGCTGACTAAGACAGGTTTTCAAAAATGCGGCTTCATTCCAAAAGATGGAACTCTGTCAGTGAGAGATATGCGCTAGGAGCTTGTTAAGTGACATACCTGGGGAGATAAACATCATCTGATTTTCCTTTAAAAAAACTAGGTAATAGCTCTGACCTACATTATGGATGGACGCTGGAACAGAGTCAGCTACTATTATCTTAGCAAGCTTTTTACATTTTCAAAGAACCTGTGAGGCTAGCTGATAGTAGAATGAGCACCGATTGGAGTGTTAGTTCTGACGACATGGAGACGTAATGCTCGGCAGCAAGTTGTTTAGAAAAGAGGGGACTAAATGTGATTAATTTGCTTGTTGGAGTCTCGGCGCTTTTGAACACGAAATCTTGTCTGGAAACAAATACATCATTGGGAGGCGCTGGCAGCTTTTAAGATTGGTGGACTGA
This sequence comes from Schistocerca cancellata, assembly GCF_023864275.1. Classification (NCBI taxonomy): domain Eukaryota; kingdom Metazoa; phylum Arthropoda; class Insecta; order Orthoptera; family Acrididae; genus Schistocerca; species Schistocerca cancellata. The sequence goes on along the minus strand of NC_064627.1, from coordinate 927,573,104 downwards.
TATTTTTGATGGAAAGGTAGTTGTGGCCAAAAGAGTTGCAAGGACACGCGAGGTGGTGGTTAGGACGCGAATGAGAGAGGATGATTACGAGATGCAGAGGCTGGTGCATCAGAAGTCACGCACAGGGAACAGAGGCTAGATTGTGGTTTAAAACGTATCTTATAAGAGACATTTTATTCTTTATTTTTATGAAGAAACTATCAAATGATAAGAAACTTTTGTGATACGAGTAATATATATAACTTCAATGATTAAATGATAAATGTTAATGAAAAATTCAAAGACTGTATGTATGACACAAGATAAGGAACCTTCTGTACATAAACTACGGTCATTCTTCTATAGAAACAAATGTTTTATTAGGAAGTGGAGATTTGCTCTTATTATGATTCACTTCTGTTTTGACATTCAGTGTACTAATAGGTATGTTACAGAAATCTCTGTGTTTAAAATTTTTTATGCAATAATAATTTTTTCATTCATAAACGTTGGTGTCTCCAGTTATTGTAGTGAACCTGTTAAAATCACCATATTGAATGTGTTTAATGGTTTTTTTTTAATTTTAGAGGTAGATGTATCAGGATATTGTGTTCACATGGTTTCCAGGCAAAGCAACCAACTGCTTATCGTGTCATGTCATCTAACTATTTGATTCTCCACAAGTCGAGCCTGCAAGTATGCTTTTACAAAATCCGATTGAATATTCATTACGATTTTTTATGTGGAAATCACAGTAATACTTTATGGTCAACAAGCTGTCAAATACTGATGATGTCCAGTTTTGTAGATACATGTGTGCTTGTGTAAAGTTTTTGTGAAGCTATTAACCACATCGCGTAGTCTGCCTCTTGTCCCTCGTCCAGAATTAGGATATGGTAGGTTATGTGGAAAAACTCATACCCAATCACGGTTTGGTTTTTATTAATTTAACTAATTCTCTCAGTTTTGTCTGCCAGTAAGCAAAGATACTTTACAAGTGGTAATGTGTGACTGGACACACTTGTGAGAATACTGAAATTCATGTATGGATATGTATTGTAAACAATCTCTTTGTTGCATGTAATACACCAGTGCGACATCTAATAAGAGGAAAAGGATATATTTAAATAACCGCAAGGAGAAGGAAGAAATAAAATAAGAAATATGCACTTGCATTTATTTGGAAATATTATATTATAAAATTATTTTTGTCATCACAACAAAAATACCAGGTACGGGTTCCCTTGTTTTATCTCTTGCTATCAGATGTCACAAATCTTGAGGTTCTGCAGTGGACTTATCACATCCATCATTAATTTTTTATTTGCAATTCTTAGAATTTTAATTGCACCTATTATTGAGTTCTCAAGGCATTTAGAGGGTTGTTACTGCATTCTGCGTGGTTAAGATGTCGGTGTGATGCTTGTAATGTGATGTGCCTTTTCTCAAAAGATCAGGAAGAATTTCAGTGTTGCTAACTGCATTACTTATATGCACACAAAACCAAGTGAAATGAATAATATTAGTTTTCCTCTCCAATTTCTTTAATATTGTTTTCAAGTTCATTTGCCTCGTACAGCCCTTCTATATTTCTACCGTTTATCAGTTTTTCTTTCTTAGTTTAGCGCTGGCTTATCATCTCAGCTGTGCATTTTCAAACAGCTGCTTTGCCTTTCTCCAAACGCCTCGTTAGTTTCCCTGTAGGCGGCATGTATCTTTCGTTTAGGCATGCAGGCTTCAGTAGTCTTTAATTTGTCCTCTAGCCAGACCTATTTGCCATTTTGCACTTTCTGTCAGCCTCATTTTAGAGATGTATATGTTTCCTTTCGCGTGCTTTATTTGTTGCATTTTTTTATTCTGTTTTTTCATCAGTTAAATTCAACCTCTTCTCTTTCAGTAAATGTTTTTGAGTGTCCGATACTTTTAGAAATATTAGTTCCACGAAATCGGGTGTCCACTCAAACTCCCTGTTTCCAACGTGGATGTTGTCCTTCGTGAAGCATATAAGTAGCTTTCCCAGCAACTACAGCTGATCTTCACTGACCCTGTATGTAGTCTATAGCTCGCTAGCACTGAGACGGCTGATGAAACTGGAGACAGAGTATCCTTCTTCTTCCTCATCTTTTCTTCTTCTTCTTCTTCTTCTTCTTCGTCTTTTTTTACCGCCATCCGACACCATCACCATGTGAAACAGCATAGTTGTTTAATACTTTCTGTTATGGATCTAAATGTTTCAGAGAGAGACTGTTCACAATCCAGCTTCCCAGTTTTAAGAGTCACAGTTTGTGATGAATGGCTTTCCACACCTTTATGACCTTGCATTCCGTCGACATTCTGTCACATACCGATCACATTTCGAAACAGTACACATCTTATATACTTTGGGGGTGATGGCTTGTTCGCCTTCTTAGCTCTTCTATCTCAGATTCACTTTGATGGACTCTCTCATTCATATCCTCCATCAGGGATTTGTACAACTCAATTTTCATAGCTATAGCCTTGATAAATCCATCCAGTTCCGCTAAATGCGCATTGGCACTTTCACTGTTTCAATTTTTTCCTCTACAGATGCCTCACGTTGCTGGAATCTACCATTTAATTCTTCGACTTCTGCAGCTCTTGCATTAATAATGCTTTCTAATTCTGCTAACCTTGATTACTTGCTCGCTTCACTTGATTCTGTCTTTCATCTGAGATTTAACTTTTGTAGCTGCTGCATTGATAATACCATTCAATTCCATTAACCTCATGCTAATTGCTTGCTCACTTTGTTGGATTCTATATCCAGCTGACATTCACTTTTTGCAGTTGCTGCCTTGACACCGCTACCCAGTTCCGTTACACTTGCACTGATTGTCTTGATTTTTCTGTCTACATATAAACGTATGTTTGGCTTACACTTCATCCCATCAGGATGATCAGGATGCAATATACTCTAAGGTTTAAGTTTTGGTACACTGCCTTTTATACAGAACCTCATTGACGTATTGTACGAGGTGCATTGAAGTTCTAAGGCCTCCGATTTTTTTTCTCTGAACTGGAAAGAGATAGAAACATGCGCATTGTTTTATAATGAGGCCGCGTTCATTGTCAATATGTCCCAGAGATGGCAGCACCGTACGGCAGATGGAATTTTACCACCAGCGGCGAGAATGAGAACTGTTTTAAATACTTAAAATGGCGACGTTTTCCTTACTTGAACAGCGTGCAATCATTCGTTTTCTGAATTTGCGTGATGTGAAACCAATTGAAATTCATCGACAGTTGAAGGAGACATGTGGTGATGGAGTTATGGATGTGTCGAAAGTGCGTTTGTGGGTGCGACAGTTTAATGAAGGCAGAACATCATGTGACAACAAACCGAAACAACCTCGGGCTCGCACAAGCCGGTCCGACGACATGATCGAGAAAATGGAGAGAATTGTTTTGGGGGATCGCAGAATGACTGTTGAACAGATCGCCTCCAGAGTTGGCATTTCTGTGGGTTCTGTGCACAAATCCTGCATGACGACCTGAAAATACGAAAAGTGTCATCCAGGTGGGTGCCACGAATGCTGACGGATGACCACATGGCTGCCCGTGTGGCATGTTGCCAAGCAATGTTGACGCGCAACGACAGCATGAATGGGACTTTCTTTTCGGCGGTTGTGACAATGGATGAGACGTGGATGCCATTTTTCTTTCCAGAAACAAAGCGCCAGTCAGCTCAATGGAAGCACACAGATTCACCGCCACCAAAAAAATTTCGGGTAACCGCCAGTGCTGAAAAAATGATGGTGTCCATGTTCTGGGACAGCGAGGGCGTAATCCTTACCCATTGCGTTCCAAAGGACACAACGGTAACAGGTGCATCCTACGAAAATGTTTTGAAGAAGAAATTCCTTCCTGCACTGCAACAAAAACGTCCGGGAAGGGCTGCGCGTGTGCTGTTTCACCAAGACAACGCACCCGCACATCGAGCTAACGTTACGCAACAGTTTCTTCGTGATAACAACTTTGAAGTGATTCCTCATGCTCCCTACTCACTTGACCTGGCTCCTAGTGACTTTTGGCTTTTTACAACATAGAAAGACACTCTCCGTGGCCGCACATTCACCAGCTGTGCTGCTATTGCCTCAGCGATTTTCCAGTGGTCAAAACAGACTCCTAAAGAAGCCTTCGCCGCTTCCATGGAATCATGGCGTCAGCGTTGTGAAAAATGTGTACGTCTGCAGGGCGATTACGTCGAGAAGAAACGCCAGTTTCATCGATTTCGGGTAAGTAGTTAATTAGAAAAAAAATCGGAGGCCTTAGAACTTGAATGCACCTCGTAGATATCGATCCTCACCCAATTTCTTTGTTTTAGCTATAACCAGAAAACCATACTGGCAGTTACTCCAGCAATTCCCACATATGGTGACGAATTCGTTGAATGACATGTCGGTTCCTATATGAGATTGGTAAATATGCTTTAGTGACAAATTGTTCTGCTTGAAAGCTAAAAATAAGTTTCGCATTATCTCAGAACAACTGTTTCAGGACCCTTGAGTATGTCTGGCTCAAACAAAATGTATGGACTAGCATATAGCGACCAAAACAGAAATATCTCAGGATCTGATCCTGTGACATCGTCAAAATGAAAACTCATTTGTCTTCACTTTTGTAGGTGGTGAAATATCGCTCCTTTCGCTGAACATCCGGAACATTTCCCCCTCAATGTCGTTCAGTATCTCCGGCAATAGCTTGTTTTTGGCTGAAATCGGGTTTCCGAAAAAAAAAAACTGTATGTGCAAGTGGACCTCTCGGGACATGTTAACATTGTTAGAAGTTAGTCTTTCCACAACCTGAAGAACTCACAATTAAAGGAGGTACGTCGTCGAGAAGTAATGAACCATTTTCCTTCTTCCTCCTCTGGTTCCCGGTATCATTATTGCAAGACCAGTCGGTTACCAGAAAACTCTTGTGAAAGTGATGTTTCGTCCACTCCACCATGACTGCAGCTATATGCCCACTTTGGCATACGGGATATGTAATAGGGAACTTACACTAAGCTTTTGTAAAACACATTATGCAAGATATATGAACAGTCTTGAATACAAGTACAGTTCCGTGTCTATATCTGGCACACTTGGCTCATACATTTCCAGCTCCATTCTGGCGTATCATGAATCATACAGTTGGGCGATGGTTTCTTCCGATGGATGCAGAATTTACCGAGCAGATTCTAAGAGCTTACTCCACAATGTTCATAGAATCAGTGAATGTACAATTGCCATGTACGATTGCCACCTTATTCAGCAGTCTATAGCATACTTTCTACAATAACTTATGTACACCAGATTCTTAAACGTCTATTCCTGCAGATATATGCACTCTCTGCTGTTAAATATTTTAATTCTTCCAGAGAAGTCTCCTACTGTGACAGTACGATCCCCCAGCATTACTGATGACGAATGAACAAAGGTTCCTGTGGAAGAACGCAGAAATATGTATTGATGTATCACATAGTCGATACCATTCATCCATGGATAATATCACTTCAGCATCAAAAAATTCGTAGATTTTCGAAGACAACTACCAGATGGAACTTTAGGTCCGACATCATACAAACAATGCGTTTACAGTCTGTGGTGTTCTATGGGTAGCTAACGATGTTGTTGTTGTTGTGGTCTTCAGTCCTGAGACTGGTTTGATGCAGCTCTCCACGCTACTCTATCCTGTGCAAGCCACTTCACCCCCCAGTACCTACTGCAACCTACATCCTTCTGAATCTGCTTAGTGTATTCATCTCTTGGTCTCCCTCTACGATTTTTACCCTCCATGCTGCCCTCCAATACTAAATTTGTGATCCCTTCATGTCTCAGAACATGTCCTACCAACCGATCCCTTCTTCTAGTCAAGTTGTGCCACAAACTCCTCTTCTCCCCAATCCTATTCAGTACCTCCTCATTCGTTATGTGATCTACCCATCTACTCTTCAGCATTCTTCTGTAGCATCACATTTCAAAAGCTTCTATTCTCTTCTTGTCCAAACTATTTATCGTCCATGTTTCACTTCCATACATGGCTACACTCCATACAAATACACTCCTGGAAATGGAAAAAAGAACACATTGACACCGGTGTGTCAGACCCACCATACTTGCTCCGGACACTGCGAGAGGGCTGTACAAGCAATGATCACACGCACGGCACAGCGGACACACCAGGAACCGCGGTGTTGGCTGTCGAATGGCGCTAGCTGCGCAGCATTTGTGCACCGCCGCCGTCAGTGTCAGCCAGTTTGCCGTGGCATACGGAGCTCCATCGCAGTCTTTAACACTGGTAGCATGCCGCGACAGCGTGGACGTGAACCGTATGTGCAGTTGACGGACTTTGAGCGAGGGCGTATAGTGGGCATGCGGGAGGCCGGGTGGACGTACCGCCGAATTGCTCAACACGTGGGGCGTGAGGTCTCCACAGTACATCGATGTTGTCGCCAGTGGTCGGCGGAAGGTGCACGTGCCCGTCGACCTGGGACCGGACTGCAGCGACGCACGGATGCACGCCAAGACCGTAGGATCCTACGCAGTGCCGTAGGGGACCGCACCGCCACTTCCCAGCAAATTAGGGACACTGTTGCTCCTGGGGTATCGGCGAGGACCATTCGCAACCGTCTCCATGAAGCTGGGCTACGGTCCCGCACACCGATAGGCCGTCTTCCGCTCACGCCCCAACATCGTGCAGCCCGCCTCCAGTGGTGTCGCGACAGGCGTGAATGGAGGGACGAATGGAGACGTGTCGTCTTCAGCGATGAGAGTCGCTTCTGCCTTGGTGATAATGATGGTCGTATGCGTGTTTGGCGCCGTGCAGGTGAGCGCCACAATCAGGACTGCATACGACCGAGGCACACAGGGCCAACACCCGGCATCATGGTGTGGGGAGCGATCTCCTACACTGGCCGTACACCACTGGTGATCGTCGAGGGGACACTGAATAGTGCACGGTACATCCAAACCGTCATCGAACCCATCGTTCTACCATTCCTAGACCGGCAAGGGAACTTGCTGTTCCAACAGGACAATGCACGTCCGCATGTATCCCGTGCCACCCAACGTGCTCTAGAAGGTGTAAGTCAACTACCCTGGCCAGCAAGATCTCCGGATCTGTCCCCCATTGAGCATGTTTGGGACTGGATGAAGCGTCGTCTCAGGCGGTCTGCACGTCCAGCACGAACGCTGGTCCAACTGAGGCGCCAGGTGGAAATGGCATGGCAAGCCGTTCCACAGGACTATATCCAGCATCTCTACGATCGTCTCCATGGGAGAATAGCAGCCTGCATTGCTGCGAAAGGTGGATATACACTGTACTAGTGCCGACATTGTGCATGCTCTGTTGCCTGTGTCTATGTGCCTATGGTTCTGTCAGTGTGATCATGTGATGTATATGACCCCAGGAATGTGTCAATAAAGTTTCCCCTTCCTGGGACAATGAATTCACGGTGTTCTTATTTCAATTTCCAGGAGTGTACTTTCAGAAACGACTTCCTGACACTTAAATCTATACCCGATGTTAACAAATTTCTCTTCTTCAGAAACGCTTTCCTTGCAATTGCCAGTCTCCATTTTATATCCTCTCATTAGTTATTTTGCTCCCCAAATAGCAAAACTCCTTTACTGCTTTAAGTGTCTCATTTCCTAATCTGATTCCCTCAGCATCACTCGACTTAATTCGACTACATTCCATTATCCTCGTTTTGCTTTTGTTGATGTTCATCTTACATCCTCCTTTTAAGACACTGCCCATTCCGTTCAACTGCTCTTCCAAGTCCTTTGCTGTCTCTGACAGAATTACAACGTCATCAGCGAACCTTAAAGTTTTTATTTCTACTCCATGGATTTTAATACCTACTCCGAATTTTTCTTTTGTTTCCTTTACTGCTTGCTCAATATACAGATTGAATAACATCGGGGAGAGGCTACAACCCTGCCTCACTACCTTCCCAACCACTGCTTCCCTTTCATGCCCTTCGACTCTTATAACTGCCATCTGGTTTCTGTACAAATTGTAAACAGCGTTTCGCTTCCTGTATTTTACTCCTGCCACCTTCAGAATTTGATAGAGAGTATTCCAGTCAACATTGTCAAAAGCTTTTTCTAAATCTACAAATGATAGAAACGTAGGTTTGCCTTTTCTTAATCTAGCTTCTAAAATAAGTCGTAGGGACAGTATTGCCTCACGTGTCCCCATATTTCTACGGAATCCAAACTGATCTTCCCCAAGGTCGGCTTCTACCAGTTTTTCCATTCGTCTGTAAAGAATTCGGTTAGTATTTTGCAGCCGTGACTTATTAAACTGATAGTTCGGTAATTTTCACATCTGTTAACGCCTGCTTTCTTTGGGATTGGAATTATTATTCTTCTTGAAGACTTAGGGTATTTCGCCTGTCTCATACATTTTGCTCACCAGATGGTAGAGTTTTGTCAGGACTGGCTCTCCCTAGGCTGTCTACTCCCGGGGCCTTGTTTCGACTAAGGTCTTTCAGTGCTCTGTCAAACTCTTCACGCAGTGTCATATCTCCCATTTCATCTTCATCTACATCCTCTTCCATTTCCATAATATTGTCCTCAAGTACATCGCCCTTGTATAGATCCTCTATATACTCCTTCCACCTTTCTGCTTTCCCTTCTTTGCTTAGAACTGGGTTTCCATCTGAGCTCTTGATATTCATACAAGTCGTTCTCTTTTCTCCAAAGGTCTCTTTAATTTTCCTGTAGGCAGTATCTATCTTACCTCTAGTGAATTAAGCCTCTATATCCTTACATTTGTCCTCTAGCCATCCCTGCTTAGCCATTTTGCACTTCCTGTCGATCTCATTTTTGAGACGTTTGTATTCCTTTTTGCCTGCTTCATGTACTGCATTTTTATATTTTCTCCTTTCGTCAATTAAATTCAATATTTCTTCTGTCACCCAAGGATTTCTATTTTGCCCTCGTCTTTTTACCTACTTGATCCTCTGCTGCTTTCTCTACTGCATCCCTCAAAGCTACCCATTCTTCTTCTACTGTATTTCTTTCCCCCATTCTTGTCAATTGTTCCCTTATGCTCTCCCTCAAACTCTGTACAATCTCTGGTTTAGTCAGTTTATCCAGGTCCCATCTCCTTAAATTCCCACCTTTTTCCAGTTTCTTCAGTTTTAATCTACAGTTTATAACCAATAGATTGTGGTCAGAGTCCACATCTGCCCCTGGAAATGTCTTACAATTTAAAACCTGGTTCCTAAATCTCTGTCTTACCATTATATAATCTATCTGATACCTTTTAGTATCCCCAGGGTTCTTCCATGTATACAACCTTCTTTGATGATTCTTCAACCAAGTGTTAGCCATGATTAAGTTATGCTCTGCGCAAAATTCTACCAGGTGGCTTCCTCTTTCATTTCTTACCCCCAATCCATATTCACCTACTACGTTTCCTTCTCTCCCTTTTCCTACTACCGAATTCCAGTCATCCATGACTATTAAATTTTCGTCTCCCTTGACTATCTGAATAATTTCTTTTATTTCATCATACATTTCTTCAATTTCTTCATCATCTGCAGAGCTAGCTGGCATATAGACTTGTACTACTGTCGTAGGCGTGGGCTTCGTGTCTATCTTGGCCACAACAATGCGTTCGCTATGCTGTTTGTAGTGCCTCACCCGCATTCCTATTGTTTTATTCATTATTAAACCTACTCCTGCATTGCCCCTATTTGATTTTGTATTTATAACCCTGTATTCACCTGACCAAAAGCCTTGTTCCTCCTGCCACCGAACTTCACTAATTCCCACTATATCCAAATTTAACCTATCCATTTCCCTTTTTAAATTTTCTAACCTACCTGCCCGATTAAGGGATCTGACATTCCACGCTCCGATCCGTAGAACGCCAGTTTTCTTTCCCCTTATAACGACGTCCTCCTGAGTAGTCCCCGCCCGGAGATCCGAATGGGGGACTATTTTACCTCCGGAATATTTTACCCAAGAGGACGACATCATCATTTATTCATACAGTAAAGCTGCATGCCCTCGGGAAAAATGGGACATCTGACTTACTGCCTTAAGTGTTTAAAAATAATGAACTACTTTTTATGTAAGAGCTCTGCTATACTGCTATAAATACTATGACGTGTATACTGGATGTCAGACTGATGGGCCTCTACCCATTATACAGCGCTGTTTAGTTGTAAAATAGAAAATAATGATTATTTTCTACTCAGTGTATTTATTTTAATAACATGTGAAGTGGTTTGCCCAGGCACAGCTTGTCGGATCTCGCTCCCTCACTCAATCCGTTACTGTCGTATGAACCACGTACAGTTTGAGCCATTTGTCAGGGACTCAATAAACAGTTCGCACTACGGGCTCACTGTATCTGACAGTCATTCAGTACTGATGAAATCAGTGACAGTAGACAGTGTGGATGCAGCGACATCCCTTCGGGTTGTGCTGACACCTCCAGAGGCCATGGCGACATTGGAGGCAGCAGTGGAAGTGGGGGCAGCGGCAGCAGTGCTCTGACTCCCAGTATGAGGAATTTGTGTATTGCGTCAATAGATTGTCAGAAAGGATGCGGTGCTGTGACTGAAAAAACGACTCTTTAGGGGGGAAAAACACAACTTGCTTTATTCACTTAAGGTACATTGCGTAGTGGCCGTACAGAATCTGGAAAATAACTGCCGTCTGTAGGTTTTAAACTCGGCTATATGGTTCTCAAGCCATTAGGTGGCGTTACCCACAAAGGAATTTTCTGTGTGAGCTCACTCTCTACAGGCTTTACAGGTTCTACAGTTACACATTTAGCAAAGGGGATATGGAAATGAACCACAGATAACATAAGTCCTAGCGGGGAATACAGTGCACACGAACAAAATAATATCAGTCATCTCAGAGCTTCGAGAAACATGCATTATTGAACAACAAGGGAGATGGCATCCCATGAACTTCCCAGCCCCGCTTAGAGAATGTTCCAGTGCTGACAAGTCATAATACGTGGTTTGCATGATTTACAGTGGACCGATCTTGTGAATATGAGAGAATACCTATGCTCAAATAAAGGGTTCAAATATATCTTAATGACCGTGGTGTAGTCGTCAGGTCACCAGAGGTACAGGGATGCTGAAGTGGAGGCTGTGGGGTGGGGCACAGGGTAGCTGACAGCTGCAGAGGGACATGTGGCAATCTGTAAACATTTTATTTTCCTTTGCTTCAGGCAGTACAAGTGTCTATCGTCTGTTGCCCGTGGCCCAGTTACAACAGCCACAGTGAGAGGCACGCTACCCCAGCAGCAAATCTGTTGGATGATGGCTGCACGCTGCCCCCCCCCCCCCCCCCCCACGCCAGTGACCAGTGGCACTTGCACCACGCCAACTGGGATGGCGGTCGGCGGATGTTGGTGGGTGGGAGGATGTCCTCTGCAGCAGCCGGGATGCGACCCACCAACTCTGGGCAGGAGTCAACTGCGCTGCTAGATGGTCTGGTATGGCCTGCTGTTGGCTGGCTCCACATCGCTTGCAGATTCTGAGGGTCGAACCGTGACCCCACCACAGACTGGAACTGTGGTCCTCTGTCGGAAGCTTCATGTGTCTGCCCTCGTAGGACAGTACTATCGTCCAAGAGAGCTGTGACACTAAAGACACTAGTGTTACTTGAGTGCCTCTTGCTTATACTTGGCGGAGCACATACATTTTGCGAATGTGCCTCTCCTAGTCAACTATTGATACTCATTATGTTAGTGCCAGTGCGCTAGTTTTGATGGCGCTTTGCAGGAAGAGTTACTCGCAATCCCACTCAGCATGGGGCTTCAGCATCTCTTGCCCCATGTTGGCCTGATATAATTTGGTACTTCATGTTGCACAAAGTTATTATCAAGAGGCCAAGCCTGACTTACAGGTAAGGCAGCAATCCACTGCCCAAAAATTCACACTAAAACTATCTTACACAGTTTCCCCCATGGGAAGACCCAGTCCCAGGGCCGACCTCTACATGCTCTTATATACTTCTTAGTTACATGGGTTTCTCTTATGCATAAGCTAATCTATTAAATGTCTACTAAAAGAGTTCATAATAACATATATTATTTCGTGGTACTCCAGGCGTTTTGCTTCAGCCAAACAAACATGAATCATAATGTTATACTATTACTTAAGCACTAAGCACCTATAACTCTGGAATTCCCTTTTCTTCTCACACCCTTGGTCTCCGACTCACTGGGGATTGTACCACTGATGGTTCCTTTTGTTTGCTCGCTTTCTGCCTTGTAAGAATGAAAGCAGCACATATCAAGGCCAGGCCCATTCTAGCACTCGGTACTGTGGCGCTCAGAAGGACTGCTAGCTGCTGCTGTCCTTCTCTGTAATGGGCACTGCATCAGCTGCTTGGCCAAGATGTGCCCCTCTTGCTCAGTGATGAATTGAGCTATGGAATTGGTCCAGCTCCAGTGTCTGATTTAGAAAGTTTATATTTCGTTCAGGTGAAAATACTATCATTGCCTCCAGCCAGTACAGCTGTGGCTGTGGATGTTCAAATGTGTAAGCCCTGAAATTGACGCTGATAAATGGAAAGTTGGTCCTATTAGGTTGCACGCAGTCTTATTAATCAGTAAGCCACTTCCCCAAGGCTCTATGTGTCTAGCTTCCATAATCTGCCCTGCTCATAACAGTTTGTTACTACCACCAGACTTTCGTAGGTGGAGTAAACCCAATGCAGCCCGACTCGCTGTAGACTCAGCTTGGGTTTCACTACATCCGTAGGATAATCTATCTCCTTCTGCCTGGCTAGAAACAACTGACCACTCATGCATTCAGATTGATGAGTATCACTCTGGATGGACACACAGTTACCCTTCCCTTATGGCAATACTGAAATCCTCCCCCCTTGGAATGTTGACTTGCCTCCCTCTATCTGCCGAGATCAGCAACATCCACTCAGTCCTCACTTCCACAACTTCCTCAAAGCCCTCCACTTCATTGTGTATGTATGGATGGTATGGTTTTACAACTTTCGCCCCCATTACTGGAAACTGAACCAGAATGTATAGTCGTGCTTGGCCAGTCTTTACTTCCACCAGTGCCATGTGTTAGTAAAATGGTAGGTTTTGCTTGGTAGGTTCCATTACCAAACTTAACCCAGGTGGCAGTTCTTTCTGCGCTCTATGTAATCCCAGCAAGTATTAGCCCAGTGCTAACAAATCAGCGTGCAGCTGCCTGTGTAAGGCGTGTTGCAAAGCTTCCTGCAGACTCATCACTACTCCCTGCACATCCCACACACTGTCAGCCACTCCTTGCAAAAGTTTTGTCAACACTACTGGTATCCAGCACTTCCAAGCGTTCCTGTAAGGCTCCTAGGTTTTGATTCACGACGTCTTACACCGTTTTAGCATACTCCACCACTTTTGCACCAACTTACGAAGTAACTGTGTGTTAACAGAATCTTCCGTCGGTTCTTGGTAGAACAACATTATGATAAATGAAAAGCACCAGTTTGCTTTTGTTCTACAATATTATTTTTATTGTTAAACGGTTTTCGGCTTACAAGGCCATTTTCAGACATTTACTGAGTATTATCACCAAAGAAGTTAAATGATTGCAGACAACATTGGAAGAGAAGTAACACATCTAGACTGAAGTAGAAACATACAGTAAGTAACATCTTTGCAATGAGGAAGTAAAAACTAAACATTACATAAATAACAATGGAGTACACAGGAAAACCTTTAGCACAAAATAGGAATAGCATGCCTACATAACAGTTTCTATTAATAAACAAAACTAATAAAATAAAATAAAATTAGTACTAGACAAGGCTGCATCAGGAGGTATGAAATGTGGAGAGTGATACACAACCAATTAAAAGAAGAGACAGTTATCATTGTAAATACAGGGGAACCTACAGTTTGAGAGTGTGTTTTTCAGGACTTCGCCCCCCCCCCCCCCCCCCATCCTGTCCAAGTCTTTATCTGTCCCCTATGCCGCACATCCATCACTTTACTCTCCTCTGCCAATTTCTTTACGATTTACACTGTGCTGTTCAGTTCACTAACATCGCTTTCGTCTGCCATTTCAAACACTTTCTTCAAAATTTTCCCACTTGCGTTCAACTAACCCCTCTTTCACCTTGCATGCATTATAGCTTCTACAATTTGTCCCATATGTTCCCATAGCATTCCATATGCGTGATACTATTTGTCATATTACCCTGCTACTTCTCCAAGCACTCCTTTGCTTTCTGCACCCTGTCTGAGTTCATCAAATGTCTCCTCCAATTTCCTCACTTCACTCCACATCTCCCATGTGTTCAATACTAATTTTACCGCCCCCTGATGACTCATCACTACCACACCCTCCTGCCTCAAGTACAGTACTCCTCCATCCAAGTGCTGGACCTGCAAGGCATCGACCCCAACGAGGATGACAAGATGTATCACTGCCAACATTCCCATTTTTGGTAAACTAAGGACAGGGATCACCACCATCCTTCCTCTCTTGTCAAAAGACAACTGCCCCCAACAATCTCTATAATATACATAAAAACAAATAACACAGCTCAATTATAATAAAATGGAATGGTCATTTTCTTCTAACTAGTAGGAAAAAATACTCACACGTCCTACTGCTTCATAGATTCAAACACATATGTAACCATATGCTCTTCTGTTTCTCGCTTCCCTCTGCCTATTTCTTTTTCCCTTGGCAAATAGCTGGAATTACATCTGGACAACGCTTAATTGGCTGCAGGCACCCAGTGTGCCCAGTTGTCATTCTAGTGAGCAACTGAAGTTTATCATTTGCAGGTTATGTGGTTTGTACTGTCTGACATAGCCCTTGATACCTGGGATGAATTTCTGGGTCTTCCCTTTCGGCGTATATGGACTGGACAGCATCACCCATGTAATGGCAGTTGTGGGGAAAGCAGATAGTCATCTACGGTTCATTGGTAGAATTTTGGGAAGATGTGGTTCATCTATAAAAGAGATCGCTTATAAAATACTAATACGACCTATTCTTGAGTACTGCTCAAGCGTTTGGGATCCCTATCATGTCGGATTGAAGGAGGACATATAAGCAATGCAGAGGCGGGCTGCTAGATTTGTAACTGGCAGGTTTGATCATCATGCGAGTGTTACGGAAATGCTTCAGGAACTCGGGTGGGAGTCTCTAGAGGAAAGGAGGCGTTCTTTTCGTGAATCGCTACTGAGGAAATTTAGAGAACCAGCATTTGAGGCTGACTGCAGTACAATTTTACTGCCGCCAACTTAAATTTCGCGGAAAGACCACAAAGATAAGATAAGAGAGATTAGGGCTCATACAGAGGCATATAGGCAGTCATTTTTCCCTCGTTCTGTTTGGGAGTGGAACAGGGAGAGAAGATGCTAGTTGTGGTACGAAGTACCCTCCGCCACGCACCGTATGGTGGATTGCGAAGTATGTATGTAGATGTAGACCCATTACCCCACTTCATACTGCAGCAAACTCACCTTTCGTCTCACTGCCTCTTCCTGCTTTTCCAAAGCTCTTGTATTAGCCTTTTGAGTTCGTTACCAGATCTCCCGAACCGTTCTCGTGAACTCATTCACTGATTCCCCATTTCTTCCCTTTCCTACCTTTACCAGCTCAAATGGAGATGACTTTTTCCGTCTGTGTACTATCTCATATGGAGACAGCCCAGTATTCGAGTGGACTTCCGAGTTGTAAGGACAGACAACATACCCCAGATAATCGTCCCAGTCCTAAGAAAGTGAGTTTACATTGTAACCCAGCATCTTACTAATTGTTCTGTGGACACATTCCATCCTCCCATTTGCTTGTGGATTCAGCGTGCTCATTCTCAACTTCTTTATGTTTAGCAGTTTCTTCAGTGGATCTGACATAAATTGGTGTCCTGGTTGGTAATTACCGTTTCCCATATACTAAACTTCAGAATCCAGTTGTTCACCAACACCTGTGCGACCAACACGACTTGCTGATTCGGCGTGGCTACCATTTCTATGTACCTCGAAAAATAGTCTATTATCGTCAGTACAAATCTGTTCCCTGCTGGTGTTCGACTGAATGGTCCCATGATGTCAATCTCCAACACAGAAAGTGGGTTTGATGCTTCTGGCGATATCTGCTTTTGATTCAAATCGGCCTTTTTCACACACTGTATACAGCTCCTCACATGCTGGTCAACATCATTCCTCCTTCACTTCCACCAGTACCTCTCTGCCACTGTCCTAGTAATCGACCTACATCCACCATGACCAGACAATATACGATCATGCACTTCCCTTACTACTTTCTCCTTGAACTTTGCTGGCAACACTACTCATGGTCCTAACCTCGTTTCTGTGCACAAAAGATAGTCGTACATGCTACACTGTGGCTGTTTTCAGCACTACTTACAATCACCACCACTGTTCTACATTTCCTGCCATACTGGAAGATCATGATCCAGGATTTTCACCACTGCCACTTTTCTACTTAGTACATCCGTATTACTGTCGTTTGTCCCTGGCTTGTGTATGACTTCATAGTCAAACTCACTAAGCCTTAGAGCCCACCTTGCGAGTTTATTAGATGGATCTTTTAATCCCAGTATAGTGTGTTACCACACGAAACTTTTACCTGTGTAAATAACGCTTAAAATACATAACCCAATAAACCACACTAAGCATTTCTCTCTCTGTCATCGAATAATTCCTTTCCACAGCATTCAACTGACTTGATGCATGGGCCACAAGATGATCCTATCAATTTCCTGACTCAGAACACCCCAGTGCTTGATTAGATGCATCACATGACAGAATAAACTCCTTCTCAAATACAAGGAAAACGAGAACTGGACTTGATGTCAATACTTCCTTCAGTTTCTCAATTGCTACATGACACTCTCCTGTCCACTCAAACTTAACACATTTCCGTAACAACCGTGTTAACAGTCATGTTATGTTCGCAAATCCCTTCAAATATTTTCTGTAGAAATTCGAGATCCCAAGAAAGGATGGAAGTTCTTTAATTGTCTTTGGAAAATCACATACTGCCTGTACCAAGCTCAGATCCGCATGCACTTAGTCTTTACTAATAATATGGCCCAATATCTCATCTCCTCCAACATAAAAGGACACTTTTCCAGGTGCACTAAACGTGCCACTTGCAGAGTCTTAAGCTCTTCCCTTAGATGCTGCCAGTGCTGTTCCACGCTACTCGAAAAATACTATGATGTAATCTAGGTATACAAGACACTGCCATGGTTTCAAACCCCTCAATACACTGTCCAACAATCTGTGAAGCATTGTGGGAGCATTCTTTAGACAGAATGGCATTCTTCTAAATTGGTAGTGGCCTCTGGGCATGGAGAATGCAGTCTTCAGACGATCCTCCAGAGCCACTTCTAACTGATGATAACCTCTCATCAGATCCATGTTAGAAAAGTACTGGCACTGTTCCAAGTGATCCAAAGTCTCAGATATATTTGAAAAGGGGTACGCATTCGTTACTGTCTTGTTGTTGAGATAACTATTGTCATGGCAGAACCAGTATTTCCTTGTCCCATCCATAGAATTTTTTGGCACAACTACAACCATAGCTCCCCAAGCACTGCTACTATGTTCTGTTACACCGTAAGGAAGCTGCTGATTAATAAAACACTCCACTATCAGTCTCAAATACATTGGTATAGGACAGGGTTTATGCTAAACTGATGCTTCATTCCCCATTGGTATTCTGTACTGAACTATCAGAGTTGCTGGCAACGCACCTTGCAGAAAAACAAATGCTCAAATTTCCGTAACAATTCTTCCATCTGCTCCTCCTCCACTCCTTTCGAGCGCTCAATTTTCTTGTGTAATGCAGTTCCATCTATATTCTCTATCAACATCTCTTTCCTCAGAGTCACTTCTATGGCGCTATAACTACCATGGCCATGGGTACTACTCACCCGCCATTCCTCTCCTGTATGCATACAATACAACATTTCAGGAAACAATCTAATGGATTCAAGACATCATTTTCTTCTAATAGTTTGACAACACACACTGTACTTACAGGTAGATTTGACTCCACATTCACCTGAAGTGACTTCCTGGTGCCACTACACACACAACATTGAGAATTGAGCCTTAATGTTAATGTAAGCGGTTCAAATAGTTTGTTCATTACGCTGAACGCTCCTCACGACAATTCTGATTTCCCCTAGTTGCAATACCATTTCACTAAGTTTCAAAGTTCGCTGTCCAACGTCAGTTTTTTCATGATGCTGAAACAAGAAATCTATCCCTAGAATCATGTCATAGCCTTCACTCACAAGTGGTACATCCAAGTTGAAATTTCCCTATTCGAAAATCCACGTGCACTGATGCTGACGATGTAACCTCCCCATGCCTTACACTACACAATCTATAATGTGGTGGATTCAACTTCCTTTCACCTGCTAGGCTCGTACTGGCCACTTTCACATGCCGCCCCCCCCCCCCCCCGGTCTAACAAAAACTTAAATTTAGTGGATCCTGTAAATCCTACCACTGGACTTTCCACTCTGCATACATACTCGTAGGTTGAAATTAAACAGGATCTCCTTCAGGTGGACCTGGTGCCTTTTAACAACTGCTTAACATTACCACCCCGACCCCTCCATGCTCCACGTTGCTGATGACCACTTCTACCGCTATTCCCTGGTGGCTCGCGGTATTGCTTCTGCACATGTCACATACAACCACATTTATAACATCCTGTCACTGTCCGCTTATCACGTAACCCAGTTGCTATGTCTATTTCCCCCTACTGAATCGCCAACGGAATGGTTCAAATGGCTCTGAGCACTATGGGACTTAACATCTGTGCTCATCAGTCCCCTAGAACTTAGAACTACTTAAACCTAACTAACCTAAGGACATCACACACATCCATGCCCGAGGCAGGATTCGAACCTGCGACCGTAGCAGTCGCGAGGTTCCGGACTGAGCGCCTAGAACCGCTAGACCACCGCGGCCGGCCCGCCAACGGAATGGCAGAGTAAACATTCCTCAGCACTCCTTTACGCACCTTTCTAGGCATATTCACCAGCAACACCGTCAAAAGCGCCCTCTGCTCAGTGTGTTGTATCAGAACCTTTTGCCTCATCACTCTGGCCCAGTTAATAAGTGTGCTGCTTCATCTTTCTTATCCTGTCTGAGAATTTCTACACCATTTCATCTTGCCTCTATCATCGCATTCAACCTCTCCCGAAAGTCTCATATCTCTGCAAAAACCCTTCCTTCACCTGTTCAAATTCTGTCGCGTTTCTCAAGGCCTCAGAACAACTCACATGTGTTTTAGCTTCTCCTGCTGACCGCAAATTAGCTTCGTGCAACAACTGATTCTCAGTCCAACTACTCATCACAGCCGACGTCTCTAGATCCTCTACAAAAGAACGCACATCCTCAGATACTCTACCAAAAAATTGCACAATCAACCCTGCGGAAACCGGATTTATCTCCTGCTGTGGCACTTGAAGCAGTGACAATTGCTCTCCCCTGCCTACTAACTGATAAATGTGTATTATGTGGTCTTAATTGAGATAATTTTTCCAATACAATCTGCATCACCTCAGGTACCAACACGCCTTGCATCCTTGACTCTGCCATTGTGCTGCTTTCACTATTCAACTTCCCAAATCAGAAATTGCACGACCACAAAAAGAAAAACTCCTCCACTTGGTCATGCCACTACTACTCACAATTACTACAGTAAACCACTCAAATACAACATAGAGCAAAACAACCTTATTTCCTACGTCTCACCACTTAGATTCAAAACATTGATTCGCATTACGGCTGAAACGACGACAAATATAACGCTCTAGTGCCGAAAACTCAGTACAAGGCGCAGAATGTCTCGCAAATTAACTGGCTGCATCTTACAGATACCGAGGGACCATGAATCCTCCTCCCGAGAGACTGTAAAACAGGAACAGATTTCTCATACTACAAATCTCAGCAAGGTTAACAACAGGACAATACTTAATCGCTTCTTGGCACCCATCCTTGTAACTCTACTCCTCCCTTATCTCCTACTCATTCCAAAACAAAAGTGTTCATCACTCAGTGTATCTTGCGTCTGCTGTACTTGAATGGCTCTTGTAGGTTATGTAGGCGGTGGATCCTACTGCCTTAATGATGACGCCCGCTACTCCGACACCACTACTCCGACACCAGATGAAGTCAGCAGAGGAATGGGGATGCTGGAGTGGAGGCTGAGGGGAATGGCAGAGGGCAGCTCATGGCTGCAGAATGACACTACGGCAATCTGTAAATATTTTATTTTCCTTTACTTCGGGTGGTACAAGTGTCTGTCGTCCTGCTCACGTCGAATGCCACTTACTCGGCAGTTTGGTTACTCTGCTTTGCTGAGGATGCAGCCGTGTTGCCCAGGACCCAGTTGAAACAGCCACGGTGAGGCACACTACCCCAGGAGTGAGCTCTGACAGCCATGCTCCGGCCTCTGGTGACAACTGGCACTTACCCCACGCAGACTTGCTCCCCGCAATGGCAGAAAGTGGATCCTGCTAGGAGGATTTCCTCTGCACCAGCTGGGATGTGATCTCAATGCTTCTGGGTGGGAGTCGACCATGCTGCTGGAAGACCTGGTTTGGCCTGCTGCTGGCTTGCTCCAAGTCCTTCATAAACACAGAGGCTCAAACCGTGGCTCAACCATAGACTGGAACTGTGGTCCTCTTCATGTGGCTGCCTATGTAGAACACCACCATCGTCCAAGAGAGCTGTGACACTAAAGATAGTGGTATTACTTGACTGCTCCCTGTTTATACTCGGCAGAGTACATATGTTATGCAAATGTGCCTCTCCAAGATAACTACTGACCCACATTAGGTTAGACATGTCCGGAAGAACAAACATATCCATATAAGTACATAGTTCTGGCAATACCGACCATGTCCCTCCTCTTCTGTGCGGATGTACACATATTACCCGAACTCTTACGGGACTTAGTACGAATATCTTCCACGAGTAATGAGTGTTGGGTAGGGACACTACGAATGTAGTGTGTGGACATATAAGGCGAGAATGTCGATCTTGCGGGAGGCGTGCGTGAGATAGTCCCTGCAGTCGCACTATCCTCTGTGCCCTCGGTGGCTCAGATGGATAGAGCGTCTGCCATGTAAGCAGGAGATCCCGGGTTCGAGTCCCGGTCGGGGCACACATTTTCACTTGTTCCCGTTGATACATATCAACGTCAGCACCTGAAGGTATTAATGTCATGTCCGAAAGAACAGACACCATATCCATATAAGTATATGAACAACATCGGCCTACTGTACTATATGTACTCGAGATTTCGATTTGCTTCCTATGAGGCTATGAACTGGGTTCTATAATCAGACCACAGAAGTTTAAAGAATCAGCACAAATTGTTGTGACTGACTGCTCGAAGCAAACCAAAAGAATCAGGACAGGCACTACAGACATCTTCATTGAATTTGAATCATCAGGAATTTTCCCACAAAACACAGTGGCATACACATTATTGTTGCATGATCGTATTATTGATTACCCGTCTCTCACAGAAATTGTGCATCGAATACACAGGGTGGCACACTTAATACCAGAGGCATTCTACGCTGGCGCCTTGAAGTGTGTGCACCATTGCCGATGTACAGGGCTTTCATGACATGCACGGACAGTTTGTCTTGAAAGATGTTGGATTCCTCGCATTGGAAAATACTAGACGAGTATTCACAAGATTCTGAACAATCACCACTTCACCCAAATCATTTAGAACAGTGTAATTTCAGGCTTTCCTGGCAAATCAACTGCTTGTACAGTTGTCGGGTGTCCAGTCGGGTGCAGCTTTTTTGTAACGCTCAATAACGAATCATATGTGAATGTGTTGAACCCTTGCTCCACCATTAGTTAGTGGGAAATGACTCCAGTCTTGGAGCAGTTCTCCCAACCGAACTGTATGCATGTTTCAAAATGGCTCTGAGCACTATGGGACTTAACATCTGAGGTCATCAGTCCCCTAGAACTTAGAACTGCTTAAACCTAACTAATCTAAGGACATCACACAGATCCATTCCCGAGGGAGGATTCGAACCTGCGACCGTAGCCGTAGCGCAGTTCCGGAAGGAACGCCTAGAATAGCTCGGCCACCGCGGCCGGCGAACTGTATGCATGGATTACAAACGTGGTGTGTTCTTGTTTGTTTCTAGATGCACTTGATACACAGATCGAGCTAAACTGACTACTGCTGAAGATAGCGGCCAACAAGATTCTCCTGACTTATTCAGAGGCTTTTAATTTTCAATGTTAGTATAAATATTATAGATGCCTACATATATCTTTATTACTAAAATTATGAATGATATTCAAAACTTTTCCTTCATCTGTCTGTGCAGGTGATATGGAGGAGATGCTCCATGGTGGACTTGCACCTGCCGGCCAGAGTGGCCGAGCGGTTCTAGGCGCTACAGTCTGGAGCCGCGCGTCTGCTACGGTCGCAGGTCCGAATTCTGCCTCGGGCATGGATGTGTGTGATGTCCTTAGGTTAGTTAGATTGAAGTAGTTCTAAATTCTAGGGGTCTGATTACCTCAGCAGTTATGTCCCATAGTGCTCAGAGCTATTTGAACAATTTTGACTTGCACCTGTAGCAGCAGCAGGCCAGTTGATGATGGGGCAGCTATGGCCAGATGTACAGCAGCCCTGTGCGACATCTATGTTGCAGCAGCCTGGTGAGCCATTAGTGTTGCTGTTGTTGTTGCTGATGATGAGGCTGATGATACAGCCCAGCCTGTTGACTGATTCAGATGCTGCTCATTTTGAATGTAAGTAGAAACACTATACACATGTGAATATATATTTATTGTCAAAATTGTGCAAGATATTTATTACTGTTGCTCCTTCTATCCGTAGAGGTAATATAGAAGGAGACGAGGTACATGCAGAATTGAAGCTGTGAGGACGGCTCGTGAGTCGTGCTTGGGTAGCTCAGCCGGCAGAGCACTTGCCCCGCAAAAGGCAAAGATCCCGAGTTCGAGTCTCGGCCTGGCACATAGTTTTAACCTGCAAGGAAGTTTCAATATGGAAGAGATGCTGCGTGGTGGACTTGCACCTCCAACAGCAGCAGCTGGTCTGTCTATGCTGATGGACTTCAGTCCATACAGTAGCTGCAGCCGCAGCAGCAGAAGCAGCAGCCCAGTCCACGGCCACCCACTACGTACCTGCAGCAGCAAGCAGCAGCCAGCCACAAAGCAGCAGCAAGCAGCAGCCAGCCACAAAGCAGCAGCAGCAGCCGGGCACATCGACATCTGCAGTGCAGCCCAGGTCGACGACGTCCCAGAGTGATCCACAGCACGGCATCATAACTCCGACCCATTTGCTGTGGTCTGCGTAGCACTCTTCGTGCCCTAGCCTGTCTCAAGAGTGTCACAAACACCGCAGGTCACCGAGACACTGCGTCGGGTCTCGAAGAAACAGCACACCTGCCCGTGCCATTATGGATCACCGAGTAAGTTTTTCGGTCGCACTGGACTATTAAGTGATCGCTGGTGCATCTGGGAACAGTATCCCACTTGTTCGCATCAATAATTCGAACATGGGCTACTGAGATCCGGCCACTTTTCTTAATGTTTGTCAAGCATCTCTGGAAGGGAGCTCCCTGGATATATCAGTGACCCATGGTATACTGCCGTTATGTGCAAGGCACTTCTGTACTGTGAACTGACGCACTTCCCCCCCTTCCCCGCTCTGAAAGATGACAGTGGTGTTGAGGAGAGGAGCACCACCCAAATCTTGGTGGCTACTGGTATGACATCATGGGGCGAGTCAGTTGCAGAGTGGTTCGGAATTTTTACCGAGAACATCATACTGGGCCATTTTTTTGAGATACAGGAAAGGGGATCCGGTAAACCACTCAGCATTGTACTCCATCTTGATTTCTATTCACATGTCCCTGATCCACTTATTTGGGGGATCCAGTTACATCCCTCTTCACCAGTTCTATTCCATTTCCCACGTTTTACTGCAGATCTGAAAATGGTCATTACTGACTGAAACCGGTAATCTGAAGACCGAAAGTTTTGTGATCAGTGGTGGAAATAAAATAAATTTATTCTATACTTCCTGAATCACTGTTTTAACCCCTGCCCTTGTCGCAACTTGTGAAACAAAGGTATATCCTGCCTAATTTCCTACCAGATGCCACAACATCATGGTTCTCGGCATTTTTGCCACAGATGCCTCAGTTCATTTACCATGAATATCTTGAAAAGCACCTCACTGACTGCTCCAACCAGAAACCGGTATGTATGGAAATGCCTACAAAGGACAAAAAGTTCTTAAAGTTTAAAAATGCGCACCATCAGGAGCTATGTCCCTTTGTCGTTTACATAGACTTTTAGTGCCTCTTAGCCCCTATGATGTGTCATGAAAGTGGCCCACTTGCCTCCAATACCATCTTCACAGAACGGCATATACCGTATGCACCTGCATATCAAGTTGTGTGCACGAATGACAAGCCACAACAGTTTCGAATCTTACATCGGAGATAAGCCTGTGAGATGGTTGCTCTCTGAGCTCGAAAAACTTGTATGGGAATTTGATCACGTTCATAGTGACAATGTACCCATGACATTTAACACGCTGTCAGAATCGACTCATTAAGAGGTATAATCTTATATCAAAAGTATAACACAGCAAGAAAAGTATTACCGTTCGAAACAGTAGGTACGTCTCGAGGTAGTACCTCAATACACGCGAATTACTCCGACTACATTCATCCAATATTTCAAAATGGGGGCCATCAGCGACTTCCAACGAATTTTAAACATAGCTTCCAAAGGGAAAAAGTTTATCGCTTACTACATTTTCCTTGTTCCTGCAGTATACTTCAGGCATGACATTTTAATTTATTACGCCTTTACTACTAACTTTATTTCCAACAAATTTTGCAAACGGTATCCACATACACCACTGACTGCTGGTGGGCAAAAATATGAGAGCACCAAGAACACAACACATTACCATGCGTAATTCTTATACAGTACATACGACTCCCGTACTCAGGGAATGAGCGTAGTGGGAGCAGGTGCAGAAATCCTGCACTGCCGGTCAAGACAGTGTCCTAGTGGAGGTTTGCCATTGCCTTCCTCCGACTTGTTATGAAGTGTCAAGTGTATGTCTGTGTCGTGTGGATGACTGATGAGCGATTGTACAGTGTGGTATTGGGTTTGTGTTGTTGTGGATGAAGGGAATGGAGAGAGCGAAATCAGGCTCCAGCACATCGCTTACACCTCTCGAAAAGCACAAAGTGTGCTGCCGAGCATAAAGTCCCCATCCGACGAACAAATCATCACCAACAGTGTAACATACCCTCACTTGATGCCACTGCGGAGACGTTTGGAATTTAACCCAGGACATCAGCACAAAGACTGCTGGTCACAAACTTCACGTAACCACCCCTCCTCCACTTGCCAGCCAAATACCGGCAGTGGAAATTTCATCCACCACCAGGATTCGAAGTGTCTTACCTGCGAGTCGAGCACCACCGAACAGACCTGCGTCAGCTATCTACATCTGCATCTACATACATACTCCGCAATCCACCATACTGTGCGTGGCGGAGGGTTCCTCGTACCACAACTAGCATCTTCTCTCCCTGTTCCACTCACAAACAGAACGCGGGAGAAATGACTGCCTATATGCCTCTGTACGAGCCCTAATCTCCCTTATCTTTGTGGTCTTTCCGCGAAATATAAGTTGGCGGCAGTAAAATTGTACTGCAGTCAGCCTCAAATGCTGGTTCTCTAAATTTCCTCAGTAGCGATTCACGAAAAGAACGCCTCCTTTTCTCCAGAGACTCCCACCCGAGTTCCTGAAGCATTTACGTAACACTCGCGTGATGTTCAAACCTACCAGTAACAAATCTAGCAGCCCGCCTCTGAATTGCTTCTATGTCCTCCCTCAATCCGAACTGATAGGGATCCCAAACGCTCGAGCAGTACTCAAGAAGAGGTCGTATTAGTGTTTTATAAGCGGTCTCCTTTACAGATGAACCACATCTTCCCAAAACTCTACCAATGAACCGAAGACGACTATCCGCCATCCCCACAACTGCCATTACATGCTTGTCCCACTTCATATCGCTCTGCAGTGTTACGCCCAAATATTTAATCGACGTGACTGTGTCAAGCGCTACACTACTAATGGAGTATTCAAACATTACGGGATTCTTTTTCCTATTCATCTGCATTAATTTACATTTATCTATATTTAGAGTTAGCTGCCATTCTTTACACCAATCACAAATCCTGTCCAAGTCATCTTGTATCCTCCTACAGTCTCTCAACGACAACACCTTCGCGTACACCACAGCATCATCAGCAAACAGCCGCACATTGCTATCCACCCTATCCAAAGGATCATTTATGTAGATAGAAAACAACAGCGGACCTACCACACTTCCCTGGGGCACTCCAGATGTTACCCTCACCTCCGATGAACACTCGCCATCGAGGACAACATATTGGGTTCTATTACTTAAGAAGTCTTCGAACCACTCACATATTTGGGAACCAATCCCATATGCTCGTACCTTAGCTAGGAGTCTGCAGTGGGGCACCGAGTCAAACGCTTTCCGGAAGTCAAGGAATATGGCATCCGTCTGATACCCTTCATCCATTGTTCGCAAGACGTCATGTGAAAGAATTCGGCTGCGGAGGCGGGTACAATACCTAATACGGTGTAGAGAAACAGTTGGCATTCAAAATAGTTACCAGCTATCTTGGAAAGGTTTTCAAAGGGAATCTTGTAGCGTTCTTCCTGTAGAATAGTGGCAAGTTCAAGTAATTATGATGGAGTTGGATAGTGATCACGTACCTTCCTCTCCAAAGTAGACCACAAAGATTCAGTAATACTGAGGTCTGGTGACTGTGGCAGCACTGGCACGGGAGACGCGACACTTCATCCTCGTCGTCACAAAACCAACCCTGCACGATGCGAGCTGTGTGAACAGGGGCTACGTCGTCCTGGAACATATCAGTGCTGGGAAACAACCATTTTACCATGGAATGGAGCTGACCAGGTAAAATGTGCACACAATTCTCGGTAGTACTGCAACACCGCAGAGTAACTATGAGGCCTGTGTAATATCAACGATTTGCTTCCCAAATCATCACCGAACCCCCAACGTGTTTCACTTTCGGGACACGAACTAGCCCAGAAGTTGGAAATAGTGTGCAACAAGGTACAAGCAAGTAAATGGTATTCTTCCGTTGTTCCATAGTCCATGTTTTACGCCTTCGACACCACGTGTTCCTGTTACGCGCATTTGCATCACTGATGGGCGGTTTTCAAATTTCAGTTGGCTCTGCAATTCCCTGCTTATGGAGCCATCTTCGTCATGCTTTGGTGTCGACAGGATTCGCAAGTGCTGCATTCAGTTCTGCAGTGGCTTTCGCAGCTCTCGTTCGGTTATTTTTCGTCACAATGCTCTTCAAAGACCGTCCGTCACTATCACTCGACACAGACTTTCGTCCGCGATGTGACTTGGCGGATGATTGTTTTCCGCTTTCCCTGTTTGCGGTATAAAGCTTCGAGACGGAGTCTTTAGAAACACCGAACGCTACTGTTACCATGATTAAGGAAGCACCTGTTGCGTTCTGCCCAATCGTCCAGTGCCTAGGGTAGCTGCTTCCTCGGATCGCTAGACAACAATTCAAGCAAATCGTATTAATGGAGTTCATTACAGTAAGTTAAATTGACAATACTTAAATTTGAGTATTTACAAAGTTGTTTGCAAATAACTTATGTCCTTTGGTACATACAATACCAACGCAAGCAACAGAATACAGTTTATAAGTCACTGCTGCTCGTCTTGGACCCAGGCCGCGGCTATGCGACACGGCTTTATATTCTCTTCGTGTAGAGGCCGCTCCTGTCTAGGTATCGTCCTAGAGAGGGGTCCATCAGCGTACTATTGGCTGACGTCGTCTCACAGCACTCTCTGCTCTTCCGCTTTTGATCGTGTCGGCGCTTGACGTTACGCTGGAACAGGACCCACAACACGAACGTCAACAACTTGTCCGCATTGGAATTCACTCATTGCTACACAGTTCACTGTTTAGCCCGCGGCTGACACCTGCAACGTATACGCACAGGTGCAGTTCGTGGCCAAATACAACAGCGAAAGCTGCATTTATGTTCTTGCGGTATTTCCATATTTTAGTCCGACCCTTGTACCTGAAAAATTATTTCATTATACGACAGCTAGTTCAAGAGTTATGACTTCATGAACATTGAGATGCTTTAAAAATAGATTTTGCTTAAAATGGAGCGCAGATTACTCAGACCATATTCTACATTTACATCTACATCTGCATTCATACTCCGCAAGCCACCTGACGGTGTGTGGCGGAGGGTACTTTGAGTACCTCTATCGGTTCTCCCTTCTATTCCAGTCTCGTATTGTCAGTGTGCCTCTGTGTGGGCTCTAATGTCTCTGATTTTATCCTCATGGTCTCTTCGCGAGATATACGTGGGAGGGAGCAATATACTGCTTGACTCCTCGATGAAGGTATGTTCTCGAAACTTCAACAAAAGCCAGTACCGAGTTACTGAGCGTCTCTCTTGCAGAGTCTTCCACTGGAGTTTATTTATCATCTCCGTAACGCTTTCGCGATTACTAAATGATCCTGTAACGAAGCGCGCTGCTCTCCGTTGGATCTTCTCTATCTCCTCTATCAACCCCACCTAGTACGGATCCCACACTGGTGAGCAGTATTCAAGCAGTGGGCGAACAAGTGTACTGTAACCTACTTCCTTTGTTTAGGATTCTTCCAATGAATCTCAGTCTGGCATCTGCTTTACCAACGATCAACTTTATATGATCATTCCATTTTAAATGACTCCTAATGCCTACTCCCAGATAATTTATGGAATTAACTGCTTCCAGTTGCTGACCTGCTGTATTGTAGCTAAATGATAAAGGATCTTTCTTTCTATGTATTCGCAGCTCATTACACTTGTCTAAATTGAGATTCAATTACCATTCCCTGCACCATGCGTCAATTCGTTGCAGATCCTCCTGCATTTCAGTACAATTTTCCATTGTTACAACCTCTGGATATACTACAGCATCATCCGCAAAAAGCCTCATTGAACTTCGGATGTTTTCCACAAGGTCATTTATGTATATTGTGAATAGCAACGGTCCTACGACACTTCCCTGCGGCACACCTGAAATCACTCTTACTTCGGAAGACTTCCTCCATTGAAAATGACATGCTGCGTTCTGCTAACTAGGAACTCTTCAATCCAATCACACAATTGGTCTGATAGTCCATATGCTCTTACTTTGTTCATTAAACGACTGTGGGGAATGTATCGAACGCCTTGCGGAAGTCAAGGAACACGGCATCTACCTGGGAACCCGTGTCTATGCCCTCTGAGTCTCGTGGACGAATAGCGCGAGCTGGGTTTAACACGATCGTCTTTTTCGAAACCCATGCTGATTCCTACAGAGTAGATTTATAGTCTCCAGAAAAGTCATTATACTTGAATATAATACGTGTTCCAAAATTCTACAACTGATCGACGTTAGAGATATAGGTCTGTAGTTCTGCACATCTGTTCGACGTCCCTTCTTGAAAACGGGGATGACCTGTGCCCTTTTCCAATCCTTTGGAACGCTACGCTCTTCTAGAGACCTAGGGTACACCGCTGCAGGAAAGGGGGAAGTTCCTTCGCGTACTCTGTGCAAAATCGAAGTGGAATCACATCACGTCCAGCGGCCTTTCCTGTTTTGAGGAAATAATCAGAGCACTTACTTACTTCCACCAAACCTTAAACGCAATTTCAAAACTTGTCTAAATTTTTTGTCGGTTACGTGATTAATGTAAAGTATTTGTCAAGGAATGAAACTATTGAAGTTTTTTATACACGTGAGTTTGGTTCTTTAAATAATGGAGGGTGTCGACTAACAGGTAAATTCTGCATTTACCCACTCTGAATGAGGAGTACAATCGGTGACGCAGATGTATGCCAAAGAAAATGCTAAAGACATTTCAACAGTAACATAAAAAATCTTTCAGGTTTTTCTCCATGTGATTGATTAAAGGTGCCGAGTTGTTATTTCCTTTGATGCATAATATTTCAACGAGCCGCCCAGTCATCACCTACAGATGCTGCGAGACGTTTCGTTATGCTAAGGGCGTCTCGGTGGTCTCCACCCCATGAATTGACAACTCGGCTGTACAAGAAAAAGAACCACGTCATTAAACAAGCTAATATTTGTCCCCCACTTCTCCCCGCCCCCTCCCCCTCCCACGCCCACACAATATCACATCAATGTTACCAAAATCTCGTCATAATACTCTACAGAGAAAGGCAAGAGCAGTGCCGACACGGCTTTAGATGGATCCCACAATTCAGTTCCCAGAAAGAGTAGCACAAGGCACTTCCATTGTCATGAAAAGGTGAAGTCGCAAGAAGACACACAAGTTCCAAACACCAGAGACCGGGTAAAATGTGTGGGGAGCAGAGGATCCTTTTTGTCTGTGATCTCAAAGAAAATGGTTAAACATACGACATATGGCAGTGTATGGATCTATGTTCTGTGAATCTTGAAACTCAATTTTGCATTTTTAGACGTTCTTAAAGAGATAAATAGAACTACTGTGAGGAACAGTTATATGACGCAGAATAACGACAGCATTCAACTTCGTCGCACACTTACAAAATGCAGAAGCCGCTATACCTCAGTGAAGCGATATGCGTTGCCCTTTGCTAGGCCATTAACAGTTCGCTATACACTTTTTGCCTTTGTGTTTCGTCGACGGAATTTGCTTTGTTGCTAGCACACCTCCGCTCACTAACGAACAATAGCTACGGAAGATATTTGGCACTTGAAACAGTGCCAGTGGGCCGTTGATAAGTGTTCTTTGTGATCGTTTTAGATTACAGCGTAAAACTGAGTGACTCTTTTGTCATCTTAATCAGTAGTATGAAATGGCCTTGGCCCTGAGTGGTTCAGGGACACTAACAGAACTTCAGACAAAGTAAACCGTATAGATAACGCGTGATTTAAACATTGACTCTACTTCTGCACCTACATCTACATGATTACTCTGCAATTAACAATTAAGTGCCTGGCAGAGAGTTTATCAAATGGTTCAAATGGCTCTGAGCACTATGGGACTTAACATCTATGGTCATCAGTCCCCTAGAACTTAGAACTACTTAAACCTAACTAACCTAAGGACATCACACAACACCCAGTCATCACGAGGCAGAGAAAAATCCCTGACCGCAGAGAGTTTATCGAACCACGTTCAAGCTATTTCTCTACCGTTCCGCTATCGAAAGGCGCGCGAGAAAAACGAGCATTTAAATCTTTCTGCGAGAGCTCTTATTTTATCACGATGATCATTTCTCCGTATGTGGGCGCCAATAGAATATTATCGCAAGCTGAGGAGAAAGTCGGTGATAAAAATTTCACGAGAAGATTCTGTCGCAACGAAAAATGCCTTTGTTTTAATGATTGCCATCCCAATTCAGGTACCATGCACATGGCACTCAACAATAAAAAATGAACACGGCCTGCCCTTCTTTGGACTTTTTCGATGTCCTCCGTCAGTCCCAACTGATGCGGATCCCACACCGCATAGCAATACTCCAGAAGACGACGGACAAGCATCGTGTAAGCAATCTTTTTAGTTGACATGTTGAAATTTCTAAGTGTTCTGCCATTAAATCGCGGTTTTTGGTTTGCTTTACCAACAAGCTTATATGTGTGATGGTTCCAATTTAAATTATTCGTAATTGTAATCCCTAGTTATTTAGTCGTAAATGAACTGAAATGATCGTATTGCTTTGTTGGCCAGGATGCCCCATGCGGGGAAGTTCGGCCGCCGTATTGCAAGTTCTTTTTAGTTGACGCCACTTCGGCGACTTGCATGCGTCATTGATGATGAAAACAAGATGAAGAACACACAACACCCAGTCATCACGAGGCAGAAAATTCCTGACCCCGCCGAGAATCGAACCCCGCGCACGGGAAGCGAGAAGGCTACCGCAAGACCACGAGCTGCGGACTTATTTACTCCTATTTACAGCCTTTAGATTTGTTGGATTTATCGTGTAACCAGAATTTAGCGAATTTCTTTTAGTACTCACGTGGATGACTTCAGACTTTTCATTGTTTAGAGTCAATTGTCACTCTTCGCATCATACAAATATCTTATTAAATAATTTTGAAATTGGTGACTTTAAGAGACGTAAGTGACTGCATCTGCAGAGAATCTAAGATGGCTGCTCACACTGTCTCTTAGTCGTTTACGTAGATCAGGAACAGCAGAGGGCCTGTAACACTTCCTTGAGGAACGCCAAATATTACTTCCGTTTTGCCTGATGACTTTCCGCCAGTTACTACGAACTGTGACCAGTCAGACAGGAAATCACGAATCCAGTAACTGAACTCAGGCGATACTCCACAGGCACGCAATTTGATTAGACGACGCTAATGAGGAACGGTGTCGAAAGCCTTCTGGAAATCTAAAAATACGGAATCAATTTGACCTCCACTATCAATAGCACACGTTACTCCGTAAGAATAAAGGGCCAATTGTGTTTCACAAGAACGATATTTTCTGATCCGTACTGACTATTTGTCAATGAATCCTTTTCTTCGAGGTAATTGATGACGCTCGAACACAGTATACGTTCCAAAATCCTACTGCAAATGGACGTTAGCGATATGGGTCTGTAAATCAGCGGATTACTCCAATTTCCTTTCTTGAGTGTTGGTGTCGCTTGTGCAACTTACCATTCTTCAGGTACGGATCTTCGGAAAAGCAAGCCGTTGTGTACGATAGCTAAGTCTAGAGCTATTGTATCAGCATACTACATCCACATCTACATATATACTCCGCTAGCCACCAAGCGGTGTGTGGTGGAAGGCACAATTCGCGCCAAAGTCATATTTCCCCCATTCTGTTCCACTCGCGGATCGCACGAGGGAAAACGACTGTCTGAACGCCTCAGTACGAGCTCTTATTTCCCTTATCTTTGAATGATGATCATTACGCTATTTGAAAGTTGGTAGTAATAATATATGATCTACATCCTCGTTGAAGATTGGATTTCGGAATTTAGTGAGCAGCCCCTTCTGTTTAGCGCGTCGTCTATCTGCAAGTGTGTCCCACTTCAAACTTTCTATGAGATCTGTAACGCTCTCGCGATGGCTAAATGTACCAGTCACGAATCTTGCCGCTCTTCTTTGGACCTTCTCAATTTCTTGAATCAGACCCAACAACTCTGAAAAGAACCTTGCTGGCATGCAATCTGGACTGGAGGCCTTCCCTGTATTAAGTAATTTAAGCTGCTTCGCTACACCACTTCTAAGTTACTCATATTGGCAGTTCTTGATTCGAATTCCGGAACATTTACTTCGTCTTCTTTCGTGAAGGAATTTCGGAAAATCGTTTTTAGTAACTTTAGTGCCTCTGTAATCAGTGACATCGCCATTGTTAATAAACATTTTTCACCTCAACTCTTTTTTGACAACTATTCACTTTATTAAATCTTGCATTATTGGCCAATTTTGGGCTTACAGGCCATTTTCAAGCGCAGTAGTAGTCAATGTATAGTACAATTATCCGAACATAAAATGGAAGATATACCTGATCAGGAAGTGGGTCGTTTTATAATCAGGTAATTGAGCAATATGTTGACGCCTACTGCACTTGAAAATGGTCTGTAAGGATAAAATTGGCCTGCCGCACAAGATGTAATAAAGTGAATACTTGTCACAAACGACTGCGGTGGAAACCTTCAAAATGTCTTAACAAAAGTACGGCTGTGGAACCTCACAAAAAAAAAATGACTCACTCAACTAATCACTCTATATACACTATTACGCAGGGAGCACAAGATTTTGAATGACACTTGTGAAATGAGACGTGTTCATGTCCCATTCTATCGGTAGCTTACAATGTATCCCGAAAAATAATCATTTGATGCAGTATTTTCAGTTTAAATGTTTCTGATGGTTACCTCGACTTTCAGTGTCCCTATGCAACGTATTAAGTTTGGAAAATTGTGCTTCTTTTGCTAAATGGATGCCTCAGCAAAGTATTCTAAGAACTTGGCGTCCTCTCTTCGTCTCTTAATTGCAGTCATTCAGCTATACAGTGAAGCGACAATACGCTGGGCTTAAGGTCGAAAGCGAATCAGTTCGAACCACTGTCCATTATCATTTCGATTTTTCCGCTACTTGCTCTCGTGCAGGATCGATGGTGATTGTTTACATAACTCTGGCAAGTTAAGTAAATTACAAATATCGTGATTTATTTCATGGCTAAAGTAAATGAGCCCGTACCTGCGCAGACAGCGCGGTAGGGGAGGGGACAACGATAGTGTGTGGAACGTGGGAGGGGAGGTCTCCGTTGTGAGCGAACACCGTTCCGTAGGGGAGGGGCCTTGTACACTGTGACCAAAGTCGCGGGATAGCGATATGCACAAAGCAATATGGCTCTAGTATAGTATACAAAAGGTATAAATTGGCAGTGCATTGGCACAGCTATCATTTGTACTCAGGTGAGTCATATGAACAGGTTTCCGACGTGATTGTGGTCGCACGGCGAGATTTAACGGACTCTGAAAGCGGAATGGTAGTTGGAGCTGGACCCATGGAACATCACATTTCGGAAATTGTTAGGGAATTCAATATTCCGTGATCCACAGCGTCCAGAGTGTGCCGAGGATACCAAATTTCAGGCGTTACCACTCACCACGGATAACGCAGTGGCTGACGAGCTTCACTAAGCGACCGAGAGCAGCGGCGTTTGCATAGAACTGTCAGTACTAACAGACAAGCAGCACTGCGTGACATAACTGCAGAAATCAATGTGGAACATACGACGAAAGTATCCGTTAGAAAGGTGCGGCTAAATTTGGCTTAATGCGCTATGGAAGCAGACGACCGATGCGGATGCCTTTGTTAAAAGCACGACATCGCCTGCAGCGCCTCTCCTGGGCTTATGGCCATAACGGTTGGACCAGAAATGACTGGAAACCCGTGGCCTCGTCAAGTGAGTCCCGGTTTCAGTTGGTAAGAGCTGATGGTAGGTTTCGAGTGTGGCACAGTCCGCGCGAGGCCATGGATCCATGCAAGCTGGTGTTGGGTGCATAATGGTGTGGGCTGTGTTTATAAGGAATGGAGTGGGTCCCCTGGTTCAACTGAACCGATCATTGACTGGAAATAGTTATTTCCGGCTACCTAGAGACCAACTGCAGCCGTTGACGGAGTTCATGTTCCAAGCAACGGAGGAATTTTAATGGACGACAATGCACCACATCACCGGATCAAAATTGTTCGCTACTGGTTTGATGAAAATTCTGGACAATTTAAGTGTCCAACATGAATCTCACTGAACATTTATGGGACTTTGAGAGGTCAGTTCGTGCACAAAATCGTGCAACACTTTGGCAATTTCGATGTGCAGCATGCAAAAGGCATTTTCTTTGAAACAACTGCAATCCTTCCTTAGCTTAGTCAGCCGTGCCTGCAACCGTGTGACGTCACACTAGTCGACTTGTTCGCCACACTTTGCGAACACTTGGTCCCATGCAGCGCACACTGGATATCAATACTTGATTGAAAAAGTGGCTACCGAAATCTTAATTTTGTCGTGTGCTATCGAGAGCTTGCATGCATTTAAATGTTCAGTCAAGAATTATTAAACTCATTGAAATAGTTATTCGCTCCCCATCGGAGACAGGTGCTGGCACTCGTTAAGTCCTGTACAAACCACGTCTTGTCTTTCTCACTCTATAGATCATTACGCCATAGACACGTCGTGTTGTGGTAGGCTGCTGATTGACACGCATGCACGAAAGGTGCACGCACTTCGAGTAGTCAATTTTGTCCGGAAAGTCGCTGGAGTAAAACGAGCTTAACTGTACCTTCTTCCAAAGGCTTCACTGCTTTGACAATATGCAGTAGGAGAAGAAGAAAATGTTATATAGGCAAAAAGGTTGTCAGGGTACAGACAATTTCTACATGACAAATTTTGTTTTATTACATATTCAGTATTGTAGCAAACGACATTGTACACTATGCCACATTTTTATCCCTTATTTTTTATGAAATTTTCTTCCGGTTGTGCGTTGTTATGTTTTGCTTCGGTTGATCCATCGTGTATGCAACTATTTCTTTTTCGCTCCTCAAGAGAATAACTCTTCGCTTTGAACATCTACACTCCTGGAAATTGAAATAAGAACACCGTGAATTCATTGTCCCAGGAAGGGGAAACTTTATTGACACATTCCTGGGGTCAGATACATCACATGATCACACTGACAGAACCACAGGCACATAGACACAGGCAACAGAGCATGCACAATGTCGGCACTAGTACAGTGTATATCCACCTTTCGCAGCAATGCAGGCTGCTATTCTCCCATGGAGACGATCGTAGAGATGCTGGATGTAGTCCTGTGGAACGGCTTGCCATGCCATTTCCACCTGGCGCCTCAGTTGGACCAGCGTTCGTGCTGGACGTGCAGACCGCGTGAGACGACGCTTCATCCAGTCCCAAACATGCTCAATGGGGGACAAATCCGGAGATCTTGCTGGCCAGGGTAGTTGACTTACACCTTCTAGAGCACGTTGGGTGGCACGGGATACATGCGGACGTGCATTGTCCTGTTGGAACAGCAAGTTCCCTTGCCGGTCTAGGAATGGTAGAACGATGGGTTCGATGACGGTTTGGATGTACCGTGCACTATTCAGTGTCCCTTCGACGATCACCAGTGGTGTACGGCCAGTGTAGGAGATCGCTCCCCACACCATGATGCCGGGTGTTGGCCCTGTGTGCCTCGGTCGTATGCAGTCCTGATTGTGGCGCTCACCTGCACGGCGCCAAACACGCATACGACTATCATTGGCACCAAGGCAGAAGCGACTCTCATCGCTGAAGACGAAACGTCTCCATTCGTCCCCCCATTCACGCCTGTCGCGACACCACTGGAGGCGGGCTGCACGATGTTGGGGCGTGAGCGGAAGACGGCCTAACGGTGTGCGGGACCGTAGCCCAGCTTCATGGAGACGGTTGCGAATGGTCCTCGCCGATACCCCAGGAGCAACAGTGTCCCTAATTTGCTGGGAAGTGGCGGTGCGGTCCCCTACGGCACTGCGTAGGATCCTACGGTCTTGGCGTGCATCCGTGCGTTGCTGTGGTCCGGTCCCAGGTCGACGGGCACGTGCACCTTCCGCCGACCACTGGCGACAACATCGATGTACTGTGGAGACCTCACGCCCCACGTGTTGAGCAATTCGGCGGTACGTCCACCCGGCCTCCCGCATGCCCACTATACGCCCTCGCTCAAAGTCCGTCAACTGCACATACGGTTCACGTCCACGCTGTCGCGGCATGCTACCAGTGTTAAAGACTGCGATGGAGCTCCGTATGCCACAGCAAACTGGCTGACACTGACGGCGGCGGTGCACAAATGCTGCGCAGCTAGCGCCATTCGACGGCCAACACCGCGGTTCCTGGTGTGTCCGCTGTGCCGTGCGTGTGATCATTGCTTGTACAGCCCTCTCGCAGTGTCCGGAGCAAGTATGGTGGGTCTGACACACCGGTGTCAATGTGTTCTTTTTTCCATTTCCAGGAGTGTATATTTGTCGAATTATTGATCGTTCTGGCATAAACTGTTAGTGTGATCGTTTGCAGACTAGCTGGAGCTGTAGCGTACAAGTTACATGAGATGTACACTGAGATGACAACAGTCATGGGATGTCTCCTAATACCGGTCGAACCTCCTTTTGCTCGGCGGAGTGCAGCAACTCCGTGCGACATGCACTCAACACGTGCAGCTGTTTTTTCTGATCTGGTAAAAAAGGTTGAAAGTTACACAGGCACTGTCTTGAAATAAATTGAAGAAAAACATAAGGAAAAGATAACAGCTCATGAGACAACAAAGAAACAAACAAAAAACCAAAACACACACACCAATTTTACCAACGTTTGATAAATCTCAGACACACAATTAAACAATGAAGAAAAAGAGCTCTTAGAAAAAAGACTGAAACACAACATGAATACAGGAGTAGATGAAGAATACATAATACAATCAGAAGCCATTCTAAAGCGAGAGGAGAAAGGTGAAAACAAAATGTAAACACTGGACTAACAAGAGAACTGACAAAAAAAAACAAATACATAAAACTATTACAGATACAAAAACGCAGACAGACAAAAACAGTGAAAATACAGAATCCAAAACACTCAAAAAACTCAGAAAGAAACTCCAAAATGAAAACATCATTATTGCTAAAGCGGACAACAATAGTTCTTATGCCCAAACAGCAATACATTGACAAAACACAAGAGTTCATTTCACAAAATAATATTAGAAAATTGAAATCAGACCCAACAAACAGATTTCTTGCCAAGGTAAAGAATATGTTAAAAAATATGGACTGCACACTGGATGACAGAGAAAAAGGTAAATTAATACAGAACAATCCTACAGCACCCACCCTCCGATGCCAACCAAATATCCCAGTAAGACCCACTGTAAACTTCAAAAAAGCTCCCACTTACAAACTTGCAAGACATGTTGGAATTACTAACAGAAACTTATAAAATAGAAGATGACAGAACTATAAGGAATATGTCACAGTTAATACAACTTATAAAAGATGTAAAAATGCCAGACACAGCTACTCTACTCTCTTTTGACATAGAAAACATGTACTCTAACATCCCAATAGCAGAAACAATAAATATCATTGAACAAAACCTGAAGGACAACAGCCAGCTACCAGATGAACACATCAAAGAAATACGCAAGTTGCTGGAACTGATAACTGAACAGAACTACTTTCATTTCAATAATGAATACTATTTACAGGAAGATGGGTTACCAATGGGATCCCAGTATCAGGTTCCCTAGCAAACATTTTCATAAACCATGTAGAAAACTTAATTTTCAGAAATGTTATCAAAAAGAATTACAACATACTTTATTGGGTCAGATACATGGATGACATCCTTTATTTAATAGATGAACCTCAGGCAAAAATTAACCAGTTGCATACAGATATAAACACAATACACAGAAAGATAAGATTCACAATGGAAAAAGAACAGAACAACCAAATAAACTTTTTAGATATAACCATTACAATAGAAAACAATCAGCATAGCTTTGAAATCTACTAAACCTACAAAAACTGACACAGTCCTACATCAGACTTCCAATCTCCCACACTCACAGAAACAATCAGAACTCAGATACATGCATTGTAGACTCAACACAGTACCACTCAGCACAGAAAATTACCAGAAGGAGCTAGACATCACACAAATAGCAAAAAACAATGGGTACAATAGGGAACTAATCGCCAAATTAAACAAAAAAATTAAAAAACAAATACAGTCAGTGAACACAGTACAGAAACACCCACAAACAACAGGACAACAAAACACTACACAAACAGGCCCAAACAGTGACAGAACAATAACAACACAAAGAATACAGGAAAACAAGATTCAAGATGGTACACAATCACATACAAGCACAAACTTACACATAAAATAACAAACATTTTCAAAAGACAAGGGATAAACATAGCATTCAAAGCAGACAGTTCAATCCAAAGGCACATTTCAAAAATAACAAAAAACACAGATATCTATCGAAAAGCAGGAATATACCAACTACAGTGCAACACACGTGATGGAAGGTATATAGGAGAAACCAGCAGTACATTTGACACCCAGTACAAAGAACATATCAGAGCATGGAAATATGGAACGAGCCACTCAACTTTTGCAGAACATTTGAGAGAAAATAGCCACAAACCTACTACAAGAGAAAATGATATGAAAATAATTAGAATAAATAATGAAAGACCTAATATTACAGGAAAATTATATATACAAAACAAAGGCTGAAAAGAAACAACTTCTAAATTACCAAGTAAATACGACTAACAACTCACTGTTTACACTGATTGATCATGTAATAGACAGAAATCCCAACAAATGATTACACATCTGATTCTCCTCATAAGTATATACAAGGAAATATAATAATAATTATTATTATCATTATTATTTTTAGGAATAAACAAAAATCCTCTCTCCCTCTCTAATACACACACACACACACACACACACACACACACAACAGTTGGTAACACTTAGAAAAACAAATGAATCTCTGTATTAAAAAGATGGCAGTTACAGTGATGTGTAACGAAAACAGTGAACTGAAAGTGAACTGTAAGATGTCCACCTGGTTGCCAAATGATAAAAAGCAGTTTGCTTAGATGCAGTGAATTAAAAGTTACTTGTAAGTACCCTTCCATTTCGTAAAAAAACGTTAAATAACTGTTTTTAAATCTATAAACTAGATATGAAACCATAACCTATATGTAAAAAGGAGAAATCATGTAATATTTCAGAACACCCACTGAAGATGCCTTGTAAAAAAGGCGAAACGCGTCTGGGTGCATAAATAAAAATTTCGCTGTGCAGCATGCAAAAGGCATTTTCTTTGAAACAACTGCAATTTATATACAGCTGCTGCGAAAATGGTCACTACAAGAAACGTGTTAAGCTAAAGATACTGGCCTGGGCGAGCTTTGATAACATCAGCTTTGTAGTGCTAAGGCCGAAACACAGCACTCTAGTGACCCAGCTCCGTATGCAGCGATTCTCGCGTATTTGCCGTTTCTGCTTCGCAAAATTACAAATGATGTTACTGTTTGTTGATTATTATTTACGCTTGATACTAAAAGAATACTACTCTCAGTAATATTATCTTTAAATTACTTCAAACCTTTGGCCTCAAAAGAGTTTGATTAATACATTTTAGCAACAGATTGTATTGTTTCGATATTTTATGCGAAGCAAAGGCGTGACACTCACTCACAATGTCACTCGTAAATACATGTTTTGTATTCCACTACTGCGTTTTGATTATCAAATAGTGTTGTTCAATCTCGCCATTAAATTTCTTGACACACGCTGTTATTCGCAAACAATGTTTAGTACCTGACTAAAATACGTTTTCAGTCAATCATTGTGCTTCAAATTCAGTCTCAGTCTCTTTCTCTCTGTCACACACACACACACACACACACACACACACACACACAGAGAGAGAGAGAGAGAGAGAGAGAGAGAGAGAGAGAGAGAGAGAGAGTTACATAACAGGACAACAGAGCAAAAAAGTTAGTCATTCATATATATATATATCAATGTTATTTTGTTTTACGTCTCACTATAACATATTTAATGTGAAACATTGTCCTTCACATTCTGTCTCACCACTAAATTCCAAATACTAAACGAAGTATCCTCAGAAACTGTACAAGTTAAACATACAAGACTTAAAGTGGAATATTCTGTCTTTCCTTAACAGACACGTCACCAAAATTTGAGTTTAAAACTTACTGTAAAGGACAAGGTGAAATAAATTTCTATTTTTCAAGAAATGTATTTAGCATTTGTAAATTAATTTATTGAAAAACTACACATTCCAAGATTTTTAAATTAGTACAATACATTTAAACCTCATGATTTTTAAAGTCGTATAATACATTATTTACAACTGTCATTGACTCTTTCCACTCTGTGTGTTCAACATTAACTGGCTAGTTACAGAATTCAGTTTGTGATGCAAAGTATGGTGACTGTTTTAGAAAACTGTATTTAGTTTGCCACATATTAATTAACAGTAGACACTTCTCCATTGATACAGTGAGTTAACAAATTAAAAAAATTCTACACAAAAATATTCTATGTTGTCCTCAGTTTCTTTAAGTGTTATCCACATTTATTACTGCTTACAGAATCACTGACATTTTTAGTGAGACTGCTTATTATTACTTTACAGGATCGGAGGTTAATATTTCGCAGTATGTCCTTCAAAATTCCCTGACATTTGTAAACATCACGTAAGTCAACCTCAGTAGGATCACAGCTTTCCAGCTTTAAGCAACATATTTTGTGCAAGACAAAGTTGTTGTGAATCACCAATGAAACTACCCGAATACAAATCCAGAATTCCTTTCAGCATGAACCAAGCAAGGCCAGTCACCGTAACAGTACGAGTATCAGAGGGAATTGTTGACTTTCCGCCGTCATATTATGATATTTCCATTTCATTAGCAGATAGCACCCAAGAGGTGCAAATCTCAGTTTTATAGGAAAAGCTCCTTCTTTACAACGTAACCAGAAATGTACATCAGCAGTGGCAGGAAATTTTTGGTATCTGTGACACTTCAAAACTCTTCCGTAACACTGCCGAATATTTGTTAACAATCACATTTATCGAAGCAATGTACGCAGGGGGATATTTTTATTCAAAGAATTTAGTAGTACAATATCGTTGAATCTTAATTTCTTTTCACTCTCAAGTTTCTGAATGTAGCTCACATAATAATTTGCCCCACTCATTTGGCGGTAACTGCTAAATCTACCTTCTAGACTGTCGTTCTGAAACTTACTCGGTAATGTATAATCGGGCTTATAATGCTCAAATACATATGTAATCAGCAGTAAAAACCACTCAAGAGTACTGATTAGCCGAGAGAAGTGTCGCAGTGTTTGCACACTGGATCCGCATTAGGGAAGATGACCGTTCAAACCTGCATCTGGCCATCCTGATTTAGGTTTTCTGTGATTTCCCTAAGTAGCTTCAGGCAAATGCCAGGATGGTTCCTTAAAAAAAATAAAACAGGCACGGCCGACTTCTTCCCCCATCCTTCCCTAATCTGATGAGACCGATCTCCTTGCTGTTTGGTCCCCTCCCCAACTCAACCAACCAACCGATATTGATTAGTGATTAGTGCCTGAAAAGTTTGAAAGCTCAAAGTACGGGATTTATGAACAATCTACCTCCAATTTTTAACCATAAGGACATTTTTCTTAAAAAACCTAACTGTGAAAACCTGTTTACTCTAATAGGCTGCATATATTTATCATTAAACCTTCACCTTCATACGTACCTTTCACATTAACAATGTGCCACCAGTTACACTGCAAAGTCTGTCTCTCTTGAAGCTAGGACCTTCGAATCAGCAACATTTCTATCATCAAAAATCTGGAGCACGAGGTTAACATTTTGCTTCTGAATACTGGAAGGAAGTAAGGCCTTAAATGATAACTATTTCACCAACGAACCTTTTTTTTTCTTTTTGCACATCAATTCTAAATACTTGAAGTCTGTAGTAACTACAACTTCAAAATTGTCAAAATCTGGAAATTTCAAGACTATCAGGTTTAGTAATCAATTTATTGTGGATATATTTCAGTATATGTTCTGTGTCAAAAATTAGGAACAACTTTCTAGTACTGCCATTAGGATGTTGAATACAAGGCTGCAAAATACCACTAGGGGTAAGTAACTCAAACTTTTCGAATTGCTGCATTATTATCTGAAATTAAAGCCAACACAGCAAACCCAACTTTTTCTACTTCAGTAATTATATGAAATAACTAATAACATATCTCTTCGCTTTTGAGCAGTTAAATTATTAACTGGTATGATAGTCACAACATCTTTAATTATGAAAATACACTGCATATCATGAAAACCTGAGCTGTTTTGGCAAGATCATTGCTACTAGTTCTACTGCCGCCATGAATTGTACCTCCTTTAAAGATCAAATGAGGCTCCATGTAAATTTCATCAAGGAACATGA
This sequence comes from Schistocerca cancellata, assembly GCF_023864275.1. NCBI lineage: Eukaryota > Metazoa > Arthropoda > Insecta > Orthoptera > Acrididae > Schistocerca > Schistocerca cancellata. The sequence continues at coordinate 927,529,437 of NC_064627.1, read as the reverse complement.
TCTTTCAAAAATGTTTTCTTAACTTTCAAATGCTCTACACTGCCATCTAAATTTGCCCTATTTAATCTGAGAAGTTACTTTCTGACTGTGCATGGCTGTGGCAAATATAGGCAACCACTGTAGTGCAGCTTACGGAAATTCTGGAAAAATTTGACATCAAAACCCTTGGAATACAAGAGACGCGTTTCTTGGACGAAAATCACTTCAACACGGAAAACTACGGAATATACAAGGAAAATCTGCTACAACAAGAGGAACACCGACAATGTTTGGCACAGGATTTGCGGTTGACAAATCAGTCATTCACAAAATCCTAGATTTCAGTTCAATATCAGTAATAATCCCTAAAATAACCTCCAAATCAGGAAACAGAAAATACACAACCATCAATGCACATGCACCAACAGAAAGAACCCACAAGAAGTCAAAGACTTTTCGAAAGACATGGAAGAAATAACAAATGAAATACCAGAAACGCATGTTAAAATTGTATTAGGAGACTTCAGTGCAGAACTAGGCAAGGAGAAGAAGTACAAGCAAATCACAGGCCCATACACAGCACAAAAACGCACCAACAAGGATGGGGAAGTTCTCATACTTTACTGCCAAAATATTAGCTTAAAAATTATGTCAACGCAATTTCCAATGCAAGCGAAAACGAAGACTCACAACATGGAAAACGGCCAAAAACGTATGGGGAGAATGTCAAATAGATCTTGTAGCCCTCAAAAGCAAAAATAAAAACGAAATTCTGAATGTGAGAACACACAAAGGATTCTTTGAGTCCGACCATCACTTGCTGCAATTAAAAAATAGATCAATCCCAAGAAACAGAAATACAACAAAGAAAAAAGTTAAAAGACCGGGCCTATAATTCTTGAAGATAAACAATGACAAAATTATTGAAGAAAGTAATCAAAGTTCAACAGGAAATTGGCCAGATCTCGCGAAGACAATTCAGAATGCAATGCGTTGGGGTCAATCGCCTAGGAAACGAAAACACAGATGGTGGAACGCAACTTGTGATCAGGCCATTGAACGTAGAATCCAGGCCGGGAAGAAGTTTAGCAGCAGCAGAACAAGAGAGACATGGCAAGATTTCCACAAAGTCCAGAAACAATCCTCGAAAGATATTAGAAGAGTGAAAAGGACATACAACAAAAACAGACAATGAGATCGAGACAGACTTCAAGAGGAATAACACGAAAAATTTCTACAAAATTTTCAGGGAAAATATAAAGGGTTATCAGCCTCCAAATTTTTATTTCAAAAGAACAGCGGGATCTCTGGAAACAACTACGAAAGAAAACTGCTAAATTCTTAAAGATTATATTGGTTAGCTCCTCAACTGCGAGAAGCCTAAAGAAAAATTACTCTTCAAGGAAACAGTACCAAATCCAGATTCAAAGCCGCCTTCCACAACAGAGGTAGAATAGATTATAAAACTAAAAATCAAAAGAGACCCAGGAGAAGACGGCATTATTTCCGAGTTCTGAAAACCCAAAGACCAAACCATCACAAGGAAAATCCGTGAAAATTGTTACAGAAATATGGAATCAGAGAAATTCCATGGGAATGGAAATGTGCGTTGATTCACTCGCTCCAGCAAAAAGGGCGACAAGACAGAGCGTAATAACTACAGAGATATCTCATTATTACCAGTCACCTACGAAATTCTCTCCATGGCATTACTCAACAGACTAGAACCACAAGCTGGTACAAAGATAGGTGAATACAAAGCAGGTTTCAGAAAAGGAGGGTCCTTTTTTTTTTTGGTTGTGGTTTTAGGGCGCAAAACTGCTACGGTCATTAGCGCCCGGTCCGGGACTTAAGAAACAGTAAAAAATCTAAAATAGAAACCAGCAGCAGTGGGAACGAAAGGCATAAAATTGGAGAAACTAAAAGCAAAAGGAAGGCTTAAAAATCCACTACAGAAAGGGGTTGGTTATCCCAAAAAAAAAAAAAACTTCAAATGACTGACGTCATTTCACTGGCACGAATGAACTCTAGAACGCGATCGGCCGATCGCGTGTCATCTGCTAAAACTGACGATATATCAGGCGACAGCTGTAGACGGGCGCGTAACGGAGTAAAATAGGGGCACTCAATTAAAAGGTGTCTTACCGTCCACAACTGAGAGCAGTGGGGACAGAGTGGGGGAGGATCGCCGCTTAAAAGATGTCGATGGCTAAAAACACAGTGCCCTATCCGGAGTCTAGTTAAAATTACCTCCTCCCGACGACGCGTTCGGGAGGAAGAGGTCCAAGCACAAGGAAGAGTTTTTACGTCCCGCAATTTATTTTGGGGAAGTGTCGACCAGTGCGCGTGCCATAAATGAACAACATGACGACATAAGACGCTCCGTAGCTCGGCGACGGGAATCGATGGAATAGCTGGCCGAAGAAGAGAGACTGCAGCCTTGGCTGCAATATCGGCCGCCTCATTTCCGCAGATACCAACGCCAGAGGAACGCCACCGAGACGCCCCCCAGGTGGAGCAAGCGCAGACAGTCCTGAATCCGGTGGACCAGAGGGTGCACAGGGTAAAGAGCTTGGAGACTGAGGAGAGAGCTGAGAGAATCGGAGCAGATAACGTACTGTATCCGCTGATGGCGGCGGATGTAGTGGACAGCCTGGAGAACAGCGTAAAGCTCCGCAGTATAAACCGAACACTGGTCGGGAAGCCGAAAGCGATTTGGGGTGTCGCCAACAATATAGGCACTCCCTACACCTAACGAAGTTTTCGAGCCGTCGGTGTAAATAAATGTGGCGTCCGTCATTTGTGCACAGAGAGCAGCAAATGCCCGACGATAAACAAGTGTAGGGGTACCATCCTTGGGAAACTGACGAAGGTCACGGAGCAGGCACATCGGGGACGGAGCCAAGGCGGTGCTGTACCCCAAGTTGTCAAGAAGGTTTTAGGAAAGCGGAAGGAAAGAGAATGGAGCAGTTGACGGAAGCGGACTCCCGGGGGTAGTAGGGAGGAGGAGCGGCCTGCATACCCTACATCAAAGGAGGCGTCGAAAAAAAGGTCATGGGCTGGATTAGCAGGCATGGAAGACAGATGGCTAGCATAACGACTCAGGAGGACTGCTCGCCGATTGGACAGCGGAGGTTCAGCAGTCTCAGCATAAAGGCTTTCCACAGGGCTAGTGTAAAAAGCTCCAGACACTAAACGTAATCCACAGTGGTGGATAGAGTCGAGACGCCGAAGAATAGACGGCCGAGCAGAGGAGTAGACTATGCTTCCACAATCCAATTTCGAGCGCACTAAGGCGCGATAGAGGCGGAGAAGGACCACTCGGTACGCTCCCCAGGAGGTACCATTCAGGACACGGAGGGTGTTAAGCGATCGCAGACAGCGAGCCGAAAGATAGGAAACGTGGGAGGACCAGCATAGTTTTCTGTCAAACATAAGACCCAAGAATTTAGCGACGTCTGAAAACGGAAGGTTGACAGGACCTAGATGTAAGGAGGGCGGAAGAAACTCCTTACGTCGCCAAAAATTGACACAAACGGTCTTACTGGGTGAGAAACGGAAGCCGGTTTCGATGCTCCACGAGTGGAGGCGATCGTGACATCTTTGAAGACGTCGTTCAAGAAGGCTGGTCCGTTGAGAGCTGTAGTAGATCGCAAAATCGTCCACAAAGAGGGAGCCCGAGACATCAGGAAGGAGACAATCCATAATTGGATTGATGGCAATGGCAAACAGTACAACACTCAGCACGGAGCCCTGGGGTACCCCGTTTTCTTGGGAGAAAGTACGGGAGAGAGTAGTGTTCACCCGCACCCTAAATGTGCGCTCTGCCATAAATTCGCGAAGAAAAAGGGGCAGCCGACCTCGAAAGCCCCAAGAGAACAGTGTGCGGAGGATGCCCGTCCTCCAACAGGTATCGTATGCTCTCTCCAGATCAAAAAATATTGATACTGTTTGGCGTTTCCGGAGAAAATTGTTCAAGATATAAGTGGAGAGAGCAACAAGATGGTCAACGGCAGAACGATGCTTTCGGAATCCGCATTGGGCAGGAGTTAAAAGACTGCGGGACTCCAGCCACCACGCTAGACGGTAATTCACCATACGCTCCAAAACCTTACAGACACTACTCGTGAGAGAAATGGGGCGATAGCTAGAGGGGAGATGTTTGTCCTTTCCAGGTTGCGGAACGGGAACGACGATAGCTTCCCGCCATCGTCTGGGAAAAGTACTGTCGGTCCAAATTCGATTATAAAGGCGAAGGAGGTAATGCAGACTATGGGTTGATAAATGCAGCAACATTTGGACGTGGATACCATCCGGTCCTGGGGCGGAGGAGCGAGAGGAAGAGAGGGCATGTTGGAGTTCCCGCATGGAGAAAACAGTATTATAGCTTTCGCGATTTTGAGAGGAGAAAGCAAGAGGTCGCACTTCCGCTGCACGTTTCTTCGGGAGAAACGCTGGCGGGTAATTGGAAGAGCTCGAAATCTCAGCAAAGTGCTGACCCAACGAGTTAGAAATTGCGACGGGGTCCACGAATGTATCATGCGCGACAGTGAGCCCAGAGACTGGGGAGAAACTAGGCGCGCCTGAGAACCGTCGAAGCCGACTCCAAACTTCCGAGGAGGAAGTGAAGGTGTTAAATGAGCTAATAAAGAATTTCCAGCTTGCCTTCTTGCTATCGCGGATGACGCGACGGCATCGCGCTCGGAACTGCTTATAGCGGATACAGTTGGCCAAAGTAGGATGGTGGCGGAAAACGCGGAGAGCACGTCGCCGCTCACGTATTGCATCACGGCATGCCTCGTTCCACCAAGGAACTGGGGGGCGCCGGGGCAATTCGGAGGTGCGTGGTATTGAATGTTCCGCAGCCGTAAGAATAACGTCGGTAATATGTGTGACCTCATCGTCGACGCTGGGAAAGTGACCATCATCGAATGTCGCTAGAGACGAAAAAAGTGTCCAATCAGCTTGGGCAAACTTCCATCGTCGCGGGCGCATGTCTGGCAGTTGAGGCTGCAGTCGAAGGACACATGGAATGTGGTCACTCGAGTGTGTATCATCAAGGGCGAACCATTCAAAGCGCCGAGCTAGCGGAACAGTACCGACCGCAAGGTCAAAATGAGATAAATGTGTCGTGGAGGCAGATAAAAATGTAGGGATCCCAGTGTTGAGGCAAACTAGATCCGCTTGGTGGAAGACGTCTAGCAATAGTGAGCCACGTGGACAAGGATGTGGAGATCCCCAAAGCAGGTGGTGGGCATTGAAGTCCCCAACCAACAAATAGGGGGGTGGAAGCTGACCAAGAAGATGAAGGAGATCAGCTCGTGCCATTGGTGTGGACGATGGAATGTATACAGTACAAAGAGAGAACGTGTATCCGGAAAGGGAAAGACGGACGGCGACAGCTTGGAAGGAAGTGTTTAAGGGGATTGGGTGATAATGGAGAGTATCATGGAGAAGAATCATGAGTCCTCCATGGGCTGGAGTGCCTTCAACAGAGGGGAGATCATATCGGACGGACTGAAAATGAGGGAGAACAAAGCGGTCATGGGGACGCAGCTTTGTTTCCTGAAGACAGAAGATGACCGGCGAGTAGGATCGTAAGAGGATCGACAATTCATCCCTATTGGCTCGAATGCCGCGGATATTCCAGTGGATAATGGACATGGGGTGAACAGAAAATGGAGGAATGTGACCAAAGTTGCTGTCAACTCAAAGACTGCTCGGAGCTAGCGACCGACAGCATGGAATGGCATTCAGCCGAAGGCAGAAGATCCTGATCCATAGGTTGGTCAGGAGCAGCTCCTGCCACCAGCGATCGGCCGGTTGACCGGCCACCAGCAGTGCGCCTCGGCGATACAGAAGACGGCCGAGGGCGATTTCCGCCAGGTGGTGCTGTAGATGGGACACGCCTTGGCGGAGGAGAGGAACTGGGTTTCTTTGTAGCCTTCTTAGAAGTATGATGTTTAGATGAAGGAGGAACCGATGGTTGGGAAGTTGCAGTACGTAAAAACTCTTCACGAGTATGCTCTTTTTTGGAAGGCTTGGTGTCTGACTTTTGGGCTCGAGATTTAACAGAACCCGATGAAGGGTGAGCCATAGAGTGGGCAGGCGAAAGTGGTGAGGTTGAACGAGCGATCTTTGCGCTGGCCGATCTGACGACCGTGGCACTAAAGGTGAGGTCGCAAGTCTGCGTGGCCGCCTCCTTTGTTGGCCGAGGAGAAGCAAGGACAGTGCTGTATTTTCCTGTCTGAGGCACGGTGGGCTGGCGACTGGCGAATAATTTTCGAGCAGCAAAGGTCGACACCTTTTCCTTCACTCTTATTTCCTGGATGAGCTTTTCGTCCTTAAAAACGGGGCAATCTCGAGAGGAAGCAGCGTGGTCACCCATACAGTTGATGCAGCGAGGGGATGGAGGTGGACAAGCACCCTCATTGGCATCCTTGCCACACGTAACACATTTGGCCGGATTGGAACAGGACTGGCTGGTGTGATTGAACCGCTGACACCGATAGCAACGCGTAGGGTTTGGGACATAAGGGCGAACGGAAATTATCTCATAGCCTGCTTTGATTTTCGATGGGAGTTGAACTTTGTCAAATGTCAAGAAGACAGTGCGGGTTGGAATGATGTTCGTGTCAACCCTTTTCATCACTCTATGAACAGCCGTTACGCCCTGGTCAGACAGGTAGTGCTGAATTTCTTCGTCAGACAATCCATCGAGGGAGCGTGTATAAACGACTCCACGCGAGGAATTTAAGGTACGGTGCGGTTCCACCCGGACAGGGAAGGTGTGGAGCAGAGAAGTACGCAGCAATTTTTGTGCCTGGAGGGCACTGACTGTTCCTAACAACAGGGTGCCATTCCGTAATCTGGAACAAGACCTTACAGGACCTGCAATTGCGTCGACACCTTTCTGAATAATGAAAGGGTTGACCGTGGAGAAGTCGTGACCTTCGTCAGACCGAGAAACAACAAGGAACTGTGGCAACGATGGAAGAACTGTCTGTGGCTGAGACTCAGTGAACTTACGTTTGTGAGCAGACATAGTGGAAGGTGAGGAAACCATTACGGAAGAATCCCACATGATTACCAGCGTCTCCGATGGCGCGCTCCTCCCTTGTGGGGGCCCTCACTGAGGGCACTCCCGCCTTAGGTGATTGTTCACACCTCAGGTCACACCTCCCGACAAACGGACGGTGGGACCAATCGGCACTTTCGGAAGGTATCAGCTCAGGTAATCACCCCTCCCTGGGCCTGGCCGTTACCAGGGGGTACGTACGTGTCCTACCTGTCTACCCGGGGCGGGGAATCACGCGTTACCCCGTCACCGGCTACGCATGGAAGTGCGTGGGTCGGCCTTCAGACACGCACAGGGAGGAAAAAAGAGAAAGGGAAAGGAAAGAAGAGGGGTCTCAAACGCCGCAGCGGAGAAAAGTGCAGAGAGAAGCGGGAAGGAAAAGAGAATGACAGAGGAAGGACGAAGACTTGCAAGTATAGAAAGCAAGGAATTTGTAACAGTTTAGAGCGTCCGTCTCCGGACGTAGGCACAAACCATACTCCCAGAGGGGGAGAAAGGGAAGGAAAGAGCAAGAGGTGAGGGGAGGAGGGGCGAAGATGGGGGATGGGGAAGGATACGGAAAGGGAAGGTATGCAGCCCGGAAAGGAAGGAAGGCCACATTAGCTCGAGGTCCCGTGCTCGCTACGCACGTATCCACAAAAGAGTTGTGGACCAACTGGGGGGAAGGAGGGTCCTGTATTGAACAAATTTGAAACCTGCTAACGCTCCTGAAGGTCAGACAGACGAACAACACTTTAGTCATATTTGTGGAATTTATGAAGCCCTATGAGTCCACAGACAGGCAGATTCTCTTTGACACATTAGAATAATATGGAACAGACAGAAAAACTAGGACACTCGTACAACAGACTCTTACAGACACCACGTCCAAAATAAAATTTAGGAAAAATCTTAGACCCATACAAGATACTGGCAGGGGTCAGGAGATGGTGTCTCACCGCTTTTATTCAACATTGTCTTTGACAAAATAGTCAAACGATGAGAAGAAAATGTAAAAGGAATTCAGTTAGAAAGAACATGTGCATACAAGGCGATCATAAAATGTGTGGCATTTGCAGATGACCTTGCAATACTCAGGAACAATTGACAAGAAGCACTGGAATACTTCATTAAGTCAAGCCTCTGCGAAAACACGTCTACACATATCATGTGAGAAGAAGCAATACGTGGAAAGAAAGAACATCAAGGAAGCTATATACACAAAATACGGAAAGATTAACAGAGCGGAAAAAATCAAATATTTTGCGAAATATAGACAAATGCCAGGATCAAACAAGGCACCCAACATGCAAAGAACAGAAAAACTTCAGAAAGCATTCGAACTGACATGGACACACTACAATAGAAGAAATATTTCAAGACAGGCTAAACTCAGGGACTACAATACAGCTGTACTACCAGAAGCACTCTATGCATAGAAACGACCACAACTAGAGCATCAGGCTTCACAGAGACAGAAAGAATAGAACGTAAAACCGTTACAAAATTTTTTGGAGAAGTTCACAGAGATGGTATATGGATGAAGAGCTCATCCAAAGAATTAAATGAATACACAGACAGGCTCACAGATACGCTCAGGTAACGCCGACTAACATTCTATGGACACAGACATAGAATGAACAACTAGACTCACCAAAAAATAGAAGACCTAAAACAAGCAGCGATCTGTATTGAAATGATAAATGAAAGAGACAAAGTCATAAACAAAATTATGAACACGAAATTTGAAATAAAAGATAGGAAGAAAACAGGCGAAATATGAACAGAGAAAAGGAAACAGGAACGCAGCCAAAGAATGAAGAGGTTTGGGGAAGCGAAAAAGAAGGGAACAAGAAAAAAAGAATAATCATGTAACATTCCAATTAATCACTGTCCTTGAGGCAAAAATGTGAGATAAATATACAGGGTGACAATGATTGAATTATACGAAAAAAACGTAAATTAGTGAGCACACACTTTAATCAACATGTAAACGTCGCTACAGATATTCGGATTTAGGTTATGACACGTTCATTGGCGATGATGACGCATAGCGAAATTCTGCATGACCCGCTGAAGTGTCGGAATATCGATGCTGTCGATGACCTCCTGAATGTTTTCAGCTTAACAGTGGTTTTGGGGTTATTGCTGTACACGTTGTCTTTAATATAGCCCCACAAAAAGGAGTCGCATGCGTTCAGATCCGGAGAATATGCAGGTCGATCGAGGCACATGCCAGTCGCCTCTGAGTACCCCAGAGCCAGAATGTGGTCCCCAGAGTGCTCCTCCAGGACATCACTCTCCTGCTTCAATGGTGTCGAGCTCCGTCTGGCATGAACTATATCTTGGCGCAATCATGGTCACTTTGGATAATGGGGTTGAAATCATCCAAAATATTCATGTAGCGTTCGGTAGTCACTGTGCCATCAAACATCGCACCGATTCTTTCGTGACTGGATATTGCACGCCAGTCATCCATTTGGGGTGAAGAGATTTCTCCATCGCGATATGCGGATTCTCATTCCCCCAAATGCGCCAATTTTGCTTATTGACGAACCTATCCAAACGAAAGTGGGCTTTGTCACTAAACCAAACCATGTATGCCCATACTAATTACCATCATGCCCCGCGGACAAAAGCGCAGTTTGAACGTCCTAACGCAGACCGTTCAGAAAATATGACGATTTTACTTCATATAGTTCTATAACTGTCACCCTGTGTGCATGTATATACGAAATGGCACAGCAGACAGCTCTCACTGAACACGCAGTTTTGGTGCTGACTTGTAAACGAAAATGACCACACGAAATAGACGAGAGTCAGTACGGGAATAAAACGGCAGGCGGCTGCAGTAGACTCACTTGTCTCGAGTAGTCAATTGAGACAAGAATTGCGGTCGAGTACAAGGTGCTTTGTGGTTTGGTCTCATTATTGAACGATTGAAATTAGCATTCGTTCCCACAATCTTCTCAGGCATTGATGTTAATGAGATTTTTGTTACCTTGTTTGACTTCTCTCACAAAGATGTAATAGCATTAGGTATAACCAGGCATGACTGATTATAAAAAAAGACTGTGGTGTCATTCTATTTAGTAATGACATAAGAATGAGAACGTTCGAACTGTGCATTAGTCAACTGGGGCTCTCCTCTGCCTCTTAGAAATGGATTCGCCCAACGCAAAGCTGAAAATGCGTTGCTGCACGGGCGCCACGTAATTTTGCGCAAGCTCCACCACAGCAGTAATAAGTCGAAAGTTTCCCCGATGTTTTATCAGTTATATCACAATCAGTGACGTTGGGCACACGAAACTTCATGACAACTATCTGACAGAAGGCCAGGATTTGAGGACCCTTATGAACATACTGAACTAGGTGGCGCAGTGGTTAGTAATAGGTTTCGCGTCTGGGAGGGGTGGTGCTTAAATCGCCGTCCAGCTACCCTGATTTACGTTTACCTAAATCACATTAGGCTTGATTTCTCCGAAAAGGCAGCAGCCGATTTCTCGTTCCATCTTCGTCAAGCCCGAGAGTGTGCTTCATTTTCAATGGCACATTGACTATAAACTTACTTCCCTAGTATCACTCACTCGTTTCTCTGGGTTCAGTCACAGTGACAGAAACCTCATCTATAATGATAAGCTATTGTGTCTGAACTTTTATAGTTTTGGACGTGTGACTGCTGTGTACAAGATCTACTCGAATTCTCGATCGAACTGAATAACAGTGCTTGCTAAGAAACTTCTCCGTGACGATCAATGTGGCTACAATATTTATACCATTACTAGACTCAAAAATGAAACCCATATTGCTTTTGTACATTTTTGGAAGGCGAGTTAATTAAATTATACGCCATAATGAGTGACAGTGGTACCAACCACACTACATAACCACAATCGAAAGCTTATGTCATGAAGTGCAACCAATAATAAATACAGGGGAGAAAAATAAAAATGAGAAAAAAACAATGAAGGAATGAGACAACCGTTTTACCATTTGTGTTGACGATGTCCTTAAAACCTGAAAATCAGAGAGTTATCCAGAAATTAAATTAGATAAATATATCCATCCAACTGCACTACTGTTCGTAGATGACAAATTAATAACAATTTCAGAAAGTAAAGATGAGCTCCAGCTCCAGTACGTCTGCTAGATAAAATACGGACACAACAAAATCCCAAAATCTATTGGAAGTTATATCTTCTCAAAGTAAATAACCAGAATGATCGAAAATTTTAATTAAATACCGCGTATTTGAACAGGTGTCACATTTTACGTGGACTGCTACACATGTGATAATGATATAGATGAAAAACTGTTCACCTTTCTAGCAAAATGTGGAACACTACAGATAACACTAATCACAAATTCAAAAAAAGAAACAAAAGCCAAATTTTACAGAACTATGTCGACACTATTAATGATGTTATGGAAGCAACAATTAGCTAAATAAAAAAAAAGATGATAGCGAAGTAAAAGGCAGCAGCGAGAAGATTCTTGGGACAAGTGAATGTCAGTACAAGAACATCTACTTCGAAATTAAAACGTTCGTAATGATTTGAGTACGGATGTACGAGGAAATAAAATGTGAACAGAACAAGAGATTAAAGACAATCGAAGAAAATCCAGATCTGCAGTGTGAAAGGAGGCAGGGACATAGGGCAACCAAGGAACCGGTGGACATAAACTTTGTGAAGATAGAACGAACAAAAGCTTAATGCCAAGATGTAAGACAACCGCAGCTACTTCATCTCTTCACACAGAGTGGAGTCTCAACTTTTAGCCACAAAAATGTTTCTTTTTAGCTGACGAAGTTATTGCATGTTGTGGGTTGGCAGGAGAGCCAACACCGGGTACTAGAGGAAGCCGAAAGGCACGCGTTTTAGCTCACGCAGGCTGGCGTGAGGTCTGGAACAGGACAAGGAAATTAGACTTTAGAAAAACGGACGTAGCTGGTGGAATACTTAACTTTTTAATCCATAAATGATGAGCGTCGCTCTTGACGGTACATGTTTTACAGTATCAATAGTAACTGGTAATGGCGCCTTGCTAGGTCGTAGCAAATGACGTAGCTGAAGGCTATGCTAACTATCGTCTCGGCAACTGAGAGCGTATTTTGTCAGTGAACCATCGCTAGCAAAGTCGGCTGTACAACTGGGGCGAGTGCTAGGAAGTCTCTCTAGACCTGCCGTGTGGCGGCGCTCGGTCTGCAATCACTGATAGTGGCGACACGCGGGTCCGACGTATACTAACGGACCGCGGCCGATTTAAAGGCTACCATCTAGCAAGTGTGGTGTCTGGCGGTGACACCACATTGCATATGAAACTAAATCAAACCGAATGGGAAAAATACTTATCGAAGTTAAATACATCTTGATTTAAGAATGAATCATTCTTCGAGCTGTTAATTTATACTCCATGGAAGATATAGGATGAAAACATGCGGAAGAAATAGACGTCAACAGTGTAATGGATAAACGTCGGGCAAGGCCCGTTGCACTGAGGAAATAAGGCCGATCCCCTCCCCCCCCCTGCTCCCCCCCCCCTGCTCCGCCCCCCCCCCTGCTCCGCCGCCCCATATAAATTGTAGAAATGGCATTATGTAACACCTCAAGCTGTTGTGTAATTTATTCTATACTGTACATAATAAATGGACGCACTGGAACAGACATTCAATTGACCTTACTCATACAGCACCGAAAATTCACAGTGACGACAAGTAGGTAGCTAATGTTACCCCATGCTTTATGTCCCATCCCAATATCAAATTGTTAACCCTTTGAAGCGGCTATTCAGTAATATCACAGTCTAATGTAATGTATGAAACTGTAGTAGCATGTTAAGGCTGGCTGGTCGTGGAGGTCAGTACTGTTTCGATTCGATTTCAAATGGTTCCCAGTCGATTCTGTTAGCCAGTCTCCATGTTTCTGGTACTGGTAGGCTGAATAATCGTTTCCGCAACAGTTAAGCTTTACACAAACGAATAAGAAGAAACAAGTCTGCATCATGATACTAATATGAAAACTAATTTCAACTCACACGTAACCACACGTACGTTTAATCAACCTTTAGTCATCCTGCTTAGGAAAAACCTGCACAGAGCCGAGCGACGTGGCGCAGTGGTTAGCACACTGGGCTCGCGTTCTGGAGGACGACGGTACAAATCCGCGTCCGGCAATCCTGATTTAGGTTTTCCGTGATTTCCCTGAATCACTTCAGGCAAATGTCGGTATGGTTCCCTAGAAAGGGCACAGCCGACTTCGTTCCCGACCCTTCCCTAATCCGATGGGACCGAGGACCTCGCTGTTTGGTCCCCTCCCCTCCCTCCCTCCCCCGTCCCCTCCCCGCCCCCACAAATCAACCTACCAACCCGCACATGACATTTCAAATATAATTCTGAAGAATTTTTCTAACGTTGTAAGTGATGTCCTTAGAGATACAGGGAATTTTTTCAGACCGATTAAAATATGTCATTGTAAAGCCTCTTTATAGGAAATGTGAAACGAAAGATTTAAATATTTGTTGACCATTTTCCTAACTGACATATTTTTCCAAAGAATCCTAAAAATAATTAACTTTAGAGCAGTATCAATTTAAACAATTTTCTTAGCACATCTAGAGGGGCTGTTCAATTGAGAATACTATTTATACATTTACTCACCAAATACTAGCCTTAAATAACACAATATCACCAGTTTTATTTTATTTAAATAACGAATTTTTTTTAGATCTGAAACTTCCTGGCAGATTAAAACTGTGTGCCGGACCGAGACTCGAACTCGGGACCTTCTGTGAGGAGAGCTTCTGTGAAGTTTGGAAGGTAGGAGACGAGGTACTGGCAGAATTAAAGCTGTGAGGACGGGGCGTGAGTCGTGTTTGGGTAGCTCAGTCGGTAGAGCACTTGCCCGCGAAAGGCAAAGGTCCCGAGTTCGAGTCTCGGTCCGGCACACAGTTTTAATCTGCCAGGCAGTTTCATATCAGCGCACACTACGCTGTAGAGGGAAAATTTCATTCTATTTGAGATCTGTCCACAGTATCTGACTGTGTAGATCATGTTGCTCTCCCAGAAAAACTTAAGTTTTATGGAACTTATTGATTTACAAACAACTGGTTTGAGCCATGCTAAAAAACAAAATACGAAAAGTTATGTTGAATAATAATTCATAGAATGTTGGAGGAGAAAAATTTTAGTAACTGGAGGGAAAAAAAAGATCATGAAGGGAGGCACACAGGGTTCAATTTTGGAATTTTGGATTCACTTCTATCCACTTAACGTTCATCATGGCAGAATTAATACTTTTTGGCAACGATACTAGTGTTATACAAAATATAATCAGAGAGAAAGCAACAGAAGAAATTGTTAATGATGTTTCTCATAGAATTATTAAGCATTTATCATGAAATTCGTCTTCTGCAATTTAATGTTCATTTTGCTTTTATACAAACATATTTCATCTATTCATACTAGGTATCATCAGTAGTCTATAATATAAAGAAAATTATTTAAAATAAATATATTGTTAGGAGAATTGTAGTATTTTCTGCCAGCACATTTAAATAATCTCACTATATACAATTACGGGGTTGTGATTTATCACTTACTTCCATTTTCTGCTATTTCATGTGTCCATTAGTTCTTCTGCAGGCACTAGGCGCACATAGTTATATACACTGTAAATCATTTACATTTCAGTCTTCAGTATAAACGATTTGTAAGAAACTTAGGTCCATTCTTGAATAAGCTCCGTGGTGACTGGTTTGCACGCAGCCCTTTAAAATGTACAAAATGTACGAAATAGCAGTGCCTGTGTTACTAAGAAGTACGATGCAATGTTCTTTTGGACACCCATGCATATACAAAGGAACATACACTGCAGGGACAACAGCTGTCAAGAAATAGAGGAAGTTTAATCGCAATTACGAACATGAACCACTATCGCTTGTTGACTGAAACGAAGACAATCAACATTTGTGCCGGACTGGGACTCGAACCCGGATTTCCAGCTTTACGCAAGTAGTCGACTTAACTGCCCTTTTTTTTGCATTTTGTTCGTTGTTGATCGTTGTGTTTGGTCGTTGCCGACGTCACCTGACATTCGTTCAAGTTAGTATGTTAATCCTTCCACTCAGTTTCTTTTTAATTTTTTTTATAACAGATGCCAACCAGCTCTCTGACCGAACACGCCGAGCTGCCGTGCCGGGCGTTTCGGCTATCTGTGCACAAATTATGGTCAGACCCAAACTTCAATATGTCGTCGTCAGTGTTTCACAACCTGCACTCGTACGTTACGTTTTTTCCCTTTCAGCAAGTACATATTTATTGAGAGTCGACGGACTGGTATTGGCGAATAAATACGAAAGAGCAGTTCCTGTGTTATTAAGAAGTATGATGCAGTATTCCTTCGGACATGCGTGCATGCTTGAGGCACCAACGTATTCTGCCCTACACTGTTGTTGTCGTAATGTTAACTCGATAAGATGTTCTGCTGATTGGAGGTAGCTTTACTCCACACATGCATGCCCGTAACAAATATTTTAGGTGACAAGCCCATGCTTAAGATTCTTGTTGGTTGCTATGGACTGACAAACAATATCATACTTCTGCTTTCGGTGGTAAAGATATTGTTTCTATATTACACCCCGCCACGAATAATGCAAAAGAGGTGATAAACGATTTCATGCTGTTGTTGAAGTGAACAACACTACAAGATGCGATTCTTCAGACCTTCCTGGCAGACATGTTCAGTATATGGGTCTCACATTATGGGAAAATTTCAAAGAAGGATACAATGAACATACCTGCTGGGTTGTATGTGGAGACATGAACCAAAGCATGTCCTCAGCAGTGATAATATGTCAATAACTCGACTCTGCCTTTGAGATAACGACTTTTATGTCAAATCAATTATAGTGGCTTCATATGCAGCCAGAGCTCTTTGTGTCAATCATAATGGAGACTGTCTAGCTTCTAGAAAAGATGCCACAGCACTGAAAGACATTCATGCTACCCAAATCTTACTCTTAAGATTATCCAGCTACAGAAAGAAAATTTACTGGCGTTGGTTTCTTCATATGCTGAGCAACTGTTAAGTAACGACCATGTACACAGATATTACAGAGTCTCTGCATTCAATTGATTTCTGTCTTTTGTACGAAATTCCTTATTCACAGTCTGTAAAAATTTCATTTGTTATGTAATCTTAAGATAAGCACATCGAACAAAAAAATAGTTAGGCCTAACATAGATTCTAGCCTTTCGGCGGAACAAAGAGTTCCTAAGTTACTTCGGGTTTCCCTATCTAGATGAAGCCATCAATTAACCCTTTCAGACACGAATTTTTTTCTGGAGGAAGGAAATTTTTTTAAATACTGTAATGGACTTGGATGATTTTTTAATTATTTTAGAAGCAACATTTATAAAAAGATATTTTACCATTTTAGAAAAAAAAATTTGTACACATTTGTGTACACTGGGTCTCAATCAACACGAATCATAGCAGACAAAACTATTTTCTTTAAATATTACACATAAATTTGAAATCGTTTACACACAGAATACATGCAAAATTCACCATTAATTAAAAATGAAATGAGTCAGGAATTATGTTCATGACACGAAATGAACAGAAGCAATTTTTTTCCTTTGATGTACAAAGATGTACGTTACATTTTTCACATTTTATTCGTGAACGTCCCTTGCATCCCTGAAATTTGCGCTTGGTAGGCAGTGCACCACTTTCATGGAGAGGCAAGTGTTGTGTTCCATCATACTGAATCTCTTCAGGAGGCCTAGTTTCTCTTCGTCGTCTTTGAACAGGTGTATCTGGAGGTGTGGCAGATGGTTGGCCTCGTTTTCCATTCGAGGTATCCATCCCACTTAACACTAGAACATCAGCCAGCTCCATACGGAAGTGTAGGAGATCCATTATTTCCTTCGTTGGTAGACCAACTGCATTGGCATTTTCCCTGTATTCGAGCCAGCTCTGTACCACAGCAAAACCTACAGCATGGAAAATAGCTCTGAGTGTCCATTTCTTTGACTTTATAAAAACTCTGTAGTATGACATCAATTGATCAAAAAGATCAACTCCGCCCATGCCATGGTTGTAGCATTTTACAATCTCTGGTCGATCGAAAGTAACATATTTACTTTCTATTTTGTCCCAGCGCTCAACTTTGTCAATTTCTCCTTTTCCAATAAAATTAGAGCCTAGAACAACTGTTTTGTTGTCAACCCATTTTACCAGTTTTATGTCATCTGCGCTACAAATTTCTTCGGAAAATCCTCTTTCCTTCTTCATTGCCTCCTTATCTGGTATTAGAGGAGGATATCCAAAACGATTAACTGTGACAGTTCCAGCAGCACAAATTTTTTCTTGTTTCAACGCTTGGAAAAGCTTGTATGAAGAAAAGAAATTGTCAAAATATATCTTATGCCCCATTTGGTTTTTTATTCTCTGGGTTAATTGTAGAACTACTGTTGGGCCTTGGCCAAATTCCTTCAACAAAGATGTCTGAAATTCAGTCGGTGCTCCCTGAAAAAGAATAAAATCATAGGCTTGGCCACCCTTACCACATAACATGTACATTTTGATACCCCACAGAGAAGGCTTTCCCTTCACATACTGTTTTACTGACAGCTTCCCTGTAAATGGGATCATTGCCTCATCAGCAGCAAGCTCTTCCTCCACAGATAACTCAAGACATCTGTTACGGATGGCAGTATATATAGGCCGAACTTTATAGAACTTGTCTTTATTGTCTGCTGGTATAGCCATGTTGTTAACAAGATGTAAATTTGTTCTGAGTTGGAAGAATCTATTTCTGGGCATACTGTCCAAGAATAATTGCATTTACGATGTTGTGTGCCAATACATTCTGACTCTGGGAAATTTTAGAGTTCCCATAATTATATGATGCCCAAACAAGATTTGGAGTTCTGCTGGTATAGTTTGTTTGAAATTACTAATTGTTCCACTCTGCAAGGCATATAGGTTTGTCATATCAGCCATAGTACTGAACAGATCATTGGTAATGTACTTCCTGAAATAAGTTGAAGGAGAAAGTATTTCCTGTTCTTCAATACATTGTTCCCATTCGTAATATGATTCCAGTATTGAGAGAGGACGATGACGCCACTTAATGTCCATTTTTCTGACAAAATGTATTTTGCATCACTGAGCTCATTGTTGGTAAGTGGATCACTGTCTTCAACATCACTATCGTTGTTATCATTGTCACTGCAAACACCACTTTCATTATTTGCAGTTGACTCATCATTGGTTTCTCCCCTGTTTATTTTGTCAGCCCCCATTCACACTTCCTTCTCTCTTGAAGTACAGTAGGATTCTACATCAGGAACTGATTCTTTATCAGATGATAAATCGAAATCTGACACCTCTCCATTCAGCAGCATCTCTAAAATGGCACCTGCATCTCGCTCAATGTAGAAATACTGTTTCTTCGACATGATGAACAGCACTGAAATATTCACAAATAATAATATCAGTAATGGTATTTCCTTAAAATAATAATTTACAGTAGACCTAACGACATTGTCATCAACTGCTATGTCTATTTTCCTAATTGTTGCTCATAACAATACCTAGTAATACAACATACTTCATGTGTTTTGAATAAATCCCAGTCAAAACTCATACAATCGTCGGAATAAAAAGAAACTGTTCCAACAAGCACTTCATGTGAAGGAAACACAAGATACTCAATGTTATGTAAAACATTGTTCTTGAGACCTCATGGCTACAATTGTGCACACAGAAAAACATCGCTTTTTTTTTTTGTTGACTAAAACAAATGATTTTGAAATATTGATTGTTGTAATAAATAAATCGAATATTCTACAATGTTCATGCAAAACAACAATACTGGTACTCAACTATACTGTGAGTCATAGCTTACCACAGACTACCAGGTACTTTCAAGGTCACAAACTGCTCTGCACTGCTACATTAATCTGTTGATATGTTTACAGCGCTGCACAACAGATGGCAACACTTGTGCACGGTGAAAAGAATGAACATTCACAAATGTGTGCATCAGCTCCCAATTAAGGAAAAATATTTCTAATGCAGTTTAGACGTCGTGAAAATTAATGCACACAATTGTAACCACAGGGTCTGAAAGGGTTAATGATTAGATCCTGTGGAACTACCAAACAGCACGGATGTTGATTGCTATGCATCATCCACTGTTCCGAACAGTGTCTGACATTTTCTATGGTGTTGACATCACGTGAATTTGCGAGCTAGTCCATATGCTACAAAGTGTCCGAGTGTTAGTCAATCCGGAAACGTACGAGGTATGTCCAAAAAGTACAGAGAGCATTGTAATTTGACTGAAACGTATCTGTACACTGGTACCCATATTGAATGTCTAGTGTGTCGTCAGTTACATGAAAGTCAGATGTGTTTGCTTATTAGTGGAGATTACTGATTTGCTTTAAAAGTAGATCAGAGAACTTGTATTAAATTTTGCTACAAAGTTTTAGAAACATTGAACATCGCTATTGGCGGGTCTGCTACGAGTAAAGCAAGGATTTACGAATGGTATATGCTCTTCCAAGATGGCCATAAAGAAACTGAAGATGACAAACGTTGTGGACGTCCCGGCAGAGCAATGACCGATGAAAACGTGGAGAAAGTGAAAGAAATGATTATGAACGATTCCCGACTCACAGTCAGAGAAGTTGCTGACGATGTAGGCATATCAATGGGCTCATGCCATGAAATAATTTCAGATGTTTTGAGTATGAAACGTGAGACTGGAAAATTTGTGTAAAAGGTGATGAACTTCGAGTAAAACCAGCAGCGAATGGATGTTGTTCAGAAGTCACTAAATGAAGTCAAAAATGGTGCAGAAGTATTGAAACATGGGTGTACAGATGTGACGTCGAAACTAAGGTTCAATCGTCGCAGTGGAGGCATTCTGGATCGCCGATCGAAAAAAGCACGGCAAGTGCGGTCGAATATGAAGGTCCTGCGCACTGTTTTCTCCGATTTTAACAACAAAATGCATCATAAGTTCGTACTTAAAGATCAAACGATCAGTTGTGAGTACTACCTACACGTTCAACGCCGTTTGTGGGAAGCAAACCAAAAAATCCCTGATCTGTGGCTTAACAATTCATGGCTAGTGCACCACGATAATGTACCTGCTCACACTTCATTGCCTGTTCGTGAATTTTTGGCGAAAAACAACACTGTAATGATGCCCAGCCCCTATACTCACGAGATATGATGCCATGTGAATTTTTTTCTGTTTCCAACAATGCATATAACTTTAAAGGGCCACTGTTTTACAAGCTCAGATGAAATTAAAAGCGCAGCGCTGGAAAGAGCTAAGTCCTATCCCAAAGATCAAGTCCCAGAAGTGGTTAGACGATTGGAAGAAGCGCTAGCATAATTGTATATCATCTAATGGGAACTAATTTGAAGGAGGTAACATTAATGTTGACGGATAAGTAAAATTATTTCCAAAAAATGAAAATTCCCGCAACTTTTTGAATACATCTCGTAAAGATGCAAGAGAAAGGGCAACACGAGATCATCGATAATATACAACGTCGTTGCGTAAGTTTGTAGCGTTTTTGTTTTGTATGTTGGTAATCCGACTGCTAAGAGTTTATTTATCGACTGTCAGTTTTTATTTGTAGTTCACTGTTGTTACTTCAGTTTGCACATTATCATTTGGAGACAGTGAGTAGTTCTACGGACGCTAGAAAAGAGTGCCAATTGGAGAAATCAGAAAATAACCGACATTTACTTCTGTTTCAGTGGAGAATCAGAACATAACCGACATTTTCTTCTGTTTGCGTTCAATAGAGGAGTGACAGTAGCGAGGGCAGCCAGAAACATTTGCGCCCTGTACGGGAATAATGCCACCGGACAGAATACGGCAAGAAAATGGTTTGTCGTTTTAAGGAAGATCGTTTTGACATTAGTGACTCCACGTTCTGAAGACCTTTGGGTTTTGATGACGATCGTTTAAGGGGACCCGGAACGTCCTATACCTCCAATGTTAAACGTAAGGAACATTTTCTTATGAACTATTAACACCAGAATGATGAAACTATTACAGTATATACATATATTTAATACCTTGTACCATATGGATTTTAATTTATTGGTGTTTTTTGGGAAGACATTAATTATTTTGTTACTGAAAATAATTGACACATTTTTTGGCATAGTATCTTTGAAATAAAATCTGTTATCAATTACGTATCACGAAAAGGCGATGATACAAGGTGTATATTGGCACTGTTTACATTCCTTGAAAATTTTAAGTCTTTATCTCTAATAGTTTAGCAGAAAATGTTCCTTATATGGCAATAAAGTGAACTTGTGGAAAACGAGTTTCAAAGTTTCACTAACATTTTAGTGGGGGCCAGCACCATAAGAGGGGTTTTCACTGTCACTAGACATCTCCCCATCTAACCTTCTTTTCCCACCTTTCATCCTTTGGCTTGCCTCTCACACTCCTTTTCTTTCTTTTCAGCATCCCGTTTCCTCTCATTGTCTATCGACATCATTGCACTCACCATGTACTTTCCGGGCATCACATCCAACTTCTGCAGCACATTGCACTTTATAATGTTACCTTTGTTCTACGTAGCTGTTGGAATTGTGTGAACAATATATTTCGTGTGTGACGGCGCAAAGTGCACTGTGTAAAATAGACCTCTTTGGCATTGTCTAACACTCTTTGTGTGCGTTAATTATTCTGTTGTGTTCGCTGTAATTTTTTTTTTGTTCTTGAATGTGCAAATATAGTTATTAGTAAAATGTCCTTTTTTTCTCCTTAATACTTATTCAGCTGCGCAAATTCAAATAGGTTATGGGCCCAGGCTGCATTTGGAATAAGTATATCAATAAAATAGTAGGGAGAAAGTATTGGAAAAGTTCCAATTTACGTGAAGTGCGAGTTATCCTTACAAGACGACGCAAATTTTTTTCCGCATTATTTTTCGGTGTTCTTTACGGCAATCAAAAGCAAGTTACCGTTAAGAATAAGTGCGGCACAAATTCCACAGATTGAAAAACTTATAGGTCGCGAAAACCATGCAACCTGGAAGTTCGCAGTAGAAGCGTATTTACGTTTAGACGACCTATGGGACGTGGTAGATGGGACAATGAAATCCACAGATCAGAATTATTCAAATAAGGATAGGAAAGCAAAATCAAAATTGATATTACTGATTGATTCGGTGATTTATGTTCACGTTGAAAAAGCTGCTACAGCGAAAGAAGTCTGGGACAATTTACGAAGTGCATTCGAGGATGGTGGTCTTACGAGAAAAGTAGGATTATTACGCGAGTTAATTACCACTCATCTGGACAAATGTAAGAGTGTAGACGAATACGTTAACAAAATAATAACCACGTCGAACCGACTGAGAAACATCAGATTCGAGATTGCTGACCAATGGATAGGAACATTGCTGTTGGCAGGACTGCCCGAAAGGTAAATCAAAGTGGGCAGTAAATGAGTCATAATATAAAGGACTGCCATACACCAAAGAGGGTAAATAAATAGTCAAAGGAGAATTGTAAATGTGGTACAGGAGATGTGATAAAATGATACGAAATGGACTGCCCAAATCTGAATAATAGGCAGCAGATATGTGTAGTAAATTTCTAAATAATATTGTGCGTTTATTAGTAAATAAGGAAATGGACTGCCATTCAATGCAAGCAGCAACAAATAGTTTTATAGTGTATATAGGTATTTGTATATGTTTTGTAGTTAAGTGTTTGTGTTCCAAATTTTGATTTTATTTCTCTGAGAAATTTAATAATAATGAGTAATTTGCTACTTAAATAATGTTGTGATAGGAGGATGGACTGTGCTAAAGGCACTTAAGTAAATGATAGGTAAATGTTCTCGATATATTAAAAAGTATAGACCTGTATAATGTATAAATATAAATATAAAGTTTAGTGTTACCATCAAATTTTCACTTACTGAAATTTACTGGAAACAGGGGCACGTGTAACAACAACAACGCTGTACTATTGTACATATAAGTAAATTGTTTTTTTTCCATCTGATTTTTCGATAAATTAGTGTAATTGATGTTCTGATTTCATTTCTTTTTTTGTTTCATGCCATTGTGTTAAGAAAACGGTAAACAAATTTCAAAGTGAATATTAATGTTTATGTCAAATTTCAAGCAATATTGTAATAGAACTGAAAGGTAACAAATGTTGAAACTGTTGTAACATGTTTAAAGTTGTAATTGTGCGTCTGGTCCATACGTAGGCAATGTATTAGGATATGTAGAATGCAAAACCTCGGGTGAATACCCTGTCTGTAAGGGAGCGGTAAAAGGTGGATGGCAGGCGAGCACGGGAAAATGCACACGGGCACTGTACGGCACAACGGGCTCAGCAGTAGTAGTTGGAGTTGGGCAACACGTCCTGGAGCGAGGAGGCTCTCCTGGAAGACGCAGTTTCATTGAGCCTCGGATATGCCGTTCCTACGCCCATACAGCATGGCAAAATTCCATAGGCACTAAATGGAAAAGTATTGCTACGCTATGAAGAAATAAAGTGCCGATACGTCAAGAGCCATAGCTGTGATTGTATGTGTGCTCTGTGCCTCGCCATCTCGCCGCCTACCAACTGCCGCATCGATAAGAACAGGTTGAAACTTTTAGTACTGTATTCGTATGGACCAGTGTTACTTTTGTTCCATACTGTTCAATAACAACTTAAATTTTACCAGAACTGTCCTATCATTTAATTATCCTCACAACTAACCTAGACAGGGTCCTTTCCAAATGTTGTGCAATCCGAGTGTCCCTAAATGAAGAACTAAAGTTTGTGTTAATAATAATTACCTGCAGACCTAGCTATGTTAGAATGATGTTTAAAGAACTATTTTGTTAATGAACCATTAGACAGATAACAGAGGTCTGACAAAGTTGGAAGATAATTTTGATATTAATTTAGTAATGAAGTTTAATTATTTCGAGACAGATATAATGGTATTTAAATGAACAGGAAATAAGATGAAAACAGTAGTAACTCATATATTGGAAATCTTGAGCACATAATGATTTCAGTAATCAAATTTTTTAATACAGTGATCATAACAGTTTCAGGGTCCCGTCCCTCCCCCCCCCCTTTTTATTCATTTGAATTCTGAAGTGTTTCAAACTGATTTGACCAGCAAAGTTAAAGTCAATATAAAAACCAAAATTTGTCAGTGTTTTATCATTATCAAAATTGACGTTTTGTTTGTGGCTCGAAATTACTATTTCTAGGGTAACCTATGCCCGATTTTCATCAGATCAATAGACAGTACAAAGTTTTGTAGTAAACATTATAGTGTAGTGTTGTGTATTTATGGTTTATCCATATCAGTAGAGAAAGTGAAATTATCAGTTCAATAGATTTTCTGGTTCTAAAATTTACCATATTATGCAGTGTTACTACGTGTTGTTTTGCATGAACGTACATCAACTTGTACAGGGAAGAAACTCAGTTAATGCCTAATTAGGCTGGCGACAGTATTATTAACAAATTGGTAGCATCTTCTGTGTTGTTTCTTGTCCGTCCTGATGTGTAGTTGCATTTTGGACTTGCTTGACGTATCATTGTTATTACAGAGTGGGTGTAAGTCTGATTTGCCTACATTCAGGTACACGCGGTCAATATCTTTACAAAAATCCTTTCTCATAAGATGAAGCCCGTCAACTTACCATAGTACAGGCTTTAAAGAGTATCGTGTGCCACGAGCGCACGTTACAAGTGGCTGCCGGTGACAGGACATCCAGTTATTATCGGTCACAAATTAATGTGAATACCGAACAGTGGATGTTCAGTGGCACGAATTGCAATATTATTCAGTAAAGTAAATAGCAGTGAACATCAAGTACGTTGGAGGGGTGTAATTTGCGTTCGGTATGGACAGGAACGTAGACACAGTAGATGTGCCGAGCGTAATGGAAAATACAGCTGGCAATAACAGGAGTTTACGTGGCCAGATAACAGATGGCGTTAGCGGGAGACAATTGGCGTACATACAATATCACGAACATGTTAACGAACAGATTGAAATGTCTAGATTGCCTCGAACACAGCAAGGAATAAAACAGGAAGTAGAGGATGACTTTGTAGATGATAGTGGGTACGTGAACGAATCCACTGAGATGTTTGATTCACCACAGATAAAGAAAGAACCGAAAGAAAATTTTGATGTAGGATCGGAACACTCCAATTTCGTAGAACAAGACAGTGTGAAAATTTTAAGCATGAACGACTTATTTGAACAATTAACCAAACAAATTGCAGGACAGAATGACCAGCTTAAAACACATGTTGATCAGCAGCTCAAAACACAAAGTAACCAGCTCAAAACTCAGAATGATCAGCTTAAAACACAAGTTGACGAGCAGTTTAAAATACAAGTTGGTCACTTTAAAGCACAGGTAGAAGAATAAGGAATTAAAATTAGTAAACAAATAGAACAGGTAGAACAAGAAGTGGGTGATTTAAGCTCTGTAGTAAATACTATGAAGTTTGAAATTGACACAATTAATAATAATATGGATACTATGCAGGGGGAAATTGACAACATTAACAGTAGGTTTGATGTTGAAATTCTCAATATCCAAGAGAAAGTAGAGCCTTTAGTTGAAACAAAAGTAGACGAAAAAGTTTTCGGTCTTAAAACTGAGATCGTAAACGAATGTCAACACGGAATATCACAGCTGAAAAAGGCAGTTTCAGATACAGAAAGAAATTTAGGCGAAAAAGTTACCGGATGTGTACAAAAGTGTGAACAAAATACATCGAAAATTCAAGGCAAAATTTTCGATCTAGAGAGTAAATTCAAAGATAGGTCTGGTGTTGTCTGTAATGGCACACCACTTATGAAGCTGTTGGAAGGTGAGGAACGCTTCGATCCCGCCAAGAAACATAACGGATGGCAACCGTTGGATTTCATCAAAAATTGCGAGAGGATGTTTCCTGAACACTTGTCTGGTCAGGAGAAAATAAACCTAGTAATTAGCGCCTTAGCAGGTGACGCTAAGCGCTGGGGAATTAACTTGAATACCGAACAAATGACGTTCGAAGAGTTTAAACAAAAGTTTACGGAAGAATATTGGTCCGAACAAAAACAGGATCATTTGTGGCGCGAATTTATCATGGCCAAACTTCATAATAACAAGGGCAGGAATCTTTTGAAAGATTTCTGCGAATATTGGTACCGAAAGTTGACACATTTAAGAGGGAGAAGGTCCGATTCAGAAATCATATGGGAGCTATATAAAAAGCTTCCAGAAGATTCAAAGAGATACGTGGGAAGCAATCATCATAGCTTCCAAGCATTTCTCGAAAGGATCGAAGACGAAGACCACTGGCGCGAAAGTCGTGCCAATTATCAGAATTTTAATAACAGGAATAACCGCAATAATGACGAGAGAAATGACGGCGATGGGTTTCGCGTCAACGTGATACAGAGAGGTAGAGGAAGAGGAAGTTATCCAGGTAGCGGTAGACGGTACACCGCGCAAAATAATAACGACGCCGGAAACTGATTTCCGCGAACGTTGCGGGCCAAACAGAAGTGGACAGTATATACCGGCCCCGATTTAAGAAATGTTACCGGACTGAAAATAAAGTTATGAGACAGCTTAGAGACAGGCGGGGAACGACAACGTGTTGTTGCGGAACAAGCGTCAGGTGCGAGCGCAGATGAGTCATCTTCGCCGCGCAGAGCGATACATGTTAACAGGCGAGTGGAGCATCAGAGGGCAACGGCCCAGCCTAGCAGAACAGCTGTTCAGAGAGAAGCCGCTAGCAATGCGGCAGCATTAGATACAAACCTTGCTGTAAGAGCTGGTGAAGACATTATGAGTGGTAATTTTGTGGCGAAGGAAATAACAGATGGAACAATGGATACACAGAGAGGTGCAGTTAGCAGTGTTAGCCATGAAGTAAATGGCGAGAATGAATTAGCAGAAGTAACTGATTGGTGTGTGCAGATCGATGATCTGTACAAGGGCCTCAAGCAATGTGAGTGGGAGGATTTTAAGAAGGAGCATGAGGCAAGGAGGTTAATTAGTGAAAAAGGAGATAGTAGGGACATCGATAAGGTGACGTGGCCTGAATTTAAAGAGGAGAGAGTAAATAGCGCCGCGCAAAGTACGCGTGCTGCGGATAGGACGATGATTAAAGATAGGAAGGAATTGGAGGATGAAATCCTAAGCATTGACGATGAAGTAACTTCTGTTAATGATCCGCCAACAGTACCAGCTGTTACCAAAAGGCACCATGGAGAAGGGGTAATTACCTAAGAGTAACTGAAGTCCACAAGGATTACACTAAATATGAAGTAACAGTGGATGTGAGTAAAGCTGATAATGAGGTCGTTTTGTCAAAAGAGGATACTGAGTTAAGATCAAAGTATGACAAAATGCATAGGAAGAACTTAGTGCCTGTCTCAGAAAAGCTTTTATGTTGGAACCTGAAAGCGATCCAGAATGGTCGGATTCTGACGATAGTTTAGATGACGAGTATTTCGGTACTAGTGAAAATAATGGGAATACAGCTAATTGCGATATTGTACCTAGTGATGATGAAGTTTCAAAACAAAACCCAGATGTTGAGATTGAACACAGAAAAAGAGAACCACCCGACGACGTGGTGTCTATTTTGCAAAGAGTTCAAGTACGCAAAGACTTTGAACTCCAGAAACCGAGAAAGCCGCCAGATATAAATGGTTCACACATCAGGAACGTATCTTGGGACAATGTCACAGTCAGCCAAGATGCATTGTGGAAAAAACAAGGAAGGGGCATGATTTAGAGCCTGGGGCAGATTTATATTGGACTTTGAGAAGGTCATGTACACCTTACATCATGAATCTACTGGGTTCGACCGGAAGAAATTTTGTTAGGCAGCAGAAGTAAAAGTTTAATTGAGGAAAAACTAGAGTTTCTGCCTTGTACAAGCTTGGGGTTGAGTCAAAAGAAAGAATTAGTCAGAAAAAGGGCAAAGCAAAAAGCTGAATCAAGATCTAAAAGACATGATAAAAATCTGAAAGTGTCAAAATTTAAAATTGCAGATTATGTTCTTTTAAAAACCCACGAAAAATCTAGTGAACTGAACCATGAAATTTCCAAATTTAAATATATTTATAATGGACCGTATATAATACAGAACATTCCACACGATAATGCTTACTACCTGATCTACCCAAAATCCAAGAGACCTTTAGGTGTAAGAAACTTTGTGGACCTGAAACTATATGTTCCTAGGAGTGAGTGACCTAAGTACAATCAGAAGGCAATTTGCAGTAAATGTGCTGTATCTTATGCTGAAACTATTTTATTCTAAATGTAACAAATCTTTATAAATGTACGTATACTAATGTCAGTGTGATAATGTACTTATGTAAGTTTCAGATTACCAAATGTACTATAAATGTAAATATGTATGGAGAAAAGGGCTGGAAAGAAAAAGCAAATGCTGAAAGCCAGATAAAAGATGGGACTGCCAAAAATCAAAGTGGGCAGTAAATGAGTCATAATATAAAGGACTGCCATACACCAAAGAGGGCAGATAAATAGTCAAAGGAGAATTGTAAGTGTGGTACAGGAGATGTGATAAAATGATGCGAAATGGACTGCCCAAATCTGAATAATAGGCAGCAGATATGTGTAGTAAATTTCTAAATAATATTGTGCGTTTATTAGTAAATAAGGAAATGGACTGCCATTCAATGCAAGCAGCAACAAATAGTTTTATAGTGTATATAGGTATTTGTATATGCTTTGTAGTTAAGTGTTTGTGTTCCAAATTTTGATTTTATTTCTCTGAGAAATTTAATAATAATGAGTAATTTGCTACTTAAATAATGTTGTGATAGGAGGATGGACTGTGCTAAAGGCACTTAAGTAAATGATAGGTAAATGTTCTCGATATATTAAAAAGTATAGACCTGTATAATGTATAAATATAAATATAAAGTTTAGTGTTACCATCAAATTTTCACTTACTGAAATTTACTGGAAACAGGGGCACGTGTAACAACAACAACGCTGTACTATTGTACATATAAGTAAATTGTTTTTTTTCCATCTGATTTTTCGATAAATTAGTGTAATTGATGTTCTGATTTCATTTCTTTTTTTGTTTCATGCCATTGTGTTAAGAAAACGGTAAACAAATTTCAAAGTGAATATTAATGTTTATGTCAAATTTCAAGCAATATTGTAATAGAACTGAAAGGTAACAAATGTTGAAACTGTTGTAACATGTTTAAAGTTGTAATTGTGCGTCTGGTCCATACGTAGGCAATGTATTAGGATATGTAGAATGCAAAACCTCGGGTGAATACCCTGTCTGTAAGGGAGCGGTAAAAGGTGGATGGCAGGCGAGCACGGGAAAATGCACACGGGCACTGTACGGCACAATGGGCTCAGCAGTAGTAGTTGGAGTTGGGCAACACGTCCTGGAGCGAGGAGGCTCTCCTGGAAGACGCAGTTTCATTGAGCCTCGGATATGCCGTTCCTACGCCCATACAGCATGGCAAAATTCCATAGGCACTAAATGGAAAAGTATTGCGACGCTATGAAGAAATAAAGTGCCGATACGTCAAGAGCCATAGCTGTGATTGTATGTGTGCTCTGTGCCTCGCCATCTCGCCGCCTACCAACTGCCGCATCGATAAGAACAGGTTGAAACTTTTAGTACTGTATTCGTATGGACCAGTGTTACTTTTGTTCCATACTGTTCAATAACAACTTAAATTTTACCAGAACTGTCCTATCATTTAATTATCCTCACAACTAACCTAGACAGGGTCCTTTCCAAATGTTGTGCAATCCGAGTGTCCCTAAATGAAGAACTAAAGTTTGTGTTAATAATAATTACCTGCAGACCTAGCTATGTTAGAATGATGTTTAAAGAACTATTTTGTTAATGAACCATTAGACAGATAACAGAGGTCTGACAAAGTTGGAAGATAATTTTGATATTAATTTAGTAATGAAGTTTAATTATTTCGAGACAGATATAATGGTATTTAAATGAACAGGAAATAAGATGAAAACAGTAGTAACTCATATATTGGAAATCTTGAGCACATAATGATTTCAGTAATCAAATTTTTTAATACAGTGATCATAACAGTTTCAGGGTCCCGTCCCTCCCCCCCCCCTTTTTATTCATTTGAATTCTGAAGTGTTTCAAACTGATTTGACCAGCAAAGTTAAAGTCAATATAAAAACCAAAATTTGTCAGTGTTTTATCATTATCAAAATTGACGTTTTGTTTGTGGCTCGAAATTACTATTTCTAGGGTAACCTATGCCCGATTTTCATCAGATCAATAGACAGTACAAAGTTTTGTAGTAAACATTATAGTGTAGTGTTGTGTATTTATGGTTTATCCATATCAGTAGAGAAAGTGAAATTATCAGTTCAATAGATTTTCTGGTTCTAAAATTTACCATATTATGCAGTGTTACTACGTGTTGTTTTGCATGAACGTACATCAACTTGTACAGGGAAGAAACTCAGTTAATGCCTAATTAGGCTGGCGACAGTATTATTAACAAATTGGTAGCATCTTCTGTGTTGTTTCTTGTCCGTCCTGATGTGTAGTTGCATTTTGGACTTGCTTGACGTATCATTGTTATTACAGAGTGGGTGTAAGTCTGATTTGCCTACATTCAGGTACACGCGGTCAATATCTTTACAAAAATCCTTTCTCATAAGGTGAAGCCCGTCAACTTACCATAGTACAGGCTTTAAAGAGTATCGTGTGCCACGAGCGCACGTAACAACCTGGCTGGGAAACTAGATCTACATGTAAATGTAAATGGTGAATCAGATATGGTTACAGCACACAATGTTCATTATGTGAAAAATGTGGCAACTAAGCTGCTGTCTGTAGGGGAATTTGTCAAGAAAGGAAATACAGTCACTTTTGACATGCAGGGTGCAAGAGTAATCAGTGAAAGTGGTGAAGTTATAGCTACAGCAAGTAACGAAAGGGGTATTTTTAAGTTGGATACCATTGACAGTAAACATAAAAATGTTAGTGATTCAGTATATTCAGCAGAAGGTTTTTTATGGCACCGGAGGCTTGGACATCTAAATAGATAAGGATATAATAAAGGATATGGTAAAGGGAATACAGAATTTTAGTGTGTCCAAAGATCCTTGTGAGATATGTATAAAGGGAAAACAAGCAAAGTTACTCTTCAAGACTAGTAAGAGTAAATCCACAGAAGTCTTACAGTTAATCCACACAGATGTATGTGGCCCAATGGAGTGTGAATCCATATTTGGGAGCAATTATTTTCTTACGTTTATTGATGATTACTCACGATATACTCATGTTTATTTTCTTAGTTCTAAAGACCAAGTGAGAGATATCTTTGAGGAATATTGCAATATGGTTGAAAGGTGGACGGGAAAGAAGATCAAGATCATCAGGTCTGATGATGGGAGAGAATATATTAACCAGAAATTGAAGAAAGTACTGGCAGAAAAGGGAATCAGGCATCAAACTACTATAAGGTACAGCCCATCTCAAAATGGGGTTGCTGAGAGGGCTAATAGAACCATTGTTGAGAAAGCAAGGAGCATCATGACTGACGCTGAATTATCCAAAGATTTTTGGGTAGAGGCAGTGTCAACAGCTGTATATTTGAACAATAGATCACCTACAAAAGCATTAAATAATAGAACCCCTTATGAGATATGGATAGGAAAGAAACCTGATCTAAGCAATATAAGGGTTTTTGGGTGTGATGCAATGGCACATATTCCAAAACAGCTAAGAGGAAAATGGGATCCGAAAGCTAAAAAGTATATTTTTGTACGCTATTGTGAAAATTCAAAGGGCTACCGATTAATGGATCCATTGACAAAAAAGATTGTCACAAGTAGAGATATAATATTCTTTGAAAATAGAAAGGACTCAAAAGAGAGCAAAACCACTAAATCAACTGCACCTAATTCAGAAGGTGAAACCTTGTGTGAGGAAATAGAAAGTGAAGAATAGGAAGACGACAGCCAAGGACAAATGGATATAATTTATGATGACAATGAGTTAGAGGATGAAAAAAATGAAGAAAACAATGTAAGGCCGAAGGAATATCCGGATTTTGAGATGTATACAGCACAGTCTTTTAATGATGAGCCAATAACAGCAGAAGAAGCAATGAGTGGCCCAAACTCTCAAGAATGGAAAGAAGCGATGAAGAGAGAATTAGAATCTTTATATCAGAACGAAACCTTTGAATGGGTAGATATGCCAGGAGATAAGAAACCACTGCAGGCAAGATGGGTATTCAATTTGAAGAACCCTGAAACTTCATCACCAAAATACAAAGCAAGACTTGTGGTAAAAGGATATTCACAAAAACAAGGGGTAGATTACGAAGAAACTTTTTCACCTGCAGTCAAGTATGCATCATTGAGGTATCTTTTAGCCTTGGCAGTAAAACGAAATTTAATAATTCATCATATGGATATTAAAACGGCATATTTAAATGGGAAATTGGAGGAGGAGATATATGTCATTTCACCAAGGGAAGCCATAAAAACCAGATCAGAAAGTAAAAAGATTTGGCGTTTGAGAAAAAGTATTTATGGACTTAAACAAAGTGGACGTTGCTGGAATCGATGTCTACATGAAACTCTAATAAATATGAATATGAAGCAATCCAAGGCAGATCCCAGCATTTACTATAAAGGGAGAAAAGAGGAAATAATAATAATGGCGATATGGGTGGACGATTTCTTTATCCTAATTGAAAGTGAAGGCCAAATGAGATTTTTCAAGAAACAGCTGCAAACCAAGTTTAAGGTGCATGATTTGGGAGAAGTCAAATGTTATTTAGGTATGCAGATTACTAAGGATGAAGAAAAACAAGAATTGAGCATAAGTCAATCATCATACACGGAAAAAATATTAAAGAAATTTGGCATGAGTGATTGCAAATCCATAAGTACTCCAATGGAAGTAGGAGTGAAGTTAACTGCAAATGAGACTGATGTCGAATGTGACAAGAATGTTCCTTATTTAGAAGCAGTAGGGAGTCTGTTATATTTGTCTCAAACGTCACGACCCGACATTGCTTTTGCCACCAATGCAGTGAGCAGATATTGCAGAGACCCAAAGGAAAAGCACTGGAAAGCTGTAAAGCGGATATTCCGATACCTAAGAGGAACCGCAAACTATGAGTTAAAATACCATGGAGATGGTAATGCTAAACTAGAGGGATATAGCGATGCGGACTGGGGGAGTGAATTGGGAGACAGATACTCCACCACTGGCTGCTGTTTTAAATTAATGGGGGGCCTCACATCATGGTCCTGTCAAAAGCAAAAAACTGTTGCATTGAGCACTGTAGAGACCGAGTATATGGCACTATCTTACGCCACACAGGAAGCATTATGGATACGAACATTAATAAGTGAAATAGAACCCAATTTAATTGAGGAACCTACAACCATCTTCTGTGGCAATAAGGGAGCCATAAACCTAGCTAAAAATGATGTTACTAGTGTTAGGACAAAGCATATTGATATACGGCACCATTTCATTTGGGACCACATAGAGCGACAGAACATTGCTGTGGACTATCTGCGCACAGAAGACATTTTAGCTGACCTTCTGACCAAACCCTTGGAAAGGGAGAAGTTTGAGAAGATTGTGGGACTATTTGGTTTATCTTGTGGAAGCAACACACAAAATACAGGGTTATTACAAATGATTGAAGCGATTTCACAGCTCTACAATAACTTTATTGTTTGAGATATTTTTACAATGCTTTGCACACACATACAAAAACTCAAAAAGTTTTTTTAGGCATTCACAAATGTTCGATATGTGCCCGTTTAGTGATTCGGCAGACATCAAGCCGATAATCAAGTTCCTCCCACACTCGGCGCAGCATGTCCCCATCAATGAGTTCGAAAGCATCGTTGATGCGAGCTCACAGTTCTGGCACGTTTCTTGGTAGAGGAGGTTTAAACACTGAATCTTTCACATAACCCCACAGAAAGAAATCGCATGGGGTTAAGTCGGGAGAGCGTGGAGGCCATGACATGAATTGCTGATCATGATCTCCACCACGACCGATCCATCGGTTCTCCAATCTCCTGTTTAAGAAATGCCGAACATCATGATGGAAGTGCGGTGGAGCACCATCCTGTTGAAAGATGAAGTCGGCGCTGTCGGTCTCCAGTTGTGGCATGAGCCACGCGTGAAACTTGCCCGCACGCGTTCAACAGTTTCTTCGCTCACTGCAGGCCGACCCGTTGATTTCCCATTACAGAGGCATCCAGAAGCTTTAAACTGCGCATACCATCGCCGAATGGAGTTAGCAGTAGGTGGATCATTGTTGAACTTCGTCCTGAAGTGTTGTTGCACTGTTATGACTGTCTGATGTGAGTGCATTTCAAGCACGACATTCGCTTTCTCGGCTCCTGTCGCGATTTTGTCTCACTGCGCTCTCGAGCGCTCTGGCGGCAGAAACCTGAATTGCGGCTTCAGCCGAACAAAACTTTATGAGTTTTTCTACGTGTCTGTAGTGTGTCGTGACCATATGTCAATGAATGAAGCTACAATGAATTTATGAAATCGCTTCAATCATTTGTAATAGCCCTGTATAAGTTGAAGGAGGGGTGTTGGAATTGTGTGAACAATATATTTCGTGTGTGACGGCGCAAAGTGCACTGTGTAAAATAGACCTCTGTGGCATTGTCTAACACTCTTTGTGTGCGCTAATTATTCTGTTGTGTTCGCTGTAATTTTTTTTGTTCTTGAATGTGCAAATATAGTTATTAGTAAAATGTCCTTTTTTCTCCTTAATACTTATTCAGCTACGCAAATTCCAATATTAGCAATGGCATCATATACTCCAAAACGAAGATTATTTTTTGGGATTCCCGTCCAAATTACATTATTCACACTCTCATTTTGATTTTGTGTACGTCCATGGAGACATTTCTTCAAAAGTTCAGTTGCAGAAAGATCTCTCAAAATTGGTTTTATAGCCTTCATGACAGTTTCTGGTAGACTGTGACGATGCTTGTATACACGTTCAGATCCATGACATTTGTTGTACTTGCACCAGGAATTGGGTCCCTGTGGGCATAGTACATGTAGTGGTTCCTCATCAGTCGATAAGGTGTGGTAGGGAAGTACCATTACAGCCTTTGCCATTGCATCAACACTGTGAGTATTTTGTCTTATTGCCAGTCCATAGTCTCTCTGCAATCTTTTGATTACCTCGTCTGTCAATCTTTTAGCTCCACCCAAAGGTTTTCCATCACTGAGTACTTGGCCTTTCATCGTGGTCTTCAGTGGACGCAGCCTTGTTCCCGTCCTTTTCTGAACGTGACCTATGCACTTCTGTTTAGTAATGGTAACATCATTTCCATAAGGTTTCAACTCAGATACAGTAGCAAAAGACTTCGAATCACCATCACCCAGGAACTGTAGGTATCTGACCTTGTACCACAGAAGAGAGCGACTGAAAATGTCTTTCACACCATAAACTTCCATGGCCCCACTAGACCCACTGTAATTCCTTCAACAGTTTTCTGTATGCTCATCCTTCACTCTTTTAGGACACCTACAGTGCTTGGATTTAATTAAAACATCTATAACTTTTGTAGTATCAGCACTTGTTGCCGTTATTACCCCATTATGTGAAGTGTGCCCGCACTTCTGCCACGTACCATCTAGTGCGACAGTCAGGTCCCAAGGATTCTGAACATCTGGAATTTCTTCATTCACCGCCACAGCCTCCTCCACTGCTTCTTTCATGGATTCTTGGGCAATATCTTCAGCACAGTATCCAACAACCGAGTTATATTTTGAGAATTTCGTTGGTGGTGGTGGTGGTAGATTCATTACACCACAAAACATTTGACCAGCAGAGTATCTGTTACCAATTGACCTTAGAGCATAAACACATCTAATATTTACACCATAGTACTTGCTTTTCTCACTATCAGTTTCACCTTGGTTTATTTCGACATATTCTGAGTTCCAAAATTAAACTCTGTAATGACAACTAGTACAATGGAGACAGATTTCTGCTGCAAGTCCTATGTGTCGCTAGACATTTACTGACATACTCAATTTGCAACATTCCTTACACAGCACTGAACTCTCAATCACCTTTGAGAGCAATGAAATGTTAATTATTTCGTTCACATTATCCTCACTACACTTCTCCAATAAGCTGCAGTATTTTTCAGTTGACCCATGCAACTTCTTGCTTGTGCTAGAGACAGGAGTAGATTTCACTTCATGAATAACCTCACTATTTTCAGAATCATTTCCCAAGGTCGGAGAAATTGTCACAGTTCCACTAGTGTACCTCTGAGGAGGCTTCTTTCTCTTGTAAACTCCGTTACTAAATCGAGGCATATTTGATAAGTTCCAGTTACGCAATAGAAATAAAACACAAATCGTGCAATAACCACCAAATGCTCAATGTTAACAACAGTATCCAAAGACTAAAATACGCAGACAAAACAATTGCCTATCAAATCGTGTTGCCAACATAATATAAAGTCTTTGGAAAGACCGGAAGTTTTGAAAAACGGTGTTTTCAATGAACATCTATCCATGGAAATTCAATGTCGCGGCATGTCCTCTACAGTACATTATTGAAAATAATATTTTCAATACTTGGAGTTGAGCAACAGGTAAGATTAATATGTCATTTTAAAGAGGAAGATCTGTAGCATTTTATTTCACAATAAACTGAAAACCCAAAATTTCATCATTTTTAGGTTCCGGGTTCCCTTAAATGTATTAATCCACGATGATCCACGTCAGTGTACTTGAGGAGGAGATTAGTGTTTAACATCCAGTCGACAACGAGGTTATTAGAGACGGAGCATACATTCGAGTTAGGAAATAATGACGGAGGAAATCGGCCTTGCCCTTTCAAAGGAACCACCAGGGCATTTGCCTGAAGCGATTTACGGATATCACAGAAAACCTCCAGTCTGGCCGGACGCCCGTTCGAACTGCCGTCCTACCGTATGCGAGACCAGTGTGCTAATCACTGCGACACTTCTCTTGGTAGTGTACCCGAAAGCTGGCAGATGTTATCAGCTGTGATTATTCCACCAACGTGCGACATTTGCATGTAATGGTAAAGATTAGAAAACCGTGTGTATTGATACCGCGTGCTCTAAGCCAAAATAACAAAAAACAAGAAAAAAATCAAGAGTTGGCCAAATATGCATCTCTGCCTGCTAGTCATCAATTGGCTCGTGAACAACAGCGACCACTCCTATCCTGTATCATTACTGGTGACGAGAAATGGCGTCTTTGTGCTAACACAAGAAAAAGAAAAGAATGGTTGAGCCAAACAAAGCAGCAACTCCCCTTTAAGACCTGCGCGTATCCACAAAAGGTAATGTTGTGCATCAGGTGAACAGCGACGGTGTGGTGTACTACGAATTGCTTCCCCAAAGTGTAACCATCAATGCTTAGACATTTATTGTCAACAACTGGGACGTCTTGCAAACGCAGTGTAAGTACTACGACCAAGAAGGCAGCGTGAAGTGATGATACTCCACAATAACGCCCGCCCGCATTCTGCTGGCCTGACCCACCCACCTTATTCATCTGATCTTGCGCCGTCAGATTTTCCGTTCTCTATCGAACAACAAAAAATGGTTCAAATGGCTCTGAGCACTATGGGACTCAACTGCTGTGGTCATAAGTCCCCTAGAACTTAGAACTACTTAAACCTAACTAACCTAAGGACAACACACAACACCCAGCCATCACGAGGCAGAGAAAATCCCTGACCCCGCCGGGAATCGAACCCGGGAATATCGAACAACATTCGAGGAACTTCCTTTCCGGATGAAAATGCGTTCTGAACATGCTTGGACGAATTCTTCGCCTCAAAACCACGTGATTTCTGCAGTCGCGGAATCGACAGTTACCCCAGCGTTGGCGGACTGCTTTAAATAGTGGAGGAGAATATACTGTGTTATTGATGAGTAAGGACTCTGTGACGCGCGTCTATTTTATTTATTAAACTTACGGAAAAACGCTACTACCGTATATATAAACCCCATACATTAATTACCCCAAAAATATTTCGAAAAGTGCTGGTTCAAACTGTTTAGCATTACACTCAAGACATCTTTCGTGTGATTTCCCTCAATCACTCCGGGCAAATGCCGGGATGGTTCCTCTCAAAGGGCACGGCCGACTTCCTTCCCAATCCTTCCCTAATCCGATGAGACCGATGACCACGCTGTCTGGTCTCCTTCCCCAAACCAACCAACCAACCAACATCTTTCGTACCAGCGCTTCGACATAATCATAGCAAGTGAACCACTAAGGTGAACTTCATTTCCATTTTGCCAGACCGAGTCAGATCCACCTTCTTGTGACTTTTTCACTTCTGCGACGTACTTATAAAACACCAAGGAAAGCCGATAATTCTTCAAAATCTTTCTGTGGACAGTTTCGGGCACTCCGTGAATAAGCTACAGCGATTCTGTCTCATAGTTCTTGCTTTGTGTAGTGTACTATACGGCCAACAGCCATCTAGAACCGTTCTCGAATTTTTTGTTTCCTCCTTTACACCAGGAAACAGTGTGACAGTATTCTGCGAGCAGCAGTTGCTGGAACAGATTCATTCTCGAAACTTTTTTCTATCCATTGCTTGATGCATATCACGGTTTGCAGCAGTTGGGGCTAGAACAAACACAGGTTCTGTGAGACTGCTTCCTGTATTGATCTCTCCATGCTCATTTTATGTGTCGATACCTGAAGACAAGCCATCTATGTGGATATCCTCGTCTAGCGGTTCATCTAGCCACATTAATGTCAATTCGCTTGACATAACTTCTTTCCTCTAAAATTTTATATATTTTCCCATCTGAAATTGCTTCATTCGATATGTAAAACCCAATAAGAATATGAGATCTGAGTTTCTCCCGGAGTATAGGATGTTCAAATAACTTACGGGAATGCAGACGGGTGATGTCATCAATATTTCGATAGGAATATATTCAAGGTAAAACTGCAACAGGTAAAAGCTGTGCAAGCTTATGTATCAAGAGAAACACCGGAAACATAACACTCAGACACACTGTAAACAGAAACACCATCACAAACCAAAGATGACCGACGTCAGAAGTTATCGATAGTGAAATTAATAATCAACAGATGAAGTAGTATAAATCCTGTCACCCTGTTTTTGACATGGAAGATAGCACGATTCCACGCACAATTTAAACAAAAACCACCATCACTCTTCGTAAGGTTACTTGCTAATTTAATTTCAATAGCTTACTAACACCATCCCAATAGCCGGAACTGCATGCCAGAACCTCCGTGTTGTTATATTGCATAGAATGATCGGTGCGAAGACAATGTTCTGCAATGGCATATTTGCTCAGCTGTTGTATGCGTGTGTGCCGCTTATGCTCAGTACACCGTTCCCCCACATCCTGATAGTGTGACCGATAAATAAAATGCCACAACTGCAAGGAATATGGTAGACACGCAAACCAAGATCATCCTTTACGGAATCTAAAAGGATCTGATCCTAGATGGTGGTCGAAAAACATACTTCACTTCACACACTATTTCCTGTTTGAAATACGCCCTGCATAGGGCAAAAAGGCCGTAGACATTGGTGCCACTTCGGTATTATCCTCAGTCACAGTTGGTCGATAGCACAACGCACGTCTGATTTGTCTTTCACTATAACCATTATGACGGAAGGTGACTTCGAGATTGGCTAACTCAGCGACAAACTCTCAGGGTCCAAGATCACATGGGCCCTGTGAACCAAGGTACGAAGTATACCTTCACGTTGAGCCGAATGCTGACAATTATCCGCCTGCAGATAAAAGTCAATGTGAGTGGGCTTCCTATAAATGATTTTTCCCAACGTACCATCCATCTTCTTCCTGACCAAAACGTCAAGGAAGGGAAGACAGTCATCCTTTTCCACCACCTCATGCTCATGACACAAATATTTAGTTGGATTTAATTCAGGTATCTAAACGTCGTTCTGCCAAACAGCAGAAGTATCGTGTACACATCTAAAAAGAACACACAAGTTTCAAAGCCGCTGACTCCAAGGCACATTCCTCGAAATCTTCCATACAAACCAGCAGTAATACGTGACAACGGGCTTCTCATCGCAACTCCACCTGTCTGCTCGTAGTATTGGTCATTGAATAAAAAGTAAGTGGAAGTCAACAAATGTCGAAATAGGTCCGTTTCTTTAGCACCAAACCTAACCACAATCTCACGGAGAGCCGTTCTGACAACGCAGCCTTATTTTGCACCGACTCCCATGCGTTCCCCAGTGGTTGATTTTATTATTTCTACTGAACAGGCTGTTTTAAAACTACTTCCTGATGTTGCATAGGACGCTAGGAGGAAGGCATGTCGTGTACTGACTGGGGTACATCCACTCAATAGTAACATTACAGCAATTGAGAGGGCCGTTTTACGTTCACTTAGAGTTGATCCTGATATTGTTATGTTACCTGTGGACAAAGGCAATGCTACCGTTGTTTTGTACAAGAAGGATTACCTTCAAAAGATGCAGCGCTTATTGTCTGATTCAGCGTATCCCAGGGTCGGTGCTGACCCCACAAAAAGTCTTGAGGAAAAAACTAACAGTCTCCTTAAGAAAAGTTCCTTATCAGAGACGACTATCCAGAGTCTTAATTCTCATTGTGCTGTTCCTCCTAGGTTATACTGCCTTCCTATGGTCTACACTGAAGGAATTCCTCTCCATCCAATTGTATCATTGGTGCTCCGACACGTCATTTAGCACCCTTGCTACTCAGTTGAGCTCTGTAGTAGGTCCTTGTGAGCACCACATTAAGAACTCGACGGATTTCTTACGTTGATTAGAGCAAATGCGTTTGAATGACTCTGATATTCTAATAAGTTTTGATGTAGACTCTCTCTTCACTCGTGTTCCTCTGTCTGAATCATTAAAGTTGAGTGGGGTTAGGTTTGGTGCTGAATTAACGAACTAATTTCGCCATGTGGTGAATTCCTCTTTCTTTTTATTCAGTGACCAGTACTACGAGCAGACAGATGGAGTTCAGATGGAAAGTCTGTTGTTACCTGTTATTGTCAATTCGTATGGAAGATTCCGAGGAATGTGCCTTGGAGTCAGCGGCTTTGAAATCTGCGTGTTTTTTTTCAGGTATGTAGACGTTACTTTTGTTACGGTATACTGATAATTTTCACTTTATGGACCGTCTGACTACAGTTCGGTCCATAAAGTAAAAACTATCAGTACACTGTAATATTACACGCAACTGAGAAGACAGGACTACAAAAGTTCAAGACACTTTTGTTGTTTGACCTCATGACAGTGAGAATTTGAACGAAGTTTTGGGATACCTGAATTAAATCCATCTGAATAATTGTTTCACGGCGGTGATGGAAAAGGTAGGCTATTTCTCTTCCTTGACGTGTTGATCAGGAGGAAGGAGGATGGTACGTTGGAACAGGCCATTTATAGGAAACCTACAAGTATCTGCAAGCAGACAGTTGTCACGATCCCGCTCGAAGTGAAGGGGTACTTCCTATCTTGGTTCACTGGGCTCATGTGATCTCGGATTCTCAGAGTTTGTCAGCTGAGCTAACCAATCTCGAAGTCACCTTCCGCCATAATGATTATAGTGATAGATCAGACGTGCGTTGCGCTATCGACCAACTGTGCACCGGGTGAGTGATGATAATACCGAAGTGGCACCAAAGTCTACGGCCTTTTTTGTCCTCCGCAGGGCGTATTTCAAACAGGACTGGTTGTATTTTGCGGAAATAGTATGTGAAGTGAAGCGTGTTTTTCGGCCACCATCTAAGATCAGGGACTTATAGATTACGTAAGGGATTATCTTGGTTTGCGTGTCTTCCGTATTCTTTCCAGTTGTGGCATTCATATATTGGTCAGACTATTAGGACTGTGGAGGAACGGCGTAATGAGCATAAGCGGCACACACCCTTACAACACCCGAGCAAATATGCCAGTGCAGAACATTTGTCTTTGCACTGGCCATCTTATTGATTATAACAACATGCACTTCAGCTACTGGGATAGTGTTAGTAAGAAAGCTCCAGAATGAGATTTTCACTCTGCAGCGGAATGTGCGCTGATATGAAACTTCCTGGCAGTTTAAAACTGTGTGGCGGACCGAGACTCGGGATCTTTGCCTTTCGCGGGCAAGTGCTCTACCATCTGAGCTACCCAAGCACGACCCACGCACCATCCTCACAGCTTTACTTCTGCCAGTATCTCGTCTCCTGTCTTCCAAACTTTACAGTAGCTCTCCTGCGAACCTTGCAGAACTAGCACTCCTGAAAGAAAGGATATTGCACAGACATGGCTTAGCCACAGCCTGGGGGAAATTTCCAGTATGAGATTTTCACTCTGCAGCGGAGTGTGCGCTGACATGAAACTTCCTGGCACATTAAAACTGTGTGCCGGACCGAGACTCGAACTCGGGACCTTTGCCTTTCGCGGGCAAGTGCTCTACCACTCCGCTGCAGAGTGAAAATATTCTGGAAACATCCCCCAAGCTGTGGCTAAGCCATGTCTCCGCAGTATCCTTTCTTTGAGGAGTGCTAGTTCTGCAAGGTTCGCAGGAGAGCTTCTGTAAAGTTTGGAAGGTAGGAGACGGGGTACTGGCAGAAGTAAAGCTGTGAGGATGGGGTGTGAGTCCTGCTTGGGTAGCTCAGATGGTAGAGCACTTGCCCGCGAAAGGCAAAGATCCCGAGTTCGAGTCTCCGTCCGGCACACAGTTTTAATCTGCCAGGAAGTTTCAGTAAGAAAGCTGTTGAAATTAAATTAGTTAATAATATTGTAAATAGAGATGGTGGTTTTTGCGTAAATTGTGCATGTAATACTGCCCCCTTCCTTGCCACAAAACCGAGGGACAGAGTTAATGCCACCTCACCTGTTGATTATTAATTTCACTGTCGATGACTTCTGACGTCGGCCATCTTTGGTTTGTGATGGCACTAGTGTTTACTTTGTGTGTAAGTGTTATCTTTCCGGAGTTTATCTGAAAACCCAGGTTTCTAATTCCCTAGTACAGCGCGTACTTGTTGCAGTTTTTCCCCGGAAATGGCAGGGTGTGCTCCTGCCGAAATATCGGAGGTTGTCTTCCAGTAACAATACTTGCTTTGCTTATAAAGGACGTAATATACGCAGAATACGTCCAGGAGAAAAATTAACCCCCTCGCATGTTACTACCACAAAGAAACAAAGAGAGAAACAAAGCGCGGTTTCAGAAAACAGAAGACATTGTTACGCAATAACATCCGTGTGTGAAAAAATCTAACGATGCTCACTGCTTCAAACAAAGTCGCTTCTTGCAAGCTTTAATTGTGATTTGAACAACGAAAGACGCGTCGATTTTAGGTAGAGATATCAAAGAAAGCATTGCTAGAACAATACTTCAATATTTTTAAGAAATCTTGAAATATTTCACTACAATAGTGAGTGTTAGACCTCTTTCTCTTGCGCGAACGATCGCGGGTTATTACTAGTGATACGTAGGATATAAAGGCAGATCTTTAAATGTCTTATATTTAAGACATTACAATTAAAAGCTTATTACTGAAGCCCTTAATACAAGAATGTGTATTGTACAAAAGCGCTTTACAAACAGCGCACAATAATGCAACATATGTTTACAATGTTATATGAAACAAGAACATATTGTGTACAAATTGTTATTTAGATACACACTGAAGAACCAAAGAAACTGGTACATCTGCCTAATATCGTGAAGGTCCCGCAAGCACGCAGAAGTGCCGCAGCACGATGTGGCAGTGCTGGAGGAAATTGACACTGTGAGTCCTGCAGGGCTGTCCATAAATCCGTAAGAGTACGAGGGGTGGAGATCTCTTCTGAACAGCACGTTGCAAGGCATCCCAGATATGATCAATAAAGTTAATGTCTGGGAAGTTTGGTGGCCAGCAGAAGTGTTTAAACTCAGAAGAGTGTTCCTGGAGCCACTCTGTAGCAATTCTGGACGTGTCGGGTGTCGCGTTGTCCTGGTGGAATTGCCCAAGTCGTCGGAATACACAATGGACATGAATGAATGCAGGTGATCAGACAGGATGCTTATGTATGTCCCACCTGTCAGAGTCGCATCTCGACGTATCATGGGTCCCACATCACTCCAACTGCACACACCCCACACCATTACAGAGCCTTCACGAGCTCACATAGTCCCCTGCTGACATGCAGGGTCCATGGACTCATGAGGTTGTCATGGGGACATGACACGTCCATCCGCTCGATATAATTTGAAACGAGACTCGTCCGACCAGGCAACATGTTTCCAGTCATCAACAGTCCAATGTCGGTGTTGACGGGCCCAGGCGAGGCGTAAAGTTTTGTGTCGTGCAGTCATCAAGGGTACACGAGGGGGTCTTCGGCTCCGAAAGCCCATATCGATGATGTTTCGTTGAATGGTTCGCACGCTGACACTTGTTGATGGCCGAGTATTGAAATCTACAGCAATTTATGGAAGGGTTGCACTTCTGTCACAATGAACGATTCTCTTTAGTCGTCGTTGGTCCCATTCTTGCATGATCTTTTTCAGGCCGCAGCTATGTCGGAGATTTGATGTTTTACCGGATTCCTGATATTCACGGTACACTCGTGAAATGGTCGTACGGGAAAATCCCCACTTCATCGCCACCTCGGAGACGCTATGTCCCATCGCTCGTGCACCGACTATAACAGCACGTTCAGACTCACTTAAATCTTGATAACCTGCCATTGCAACAGCAGTAATGCTGTCTTATAGCGTCGCCGACCGCAGCGGCGTGTTCTGGCTGTTTACGTATCTCTGTATTTGAATACGCATGCCTATGCCAGTT
Organism: Schistocerca cancellata; assembly: GCF_023864275.1. Taxonomy (NCBI): domain Eukaryota; kingdom Metazoa; phylum Arthropoda; class Insecta; order Orthoptera; family Acrididae; genus Schistocerca; species Schistocerca cancellata. The sequence continues at coordinate 927,484,488 of NC_064627.1, read as the reverse complement.
TGGTGTAATATGACTTAGTAATGGAAAATAAAGATGAAATTAGACACGGCAGTATTACGGGCAATCAACACACACCTTTTTCAGATATTCGCCGCACATTGGCTTGTTACAAGCGGCACAGTTAAATCTGTTGTCATGCGTTTCTTGGTGCAGTGGCAGTAAGAACAATACTACCTCGGGCCGTGTTGCGGAAGAGGTTCTTGCTATTCTTGCACATTCGTTTGTAATACTCTTTTTATTATAGCCTTCAGCTCCTTGCTCAGATCTGACGTAATGTCTCACTGGATGAGCAAGGGACGTGTAAGTTGTTTATGCAATTCTAACATCTAAAACACTCAAACAATCTCTAACACCCGTTGACACTTGGCTCTGAGCACTATGCGACTTAACTTCTGAGGTCATCAGTCGCCTAAAACTTAGAACTACTTAAACCTAACTAACCTAAGGACATCACACTCATCCATGCACGAGGCACGATTCGAACCTGCGAACGTAGCGGTCGCTCGGCTCCAGACTATAGCGCCTAGAACCACACGGCCACTCCGGCCAGCCCCGTTGACACTAATGATACGTATTCTATATATGAACAGATTTTCTACAAACACTAACCATACGTAAATTTGGTGTTGTGAACTTGCCTTTCTACTCCGTTGTTGCTAGTCCAACGATTAGCCACGTACCGACGGTTATGGAACTGTAACTCGAAACGTGCCACTACACCTGCACATTGCTTACCGTTAGTGTGGCTAACATTTGTTTGGTGAGCTGACAAATGGACGTAAATTGTTTTACAAGGTAATGTGGCAGTCATCAGTATTTCAAGAAAATGCAATGAACTTTGGAGTTTCTAGCTTTCAAAAAGCCATGAACAGTGATAGTTTCCCTTACATTTACACTGAATTTGAAGACTGTGAGTAAGGCGGAGTACCCGCCACAGAACAGTGTAACTGTTCCCATGTGAAACCAGAACAGCACAAGTAACTATAACACATAACCTTGAGAGCAGTCACTGTTAATAATTCGTCTAATTTCCGGGTCTAAGGGTGGAAGGAACTTGGCTCGCTGCAACTCTTACGTCCGTTTCACTATGCCTAAAGTCAACCTCTACGTCATGTCATGTTTTACAATAATTAAAACCTTCAATTTAAAAGGAGCAGTAACAATCTCTAACTACGTTTTTTTTTTCTTTTTAAATCATTTTAATTGTGAAATTATCCTTTTAAGTAATATTTTTGCATAGGTTGTGAGTTAACACTGTTCTGTGAACGACGTTCAACTGTTGCTTCTTAAACAACATGTATAGCTGCAACAATGGCTTTGTGTTTGCACACACAGGCGAAAAGGCGGACTGTAGTCGGTAAATGATGACACTGAAGTGCTGTATCCAGAAATTCATCGAAAAGTCAGAAAGGATGCGAAACACTGCTATTGTACATATATAAGGCTGTAATAGCTGTACAGAAACGATACATAATTTAAGGGAACAATTGTTGGCATAATCCTTAAAATTATAGGTAAACGTTTGCACTGTCTTTCTTCCCATAAAACTCTTGTTACATAGTTGTGAAGTGAATACTAAGTAACTTCTTTGACGAAAATAAACGAATGAGTTTTAGGAGAGGTAATAGGTGATCAACTAAATTACGAATACTGTAAGATGATGGAGGCGTGTTTTTTTTAAGTAAGTACCGTTTTGAAATTAAAAAAAGGCGCGCTAAGATATCTCAATAATTTTATTTTTACATGAGAGCCTGTAACTTAATCTACGCACTGACGCCATTACAGTCCGATTCTTCCTTGTTCACGTTGTGTACTGAGTGTTTAAGACGCCTCCGATAATCGTGAGTCCCGCCGACTGTGAAGTACGGGCTGTTGTAAGATTTCTTAGTGCTGAAGGCCTAAAAGCGATCGCTATTCATCGTGAGATCTGTGCAGTTTACGGAGAAAACATTATGAGTGATGGAATGGTAAGAAATTGGGTGAAAGCATTTATTTAAAGACGGCCGCACAACCTTGTGCATGATGAACAACGGGGGGGGTCCTTCGGTCGTTAATGAAAGTTTGTTAGTGCAGGAAGTGGACAATAAGGTGAGAGAAAAAAAGACACTTTACGATTTCCTCCTTGCGGGATGACTTTCCTAATGTTTCTCGTAGTCTTTTGTATGGCATTGTGTCCGAGTACTTGAATTACCGAAAATTGTGCGCACGTTGAGTACCGGAAATGTTGATCGATGTGCACAAAACCAACCGTTTAGACAGTGCATTGACTTTCCTTGAGCGGTACCACAACGACGGTGATGATTTCTTAAGCCAAATTGTTACGGGCGATGAAACCTGGGTGGCCTACGTCACACCAGAATCAAAGCAACAGTCCATGGAAGTTGAGCAAGGGCATCGTTTTGCTGCAAGACAATGCCCGTCCGCATGTGTCGAATCAGACCAAAGATCTCATCACATCTTTTCGATGGGAAACTCTAGATCATCCTCCGTACAGCCCCGATCTTGCGCCCAGTGACTGCCATCTGTTCCTGCACTTGAAGAAACACCTGGGCGGTCAGCGTCTTCAAGACGATGACGAAGTCAAAACAGTGGTGATGCAGTGGTTAACAAGTCAAGCGGCAGACTTCTATCAGGAGGGTAGTCAAAAGCTGGTACAACGTTATGACAAGTACCTCAATACTGACGTAAATTATGTAGAAAAGTAGATTAAGGTACAGGCTTTCGTGTAAAAATAAAATTATTGAGATGTCTTAGCACGTCTTTTTTTTAATTTCAAAACGGTACTTACTTTAAAAAACACGCCTCGTAAAATTAGACAGGTTTTAAATGCATGAGATATGAGACGTAAAATATCTTAAAAAAAACAAAGAAATAAAAGAAAACATTTTGCTGTACCGATAACAAATGTCCTGATGTAGCAGCTGGAGATTAACTTCCACGGTACCCCATAAAGATTATAATGATCAACAATAAATCCTGTACATTCGAACAGCTCATATGCATTATTTAATAAGAGCTACCAGCTATTTAACATCGAAAAGTACTCCACAATTTGAAGGAACACAAAGTAAGCGTGGATGCGAATAAATATAGTTTCAGTACTTTTGAGTATGAAGAGATTCTGTTTCACACCGACTAAGTAAGAGGGTCGGTTATCTTTCATGGCACTTATCCATCTCTCTGCCTTGATGTTTTAGCAGAGTATTCTGAGGCCTCCAGCTAAAGACGCATATACTCTGTAGATGGCACATCTTATAGCTCATGTAGAGGACTAAATCCAATCTGAATTCCATATATATTAATAGACTCATTAGTCCTACAAAAAGGTGCGATCTTCCCAGTTATACGCAAATAAAATACTTCTGAACATCTTCAGACCTCAAAAGGCGCCTTAAGAAGGCAGGTAATATCTCCTGTCTTGTCCAAACTAGAAATATAAACGTGTAAAGCATTTTCTGAAACATCTGTTTTGGATCTATTGGGATATCCTGTCGACAGTGAGTCGTCAGAAACTCCAGCTGTCTACATACGTATTGTTTGCCCACTGCAGAGAACGTTCTGTGGGCCTCAGAAGTTCGTTGAACGCAAGTACGCGATAAGCTACAGTGACGTGAGTTCAGCTGCATGCCCCTTCACATTACTCATGCACAGATAAAAGTTCGTCAGCATTTCAACAAGAGGCCGCTGACTAAGCTCCTAGCTTACTCAGTAATTTTCACAAAGGGCAACGACTGTTACAATACGTTTCGTTGGGGGACGAAATACGTTTGGCTGTCGCAAGTGCAATGCGCGAATGCTTCAGTTACTACCGTGGCGGAGTTTTATCGAAAAACCTCTCACAAAACCGAAAGGAATTTTGGTGACGGATAAAGACAGCTAGTGGCATCAGTGTTAAGGTCCAGACATTCATGGGTGGCGCAGGAGTCGGTACTGAAGGCAGCAGAACAACGGTATGTCGCAGATCCCTTGAACAAAAAACTGTATCCAGTAGTTGGAAGAATGCACAGACAAGACTCGTCAACAAGAGGGTAGTAGAGTGATTAATAGAGAACTGGGTAAGGAAAGCGGAAGGGAGGGGAGGGGCGGTACATGTAAGGGAGGGATCCCAAGAAAAAGGGAATAAAATGTCTCTCATGCGCTTGACATCCCTCTGTCGTAGAATCTGAGCAAATGTTTAAATGTGTGTGAATTCCTAAGGGACCAAACTGCTGAGGTCATCGGCCCCTAGACTTACACTCTACCTAAAGTAACTTATGCTAAGAACAAGACACACACCCATGCCCGAGAGAGGAAATTGGAAATTTGTGGTAAGGTCTTATGGGACCAAACTGCTGAGGTCATCGGTCCCTAAGCTTACACACTATTTAATCTAACTAAAACTAACTTACGCGAAGGACGACACACACACCCATGCCCGAGGGAGGACTCTAACCTCCGATGGGGGGGGGGGGGGGGGGGAGTCGCGCAGACCGTGGCATGGCGCCTCAAACCTCGCGGCCTTCCTCGCGGCTATTCTGAGCACAAACGTAATGAAGTATCTCAGAATTACCTCCTCCGCAGCAACCAGCATGGATTCCAAAAATATAGACCAAGCAAAACCTAATTCCGATTTTTCTCCCATGACGTCCTGAAAGCCATGTATGATGGCAGTCAGGTGGATCCGTAAGTTCTTGACTTTCGAAAAGCAGTTGACTCCAATGATGATATGATATATCAACCGACATCTGTGAGTATGATATTCCTGTGCCTGCATTATTCCGAATTACGATGCAATCTTACTTCGGAAATTTCGGAAATTTTGACCGTCTGCAGTTCGATAGTGGCAAAACACAGCTACAAAGAAATAAATAAAGAATAACGTTTTCATTGTGTAATGAGGACAGCAGCGCCTCAAAGCACTACATTGCACAGGTTGACAGCAGTTACATGCGGTAAGAAAAGTTCCCGTTTCTGTCTTTCAGTTTAATAGAGAACTGGGTAAGGAAAGCGGAAGGGAGGGGAGGGGCGGTACATGTAAGGGAGGGATCCCAAGAAAAAGGGAATAAAATGTCTCTCTCGTCGACTTAATACAATCCCAACATAAAGCAAAAAGCAAAGAATGCTTTTTTAAAATTAAACACCTGTTGACTTAACACATGTAGTCTTACTAAGAAATGTCAATTCGAAGCTGGCCTACTAATTACGAGGGTCACTCCAAAATAAATGCACACCATTTTTTTTTAAATCCATCTTTTATTCTACATGTTTGAAAGTTTTACAGTGTGTAGATACGTCCTTTAGGAACAATATTTTCATTTCTCCACATAATTTCCATCCCTCTCAACTACCTTACGCCATCTTGGAACCAGCGCCTGTATACCCGCACGGTAAAATTCTGGACCAACCTGTTGGAGCCACTGTTTGGCAGCGTACACAAGAGAGTCATCATCTTCAAACCTTGTTCCACGAAGAGAGTCTTTCAGTTTCCCAAAGATATGATAGTCACATGGAGCCAGGTCAGGACTGTAAGGCGGGTGTTTCAGAGTTGTCCATCCGAGTTTTGTGATCGCTTCCATGGATTTTTGACTGTTATGTGGCCGTGCATTGTCGTACAACAGCTGAACACCATGCTTTTGTCGAGCTTGAAGTTTATTCAGTGTCGTCACATATGCACCAGAATTTATGGTGGTTCCCCTTGGCATGATGTCCACAAGCAAGAGTCCTTCGGAATCGAAAAACACCGTAGCCATAACTTTTCCAGCAGAAGATGTGGTTTTGAATTTTTTTCTTGGGGGCATTTGCATGATGCCACTTCATTGATTGCCTCTTCGTCTCTGGTGAAAAATGATGGAGCCATGTTTCATCACCTGTCACAATTCTACCAAGAAATTCATCTCCACCATTCTCGTAGTGTTCCAAAAGTTCGCTGCATACCGTTTTTCTTGTTTCTTTGTGAGCCACTGTCAGCATCCTTGGAACCCACCTGGCACGAACCTTTTTTAACGCCAACACTTCCGGTATTCTGCAAACACTTCCTTCCCCTATCCCATCGTAGCGTGACAATTCGTTCACTGTGATGCGTCTGTCGGTAGTCGCCAATTCGTTAACTGTGCACATTGGAGTGTGTGCAGTACGAGGCCTGCCGCTGCGAGAACAATCCTCAATATTGCCGTGTCCGCATCACGTAACCTGCTTGCCCACCGACTAACTGTACTGCGATTGACAGCAGCATCTCCTTACACCTATTTCAACCTCTTGTGGATGTTTCCCACTGTCTCGTTTTCACAGCATAGGAATTATATGACAGCACGTTGCTTCTGACTAACGTCAAGTGTAGCAGCTATCTTGAAGACATGCTGTGACGGCTCCACTCACGGGAACAGGTTGAACTGAGTTTGAAAACAAGCGGAAAGGATGTATCTACACACTGTAAAACTTTCACACATGCAGAATGAAAACTGTATTTTTACAAAAATAGTATGAATTGCTTTCGGAGTGACCCTCGTATAAAAAAGAAACATGCATTCTTATCACTCTACAACCGTCTTTAAGCTTTTTTCACTCTAGCGTCTTAATTTTTAAAGTAAGATTACTAGTTATAAAACGAAGGCCGTTTCTAAAAATTAGACAAGACTAGGTAGCGACTCAGGGCGGTTGTATTTTAGGGGCGGTAAAGGGCGGAAAAAATTAATTTCAAATCAACAGCGAAAAAGCTGACCAAATGAAAAAGAGGAAAAATCAAAACATGACTTCGATACGTCTTTGCGTCTGTAGCGGAGCACGTGCGCTGGCTCGCCGGAGATCAGCAAAGAATTTGCTAACGGTATCATTATTGTCCATTAGATATATAATGAATCTGAGTGATATTTTTTACGTAAAGTTAAGTATAAAATAAGAATAAAGTACATCAGTCAGAGTATTACTTCTGATAAATTTTACATGTTACTCATAGGGATCAGCAAATAAAAACAAAGCTACATTTTGATTTCTTACGGAAATTTCATTGCTATTCTGTACCAAAAAAATAAGAAGATAAAAATTTGCTGTACAGAAGAAGAAACAGTCCAATTGCAGTAACTTTTCTTGAAGAAACATTTTTTGACGGAAATGTACTGAACATGAGATTTTTTGTTTTTACTCAGAGTTTAACTACCATGAGCAACTCAAGAAGTCGCCCGTCCCTAATTTAGGGCCACTGGCTCCAGTGAAAAGAAAGAACCAGTGCTTTTAGACAAACGCAACATTCATCCCTCACCAGGATTCGAACCCGGACCCATCTCAGATAAGTGATCAGAAGCCAATCACTTAGACCACTGCACCACAGGAGCGACTAACCGTGGTTGTAAACCTCTTAACAAAAAATGCAAACAAGGCGTCATTTATTCATTACATCTCAAGAAAGTGGATGCTGGAAAAGATGAGATTTATTCCTCATTCTAAAAATATTTCAAACAGAACAGAAAAGAAATGACATCACAGTTATCCACATGGCCTAGTTTGATGCTTTGGCATGTTTCCCATCAGTAAAGCATAGCTCAAACGTTTGTTCGTTCAATTAAGTAAAATAAAGATTTGATGCTGAATTAGATTGTACTGGTATATTCAGTTGAGTTCTAGATTAAAATGTTCATTCATTGTTCCTGTTTCAATTATTTTGGGAAATTTCAAAAACTGATGACAAAAATTAAGAAATTGAGGGCATTTATTGTCCTCAATCAGTTCCGAAGGAATTGAGGGCAAATCCTGAAGATTGAGGAATGTCTCCATAGAATACAAGGCCGTCTGGTCACCTCAGCGGCCCGAAGGGGATTTGCATAGTTCAGCCGTTGGATGTTGCTTGTGGAGGAGGGGTGGGGAAATATCGGGGAGACCGACGATGGCTGTATAGAAGAGGGGGAATCTTTTTTTACGATTCCCGCGTAGACAGCAAAACACCGAGCAACAACCCTGTATCAAACGCTCTGTTCTGGGCAGATGGACGTCAATAAGCTTTGATTTCGTTAATTTTATTGTTCAAGAGCTTTCGCATCATCTGTTGACCTCCAATCATATTGATGGACAAGGCTAAGTATGGAGCAGGAACCGCTGACTACTGTCGTCCGACGGTTCCTGCTCCACACACAGCCATTATCCATCAGTGTGGTTGAACGTCTACAGATTATCACATGATAATCGAAACCGGTCACCTATTAATAAACGTGCCTTGCGATCTAGCCTGTTTTATAATTAATTTCAAATAATTTATGTGTACCCTGCAAAGTTATACTCAAAGACATTCAGGTGCTTTGTAGCGGCAGTTAGAACTGAAAGATTTAATATCCATTGGGGGTCATCAAACTCTTTTACTGGCGTCCTTATTTCATCTTTTTTCTTATAGAAGCAACGCACTGCAGAACAGAAACTGAAGGCCAGCTTCTGTTTCAAGGAAAAGATAATCTTCTTTCCAGTGAGGGCTGAAGCGTACGGATTCGACCTCGTTTCGCTTTGAGGATCTTAACTCCTCCTCCGCCATTTCCTGCCGCTAAATTTGTGAATAGTGAATAGTTACTAACACCGACAACACAAACGCTAAGAAGTCCCTACAAACTCGCCGCTCTCGTCGCTAACAAATGAGCGACGTTAGCTGTACACGGGCTCCCGCGAACGCGTTCGCTCCTTTTCTAAATCCATAAAACCGAAAAAAGTACAATAAAAAAAGCATACAAAATAAAAGATCTTATAAGTAATATACGTCTGCGATTAATTATCTTACGTCTGCATCTTCATTAATGCTCTGCAAATCACTTTCAAGTACATGGCAGAGCGTACTTTCTGTTGCAACAGTTATTGGAGCTTCTTCCCATTCCTTTACGTACGAATCACGGGAAGAATGTCTATTTAAACGTCTCTTCGTGGGCTGTAATTAATTTAATCTTGCCGCTATCCGTATGGGAGTGATACGCAGATTAGATTAGATTAGATTAGATTAGTACTTGTTCCATAGATCATGAATACGACATTTCGTAATGATGTGGAACGTATCAGGTTAATAAAAGGTGTCTATACAAGATACTACATTACACAAAATATTACATGACACTCAATATTTATTTTTTTGGGGGGGGGGAATTACCCACTTACTATATCCAAAAATTCATCTAATGAGTAGGAGTTGCCATTACGAAATTCTTTTAATTTCCTTTTAAATGCTATATGGCTATCTGTCAGACTTTTGATGCTATTAGGTAAGTGACCAAAGACTTTTGTGGCAGCATAATTTACCCCCTTCTGAGCCAAAGTTAGATTTAACCTTGAGTAGTGAAGATCATCCTTTCTCCTAGTCTTGTAGATTAGATTAAATTAGATTAGATTAGATTAATACTAGTTCCATGGATCATGAATACGATATTTCGTAATGATGTGGAACGAGTCAAATTTTCCAATACATGACATAATTAAGTTAATTTAACAACATACTTAAGTTAATATAACAACTTTTTCATTTTTTTGTGTTTTTTTTATTTTTTTAATATTTTTTTGTTTTTTTTTTTTTAAATTTATATCTAAAAATTCCTCTATGGAGTAGAAGGAGTTGTCATTCAGAAATTCTTTTAATTTCTTCTTAAATACTTGTTGGTTATCTGTCAGACTTTTGATACTATTTGGTAAGTGACCAAAGACTTTAGTGCCAGTATAATTCACCCCTTTCTGGGCCAAAGTTAGATTTAATCTTGAATAGTGAAGATCATCCTTTCTCCTAGTATTGTAGTTATGCACACTGCTATTACTTTTGAATTGGGTTTGGTTGTTAATAACAAATTTCATAAGAGAGTATATATACTGAGAAGCTACTGTGAATATCCCTAGATCCTTAAATAAATGTCTGCAGGATGATCTTGGGTGGACTCCAGCTATTATTCTGATTACACGCTTTTGTGCAATAAATACTTTATTCCTCAGTGATGAATTACCCCAAAATATGATGCCATATGAAAGCAACGAGTGAAAATAGGCGTAGTAAGCTAATTTACTAAGATGTTTATCACCAAAATTTGCAATGATCCTTATTGTATAAGTAGCTGAACTCAAACGTTTCAGCAGATCATCAATGTGTTTCTTCCAATTTAATCTCTCATCAATGGACACACCTAAAAATTTGGAATATTGTACCTTAGCTATATGCTTCTGATTAAGGTCTATATTTATTAATGGCGTCATACCATTCACTGTACGGAACTGTATGTACTGTGTCTTATCAAAATTCAGTGAGAGTCCGTTTACAAGGAACCACTTAGTAATTTTCTGAAAGACAGTATTGACAATTTCATCAGTTAATTCTTGTTTGTCAGGTGTGATTACTATACTTGTATCATCAGCAAAGAGAACTAACTTTGCCTCTTCATGAATATAGAATGGCAAGTCATTAACATATATTAAGAACAACAAAGGACCCAAGACTGACCCTTGTGGAACCCCATTCTTGATAGTTCCCCAGTTTGAGGAATGTGCTGATCTTTGCATATTATGAGAACTACTTATTTCAACTTTCTGCACTCTTCCAGTTAGGTACGAATTAAACCATTTGTGCACTGTCCCACTCATGCCACAATACTTGAGCTTGTCTAGCAGAATTTCATGATTTACACAATCAAAAGGCCTTGAGAGATCACAAAAAATCCCAATGGGTGGTGTTTGGTTATTCAGATCATTCAAAATTTGATTGGTGAAAGCATATATGGCATTTTCTGTTGAAAAACCTTTCTGGAAACCAAACTGACATTTTGTTAGTACTTCATTGTTACAGATATGTGAAGCTACTCTTGAATACATTACTTTCTCAAAAATTTTGGATAAAGCTGTTAGAAGGGAGATTGGACGGTAATTGTTGACATCAGATCTATCCCCCTTTTTATGCAAAGGTATAACAATAGCATATTTCAGTCTATCAGGGAAAATGCCCTGTTCCAGAGAGCTATTACACAGGTGGCTGAGAATCTTACTTATCTGTTGAGAACAAGCTTTTAGTATTTTGCTGGAAATGCCATCAATTCCATGTGAGTTTTTGCTTTTAAGCAAGTTTATTATTTTCCTAATTTCAGAGGGAGAAGTGGGTGAGATTTCAATTGTATCATATTGCATAGGTATGGCCTCTTCCATTAACAGCCTAGCATCTTCTAATGAACATCTGGATCCTACTATATCCACAACATTTAGAAAATGATTATTAAAAATATTTTCAACTTCTGACTTTTTGTTCGTAAAGTTTTCATTCAATTTGATGGTAATACTGTCTTCCTGTGCTCTTGGTTGACCTGTTTCTCTTTTAATAATATTCCAAATTGTTTTAATTTTATTATCAGAGTTGCTGATTTCAGACATGATACACATACTTCTGGATTTTTTAATAGCGTTTCTTAATATAACACAGTAGTTTTTATAATGTTTGATAGTTTCTGGGTCACTACTCTTTCTTGCTGTCAGATACAGTTCCCTTTTCCGGTTACAAGATATTCTTATACCCTTAGTAAGCCATGGTTTGTTACAAGGTTTCTTACGAGTATATTTAACTATTTTCTTGGGGAAGCAGTTTTCAAATGCATTTACAAAAATGTCATGAAATAAATTATATTTTAAATTGGCATCAGGTTCACGGTACACCTCATCCCAGTCTAACTGCTCTAGGCTTTCCCTGAAATTTGCAATTGTTAAATCGTTGACTGAACGTACTACTTTGGAGGACTGTTTAGTATTGCTGAATGGAGCTATGTCATATACTGTAACTAGCTGTGCACCATGATCAGAGAGACCATTCTCAACAGGCTGAGCATTTATCTGGTTAAACTTATCTTGGTCTATAAAGAAGTTATCTATCAGTGAGCTGCTATCCTTTACCACCCAAGTAGGAAAATCAACAACGGGTGTCAAATTGAAAGAACCGAGTAATACTTCAAGGTCATTTTTCCTATTACCCTCTTTCAGAGAATCTACATTGAAGTCCCCACAAATAATAATTTGCTTCCCCCTGTCTGACAGATAGCACAACAAGGAGTCCAAATTTTTCAGAAACAGATGAAAATTTCCTGATGGGGACCTATATACAGTTGCAATTATAAATGTGCCTTTATTTAATTTAAGCTCACAGGCACATGCTTCTATATGTTTCTCTACACAAAACTTTTTTGTTTCTACACTTTTTGCACAATGATAACTTTTGACATATATGGCAACTCCTCCTTTCTCCATATTTTCTCTCATTACATGTGCAGAGAGCTTATATCCACTTACATTTACCTTATCCATATCAGTAACAATGTGATGCTCAGACAGGCATAGTATATCTATTTCATCCTCAGCTTCTAAATCTTCTAAACAAACCAGAAGCTCATCTATTTTATTCTTTAAACTCCCAATATTTTGATGAAATATACTTACATTATTTTTAATTATACTTTTATGAGAACCTTTCCTTATTCTAACATTTGCAGTACTCTCCTGTCTGAGTTTCTCATTGTGCTTAGGCCTAGTTGCTATACCAGTGGTCACATGGTGTTCAGAGAGGCAGATTATGTCAACTGGGTTGGGTGACTTTAATTCATCAATGCAATTACCTAGGACTGAGATACAACTTGGTGGAGACAAAATTTCTGGTGATTGGTGAAAATTTATTATTGACAGCTGTGATTGGTGATCCAATGTGCTAGAATTGTGCTGTTTAATTTCTTTCCTAAACTGAAGATTTGTTTCAATCCTGACCTCTCGTAGAACTTGACATCTTTCTGTCTTACCTATCCTAAAAAAGGTGCTGCTCCAACACCTGTAACCACTGGTATTTTACCATTCATGGCAGTGCCTACCCCCCTTAAATTTCCTGCTATTACCCCAGCCAGTTTCCCCTTCCCTTTCCTGTTGAGATGTAGGCCGTGCCTGGTATAGTCCCACCTACTGAGAGAATCAACAGGAACCACACCAATATGAGCCCCCACACCCGTACCAAGCAGCCGTTCCAACTCCAAATTAACTCTCCCAACAGAAGAGTTCAAATGAGGCCGGTCATGGCGTCTCAGGACAGATACAAATTCAACATGGGTGTGTCTCGATGCCGACGCAATCTTTACCAGGTCACACTCTATACTGTACCCAGGATCTCTGTCAATGCTGTTCCCTGGCCCTCCCACAATAACCACGGTGTCTTCCCTGGTAAATCCTTTACAGAGTGAACCTAAATCCTCTGTCACCTGATCCAGACTAGCACTTGGTTTGAAAAAATTTGTGACCTGGTATTCTGGTCCTAATTCCTCCTGCAGAAGTTGGCCTACACCTCTGGCATGAGAACTGCCTAACAACAAAACTTTCTTCCTTTTTGATGGCTTTCCTACATTCTTTTTCAATTTCCTATTGAAAGTTTGTTGTGTCCTGTCTACACCTACCTCTGCTTGAGGCTCATCAGTTTTTAACTGAAGCAACAGGTCAAACTTATTTTTGACATTCACCACAAAACTGTCAGACTTAGTTCTAGGCCTGTTCCTTCTGCTACCTGTTGCCACTTCCCACCTCTCTTTGCCCTTCTCCCTCCTTAACCTGTCCAGATCTTCCCTAGCCTGATCTAGCTCAGCCTGAAGGGCAGCAATTTTCCCCTCCTGTTCCACTATCTTCCTATCTCTGCTGCAAATCCTACATAACCACTGATGAGCCTGATCCACTTTCCCGACACCCACGCCACTGCAGTCCCCCCAGTGAAAAAAAGTACTGCATCCATCACACCAAACCCCGGAACTAACAATTCTACGGCAAGTCAGGCACTTCTCACTCATGGCAAAAATCATACTTTAGCTAGAATAAATCAATTAAATTACCAAAAATCAAAAAAGACGTTACAAGAATTAAGCCTATTCACAAATGTATATAAGCAAGTTTCTGATTTAAAATTCCGCTGTTTATCTGAGATCTGTATTAAAACAATGAAGGTATACGCTATTTATTTTATATTTCGCTCGATGGAATGAAAAAAAGGACAATTAAACGAGCTACTTTAACTTTGATTCTCTAAAAACGTTACGAGAATTAGGCCTATAAACAAATGTATATAAGCAAGTTTCTGATATAAACTTACGCTGTTTTTCTGAAATCTGTATTAGAACAATGAAGTTATACGCTATTTGCGGTAGTTTACTTATTTGTTACCGAGAAATTAGTTAAATTACCGTGAAACAATAAACAAACACGTTTACAAAATTTAAGCCTAAGCGCGACTTCGCGAAGTTACGATCTTTTCGTGTTTTCTGAAAAAATACGCAAAGAAAACTCAAACCTTTAACGGCAAGACTAAATGATACACTAATGCATGTATTTAATTTGTTGTCGGCGTTAAACTAAATTATATTCCTGTCTAAATCACTTAACTTTCTGGAAATGGTTTCTGGCGTCACTTACTCGGCCATGTCACTTACTAGCCATGTACACTGCTATTACTTTTGATTTCGTTAGGATTGCTAATAACAAATTTCATAAGTGAATATATATAATGTGAGGCTACAGTGAAGATCCCTAGCTCTTTAAATAATTGTCTGCAGGGTGATCTTGGATGAGCTCCAGCAATTATTCTGATTACGCGCTTTTGTGAAATGAATACTCTTTTACTCAATGATGAGTTACCCCAGAATATGATGCCATACGAAAGCAGATAATGAAAGTAGGCGTGGTAAGCTAATTTACTCAGATGTATGTCGCCAAAATTTGCAATGACACTAATAGCATAAGTAGCTGAACTCAAACGTTTCAGCAGATCCTCAGTGTGTTTTTTCCAGTTCAACCCCTCATCAATGCATACACCTAGAAATTTTGAATATTCTACCTTAGCTACCGATTTCTGATTGAAGTCTATATTTACTAATGGTGTCATTCCATTTACTGTGCAGAACTGTATATACTGTATTTTGTCAAAGTTTGATAAGATCCCATTTGCAGAGAACCACTTAATGATCTTCTGAAAAACATTGTTTACAATTTCACCAGTTAATTCTTGTCTGTTGGGTGTGATAGCTACACTTGTATCATCGGCAAAAAGTACCAGCTTTGCATCTTCGTGAACATAGAATGGTAAGTCATTAATATATATTAAGAACAGCAGAGGACCCAAGACCGAACCTTGCGGCTCCCCATTCTTGATTGTTCCCCAGTTTGAGAAAACACCAGTTTTTTGCATATTATGTGAACTGTTTATTTCAACTTTCTGCGCTCTTCCAGTTAGGTATGATTTAAACCATTTGAGCACTGTCCCATTCATACCACAATACTTGAGCTTATCTAGAAGTATTCCATGATTTACACAATAAAAAGCCTTTGATAGATCACAAAAAATCCCAACGGATGACTTCTGATTACTCAGAGCATTTAATATTTCATTAGTGAAAGTATATATACCATTTTCCATTAAAAAACCCTTCTGGCAACCAAGCTGACATTTTGTTAAAACTTTATTTTTACAAAGGTGTGAAGCTCCTTTATTTATTTATTTATTTATTGTTCCGTGGGACCAAATTAAGGAGAAGGCTCCATGGTCATGGAACGAGTCTCTACAATACATTACTTTTTCAGTGGGTTGAAGCATCCAAAGTTGGTTCTTGAAACTTTGTAAGTAAACTTTCCCGGGAAAATAGTTTGCATCTATCTTCATGTGTGCCAGTTCAGTTTCTTCAGTACCACAGTGACACTCTCCCACGGGTCAAACAAACTTGTGACTATTCATCCTGTCCTTCTCTGTATACTTTCAATATGCCCTGTTAGTCCTGCTTGGTGTGGTTCCAACACATCTGAACAATATTCTAGGATGGGTCGCAGAAGTGTTTTGTAAGCAATCTCCTTTGAGGGCCGACTGCGTTTTTCAAAGAACTTAAGTCTGCCACCTGTTTGCGACTGAGTTTTTGTGATCGTTCCATTTCATACCCTGACAAACTGTTAAACTCAGGTCAATAAAACATTTACAGCAAATTGACAATCTCTGCACGACTTTCAAATCTTACAAAGATCCTACTAAATATTTTTACAGCTTTTCTAAGATCATAACACATAATTGCATCATCTCCGAAAAGTCTGAGGTTATTATTAATAATCTCGGCAAGATCTTATGTACAACATAAACAGCAATCATTCTAACATATTTCCCTGGGGCACCACAGAAGCTCCTTCTACATTTGCCGATGAGTCTCCACCCAAAGTAATTTGCTGCGTCCCGCCTACCAGGAAACCCTCAGTGGAGTCACATAGTTCGCTTGATAACCCAGAAGATCATATCTGCCATAAGAAGTGCAGGTGTGGTGCTGAGTAAAATGTTTCTTGGAAATCAAGAATTACTGCAAGTACCTGACGGCCTTTTTCTATGGCTTTCAGTAAGTCGTATGAGAGAAGTGCACATTGGGTTTCACACTTTCGGTGGTTTTGGAATCAACTCTGGATGGCGTGGAGGAGGTCATTCTCTTCGAGATACTTCATTACAATGTTATAACATTTTACAATAAATGGATGTCAAAGATATTGGATTAAAGTTTTTTGAATCACTTCTTCCACACTTCTTGTAGATGTGATTGTGATTGTGCTTCCTTCCAACTACTAGTCAAGGTTTTTTGTTCAATAGATCTATGGACTAGTGGAAAGTTCGAGAACAAAAGACGTCATAGTATTAAAAGTGTAGCTGAAAATAAATTTCCTATAATTGGCGATTCCATGTCTAAAAATGTCGTAGTGCCAACCTGTGAAGTTGAAGTCCGCATAGGAATTAGATCCCTTCTTTTTTGTTACTGTTTTTGTAGAATTAAAAAAAAGGTGGTTTGGCCTGGGTTCGATTCCCGGTACCGGAAATTATTTTAATAAGTTTATACCTATTCGGATTGTTCTCGTGCTGCTGAAAATACTGTTTCAAACATTAAATTACTGATGTATAAACAAAAAAATCAGCTCAGTAACTATTTTAAAAACGTTACAAATTAAAGAGAAAACATCGAAAAAGCAGCGAACAAAAATTACAAAGCCCTTTTCATCCATGTTAGGACAAATTCCCTGCGAGGATACGGCGAAGTGGAAATTATTAACGAATCAAAAAATATAATCCGATCAGCCAGAAAATTTTACCCTGCTTCCAGGATAGTGTTCAGCGGAATCATAAACAGGAGATCGGTGAGTGACAGTTATATCAATCGAATCAATTGCAGAATAAGTGAGTGTTGTAACACACTAGGTGCTTTATTTATAAACTCAAATAAGTTTTTGGGCAATGACTGTCTAGCCGAGGATGAACTATCTCTAAACAGACTAGGATCGATGACCGTCAGCAAAATGTTTATAGATATTTGTAAAATCATTAAAACTAAGGGAAGCTAATATTTACTGGAAGGGATTTAAAACAAAAATGCCTGTTAGCTAAAAAGAAAACTGCTAAAGAATGTCTACGAAAATGTATGCTTAACACCATTAAAAAAAGCGAAAATTCTTATTTGATGCACTGGAATATAAATGGCTTGAACTCTAAATCCTCCAGCAGCCTAAGCTACAAACTCGATGAGTTACAAATTCTTCTCTCAGAATGTAAAAACATAAAAATTATTTGTTTAAATGTAGCCCTGCAGTGGCTTGCCTCTAATAACAATAAATATTTTAAATAAAATTGAAAACTTCAATGTTGCAAGCAGCTATTGCAGGGAGAAAAAAATCTCACGGAGGTTGCTGCGTACTCCTGGGCTCATTTCAATTTATAGAATTCCAGAAAGGGCTATACTCACACCATCCCTCTCTAAATTCCAGTGCTTATTAGGTAAACTAAAGAAAGAAAAGAAGAAAAAATGTAATAGCAACTGATTTTAATATAAATACTGCAAATGACAATAAAGAATCAACAAAATTTATTGATTCAATCAAAAAGTCTGGTTTTAAACTAAATTTTTTGGAGTTCACCAGAGAAAATATCCATTCAGCAACATGCATCAACAACGTTGTAACAAATTACTACTTTGATAATATTCATAAATTCTGTTTAGACTTAGGACTTTCTGATCACTCAGCCTTCTTTGTCTCACTGCCAAAAACTGATAAACATAATATAAGAAAACTTAAATCAAAAGAAGTTTCAATAAAACAAATATTGAAATATTCCATGATAAACTAAGTACACTTAAGTGGTGTTTTGGCAATGGTGATTCAACAAATGAAAACTTTAGTACATTCTTAAACAGTTTTCTTGAAGTATTTATGAAACTTTCCCACTGAGATCATATTGCAACAAAACATCAAGTACGATAAGATGGATCACACCAGGAATAAAAATATCCAATGAGAGAAAAAGGAAGCTACACAATCAGCTGAAGTACAACAAAGATCCTGATTTTGTAAAATATGTTACAAACTATAAAACTACTTTTAAAAAAGTTGTGAAAGCTTCAAAACAAATGGCAAAAAACAAATTCATTCTAGGGCAGAAAAATAAAACAAGGGCAATATGGTCTGTAGTTAAGTCTGAATTAGGTGTCCAAAATCACAAACAAGACATTTCAAAAACAAACTTCGGAAAAATCAGTTGTAAATCCAGCTCAAATATCTGAGTGCTTCAATGAGTACTTCATAAGTGTAGCAAAATCTCATTTAGACATAGCAAATTATGAGCAGAAAGTTAATCGTCTTGGGTTAAAAGGCAATACCAGTGAATTTCTTAAAAAAATTCAACACAGTCTCAGCATACTTTCCTTAAAAGACAAAAACTCTGCTGGCTGGGATGGGATATCCACCAGAATAACTAAAAAAGTTTACAACATAATAGCTCATCCTCTCTCTCTCGTAATAAACAAATCCTTTGAAGAAGGTTACTTCTCCGTTCTCTTGAAATACGCGGAAGTAAAACCACTGTTTAAAAAAGGTACAAAAGATGATATGGGAAATTATCACCCCATTCTATACTCCCTGTCATATCTGCACAGCCAAGGGCATCATGTCGACCATATTTTAAGAACCTAAAAATTTTAATTGTCCCCTCCTTACAGATCTTTGAGTTGGTTCTTTTCCTACACAGCAGAGCTGATCTATCAAAAAAAAAAATCATTTTGAACACTCATATGACACAAGACATAAAGAAAACTTTATTTTCACCTCTCATCGCTTAAAACTGCATGCTCAGGCTCCTTAGTATATAGCCATGAAAATTCATAACACAATAAAAGGGTGTGACATAATGAATATGAAGATAAATATTTTAAAAAGCAAGTTACATGATTTTGTAATTTTATGATGCTACTACTCTGGAAGATTTCATGAAGGACGAAGTGATACTGTGAGCTGGATCCCTAAAATGGAATAAAAATTTATGATAGTGATAGTAGATGTAAATACTGTAAGTTTGACAAATTTTAAGTAAGTAAATTCTCCACAAAGTATTATTGTAAGTGAGAAAAATTTTAAATAAG
Source organism: Schistocerca cancellata (assembly GCF_023864275.1). Classification (NCBI taxonomy): domain Eukaryota; kingdom Metazoa; phylum Arthropoda; class Insecta; order Orthoptera; family Acrididae; genus Schistocerca; species Schistocerca cancellata. Next base: position 927,465,088 of record NC_064627.1, on the reverse strand, counting down.
CAAATTGTAGCCTTGACGTGTCTCCTGTGCATCAGATGTATGTTCTGAAATTGTGTACGTTATGAGATGAATAAAACACACTTCACATTTCATAGACTACCGTTAAGAAGGGCTACCTCAACTGCAAATCTGATATAAGATTTGATAGGGATTTACTCAAACCATGGAGCTTTGTTCAATTTCAGCTGCTTCTCATTATCACTGATACTAACATATGTGTCACTCATCTTTGCAATGCTTCTGCTTTGCTACTTTCAGTTTCAGGCCCTGCCTCGTCCATGAGTGCCTGAACACTAAACTTTGGCCGTTACGTACAATAGGAATTTCTTTGGCATTTCTGAGTGATCCTTTCATAGTATTGCGCAACAGTAGTCATTTCATGTGTTGACATCTTGACAGCCAAATACATTTCATTCTGCGTCACAATCTATGGCCCCTTGCTTTTTTCCTACACTTATTATGCAGTAGTCTCTATTTCTTTAGAATTTTCTTTACAGAGATGCACAAGACTATCATGAAAGGTCCCTCACATCATGAAATGTTCTACTAGGTAGGTATCTATCAAGTGCATGTTCAACTCTTCTTCTAAACCTGAGTCTAGGTTCTTATACATGCTCCCCTCCAGAGTTGTACGTTTTGAGTTCCTTATTAACATATGACTATACTGTCTCTTTATCTAGTTTGCTGAACATGTAACTCCTTCTACCATCTCTAGTTGTCCTTTGTATTTTCGGGATCACTGTTGCTAAAACTGTTCATGATCATTTGTAGCAATTTCTGTATGAATATCCTTGAAGACCTCAGGTCCTTTTGCTGTCATTGATCTCTGTGTAACTACCACAACATACCATCCATTTGAACCATCTTTCTGTACTAGTTTCCCGCTAAAATCCCCCTCCCCCTTTTTCCAGTTCCTTCCATTACCAAATTAACAACTTCCTCACTAATGCCTCAAGATATATCCTACTAATCGATCAGTTCTTTCAGTCAAGCAGTGCGATTATTTTTTTTCCCCATTTCGCTTCAGTACATCCTAATTTGTTATTCAATATAGCCATCTAATCTTCAGCACTCATCTACAAACTTCAAAAGCTTCTCTTCTCTTTATTCCTTTTCTTGCTACTGCCAGTCTGTCTCTTATACCCTTTCGACTTCAGCTATTCTCAGTTATTTGGCTACCTATACATCAATGCTAACTGACTGCTTTTAGTGTCTCATATTCCCCCGCCCCCATGAATCATGGACCTTGTCATTGGTGGGGAGGACTCAGTGATACAGACAGCCGTACCATAGGTGCAGCCACAATGGAGGGGTATCTGTTGAGAGACCAGACAAGTGTGTCCTTTTCAGTAGTTGCAGGGGCAACAGTCTGGATGATTGACTGATAGGGTCTTGTAACATTAACCAAAATGGCCTTGCTGTGCTGGTACTGCGAATGGTTGAAAGCAAAAGGAAACTACAGCTGTAATTTTTCCTGAGGGCATGCAGCTTTACTGTATGGTTAAATGATGATGGTGTCCTCTTGGGTAAAATATTCCGGAGGTAAAATAGTCCCCCATTTGGATCTCTGGGCGGGGACAACTCAGGAGGACATCATTATCAGGAGAAAGAAAACTGGCATTGTACAGATCGGAGTGTGGAATGTCATATCGTTTAATCAGGCGGGTAGGTTAGAAAACTTAAAAAGGGAAATGGATAAATTAAAGTTAGATATAGTGGGAATTATTGAAGTTCGGTGGCAGGAGGAACAAAACTTCTGGTCAGGTGAATACAGGGTTACAAATAAAAACTCAAATAAGTGTGATGCAGGAGTATGTTTAATAATGAATAAAAAAATAGGAGCATGGATAAGCTACTACAAACAGCATAGTGAAAGCATTGTTGTAGCCAAGATAGACATGAAGCCCACACCTACCACTGTGGTACAAGTTTATGTGCCAACTAGTTCTACAGATGATGAAGAGATTGAAGAAATCTATGCTGAAATAAAATAAATTATTCAGATAGTTAAGGGAGAGGAAAATTTAATTGTCATGGGGGTCTGGAATTTGATAGCAGGGAAAGGAAGAGAAGGAGGAGTAGTGGGTGAATGTGGACTGGGGGCACGGAATGAAAGGGAAGCCACCATCTGGTAGAATTTTGCATGGAGCACAACTTAATCTTAGCTAACACTTGGTTTAAGAATCATGAAAGAAGGCTGCATATGTGTAAGAGACTTGGAGACACTGGGAGGTTTCAGATTGGTAAGACAGAGATTTAGGAACCAGGTTTTAAACTGGAAGACATTTCTAGGGGCAGATGTGGATTCTGACCACAATTTATTGGTTATGAACTGTAGATTAAAACTGAAGAACCTGCACAAAGGTAGGAATTTAAGGAGATAGGACCTGGATTTAGAACCAGTTGTTGTAGAGTGTTTCAGAGAGAGCATTAGGGAATGATTGACAAGAACAAAGGAGAGAAATACAGTAGAAGAAGAATTGGTAGCTTTGAGAGATGAAATAGTGAAGGCAGCAGAGGATCAAGTAGGTAAAAAGACAAGGGCTCATAGAAATCCTTGTGTAACAGAAGAGATATTGAATTTAATTGATGAAAGGAGAAAATATAAAAATGCAATAAATGAAGCAGGCAAAGAGGAATACAAACGTCTCAAAAATGAGACTGACAGGAAGTGCTGATAGCCTTGGGAGAGCAAGCCACGACAAAACTCTACCATATGGTGAGTAACATGTATGAGACAGGCGAAATACCCTCAGACTTCAAGGAGAATATAGTAATTAGAAATCTCAAAGAAAGCAGGTGTTGACAGGTGTGAAAATTACTGAACTATCAGTTTAATAACTTATGGCTGCAAAATACTAACACGGATTCTTTTCAGTTGAATGGAAAAACTGGTAGAAGCCAACCTCGGGGAAAATCGGTTTGGATTCTATAGAAATGTTGGAACATGTGAGGCAATACTGACCCTATGACTTATTTTAGAAGATAGATAAAGAAAAGGCAAACCTATCTTTCTAGCATTTGCAGACTTAGAGAAAACTTTTGACAATGTTGACTGGAATACTCTCTTTCAAATTCTGGAGATGGGAGGGGTAAAATACAGGGAGCGAAAGGATATTTACAATTTGTACAGAAACCAGATGGCAGTTATAAGTAGAGCGCGGATTTTAGGTAAAAACCTATTTTGTTCCTGAGTTCCTATTTGCATAAAAATTTGTACTTATGCGTTTCATGACTACTTACACGTAATAGCGTTAATTCCATAGAATCTAAAAAAGCCTATTTCGACGTTAGTGCCTATTTTTGCCTTTTTCGGCTTTAATATCTTAAAAAGTACCTATTTCATCATATAAGACAGTAGCTCCAAGTTTTTCCACACTATACAACACATGGAAAAAAATATTTTCTGCCCAGCGTGCAGCAAGGTGGCTAGTTGATATGCGCTCATGCTTCGTATTTGCCCAACACTTCGGTCTTTTATTATTTTTTTTATATCGCTATCCCTGTTAATACCAAATACTCTTTATAGGTATTTTATTATTCATATGTAAAAAATAGATCACGGATCTTTAGGTTAAAACCTATTTTTTTTCCCTAAGCTCCAATTTGCATATAAGTTGGTACTTAGGCGTTTCATGACTAACTAAACTGAATACCGTTAGTTCTATAGGACCTAAAATTGCGTATTTCGACGTTGACGCCTAATTTTGCCTATTTCGGCATCAAAATCCTAATAAGTACCTATTTCGTTAATGTGACATAGCGTTCTTGTGTTTTCAAAGATTAGAAAAAGGAAGTAAACTTAGGGCTTTACGTCTCGTCGAAGGCGAAAGTCGTTAGAGAATGTTTACAATTTCTTTGCTTGCCTTACTACCAACAACACTCGACACGGTTGAATGGTCATCCATTCAAGTACGCGCCGAGAGCGACAGTGTTTAATTTCGGTGAGCGAATGGGAACCGGTCAAAGATTTGAGTTACACATTAGAATCGAACGTGTGAGTACTAAATGTTTTATTCGAAAATATTTCGTTCGTAGGATTCTGGCCAGCTGTGTATTTTCGCAAAGAAACGGTATCATAGGCCTTAAGCTGAGCACGGATTAAAACATCACAATGTTAATCGTAGACGCCCTTTATAGCTAAATTACTGCCCTTCGCGCATTTTCTCGCTGCTGTCTACAGGCAGTCCTTTCAAACTACTCTGTTTCGAGAAAGGTATTATAAGTGAATTTTCCGGTTCGAAAAATAATTTGCCAGTAGTGAGATGTTTTCATCTGAAGCACCGGTAGTTTCCATTCGCTTGTTCAGAAGGGGCGGCCATGTGTCAGGTGCCTTATGTCCAGCAACGAGCACGGTACTTCCCCTACAGCTCCCATGCACCGCAGTAAAAGGAAAAAAAAAAAAAAAAACAGGTCATCGTTCACTTTTTCCCAGCGAAAACAAATCAGTACATTGTGTAGCGACCGACGTGTTAAGTGTTACTGACGTTCTAAGTGTAAAATAAATTCTAGTTTCTGTGTGAGAATACTACGCCATGCCGAAAACAGCTAGTTCAAAGTCTACTCATATAAGGCAGTGGCTGCAAGATTTTCCGCATTATACAACAGATGGGAAAATTATTTTCTACCAAGCATGCAACAAGGAGGTTAGCTGACGTTTTTCTTAGACTTATTTTCCTGTTCACGTAGGATTCTTTCTTATCGCTATCCTTTATTAATACGAAATACTCTTTATATACGATTCAAAACTGCATTTCCCTTTTCTATCGTATTAGGTTTCGAGTGTTAAGAAATCTCACTTAACTCAGCATGCAGATGGAATCTCACATAAAGCTAATGTTGAACGAAAGTCAAAATTGAAGCAAACTCTTTTAACCAACAAGTTCTGCAGTGATTTGTGTCATGCACTTGTGGCAGCAAACGTCCCCATTCGGAAACTAGAAAACCCTATTTTCAGAGGTTTTCTTGAGAAGTACTGCCATTAGTCTATTCCTGCAGAGTCAACTTTACGTAAGAATTATGTGGATTCAGCTTACAATGCTGCATTGCACAGAATCCGAGAAGATGTTGGAGAATCATGTATATGGATTTCTGTGGATGAAACTACTGACAGTCTTGGCTGTTACATTGCAAACCCGATTATTGGCAAGCTAGATCCAGATGCTCCATCCAGGGCTCATCTTATTTACTCAAAACAGCTTGCAAAAACTAACAAACAAACAATAGCACAGTTTGTGAACAATGGGCTTAAGGTGCTATACCCAAACGGAAAGGATGAGAATAAGGTGCTTCTGGCCGTCACTGATGCTGCTGCATATACACTCCTGGAAATTGAAATAAGAACACCGTGAATTCATTGTCCCAGGAAGGGGAAACTTTATTGACACATTCCTGGGGTCAGATACATCACATGATCACACTGACAGAACCACAGGCACATAGACACAGGCAACAGAGCATGCACAATGTCGGCACTAGTACAGTGTATATCCACCTTTCGCAGCAATGCAGGCTGCTATTCTCCCATGGAGACGATAGTAGAGATGCTGGATGTAGTCCTGTGGAACGGCTTGCCATGCCATTTCCACCTGGCGCCTCAGTTGGACCAGCGTTCGTGCTGGACGTGCAGACCGCGTGAGACGACGCTTCATCCAGTCCCAAACATGCTCAATGGGGGACAGATCCGGAGATCTTGCTGGCCAGGGTAGTTGACTTACACCTTCTAGAGCACGTTGGATGGCACGGGATACATGCGGACGTGCATTGTCCTGTTGGAACAGCAAGTTCCCTTGCCGGTCTAGGAATGGTAGAACGATGGGTTCGATGACGGTTTGGATGTACCGTGAACTATTCAGTGTCCCCTCGACGATCACCAGTGGTGTACGGCCAGTGTAGGAGATCGCTCCCCACACCATGATGCCGGGTGTTGGCCCTGTGTGCCTCGGTCATATGCAGTCCTGATTGTGGCGCTCACCTGCACGGCGCCAAACACGCATACGACCATCATTGGCACCAAGGCAGAAGCGACTCTCATCGCTGAAGACGACACGTCTCCATTCGTCCCTCCATTCACGCCTGTCGCGACACCACTGGAGGCGGGCTGCACGATGTTGGGGCGTGAGCGGAAGACGGCCTAACTGTGTGCGGGACCGTAGCCCAGCTTCATGGAGACGGTTGCGAATGGTCCTCGCCAATACCCCAGGAGCAACAGTGTCCCTAATTTGCTGGGAAGTGGCGGTGCGGTCCCCTACGGCACTGCGTAGGATCCTACGGTCTTGGCGTGCATCCGTGCGTCGCTGCGGTCCGGTCCCAGGTCGACGGGCACGTGCACCTTCCGCTGACCACTGGCGACAACATCGATGTACTGTGGAGACCTCACGCCCCACGTGTTGAGCAATTCGGCGGTACGTCCACCCGGCCTCCCGCATGCCCACTATACGCCCTCGCTCAAAGTCCGTCAACTACACATACGGTTCACGTCCACGCTGTCGCGGCATGCTACCAGTGTTAAAGACTGCGGTGGAGCTCCGTATGCCACGGCAAACTGGCTGACACTGACGGCGGCGGTGCACAAATGCTGCGCAGCTAGCGCCATTCGACGGCCAACACCGCGGTTCCTGCTGTGTCCGCTGTGCCGTGCGTGTGATCATTGCTTGTACAGCCCTCTCGCAGTGTCCGGAGCAAGTATGGTGGGTCTGACACACCGGTGTCAATGTGTTCTTTTTTCCATTTCCAGGAGTGTATGATAGCAGCGTTTTAACTATTAAAAGTATTCTACCCATTGACGCTGCACGTAACTTGTGTAGTGGATGGGATCAACCGCATAGCAGAGCAAGTAAGGCTACAATTTCCTAAAGTAAATAAAGTAATATCTATGGTGGAGAAAATTTTTGTTAAGCATCAAGAATAAAGGAATTCAAAGAACAGCTTCCAGATGTCCCATTGCCGCCAGAGCCTGTTGTCACCCGCTGGGGCACGTGGCTGATAGCAGCAGAATACTATAGTACGCATCTCTCAGCTGTCCAGAAGGTGGTTGAAAATATACCGGAGGATGCCGCATCTGCATCTTTAACTGCAGCAATGGAGTTAATCAAAGATACTTCTTTAAAACGGGACTTATCTTACATTAGAGCCCACTACACATTTATGGCAAGAATAATTTCACAATTAGAAGGTTCAGGGAGACCTATCTAAGACAATATTTCTTTGCTTGAAGAAGTCAAAATGAAAATTAATGAAGCGCCTGGTGAAGTAGGGGAAAAAGTACGGGCAAAAATGCAGACGGTTTTGTAGAAGAACACTGGCCCGAAGGAGTTGTGTCCAGCTGCCAACATACTTAGTGGAAAATCCAGCACTCCTGACTGCAGCATTCCTGTCCAACATGTGCCGAAAATGAAGTATGCCCCTATCACATCTGTTGATGTAGAACGTTCTTTTTCAGCGTATAAATTGATTCTGACTGACAAGCGCCACTGTTTTTCAGTAGAAAACCTAGAAAAGATTTTGGTTATTTATTGTGAAGCCAACTATGGTCAGAATATGTGAAACTACGAATGTATTGATTAAACCATTGCCACATCTTTTTTTACGGAGATCTTTATCTTGCAGTAACTCAAAAATATTTGGACTTATGTTCAACATTAATGTTGTAGATTGCTGTGCTCTGTAACTGTGTAAATATTCATTCTCCTTGTTTTAATGACTGATAGGAGCCTATTTTAGGTGCCTAAAACACATTTTTTTACGACCTAAAAATCCGTGGTCTAGTTAGAGTCGAGGGGCATGAAAGGGAAGCAGTGGTTGAGAAGGGAGTGAGAGAGGGTTGTAGCCTATCCCCCATGTTATTTAATCTGCATATTGAGCACGCAGTAAAGGGACTAAAAGAAAAATTTGGAGTAGGAATTAAAATCGATGGAGAAGAAATAAAAACTTTGAGGTTTGCCAACGATATTGTAATTCTGTCAGAGACAGCGAAGGACTGGAAGAGCAGCTGAATGGAATGGACAGTGTCTTGAAAGGAGGATAGTAGATGAACATCAGCAAAAGCAAAATGAGAATAATGGAATGTAGCCAAATCAAATCAGGTGATGCTGCGGCAATTAGATTAGTAAATAACATACTTAAAGAAGTAGATGAGTTTTGCTATTTGGGGAGCGAAATAACTGATGATTGTTGAAGTAGAGAGGATATAAAATGCAGACTGGCTATGGCAAGGAAAGCGTTTCTGAATAAGAGAAATTTGTTAACATCGAGTATATATTTAAGTGTCAGGAAGTCTTTTCTGAAAGTATTTGTATGGAGTGTAGCCATGTATGGAAGTGAAACATGGATGATAAATAGTTCAGACAAGAAGAGACTAGAAGCTTTTGAAATGTAGTGCTACAGAAGAATGCTGAAGATTAGATTGGTAGATCACGTAACTAATGAGGTGGTACTGAACAGAATTGGGGAGAAGAGGAATTTGTGACACAACTTGACTAGAAGAAGGGATTGATTAGTAGGATACGTTCTGTGGGAGAGCTGCATCTAACCAGTTTCCGGTCTGAAGAACATAACAACAACAACAGTGTCTCATTTCCTAATCCTTTTCCCTCAGCACTGACTGATTTTTTTCAACTACATTCCATTACCCTTGTTTTACTTTTATTGTTGTTCATCTTATAATCCTCCTTCAAGACACTATCCATTCTGTTCAGGTCCAAGTCCTTTGTAGTCTGAGAGAGTGTTACAGTGACACTAGCAAAGAGAAACATTCCTTCCTCCTGTCTCACTCTCATCCCCTTCTATACCACTGCTCCCCTTTCATGTACTTCAACTGTTACAAGTGCTGTTTGGTTAAAAGCTGTAGATATATTTTCACTGGGTAGATTTCATCCCTGCAACTTTCAGAATTTCAAGCAGTTTATTCCAATCAACAGTGTAAAAAGTTCCTAAATCTACAAATGATATAAACATAGGTTTGCCTCACTTTGACCTATCTTCTAGGTTAAGTTATAAGTCAGTATTGCTTGATGTGTTTCTACATTTCTCCAGAATCCAAACTGATCTTCCCCAAGGTCAGTTTTTCCTATCTTCTGCCTACAATTTGTGCAAATATTTTGCAAATATGACTTATTAAACTGATAGTTTGATAGTATTCACACCTGCCTTCTTTGGAATTGGAATTACTCTTCTTGAAGTCTGAGGGTATTTCACCTACCTCATGTATTCCAGGTGGAATAATTTACTCATGTCTGGTTCTCCCAAAGATCTAAATGAATTGGGGGAATGTGATGTATTTTATGGACCTAGGTTTTTTTTTATCATCTCCCATCTCTTCTTCACCTACTTCATCTTCTCTTTTTGTAATATTTCCTCAAGTTTGTTTTGCTTGTATAGTCCTTTTTAAATTCCTTCCACCTTACAACTTTCCCGTATTTGCTTAGTACTGGCTCACCATATGAGCTCTTGATATTCATATGACTACTTCTCTTTTGTCCAAAGGCCTTTCTAATTGTCCTATTGGCAGCATCTACCTTTCCCCTAGCGATGCATGCTTCTGCAGTCTTACATCTCTTCTATATTCATTAGTGCTGAACTATTAAGCACTGCAAATCTCACTTTTTAGATGTCCGTTTTCCCTTTCACCTGCTTCACTTGCTGCAGTTTTTATATTTTCTCCTTCTGTCACTTAAATTCACTATCCCCTTTATCATCCAAGGATTCCTTCTAAACTTTGTATTTTTATGTATTTGACCATCTGTCGCCTTAACTGTATCATCTCTTGAAATTACCCATTGGTTTTCTACTGTGTTCCTTACCCCAGTCTTGGTCCTATGTTGCCTAATTCTGCCTCTGAAACTCTCAAAAACCTTCAATTTATCCAGGTACTATAATCTCCATTTCCTACCTTCTTGCAAATTCTTTACTTTTAATCTGCAGTTCCTAACCAATAAATAAAGCTTGGAGTTCTCATCTGCCCCAGTAAAGCACCACATTTTAAAATCAAGTATTGAAATCTGTCTCATGACCATATAATCAATATGAAACTATCCAGTGTCTCCAGGTCTCTTCCATGTATACAGCCTTTCTTCATAATTCTAGTTGTTATTAGATCCAATACATTTCTGTCATGGGTTGACTTCTGAACAATCTTTTCTAGGTAGATCACAGACAAACCATTTAGGAAAGATTTGCAGGACTCACATTATACCCATCATTCATAAAACTGTAATTTTCCCAGTTGATTACCAGATGGTTAAAGTTCCTCCAATGAAGACAGTATGATAGGGGAACATACATACTAGAAGGGCTGAGATTTTCTCTAAAGTTCATCTGGGATTGACTCTGGTTGTTTCTAGAGAGCCCGAATTGTAAGTTGGTGCCCACCTTTGGCACTCTGTCTTGCCCACAGTGTCTTGATTGATCTCTTGGTAGATCTGAGTTTCTACTGAATAAGTACATCACCCAAGTTTTCCATCAGTCCATCCATCCTTTTGATGTACACTTATATTACACCAAAAAATCTCACTGCTGTCAATTGGGTGTTTCAGTCACTGTTGTGTTTCTAGTATTATATGAGCTCTACTGCTTCAAACCCATGTACTGTGTTGTAAATGCTTCAGCAGTTGATCACTAGCTATTTAACTGTCTGATATGTGGGGGAGGGGGAGGGGGGGCATTTATTTGGATAAGCTACTCATAGTGCAGTGGAAGAGTGGTGATAGATCCAGTGTTTCCTGTAGTAGAGACAGTATCCAAAGAAGAGGGTAGCATTTGAGATGTGTTTGGTTTCTGTGGTGCATAACTCTCAGTAGCCCTCCTGTTGTGATGTCAATCTCAAACAGGCCACAGCAGCAAGCCAAGGGGTATGTGTGCCACCCACGTGTGTAATTTTGCAGTTGGGCACTCAATAATGTTAGAGTAGCTTTTTGCAACTCAGAGTGTCTATGATGTTGGGCTGAATTGCTACATGCTGTAGCATAAAGAACGTATCACAGATGGCTATGTGACAGGAACAGAACTCCTGTCACAGCACACCCAGCCAATACAATTACGAGGGTGTGCTGCAAATTAATGCCTTTGAAGTTTTTTGAGGAATTTCTTAAAGCTTTTCAAATAAAAGAAACGTTATTAACATTCTACATCTTTATTCTTCATGTCTACATATGTGCAGCCAGATGATGCTAGAGGGCTCCAAATTATAGTGTGTAACATAGCTGTGTAACATAGCTGTGTGTAACATAACTATGTATAACATAACTATGTTGGTGCATAAGAAACAGCACACTGTAATCGAATTTCAAATCCAAAGAGTTCATCCACACATAGCACACCCTCTTTTTCAGCATGACAGTGCCAGACCACACAGGAGTGCTGTGACCTCTGCAAAAATCCAATGCCTCAGGTTCACAGTCATCGATCATCCCCCTCACAGTCCTGAATTGCACCCATCTGTCTTCCACCTGTTTCCAAAACTGTCAACATCTTCTGTCAACATCTTCAAGGGTTTTACTTTGATGGTGATAACGTGATGCAAGCAGAAGGGAAGCTGTGTTTCTGTCAACAAAATCAAACATTTTGCAGTGATTACATCAACAAAATATTATCTAGTAGGAGAAATGTGTTCGTTGCCAAGGTGACAATGTTGAGAAATAAATATGGAGACATGAAGAATAAAGATGTAGAATGTGAATAACATTTATTTTATTTAAAAAGGTTTAAGAGTTTTCACATAAAAAATTGGAGGCATTACTTTTCAGCACAGCCTTTTATATATGCCTCTGTTAAGAGAGCAGCTTCTTTTCATCATTTCATTGTAGCCATGCATTTGTCTAGTGCAGCCTACATGCCAGTCAATGCTCAGAAGTGCAGCCAAGAACTTAGTCTTATTGAGTAGCCTTTGCAATTAGGCGAAGTTGAAATAGTGCCACAGAAGTGAGGCCTCTCAGTAGGTGCTGTCATTTGACACTCCAACCAGCCTTCAAGAGTGCTGGGTGTGACTCGGGAGTGTCTGCACAGCCCTGATAGCCCCCTCCCCCCCCCCCCCCCCCCCCCAAGGCCACAAGTAGATTACACTAGTCCAATCACATACTCATTGTGTTGCAACGCAGACTCCTGTGTTGCATCAGCAAGGCTGCTGTTGCTGCTGGCTGCTGTTATGCTGCCTCAGTGGGCTAACTTGCTGCCACTAGCCACAATCAGCACTCGGGCCACAGCTGTCGATCTGCTGTATATGAACCATGAAATAATACAGAATATTTTGTTAAGCCAATATTATTGTCTATGTGCTCACTGCATTACTGGAAGAGCCACAACACATCCCTACACATGCCACTTTGGATACAGAAGTGGCCACCCTGAAACACAGGTGTTAGCAAAGCATCAACACAAGCACAACAACATTATATTCCCAACACACACATTCACTACAGTTTCCAATAACTTGGCATGAGTCAGGGAGATTCCCTCTTGGTTACAGAGAGCAACTAACTGATATCGTGTTCAATAACAGCGTTCGTAGTGGAGCTGTACTGTAGCTAGTGCAACGTTCTACAGAACAAAAATCCAACAACTCACTGGTTCTCTTTTCATTTCTGGATCCACGCTGGTTCTCTTTTCATTTCTGGATCTATTAACAACCTCTATTCACAATTCAACAGTAGGAAAAGGAAGAGAAGGAAACACAGCAGGTGAATATGGATTAGGGCTAAGAAATGAAAGAGGAAGCCATCTGGTAGAATTTTGCACAGAGCATAGCTAACACTTGGTTCAAGACTCATGAAAGACGGTTGTATACATGGAAGAACCCTGGAGATACTAGAAGGTTTCAGATAGATTATATAATGGTAAGACAGAGATTTAGGAACCAGGTTTTAAATTGTAAGACATTTCCAGGGGCAGATGTGGACTCTGACCACAATCTATTGGTTATTGGTTATGGACTGTAGATTAAAACTGAAGAAACTGTATAAAGGTGGGAATTTAAGAAGATGGGACCTGGATAAACTGACTAAACAAGAGGTTGTACAGAGTTTCAGGGAGAGCATAAGGGAACAATTGACAGGAATGGGGGAAAAAAATACAGTAGAAGAAGAATGGGTAGCTTTGAGGGATGAAATATTGAAGGCAGCAGAGGATCAAGTAGGTAAAAAGACGAGGGCTAGTAGAAATCCTTGGGTAACAGGAGAGATATTGAATTTAATTGATTAAAGGGGAAAATACAAAAACGCAGTAAATGAAGCAGGCAAAAAGGAATACAAACGTCTCAGAAATGAGATCGACAGGAAGTGCAAAATGGCTAAGCAGGGATGGCTAGAGGACAAATGTAAGGATGTAGAGGCTTATCTCACGAGGGGTAAGATAGATACTGCCTACAGGAAAATTAAAGAAACCTGTGGAGAAAAGAGAACCACTTGTATGAATATCAAGAGCTCAGATGGAAACCCAGTTCTAAGCAAAGAAGGGAAAGCAGAAAGGTGGAAGGAGTATATAGAGGGTCTATACAGGGGTGATGTTCGTGACAACAATATTATGGAAATGGAAGAGGATGTAGGTGAAGATGAAATGGGAGATATGATACTGCGTGAAGAGTTTGACAGAGCACTGAAAGACCTGAGTCGATACAAGGCCCCGGGAGTAGACAACATTCCATTAGAACTACTGACAGCCTTGGGAGAGCCAGTCCTGACAAAACTCTACCATCTGGTGAGCAAGATGTATGAGACAGGCGAAATTCCCTCAGACTTCAAGAAGAATATAATAATTCCAATCCCAAAGAAAGCAGGTGTTGACAGACGTGAAAATTACCGAACTGTCTATTTAATAATTCACAGCTGCAAAATACTAACGCGAATTCTTTACGGACGAATGAAAAAACTGGTAGTAGCTGACCACGGGGAAGATAAGTGTAGATTCCGTAGAAATGTTGGAACACGTGAGGCAATACTGACCCTACGACTTATCTTAGAAGAAAGATTAAGGAAAGGCAAACCTACGTTTCTAGCATTTGTAGACTTAGAGAAAGCTTTAGACAACGTTGGCTGGAACACTGTCTGTCAAATTCTGAAGGTGGCAGGGGTAAAATACAGGGAGTGAAAAGCTATTTACAATTTGTACAGAAACCAGACGGCAGTTATAAGAGTCGAGGGACATAAAAGGGAAGCAGTGGTTGGGAAGGGAGTGAGACAGGGTTGTAGCCTCTCCCCGATGCTATTCAATCTGTATATTGAACAAGCAGTAAAGGAAACAAAAGAAAAGTTCAGAGTGATGTCAGCAAGAAATCTGTTTGAATTGTGATAGTATGGAGGAGTGGTAAAGTGAGGCACTGAAAACAATGATGATGTCAAAGATGAGAAATAATTGAATGAGAGGTAAGTGCACAGGAGTGGGGCTGATCTGCAAGCCAGAGAGCAGACAAGGGCTTCCAAGGTTCCATCTGTGGCGAGGGACACCTCCCCCACAATTTCCTCCTGCCCCCAGGGGGTCCACAACTCTTTTGTGGGGGGTCCACAACTCTTTTGTGGATACGTGCGTAGCGAGCACGAGACCCCGAGCTAATGTGGCCTTCCTTCCTTTCCGGGCTGCATACCTTCCCTTTCCGCATCCTTCCCCATCCCTATCTTCGCCCCTCCTCCCCTCACCTCTGGCTCTTTCCTTCCCTTTCTCCCCATCTGGGAGTATGGTTTGTGCCTACGTCCGGAGACGGACGCTCATAAATGTACTGCATTCTTCGCCTTCCTTGCTTTTATGTCTTCTTCCTTCCTTTGTCCTTCTCTTTTCCTTACCTCTTCTCTTTCCCTTTCCTCCGCTGCGGCGTTTGAGACCTCTCTTCTTTCCTTTCCCTTTCTCTTTCTTCCTCCCTGTGCGTGTCTGAAGGCCGACCCACGCCCTCTGTGCGTAGCCGGTGACGGGGTAACGCGTAATTCCCCGCCCCGGGTAGACAGGTAGGACACGTACGTACCCCCTGGTAACGGCCAGGCCCAGGGAGAGGTGATTACCCGAGCTGATACCTTCCGAAAATGCCGATTGGTCCCTCCGTCCGTTTGTCGGGAGGTGTGACCTGAGGTGTGAACAATCACCTAAGGCGGGAGTGCCCTCAGAGAGGGCCCCCACAAGGGAGGAGCGCGCCATCGGAGACGCCGGTAATCATGGGGGATTCTTCCGCAATGGTTTCCTCACCTTCCACTATGTCTGCTCACAAACGTAAGTATACAGAGTCTCAGCCACAGACGATTGTTCCATCGTTGCCACAGTTCCTTGTTGTTTCTCGGACTGATGAAGGTCACGACTTCTCCACGGTCAACCCTTTCATTATTCAGAAAGGTGTCGACGCAATTGCAGGTCCTGTAAAGTCTTGTTCCAGATTACGGAATGGCACCCTGTTGTTAGAAACACACAGTGCCCTCCAGGCACAAAAATTGCTGCGTACTTCTCTGCTCCACAACTTCCCTGTCCGGGTGGAACCGCACCGTACCTTAAATTCCTCGCGTGGAGTCAGTTATACACGCTCCCTCGATTGATTGTCTGACGAAGAAATTCAGCACTATCTGTCTGACCAGGGCGTAACGGCAGTTCATAGAGTAATGAAAAGGGTTGACATGAACATCATTCCAACCCGCACTGTCTTCTTGACATTTGACAAAGTTCAACTCCAATCGAAAATCAAAGCAGGCTATGAGATAATTTCCGTTCACCCTTACGTCCCAAACCCTACGCGTTGCTATCGATGTCAGCGGTTCAATCACACCAGCCAGTCCTGTTCCAATCCGGCCAAATGTGTTACGTGTGGCAAGGATGCCCATGAGGGTGCTTGTCCACCTCCATCCCCTCGCTGCATCAACTGTATGGGTGACCACGCTGCTTCCTCTCGAGATTGCCCCGTTTTTAAGGACGAAAAGCTCATCCAGGAAATAAGAGTGAAGGAAAAGGTGTCGACCTTTGCTGCTCGAAAATTATTCGCCAGTCGCAAGCCCACCGTGCCTCAGACAGGAAAATACAGCACTGTCCTTGCTTCTCCTCGGCCAACAAAGGAGGCGGCCACGCAGACTTGCGACCTCACCTTTAGTGCCACGGTCGTCAGATCGGCCAGCGCAAAGATCGCTCGTTCAACCTCACCACTTTCGCCTGCCCACTCTATGGCTCACCCTTCGTCGGGTTCTGCTAAATCTCGAGCCCAAAAGTCGGACGCCAAGTCTTCGAAAAAAGAGCATACTCATGAAGAGTTTTTACGTACCGCAACTTCACAACCATCGGTTCCTCCTTCATCTAAACATCATTCTTCCAAGAAGGCTACAAAGAAACCCAGTTCCTCTCCTTCTCCGCCAAGGCGTGTCCCATCTACAGCACCACCTGGCGGAAATCGCCCTCGGCCGTCTTCTGTGTCGCCGAGGCGCACTGCTGGTGGCCGGTCAACCGGCCGATCGCTGGTGGCAGGTGCTGCTCCTGACCAACCTATGGATCAGGATCTTCTGCCTTCGGCTGAATGCCATTCCATGCTGTCGGTTGCTAGCTCCGAGCAGTCTTTGAGTTGACAGCAACTTTGGTCACATTCCTCCATTTTCTGTTCACCCCATGTCCATTATCCACTGGAATATCCGCGGCATTCGAGCCAATCGGGATGAATTGTCGGTCCTCTTACGATCCTACTCGCCGGTCATCTTTTGTCTTCAGGAAACAAAGCAGCGTCCCCATGACCGCTTTGTTCTCCCTCACTTTCAGTCCATCCGATATGACCTCCCCTCTGTTGAAGGCACTCCAGCCCATGGAGGACTCATGATTCTTCTCCATGATACTCTCCATTATCACCCAATCCCCTTAAACAGTTCCTTCCAAGCTGTCGCCGTCCGTCTTTCCCTTTCTGGATACACGTTCTCTCTTTGTACTGTATACATTCCATCATCCACACCAATGGCACGAGCTGATCTCCTTCATCTTCTTGGTCAGCTTCCACCCCCCTATTTGCTGGTTGGGGACTTCAATGCCCACCACCCGCTTTGGGGATCTCCACATCCTTGTCCACGTGGCTCTCTATTGCTAGACGTCTTCCACCAAGCGGATCTAGTTTGCCTCAACACTGGGGTCCCCACATTTTTGTCTGCCTCCACGACAAATTTATGTCATTTGGACCTTGCGGTCGGTACTGTTCCGCTAGCTCGGCGCTTCGAATGGTTCGCCCTTGATGATACACACTCGAGTGACCACTTTCCATGTGTCCTTAGACTGCAGCCTCCACTGCCATATATGCGCTCGCGACGCTGGAAATTTGCCCAAGCCGATTGGACACTTTTTTCGTCTCTAGCGACATTCGATGACCGTCGCTTTCCCAGCATCGACGATGAGGTCACACATATTACCGACGTTATTATTACAGCTGCGGAACGTTCAATACCACGCACCTCCGAATTGCCCCGGCGCCCCCCAGTTCCTTGGTGGAACGAGGCATGCCGTGACGCACTATGTGAGCGGCGACGTGCTCTTCGCATTTTCCGTCACCATCCTACTTTGGCCAACTGTATCCGCTATAAGCAGCTCCGTGCGCGATGCCGTCGCGTCATCCGCGATAGCAAGAAGGCAAGCTGGAAATTCTTTATTAGCTCATTTAACACCTTCACTCCCTCCTCGGAAGTTTGGAGTCGGCTTCGACGGTTCTCAGGCGCGCCTAGTTTCTCCCCGGTCTCTGGGCTCACTGTCACGCATGATACCTTAGTGGACCCCGTCGCAATTTCTAACTCGTTGGGTCAGCACTTTGCTGAGATTTCGAGCTCTTCAAATTACCCGCCAGCGTTTCTCCCGAAGAAACGTGCAGCAGAAGTGCGACATCTTGCTTTCTCCTCTCAAAATCACGAAAGCTACAATACTGTTTTCTCCATGCGGGAACTCCAACATGCCCTCTCTTCCTCTCGCTCCTCCGCCCCAGGACCGGATGGTATCCATGTCCAAATGTTGCTGCATTTATCAACCCATAGTCTGCGTTACCTCCTTCGCCTTTATAATCGAATTTGGACCGACAGTACCTTTCCCAGACGGTGGCGGGAAGCTATTGTCGTTCCCGTTCCGAAACCTGGAAAGGACAAACATCTCCCCTCTAGCTATCGCCCCATTTCTCTCACGAGTAGTGTCTGTAAGATTTTGGAGCGTATGGTGAATTACCGTTTAGCTTGGTGGCTGGAATCCCGCAGTCTTTTAACACCAGCCCAATGTGGATTTCGGAAGCATCGTTCTGCAGTTGACCATCTTGTTGTTCTCTCCACTTATATCATGAACAATTTTCTCCGGAAACGCCAAACGGTAGCAATATTTTTTGATCTGGAGAGAGCATACGATACCTGTTGGAGGACAGGCATCCTCCGCACACTGTTCTCTTGGGGCTTTCGAGGCCGGCTGCCCCTTTTTCTTCGCGAATTTATGGCAGAGCGCACTTTTAGGATGCGGGTGAACACTACTCTCTCCCGTACTTTCTCCCAAGAAAACGGGGTACCCCAGGGATCCGTGCTGAGTGTTGTACTGTTTGCCATCGCCATAAATCCAATTATGGATTGTCTCCCTCCTGATGTCTCGGGCTCCCTCTTTGTGGACGATTTTGCGATCTACTACAGCTCTCAACGGACCAGCCATCTTGAACGACGTCTTCAAGGATGTCTCGATCGCCTCCACTCGTGGAGCATCGAAACCGGCTTCCGTTTCTCACCCAGTAAGACCGTTTGTGTCAATTTTTGGCGACGTAAGGAGTTTCTTCCGCCCTCCTTACATCTAGGTCCTGTCAACCTTCCGTTTTCAGACGTCGCTAAATTCTTGGGTCTTATGTTTGACAGAAAACTATGCTGGTCCTCCCACGTTTCCTATCTTTCGGCTCGCTGTCTGCGATCGCTTAACACCCTCCGTGTCCTGAATGGTACCTCCTGGGGAGCGGACCGAGTGGTCCTTCTCCGCCTCTATCGCGCCTTAGTGCGCTCAAAATTGGATTATGGAAGCATAGTCTACTCCTCTGCTCGGCCGTCTATTCTTCGGCGTCTCGACTCTATCCACCACCGTGGATTACGTTTAGTGTCTGGAGCTTTTTACACTAGTCCTGTGGAAAGCCTTTATGCTGAGACTGCTGAACCTCCGCTGTCCAATCGGCGAGCAGTCCTCCTGAGTCGTTATGCTAGCCATCTGTCTTCCATGCCTGCTAATCCAGCCCATGACCTTTTTTTCGACGCCTCCTTTGATGTAGGGTATGCAGGCCGCTCCTCCTCCCTACTACCCCCGGGAGTCCGCTTCCGTCAACTGCTCCATTCTCTTTCCTTCCGCTTTCCTAAAACCTTCTTGACAACTTGGGGTACAGCACCGCCTTGGCTCCGTCCCCGGATCTGCCTGCTCCGTGACCTTTGTCAATTTCCCAAGGATGGTACCCCTACACTTGTTTATCGTCGGGCATTTGCTGCTCTCTGTGCAGAAATGACGGACGCCACATATATTTACACCGACGGCTCGAAAACATCGTTAGGTGTAGGGAGTGCCTATATTGTTGGCGACACCCCAAATCGCTTTCGGCTTCCCGACCAGTGTTCGGTGTATACTGCGGAGCTTTACGCTGTTCTCCAGGCTGTCCACTACATCCGCCGCCATCAGCGGATACAGTACGTTATCTGCTCAGATTCTCTCAGCTCTCTCCTCAGTCTCCAAGCTCTTTACCCTGTGCACCCTCTGGTCCACCGGATTCAGGACTGTCTGCGCTTGCTCCACCTGGGGGGCGTCTCGGTGGCGTTCCTCTGGCTCCCGGGACACGCTGGTATCTGTGGGAATGAGGCGGCCTTTATAGCGGCCAAGGCTGCAGTCTCTCTTCCTCGGCCAGCTATTCAGTCGCTTCCCTTCACCGATCTACAGAGCGGTTTATGTCGCCAAGTTGCTCATTTATGGCATGCGCATTGGCCGGCACTTCCCCGTAATAAATTGCGGGAAGTGAAAGCCCTTCCTTGCGCTTGGACCTCTTCCTCCCGAACGCGTCGTCGGGAGGAGGTAATTTTAGCTAGACTCTGGATAGGGCACTGTCGTTTTAGCCATCGACATCTTTTAAGCGGCGATCCTCCCCCACTCTGTCCCCACTGCTCTCAGCTGTGGACGGTAAGACACCTTTTAATTGAATGCCCCTATTTTAATCCGTTACGCTCCTGTCTACAGCTATCGCCTGATCTATCGTCGATTTTAGCAGATGACACGCGCTCAGCCGACCGCGTTCTCCAGTTTATTAGTGACAGTGAAATGACGTCAGTCATTTGAAGCTTTTTTTGGGGACAACCACCCCCTTTCTGTAGTGGATTTTTAAGCATTCTTCTATTTTTAGTTTCTCCAATTTTCTGACTTTGTTCCCATTGCTGCTGGTTTTCAGTTTCGGTTTTTTTACTGTCTTAAGTCACAGGCTGGGCGCTAATGACCGTAGAAGTTTTGCGCCCTAAAACCACAAAAAAAAAAAAAAATTCCTCCTTGATCCCACAGTGACCCGATGCAAGGTAAGACAGCAATAAAGTGCATAATATTTTATAGCCTGGAGAGTTCTGATAGTAAAAGTGAGCAGGCTAAAAAGGTAATGAACAACAGTAGGGCTGACAACAGTAAAATAATGCAAGATAAATAATCAGATTAGTAGGTGGGTGGGTGGGTGCAGTCAATTGTACCCAGGGACTCAGCATACAGAGGAGTCAAGTAGGGTGTCACACATTCAGTATGTTACAGTCAAAGCATTAAACACAGGAATAGAATCCACACTCTTGGAAGAAGCAAAACAACCTATATAACTGTTCTTTTGTCATCAGCTAGTATCAAGGATATGGAATCCTTAATGTCCAACCTTGGTAGGATTGTTATTTGAAGGAACACTCCTAAAAAGCAAAACACAATGTGGTAGAGGAAAAGTATAACTGATACTAAAAGTAATTAAAACAGAATACAAGAGGAATGGTGGCTGGTAGAAGAGGTAGGGTCCCAATGCTCAATATGCAGTAATACACAGCTCAACCCCAAACACCCTGCCACTGTGCAGTTTAAAATGTTATATCTAACAATAAAAACCATTTTCATGGGGGAAACAAAGACCCAGTTCAACTGTCTGTATTTCATCAATCAATGTTAGAGAGAAAAAATCTGGAAGACCAGGCAAGGCATGGAGAACCAGAAGGATGGGGTGTTCCACCAGAATGTGACTTACTGTCTGTAAGTCTCTGCAACCACAATGGGGAGGATGGCTAATCACACAAGATAAAACTATGGGTTAATATAGTGTGACCAATGTGGAGTACATATAGGATAGTAGATTCCTTCTGGGAGAAACTGAGTGAAGAGCATAATGCAGCCAAAGACACCTTAAAAGTGTGCAGTTTATTAGAGGGGTCAAGTAGCCACCAGTTGTTTTTTCCACTTCCAATCAAACAGAGGTCTTATTTTCACCTGCAGATCCACTCCTGGGTTTGTCAAAATGCATATTGATTGGGCCAGTGATTGCTTCTCAAACCAAATGGAACAGCCAGCTCATTCCCCAGTATATCCACAAGACTTGAGACCCAGAGAAAGACAACTTAACAGGTAATACAATTAAAAGGCCAGAGAGGAGATCTTGAGGTGCATTCCAACTGGGAGATGCACACAATGGTGAGCATCAGGGCATCAAGACTACTTGCATGAAAAAAGAATGCAACAACTCATAAGATTATAAAATTGTCATATGGTGATTGTTTAAATAAGATTTGGTACCATCAGGACTGAAGAGGTAAGATCTCTGCTTCAGCAAGGAGACTGTCTGCAAAACTAATCTGGAAGGCAACAGTGGCTGGTCTTACACCACAATGATGTACTAGGTCCAATAATTTTGAAGCTGAAGGAACTAATGAGCCATAAACTAGCAATCAAGGTCCAATGGGATTGAGATTAGGATCCACTAAATATGGAGTAAAGTAATGTGGTCCACAGTCCCAGAGGTGCAGGCAAGGAAGCAAGAACCATTAAAGTTTTATATGCAGTCAGTCTTAAGTTAACAAGTGTGGGGCAGCTACATCAGCATTTTATCAAATACAAGGCTGAAAAATTGAGACTGTGCAACACTGTCCAAGTACTGAGTACCCAAGTAGTGTTCTCGGCTGGAATGCACTGTGGTATGATGACAAAAGCATATGACTTGCATTTTCATGGGACAAGACTGGAAGACCTAGGAAAGGGTTCCAATGGAGGACCTTTAAATGAATGGCTCCATGGAAGCCAAGACTACAGATTG
Source organism: Schistocerca cancellata (assembly GCF_023864275.1). Lineage (NCBI taxonomy): Eukaryota > Metazoa > Arthropoda > Insecta > Orthoptera > Acrididae > Schistocerca > Schistocerca cancellata. Next base: position 927,442,866 of record NC_064627.1, on the reverse strand, counting down.
AGAGTTCTATCAAATGCTGATGATTTTGGTATACAGCCTTGGGTCAGACACTGGCTTGACAGAGATTACTTATCCATTGATGGCGACGAAGGAGAGTGTAATGCTGCATTCAGATGATGTATCACCTGATTATGAATCAAATCAGGGTTCGGGACCATATCGTGTGACGAGTTTTGCCTAAAGCAGTGGCCAGTTAGTGAAAGCTTAATCATATAACTCAGGGCTACAAGGAAACTCATAGGGTGACAAAAGGCCTTGAGATTCAAGAAACTAGCAGGTGACCATTCTTTCAAGCAGTTTGCAGAGCACTTTGGTGAGACTAATCAGTTGGTAGTTGTTGATGGACAAAGGGTATTTGCCTGGCTTAAGGACTGGAATGATGATACCATCTTAACGTTTTGAAGAGCCAAATTCAGTTGAAGATCCTGAATAAATGGAGCCTTTGTGTAATGTTCAGATATTGAATCTTCTGATTATGAACCAAATCAGGGCCTGGTGCCATATTTTGTGACAATACAACAGACTCAAGCAGTTCCCAGTCAGTGAAAGAAACAGAGGAGGGGGGGGGCGGAGGAGGGGGGGGTTGAAGGATAGGAATATTTCTTCAGCTTATCATTTATTTGTTCAAAAGGTAGCCAGGTAAGAGGAAGACACTGACACCATCACAAAATGGGTTGCTAGGTGTTCGACAAGAACTGACATGTCGGTACAAAGGCCTCCCTGAATGAAGAGACCCAGAACGGGTGTTGATCTTTGATGTGTCAGAAGAATACAGAGCTTGGCCCACACTTAGGATGAAGAGGCAGACATTATCAGGGAGTAGACACAGTGCCCCCAGTGTATTTCTTGCTGTGTTTAACCATATAGTGAGCCTCAGCACAAAGTCTGTGGAGGATGTCAATTGAAGTTGCAGGGCTCTTCGGCAACCCTGAATAGCAGTTGCAATGTCACTGGTGCACCATAGCACTGTTCAGTGGTGGAGGGAGACTGTAGAAAGAGGAATAGATGTGACTTGGGTAATCATGTCAGGGGACCTTGTTCATTAAATATGACAGAGAGAGGGTGAAGGTAACAGCAGAGACATACCACTGCCAGATGGTTCTTTGAAGCATCCATCATGGTAACTAGTCTATCAGGCAGTGACAGAAAAGTGCAGGATTACCAGAAAGTGGTAATTGTTATGAAGATCATTGTGGTAGCCAAGCCATAAGATTAGAGGAAGAGTTAGATGAAAAGGTGCTGTGAGCACCACTGAAGTGGGTAGGAGTACTGTCATTAAGGACAGAGATCAAGATTGAAAAGAACCTGGTCAATCAAGAGCCCCTAACAGATGATGTGGTAATTCCTCACAGGGAGAAGAACACACTGAAAGCCCCAAGTAGGAGAAAAGGGAGGTGGGGGGGGGATGCTGGATTAATGTGGTCATGTCAAGGTAAATAAGTAGCCTGCCTGGTGGAAATAAGTGTTACAAATGGTGACCACTGGGGTAATTTGCACTCACACTGTTATTGTTTCCAGTGTAGTAAGGAGGAGAATTCCCTCATTGACAACATCTGTGCAAACCATTGCGTGGTCATAAGCGAAATGTATTTCTTGGAGCAACACAAATTGCAGAACAAGAGGAAATTAATTGCTGTAGTTCCAGCAGGTGACTGTAATCCACTGCAGTTCCATTGGATCAGCATGCTGAGGATGCCATAGTTAGATATGAAGTAGTCAGGAAGACAGGCCATGCCCCAGAACCGCTGGCTGCCACCAGTGGGGGTTGAACAACGTAAATGGACATTTGTTCAAAGTTCTATTGTGTGAGCTGATCTGGCACCTTCAGGGTGACTGGGGTAGTCTTACCCCAAGATTTCTTCCTCTCTTTTGCAACTTTCTAGCCCTTGAAATTCCTGTGAGATCTTATCTGTTGTGGGTGTAGGAACAAAGGAAGAGTGGACGACTCTGGGGCCCACAGTCTGGTGCTCCTTCAACTGCTGGCAGGTGTTAGACATCTAATCTGTGGATTTTCAGGGAGAGGGCCCCAAAGATGGGTCCTGTCACTGGTAGACGTCAGAGGAGGATGTTGCTTCTCCAGCAGGGTGGGGGGGGGGGGAGGAGGGGGGCAGGGGCAGAGGGCAGAGGTTGGGGGGGGGGGGGGGGCGAGCAGGGTGGATCACAAAGATGATGCCCCAGGAACACCATGGCAGGGGAGGGCAGTGGTAGATTTGGTTTTGAAAAAGTTGAGGTAGGTGGATTGATAGCTGTGACTTCCACATAATTTGTTATCACATAAACTGCGTGCATGTGTTCAAATTTTGTCCTTGCCTCACTATATGACAGGCAGTCAACTGCTACATCTTCTTGTATTTCCCTTCCTTTTTAAATACTGGGAAATCCAATGAACATGAAGGATGGTGTTTCATACAATTTACACATAAAGGCAGTTGTTCACAAGGACAATCGTTGCAAAATGATTTTTTCCACAGTTACTGTATGCATTGGAAATATCTTTGAGGGGGGGAGGGGGTTTACACAAGATTTCACATTACATCTATACACCATTCTTTGTAACTTTTTCTTGGAGAACAGTTCCTTCAAAAGCTGAGATGAAAGTGCTTGTTTCTATTCAGTAATCTTTTGGACCTTCTAGTATGCTTTGGACAAAATGTACACTTGCTGTTCTAGATTAGTTCATAGCTCTGTCTGTAATATAATGTGTACGTGAAAGGCAACTCCTTATAACATAGTCATAGTTTTATGTGGAGTAATAGTCATTGGTATGTCACCCAGACTTTCATTTGTCTTAAGTACTTGAGACTACGCAGCTGAGGAGGCTTTAATGAAAAATGATCTATTTTGCAATTTTCCCAATAAGTACACGTCTTCAAATTTATCTTCTATTTGTTTCCTGAAAAATAATGGTTTTGATGTTTAACAGTATCTCTATCTGTTTAAGTACACACCAGGTATTGAATAAATTTCTTTGTTCCCCGTCTTCTAGCTTGTCCCTCTTCCCATGGGATAGCCAGGGTATGTAACGGACAGCTGGATCAGTATGACCATTATTCTGTTTGAGTTTGATGTGTTTTATGTGTGAAACATTCACCCTCATGCCATCTACTCCAAGCAAGGGCTCTCCCCATGGGCACCATGAAGCTGCAATTCAGGTTGCCTGGCACAACAGCTGTTGTTAGGAGTCCTGGGCCTCAAGAAGGCGGACATGTGTGGGGAGCTGGCAGCTCAGGAATCAGAAGTGTGATCTGTGTGTTATCAGGGGCTTTACCCAAAGGGAGTGTAATGACTACACCACATTGGACTGGCTACCAATTTGGCTTTTAAATGTATATATGAGTCTACATAGTTACTGTATGCAGAGGATCTTTAATGCTGTAGGCAGCTGGCACTATTTGAAACATTCTTCCTCAGTTGGTCCACACTACAGAAAAAGTTTTGAAAATGGAGGTCAAACCCAAAAGAGAATTAAAAATTATTGTCAAAAAATTTGTATAAAGTAAATTGATAAAGAAGTCAACAAAAGAAAGAAGAACCTAGAAAAATGGTCAGGTAAACATCAAAGACTACCACCATGGGAAAGAAAATAAGAGGCGTAAAGATACCTGTAGTTGGAGGTGGGAGATTGAAAGAAAGGAGGTGCATTCTACAGTAGCTTGGGGCCCCATGCTCACAATGCACATACTTATGAAAGAGTTGATACCACTGAGAGGAGACGCTGGAGGATGCTGCTTCTCTGGTCTGGTGCAGGGAGTCACAGTCCCAGCACCAGCTGTAAGAACCACAGGAGGGCAGGATTTATCTCCCCACGAGCTAATTTACTTACGTAACTACCAGAGATTACATCAAGGGATGGCGGAAGCAAGTATTCTACATACTATAGATACTTACTTGGCAATATTAGTAACAAAATTCCAACCTACAGTTATGGATATACACAGTGTGTCCCAGTTCCATTAAAACTTGGCTACAAAAAATAATAATCATGAATTATATTCAGAAAATCACTGCATTTATTCACAACAGTCTCCCCATGAATCAATATGCAGCTGAAATTGTTTTAAAAGTCTTTTGAAATAGTCACTGTCCTTCTTTTCCAGCATATTTAGTGCTTCTGTACAATTTTCTTGTATGTTCTTAACTCTGTCATAATGGTGTCCTTTCATTGCCAAATTCAATTTGGGGAACAACCAAGTCAGCTGGAGTCAAATCCAAGGAATGTGATGTGTGGTCCAGGACTGTGATCCGTTTGCTGGCAAATCTCACACACCCTCTTTGCTTTGTGGGTGGGGGCATTGTTGTGGAGAAACAGTCAGGTACCTGTCTCTCAGTATTTGGGATGAATTTGACAAAACCTTGCCCACAAACACAAAATTTAACACAAAACTTAATGCTGCTTTGCTGCCCCACCACCACTTTCTGACAAGTGTCAGACACATACTGTAACATTTGTGGCCACGATGCCTGCTGCAGTGACCTTCATCACTGTTGTTGAAACATCAAGTATTGTAACACCACAACTTGCCACAAGATAGAATTGCAGTATGGAATTTCACACAAGCATTACTAACAGAACTGGGACACACTGTGTATGCATCACTGTGTATGCAATATTTTCAAAATATGAGAGGCAATCATAAAGCTTAAGTTCCTGAATCTTCTGTTTCATAAGTCATGTAGCACACTTTGAGGATCAGGGGAGGTAGCTGCAATTGACACAGAATGGTTGTTGTCCACAAAGTGAGTTTTCATGAAGCAGCTGACCAAAGTCTCCATGAAATGGTTATCCATACAGCTGGAAGATGTGCCCAAAATGTTGGCATTTGAAGTTCCACATTGAGAAAATATGGCTTCACATAACAGTGATAAACCATGACTATGACTTTCTTTGGAAGTAAATCCCCTGAGCACTGAGGATGAAGTTTTCACATAATTCCTCATCCACTGGCAAATTTAAGGGCCCATCAAAAATTAAAGCATAAACTAATTTCAGCCTCTTATGAGCTGTCAGAATGGCAACATATCACCAAGTTTTCTTCAAGAGAGTAACACTTGGGACTGGGTAGAGGTCACTGCTTTAATAAAGACAGAACTGTTCTGTAGTTTACTGAGAAAAGAGATTTATCCAAATATATTTTCGATACTGCATGCAAAGAACTTACACTTAAAAAATACAGAGGACCCTCTGACAGTCCAGGGCAACCACAAAGTGACAGGAGTAAATTTCCGTAGTTTGCTTGATTTTGTTTCCTTCCCATGAGATGGCCAAAGATGGAAAGCTCTATCTGAAGAGACTGGAAGAGCCTCGTGCCAATGGATGATAACTGTGCAAGATATCTGCCCTGATGGCACCTACTCCAAACAAAGGCTCTCCCCACAGGCGTCATCCAGTCAGAGCTGTAAAAATTTTGAAAGAGGAGGAGGGGGAAGGAGAGGGGGGGGCGGTGTCCACCCTGGATGCAGGGACCAAATGTGAAATAGCCTAAATAACTGCTATAAAATAAAGAAACAAAGTGGGAAAAGTCAAATCAATGTGCTACAAAGAAGCTAGGTTGTCAACAGGCAATTTGTTCTACAGAACAAACCTGGGGAAAGATATATAAGAAACTAAAATCGCAGCACAGGAAAGGAAGAAGTATTGCAAGGCTTGGTGTCCCATGTTCAGCAAGTACATATTCACAAAGGAGTTTATGTTATCTCTAGGACTGCCGAGGGGAAGAATGGTACAGTTCAAGGTTACACCGGCAGCACTGAAAGGAAAATAGATTTGTGAGCCCCTAGGAGGCACATTGTCTTAAAGTAATGATTTAAGGAGTTTGTCCTCATCATTGTTAGACAAAGATGATGACAAGGACACACCCTGAAATGCAGTTTCAAGAAAACACTGACTATAATGTGAGAAGATTTAGTCAATGAAATTTCCTGAGAAATTCTTTATTCTCATACAGCAGCTTGCCCCCCCCCCCCCCCCCCACACTCTATCTATCTTTGCTTTTTTTTAACATTTTCTGTCAGTGAACCAGATATTTTTACTGTTGTAGAAGCCAATATGTAAATGAACAATGTGCAACAATATTTAAATATGTTGAACATAAACTTGCTGCACATCACTAGAGTATATTAAACAACTGATCCAAGGAGCATGTATATCAATCCAAACTTTAGTTCTGCACCAAATACTCATCATATGCATATTATTACAACACTTCTCCATCTTCCTTTCTACACAAAAGTTACTTTCATCAGTCCTACTTCAAAGCCTCAAACTACAGCCCTGCCATACTACCACACCACAGTGCCTTAATTCATGCTTTTACACACACTAGCCATCAGACTTTCTAATAACTCTTATTATAAAATTTCACTTTTCTAAAAAAGTGAAATCTGTACTACTATTCACAAAGTCAACATTACTATTTTAGGTCTTATAGTATATGCCTATATAACCAACTGCCTTCTTATTAGCATATCACAGATCTTTACTATCACATTTTCTCCACACAGTGATGTGGAACCAAGGTCATACCAATACAATAATAGTAGTGGGTGTTAGAGCTGCACCTTTTTTAGATTGAAGTCAGCTTATAGGTATTCCTGCTTAAGGGAAGTCTCTCTAACAAAGGAACCACTTTCGACAAAGCTTAGGTATCCGAGTAATGAGGGAATTAGTATATTTCATCAAAATATACAAGGTATTAGAGGTAAAGTTAGTGAATTGCTTATAGATGTTGACTATGAAATTATTGGTATATCTGAACACTTCTTAAATAAGGAGATAATTCAGAGGATTCCTTTACCAGGATACAGTTGGCTGGCAGCTTTCCTAGGAGCTCTTTGCGGTGTGGGGCAGTAGCCATGTATGTGAAAAACGGCATCCCATTTGAGTCAATTGATGTTTCAAAGTACTGCTCTGAAAAGGTGTTTGAATGTTGTGCTGGTGTGGTTAAATTTAGTGGAGCGAAACTTCTAACTGTTGTTATTTATAGATCCCCAGACACTGATTTCACAACATTTTTGCTAAAGCTAGAGGAGGTTCTTGGTTCACTTTATAGGAAATACAAAAAGTTAGTTATATGTGGTGTCTTCAATATAAATTGTATAAGTGATTGTGCAAGGAAGAGGATGCTGGTAGACCTCCTTAATTCATATAATCTTATGCAAACCGTATTCTTCCCAACGAGAGTGCAAGGGAACAGTATAACAACCATAGACAACATTTTTGTTCATTCCTCATTACTAGAAGGGCATTCTGTTAGCAAAAAGGTGAATGGCCTTTCAGATCATGATGCACAAATTTTAACTCTAAAAGATTTTTGTGCTGCAACACATGTTAAATATAGTTATCAACTTTTTAGGGAAGCTGATCCAGTTGCTGTAGAGACCTTTGTAAACCTTATCAAGGAACAAGAGTGGCAAGATGTTTATAGTGCTGATACAGTAGACGATATATATAATGCTTTCCTCAAGACTTTTCTTGTGCTCTTTGAAAGTTGCTTTCCGTTAGAATGTTCAAAACAGGGTACTAGCACAAACAGGCAGCGTGAGTGGCTGACTAGAGGGATAAGAATATCTTATAGAACAAATTGGCAATTATATCAAAACGTTAAAAACAGTCAAAATCTAAATGCAGCAGCCCATTACAAACAGTATTGCAAGGTGCTTGAAAATGTTATTAGGAAGGCAAAAAGTATGTTGTATGAAGATAGAATAGCTAAGTCTCAGGATAAAATTAAAACCATATGGTCAGTCGTAAAGGAAGTGGCTGGTCTGCAGAGACAGGTCGAGGATATAGAATCAGTGCGTAGTGGGAATGTCCGTGTTACTGATAAGTCGCATATATGTACAGTATTTAATAATCACTTTCTGAATATAGCAGGTGAACTAAATAGAAACCTAGTTCCAACAGGGAATCATACAGTGCTCTTAGAAAAAAGTGTTCCGAGACTGTTACCTGAAATGTTCCTCCATGATACTGACAAGAGGGAGATTGAGTTAATAATTAAATCACTAAAGACCAAGAACTCTAATGGATATGATGGGGTATCTAGCAGAATACTGAAGTATTGTTCTATGTATGTTAACCCAGTACTTAGCCATATCTGTAACTTTTCCTTTAGGAGTGGTCGGTTTCCTGACCAATTAAAGTACTCGGTAGTGAAGCCACTTTATAAAAAGGGAGACAGGGGCAATGTTGACAATTTTAGATCTATTTCTATACCATCGATGTTTGCTAAAGTTATCGAGAAGATTGTATATACAACGTTACTGGAGCATTTAAATTCACATAATTTGCTGTCAAATGTACAGTTTGGTTTTAGAAATGGTTTAATAACTGAAAATGCTATATTCTCTTTTTTCTCTGTGAGGTTTTGGATGGATTAAACAAAAGGTTGCAAACACTAGGTGTTTTCTTTGATTTAATGAAGGCTTTTTACTGTGTTGACCACAAAATATTACTGCATTGGTTGGACCATTATAGAGTAAAGGGAGTAGCTTACAATTGGTTTGCCTCTTACTTTAAGAAAAGAAAGCAGAAGGGTAATTCTCCACAATATTGAGAGTGGTAGTGATGTTCAGTCCCAATGGGACACTGTTAAATGGGGCGTTCCCCAAGGATCGGTGCTGGGGTCACTGCTGTTTCTTATTTATATAAATGATATGCCTTCTAGTATTACAGGTGATTCAAAAATATTTCTGTTTGCTGATAACACCAGCTTGGTAGTGAAGGATCTTGTGTGTAATATTGAAACAGTATCAAATAATGTAGTTCATGAAATAAGTTCATGGCTTGTGGAAAATAATTTGATGCTAAATCACACAGTTTTTACAGTTTCTAGCTCACAAATCAACAAGAACCGATATTTTGATCAGACAGAATGGGCATTTTATAAGCGAGACGGAACAGTTCAAGTTCCTAGGTGTTCAGGTAGATAGTAAGCTGTTGTGGAAAGCCCATGTTCAGGATCTTGTTCAGAAACTAAATTCTGCTTTATTTACCATTAGAACAGTATCTGAAATAAGTGACGGTTCAACACGAAAAGTAGTCTACTTCGCATATTTTCATATGCTTATGTCGTATTGTATTATTTTTTGGGGTAATTCTTCTGATTCAAAAAGGGTATTTTTGGCTCAAAAACCGGCTGTTCAAGCTATGTGTGGTGTAAGTTTGAGAACCTCTTGTTGACCCCTATTCAATAGTCTGGGAATTCTGACATTGCCCCCACAGTATATATTTTCTTTAATATAATTTGTTGTTAGCAATATTAGCTTATTCGCAAGAGTTAGCAGCTTTCACTTAGTTAATACTAGGCAGAAATCAAATGTGCATGTGGAATGCACTCCTTGACTCTTGTGCAGAAAGGAGTGCAGTATTCTGCTGCATCCACTTTCAATAAGCTACCACAAGAACTCAAAAATCTTAGCAGTAGCCCAAACACTTTTAAGTCTAAACTGAAGAGTTTCCTCATGGCTCACTCCTTCTATTCTGTTGAGGAGCTCCTGGAAGAGCTGAAAATTAAGCAAATTCATTGTTGATTTTCTTTATTTAAACTTACGACTTGTCACCTGAATATGTTTCTTATATTTCATTTTATCTGTTTCTACTATAGTGTTATAATTTCATGTACTGACTTGTTCCATGACCATGGAGACTTCTCTGTAATTTGGTCCCACAGAACAATAAATAAATAAATAAATAAAGGATCCACCACTGTACTTGACTGAAAGGAGTATGTTAGTGAAGGTCTTCTCAGCTTTCTGACACCTCTACATACAGCATCTGCCATCAAGATACCATACCTATGATTCAAACTGACCTGCAGTTCCTCCTTAAAACCTCAATCCATAGAACTTCTAATCCCACCAAAACCATGCACCCCCCCCCCCCTTTTATCCTCTTCTTGAGATCCCCAAACCCAATCATCCTGGCCATCCTATGGTTGCTGGCTTCAAAGCACCCGTATTTACTCGAATCCAAGCCGCACTTTTTTCCGGTTTTTTGTAATCCCAAAAGCTGCCTGCGGCTTAGAATCGAGTGCAAAGTAAGCGGAAGTTCTGAAAAATGTTGGTAGGTGCCGCCACAACTAACATTTGCCGTCGAATATACAGGGTGGTCCCGAATTCATGGTACAAACTTTAATGGTAGGTGCAGGACATTGTAACAAGGATATATTGTATAGGAATGTATAGTCCCAGGTGACGCGGTGAGGCGTAAACAGGGGAAATAACGGCCGAAAGGAAAACGAAAGATTTTATTGAAATCGTTGTTGACAAGTGTCATGTTTACAGTAAGTGTTCAAAATTGCGTCCACCATGAGCGATACATGCTTGACAGCGTCGGTGCAGCGATTGGCGTACACGTTCAAAGATGCCTGGTATTTCACGCACACCTGCAGCAGCTACAGATATGCGAGCAACGAGATCCTCATCTGAGTCAACTGGAGTCTCATAAACAAGACTCTTAAGATGTCCCCATAAAAAGTAATCGAGGCAAGAGAAATCAGGAGATCGGGGTGGCCAAGGGACTGGTCCACCACGCCCAATCCATCTAGCACCAAACGTGGCATTCAGGTAATTCCGTACAGCAGTGCTGAAGTGTGCTGGCGCTCCATCGTGCTGAAACCACATGCGGTTACGAATGGCGAGCGGAACATCTTGCAGCAGTTCTGGTAACACTTCTTGCAGAAAAATAAGATAGCTTTCGCCACAGAGTCGCGTGGGTAGTAAGTATGGCCCAATCAAAAAGTCGTTCACAATACCAGCCCACACATTAATACCGAAACGTTGTTGATACGCATGTGGACGCGTTGCATGTGGATTATCTGTTGCCCACACATGGGAATTGTGCGCATTAAAGACACCCTCGCGTGAAAATGTCGCTTCATCTGTAAATAGCACATGACCTACGAAATCCGGCTGCAACGCACATTGCTGCAACAACCACTGGCAGAAGTTCATGCGAAGAGGATAATCTGCCGGATTCAATGCTTGTACTTTTTGAAAATGGAAGGGGTGTAAGCGATTTTCATTTAACACTCTGCATACAGTCTGATGACTCACATGTACGTCACGCGCAACAGTTCTTGTGCTTGACTCGGGTCTATCAGCCACTATGTTCAAGATGCGTTCTTCCAGTCTTGGAGTGCGTACAGCTCTTAATCGACCAGCGTCATGTCTGTTGACGTCTAACGTACCTGTTTCACAAAGTTGACGATGTAACCGTTGAAAAATTCTATGATCCGGCATTCGTCGATTAGGATACTCCGCGCGATACATTCGTAACGCAGCTCTGGCGTTACCATTTGCACGGCCGTACATGTAATGCATGTCTGCTTTTTCTGCATACGTAAAGTCACCCATCGTCTACGGCAGCACAATTGTGAATGGCGCTTGTCCCTACTGCGATACATCATGTTCATCTACTGCCCTCTACCGGCAGTGACACCAACCGATCACTCCATTTCTCTTTCCCCTGTTTACGCCTCACCGCGTCACCTGCGACTATACATTCCTATACAATAAATCCTTGTTACAATGTCCTGTACCTACCATTAAAGTTTGTACCATGAATTCGGGACCACCCTGTATGTAGCGCTACATAGACATGCTTTACAGGCACAAAGATAAATACCGGCGCCAAAACCTCTGCGTCAGTAAATAAATTTAAAAACAAGGTGGAAGACGAGCTTTTTTTCACCGCCCCAAGTTTTGATCACTGCATTTTCATACATTATCCAACGAAGTAAATACAGATTCCGTATTGTTCATCTTCGAATGTAGCAGCATTTCAATGTACTACGAAAATTCGACTGGCAAGACTGTTTGGGATGTTGGCAATATGGCCAACTCTACGTTCTGAATTTTTTCCTACCTGCGAGACGAGATAGTTGCTAATAGGAACTTTTATGAACTGTGAATCACATGCAGTATTCTCTTCACAATAAGAAAAATACGAATATAAACATTTTGCCGTGTATTCTTTCGTGTTTGCTGCTATCTCATTTCAATCATGTCTGCCTAATAAACTACGAAACTAAGAGTGAGACAACAGCAAACGCGGAAGAATATACATATCATGTCATGTTTATATTCGTATTATTCTTATGCCTAATAGTGATACAGTCAAAATGAAGCACGGCAATTGATTAGATTTTTAAATCTAAGATGACTAATTTCTGTGCAGAATGTTATGTACTATAGAGGTGTGTGCAAGGATTTTCAAACGGAGAAAAATTTTCGCTAAACTCTTGATCAGAACTTCTATCATACGCAGTATATTATTTAGTTCTTGTTGATCATTACCAAAGTAAGCAGCAGTGTAAGTAACAACAAATAGCAGTTTCTTGCCATTGTTTCGCTAATGAGACGATCTTTTCTTTTTTTCTTTGTAAGAAATTGTAAGCGGCGGTAGCGTGCACAAAAGCAAGCCATGGTGAGAGCGGCGACAGGCCGTAAACACTCAGTATCAGAATGCGACAAACAGTGCATGACACAGTACAGTAATGCATTTTCAGCTTAGAGTGACGTAAAAACCTATAACAAAGAGAACGGCGCTTATCAGATCAAAGAAAAATAAACAATCAATTCAAACCAGACGAAGCACGTGAAAAAGGAAAGGTATCCCATATAAATACGGATGGAGCGCCTGACGCATAGCAATGGCTACCTGGTAAAGCTTAACTGCCAAGCTTACGACTCGAACAGGCCCCTACAACCGCACGAGTGGTCGACTGTGAAGAGCGGACAAATTGAATAGCTGGGCGGCGGCCATTAAGAGTGGTAAACTGACGCGCGGAGTTCGAATGTTTACACATCGCTTTTGGTTATAAAATGCTTTCCCTTGAGTTAGGTCACAAACATAATGCCTCTTTTAAATACGTTACTACAATATACTTTTTAATTTATGAACAAACAGCAACTAGTCACTGTTTATGAATTTATCTTACGTACTACATGGAATCTGCCGTAGCTAAAAGTTATGTACTGGACCCCTGGCATTTTGCGTAGTTCATTTGCGATAGATGTACGCAAAATGCATCAAAATACTCGAAGATTTGCCCACTATATTAATAGATATTTTCTGACTCTCCCTCGCTTCAGATTTTATGACAAGAAGTGCGTTATATATGGCATAGTGCTTTGGCAACTCACGACCAAATTATCAAGTTTCAACCTAATCTAGACCATGAAAACACTACCGATCAGCCAACTTTCTTCAAAATAGTCAGAACATATAAAATGGTATTCTGTCGGTCGGAAATCTTGCCTCCTGACAGCGTGTAACCATTTTTGTAACAGCTGTGGTTTTGAGAAAGGAAACCTGCAAACATTATGCTAATACCGTGTTACAAAAACATTTATTAAGCAAGTGCACTGACGTACAAAACAAAATATTCACATATCTGTGAAATGTAATATTCGTTCCTTTCTCGAATTTATTTGTACAATTAATCGCTGCACAACTCTTCGCCATTGTACTTCTTTTGATTGGAACGTACAGACAGTAGAATTACGAGTAACAAATACTGTATGTACGCCCCAACAAATATACAACGTTGAATCAGGGTCTTCATAAACAACAATACTACACAACACATCAGACTACAACCTCAACCACTATAATGGCGTCCAGCGGAAGGTTCAAATTATCCCGCGACTGCAGCGCCATCAGTGGGTCTAGTTATTTTTTACAAGGTCTTTGGACTCGAACCAGACTGTTGTAGCTGTATCGTCATTCATTCGACCTAAATTGTGTCTCATATTACAATGGACCAACTTTGTTTCGATTTGGAGGTGCGGCCCAAAACTTTTCTCTCCCCTTGAATTTCGAGTCTCAAATTTAAGGTGCGGCTTAGAATCGGGAAAATTTTTTTTCCTTGATTTCGAGTCTCATTTCTTAGGTGCGGCTTAGATTAGAGTGTGGCTAGATTCGAGTAAATACGGTATATCTGCCTTGGTTGATCAGCACCTCCAACATCTAGTACAAAGACTCCCCTCCTATATCAAAGATACCAATCATTTCCTAGATCATCTGAAATCCATGCCCATTCCAATCCCACCACTCACCTTGCTTGTCACCATTGATGCTTGTCTCTCTATACCAACATCCACAACATACATGGTCTGTCTCCTGCTGAACATTCCCTCAGTCAGTGCCCATCCGATTCCAAACCTATGACATACTTCCTACTCACCTTTGTCAACTTTTGATTTACCAACAACTACTTCACCTTTGAGGGCCAGACTTACAAACAGACCAGGGGTATGGCCATGGGAATCAGGATAGCTCCTTCTTATGCCAACCTTTCCATGGATCGCCTGGAGAGGGTTTCCTGGGATCCCTAAGTCTTCAGTCCCTGGTTTGGTTTAGATACATTGATGACATCTTTACCATAAGGACTCATGGTGAGACTGACCTGTTAAAATTCCTGGAATCTCTGAATAACTTCTTCCAATTAAATTTCACAAGATCGTATTCTGAATCCCATGCCACTTTCCTTGATGTTGATCTCATCCTCACTGAAGGCCAGCTACACACTTCTGTCCACATTAAACCTACCAACAAACAAAGGTACTTACATTTTGGAAGTTGCCGTCATTTCCATGTCAAACGTTCCCTCCCATATGTCCTTGGTATTTGAGGCATACGTATTTGTTTGGATGCAGACACTTTGCAGCAATACACCACCAGTCTCACTTCAGCTTTAACTGTACATAATTACCCCACCAGCCTTATTCAAAAGCCGATTTCCCAGGCCATCATATGCAATTCTGGTACTGCTGATCCCTCCAAAAAAACAGCTTCAGAGCACACAACTGGTGATTCAGTATTATCATGATCTGGAATGTATCAATCAGCTACTTTGACTTCCCAAAACAATGCCCTGAAATGAGATCCATTCTGTCTGAAATCTTGCCCACCACACCTAGAACAGCTTTTCATTGCCCTCCCAATCTCCGCAACATTCTTGTCAGATCCTATGGTCCTTCTGCACTCATCTCCCTACTCGATGGCTCCTACCCCTGTGATCATCCTTGCTGCAAGGCTTGCCCTATGCACCCTCCTACCACTAACTATAGCAGCCCTGTAACTGGAAAAAATTTACTATCAAAGGGAGAGCCATATGTGAAACAACATGTGTCATATACTATCTGTTATGTAAATGTTTGGACTTTTACATAGGCATGACTACCAACAACTTATCAATTAGGATGAATGGGTATAGACAGAGGGTATATAATGCAACACACAATATCCTGATGCAGAGCTTGCTCTACAAAATGACAATCTTGACCTCAGTGCATGTTTCACCACACGCACCATCTGGTTTCATCCCCCAGACACCAGTTTCTCAGGACTCTGCAGGTGGGAACTAGCACTACAACATGTCCTTGGTATTTGCTACCCACCTGGCCTTAATTTACGTTAATTTCTTCCGTCTCAGAATTTCTCCATAGCATTTCCTTGTATTTCAGTGCAGTGAGACAATAAGTGAAGAAAAAATCTAAGTAGATAGTACACAAGCTGCAATTGAGAAGGTGAAATCTTGGCTGTGTTAACAGATCTAAGTTTGGTTGGAGGGTGACAGTTTCGTTGTCAGTGGTGAATGCAAAATAAATATTATAGTAATATACTGCCTAATATGTACATCCATGTCATGTTTAACACAATTTTTTTTATAAAATCTGCAAGGTAACAGCACAAAATTTTTGTAAGGCATGAAAACTTTCACATTTAAAGCCATCACATTATAAGTGGAGAATATTTACAGAAAACTCTTAATTTACTCCTCTTCCGTAAATCATTAAGAAGAGTCTCACATTAGGTATATTGTACTGTATCAACATTAAAAATTTATTCCTATTAAATGTATAGGTGAAGCACAGTGAAAAAGATGCCTGCAAGCTGTTGTTAGTATAACTGTATACTGAGCGTTTCAATACTTAAGAGCCTGCCATGAACAAGTCATTCTCACCATAACAGAGGATCCTAACTACATAAATATCATGCTGTTATCAAACTTCATGTAAATTGCTTTCAGTAATAAATGATCTGTTATAACCCAGTATAATAAAACTAACACTTAAAGTCTGAAATTTTCCAGATGCTAGATATTTTTTATGATTCCAGTTTCTATTACAGAGGGCCGACGTGATGTGTGCTCATTCTCAGTGTATGTAAAAGTGTAGTGTGCTCATGGTAGCCAATAAATAACTAATATTACATGACTGTAAGAAAAGAAAAGCTTTTTATTGTATTGTAACAATGAAAACAATCAATTTCTTACAAAATAATGTAATTGGATAGATAAGAAATCTACTCACCAAACTGTGCCAGAGCACACACATAAAAGAGGATTGTAATTAGGCAAGCTTTTGGAGCCAGTGGCACCTTCTTCAAGCAGAAGGGTTGAAGGGAAAGGAAGAGGGGTGAAGGAAAAGGACTGGAGAGGTCTAGGAAAAGGACTGGAGAGGTCTAGGAAAAGGAGTAGATTTTGGGAGGGCCACCCAGAACTGCTGGTCAGGGAAGACTTACTGCACGGGATGAAAAGGAAATACTGATTGTTGGGGACTCCATTGGACGATATTTGAAAACATGAGAGCTTAAAGGTGGAAGACAGGGTAATATGCAAGACCGAATTGTGAATGTGCTTTTCAAATGTTGATATCCAACTTACTCTTGGGCCCTTGTTAAACTATTATCTCACTGGACCAGCACAGTTCTGGCAAATGACACCTCACCTCACAGTACAGGCCTCAGCACGGTTCTTGGTTCTTGCATACCAATATGCTGATGGCTCTGAATGACTTCTTGCTTTCACCTCTAAATCCCTCATTCTGCCCCAGCAGCATTACTCTCAGTTGGAAAAAAGAGGCTCTTGCCATAGTCTATGTGGTTCAGTTTGTTCAACAGGGCTGGCCAGATAAACAGCCAGATGGGCTTCAGACACACTGCACAACTATTTTTCCTTACGGTATCGCCTCTGTTTTGGATGGTGTTTTGCTATTGTCCACACTAGATCTCTCTCCCAGAGTAGTAGTTCCCACTGTGTAAAGGCATGATGTTCTACATCTTCTCCATCAGGACCATTTTGGAGTTTCATGTATTAAACTGTTAGTCAGAAGACATGTTTTTTAGCCAGGGATTGATGGTCAGTTTTGTTGTGGCATGTGAGCAGTGTGCCTGACAACAGGCAGCTCCCAGGGTGTCTGTGTCCTGTTGGCTGCTCCACGCCAGGTATGGGAATGCATTCATGTAGCCTCTGCTGGTCCCTTCTTGAATTCCTATTGAGTTTTGGTTGTGACTGGTTTCCCTGGTTTTCTTATATTCTCCTGGACGTCTCAACGCAGCCTGAGGTCACAATTTGTATGCTTTAAAGGGTTTTTTTCTATTGAGTGGTTGACTTGTACCTTGCCTTCTGATAATTTTCAATTGTTTCAATCCCATCAGGGCAGCTGTCATGTTACGGCTCCGCCATTCCACCCTCAATCAAATGGCAAGGTGGAGTAACTAGTTTGTATGTTTGAGGGCCAAATAAAAATTTTTTGTTGCGGATTCTCCGTCAAACAATGCCCTTCTCTGTCATCTGAGTATCTATCACTCTGCGCTCATGGGGGAGCAGAACCTGGCTAAGTTGCTTCACGGCCGGCAGCCACGCATGCCCCTCCATCTTCTGCAGCCTGCACCATGCCTGCCACAGTGGAGATCATTCGACTGCTTCACCACAGAATCACTGATGCGAGCATGTGGGTTTCATTGCTGGCCCAAGTGGATACCTGCCACTGTTGTCTGCTGCTAGGGACACCACCTTTGTGATGTCCATATGGCTGGCAGGCTGGTGGCATGCTATTTTGATCAGCAGCACCTCCACTCAGTGCCGGAAACTACCAGTTCACGGGTGTGGCCTCTGTACCGCAAGACACCCTCCGCCTTGAGCTCACTATTGGCTGCTGTGGAGACACCCCTGTCCCACTGGCTGTTTCCTCCGTGTACAGTGCCCTGGGGTTCCAGTTTCCAGTGCCGGGTGCTGGTCTTTGTCCGGCCTTAGCTTCATTGCCCCAGGCTGCTGCTCTGATCAGCCCACCTCCACTGGCCCCCCTCACCATCATCACCTCAGCCATTGTCACTGGTGGGTTCAGCCCAGTCTCCTTTGCACTGGGACCTGCCTGCTGATGACAATGCAGAAATGGCAATGGTACCCTCCTCCCAGGTGCTGTCTTCAGACACTACATGGGGCCACCGCCCTTGGACACACCCATGTCTCTGCACATTCCGGCCCTATGCTCCAGTGTGTGCCTGGCACACCATCCCACTCCCACTGTCGGCACTGGCTGCCGCCACTCCAGATCTAATGGATGTGTCTCTCGTTGGGCTACCGGCATCCTCTCTGTCACCTGGATGGCCTCTTTGCACAAGAGAGAGGTGCTCTGTATCCTGCTACTAGCGTGTGTCAATGTGAGAAAATAAACAATAATACACATGAACCCCGTGACTAGTTCCAGTTGACCCACATAATTATAGTTACCATACAGTAGCAGTAAATTCTCACAGTGCACAATACATAAAGCTCCAACATTTATAATCAACCTGTAGTATACAGTAAGTAGATTAAAAAAAATTTCACTGTGGACCCAGGGTAAAATGAAATTGGATATTGTATGCCAAAAGTTACCTCAAAACTGAGTGACTGAAGGTTTTTGCCTAAGGATCTTGAAAATCTGCACAAATTTGTCAGCACTCATGGGCAGGTATTATCATTCACATCAAAAATATGGAGTCATAGTCTGGAACACTGCTTGCTTCTGTAGAAATGGGTACTTCAGAATACAAAAGAGAGCTATCAGAATCATTATTGGGAAAAGCAATAAGAGGTTCATACAGATCTTTATTTAAGAAAATGAAACATTTGCAGAATGAGATTTTCACTCTGCAGGGGAGTGTGTGCTGATATGAAACTTCCTGGCAGATTAAAACTGTGTGCCGGACCGAGACTTGAACTTGGGACCTAAGCCTTTTGCGGGCAAGTGCTCTACCATCTGAGCTACCCAAGCACGACTCTCACCCTGTCCTCACAGCTTTACTTCCACTAGTACCTCATCTCCTACTTTCCAAACTTCACAGAAGCTCTCCTATGAACTTCTGTAATTTGGAAGGTAGGAGACGAGGTACTGGCAGAAGTAAAGCTATGAGGAGGCGGCATGAGTCGTGCTTGGGTAGCTCAGATGGTAGAGCACTTGCTTGCGAGAGCATGATAAGAGTCCCCCTTAAAATACTGGCTTGGAGACAGACCGATCTACAGCATAGTTCAATGTTTAGCTTAGGTTGCAAGCTGACATTTTCTTTTCATTTTATGAAATCAATGAATATGGAACAAAGCCTGGTAACAGACTGATCTGTAGTGTAGACTGAGGTCTATGTTCACTTAATATTTAATGCACATAAATAAGATACCACAAAGTAAACAGAGAAAGGCTTACATAGTACACAAATCTCTGACTAATATTTTGCTGCTTATTATATCCATATATTTTACATCAAATATGAATAATACAACACTATTACTAAACATTTCACCACTATCTTGCATGTAAACCTTGGAAGTTTCACTGTTCACTTAGAAACCTGAGGCTAACAAGGGGAGGTAGATCAGACATTCACTATCATAGTACAAGACAGGAAGATAACATGTATGTTATTCCTGCAAACCCTGGCATGTTAAAAGGAATCTTCTGCATAGGGATAAAACTGCAGTAAATTTATAAGTACTACAAAATCTTATCACAAATGTAAAAAAACAAACAATGGAAAATTCAGGATGGAATTTAACAGTTGTGAAAAGGAAAGTTTCTGCTCACCATATAGCAGAGATACTGAGTCACAGGTAGGCTCAAAAATGCAACTCGCACACACATCTGCAGTCTCAGTCAGCAGAAGCACCAGTGCATGATGGGAGTGGTAACTGTGTGGGGGTAAGGAGGAGGCTGGGGCAGGGAGGGGAAGGGATAGTATGGTTGGGGAGGCAAACAGTGAGGTGCCGCAGATTAGATGTTGGGCGGGGGAGAGTTGGGGAGGGGGGAGGGAGCAGCAGAAAAGGAGAGAAATAAAAAGAATGGTTGTGATGGTGGAATGATGTCTGTGTAGTGTTGGAATGATGATGTGCCTTACCAAGCCCTAATAGGTAGCTCAACGTATTTGTTTGTACTTACAAGACCAGATATTTCTTTCAGTGTGATTGATTTAAGCCAATTTAACAATTCACATTTTAACAAACACTGGAAATATGCTTAGAGAATTGAGATATTTTAAGGAAACTAAGGGTTAAGTTTAAAGTTCACGGAAGAAGATTTAGAATTACGTAATTTTATAGACGCAGATTGGGCAAATTCCATAGACAGGAAATCATATAGGCGAGGCTTACTGATTTTATTTTTAAATTGTGTGGTTCAATACTTTCTTGGCAAAGTGCTAAGCAGAAGACAGTTGAGCTTTCTAGCACAGAGGCTGAGCATATGACTCTTTCTGAGGCCTATCGGGAGCACATTTACTTAAGAACTTCATTGCATGAACTAATAGACTATGACAAGTGTCACTTCATTTAATGATAATCACAGTGCAATAAATAATGTTGATTCTTCAAATCATAAAAAAGTCAAAGCAAATTATATAAGAGAAGTTGTACAAGCAGTGTATTTACAAACATGTAATATGCCAGCAGACATAATGATATAGGGTTTTAGAAAAGAAAAAGATCATGGATTTATGAACTTCATGGGTCAAGACTTTTAAAATAAATCATTTGAATGTTTTGAAGTGTGGGAGTTGAATTTAGTTAAAAACATTCAAATGAAAATAAGTGAACTTGGGTGAACCATGACCTTTGCATTTGTTTTGCTTTGATGTATCTGTGTCTTACTTTGCTCATTCGCACTGTGTGTCCACTAAACTGCTTGTCAGTGTGTCCTGCTACTGTGTCATGTCTTGCGTATTGCGTTATGTTCGTCATACAGTATGTCATGAATCACTCAATACAATACAGTGTGGAAGTTTCTTTTAATCTGAAGTAGTCTTTATTGAAGTGTACAGTAATATGTTCACTAGTGTTCTCCACAGAAGTAATTTACTGGCAATATGCACATAAATGTCATGAATAACTCAATACAATACAATGTGGAAGTTTCTTTTAACCTGAAGTAGTCTTTATTAAAGTGTACAGTAATATGTTCACTAGTGTTCTCTACAGAAGTAATTTACTGGCAATATGCACATAAATATAACTCTCAACAGTGATCCTGAAAAGAAATAGAAAATGAGGTCTAACATGGAAATAAAGCATTTCTGGATGTACATCCATATACCACATTTTATTTCTCTGTATGTGGAGAATGCTTCCTGGCACTCTGGCCATACCTTTATGTTATACCTTGTCTATTGGACTTCAGACTTTATCATAAACTAAAAGGCAGGAATATATTTAATAATGAGTTTAATTCACTGTAACAAAGCCTGTACAACCACCTTTTAGTAGAGATGAGCTCCTATTTCATAGACTAATTCATAGAAGACAGTTTGAACACAAAATATTTTATTTGTACACGTAAATTATATTTTAGTGCGATAATGAGAGCAATTTTCTTAGAACTTTCCAGAATTTGTCTTTATTTTAATTTCGTTTTATCAAGCCATTATGTTCCACTGTAACTTTGACTTGTTTCCATAGGCTATAACAAATTTAAACTATAAATGATATTGTAGTAACCTAGTGTCCATAAATAATGCTAAACATTTTATTCTTTTGTATTTTCTTTTCATGTATTTTAAGGTACATCAGTGAACCGCATTTGGTGGTGTTCGTACAGATATTTTACTTGCTAGAAAGAATATAATTGGTGGCTTTCAGATTTACACATACATACGCACCAGTTTTCTGTACAATGAAACTAAATGCAGTTTTCTTGGTGCACTGCATTAAAAATCTCTCCGTTTGTAAGATTTATTGCGGTAAAGTTTTGGGAATTGTAACGTCGGCGTTGTAAAGACATTACAGAAACAAAAACCAATATTCATAACTGTATTAAAATGAAAAATAGCTACAAATCCATTTCATCTTAGGAAAGTGCGTGTTTCTGGTTAAACTGTGTACTGACTTGGAGTAGACAAAGTTTATAAATGTATCCGCTGGAGTCGCAACACTCAAAAGAAATAAGTATCCTAACACGTTTCATTGCTACTCACTCGGTGTACAATCAATTTAGTTTAGCTATTACAGTTCAACTTGGGTTCTCAATCTTTTCGGAATAAAAAACGAAAGACTAGCAACTAATACCCCTCCTGGTTGCCGAAAGGCATGCCATGTGTGTGGCAAGGCCACAAGCTAGAAAGTAGATAGTAGAAGCTACGTTAGTTCATTTGTTACCTCACAGAATACTCTCTAGCGGAATGACAACATTCCGCGCGGAAATTTCAGTTCATAAAAATTATGTCTAAAAAAAACATTTGGGTGTATGTTTTTGTTCACTTATAATAATTTAAAACGTCTCACAGGATTCTTATTATACTAATTTAGTCGCAATGATATTTTCTGAAACTTTGAATAGTAAATTCGGTACGATAAGGTGCATCTGTGGAATACACGAAATCTCTGGGAGTGGTGTTTATAAACAAAATCTTAAGTGTTTGTTGAACTGTTGCGTAAACGGCAAGAAACAAGGAAGATTTTATTTTAAAGTACTGTTTGAGTTAACTAAAAAAACTAAAATGTTTCGGGAAGAACTGGATCAAGATAGTGGTTACAGCATTGTACTTTTCCTCGTGGAGAACGTGCGAAATACGCCGGAACTCAGAAAGCTGGTGATTAGTGGTGGTTTGGAGTGTTGTATCGTAAAACCAAGTTTAATTGTAAATCCGTTTCAAGTGGTGGTTGCCGCAAACAAGGCAGTGATGTCAATGGGGCGCGGCAAAATGAGTACGAGGAACATATATACCGAAATTTTGTATAACTTATCGCCAACTAAGCAGATTTCCCAGTCGCTAATAAAATTTGGGATAGATGATAAAGAAGATCGTATTCTTGTTTGTGTTTTGGAGAAATGCGGTGAAAAGAAAGCGGAGAAGGTGTTGGAAAAAATTCAAGGCGATGAATGCTCTATAGACCAACTAAACAAATTTACGGATGAAATGCTTGTCAAGAAAACGTACAAAATCAGCGACAGTGAATGCTATTCATCTAATATTTTAGACTCCGTTGTCAGTCGAATTTCTACTAAGGAAGTAGTTGTATGATAGTTCCATTACAAATCATGCTGTAGGTCTACTTATTCTTATATGTCAGGGAGATTGTTTTATAATATCAGAAACTTGTATATCAGTTTGAGTGGATACGTAATATGGTGAACCAAGTCGACAATCTCATGTTGATTCAATGGATTTACAGTTTGCTGAGGAAAGATGAATCCAAAAATGTAAAAAGTGATTAATGCACTTCTTATGAATTTCAACGTTTTACGTTGAAAGCTCTTTGATGCATGCATGTCAGTGTTGGACTGGTGTGTGTGTGTGTGTGTGTGTGTGTGTGTGTGTGTGTGTGTGTAGGGGGACAGATATTTTGCTATTTTATTTTAGAGTTAGTAACTGCTGTATTCTTGTTTAGAAGAGGCAATAGAGCAAAGAAGCAGTTATTGATTCTTGGATTTCAGATGAATTATTTCCATATAGTGTAAAGCCATACAGGCAAAAATTAAAAAATTATTGACTGACTATAAAAAAGTTAT
The DNA here is from genome assembly GCF_023864275.1 of Schistocerca cancellata. Classification (NCBI taxonomy): domain Eukaryota; kingdom Metazoa; phylum Arthropoda; class Insecta; order Orthoptera; family Acrididae; genus Schistocerca; species Schistocerca cancellata. Next base: position 927,419,103 of record NC_064627.1, on the reverse strand, counting down.
CACGAAAAATCAGATGTAACTAAGCTAGGCGAATATTGTATCATCATAACTAATTCAAAAGTTATGATGAAGGCTCTTGTTGAAATATTCAGTATGACCAGTGTAGAAAAGATTCTTCTCTAAGACAATATTTAAGCAGCCTGTGATGTCTCGAATAGGCACAGAGTTGGTCATTTGACACACAACCACTACTGGAGTTTAAAGGATACAATTTACAAAATTACCATTCAACAAGGACTAATAATGAAAATAATAAGAGTATGAACTTTTTGTAGAATTTGGTTGCTGTGGCTTTACTTTGAGCAATTTGACACTATAGTTATACATTGTGATCTGGAGTTGATTAATGGTAAGCAGGAGAAATTGTTCACTTACATAAACAGTTTTGTCTGAAATTATTATCAGATGATAAAAATTTAAGGTTTTGCCTTCATATTACTATTACTGGTTTACATAAATGAACACAATTACAGCAGTTTGTCCGTATAAGTCACAGTGCCATGCAAATAACCTTGCTTTTCACAAAATGATATTTTGTCGTAAGCTGAAGTATTTGATTAATGAACGGTCTTTGTTATCTGCAAATATCTCTCACAGAAAAATGCTTGAGATGTGTTTTTCAATGAAACAGCTCAGTGCCTTTGTAATGTAAAAATTTCTCTGTCACCAATTGATGGTCTGTTTTTATGTGCAAGAACTACTAAAGCTTTTGTAGATATTGCCAAAGTCGGTAGATGTTTCAATGCAACTTAAAGAAGAAAATATAAAATGTGATATATACACAGTAAGAGATGTTTCCAATAAGATTTGTCTCTTGCTAGAATGACACAGAAACAACAGAAGAGTATATATCGAAAGTGTAAAATAATTTAGAGGTATAACAAAACAGATGCTATGGCTTACATTCAGTTTCACTAACCTGACCCAATTGTGCTATAAAATGGAAATAATAGAATAAAGAGCTGTAACTTTCATCAAATAAAATACAAAAATAACAGGCATTTTGGCCACGTTGCAATGCCTGTCCTTAGGGACAAACATCAATTATTTTACATGGTGACGCATCAGCACAGCTCCCCTGAAGGTTGACGAGGAATGGAAGTAGACCATTTTAAAAAAAAAAAAAAAAAAAAAAAAAACCCACCAACCACGTAATAAATGTTATTTTTGTATGAAGTGCAAAACCTTATAATTTTGTCATTTGTGTATTTACATTATATATTACATTTGACACATTGTAAATGTAACTGTCACTGAGATAATATCTGAATAAAATATATTTTGAAAAAAGAAGAAAATGATCCATGAGCTAAGGCAGATAAGATACATTGTTATATCCAAAGAGAAATGTTTTAAATTATTCTAAGAAAAATAAGTACTTTGTATTAGTAACATGGGTTTTTATCACAGATTCCCGATGTTTCATCAGCCATTTAATGTATTTTCTTAACAACTTCAAACTTGTATCCACATTTCTACATTACACAAACAAAAAATATCTTAAATTGCTTTTATCATACCTGCAGGCAAAAGATTTTGTTTGTTTACTGCAAATGAAAATTGCGTCCTTATCTGAAGTAGTACTAAGTATCACAGTTCTGACTGTAATTATCACAGTATCATGATTGAAGGTAAACACTTGTTTGCACATAATAAACTTGTTTTCTTAATTTGTAAAACAAAATTTCAAAAACAGTGATGACAGAAAAATTATCTTAACAAGTTACAAATATATTGATTATGGAATTTGAGGTGACACACACGAGTACTTTGTACCTGCATAAGACAAATAATTGACCTAGAATTAAAATCTAGGAACTATGACTCTGGCCCTGTGGGACCATTGACGTGAAAGAAACCTAAAATAATTTGTAAACCGTTAAGAACTTAGTTTTCGGAAAGCAAGTAGTAATCGCATAGCACAGCAAATACCGAGTAGTGTGTTGCTTCCATCTTCTGTATTATATATTATATGCAACATAAATAAAAAAAATGAAAAACAAAACTGTTGTGATATTTCTGTATAACACTAGTAACACTTGACTGCAGCACCCAAAAATAAAACATGTAATTTTAACATTCCCCACCTGCAATAAGCTTCCTTGGGATTGCATCTGTGAACATGGTAACAGAAAAAAACAATTTTTCTGCAATTGGAACAAGCATGTCTAAAGATAGATATTTTTGAAAACAGAGAAGCTGAAATATGAAGGGATTCTGTTTCTAAAGTATTGTTTTCCTATACAAAGAAAAAAATGCAGCTTTTATGGGGCAAACTTTTGTGGGTTCATGAATGAGAATAAATTTACTTCAAAAATGATTTGTTCATTACTTGCATAATGCAGGAAATTCACATATTAAGTTTTGAAGCAGCTTTGTTATTAGAATTAATAGAATTCAGATAAATTAATTTAAATTTCACAAGTGAGAATGGTTTGTTTAAGACAACCATGGCAAATAATTCTGCAGAGTACTTACACATCAGTAACAGTATACATGGAAGACTAAGTAGTAATGTGCAATATATTTTTCTAGTTCCTTCTGAACTTTTCACCATTATTACACTTAAGTGGGGAGGGGGGATTGTCACAGTGAATAAATTTCTCTGTAAAAAAACATTATGATAATATGGCTTACTCACAAGTTCTTAAAAAAAAGAAAAAAAATATAAAAAAGAGGGATAATCTTATGCAGGTACAACACCCAATCTTCCAATTCTACTTTTTACACATAATTATGAGATTTGAACTTTTTTTCATGAGTGTATATTTTATATTTCTATCTTGACGTAAAAGAAAATAACAGAATAATCAAAAACACACTATGGAGACTGTGTACTTTCATATTACTACAGGTCAACTCCAGTTGTAGTAGCATAGCACACTGGACTGTGTTACAAAACTAGGAATAAAATTATTTAAAAAATCCAACAATAACAATTGAAACATTCATTGTAGAAAAATTTTAGGGTGTTATATAAGTCATAATTCACTGTCTACATTAATGTATCAGGCGCAACTGCAAGTAGCTTTTCCTGTAGTTATCTATGGTAACTAAAATTATATGATACAGTGAAAATAGGATTGATTTGTGCATTGTTTAACAAGTGGCTATACAATAGTGCACATGGTCTACATAAATTATGTTGCATTATTAGGAGTAAGTCTGGTGCTTTGGACTTTGTCTGTCATACAGTCATTTGTCTGAACATACAGTCATTCAGCAGTACTTCACAATTAAGCACTACAGAACAACAATTTCTGAGGGGTAACAACAATGGGAAAGTTAATTGTGTTAGTAATAGCATCATCAGAAGAGGAAAATTACATTTAGGAATTATCACTTTCTGAGTCGGAATAACGTCATTTATACACAAATAAATGTACATATAGTAAATGTCATCTTTGATTATTTAATACATCTGTGACTGGTAAAACTTCCATCAAGAAAATTTGTACATTTAATGGCTGAATTCAGTGCTGAAACATATGAATGATTGTAATATGCTCTAAGACTAGTTTGTATAGTTACTTTTTTGTCCATGGTTTCTACTGCTGTTAGCACAAAGCTCTTTGCTGCAATATTAAGTACTTTATCATCTATTTTGTTTAATTTGTCAGCTGTTGTAACAAATAATATTGCACATGACATCTGCATTTCATACAAAGCATTATGCTATAATCCAATAAAAGCATGAGACGGAACAGTTGATGTATTTTCTGTAACCACTCTACAGCTTTTTATATGGTGTGTCTGCTTGTGTGTGGGATGTGGTGGGGGGAGAGGTTAGTAGGAATTTATGGCTTGTGTAAGTACAGTTCTATATTAAAACTACACATTTCTTATGCTCTATAAAGCATCTGACTAATGAAATGCTTTAACAGTCAAAAATGTGTTCAGTATAACTAGAAAAAAACATTTTGTGTGGTTTCACGGAATGGAACTTCCAAGATTACCTACTGTGTATACCCGTTTTCCTGCTAGAATACCTGCACAAGCAATCATCATTAATTTTTATCATTCCTGAGAAATATTTGCACACTTTTTACTGTACACAGTAAAATTACTTCGGAGCATCATTTTCTACATTTGACTATCATGTATGATCTCGTGTTCAGTATGTTACACAGTTCTCAAATCAACTGGCCTGAAAATCTGTGAACTAGAATAAAAACAAATAGAACATGACAGCGCCATTATACTTGTACATATTTTGGAGTTTCACATTTAGTACCATGACAGTACAGGAGAAAACATGTGCAGTCTGAAAATTTGAAGCAAGTCATCTCTTTGGATCAATGGAATACACACTAATTGAAGTGTCCACACAGCCAGCAGCCAAACAAACTCTATATGGGTGAAATGCAAGGCAGCTAACAGCACCAATACGTGGACCCATAAAGCCTTCATGATATTTGATTGTGTTAAGAGCATTTCCATCCATTCCATACACATTGATAAACTGGTTCATGGAGCCACTGTAAAGGGGGAAAAAAATCATTGATATTACCTTTGAGTTCACTAGGTATGATCAAAATTTCATTTTCAACTGTTTGTACATTTTAGCTTACTAATGAACATATTAAACAAATATAAAATCAGATGTTGTGGTCTTCAGCTCGAAAACTGGTTTTATGCAGCTCTCATTAATCTATCCTGTGCAAGCCTCTTCATCTCTGAATAACTACTGTAACCTACATCCATTTAAACCTGCTTAGTGTACTCATACTTTTGTCTTCCTCTACAATACCAAACTGACAATTCCTTGATAGCTCAAGATGTGTGCTATCAACCAATCCCTCCCTGTAGTCAAGTTGTACCACAAATTTTGTGCCCAATTTAATTCAGTTCCTCCTGATTAGTTAAGCGATCTAATATTCAGCTACTTCTATAACACTACATTTCAAAAGCTTCTATTGTCTTCTTGTTTGATATGCTTATTGTTCATATTTCACTTCCGTACAAGGCTACACTGCAGGGAAATGCCTTCAGAAAAGACTTCCAAACATTTAGATTTATATCTGAAATTAAGAAATTCCTCTTTCAAAAACGCTTTCCTTGTTGTAACTAGTCTGCATTTTATACCAGCTCAGTTTTAGCAATCATTTATTTTGGTGCCTAAAGAGCACAATTGATCTGCAACTTCTAGTGTCTCTTTTTCTAATCTAATTCCTTCGTGTCTCCTGATTTGATTTGATTACATTTCATTACCATTGTGTCTGCCCCGGTAGCTGAGTGGTCAGCGTGACAGACTGTCAATCCTAAGGGCCCGGGTTCGATTCCCGGCTGGGTCGGAAATTTTCTCCGCTCAGGGACTGGGTGTTGTGTTGTCCTAATCATCATCATTTCATCCCCATCGACGCGCAGGTCGCCGAAGTGGCGTCAAATTGAAAGACCTGCACCAGGCGAACGGTCTACCCGACGGGAGGCCCTAGCCACACGACATTTCCATTTATTACCATTGTTCTACTTTTGTTGATTCTCATTTTACAACCTCTTTTCAAGACACTTATCAATACCGTTCAACTGCTCTTCCAGGTTCTTTTACGTCTCGCAATAACAATGTCATGGGCAAATCTCAAAGTTTTTAACACTTGTGACGAAGCAAGCTGGGATATTTTTACTTCCCCTCTTGTTTTGCCATCTGCCTCCCTAAATTCAATTTTTTTCACGTCCGACTAATTAGCATTAACATACGTGAATAAAATCTGCATCTTTGTAAAAGGGAAAAGTTGGCCCTCAGTTTTAAAGAATACAGCACCAGATCTAATTTTGACTATCCCTAGTTAATACTTTTGTTATATGGTGAAATCAGTAAGTTTCGTAACTTAAATTCTATTGTCGATGTATAAACAAATATAAATTCTGTACTAATTATAAACATTTGGAGGAACAACTAATAGTATTCTTAAAGGATCTATTTGGCTCTATTCGAAAACATGTTAGCAAAGCCAGCCCTTAATTAATTCCTAAGTAATTAACAGTTTTGTCAAAAGTATTGTTTGTGCAATGATATCTGTTAATTTCACCATTTAAACAGATAATTTGGCCTAACTCATGTAGCCGAATAAACTGTTAAAAAGATGCAGTTAATTGAAGGAGTTAAGTTTTAAATGCAATTTCTGTAAATCAAACATCAAACAATGTGTAGTTTCAGTGATTATTATTGTGAGAATATATAAGGGCCCGATTTCTGGTCTCCAGACAGTCAGTCCAAGGCCGAGGTTTATACAAGAAACCTGTGTTGGTCAGGACAACCATAATGCACCAACTTAACTGTGAAATAAGTGTAACACAATTAGGCCGTCTGTTAAAACAACGACAGTGTCTGTTCAATTTATTTGAAAGACTGTGAAATGGGTGATTAGGCAGTTATTGCTCGTAGATGTTCAACAGTAAACTATTGTAGCAGTATGTGGATGTCTGCCTGCAACCAATTAATGAGGATTATCAAAAGTTAAACAATAGTGCACTGGCCATATAACAGTCAACAGAGAAAGTAAAGAACTGTGAAACACAAAAGTGCACTTGACAGCTACATCATTTAAAGTAGTCAGTGTTGAACTTCCACCCCCATTTTTCCGACAGTATAGCAACACAATACGTCGGCACAGAGGACAATCAAGATGAAGTAAAGCAGGCGAACGTCACACTGTAAATGCGTTCTTGCTATAAACATAAGTTTGCCTTTCTTTAACCTATCACTAAGGTAAGGGTCAGTATTGCCTTGCTTTTCTTAATTTCTCCAGAACCCAATGTGATCTTCATCAATTTCAGCCTCTATCAGTTTTCCATTCTTCTGTATATATGTAGTGTCAATATTTACCTTATGTAAGTCTTCCAGGACTGGTTCAGATGGTAGAAACATTTACGTAATCCAGCCTAATGTTGAAAACGATGGTCATGCTGGAGGAAGTGGAAGAGACATTTAAGTCCAGCGGTCTGATAGTTTGATAAACTTCAGCAAATCAGAAGTGTTTGTTACCATAGTGGCTGGATATGAAAGCAGTTTTTTTCCCTCATATTGTGCAATTCACACAGGTATGTACATCCTACAAAGTAGATTAAAGCATTTTTTCCAAATAATTTCAGTTTAGACATTATAGTAAACACCAAACTGAAAAGTACCCCTGGGGACAGGTAATCCTCCAGCACTGGAAACAGTGGCGCAACTAGGGTATCATCAGACCACAAGGAGCTCAAAAGGTCAATTTATACATAGTGTCAGAGTTCCTAGAATGTCTGGCGTATGACCTAAGCAAAGATATTAATTACAAACACACAACATCACTATTAAAAACAATGACATACTAAAACAAATAACATAACAATGAAAATAGAACACACATACAGGGATATTTAAATTTGCAATTTTTTGGAGCCAGTGGGTCCTTCTCCTGGAAGAATCATTGAATGGGAAGGAAGAGGGGTGAAGGAAAAGGATTAGTGAGGTTTATGAAACCTTTTTAGAAAATTATCGAAGAGGATTAAGTCTTTGCCCTACAATTTTGGGCCAATATTAGTTGGACCATGTGTCAGTAAGTGACCAAAACTTCACCGAAATAATGCCTGTAAGAGTAAGAAGATACCGCAACATTGGTTTGGGTCACTTTTTTGCCAAAATGAAACTCAACTGTCAACTAAATATACTAAATCCAAAAATTAAAAATATTACTATGACTGGCTTTCATCAGTTAATGAAAGAAATTGTTAATAAGACATAAGGACGATGGGAGATGGAATGAGATCAGAGAAACTACGGTAGAGGGCAAGGGAACTAGAAAAAACATCAAGAAGGAGAAGGTACAGATGGTGAATGAAGTGACACATCATGGATTAACACCCAGGAATAAATGGAATTCTAAAAAAAAGGGGGGGGGGGCAATTGACAAGAAAACAGTAACATTATCAGGAAAGACTCTTAGGAAATTATGAAGTTCAACAAGAAAATGGAGGAAACATACCAAGTTAAAAAAGAAGAATAATAAGGATTTTTACAAAATATTTTTCAAGATTCAAACCAATGAATATTCATTTAAGGGGATTGGTTACCAACAGAGCCAACTGCGTTCCTCTAAACTGTGAGGTACCAATACTGCAACAAATAGATCAATAAATTATTGTACCAAAAGGAAACTTGGTGGGGGGGGGGGGGGGGGGGGGCTGGTGCATGAGCCGAGATGTGGAAAAAGGCAGGTAATTGGCAGCAGTAAGCTTTAATACAGAATTATTAAAGAATGCTTGAAAAATAAATATTGGATGACTGGAAATAAGCCCCTGTCTGCCTCATTGCACAGGAAAGAAGACAAGAGAGATGTCAAGAAATACAAAACCACTGCTTATATTTTGTTTTGTCTTGTTTTGAAAGCATTACTGAACAAAATCGAAGAACAAGCAGACTACATCCAGAAAAAAAATTTTCAATTTTAAAATGATGCTTGAAATCAAAACAATATATAGCTTTAACACATGTCACTTTCATTCACTTTAGGAGACCCACAATTCCATCAATCAACTAATGTTATTCATAACACAATAATAATTATGAGGGGACTAAACACAAGTAAAATGGCTGAACAGACATTAAAACACACAAACTCAAGAGTTAAGTTTTTAAAACTTAGTTTTAGAAGGCATAATCTCTCTCAGCAATTGTCTCGAATCTAATGTTGGATAAAATATGAAAAAAATGGAGAAAAATCACTTTGAGAAGAAGAAACTGCAGGAATCCATTAAGACAAGGATGAGGAAGACGAGGTTGTTAATGGAAGTTGGTGAGTCTTTGTAGAGGTCTGTGACAATGATGCATTTACACAAATTGTCTGTCTGGATCACACTTCATTTCTTCATACAGGTAATGGCATTTTCGCACAGTGATCAGATCAAAAACAAAAGTGAACAATCAATAAGTCAAACAGCACATAATTATATCAATTATGAGCACATTATTTCATTTAATACTACCTATTGATTCTTCACTTTTGTTTTTTATTTGATGAACCTAATCACCTGAAACATGTTGTCTATTTCAAGAAATAGAGTATGATCCAGACAGACAATATTGTGTAAGATATAGGCCACATTATCTGCTTGGCTTCAAAGAGCATTTGCTGAAAATTGTCACTAAGATGAAGACAAGAAATAACATCTTGCAGAAGCGTGGTGGTATGACTTGGGGTGCATCAGCTCCAGCAATAAGAACTTCTGCTCTTGGGTTGGTGTACCCTGTGGCAGAATGTTGCACAGCAGCCTGGGTCAACAAGCCATACACCAAACTTGTAGACATGCAGCTCAACCAGGTTATGTGCATTATCACAGGAACAATCTGAAACATTCCAACTTTCTGGCCGCCTATTCACAGGCATTTAACTCACTCATTTTTGCAGTGAGAATCTGCTCTCAATAAGGAGTTTATAAAAATACCTGGGGATCCCTGTATTTGATGACGTTTCTGCATGAATAAAACCAGACTTTGCTCCCATCATCAAGCTCTACGAAGTGCAAAACTTCTGATGGGCAATAGAGTAAAAATAACAGAGCGACAGGCAGAAATATGGTAGGAAAATGCTATTCCAGAACAGCTTAAGATGCTCTGCATCTCATCCAGGTGTGTATAGTGTTGCAGAACTTTTTAACAAACATTTTATAGCTGTTACTGACAAGATGGGGTTGTCAGGTTCTGTAGATGCTGCTGTGGAATACCTCAGACCAGACATTTCGAGTAACTTCCATAATATGAATTTGACGCTCACTACCCCAGTAGAAATAATATCCATCATAAAATCATTAAAATAAAAACCATCTAGCGGGTATGATGAAATATCAACAAAGTTAATTAAAGAATGTGATTCTGAGTTAAGTAACATATTAAGCTATCTGTGTAACCAGTCGTTTATCAGTGGAATATTTCCTGAACAGTTGAAATATGCTGAAGTTAAGCCACTGTTTAAGAAGGGAGATAAAGAAATAGCATCAAATTTCCGTCTAATTTCACTTTTGCCAGAATTCTCAAAAATTTTAGAAAAAGTAATGTACAATCGGCTTTATAACCATCTTATCTCAAATAACATACTGTCAAAGTCATAGTTTGGATTTCTAAAGGGTTCTGATATTGAGAAGGCTATCTACACTTACAGTGAAAATGTGCTTAATTCATTAGACAAAAACATTGCAGGCAACTGGTATATTTTGTGATCTGTCAAAGGCGTTTGACTGTGTAAATCACAATATCCTTTTAAGTAAATTAGAATATTATAGTGTAACAGGAAATGCTGCAAAATGATTCAAATCTTATATCTATGGTAGCAAACAAAGGGTGTTATTACGAAAGAGACATGTATCAAGCTATCAGGCATCATCCAACTGGGAACTAATTACATGTGGGGTCCCACAAGGTTCCATTTTAGGGCCCTTACTTTTTCTTGTGTATATCAATGACCTTTCATCAGTAACATTACCAGAAGCCAAGTTCGTTTTGTTTGCCAACGATACAAACATTGCAATAAATAGCAAATCAAGTGTAGTCTTAGAAAGGTCAACTAATAAAATATTTGTGGAGATTAATCACTGGCTCCTAGCCAATTCTTTGTCACTAAACTTTGTAAAAACACACTACATGCAGTTCAGAACCTGTAAGGGGTGTCCCACGAGTATATGCCTAACATACGATGACAAGCAGATAGAAGAAGTGGACAGTATTAAATTCTTGGGAGTACAGCTTGATAATCAATTCAACTGGGAGAAGCACACCACAGAACTGCTGAAGCGTCTTAACAAATCTCTATTTGCAATGCGAATTTTGTCAGACATAGGGGATATAAAAATGAAAAAGCTGGCATACTATGCTTACTTTCATTCCATAATGTCATATGGGATTATTTTTTGGGGCAATTCATCAAGCCAAGCTAAAGTTTTCCGGGCACAAAAATGTGCAGTAAGAATTATATGTGGTGTGAACTCAAGAACATCTTTCAAAAGCCTGTCTATGAAACTAGGGATACTAACTACTCCTTCAAAATATATTTATTCCTTAATGAAATTTGTCATTAAAAATATATCACATTTTTCAAACCAACAGCTCAATTCATGGAATCAATACTAGAAATAAGAATAATCTTCACAAGGATTTAAAGACACTTAGTCTTGTACAAAAAGGTGTGCATTATTCAGGAACACACATTTTCAATAACTTGCCAGCAGCCATAAAAAGCTTAACAACCAATGAAATTCAGTTTAAGAGAAGCCTAAAGAATTTATTGGTGGCCAAATCCTTCTACTCCATTGATGTGTACAATTTAAGTGCAGTAGTAATGTGTTCATTGTAAATAAGTGTGTGTGTGTGTGTGTGTGTGTGTGTGTGTGTGTGTGTGTGTGTGTGTGTAAGTACAATCTAACTTCTGCATCAGTTCAGTGCAGTAATGTGTTCATTGTAAATAAGTATTTAGTAGTTGTATTACAAGTTTATTACCTTATAAATAAATAAAAAAAACTTTATTTTAAATTCAGTGCATTAGTATTTGTAAAATGATTCTTTCATATAGCGTTCATTAAAAAATGATGACCATGCCACTTGGGACCTGTGGAATGGTACATTAGCTTATTTGTTTGCGTTGTAAATATTTGCCATGTATTGTTGTTTTTCTGACATGTTCTACATCCTGGAGGACCTCCTCACTACAGATCAATTGGAATGAAAGTAAATCTAATCTAATCTAAAACCCAGGTTTTGAACAGCACCACAAGATCTGTTCTGCATTCAACAAAATAAGCACAAATAATGGAAGATGTGCTGACTCAATATGCAAATGAGGTTTAACAACTTTGCCCAGTTGTCAGAATGACAAATTGTTCAGAATATCACATGTGCGTGCCCAAAATGCTCATTTCTGGCAATCTATAGCAGTTCCTGATAGATGATGAGAGAAAAACTACTTTATTCTCACAACTTTCTGCTACACTATACATACAGCTTGACAACACTAATTTCTGTAGGGTAAAGAAAAATTTTGTTTCATTCACAGCACAGCATATGTATCAGACAGAGTAAGTGTTGTTTTGGAAGCCTGCCCACACAGGAAATGCAATATATCACTTGATGGAAGAAAGACCACCATGATACCTCCTTGAGAATCAATACTGATTATATGAAGCAACTTTTTGTTTCTGTAGGTGCATTTTATCCTGAGCCACAGGAGCAACAAAGTATTCAATGAAAGGAAAAGTGGTGGTAGACCTTACCATTCTCAAAAAGAGTTTTCACACTGATGCATGTAACTACTGGCCTAAATTGCTGAATTCAGTATGTTGTAGAATGAAAGAATAATTTTTGTGTTCTTTTTGGGACTGGAAATCTCTGAAATAATAAAAACATATTCTGCAACCAGTGGTTCTAAGAAACTCTGCTTGTTCTATTTGGACATGTTATCCAGAAGACAATAGATCCGATGTTGATACCATGCTCCTTGACTTGCAGAAGCCATTCAATACCTTGTCATTTTGCAAACAAAAAATACAAGCTTATGAATTTCAGATTAACACTGTGGTTTGGTTCAAGACTTCCTATCAAATAGAATTCAGTATGTCAATTTCAATGGGGAAAATCCTCATGTTTGTCCCAAGAAAATGTTTGTGGATCATTATTGTTCACCTGTTGAGAATTCATGCTTGGATCATGAACTTGCAATGTACACTTACACTAAACAAATTATTTATGTTTAATAACATAATTGATGTGCAATAATTGTCTACTGTCACATCTGGATAATATTGAGTACGATGTGCCCAAACTAATTTGTGGTGGAACAATCACATACAACTACTTGTAGTAACAGCAGGGCCCACACTGGTGTTCATTAAAAGAAATGCAATTTGTGCACTAAGGAGGTAGAATACAGAACCCTAGATCAGACAATGCTTGAGTGTTGCTCATCAATCTGTGACTCTTACCCAGTAGAAAAGGAGGAAAGATGCAAAAAACAGCTGTGTATTCTGTCATGGATTTCTTTAGTCAACATGAGTGCATCACAGAAGTGCTCATCCAGCTCCAGGATTTTACACTCCAAGAGCAGATGTGTTCATCAAACAGAGCCATATTGTTCAAAAGAATTTTTTTAGTAATAAAATTAATTAGGATAGTTGAAACACAACTACCACAATTTAATACAATCAGCTGTGAAACAGTATGATGAAATCTATAAGGTTCAATAGGCTGTTATTTCTAAAGTACACATAGAATGAAATGATCATTCTTTCTCAGGAAAGGAAATACACAGTTGGAAGATTAAGCAATGCAATACTAGATTGGCAGTCAGTACCTAGGGTTGGATGTGCATTTTACCAGCTCCAAGACAGACACACCTCCATATACTAGTGGTTGATCAATTACACAAGTACCAGGTTCTTTGTGTTTTTCAGTTTCGATCTGTCTGAAATAATAACAGTGATATGACAATACGAATGTGTGTGTGTGTGTGTGTGTGTGTTTTTCCCTAACAAAGTAAAACAGGATTAGCTATTTGTTCCTGCTAGTGTCAGAATTCAAGTTCAAGTATCACTGTAAATGAAGGGAAATGCTTACCAGGCAAATGTGTCAGCTACTCTGTGAATTGCCATTGCTGTTACTCCATGTGTGGTTTGTCGCACAGCAACAGCTGAATTTTTTCTTATGTCAAAGAATCTTACATCACCTGAAACACTGTAATAAAAAGAAGGATGATTTTATATTGCACATGGTAGCATCACGAACAATTTCTTAGATTATGGCAAATAATTTAGGAGCATACCATCCACTGATGATTTTGTTGTGATTGCGAAGTTGTACATTAACCACCCATGTTGCGTGTTCACGCCAAGTCATGATTCTGGCCTCCTGAGAACTTTTTCTTCGATCAAATAAACGCACAGAGCCATCACCACAGCCTGCAGCAATAAGTGCTGGTTCTGAAAAATGTAACAGATTTAACTGCATGACTGCAACATGGGCTCTGTAAATTCAGAGGTACACAGGGTAAAATATGGAATGTTTAATCCTGTTCACAGAGTGTGTCATAACAGACTGGAATTGAATAAGACTGTAGTTTCTAGCTAGCTGACTGTAGTCAGTCTGTAGTAAGAGAAGTATTTCAAACAATGAAACATGCTGAATATGATGAAATGGTATCTGTTTACGGGTTCTGCAGTAGAAATGATCTTACTGCAAAATGTTTACACTTGTTGAGTACACTGAAATGATATCTGTTTGTGGGTTCTATAGTGGAAATGTTTACACTTGTGAAAAATCTAAGAAAATTAGACTGACACAGTTTCTCCATACTTGTATTACAACTAAATATGCAACTGAACACAATATGGACAAAAAGGAAAGCATTCTTCAGTTACCTAAACAAAGTCCTATAATGGACACGCTGATATTTTAGGATATTTACCAGTGTTCCACATGCAGTAGTATAGAAAATATTAAGCTAAAACAGCTTTATCCTTTTCACCAACAGCTGAGACACATCTTCACACAAGCAGTGTAGCTTAGCAATAATTTAATTTATCAGTCACCTATTAAATTCATCCATATTGTTCACTGAAACAACTATTTTCACACATGACTGTTTTAACATCCTCAGCACACACTGGTGACATGAGGGATGCAACAGTGGGAACAGAGGGCACGAGCAGTGGGGAACTGGGGGCAGTGAGCATGGAGTGGAAATGGTGGGAGAGCACAGGATGGGAGTGGTAGAGAGCAATTGTGAGATGAAGTGGCAGGAGAAGAGAAAGAAATAAGTTTGGGAGGTGCAGAGAGAGGCTGTACAGTGTATGGGAAAGATCAAGAGAGCCATATAGAGTCGGGGTAAGGGGAAGATATATGAAAATGGGAAGAGGAGATCTGATTTGCAAGACAAGGACAAGAGGAGATCTGATTTGCTTAAGTCCCAATAACTTACCTTTGATCATTGCCAATCACTGCTTTTGCTGTGCAAAATATACTGATGAGGCAACAAATTTGGAAATTTGTGGTAAGGTCTTATGGGACCAAACTGCTGAGGTCATCAGTCCCTAAGCTGACACCCTACTTAAACTAACTTACACTAAGGACGACACACACACCTACACCCAAGGGAGGACTCAAACCTCCGATGGGAGTAGCCACGCAGACCGTGACAAGACGCCTCAGACCGCATGGCTACCCCACGCGGCCCAATGAGGCAACATATTATGTCCACCTGCATAATGCAACATGCAGCAATTCTGCATGGCATGCATTTGACGAGTCCTTGGTAGGTTTTTGGTGATATGTGGCAACAGATGTCTATGTACAGGTCACACAATTCCCATAAACTACGGGTTGGTGGTTTGTGAGTACAAAGCTGGCACCCGACAGCGTATCAAATGTGTTTCATCAGGTACAGATCTGGCACGTTTGGTGGCCAAGGCATCAATATGAATTTGCTATCATGCTCCTCAAACCACTGTAGCATAATTGTGGCCTTTTGACATTGAAAGTTATCCTGATGGAAGGTGCTATAGTCACTGAGGAAGACATTGAGCATTAAGTGATGCAGATAACCTTCAATAACGAACACACAGTCCAGGTGCCTTCGATTACTGCCACAGGTCCCATAAAAGTTCAGGCAAATGTCCCCATACCACAATACTGCCCCAAGTCGCCCAAGTCCTTGGCACTGTGCACGTTTTGAATAGTTGCTAGCTGGGATGATAGCATACCCAGACACGACCATCACCTTGTGCAACAACAAATGCAATTCATCTGACCAGTTGACACATTTTTACTGATTCATGGCCCAAACTCAATGATCCCATAACCAATGTAATTGTAATTTGTGATGTCATTTGGCCAATGTGGGAACATCTAGAATCGCCTTCAGTGGAGCCCCACGTTTGACAATGTGTGTTGAATGGTGTTGTCTGGAACTCTTGCGCCTGCACCACCATTTCACTCTGCCATCAGATCAGACACAGATCACTACCTATCCTGCTTTACAGAGTGAGCAAACTTTCGATTACCACATTCTGTGCTGAAGTGTGGATGTCCGACACTTGGCCATCTACTTGTGGTTTCATCACCCTTTGACCATTTTCCATACATGCTCATGACAGTATCAAGAGAAGAGATTCACTACTTCCAGGCACTGGGCCATAAAAACTGCACTTTGTCAAATTCTGCATTTGTGTGCTTTCCTTACTGTGTCATGTGGCTGCAATGCCACCAAGTGGCATTCAGTCTTGCAGTGGGCATTGGTCATAACGTTTTGGCACATCAGCCTATAAAGCCGACAACCAAAACCATCTGGTACAAAAAAAATGGCTCTGAGCACTATGGGACTCAACTGCTGAGGTCATTAGTCCCCTAGAACTTAGAACTAGTTAAACCTAACTAACCTAAGGACATCACAAACATCCATGCCCGAGGCAGGATTCGAACCTGCGACTGTAGCGGTCTTGCGGTTCCAGACTGCAGCGCCTTTAACCGCACGGCCACTTCGGCCGGCTGCATCTGGTACACATAAGATGTCATTCACTGAGACAAAGAGACAGAATAGAATCTGTATTGTCCTGACTAACCTTAGCATCTTGATAGAAATAGAGAATTTAGAGAACACTGTGATGCGTCATTGAAGCTCCAACAACAAGAACATTTCTTTTCATTTGTCGACATCATTATCCTCTATTATGTTATAAATAAATATTCCCATCCTATCCTACTGCCCCTTACAATCATAGCACTATTTAGAAAGCTGTATGGTGTCGACAGATGAAAAGACTTTATGATATAAAGCTTATAAGTTGTAGCCTTGGTGTGCACTATCTTTATACGTGCACAGGCAGTATCTCTAGTAAATGTATTTTTGCGCCAACAGACTTAGCTCCACATGTTGTCAGTGCACCTGAGCTTGTATATGTGATAGATTATTAGAACAATAGTAACATTGACAGTTCAGTACATATTTAACAGCATTTTACGATGTAATAAGTGTCGTACTCCTCGGATCTTGTGGGACTCTCAAAGTCAAAAGGCTGCATTTTGACGACGACATGTACTCGTGTCAGATAGTCTTATATTCTGACAGAATGTAAGTTATGTACATTTCTCACCAATTTTTATAATTACGCTACTATCTTAATGAAATGTTTGCTTAATTATGTATATACACCCTGTGCTTCACTTTTGTATTTTTTTGTGTTTAGGTAAATTTTGCAACGTTACTTGAAAATGGCCCTAAGGCCGAAATTGCAGTCGTAATAATAAATATTTTATACAGTCAATGGCAACTATGATGTCTTTTAAGAAATATTATATGACTGTGAATCCTAACCATAAGAAGTTAATCAAACAAGAACATTGGTTAGAGTACTTGCTTAACGTTACTAGCATATCAGTTCTCTTTGTCTGTGTTATTTATTCAATAATGTTGACTTAAAAATATACTGCTGATAAGAGCCATAATCATTCTGCAACCTGTGGTTCTCTCTCATGTTTCAACTAAAATAGTAGATCACATTGTTCACCATGTCATAAAGAATTCATGAAGGTGGTTTGGCAACTACTAGGTCACACATAAAAGTTTGCATCCTAAATGGAAGTTCATTTTTTTCCATCTTCCAACAGTTCTACAGCACTGCAGGTTCTGACAAAAGAAAAATATAGCATAATTCTGTTGGAATGGGACTTTTCCATTTCTATGCCCATACTACTTGAAGACGTAAAATAAAAACCACTGGGGCGAAAATCACAACTGTAAATGATGATGTGTGTGAATGTAGATTTATTGTTTCAATTTTTTAAAGTATAATAATTAAGGCTTGTTATTATTTCATGCTTAAATGTATAGTTGATGTATGATTTTCTCATGTTTAATGTGAAAGAAATTATACAAATAAAGTGAAAGGATTTTTAAGCAAACTACAGCACTACAGCATTAAAATAAATAAATAAATAATGTTCTTTACCCATATCATCGCTTGAAATACTTGTGATACAGCAATCAGCACCTGTAGGAATGTCTTGCACCTTCAGTTCACTTTCTGCATCCCACAGCCTGATGACACGGGCATCACCAGTCACAACTAATTGTTGTGATTTTTGTTCCCAGTGTGTCACCAGTCCAGCCCCTAAATGATAATCATAAACATTGCACAGATTATGTAGAACAGGGAAATATTTAGCAGAAATTGGGACTGAGGTACTGGTTTATTAATGTATAGGAGTGAACTAAATGGCTCATTTAAACATTCACTTACTTTCACTATTCTACTACAAGCAGAAACAATTACGACACAGCAGCCTCCGTGAGTTAAATGGTCTAATAAAACAGTTCCACAGAAATAACATATAATAATAAAGACACTACAATCACCAAAAGCAGGCAGAGGCTTGGGGTGTGAATGTAAACCAACTCTTACATGAGACTGAAGAGAACACAAATTTGTTTTACAGAGGTTATAATGTAACAATAACATGAGTAATTAGTAGCAGACAACATCCTAGAAACTCTGAAGGTAACTCAAAGATAATATTTGTACATTTCAATTGTTTTTGCCAGAAATATGTACTATTGTGAGCCTGAGCTTTTGGGCATTGTGTTCATGCACCAAGTGGAAATATGAGCATGATTGTATCCATGCACTGCATATGATGGATAATTTTTCCATATGAGTAGAACACATAATTATGTTTCATTGAGAACAACTAAATTTAACACTTAAGAATGTCTAGAATGCCAGAATGTGTAAAATTCATAAAAAAAATATTGTTACTTTGAAGGGGACTATTTTGTAAATTGGGACTGGGTCGCAAGCAGCACAGGTGGTGAGGGACCCAGGCCCATCTTGCTCAGTGTCTTTTCCATTGGGGCAGTGTTGGAGTGTAGTCAAAAATGGAATAAAGTTAGGTACATCTTTAAACTGTGATTTTTATTTGGCCTAACCAGCTGCATGCATTTAACAAATCACGATTTAATGCTACGACTGGTGAAGAACTAACCAGTCATTTCACCCCCTAAAGAGTCAAAACCAAACAGTAAATTTTAGAACAAGATTTTTTTTTTGCCACCACTTCTGGTTAACATTACAAGATGCAAATGGATATGTTGCAAGCTAACATGTACAGTGATACAAGCTGGCAACAGCAGCAGCTTGTACGAGGGTTGTTTGAAAAGTTCTCGGAATCATCACGAGAGGTCAGCGCTAGCACGAGATGTTCACGGGATGTTCATTGGACTGTTCCCTGCAAATGCGTGCCACGTCAGTGCTCTTGGAAGAGAGCTGTACTGGTGATGTGGCTCTGTTGTTGTTCCCACATAGTGATTTGCGAGGATGGGGGGGGGGGGGGGGGGAATTGAGAATTGAGCAGTGATTAAGTACTTTGTAAAGAAAGGTATGAAAGCAAAGGACATTCTTGCCGATTTCCAGAATACACTGGGGCGACTCTGCTCCTTCATATTCAACTGTTGCCAAGTGGACAAATGAATTTAAATTTGGTCGGGAGAGCTTAGATGATGATCTGCGCAATGGTCGGCCAAGATGTATCATTACTCCAGAATCATTGCAAAAGTGCACAAAATGATCATGGAGGAGCGCTGTGTAAAAGTGTGTAAAACTGTTCACACTTGGCAGACGTCATCTGGAAGGGTATATCACATTTTAACTGAAGAACTATAAATGAAAAAATTATCTACAAGATGGGTGCTGCAACTCTTGAAGCTGTATCAAAACTGCATGAGAATGGACATATCAGAACAATGTTTGACCAATTTTAGGAGAAACGTACAAGATTTTTTTGTGTCGGTTTGTAATGGCATATGGAGCTTGGGTGCACTACTAAACCCCAGAGACAAAAAACAATGAAAGCAGTGAACACATGCTGATTCTCCGCCACCAAAGAAAGCAAAGACCATTCCTTTGGCAGGAAAGGTCTTGGCATCAGTGTCCTGGGATGTGATGGGGATTTTGTTTGTAGATTATCTCCCCACTGCGCAAAAAATTACTGGAGAATACTATGCTAAACTCCTGGACAAACTGCAACAAAAGATAGATGAAAAAAGGCCAGGTTTTGCAAGGAAGAAAGTCATCTTCCATCAAGACAATGTGGACTCGCACATGTGCCATCGCCATGGCAAAATTACATGAACTAAGGTATGAACTATTGCCACACCCGCCTTAGTCACCTGATATGGCTCCATCAGACTTCTATCTCTTCCCAAAACTGAAAATTTTTCTTGGTGGACGAAGATTCACTTCAAACAAAGAATTGACAGTTGGAGTTAACAACTATTTTGCAGGCATGGAGGAAACTCATTTTCGAGATGGGATCAAGGCACTGGAACATTGTTGGAGCAAGTGCATTAATCTACAAGGAGACTACATTGAAAAATAAAAAAAAGTTTAAGTGATGTAAGTACTTTTTTTCTATTCTGTTGCGAGAACTTTTTCAAACCATCATCGTACAAAAAACAAAGATAAAAAAAGATCTAATAATGAATACATTCACCACACAAAACTATAAAATTATTAAGTTTTGCAGTACACTATGAAAATATTATGGTTTTGCAGGTGAAGAAGATTGGGCAGTTTCAGCTGGATCCTAAAAGCAAAGTGATATTCTGGTCTAATTAATTAAGCTAAACCCATTACCACTA
Organism: Schistocerca cancellata; assembly: GCF_023864275.1. Lineage (NCBI taxonomy): Eukaryota > Metazoa > Arthropoda > Insecta > Orthoptera > Acrididae > Schistocerca > Schistocerca cancellata. Next base: position 927,398,455 of record NC_064627.1, on the reverse strand, counting down.
TCAATTACTTCACTAACAGCTTCATGTGTCAAGTTTTTTGTACTGATTAAACTGCTAAATGAAAAATCAGTGTAATTAAATTGTTAATTTTGATGAACTATGACATATAATTGCAAAATAGTTACATTAAATCTTGAGATAAAAAAGTCTAAGTCAATATACTGTACAATCCAGTAACTGTAGGTATAACCCCAGTTGTTTGTCACACCATGAGCACAAGGAATTAATCATTTTACTGCAGTTCTATACGGCTCAGATTTTGCATTCGGTACCCAGTCATTCAAGCCAGATAAATGTGCTGCTGTATGCTGGCTGAATTGAGAGATTGAAGTCCAACATGGTGCACAGTCCAGCACAATTTGAATAAACCAATCAGAGTGTGTGGGAAAGAACCCATGTGACTGCCTCCTGTCTCTGCCTGCCAAAAGACACTTCTGAGTCTCACTCTCTCTCTCTCTCTCTCTCTCTCTCTCTCTCTCTCTCTCTCTCTTTCTAGATCTCTTGTCTCTGTCTCTGTGCCTCTTGTACTGTAGCTCTCCTCCAGGGCAGATGTACTCTCTTGTAACTGGTGTCTTCCCTGCCTCAATCTCTTTCTATTATTCTGCAGTCACCCTGAAATATCACTGTTCTTTTTAACTCCTGGCTATCCACCCTGTTGCGCATGCAACTGGCATATGAGAGATTCTTTGTGGAGGGTCTTTTGTAACCCATATTTGTAATAATAACCTGACATTTTCTTGATTTTATGACTTTCATTCGCCCTGACAATCCACTTCTTCCATGCAGTCACATTCTACTCAGGCCATCCTGTACAGTCTGTTGATCAGAATCAGAGTTGTAAGTTCTATTTTTTTTTGTCTTTAAGGTGAACATTTAGACACTTCTGTATACTTTGCTTAAATGTGTACCAAAGTTGTGACCCATTAGCTTGACCATATTCAAAAAGACAGTGAGCAAGTAGACACCACATTACGTAAAGCATATGCAGGCCACGCTGGAGAGCTCTGGATAGAAGAACGTGCTGTGAATGCTTGGAGCTGACTATGAAGATATTCATTAATGACACTTTTACACTTTTATTTGCTTTCCAAAACAAGAAAACTCTACACTGTTTTTTTTTTTTTTTTCCCAACTTCCACCGACATAGAAGCCACAACGACATTACGGTCGCTAATACCTTCTTCTAGATTAACTTCCTCAAAAAGATCAGGTCTGTTTGTAGCCAAGATATCTAATATGTTTCCATCTCAAGTTGGTTTTCTAACCAATTGCTCAAGGTTGTGTGTTGAGAGCACTCCTAGAATAACTTCACACAAATCTTTGCTTCTGCCCCCTGTGATAAATGTGTTATTTTCCCAGTCAATGGATGCTAGATTAAAGTCTCCACCTATAACTAATGGATAATTTGGATATTTACTACCTAAGTACTCAAGACTTTCCTGAAACGTTCTGTGACGTTCGTTGCGGATGCTGGTGGTCTATAAAAACATCCTAATACAGTGGTCAATCCTTGTCTGATTGACAGCTTTATCCAGACTATTTCACAGTCCGACGCAGTACTGATCTCAACTGCGTTCAAACAGCTTTTAACTGCAATGAACACACCACCTCCCATAGCATCAGTCCTATCCTTCCTAAACATTGTCCAATCAGAGTCCAAAATTTCACTGCTTTTTATGTCTGGTTTCAACCATCTTTCGGTACCTAATAGAATATTGGCATTGCTACTGTTTATTTCAGAGATTAACTCGGGGATCTTGCTACAGACACTTCGACAATTTACTAACATGAGCTTCTAAGAGACTGTGTATACATTCAATCATAAAAATGCTAGAAAGTACACTAAGATGACTGTTCAGTAATTATGACGGGCAGCAAGAGAGGGCTGATGGTCTAAGAAATGAGAACTACTTGCCATGGCATATTAGTGAGTGTGTGTTTTTAGACACTGAACTCTGTCATCGTACTGTAACATTCAACTCAAGGGTAAGCAGTTCACTAGATACCTGTTCTTGCAATCCGTTGGAAGACAGAAAATGACAGAGTTCCACAACAATCTCAAAGAAAATGACATGGGAGTAGATGCAGATGTATCTACTCCCATGTCATTTTCTTTGAGATTGCTTTGGGAAGCTGTCATTTTCTGTCTTCCAATGGACTACAAGAACAGGTATCTAATTCAATTGCTTACCCTTGAGTTGAGTGACTTCGATTAAATTTGTCACAGTACAAGAGTAAAGTTCAAAGTCTAAAAACACACACTCACTAATATACCATGGCAAATAGTTCTCACTTCTTAGAGCATCAGCACTCTCTTGCTGCCCATCATAATTACTGAATAGTCATCTTAGTATGCTTTCCAGCATTTTTATGACTGAAAGGATACACAGTCTCTTGGCAGCAGCACTTATTCATTGAACTGAGAGTATATACAATCAAAGGCAGGATGAAGGAGACTAATATTAAAATGTGGAGCAATGTTGATCCTACAATGCTCTATGGACTGTGCAGGCACTTTTCTTTAAATGTAATGTACTAGTGTAAGGATTCAGATGATTTGATTTCAACACTGTTTATTGCGGAACACAAAAATGTCTTCATACTCTGGAATGGGAGCATCTGTGTTTGGAGACATAAGGAAGACATCTTGGATTGTCATGTCAGAAGATTTACACTACTCTTTGTGTAGGGAATACTTTGAAGACGATTACCAGAAATATACTTCTTTTGTGTTAGATTCTGTTCACTGCATTTTCTGGAAGATTGCTAGAACTTGCCTGTATTAAGCTGTTCATCCACTGCTGTCAAGTTGATTGACCAAGCTGAAACTTATTGCAGTGTAAGGACAAGTCTTATGGTAAATAGTCAATCATGAATATGCTATGACAAAAAATTCCTTAGCAACGTAAAAATTCATTTCTTTCTGCTGAGGTTGAATACCTTAGGGTAGCACTGTAATGACTGCAATATTATGTGTTGCTAGGTAATTTTTATTCTATTATTTTATATTAGGATTAACGTTTCAATGTTTGTCTCAGATTTTTTAACTGTGCACAGTTACTTGCTTTTTGGTCAAAAATTTTTTGCCACACCATATATTTTTTTACATAAGACACATCGAGCCACATGATCTTGCTGTTTCACTAATGCATTGTGCAATATCCGATTTTGACATTTTAAGATAGTACTTCTATATTGTATTCTGAATTAGGTAGTGTACTAACTCTAATTTTCTAGCTCTATGTTTGTTTCCATCATATCTGATAGGATCCATTTCCCCACACATATACGAACTTCCCTATTTTCTTAACTTCTCAGTCTTGTTGTAATGCATCTATCTCTCTGAGATTAATGTCCCACATACTCTGTCCTTATTCAGAAAATTTTTAGACCAGTTCAGCAAGGTCATACAAATTATCCAGCATGCTTAGAGTAGCATCTCAGCTTTGAAGTAATAAGATGAGGTCATCAGCTAATGCTAACCAATTAAGTTTTACATTTTTAACTTTCCTTCCAAAGTAGATTTCTTGTATTTCTAGACCTGTTTTCATGTTCTCATAATATTCTCCAAGACAATATTAAAAAGGATTAGTGGCAATTCATGCCCTTACTTGACACTTGTCTTTATTTTGAACAAGGCTATTCCAATGAACTTTACTTGTGAGAGTGTATGTCAGGGTTTGTTTGAATGATTGCTCTCACTTTCCTACCAATCTAAGACTCCCCAGGATGTTATATAATCTCTGCCAGTCAATTGCGCCATATGCATTTTTAAAGTCAACAGAAGTGACCACGTGTTCTGACTTCTTAACTTCTTACAGCCCACTTTCTTACAAGGTTTTTAAAAGTTATGTATTTGTTCCATAAACTACCCCTCCTTCTTGTCTGTCTGTTCTCCAACTTTGTTTAGTAGTTATTTTGAGTGTATCATGTAAGTGATTTTAAAATGCTACATGGCCACCCTAAGGCACAAGCACAAGGAGTTGTTCTGCAGCTGATGAGGGCCTTCAGTACTACACCATCAGAAGCTCCCCTCATTATTCTGGGAATATGGCCAGCTGTCATCACAACAGAATACCTCACTGCAACACATTGTATACTTCAAGATAACTGACACAAAGTCCAACGGGTTCCAGATTCCATAATTAGTTAAGTCTTTGAAACTGGATAGATAAATTGCTGCATAACTGGGACAGTGGACATAAGGAACACTGAACACACAGTGTTCACAGCACACAAATCACAAGTTTATCACAAAAAATGGTTCAAATGGCTCTGAGCACTATGGGACTTCACATCTGAGGTGATCAGTCCCCCTAGAACTTAGAACTACTTAAACCTAACTAAACTAAGGACATCACACACATCCATGCCCGAGGCAGGATTCGAAGCTGCGACTGTAGCGGTTGCGCCTAGAACCGCTCGGCCACACCGGCTGGCCAGTTAATCACATCAACTGCAGCAGGGGTGCAGTAATTTTTATGACTGGACATGGTCTTTACCCCCACTATTTACACACAGAATGGGAAAGAGATCACCAGCACAGTATGACAAAGATAGCTTAAGATATCTACAGCATGTGGTATTAACATGCCCTCTCTAAGCGGAAGTTAGGAGGGAAGATTGCCTCAGGGCAAAACATAGTTACTGATATTGAGACTTACATTATTAAACCTTGCATTAAACAATATATTTAGGAATAAATTAAACCTGTTTACAATAGATATTAATAACAGTGGCAGTGGCATAGATTTATGTTAACAGGAGAGAGGAACCGATTGATACTGTAGTTACCAGTGACAGAGGATGTGGAAGCAGACATCAGTAGTGCAAATGATGACTTGTATTGTGACATGCAAGTGATGCTGGTCACAAATAAGTTCATGAAAAAGACAGAAACAGTGTGTGACCAGTCAGAATTTCTATCACGGACAGGCCCCACTCAGAAAGCAACCACATCATACAAACTGGCTGTCTGTCTGTATGACTGATCAATGAAAACACTGGTCAGGGACAAGCTGCACTATAAAATGGCAAAGGCTGGTTAATGGTGAGTTTCCAGGAGTTCTACCAAATTGTTTCCTTTTTATGCGCAATATTTCAACAACCGAGCCAGCCATCTTCTTCACACATTGTGAGTTTTGCTGTTATGTGTATTCATTGCCTGGGCTTCAACCAGACTGCAAATTTTTGTTCTTCCCATGCCACTATTTATAGCCAAATCAAATTCCCTACACCCACTATGCTCTTTGATGCTCTTTTGTTTCTTAGAGCTCACATTGATATTTCATGAAATGCAAACTTTCAATGTTTTCCTGCTCTGGTGGATGTGATGACCAATGAGATTGTGATACAATGAGTGCTGAGCCCGTGTTATTAAAATTTAACCCTCTGTCACTGTTTACTAGGTTTTCTGACATCTTTATTTCTAAGGATTGCTTAATTATGCTACCTCAGAAACTAAGCATTGCACCATGGTAGTGGTCTCAATGTATCTCATTTCATGATTATACTTGAGGCTGTGCTTGGTGACAGCTGATCTGCCTGTTTTAGTCAGGTGTGTCACTGATGTTCCTTGCATCTCTCCTAGACCATTCTGATAGTCAGCCCCACATAAGACATGCCACATTCTCATGGGATGTGATACACACTCAGATTTTGGAGAGCACTTTTTATCTCAGCTGAAAACTGCAAAATACATTGGATGCTATGTTTCTTTCCAGATATTAGGCAGCATAAGATAGAGAAGTAATTTTTGGTTTCTCTTCCTCAGTCTCAACCTCTTCCTCAAGCAGTCTTGATTTTGACTGCATCACCCGTTCAGTTTGATGATCTAAGTACCTTTTCTTGTGGAACAGTATTCATAGGTGTTGTAATTCTTTGGTGAGGTTCTCCTAATCTGAAAGTGTCTTAGCTCTATTGACCAGAGTGTCCAGCATGAAAGTTATGTGTGACAGATGGTGATGGCTCGAGGCATGGTGATTCAGGTCAGTGTGCTTGGGTTTTCTACATACACTGTGATATAGGGATACATCCATTCTTCTCTGAAGTAACACATCAAGGAAGGGTAGTTGCCATCTTTTTCAAGCTCCATTGTGAGTTTTATATTACAATGGATGGAGTTTAAATGTTCCAGAAATTTTGAACCTTTTCTGCTCCATGTCACTACATCATAAATTTGTTGTCCATGAACCAATATAGATGTGTTGGTTTCAACTTGGCAGAGTCTAGTGCTTTTACCACAAAGTGTTTCCATTACATAGAATATCAGTGTGAGATCTTTAAAAAAAGAACATAGTGGAGTTCGTGATTTGAACTTGGCTATAAATAGCGGTGAAAGACAAACAATAGTTCACAATCTGGTTAGAGTCGAAGCAGCAAGTAACATAACAGCAAAATTTGCAGCATAGAAATTAATTTCTCAGTATGTTGATGTCCCTAAGAACGTGTTGCTATGAACAAGTTGTACCCTCATTTGCTAAAATCAGACCTCACATTAACACACCAGTGGAAAATAAGATGCACTGTGCAAGCCTGTCTTTAGTATGAGATAATCAGTGATGCCCAATGAATACTAGATGTCACTTCAAAAGGGCTTTTTCACCTCCACCTTCATGGGTTGGTTGAACTCTCTGCAAATTCCCAGAACTGGGATGACAATGTGAAATAATCACAAGCTGAATCAATGCAGCTGAAAATGTCTAAACACCAGTAAGAAAAATGAATGTCACTGACAAACATCTGTATGTGGATGCTGTGATGATCCCTGCTAAAGGGCTACATTTCACGCTCACTCCAGAAATGCTACCAACAGCACATTACATCAGCTCTGTTTTGCAAGTTGTAGCTTCTCTCCAATTGGAAGCAGTAAAACAGGTTTGCCATGAAACCTGTAGAGAAATTGTCAAAGTGCCAATGCATTTATGGTGTGGAAACATGAAGCAGAAAAGGTTCAAAATTTCTGGAACATTTAAAATCTATTCATTGCAATATAAAATTCACAATGGAGCTTGAAAAAAAGGGAAAACTACCATTCCTTGGGACATCAGTTACGAGAAAAACAGACAGCACTGCTTCACAATGTATATACAAAACCTATGCACAATGATCTCTATCTCCAGACTTTGAGAGCCATTACCAAATCCCACAAAGAAATTTGGTGCTAAACACTCTGGCCCATAGAGCTCAAACACTTTCAGATGAGGAGAACCTTGCTGAAGCATTGAATAGTATTCTGAAGGAAAGGGTACTCAGATCATCAAACAGAATGGGTAATGCAGTCAAAATGAAGAACACCTAAGAATAGGGTTGAGATTGAGACCAAGGAAGAGAAGCCAAACATTTCTCATCTTCATCTATATCTATATGATTGTTTTGCAATCCATTACTAAGTACCAGGCATACTGTTCATCAAACCACTTTCAAAATATTTCTCTACCATTCCACTATCAAACAGTGCATGGAAAAAACAAACACTTAAAATCTTTCTGTGCATGCTCTTAGTTCTTTTATTTTATTATGATGATTGTTTCTCCCTCAGTAAGCGGGCACTGCCAAAATATTTTCCCATTCTGGAGAGAAAGTTGCCAAACGAAATTTTAAAAGCTCCTGCTGCAATGAAAAATGCCTTTGTTTTAATGATTGTCACCCCAATTCTAGTATCATATCTATGGCACATACTATTTTGTGATAACACAAAATGAGCTGCCCTTATTTGGGGTTTCCTGATGTACTCCATCAGTCCTACCTGATATGGATCCTACATCACAACAGAAACACTTCAGAAGAGGAAGATAAGCATAGTGTAAGCAGTCACTTTAGTAGTCCTGTTGCAATTTCTAAGTGTCCTGCCGATAAATTGCAGTCTCTGATTTGCTTTCCCCACATTATCTATGTGGTCATTCCAATTTAAGTTATTCATAATTGCAATACCTAAGTATTTAGCTGAATTTGTAGCCTTTAGATTTTGTAATTTATGTGTAAATTAGAGGATTCCTTTTAGTAATGACGTAGATGACATTACACTTTTCATTATTTAGAGTCAAGTTGCCACTTTCCACACCATACAAATATCTTGTCTAAATCATTTTGTAATTGGTTTTGATCATCTGATGACTTTATGAGATGGTAAACGATAGCATCATCTACAAACAATGTAAGAGGGCTGGTCACACTGTCTCCTAAATCGTTTATGTATGTCACAATAACAGGGAACCTACAACACTTCCTTGGGGAATGCCAGACATCACTTCTGTTTTACTCTATGACTTTCTGCAAGTTACTATGAACTGTGACCTTTCTGACAGGAAACCACAAAACCAACAGCACAACTGAGACGATCCTCCATATGCAAGTAATTTGATTGAGGGTCAACTGTTTGGAGGGGTCTCATAAGCCTTCAGGGAACCTAAAAATATGCAATCGATTTGGCATCCCTTGTAAATAGCACTTATTAAATCATGTGAATTAAGAGCTACCGTATTTACTCGAATCTAAGCCGAACTCGAATCTAAGCCGCATCTGAAAAATGAGACTCGAAATAAAGGAAAAAAAATTCCTGAATCTAAGCCGCACCTGAGATTTTAGACTCAAAATTCAAGGGCAGAGAAAGGTTTTGGACTGCACATCCAAATCGAAACAAAGTTGGTCCATTGTAATATGAGACACAATTTAGGTCGAATGAATGACGATACAGCTACAGTAGTTTGGTTCGAGTCATAAGCTCAGCAGTTAAGCTTTACCAGGTAGCCATTGCTATGCATCAGGCGCTCCGTCCGTATTTATATGGGTACCCTTCCTTTTTCATGTGCTTTGTCTGGTTTGAATTGATTGCTTATTTTTCTTTGATCTGATAAGTGCCATTCTCTTTGTTATAGGTGTTTGCGTCACTCTAAGCTGAAAATGCATTACTGTACTGTGTCATGCATTGTTTGTCACATTCTGATAATGAGTGTTTACGGCCTGTCGCCGCTTGCGGCATGGCTTGCTTTTGTGCACGCTACCGCCGCTTACAATAAAAAAAGAGAGGAATCGTCTCATTAGCGAAACAATGGCAAGAGACTGCTATTTTTTGTTACTTACACTGCTGCTTTCTTTGATAATGCTCAACAAGAACCAAATAATAGACTGTGTATGATAGACGTTCTGAACGAGAGTTTAGCGAAAATTTTTCTCCGTTTGAAAATCTTTGCAGACGCCTCTTTAGTACATTACATTCTGCACAGAAATTAGAGTTGTCTTAGATTTAAAAATCTATTAAATTGCCGTGCTTCATTTCTGACTGTATCTCTATTCAGCATAAAAATAATACGAATATAAACATGACATGATATGTATATTCTTCCACATTTGCTGTTGTCTCACTCTAGTTTCGTAGTTTATTAAGCAGACAGGATTTAAATGAGATAGCAGCAAACACGAAAGAATACATGGCAAAATTTTTATATAATCGTATTATTCTTTTGGTGAGGAGAATACTGCATGCGATTCACAATTCATAAAAGTTCCTATTAGCAACCATCTCTTCTCTTAGGTAGGAAAAAATTTAGAACGTAGATTTGGCCATATTGACAAACATCCCAAACAGTCTTGCCAGTCAGATTTTTGTAGTACATTGAAATGCTGCTACATTCGAAGATGAATATGGAATTTGTATTTACTTCGTTGAATAATGTATGAAAATGCAGTGGTCGAAACTCGGGGCGGAGAAAAAAAAAAATCTCATCTTCCACCTTTTTTTTAAAATTTATTTACTGACACAGAGGTTTTGGCACCAGTATTTATCTTTGTGCGTGCAAAGCATGCCTGTGTAACGCTATATATATTCGACGGCAGAAGTTAGTTGTGGTGGCACCTACCAACATTTTTCAGAACTTCCGCTTACTTTGCACTTGATTCTAAGCCGCAGGCGGTTTTTTGGATTACAAAAACCGGGAAAAAAGTGCAGCTTAGATTTGAATAAATACAGTAGTTGTGTTTCACGAGGGCAAAATTTTCTGAAGCAGCATTGGCTATTTCTCATTAAATCATCTTTTTTGAGGTAATTGATAATGTTTGCAGACTGTATATGTTACAGAATCCTACTGCAATTCAACATCAGTGATGTGGGCCTGTAATTCAGCAGATTACTATTATTTTCTTTCCTGGGTATTGGTGTGACTTAGGCAAATCGCCAGTCTTTACGTATGGATTTTTCGGAGAGCGAGTGGTTGTGTATGATTGCCAAGTATGGAGCTACTGGATCAGCATACTCTGAAAGGAACCTGACTGGTATACAATCTGGACTGGAGTGCCTTACCTTTATTAAGCGATTTAAGCTGCTTCGCTAGACCGAGGATACCTACTTCTTCTAAGTTACTCATGTTGGAAGTTGTTCATGATTAGATTTTCTAATGAAACACTTCGATTCTTTCCATCAATTCTGTTTTCCTTCCCCTCAAAATTTTTATTTTTTTCACAAATATCTTCGAGATTATCACTTATATGGTGTGTGCACAGTGCCAAAAATCACAAATATTAACTCGGAACTTAGCCAACTTGTCTTTATTATCCAATACGTTCATTTACTTGATTGGAATTCATAAGCATGATTAGTTTACTTAAAAACTATGCTAATTACACATACCATTAACAGCAAACTTCATTATCATTGTTCATACGTAGACATATATCCCATTGCTAACTTTCAGATAAAGTAGGCTAATGCGTGTCTGGGAAGTAAGGATGAATTTGAATTTTGTGCCATTTTGTCATACTACAGAAGGCAACTATGGTTTTTTCATGTTTGTTATCTGTGATCCTTCACATTAGTAGCCTGATAGCTTTTGTGTGGTGAGTGGTGGTGTCTGATGTTTATTTTTGTCATGGAGCAGTACATCCAAGAGATAAGAAGTTAATACAAAAACGGTGATGGTCCCATGGCAACCATTTGTGAATTGTGTATGACACTAAGATGCAATGCTGCTCCAGGTGAATCATCAGTTCAGAAGTTTATCCGGACGTTTGAGACCACAGGTTCTGTTTCAAAAGTTAAGAAAACAGGACACCGCGTTCTGTTCAAACACAAGAAAACATTGCGGCTGTGGATGTCAATGTGACTGTAAGCCCCAAAAAATCAGTTCACCAATGAGCTCAACAACTGAATTTATCATCGAGTTCACTGCACGAGATCCTTTCAAAAGATTTGAAAATGCATGCGTACAAGATTCAAGTTACAAAAGAGTTGAAGCCTGCAGCTCATCGAAAGAGACATGGATTTGCTCAATGGACGGTGGCTCGACAACAGGAGAAAAAGAGCTTCACAAGAAGAAGAATTTTCTCAGATGAGGCACAGTTCCACCACAATGGATATGTCAATAAGCACAATTGCAGAATTTGGGGTAACGAAAATCTGTGGGTGACTGTGGAAGATGAGATGCATCCACAATGCACGACTGTGGTGTAGGTTCTGACTAGGAGTAGTAATCAGCCTGTGCTTTTTTGAAAATGATGAAGGAGTTGCCGTCACTGTGAATGGCAACCACTATCAAAACATGCTTTCTGATTGGTTTTTCGCTGTTATTGATAAAAATGCTGATTTTTGGTTTCAACAAGATGATGCAGCATGTCACGCATCCTGTGATTGCTCTGCTGAATGAAAAGTTTCCTCAAAAAATTATTTCTTTGCATGGCAACCAGGAATGGCCCACCACATAATGTGATCTTACACCATGTGACTTTTTTTTGTGGAGATTTGTGAAATCAAAAGTGTACTGAACAAACTACAAACAATACACCAGCTGAAGAATGAAATTAAAAAATTTATTAATGGCATTCCACCGGACATTTGTGAACACGTCATTGAGAACTTCAGTGAATGCATTGATTGTTGCCACATAGCCTTGGGTGGTCATATGGAGGACATAATTCTTTTGCACTCATCTAGTTTCAGAGTAATCAGCATTCTTATCTAAACCATTGTTTCTGAAGTAGAATACCATATTTTGGCAAATTATACAGCATAATTCAACAGCAATTATTGTTTTATCTGAAAGTTTGCATTTAGAAAAATCTTCTTTTACTATCCATTTGCTCAGAAACATATATCCTTAATTTAACTTGTAAAAATACAGTAAACAAAAATAGCTGGATGTATTTGTAATTATTAGTAATTATTATAACGTCTGTTGTCTGCTTGTGTCTGTATATGTGTGGATGGATATGTGTGTGTGTGCGCGAGTGTATACCCGTCCTTTTTTCCCCATAAGGTAAGTCTTTCCGCTCCCGGGACTGGAATGACTCCTTACCCTCTCCCTTAAAACCCACATCCTTTCGTCTTTCCCTCTCCTTCCCTCTTTCCTGATGAGGCAACAGTTTGTTGCGAAAGCTTGAATTTTGTGTGTATGTTTGTGTTCGTTTGTGTGTCTGTCGACCTGTTAGCACTTTCATTTGGTAAGTCATATCATCTTTGTTTTAAGGTATATTTTTCCTTCATGGAATGTTTCCTTCTATTGTAACAATATATTTGTAAAGATTGACTGTGAGCACAGGTAAAGATGCTGATAATATATGTGCAGAATTATTAAGAAAAGAGATGGAGAAGAGTAATGCAATTAAAAAATTAAAACCAAAATACTGGAGAAGATATACAACCAAAATATAATCAGAGAAGTGAATATGACATGGAAGATCAGAAAACAGGAAGAGAAATTAGGAGCAAAGTTTCAGAAGGACAAAGTATTACTGAGGAGCAAAATCAACAGCTGCTAGACATCTTGTTAAAGCATAAGAAAGTATTTCGTATCAAGCCTGGGAAAGTAATGAATACAATAACTGCCATAAATCTTTTAGAATGAAACCTTATACTGTGTCACTAGCCACACAAAACGCAACTGAAGAGCAGATGCAGAGGAGTTAAGACTGGAATATTATACAGTGAACCCCGCTTTTACACTTTTCAAGGGACTTCAAAAAAATGGTGTAAAATGCAGGAAAATGTAAAATGTGGGAAATAATGTTTTAAGCTGTAAAAGTTACGTATAGGATGCACCCTTGCACTTTATGTATGATGCATGTACATAACAGGCGTCATAAGACTTGTCAGGGACTTTTTTATTATCTAATAAATGTTTATTATCTAATAAAAACCGCTGATGTAACTGGAACTGATAACTCTCTTGGAAATGGAAATGTTTGACTTAATTTCAAACATCATAATCGATGTTTCTGAAAAGCCTGCAGCTGTCATTCATTATTTAAATAATGAAATACTGCACTAGCTACGTATTTTTTCATGCTTAGCACGACACATTTCGAGAATTTTTTCTCGTTGTCAAGTGCAAATATGTAAATAAGTATTTAGTATAGCGTTTGAATATGTGTTAGCTGCGTCTCTTGCACTATACTCATCTTTTTGAGGTTATCAGGTACTGTGCCTCATCAGTTATGTAGAAACCCCCCCCCCCCCCCCACACACACACACAAATCACTCAGATTGTTTGTTTGTGTAACATCACAAAAAATACATACATTAATGCTCACACACACACACACACACACACACAAATCACTCAGATTGTTTGTTTGTGTAACATCACAAAAAATACATACATTAATGCTGCACTTGACCACAAGAATAAATTATTGAAACACATTTTGCTCAGCATCAATACAATAAGTAAGCGGCGCTGTGTTTACACTAAAAACGTTTGAGCAAAACAAAGTGACTGATGGTGTCAACTAGCGCTCCACACAGCCATACGCCAAAACACGCTAAATATGGTTCGACGATGATCACAACAACGAAACTGCACTTGCACAGTAGAGACAGTTCGAAAATGGTTGTGATTGGTCATGATATCTTCATTCAAACGAACCTAGTTTCTCCCATCAGCCACCACACCATGTAGAGCTAGGCAGTGGCGGGAGATACAGCATGAATTGTTACAGCTTTTACTCATTTACCTGTTCAAATCCACTGAACAGAGTGCCCTGGTGTCAAGAAACTTAACCACCTAATATTTGTAAACACTACTGGACAGCCAACATTATACCACCATCATATTTTCTCCACAAGCATTTTTTTCATAATGCATAAATCGCAGGAAAATTATAAATACGCTGATGCAAAGTCATGTGCAAATTAGCATTGTGGGCATAGGAAATTTGACAGAACCGATAAAAAATCTCGTGAACCATGGGAAAATGTTAATTCCGGGAATGCAGCTCTGCAACAAATCTCACGGTGATCTCTCCATCACCATTCCAGAACATTACAAATCCACTGAACAACTTTGCAGAGGACTGTGAAACAGAATACAAAATTTCTTTCCTATAACCTGCAAGTGGCTTAACTCTTACAGTGGGAAGATAAAGTGATTAGGCGCAATTTCTACACATTATTGGACTGAATTGACCATGATGACACATTTCTGATAAATTTTGTGATGTTTGATGAGAAGCAGTTTCATCAGAATGGGTTTGTCTCTAAACAAAACTTCCAATATTATTTTGGCCCAATCCTATGCACCTCACTCATGAAAAGGCCCGTGGTACCCTAAAGGTTGTCATCTGGTATGCTATTGGACAGTTCACTGGAACCTTGGACCATATTTTTTGAAGACAGAGGCTCGCCTTACATGGAAGTGGACAGATGAATGTCAAGAGGCTTTTTATAAAATTAAAACGTAATTTAATGAAAAGAAGAACATTATTTCATTGGATATCAATTACTCTTTTTTGTCTTTTAACTGACAGTAGTTTTTAAGCGATTGCATCAGAGCTTTTCCAGCTGATTAAAGATTACCGTATTTACTCGAATCTAAGCCGCACTTTTTTTCCGGTTTTTGTAATCCAAAAAACCGCCTGCAGCTTAGAATCGAGTGCAAAGCAAGCGGAAGTTCTGAAAAATGTTGGTAGGTGCCGCCACAACTAACTTCCGCCGTCGAATATATGTAGCGCTACACAGGCATGCTTTGTAGGCACAAAGATAAATACTGGCGCCAAAACCTCTGCGTCAGTAAATAAATTAAAAAAAAAGGTGGAAGACGAGCTGTTTTTTTCTCCGCCCCGAGTTTCGACCACTGCATTTTCGTACATTATCCAACGAAGTAGATACAAATTCCGTATTGTTCATCTTCGAATGTAGCGGAATTTCAATGTACTACGAAAATCCGACTGGTGAGACTGTTTGGGATGTTCGTCAATATGGCCAACTCTACGTTCTGAATTTTTTCCTACCTTTGAGAAGAGATGGTTGCTAATAGGAACCTGATGAAATGTGAATCACATGCAGTATTCTCTTCACCATAAGAATAATACGAATATAAACATTTTTTCACGTATTCTTTCGTGTTTGATGCTATCTCATTTAAATCCTGTTAGCCTAATAAACTACGAAACTAGAGTGAGGCAACAGCAAACGCGGAAGAATATACGTATCATGTCATGTTTGTATTCGTATTATTCTTATGCCTTGTAACGGAACTGAAATGATGGTGGGCTGACAGTAATTTGGAGCCCGCACGTCGGAAACGGGCGCACTTGTGTGAGACTGCCAGGGAGTGCACCCTGATGCCATATATTGGCGAAACTGGGAATTAGCGCTACCTGTCAGACAATGCACTAAGCTCTCGGAGTCAAATGTATTCTTTTTCTTGGTAATTATAAGTTATTACTGTATAATTTAATGTTGTAAAGCGCTAGTAGTAAATCATTACAACTGGTATGAACTCCAGGGTAATAATTATAAATATTCTTAAATACTAAATGATTTCGGTAAAAAGGTGGTAGGGGAACGCCCCCACTCTTGGTGATATGAGTGTAGCTAGGGGTAGCTGGAGACACAGGGACTGAACAATGGTATGGCCTGGGGAGTGTTGACGTGATCGGGCGTGCGTAACTGTGCTCACGCAAAAGTGATTGTACAACAGAGAAGAGGCGAATATCGTCGCCGTTTTTGGAGTAAAACGCGACGAATGGTTGTTGAAGCCGCCTCTATGCCACTGGGGCTGATTGTAAGAGTTCCTGCGCCCAGATTTTATGGCGGACGTGCAGTAGCTTATACGAGTGCTACAGCTCGTAGTTCCAGCCGCCATTAAGGGCATGAGGCGTGAAGAGCTGCATTAGCCACATGCATCTCACCACCAGCACCGACACGTCTACCCAAGGCAAGACTGCTTGCAATTGTTAAGTCAAACTTTGTATACATGTAAAAGGAGAATACCAGTTTTCTTTTATGCAAGTGCAGAGGACAGAATATAGTAATGAGTAAAATTACGATGCATGTTGTTCACTGTAAAGTGTAGTAACCTCAAACATAGTGTAGTGAAATCAGACTGAGGCCACCATCGCCTCTTTCATTTACAATTCTTTTGGTTGTAGAATACTTTAGCATATAAGAATGTTGAAAAGAGCAATGGTCACACCAGAATGAGTTGCCTATTTATAGTTACTTAAATTTTTCTGAGTAACCTTTCAAGTAAAGTCACTTAACTAATTCTGTATCAATTGTCCAAAGAGTAATATCCAAAATCATTAAACAAGTTGAAGGATAGAATTTTGCTAACCCAAGTTGCATAAACTGTCTTGGTAGTAATTACCAAGCCAACTCACAGAAATTGAGAGAGTATTTGCTTTGTAGAATCATCTAGAATGATCAGAAATAGTAATATTCAGAATTAAGTTTAAATTCAACTCAAGCGATTTCACTTTGAAACGAGCCAAAAATTGATTTATTCTTTTGCTCCTTCAGAGCTGGCGACCGTAGTTATAAGTATTTTCAGGAGGATTCGACGGTAAGTCTGCTGCTCTCATCGTGCTGATAGGATTATCCACTGCTGCTAGCAGTGGTGATTGGATACATAAGCTCACTACCAAGTTAAGTGGGTCAGGTAGGCAGTGTTACCATGTGAACTGTAGGGCACTGTAGGCCGTGGATCGAACCCGTTCAATCATCACAGCTCTTAGGGAAATAGTCCGGTTAGGAGTGTACTAATCATTAGGTAAATACTGGCGAGTAACGGTCAAAATTCTATACGCAAGTGAATTTAGCAAGGTCCTCGTAGCACCTAGTTAATGTGGTGTAATGGCGAGGGTAGGAATGGAGTAAAAGTGAGCTGAGCTTGTGGCAGCTGTGCTGTATTCAAATATTAACAACGTGAATTCACTACTACCTCTTACCATTAGGACTGAGCTATTTACAGTTAAAATACGTAGCAGTAAGCGCAAAGGCGTGACAGCTACAAGTCCGTATTGGTTTTATACATACGGAATTAGGAAGCGGGTCATTCCGTCAGTGGAGGGGATTAAAACAACCGAGTCAGTTGAGAACATACCCCATTTACTGATGGAAAGATTCGGCAGTTCGGTCGCAGCCTAATAGTGATACAGTCAGAAACAAAGCATGGCAACTGACTAGATTTTTAAATCTAAGATGATGCCTAATTTCTGTGCAGAATTTGATGTACTAAAGAAGCGCCCGCAAAGATTTTCAAACGGAGAAAAATTTTCGCCTAACTCTCATTCAGACCATGTTCTATCATACGCAGTCTATTATTTGGTTCTTGTTGATCATTATTAAAGAAAGCAGCAGTGTAAGTAACAGCAAATAGCAGTCTCTTGTCATTGTTTCGTTAGTGAGAAGATTCCTCTCTCTCTCTCTCTCTCTCTCTCTTTTTTTTTTTTTTTTTTTTTTTTTTTTTTTTTTTTTTTTTTTTTTTTTTTTTTTTAATTGTAAGCGGCGGTAGTGCGCACAAAAGCAAGCCATGCCGCGAGCGGCAACAGGCTGTAAACACTCACTATTAGAATGCGACAAACAATGCATGACACAGTACAGTAATGCATTTTCAGCTTAGAGTGACGCAAACACCTATAACAAAGAAGACAGCACTTATCAGATCAAAGCAAAATAAGCAATCGATTCAAACCAGACGAAGCACGTGAAAGAGGAAGGGTACCCGTATAAATACGGGCAGAGCGCCTGACGCATAGCAATGATTGCCTGGTAAAGCTTAACTGCTAAGCTTACGACTCGAACCAAACTACTGTAGCTGTATCGTCATTCATTTGACCTAAATTGTGTCTCATATTACTATAAACCACCTTTGTTTCGATTTGGAGGTGTGGCCTAAAACTTTTCTCTCCCCTTGAATTTCGAGTCTCAAATTTCAGGTGCGGCTTAGATTCGGGAATTTTTTTTTCCTCTATTTCGAGTCTCATTTTTCAGGTGCAGCTTAGATTCGAGTGCAGTTTAGATTCGAGTAAATACGGTAAAGTAGGTGACAGGATAGAACACCAAACCATTTCATCTGCCAGCAGAGTACTATCCAAAGGTGGAAGAAATTATAGTATGTCAGAGAAGGAAGCTTTAAGTATTGTGTGGTGCCTTAAAAATTTCAAATATTTTCTGCTTGGTCATAAAACTATCATTTTTTCAGGCCATAAATTTTGAACCTTCTCGACGAATTGCAAATTGAACCATGGTCAATCAATATTCATTCAACAATATGATATAGAAATCCGGCACATCAATGAATTTTAAAAATGTAGAGGCATGTGAATTCTAGAGCTGCTGGAAGTGAGTCATCTGGAAGGAAGTAAGGAAGTAGTAGAGGTATGATATAACACAGGATACTGTAACCATGACATACACATAAGTAGGTGTAATTACTAAAGTGATGGTACCATTGAGAAGGTACCGCTTACTGAAAGGGAAATGGAGATAGGTATATACCGGGACACTATCACTATAAAAATTTATATTTGTATCTAAGAGTAGTCTTCAGTTGGAATGTTGTGTACTGGATGGTATTTCCAGAGTTTGGATACCATTGTGGTCCTATGAGTTTTGTTCCAAAGTTACCAGGTAAATGGTTTTGTAGTTCTGCTGTACATGTGTAATAAATGAACAATAAAGATGTAACAGTCTGAGCTATGTGAAATATTACTGATCACAAGAGCATTTAATACATCAATATGATGCAAGGAGTAACAAAAGGTTGCTGGCTTTAATTGATCAGTAACTCCTCAAGTTAACAGTAGCAATGCAGAGCAGCCAGATCAGCAGAATAGAATGTGCTGTTGTGTTTGCCTTATGGCCTTTATGGAGAAAATGGCAGTAAGAGTACTACCATAAACTTGCAGAAATTTTTTGCACGTTCTTGTTGAATAATTATTAATATTTTTATAAAGAAATATTTACACTCTGGAATGACGATTGCTTAAACACTATGGTGGGGTTGGTATATAATTTTATATTGGTGGTTAGTATAACCTGGAATGGAGTATAATCAGTCCATATTTATCTGTCTTACTTGTGAGAAATGAAAAGCAAGTAAGGGGTCAGAATGACTTTTGTAATTTTGGAATTACCACTGAGCGATAAAAGGACGCATATACAAAGTCCGCGGAATTAGTAATGAAAATGGAAGAGCAACACTTCGAAATACTACCCATTAAAAATCAAATAAATAGGATTAATTGGAAAATAGTTTGCTGACTGCTATATAAAACTGACAAGGTTAATCAACTGATAGTATGATTGCTTTAAAGAGGAGCTCTGTATCAAGATGTACGCAAGCATGAGCTCAATGAATTATAAAAGTAAAACTTGCCCAGAATGATGGGGGTATTACTAGCACTAATCGTAGTATTCATCCTAAAGAACTGAAGTGGTATATAGCTATGGTTAGATAATATATACCACGACTTGGTGGCTTCTGTTTTGCTTTTGAAGTTTAATGACAAGAATATGTATTAGAGATAAGCTGGGGTGGAAAAGACAGATGTGGTGAATGGTTACCAATATTGTTTAGTTAGTTATATTTTCTAATGATGATGACACCATTCCTCTGAGGTGGGGGATATGGAGTGTAATGTATCGCTTTGTGAAAGTGATAGGGTACTCTATGCCTATGTTACCAACAAACTGTCTTCGTCAGCTGCAGATAGAAATTTCATTAGGTAGTTAATAAACATGAATATGCATATAGTGTAGGAATTCCATTGTGTGTCCATGCAATCGGGAGGCTGGACATTGCGTTTCTACAAGACCCCAGTAATTGGTTCTCACTTTATGAAACATGCTGGGTCAGCAGTTGTCCCATGGAGGTGTGACCCTTCTCAGAGACATGCTATCCACCAGAGAATTCTGAGGGTCATGATAAGGAATGGTGATGTCAAAACTGATGTATTAAGGCATTGAATGTCAAGGTTTTAACAACAGAAAAGCATTATGAAAAGGGTTTCTGGCTGTAATATTTGAATCAATATATGAATTTTTGTGATGAAGTAATCTCTCTCATTTCAAAGTGTCGAGAAATAGGGACTTGTGAGTTTTCAGCATACAGATTTCTGCCTGTAGAGATGAAGTTAACTGACAAAAGTAAGTACAGCACATAAACAACAAGCTGAAAGTGGATCTCAAAGTTGATGGTTCTATTGTCCCTGTACCTCCACAGCTTAAACGCCTAACTAAATTGCAATTTAGCTGGTCTTGTAAACTGACATATGGCTGGGAGAGCAGTGTGCTGACCACATGCCCCTCCATGCCGCAACCAGTGACGTCTGTGGGTGCTGGATGACACAACGGCCGGTCAGTACCATTGGGCCTTCATGGCCTGTTCAGGCGTAATTTAGTTTTATAATTAAGGAACCACCTCATTTCCTTTCCGCATCCTTCCCCAATATCTTTTACCCTGTCTCTAATGACTTCATTGTAAAAGAGGCTTTAAACCCTACTCTTCCTTTCTTTTCTATTAGTCTCTCTTCAAATTTCCCATCTAATATAAAAGTCTTCAGGGTGAATTTCTTTGATGAAGATAAACACATCACACTGGTTCACTGAAAATGAAAAGAAAAAAGGAACCACACCTGAATAGCGACCCTGCAAGATAGAAATAAATTTAATGTCCTTAGTATATGTATAAGAAAAAATTATGTACTTGATATCAACAACTTTTTTGTTAAAAGAAAATGCACAGTATCATAATGATTATAAATTTAACATGGAATTTCTGAAATGAAACTGAATAGATTATGAATATTTTCAATGAATTTAACACAATTAACTACCATGCCAAACAAGAAGCATGCATACGAACTCTACTTAGAAAAGAAACAGAAGGTCGGTTAGTCTCATTTTGTCAATACAATGTAAAAGAATATTATTGAGGCCAACGGTTAGGAAGCAACGTTTTCCACACAAGAAAAACTTCACTGATGAAACAAAAAAATATTATAATGTTACCTCAGTAGTAATTAGACTGGATATGTATATGTATGCTACCGTAAAACTGGGTATGTTTAACGAATATTCCATCAAATGATCCAATGGCAAATAAATATACTACACTACACTTCTCTGTCTAGGAAACAGATATACCTATATTTTAATACAAAGAAAGGCCAGTTCTTGACTTGCCAGTCCACAGACCTTTTATTTATAGCTAGATACAGTAAAGTACTCCGCTAATGAATCTGAATGGACTTAAGAAAGGGGTCTATGACAAACTTAAGAAAGTGGTCTATGACAAACATAACACAGATGTTTATTACCTGCAAACGTAATACAATACAGCTTGTAACAAGCATAGGGAAACAAAAAATACAAACCACTATTTTGGCGAGGATTCTGAATGTCGGAGAGGGCATGCCATGCAGTCACCAGAACTGGCTCCTTGCCCTTGGTCAGTGTGTAGTTTCCCCATAAACGTACAGTGCCATCATCTGAACCAACAAGCAGCAAAGAAACATCATGGCCATTTACAAAATCCAAAGATGTGATGCGAGACTGCTTTGAAGCACGATTATAGCAGTAGCTTTGTTTGACTCCAGTCACCCAGTCCCAAATTCTGAAATATATTTACACATGATAGAGTGGAATCATAAACTAGAATGTTTTCTAATCCTTAATTTATAGCTTTTTGAAGTAGTCTTACAAACTGCGAAGAGACATAGCAAGTTGGAATGACTCCATGTGTCATTAACTTTGACTCCATATAATAACTAGTATTTTTTTCTTTGCTTGCTTCTCAGTTTTCATTCACTTTCTAGGTAGTATGCAAGTATTAGGCAATCAAATAATTCAAAACATTAACTAAGCTTTTCCCCACTACAATTCATTATTCAAGGTAATATTTTCAATGTGCCATTTCTAATGCTACATTTAGTTTAACTGGAATATTCATTAATTAGAAGATATGAACTAACTGGAAATAATACCACAGTCTGTCAAGGAAAAAATTTAACAAGTTAATCCACACATTTAGATAATATACACCACTAGAAATGCTTACATTACAACTTACAATAACATATTCAAATTTTCATAATATTATTAATTACCTTATAACAACAAAAGCTTGCCTAATTACAACCTCTTTTTATATGTGTGTTCTGCCACCACTTGGTTAGTTGATTTTTTATCTATCCAATTAAATTATTTGGTTATAATAGAAGGAAACATTCCATGAAGGAAAAATATACCTAAAAACAAAGATGATGTGACTTACCAAATGAAAGTGCTTGCAGGTCGACAGACACACAAACAAACACAAACATACACACAAAATTCAAGCTTTCGCAACAAACTGTTGCCTCATCAGGAAAGAGGGAAGGAGAGGGAAAGACGAAAGGATGTGGGTTTTAAGGGAGAGGGTAAGGAGTCATTCCAGTCCCGGGAGCGGAAAGACTTACCTTATGGGGAAAAAAGGATGGGTATACACTCGCACACACACACACACACATATCCATCCACACATATACAGACACAAGCAGACATATTTAAAGACAAAGACAAAGAGTTTCTAACTCTTTGTCTTTAAATATGTCTGCTTGTGTCTGTATATGTGTGGATGGATATGTGTGTGTGTGTGTGTGTGCGCGCGAGTGTATACCCGTCCTTTTTTCCCCATAAGGTAAGTCTTTCCGCTCCCGGGACTGGAATGACTCCTTACCCTCTCCCTTAAAACCCACATCCTTTCGTCTTTCTCTCTCCTTCCCTCTTTCCAGATGAGGCAACAGTTTGTTGCGAAAGCTTGAATTTTGTGTGTATGTTTGTGTTCGTTTGTGTGTCTGTCGACCTGCAAGCACTTTCATTTGGTAAGTCACATCATCTTTGTTTTTAGGTACAATTAAATTATTTAATTAACATATGAGATAATTAATTATGAAATTCCAGACTATTACAATTTTCCATTGCTGATTGTGCCTTTATTCTTACTAGATTCCAAACTTTGACATTACACATTTGTTGCCATAATTTTTATGATCAAGATGACTTACTTCACTAACTATAACACTACTTAAGATTTTGCATATTTTATCATAACGTAAAATACTTTCCAGAATGGCAACCATACTCTTATGTAGGGTATTCCCAATGTGGATGCATAAAGTGATTTCATAAACTTTTCTAAGTTCCTACACCAGCACATTTTTCACAAATCAAATTACTATCAATACTTATAGTTCATTCTGAGTAGCAAAATCTACCTTAGCCATTTTTCAAATGATTATGTAGTTTCCGAAACAACAGTCTGGTCATATGCCTGACTTTAAATAGTTGGGCTCCACCCAAAATCCTCAGTCTGCTACCGGAAATTACACAGATATGGACTATGTACCTTAAAGCCCCTTGAATACCAGCAACCATACAAAATATATAACAACACCCAAGATTTCTCAAACTCAATTTGTATATGACATTTCTTTTTAAGGAAATAACAAAGCAATGAGGGCTATTAAATAATGAGATGTTCCATCATTTTACACAATAGTACAACAGGAACATAATAGTGACAAAAATATTATTGAATTAGCAAATATAAAGGTGAAAAAAGATGCTTTGGAACCTCATATAACAAAAAAACATTCCACACACTATTATTTGTGGGACTAAAATGAGCTACTATGCAGGGGGTAACCCTGACAAATTACACTCCAAGGGAGAGAAAAATAATAATAATAATAAAAATAATAATAATAATAAAAATAATAATAATAAAAAATTCCACACCACGAAGGAATTATCCGTATGCGACAAAAATCAATAGGTATGATGTACACATACAGACAAACAAATGATTACAATTTCAGAAAAAATTGATTTATTCAACAGAAATAGCAAGTTAATAACACATTAGTCTACCTCTGGCCCTCTTGAAAGCAATTATTCAGCTTAGCACTGGTTGATAGAATTGCTGGATGTCCTCCTGAGGGATGTCGTGTCAAATTCTGTCCTATTGGCGTGTTAAATCATCAAAATTCTGTGCTGGTTCAAGGGCCTGGCCCATAATGCTCTACATGTTCTCAATTCAGAAGAGATCCAGTGATCTTGCTGGCCACGGTAGGATTTGACAAGCACGAAGACAAGCAGTAGAAACTCTCACCGTGTGCATGTGGGCATTACCTTGCTGAAATGTAAGCCCAGGATGGCTTGTCATGGAGGGCAACAAATTAGGCATATTATATCTTTGATATAACACTGTGCTGTAAGGTGCCGTGGATGACAACTGAAGACGTCTTGCTGTGAAAAGAAATGGCACCCCTGAAAATCCTTCCGGGTCCTCGGGCCGTATGATGGGCGACTGTCAGGTTGGTATCCCATTGCTGTCTGGAGCATCTCCAGACACATCTTCAGTGTCTATTGGGGCTAGGTTCAAAATGGAACTCACCAATGAAGACAATTATGGTCCAGTCAATGAAATTCCAGTACAAAGGCGTGTACGGAGATGCCCCGAACAATGGTGAGATAGCAACCTGACTGTCATGTCGCACACCATACGGCCTGACAACCGGGAGTGATGGTCTGGGGTGCCAATTATTTTCATAGCAGGACTCCTTTGGTTGTCATCCACAGCACCCCTACAGCACAGCAGTACATCAACAATATTCTGCGCCCCTTTTAGTTGCCCTTCATGCAAGCCATCCTGGGCTTACATTTCGGCAAGATAAGGCCCACCTGCACAAAACTAGAGTTTCTACTGTTTGTCTTTATGCTTACCAAACCCTACCTTGACCAGCAAGGTCGCCAGATCTCTCCCCAACTTAGAATGTTTGGGACGTTTGGCAAGACATCCATCAGGAGGATATCCAACAACTCTATCAATCAGTGCCAAACTGAATAATTGCTTGCAGAAGGGCCAAAGGTGGACAAATGTGTGCTCAATTTGTGAAGATCTTTTTCTTGAATAAATTGTCCAGTTTTTCTGAAATTGTAATCGTTTGTCTGTCTGTACATGAACATTACATCTACCAATTTCCATCCCATTTGGGCAATTACTTGGTGGTATGCCCACTTTTTTAGTCTTGAAGTGTATTAACAATATTTATTAGGCAAGTGGCCTCATTGCATTTCAATGTACAATTAATACATAAAAAAATAATCATAACCCATCATATTATGTAACATTCTATATCTACAGACTTACCCAAATGAGTCTTTTCCTGCAACAGCAATGTGTGTATCATATGGATGAAAAGCAATGACTGAAGGAGCATTAGGATTACGAGCATTGAACACCTGCGATTCAAGTTTGCTGCTTAAAATCCTGCGTTGTTCATCACGTGCTTCAATGCGTAGCAGGTGATTGCGCTGATACCTGACAATCCACAAAATATGGTTTCAAGTTTCAGTGAGCAAAACTACTGCAGAAGCATGTAAGTAATTTTAACTTTCAAGTATATAAAATGAAATAAGAGAAATGTACACATTTTGGTGGTTATTGTGAGATCTATGGAAGAGTCTATAAGAAGTAACAGAAAAATAATGAAATGAAATGATCATATGGCATTTATTGGCCGGGATATCCTCTTCGGGGTTCAGCCACCATATTGCAAGTCTTTTTAGTTGACACCACTTTGGTGACTTGCGTGTCAATGATTATGAAAATAAAGATCAAGGACACACAACACCCAGTCCCCTGCCGGGAATCGAACCCAGGCCCCTTGCGTGATAGGCGGTAACACTACCGCTGCGCTATGGTGGCGGACAGAAAAATAATAATACTGGAGGTTGCAAAGAATTGTAGGTATCATGGACATGGGTGTTTATTATTCACTGTTGTGCTAGCATTAAAATATTGTGAGAAATTTGAGCATCATTGCCAACAGCCCCGCCACAGTGTATAAATCAGTTCCCATCAGATCATCAAAGGTGAGCACTGTTGGGTGTGGTAAGCACTTAGATGTGACACCTTCCAGGTCTGCCATGAACTGGCAAGCTGGGTGCACTCAGCCCCTCAGAGGCCAATTGAGGAGCTACTCAAATGAGAAGTAACACCAATAGTCACAAAAACTGATAATAGCTGGGAGAGAGCACTGTGTTGACAGCACCCCTCCACATCCGCATCCAATGATGCCTTTGAGATGATGCTGATACGGTTATCAGTTAATACTGTTGGGCCTTCCAAAGCCTGTCTGACAGGAGTTTAATTTTATTTGAGCAACCTTATCTCCAAATTAAACAGGGGTTATCATTAGAGTTCCTTTGATAACTACCTATGTCTATAGTGGCATAACGTAATAGGATAGATGAAACCTACTCACCAAGTAGTTGCAGGAGAACACACATATAAAAGAAAAAAAGTTTTACTTATGGAAGCTTTCATATCCAGTGGCTCCTTCTTCTGGCAAAAGTGTTACAGGGGAAGGAAGAGAGTGAAGGTAAAGGAACTGGAGATGTTTAGGAAAATGAGCAGTGTTAGGAAAAGTTACCCAGAATCCTGGGTCGGGGAGACTTACCGGACGGGATGAGAAGGAAAGACTGATTCCAGAATGAGATTTTCACTCTGCAGCGGAGTGTGCGCTGATATGAAACTTCCTGGCAGATTAAAACTGTGTGCCCGACCGAGACTCGAAGTTTCATATCAGCGCACACTCCGCTGCAGAGTGAAAATCTCATTCTGGAAACATCCCCCAGGCTGTGGCTAAGCCATGTCTCCGGAATATCCTTTCTTTCAGGAGTGCTAGTTCTGCAAGGTTCGCAGGAGAGCTTCTGTAAAGTTTGGAAGGTAGGAGACGAGGTACTGGCAGAAGTAAAGCTGTGAGTACCGGGCGTGAATCGTGCTTCGGTAGCTCAGATGGTAGAGCACTTGCCCGCGAAAGGCAAAGGTACCGAGTTCGAGTCTCGGTCGGGCACACAGTTTTAGAAAGACTGATTGTTGGGGACTGCACTAGATGAGATTTGAAAACCTGAGAGCTTAAAAGTGGAAAACAGTGCAATATGCAGGACACTTTTAAGCTCTCAGGTTTTCAAATCTCATCTAGTGCAGTCTCCAACAATCAGTTTTTCCTTCTCATCCCATCCGGTAAGGCTCCCCTGTCCCGACGTGCTGGGTAACTTTACTGAACACTACCCCTTTTCCTAAACCTCTCCATTTCCTTTTCCTTCACCCCTCTTCCTTCCCCTTCAACCCTTCTACTGGAAGAAAGAGTCATTGTCTCTGAAAGCTTGTGTAAGTAAAAAGGAGAAATGAATCAGCTGACTGCGCACAGTTTATTTGTATGTGCAGGTCAAAAAGAACAGCCACGAGAAAAAAGATGGACACAGTGGCCGAACAGCTGCAGACAAGTACTTGCTGTACAGCCCACAGAGTTTAGTGTACGGGCAAAGAAGAACAAGAAAAGTTTATGTAGTATTCTGTGCTCTTTAATGTCTGTGAAGATCGTAAAAAGACTAGTGGACAGTTGAAAGTATTTTCCTAAGGACACTCATGAATTGGACTTGTTTGAGACTAGAAATCCTCGAATTACTCTATTATTGGTTATGATCAAAGCGAGACACATGTAAGCTATTTTGAAGAAGTGTAAATGATTCTAATGTTTAAAGAATGAGTTAGCTTGCCAAAGTTATTTTATATGAACACTGAAAATATATTGTGATTGAACTGAAAAGTATTCTATGAGTACACAAATTATTTCAAGAATAGAAAAGTAGGTAGTAAATTCCTTTAACCAGCAACATATCTTCGGAGAAGAAGCTTTCAGGAGACTGATGTAGCAGATTAACTAGAGAAGAGGATCGGCTACACACAATGGGCAAATTAACTGAATTGAGAGATGTGTGAGTCTTGCACCCCAGCAACACACTGTCTCTCGATGTCGCCCAGAGAACATTAGAATGTGTGCGCTCTGCTGCCACTTGGTGAGTAGAGTTTTTATCTATCCAATTATATTATATTGCCAAATATATTACATTGTCAAAAAATGAATATTTTCATTGTTATGTCTATAGTGAGTAAACTATGATACTAATAACTGTCCATTGCAATGCTGGCCTCCAATTTAATATGATCTCTTCCTCTCTCATTTTTATTTGGACAGTCAATATTAATTTCTAGTTAAATATTATCTCTAACATTGTAATATCCATACCCGACAGAATATATCTAGTATAATTACTGCTTCTATAGAAAAATAACTATAAGCAATGTTAAATAAGCTATCTGCAGTAAAATCAAGGACACCAATGTCAACAATATCTTGGAAATAATGAAAGTAGTACAACTACAAAGGCCACCACTTACATGCATCACAGTACAGCCAAAAATCATACAGATTGCAGAGTGTGTCATAAATGTTAACATACTGCTAGTTTTATCACTTTTACTTTTGCTCTAATCCTTCCCCCAGAGTAAGAGGAATGTGGAATTTCTAGAGCACACATTTAAAAACCCCGATGACCGAGGCAGTCTGCGAAACTTCAAGACAGGCAAAAGTTAAACTCTTCTTGATTACCTACGTGGTCACAGTCATGACATCTAAAAACTCTGCAAGATTTTTGTCAGTCTTCATCTGCCAGACTTGGATGGTTTGGTGTTTCAACAGCACCCAACATTGAAGCCTGCCATTGTGGCGGCTCCTTCTTTTGGCAAGCGCTCTCTCCCAGCCGTCACCAAGGTTTGCACTTTCTGACACCACAACAACCAGCTAAGCCTATGGTGGCCATGACAACTGATGCTGTTACCTTCACCTCCCCTGCTGTTGTGTCCAGGAGCTGCACTTGTGATCCTGCCATGTCTCAGACAATGGTATTGTAACTGGAGGCATTCACTACATTTGCAGCCAGGGACATCATAATCAGTGCTTCAGTCCTTCATACCACCAGCAGTCAAGAGTAAAATACAATGCCAGAGGCTGCCACCAATCAACTGAGGCTAGCATGCACTGATACAGACACTCCAATTGCAAATCTGACAGTACAGACTGGATGGCCAAAATTTTCCACAATGAGAACTGTGCTGTGACTTTGTGGGGAACTCAGTGTATTGTCGCATTCTCTGCACTACCCTGGAGCCACAAACTGGTGTGCTTCCATCTCTACATGCCTATTTTACAGTGGGAAGTGTAATATCAGAGGATACTGATTTCAGCAATACATAGAAACTAATGGACACATCACATTTACATAGCGTGCCACAGAAGCACATATGCCAAGTTTTCAGACGTTCTTCAGATAATATTTCAAGCTGTTTCACTCCACATGGTCCAGTTACATAAATGTGAACACCGCCTACGTTCGACGGCAATGCCAACTCACAGATGGCAGGTGCCAACACTAGAAATGTAGAGTATATAAATCATGTTGGGGATACAAGGAAAACAGTGCAGTTATTGCCATAATGCAGAAATGGAGCAATTTATCTGACATCCAAAAGTGCATGATCACTGGTATTTGAGTCAAGGTTGGAATGATTTCCAAAACAATTAAGTTGGTAAAATATCCGCATGCTGCCAATGTTAAAGAATAGTGTGCATGGCAAAATGGCACAATCCAAAACTGATGTTGACGCAACTATAGATGACAAGGGTCAACAACAGCTGCAGACATGTGCACAGGTGAGTGTTAAGCAACTGACCACTCAGATGAACTAAGGGGCTACCAACAGCGCCTCCTGCATGACCATTCAGTGAACACTGTTGCATATGCCCCCCCCCTCCCCCTCTCCACTCCCACTCCCCAGCAGGTACTTGGTTCAGGCACCCATACTGACTGCTGTCCATCGGTGACTAAAGCTGAAATTTCCACCCCAGCACTGCAACTAGATGTCCACTGAGTGGCTACAGGTGCCCTTTTCAGATGACAGGTGGCCATCAGTGTGGTTGGTGTGAAACACCTGAATGCAAACACCTTGCAACAACAACCTTGCTGAAGGAGGAAGCATTATAGTCTGGGAAATGTTCTCGTGGCGTTCTCTGGGTGATCTCATCATTCTGAAAGGCACAATAGATCAACACAAGTATACAGCTGTCCATGGGGACCATGTCCATCCCCAAACGTGGTTTCTTTTTCCTCGGCATGATGCCATCTACCAGCAGGAGAATTCAATATCTTACACTGTTCGCAGTCCACATGTGTGGTTTGAAGAGTGCTAACAAGGGAACCTCCCCATCGCACCCCCCTCAGATTTAGTTATAAGTTGGCACAGTGGATAGGCCTTGAAAAACTGGACACAGATCAATCGAGAAAACCGGAAGAAGTTGTGTGGAACTATGAAAAAAATTAGTAAAATATACAAACTGAGTAGTCCATGTGCAACATCAAGGAGATTGTAGCATAAGGAGCGCCGTGGTCCCGTGGTTAGCGTGAGTAGCTGCGGAATGAGAGGTCCTTGGTTCATGTCTTGCCTTGACTGAAAATTTTACTTTCTATATTTTCACAAAGTTATGATCTGTCCATTCGTTCATTGATGTCTCTGTTCACTGTAAGAAGTTTAGTGTCTGTGTTTTGCGACCGCACCGCAAAACCGTGCGATTAGTAGACGAAAGTCGTGCCTCTCCAATGGGAACCGAAAACATTTGATCGCAAGGTCATAGGAAAACATCTGATATATTCTATACGACACTGGTGACGGAATGTGCGTCACATGACAGGAATATGTTGTCGACCCACCTAACTTGTACACTTAGCAAATGGGTAAAAAGATTCTTCTATCTTGCCCGATTTAGGTTTTCTTGTGGATGTGATAATCACTCCAAAAAAAGTGATGAAAACATAAGAGTTTGTCACATAAACTGAAAATAAAAATTTAAACTTTTCACTCGAGGGTAGACTTGAACCTAGGACCTCTCGTTTGGTAGCTGCTCTCGCTAACCACGGGACCACGGCGCTCCGTGACACCCATTCTCCTTCATGTTGCCTATCTTCGCATGGACTACTCAGTTTGTATATTTTACTAATTTTTTTCATAGTTCCACACAACTTCTTCCGGTTTTCTCGATTGATCTGTGTTCAGTTTTTCAAGGCCTATTCACTGTGCCAACTTATAACTAAATCTGAGGGGGTGCAATGGGGAGGTTCCCTTGTAAGATGAGTTTACAGTAGTCCCCTGCACAGCAAACTCCCAGGATTTAAAACCAATCAAGAAACTGTGAGACCACCTCCATTGGGCTGTTCATGCCATGGACCCTCAACTGAGAAATCTAGCACAGCTGGGTAGGGCACTAGAGTTGGCGTGGCTCTACATCCCTATTGATATCTTCCAGAGCGTCATTCACTCTCTCCTAGCACACCTGCACTGCAAAACGTGGTTATTCAGGCTTTTGGTAGGCGGCCACATAAATGTAACTGGACTGTGTTTACTGGTATATTTACTTATCTTCATGAGTTATAATTATGTACTACTTTTTTCGCAGATCTTCTGTTCAATAAACAATCATATACTTCCAGCAAAGAGTTGTTTATCACCTTATTTTTACAACTTCAAATTGGAGGCAATTAGATGAGTAAAATCATGTGATAGAAATGTGCAGTATCCCCTGATCAATAAATGTATAAACAGATGATACCATCTAGGATTACAAACAGAAAATATGTGTCTGATACTTGGTTTGTGAGTAACCATGCACAGGAAGTCTTCAGTTCTTCTCAGGATTTGAAATCACTTACAGAATTCACATTTACAATTGACATCTTTAGGATATGGAGACACAGAGGAATGGTATTCTGTCACTTGCTGAAAGCCTCTGTAACTCCCATACTGATTTCATGTGGTTTTTCTCTGTGTTAAATAAAACTTCTACATGTGGGGTCGTGGGCCAAATGACTTCAAAAAAATCTCGATACTCATTAGAACTCACTTACTGTCTCTTCTCAACACCAATGGAAATTATGAATACAAGCTCGTGGTGATGCACATGCATACTTAATACAGTAGTATGTGTTGGAGGATACAGAAGGACTTTAGAAACTGGAAAAATGTCTCTCTCATTCACTAAAAATCTCTCACAGAATATGCTCTTGTATGTCTACCCTCTCACCATCAGAACACTGTTAACTAAGCCACACAGAAAATGCTGCCCTTGTTACTCAATACAACACAGGCCTGAGATGATAGTAAAAATTGCAAGAATTCTTCTCAAAATCAAATTTTACATTAGATTACAACTCAACTAAACAATAAACTCTGATAATATTATACTCTGACACAACACTCTTTTTCAACTCTGTTCTACTGCCCCCCCCCCCCCCCCCCAACTCCAACCCCCCCCTACCCTCCGTGCTCCCGCAATGTAATCCAATCCCCTGTCTCATGTCACATATTTGTCAAAGTTCTTTATGAAGTATAGGCCATGGATGCTCACCTACCCATCTGCTCTGATTCTTCTGTGGATTTGATACACACCATTACACGAAGAGCCATTTTGGAGCCAGCTATTATTTTACCACCTTTCCTCTTGTTATCACTCAGCAGGATACACTGTTCAATATAATATCAAAGAGTACAATCATAAACATTTGCCTCTGGCAGAGGATACTATCCTGACTGTTTCCTTCTGTGAGCCCAAAATTCACCTACAACTTTCTGGTGGATTAAAACTGTATGCTAGACTGGGTCTCAAATGTGGGACCTTTGCTCGTTCTGTGGGCAAGTGCTCAACTGACCGAGATACCTAAGTGCAACTCACAATCCATCTCCACAGTTTTATTTTCCAGCACTATATATATATATCTATAAAAAGAAAGATGATGAGACTTACCCAACAAAAGCGCTGGCAGGTCGATAGACACACAAATAAACACAAACATACACACAAAACTCTAGCTTTCGCAACCAACGGTTGCCTCGTCAGGAAAGAGGGAAGGAGAAGGAAAGACAAAAGGATTGGGTTTTAAGGGAGAGGGTAAGGAGTCATTCCAATCCCGGGAGCGGAAAGACTTACCTTAGGGGGAAAAAAGGACAGGTTTACACTCGCACACACACACATATCCATCCACACATACACAGACACAAGCAGACATTTGTAAAGGCAAAGAGTTTGGGCAGAGATGTCAGTCGGGACGGAAGTATAGAGGCAAAGATGATTTTGAAAGACAGGTGAGGTATGAGCGGCGGCAGATTGAAATTAGCGGAGATTGAGGCCTGGCGGATAGCGAGAAGAGAGGATATGCTGAAGGGCAAGTTCCCATCTCCGGAGTTCTGACAGGTTGGTGTTAGTGGGAAGTATCCAGATAACCCGGACGGTGTAACACTGTGCCAAGATGTGCTGGCCGTGCACCAAGGCATGTTTAGCCACAGGGTGATCCTCATTACCAACAAACACTGTCTGCCTGTGTCCATTCATGCGAATGGACAGTTTGTTGCTGGTCATTCCCACATAGAACGCTTCACAGTGTAGGCAGGTCAGTTGGTAAATCACGTGGGTGCTTTCACACGTGGCTCTGCCTTTGATCGTGTACACCTTCCGGGTTACAGGACTGGAATAGGTGGTGGTGGGAGGGTGCATGGGACAGGTTTTACACCGGGGGCGGTTACAGGGGTAGGAGCCAGAGGGTAGGGAAGGTGGTTTGGGGATTTCATAGGGATGAACTAAGAGGTTACGAAGGTTAGGTGGACGGCGGAAAGACACTCTTGGTGGAGTGGGGAGGATTTCATGAAGGATGGATCTCATTTCAGGGCAGGATTTGAGGAGATGAGGAAGTGGCTCTGGAACCTTCCACAGAAGAACCCCAAAAGTGCCCCACTTGTGACAGGATACTTTCCGGGACTGGATCAGATTCTGAATGTGGCTCTCCAGCAGGGATACGACTTCCTCAAATCCTGCCCTGAAATGAGATCCATCCTTCATGAAATCCTCCCCACTCCACCAAGAGTGTCTTTCCGCCGTCCACCTAACCTTCGTAACCTCTTAGTTCATCCCTATGAAATCCCCAAACCACCTTCCCTACCCTCTGGCTCCTACCCCTGTAACCGCCCCCGGTGTAAAACCTGTCCCATGCACCCTCCCACCACCACCTATTCCAGTCCTGTAACCCGGAAGGTGTACACGATCAAAGGCAGAGCCACGTGTGAAAGCACCCACGTGATTTACCAACTGACCTGCCTACACTGTGAAGCGTTCTATGTGGGAATGACCAGCAACAAACTGTCCATTCGCATGAATGGACACAGGCAGACAGTGTTTGTTGGTAATGAGGATCACCTTGTGGCTAAACATGCCTTGGTGCACGGCCAGCACATCTTGGCACAGTGTTACACCGTCCGGGTTATCTGGATACTTCCCACTAACACCAACCTGTCAGAACTCCGGAGATGGGAACTTGCCCTTCAGCATATCCTCTCTTCTCGCTATCCGCCAGGCCTCAATCTCCGCTAATTTCAATCTGCCGCCGCTCATACCTCACCTGTCTTTCAAAATCATCTTTGCCTCTATACTTCCGTCCCGACTGACATCTCTGCCCAAACTCTTTGCCTTTACAAATGTCTGCTTGTGTCTGTGTATGTGTGGATGGATATGTGTGTGTGTGCGAGTGTAAACCTGTCCTTTTTCCCCCTAAGGTAAGTCTTTCCGCTCCCGGGATTGGAATGACTCCTTACCCTCTCCCTTAAAACCCAATCCTTTTGTCTTTCCTTCTCCTTCCCTCTTTCCTGACGAGGCAACCGTTGGTTGCGAAAGCTAGAGTTTTGTGTGTATGTTTGTGTTTATTTGTGTGTCTATCGACCTGCCAGCGCTTTTGTTGGGTAAGTCTCATCATCTTTCTTTTTAAATATATTTTTCCCTCGTGGAATGTTTCCCTCTATTATATTCATATATATATATATATATATAAAAACAAAGACGATGTGACTTACCAAATGAAAGTGCTGGCAGGTCGACAGACACACAAACGAACACAAACATACACACAAAATTCAAGCTTTCGCAACAAACTGTTTTTCCGCTCCCGGGACTGGAATGACTCCTTACCCTCTCCCTTAAAACCCACATCCTTTCGTCTTTCCCTCTCCTTCCCTCTTTCCTGATGAGGCAACAGTTTGTTGCGAAAGCTTGAATTTTGTGTGTATGTTTGTGTTCGTTTGTGTGTCTGTCGACCTGCCAGCACTTTCATTTGGTAAGTCACATCGTCTTTGTTTTTAGATATATTTTTCCTTCGTGGAATGTTTCCTTCTATTATATATATATATATAGAGAGAGAGAGAGAGAGAGAGAGAGAGAGGGAAACATTCCACGTGGGAAAAATATATTTAAAAAGAAAGCGACCTGCCAGCGCTTTTGTTTGGTAAGTCTCATCATATATATATATATATATATATATATATATATATATATATATATATAAAAGTGTCTTGCTCAAATTGCCAACCTAATAGTTCTCAGAGGACAGTGAAGCTCATTAAACATGATTTTCTACCTCTTGATAACAGCCGATTCAAAAGACCACAGCAAATGCATGTGACATGTAAATGCTCATTTCTGAATAAACAGAAGTAAACATTTAACACTTTTTGTAAAGGTTCATTACTATGGACTTTGCAGGTTCCTTTCTGTTGCTTTCAACCAACAACAAATGAATAATACTTCTCTCTCTCTCTCTCTCTCTCTCTCTCTCTCTCTCTCTGTGTGTGTGTGTGTGTGTGTGTGTGTGTGTGTGTGTGTGTGAGAGAGAGAGAGAGAGAGAGAGAGAGAGAGAGAGGGAGAGCAACAGCAGTCACATGTCACACCTCATCCTCTTACTCATATGTATTCTATATAATATTAACATTGAAAACATGGCATCTACACTATCATAAAATGTGTACCATTACATTTACTTCATATTTGTTAAGTGAGGATAATTTTAATAATTAATGTAATAATAATTGAAGTTGAATTTAATTCATGATAGTATACCTCCATTCTCGCTCATAGTGTAAATCACTTTCTACATCATTGTCATCTTGGCCATGTGTTGCAGACTGTGCAAAGTACTTGGAACTCCATTCTACAAATTGCGTTTTTACTAATGGCCTGCGACCCCTTGCGTTGTCATCTGCTTCTTCTGATATCTGTAAATTCAGTGCTTTCAGAAACAATCCTTAACTATAACACTTCGTAAAAAATCTTTTTACACATAGCATTGTTTCAATGTTTTTAAAATAATTCAATGCACATAAAAATATTCCTCCTCCTCCAGCAACAGCAAAGGGATGCACAAAAAGAGTAACATAAAACTAGATTTCAGAAGCTAACATTCTCTCTTCTGGCAAAAGGGAGGAAAAGAAACCACCTTGCTGCAAATTTAAACTTTCAAAAGGACAGGTTCACATTTACAAATAAAGCCTTCTCATCAGCCAATTGGAAAACACACACGAAATAAAGTTGAAAACAATGAGACGGCCAACTGTGCAGTCTCTAAACACTTTGGCATACAACTGGATATTTCAGATCACAGTGTAATAGGAAGTTTACATTTGAACTTAAACTTATAACATGATGAAATAGTCAGGAACTTGATTAAGCTAACTGATTCAAATCATCTGACATTGTCTATAAAACTATTTTATATATTATTATTTTGACTTCTCAAAAAAAGTGATGACACTTGCTTTCATTTGCCATGCCAAGAACAGAACCAGGACTTTCTGTATTGCGCAGTTAATAATTCTCTCTTTACAAAATGTGTTGTTATTTCACTTGTTGTTGCTAGTTTTGGTTTCACTGGTGCACAGTTGACTGGGTAGTTAGTGCAGGCAGGAGCAGGAACAAAAACTTCTGGGTGTGATATCATTGTGCTGATTTGGCAGTGTGGTTGCAACAGGATGGAGCCACTGTACACAAAAAGCAAGGGTGTTTATGAACTTCCTGTGAGAATATTTTTCAGGTTCCCAGCACTCATATTGGAAAGGATATGGCGGAGAACGGCCTAACTACACCTTGGGATCGTTTCCAGAATTAATATTTTATGCTGCAGTGGACTACACACTTTTCTGAAACTTATTTGACACAAAATGCTAGTCTCGTAAGGTTTGCTGAAGTTTTTCTGGAGTAAGCAGAGGTACATGTCTGCAACTGGCAAGGCCCTAGGTCTGAGCATGAATCCTGGCCAGCTCAATTCTAGTCTGTCTCCTAACAATTGTCTCTTGTAGAAAGAAAGATTATTTCTGGAAATACACTTCTGGCCATTACACCTGCAACATCAGGAAGGACAGTAAATAATGAAATTTTAATTTTATGCACATACAACACAGAAGGAAAAAAACATAAGTAAACATGAAGCTGATTTGGGAGTCTAAAGTTACAAAATTTACCACACAAAGCTGTCACCTCTTGCAGCAACAACAGCTATCATCCAGCTGGGCACTGATACGAATGGTGCTTGGATGGAAGACTGGGCTTATTCTTTTCATGCTGCTCAACTTTATGCCAGCATTTATCAGTCGTAGTGTCTGGCACATGACGATGTGCCAGTCTGTCCACAAGCTATGGTTATATGTTCTTAAAGCGTGTGAGATCTGGATGAGATGCTGGTCAGGGAAACAGCTGAACACACTCTGTGATGAGGTGAATCAGAACAGCAAGGGCAATATGTATTCTTGCATTATCTTGTTGAATGATAATGTCACAGAGACCTCGAAGGTAGTGCACAGCCATGGGTCTTAGCACATAAGAAATGTAAAGGCTCCTGTCCAAACAACCAGCTATGTGAACTAGAAGTAATCGTGTTATGTACCCAATGGCACCCCATACCAACACACCAGGTGTTGAGTCTTGAGGTGTAACATGTGATTCATAGAATGAGATGTTCCACATGCTTGATATCCATTGGTCAATGAGAGATGTTCGTGGGTTAAGGCAGTAAGCAGGAAGCACCTCACTTTAAGGAGGTTTTTCGACAGTTTGTGCAGCTTGGAATTGTACCGATCCTGTGCTATTGGTGAAGCTTTCACCTGCTGGGTGGAGTCATTTGCTCCTTGGGGCTCTGAATGAAACGCATGGAGTGCATGTGATCTCCATGATACCAAAGAAACCATCACAGCACTGATGTTCTGTTTTTACTGTACTACTGTTCAGTGTCTCGTGTGAATTGGATGCATGACAACATCTGGCTAGAATATAAGGCACGTGTAGTCAGTTCATTAAGAGGAGATAGAGTTATATATTACAGGAAATACATTGAGTTCAACTTCTCTGAGCATGTTATTCCACTGGAACAAGAAAAGTCTCTTTCAGCATCTCTGATTCTCTGATGCAACAGATCGAAGTCAGTCATGTGTGTGTGTGTGTGTGTGTGTGTGTGTGGGGGGGGGGGGGGGGGGGCAAGCTGTGTCACAGTACAAGGGCATTGAACATTGAATAGCACGACCCTTGCAGCATTAATATCATACAGCAACAATGAGAAAAAAGAAAGAGAAGCACAAAACCTGGCAAGATACAGAAGTACAGATTGAGCATTAGACTGTTTTTCCATTAGGCAATAAAGACCAAGGAAACATTCCAGTCTCTATAACAATGGCAAATGCAAGCTGGCAACATTTCTTCCCCTCACAGCCTCCACACACAGATGTGTCTTCAGTGATGCTTTATCCTGAACCAAGATTTGCCTAAAAAAAAAAAAAGACCAGGAGGTGATACTCCTGTGTCCTGTGTCTGGTGTCCTGTGTCATATTGGATACACCACTGCCAGCATGCCTCTCACTGCTGCCACATCAAAAGAAGCAGCATCATCAGTTACCGTGTTGACAGTCTGTGGCACTCCAGACATTGTCACTCTAATTGTGTCCATTTCCTGAGTCAAGGTCTGTGATATGGCTGTATGATTCTGCACAGATGAATGAACAATGTGATTGTTCTCTCAGACAGCAGTCACATGGAGTCACTGAGGTCCCACATCACACAGAGTATGGCTTTCCCTGAACTCATCAATTACATAGTTGCATGATGGTCATAATTATCTACCAATTCATGCAGCAACACTGCAGACAGATAAATCATAGTCTTGATAAGCCATAGTATAAATTTCAACAGGGGATGGTAGAGGTTCCTCCTTACTGTGAAGACAACACTACAGTGTGACTTAAAATTTCTTTTTTCCTGTGCTTTCTTCTTTCTTTGTTTTCTGCTTCCTTTTCTTGGTATGTTGGAAGATATAGTATATATGGATTTTGTAACTTTGTTTCTTAATGCAGTTTTGTTTCTGTACACATCATGGAGCTGCTATGAATGGAATCACTATTTTTATTTTTCTAATGTGTGTTTGCACAATAATTAAGATGTTATTTCAAATTATTAATTATACTGTAAATTGTTGTACTCAGTGTAACACTAAGCAAGATGTGTTGAGCTGTAGAAATATGTCAATAGGTTGATAAAGGAACATTAGCAAACAGTCTTTAGAGTGAGAACGGGTGCTGATTGTCGTGTTGAGTGCAAGGGTGCTGTGTCCTTGGCCAATATTAAAAAATTGTTTTATCAGTAACTGGTGTTTTTATTTCCATGTGTATGATGGGAAAAGAAACTAATAATCAAAAACATTCCACTGCTTCTCATTCTGAACTGATATTCAGGACATTAATCAGAACTACAGTGCTCAGACAGCCAAGCAGAGTGAATGTTATGCACTTACAGAATCTAGCATGAACCACACAGCCTGTGTAGTGCATACTGTGGACTGTCAAACTGAACTAGAAATACTTTCTTGCACGGACTGATATTGAGAACAGTGATCTTGAATACGCAATGTGTGATCGCAGCATGAGCTGATTTTGAGGGCATTGATCTTGATTGTATGAGTGGTGTTCAGTAAGTAAGTCAACACAAATTTTTGCTGAAAGCAGGTTGGTTTTGTTCCAGGATTCCAGTACACCATATAATTCCTGACTCTTTTGGCTACAAAACCATATTTTTCAACATAATCTCCATTCAATGTGATGGCCTTGAGCTATGTTACTGGGTGGGCCTGTATTCCATCATGGTACACTTCTACTGGTCGACATCAAAGCCAGCATCTTGCTGCACTAGTGACCCCTTCCGAGTCCCGGATGATCATCACTGTGACTTTACCTGCTGAGAGTGTGGCTTTGAACTTTTTCATTGGGGAAGAGGTGGATTGCTGTTTTGTTTCCAGTTGAAGTGATGAGCCCACGTTTCATTGTCTGTGACGTTGTTCAACAAAAATTTGTCATGATCAGCCCCAAAACATGCAAGCAATTCTGCACAGATAGTCCTTTGTTGTTCTTTAAGTTCTTCTGTTACGCAATGAGGAACCCATAAGGCACAGACCTTTGAGTACACCAACAGCTGGACGACTGTGTCAGGATTACCAACAGGGATGTCCAGTTGTGCTGTGAGGTATCTGCTGTAATCCATCAATCACCTTGAATGAGATGTTCAAATATTCCAAAATTGTGGGAGTCACAGCTGTGTGCAGTGACCAACTGAGACACAGGAGATCGGATAGATTGTGCAACCTTGTTGTGATAATGACAGACACCTCTCACTCAATGACTCACGATGCTTTTGGTCACTGCCAGGTCTCTGTTGGCATTCTGCAGGTGCCTATGAATATCTGCAATGCTCTGGTTCTCCAAGACACTCAATGACAATGCTTTGCTTGCAATGCACCTCCATAACAGACACTATTTTGAAGGCTACATATAGCACCACCACCTACTGGAAATTCATGAAACTGCTGGGATTGAAGCGGGAATATTCCACAATACCCCACAAAACAAATTCCACATTTTTTTCAACTGAAATTGGCTGAGAAAAAAATCAGTTGCATTACTTTAGTGCACACTCTTCATACAAGGTGCAATCACCACATGACTGCTGAGAGTGTACAGTAAGTATTATGAATAGTATGGATTGTTTGACATGGCCCGCAGATTGATAAATCAAGTTATAAACATATAAATATAGTTTCTTACTGTGAACTGTGCTACTTTGAGATGTTCCAAGTTGCAGTTGAAGGGATAACAGCAAATTCAAAACCCACCACTAGTGGATATGATAAGCAAGACAATTCTACAAACACTGTGATGTCCTGCTGAGCCACGAACAGAAGGTCACAATGAACAGGATAAGTACAATGGCAATAATTACCAGACTTCACATCCAATATAATGCAAATGACAATGACACACCGACAATACCAGCTAAGTGGAGACTGCCTTGAAAAAGTTAAAAAAATGTCTTGCAAACTACTACTGGAAAGCATTTAGTAACAAAACTCTTTTGTACTGAAGCTGTTTTCGTTTCTCATTGTTACTGCTTTGAAATAACTGAAGATCTAATAATGACAATAATATGATTGCTACTCACATTATAGTGGAGGTGTTGAGTTGCAGATAAGCACAACAAAAAAGACAGTCAAATAAGTTGTCTGACCGTCTTTTTCTTGTTCCTATATGTGACTCAACATCCCTGCTATACAGTGAGTAGCAATCTATCCTTTTCATAATATTGTCATTATTCAATCCTGGATTTTCCACTGCTTGAAGATCTAAATAATTTTGATTAACATTTTCGGTAAATGTCAGAATTAAAAATAAAATTATGTTCGAAACTTCATCTACATCTACATCCACACTCCGCAAGCCACCTGACGGTGTTGGCGGAGGGTACCCTGAGTACCTCTATGGGTTCTCCCTTCTATTCCAGTCTCGTATTGTTCGTGGAAAGAAGGATTGTTGGTATGCTTCTGTGTGGGCTCTAATCTCTCTGATTTTATCCTCATGGTCTCTTCGCGAGATATACGTAGGAGGGAGCAATATACTGCTTGACTCTTTGGTAAAGGTATGTTCTCAAAACTTTAACAAAAGCCCATACCAAACTACTGAGCGTCTCTCCTGAGCGTCCACTGGAGTTTATCCATCATCTCCGTAACACTTTCGCGATTACTAAATGATCCTGTAACGAAGCGCGCTGCTCTCCGTTGGATCTTCTCTATCTCTTCTATCAACCCTATCTGGTACGGATCCCACACTGCTGAGCAGTATTCAAGCAGTGGGCGTACAAGTGTACTGTAACCTACTTCCTTTGTTTTCGGATTGCATTTCCTTAGGATTCTTCCAATGAATCTCAGTCTGGCATCTGCTTTACCGACAATCAACATTATATGATCATTCCATTTTAAATCACTCCTAATGCGTACTCCCACATAATTTATGGAATTAACTGCTTCCAGTTGCTGACCTGCTATTTTGTAGCTAAATGATAAGGGATCTATCTTTCTATGTATTCACAGCACATTACACTTGTCTACACTGAGATTCAATTATCATTCCCTGCAGCATGAGACAATTCGCTGCAGATCCTCCTGCATTTCAGTACAATTTTCCATTGTTACAACCTCTCGATACACCACAGCATCATCTGCAAAAAGCCTCAGTGAACTTCCGATGTCATCCACAAGGTCATTTATGTATATTGTGAATAGCACCGGTCCTATGACACTCCCCTGCGGCACACCTGAAATCACTCTTACTTCGGAAGACTGCTCTCCATTGAGAATGAGATGCTGTGTTCTGTTATCTAGGAACTCATCAATCCAATCACACAATTGGTCTGATAGTCCATATCCTCTTACTTTGTTCATTAAACAACTGTGGGGAACTGTATCGAATGCCTTGCGGAAGTCAAGAAACACGGCATCTACCTGTGAACCCGTGTCTATGGCCCTTTGAGTCTCATGGATGAATAGCGCGAGCTGGGATTCACACGACCGTCTTTTTCGAAACCCATGCTGATTCCTACAGAGTAGATTTCTAGTCTCCAGAAAAGCCATTATACTCGAACATAATACGTGTTCCAAAATTCTACAACTGATCGATGTTAGAGATATAGGTCTATAGTTCTGCACATCTGTTCGACGTCCCTTCTTGAAAACGGGGATGACCTGTGCCCTTTTCCAATCCTTTGGAACGCTACGCTGTTCTAGAGACCTATGGTACACCGCTGCAAGAAGGGGGGCAAGTTCCTTCGCGTACTCTGTGTAAAATGGAACTGGTATCCCATCAGGCCCAGCGGCCTTTCCTCTTTTGAGCGATTTTAATTGTTTCTCTATCCCTCTGTCGTCTGTTCTGATATCTACCATTTTGTCATCTGTGCGTCAATCTAGAGAAGGAACTACATTGCAGTCTTCCTCTGTGAAACAGCTTTGGAAAAAAGACATTTAGTATTTCGGCCTTTAATCTGTCATCCTCTGTTTCAGTACCATTTTGGTACAGAGTGTCTGGACATTTTGTTTTGATCCACCTACCGCTTTGACATAAGACCAAAATTTCTTAGGATTTTCTGCCAAGTCAGTACATAGAACTTTACTTTTGTATTCATTGAATGCCTCTCACATAGTCCTCCTCACACTACATTTCGCTTCACGTAATTTTTGTTTGTCTGCAAGGCTTTGGCTATGTTTATGTTTGCTGTGAAGTTCCCTTTGCTTCCGCAGCAGTTTTCTAACTCGGTTGTTGTACCACGGTGGCTCTTTTCCATCTCTTACGATCTTGCTAGGCACATACTCATCTAACGCATATTGTACAATCGTTTTGAACTTTGTCCACTGATCCTCAACACTATCTG
Source organism: Schistocerca cancellata (assembly GCF_023864275.1). Lineage (NCBI taxonomy): Eukaryota > Metazoa > Arthropoda > Insecta > Orthoptera > Acrididae > Schistocerca > Schistocerca cancellata. Next base: position 927,354,700 of record NC_064627.1, on the reverse strand, counting down.
TACTCGAGACAAAACTTTTGTGTTGAGCCATCAGGTACTCTGTAATCTGCTTTTTGTCACTTTTGCTAAACAGAAAAATCTTCCTACCTTTTTTAATATTTCTATTTACGGCTGAAATCATCGATGCAGTAACTGCTTTATGATTGCTGATTCCCTGTTCTTCGTTAACTGTTTCCTGGCAGGTTAGGACTGTGTGCCAAACCAAGACTCAAACTCTGGACCTTCATGTTTTGTGGGCAAATGCTTTAGGAGCAGCTATCCCAGCATGATTCATGACCTGTCCTCACAGCTTTACTTCCACCATTACTTCATTTCCTACCTTCCAAACTTCACAGAAGTTCTCCCACAGAACTTGCAGGACTAGCACTCCTGGAAGAAAGATCCCACATTCAACTCTCAGTCTGGTACACAGTTTCAATCTGTCAGGAAGTTTCATATCAGCACACTCACACTTCTGCAGAGAGAGAAATTCATTCTTTGAAATTAATTCCATTCATTAACTAAGTTTCTACAATTGATGTCATTTTTTATTGTAAGGCCATTATCTTCAGATACCATCTTCATTATTGCAAATATGTATTATTATTAATGGTACTAAAGCCCACAGTCTTTATTTTTATTATTCACTTTTATTGCCTATAAATGTATATTTGTTTTGTTTGCTAGTGTTATTTTATGCATTTGCACATAGCCTTGTTTTTGGGCCGAATCTCATGAAAATTAATGCCGTAAGTTGGGAAAATACACGCATCGTGCAGTGTCCACTATTAAGCTTGGAGGCAGCAGTCAGCCACAAATAAAACGCATGTGTGTGCGTGGTAAAGACTGCTAGTTATTTGAATCTGTGGTGACATAATATTCAATTAATCCTGGGAAAAGTTAAATACGCTTCAGAAGTGATAGTGGGCGAGGCATCTCAGGGGTCCTACAATTTTGTTGCTTGAACACAGTGTTCCTACAATTTTGTTGCTTGAACACAGTCGTTTCTAATTAGAATAATATTCAAGGGGGTCCTGTTTCATCACATAAGTTACAGTGTTGTGACAGGACACTGTTGTTTTAATGCTATCTGGGTGAAATATGGCACTTTCCACGTTGAATTTTGAAATTTAGCAGCTGGTGTACTTCATTTTGCTTTCCTTTGTTGTTCTTCCATGAACAAAATGATGACAAGGAAAGACAAATGGATAGCTACCTTCCAAACACAGAAAATGGAAAGAAAGTCGCATAATATGTTATGGAGAGTATAGGAGTAGGATAAATCATTAAATTAGAACCAGATATTAAAAGAGAAGCAGAAAATGGAACGAGAGCAGAAGAAAATGGAAGGAAGGTAAAAGAAAATGGAGACCAGGCAGAAAAAAGTGAATGGACAGATAGAAATTGTTAGCAAAAAGGTAGATGAATCTAAGAATGAGATGGATTAAGAGAGAAACAAGCTAGGCACAAAATATGAGCAAACTTGAAGGGATTTTGAGAAATTCAAAGATTAAGTTAATCAGCTGTTTAAAGAGGCATAATTCAAAGTAAATAAAAACAAAAGAAATCTGAGAATACCATAAAGGAACGGGCAGAATGCTTGGATAAAGACATTCAAGCCCAAGATATCAACTGTAAAGAATGAAGACTGAAATTAAGGACTACTGCAAGCAGATTTTACAGGATTATAACAAAAACAATAAGCCAGAAATAGAAGGAATTAAAGAGATCACTCCTGGGATTAAGAACAGGGTAGGAAATTTAGAAAGGACAGTTAAAAAAAAAAATTTACAGCACCACCAGTGGTACTGCAGAAAAGGAAGGCTAGTATTTATACTATTAATAATGTAGTTTTTTATCCCAATGGAGATGAACATCCAGTTTCTTTTATAAATAGCTCGAGGAGTCAATTTACTGCAGATTGGGTAGGGAATGTCAAACTTGAAGGCCAAGTGCTTGCTTAAAGGGAAAAGTCTTGATTGAGGAGCAGATGCCCTGGATAAATATAAGTCTTTTGAAGATTTCATATCAGCATTTCTGGGTGAGTGCTTGTCTATAGAAAAACAAAGTCATATTATAGAAGCTTTTAAGAAGGCTCCATGGTAAGACAGGAGACATAGGGAGAATGTGAGAGAGTCCTGTGAAAGTTGGATCAGTAAATTAAAACATTTGGGTAGCCCATGGAATTAAAGGGATACTATATGTTACCAATGGTGAAGTCACTTCCTAATAAGAGATGTGGACTGATAGGACATAATAATAATATTAAAGACTTTCTGAACAGTAAGAGATGTAGGTAGGTGGCAAACAAATTGTTTGCTTCATGAAGACAATATTCTGTGTGGTACCACAAGAACAGGGATTGGACAAACACAGTGAACCAAATAAATGTGAGAGGTAGAGAAAGAAGAGTTTGGATGAAGTGTAGGGGTAACACTAGAGATCATTACAGAATGGGTGAGTCCCAAAGGGAAACGAACACCCCCAACAGTGAGTTCCCATATTGGAGGGGAGAGGGAGATCGAACTCTGACCTATGCCATGATGAAACATTAAACTTAGGACTTTATAGTAGCAATACCAACTCTGGTGACATAACATGTGAAAGGCAAAAACTGGTGATTAAAGAGAATGTACCTGATGTTAGTTATAGAAGTAATGTGGAATCAGTGGCGAGATACATAAAAATGTTTTCCAGATGTATGACAGAATCAATAAATTTGAGGTCCAGTAAGTAGATGAGAAGCAGGAAAAGAATGTGTTGCAAAATGAAAGTGATAATAGTGATGAGGAAGATATCAGAGATGATAGTAGTAGAGAAGAGAAACAAGGAAATATACAATGGGGATACATTTCTTTCAAATAATGGTTCGGAGGGAGGAGATAAGGGGGAGAAGGAACATTTTTTGAAATTGTTGAGGTGGTGACTACCACAAATTCGATTAACAGTGAAATAGATGTAGGAGTTGGGAAAGACATTAAAAGTCTTCGTCACTGACAAAGGCAAAGGGTTGGCAACTTATAATAAGGAGGAGGTAGGTTTATTTGCAGTTTAAAAGGAACCATGAAAATTGGGGGCCATCAATAATTTTTGGGTGCTGTGGCAGAAAACAGTAGCAACGCCATGGGCACAAAGACAATTGTAACATCATTGCAACAGCTGCCAGTACGGCACTTGCTTCATCAAGGCTAGGTGTACATCTGCAGTACTTGTGAATCTGCTAAATTATGAGTCAGTGTCCACAATGGCAATATCTTACCACACCCATATGTGACTGTTGTTTTGAGAATGTGATGGAAAACAGCACATACGCACAACAAGTGGCTTACAGTCGAGTATAAATGACTTCTCATTTTAGCAAGAGCAGGACCAGTTTAGCAGTACCCACCAGGATAAGATGGCTATGCTGGGCACCAGATCGACAGAGAACAGCATGCAGCCACTAAGAGTACCAGCCACCAATGGACTATCTTCAAATATTAAGTCCGCCTTCCTGGACTTAGTGCTGAAAACTGGTGGGCTTCCTCCAGCATTACACAGTAGCCGTCACATGCCTGCCCCGGAGGGCAGCAGCTTGGGGCTTGGGTGGTGCAGATGTCTGCTCTACTATGTACCTATAGGCATGCCACCACTTACAGGGATGGTTTCCCACACCAGTCGAAGAGTTCCTGCCTCCTCCTGTCTGCATCATTACTGGCTCCTCAGGCAGACAACTATAAAGTGGGAAGTAGACTGCACAGAGACTGGAGAGAAGTCTTCCGAAGTAAGAGTGATTTCAGGTGTGCAGAAGGGGAGTGTCGTAGGACCATTGCTATTCACAATATACATAAATGACCTTGTGGATGACATCGGAAATTCACTGAGGCTTTTTGCGGATGATGCTGTGGTATATCGAGAAGTTGTAACATTGGAAAATTGTACTGAAATGCAGGAGGATCTGCAGCGAATTGATGCATAGTGCAGGGAATGGCAATTGAATCTCAATGTAGACAAGTGTAATGTGCTGTGAATACATAGAAAGATAGACCCCTTATCATTTATCTACAATATAGCAGGTCAGCAACTGGAAGCAGTTAATTCCATAAATTATATGGGAGTATGCATTAGGAGTGATTTAAAATGGAATGATCATATAAAGTTGGTCGTTGGTAAAGCAGATGGCAGACTGAGATTCATTGGAAGAATCCTAAGGAAATGCAATCCGAAAACAAAGGAAGTAGGTTACAGTACGTTTGTTCGCCCACTGCTTGAATACTGCTCAGCAGTGTGGGATCCGTACCAGATAGGGTTGATAGGAGAGTTCACTCACTGCTTGAATACTGCTCAGCAGTGTGGGATCCGTACCAGATAGGGTTGATAGAAGAGATAGAGAAGATCCAACGGAGAGCAGCGCGCTTCGTTACAGGATCATTTAGTAATCGCGAAAGCATTACGGAGATGATAGATAAACTCCAGTGGAAGACTCTGCAGGAGAGACGCCAGTAGCTCGGTACGGGCTTTTGTTGAAGTTTCGAGAACATACCTTCACCGAAGAGTCAAGCAGTATATTGCTCCCTCCAACGTATATCTCCCGAAGAGACCATGATGATAAAATCAGAGAGATTAGAGCCCACACAGAAGCACACCGACAATCCTTCTTTCCACGAACAATATGAGACTGGAATAGAAGGGAGAACCGATAGAGGTAGTCAAGGTACCCTCCGCCACACACCGTCAGGTGGCTTGCGGAGTATGGATGTAGATGTAGATGCTGTGTTTGTTAACACTGGAATCAGCAATGCTGGGCACACTGATGCAGCTGAGGGAAGGCTGACAACAACAATTGCTCACTGAGGAAATCCTAGCTGACAGGGACATGGTCATCAAGCAGCGATAACACAATAATAGTTTTACAAATTACAAAAAATCCTTTTTATTTGAGCTGCCAATGGCTCTACACTTTCTAACACCCACCATCTCTATCCAGTTCTGCACCTTGTGGGCTTGTACCCTCTGCCTGGTACAGGCATTGCACCCAGTCTGGTCCAGTCCAGAGATGATAGTAAAATGCTATGTCCATTTTATTTTTATTAAAAATGGGGCATTTTAAAAAGTTTAGAAAAAAACCTGAACAATTAAGTGAAAATAAACAAATTGTATTGACAAAATAAGATTAGATGGGTAGATCACATAACTAATGAGGAGGTGTTGGATAGGATTGGGGAGAAGAGACGTTTGTGGCACAACTTGATTAGAAGAAGGGATTGGTTGGTAGGACATTTTCTGAGGCATCAAGGAATCACCAATTTAGTATTGGATGGCAGCATAGAGGGTAAAAATCGTAGAGGGAGACCAAGAGATGAATACACCAAGCAGATTCAGAAGGATGTAGGTTGCAGTAGGTACTGGGAGATGAAGAAGCTTGCACAGGATAGAGTAGCATGGAGAGCTACATCAAACCAGTCTCAGGACTGAAGACCACAACAACAACAACAACAACAATGACAAAATTTAGTGGACATATAAGTTGCTTTTAGATCATGCACTCAAACAATCCCAAATGGATTTTTGCAATTATACTCCTGCACTGTCGTCGTACTTTTCACTTTTATGTACTTCGTCAAGAAGTGCATTTTCTTTCGACATTCAAGTGAGCACTTGAAGCCCCATTAAAATGTGTTTGACAATGGGCAAGGCCTTCACTGTTTCAACTTTCATTTTTTTTATCTGACCATAAAGAGTTCTCTAAGGAAAACACACATACATTCAACAGTTTCTCCACTACTACTGATAAAACAAAAACCTCTTTGTGGATTGGTGTTAAAATTAATTTTTTGATTTAGCATGATGAAACAATGACAGCATGGATCTAAAAAATTGTCACTTATCCACATAGTGTCTTCAGACTGCTTAATATGACGAAAACAAAGATTCTTAATATCTAAATGAAGTGCACCCAAGAATTTGGCTCAGGAGCTATTCCCTGGCACAAGTGCCATACTGCCAGCCTTGCTGAACATTTCCCCTACCACCATGGCATGCTGTCTCAGCACAAGAAGAGGGAAAGGGGGGAAAACTGTGAATGCATCACATACAAAAATGGCAATGCAGTACACTGAATATGACTTGGTTTTATATTTCGCATTTCACAGGAACATAACAGAAACTAACAACAAACCAAATTTTCAGTATTATTTAATTATTTTTGGTGTGCTGAAGAGATATATATATATATAACTGTTATCTGGTATAAAATGTCAGCACATGGACAGACACATACAATTTCACAAACTTTTGCACTCAGGTTGCCATGTAATTGTCACTTATTTAGTTTCATATTCAAAAAAAGGTCTTTCATACAAATACATCAACTGAAATATTGCAGCACTTTTGTGACCACATTATGGAGATGTGAGAACTCTACCTGAGGAAAGCAACGTAAACTTCGTTGACAGTTTTAATGTGAAAGGATTTGTCATTAAAATGGGAATTACTTTGTAGGTTAATCAGTTAAATTTGCACATGGACAGGGACACTTTCAACAAAAATGGCAAACAGTCTCTAAAGCAGCTCAAAAACAGATGTAAGATTAGCAGTGTCCTCAATACATTAAGGAAACTATTCCTGCAATTCTGTCAGGGCAACAATGAACTCTTCAAATGCTTTTTTTTTTTTTCTTTTTTTTTTTTTTTTTTTTTCCCCTTCAATATTACTATTAATGGCAGTGATCTTAGGGAACTGGACTGTGTTTGTCAGAATGTCCCTTCTATAATGCAATTTTCTTTTTAAATGGATCCTCATCAAATCAGAAAGAAGTTGCAATGTCTTACTGTCAGCAGTCAAGTCCCCTTACAATGTGTTGTTGTTGTTGTTGTTGTTGTTGTTAAGGTCTTCAATCCTGAGACTGGTTTGATGCAGCTCTCCATCCTACTCTACCCTGTGCAAGCTGCTTCTTCTCCTAGTACGTACTGCAGCCTACATCCTTCTGAATCTGCTTAGTGTCTTCATCTCTTGGTCTCCCTCTATGATTTTTACCCCCCACGCTGCCCTCCAATAATAAATTGGTGATCCCTCGATGCCTCAGAACATGTTCTACCAACCGGTCCCTTCTTCTAGTCAAGTTGTGCCACAAACTCCTCTTCTCCCCAAGTCTATTCAGTACCACCTCATTAGTTATGTGATCTATCCATCTAATCTTCAGCATTCTTCTGTAGCACCACATTTCAAACGCTTCTATTCTCTTCTTGTCCAAACTATTTATCACCCATGTTTCACTTCCGTACATGGCTACACTCCATACAAATACTTTCAGAAACGACTTCCTGACACTTAAATCTATACTCGATGTTAACAAATTTCTCTTCTTCAGAAACGTTTTCCTTGCCATTGCCAGTCTACAATTTATATCCTCTCTACTTCGACCATCATCAGTTATTTTGATCCCCAAATAGCAAAACTCCTTTATTACTTTAAGTGCCTCATTTCCTTATCTAATTCCCTCAGCATCACCCGACTTAATTCGACTACATTCCATTATCCTTGTTTTGCTTTTGATGATGTTCATCTTATATCCTCCTTACAAATTACTGTCCATTCCATTCAACTGCTCTTTCAAGTCCTTTGCTGTCTCTGACAGAATTACAATGTCATTAACGAACCTCAAAGTTTACGTTTCTTCTCCATGGTTTTTAATGCTTATTCCGAACTTTTCTTTTGTCTCCTTTACTGCTTGCTCAATATAGAGATTTAATAGCATCGGGGAGAGGCTACAATCCTGTCTCACTCCCTTCCCAACCACTGCTTCCCTTTCATGTTCCTCGACTCTTATAATTCCATCTGATTTCTGTACAAATTGTAAATAGCCTTTTGTTCCCTGTACTTTACCCCTGCCACCTTCAGAATTTCAAAGAGAGTATTCCAGTCAACATTTTCAGAAGTTTTCTCTAAGTCTGCAAATGCTAGAAATGTAGGTTTGCATTTTCTTAATCTAGCTTCTAAGATAAGCCTTAGGGTCAATACTGCCTCAGATGTTCCAACATTTCTACGGAAACCAAACTGATCTTCCCCGAGGTCGGCTTCTACCAATTTTTCCATTCATCTGTAAAGAATTCGCAATAGTATTTTGCAGCTGTGACTTATTAAACTGATAGTTCGGTAATTTTCACATCTGTCAACACCTGCTTTCTTTGGGATTGTAATTATTATATTCTTCTTGAAGTCTGAGGGTATTTCGCCTGTCTCATACATTTTGCTCACCAGATGGTAGAGTTTTGTTAGGACTGGCTCTCCCAAGGCTGTCAGTAGTTCTAATGGCATGTTGTCTACTCCCGGGCCCTTGTTTCGACTTGGGTCTTTCAGTGCTCTGTCAAACTCTTCACACAGTACCATATCTCCCATTTCATCTTCATCTATATCCTCTTCCATTTCCATAATATTGCCCTCAAGTACATCGCCCTTGTATAGACCCTCTATATACTCCTTCCACCTTTCTGCTTTCCCTTCTTTGCTTAGAACTGGGTTTCCATCTGAGCTCTTGATATTCATACAAGTGGTTCTCTTTTCTCCAAAGGTCTCTGTAATTTTCCTGTAGGCAGTATCTATCTTACCCCCAAAAGCCTCTACATCCTTACTTTGTCCTCAAGCCATCCCCGCTTAGCCATTCTGCACTTCCTGTCGCTCTCATTTTTGAGACGTTTGTATTCCTTTTTGCATGCTTCATTTACTGCATTTTTATATTTTCTCCTTTCATCAATTAAATTCAATATTTCTTCTGTTACCCTAGGATTTGTACTAGCTCTCGTCTTTTTACCTACTTTATCCTCTGCTGCCTTCACTACTTCATCCCTCAAAGCTATCAATTCTTCTTCTACTGTATTTCCTTCCCCCATTCTTGTCAATTGTTCCTTTATGGCCTACCTGAAACTCTGTACAACCTCTGGTTTAGTCAGTTTATCCAGGTACCATATCCTTAAATTCCTTTTAGAAGTTTCTTCAGTTTTAATCTACAGTTCATAACCAATAGATTGTGGTCAGAGTCCACATCCGCCCCTGGAAATGTCTTACAATTTAAAACCTGGTTCCTAAATCTCTGTCTTACCAATATATAATCTGTCTGAAACCTGTCAGTATCTCCATGTTTCTTCCATATATACAGCCTTCTTTTATGATTCTTGAACCAAGTGTTAGCTATGATTAAGTTATGCTCTGTGCAAAATTCTACCAGGCAGCTTCCTCTCTCATTTCTTACCCCCAATCCATATTCACCTACTACGTTTCCTTCTCTTCCTTTTCCTACTATCGAATTCCAATCACCCATGACTTAAAGTTTCGTCTCCCTTCACTATCCGAATGATTTCTTTTATCTCATCATACATTTCTTCAATTTCTTTGTCATCTGCAGAGCTAGTTGGTATATGAACTTGTACTACTGTAGTAGGCGTGGGCTTCGTGTCTATCTTGGCCACAATAAAGCATTCACTATGCTGTTTGTAGTAGCTTATTCGCATTCCTATTTTTTTATTTATTATTAATCAACTATCACCATCATTCAGTATACAAAATGGATTGAGACAAGGAGATCCATTGGCGCCAATATTATTCAATTTGGCCCTGGAAAAAGTAAGCCGTGACACTTGTCGAACCAGAGAGATGGAGATGGTGGGAGCAGACACAATCTTGGCATTTGCTGATGATGTTGTGATCCTTGGCGACACTCTAGAGCAAGTACGCAGGGATACTTCCCGATTCCTCCACAATGCAGAGAAAATTGGGCTGGTGGTGAACGAGGAAAAAACTAAATATCTTGTTGTATCACGCCGCCGAGATCTCCCTCCTTCCATTGATGTCGACAGGCATACCTTCGAACGAGTTGAAGAGTTCAAGTACCTGGGCTCCATACTAACAAATAGAAGTGAAGTAACGAAAGAAGTACAGCAACGTATAACAAATGCTAATCGCATGTTCTTTAGCCTGAACAATCTTTTCAGATCTCGGCTGATATCGCAGAAGAACAAGATCCACCTATACACGACACTGGTGAGACCAGTACTTTTATACGGCTGTGAAACTTGGGCAACATCAGCAACAGCAGAAGAAGCAATATGTGCATTTGAAAGGAAGGTACTTCGGAAGATATATGGACCCATCTACAATGCCATGGAAGGTAAATGGGAACGAAGAAAAAAAGAAGATTTATACCAGCGGTATGGAAAGCCACACATTGGACGAATATTAGCACAGAAGAGACTCCAATGGTTTGGCCACATCCTACGGGCAGACGGATCCCTTCCAAACAGAGTCCTCCACTCTCAACCCACAGGAAAACGCCCTAGAGGACGCCCAAGAACTCGATGGAAGGATAGGATAACAACGATCCTGAAAGAAGTGGAACCAGCAGCCGTGGAGGAGGACGCCAACGACCGGATGAGATGGACTGCCATCTGCAACAGCTCCCTCCTCTCGTGTAATTGACAGACACTGCGTGTGTGTTTTTTTTTTTGTTTTTTGTTTCTGTAATGTATCCCTCTTGCCTTTTAAACCTTTGATTGAATGCCCTGTTTATTTTTTCGTTTCTTCTTTAAGCTGTAATGTACATATGTAACTTTTACTACTGTATAGAGTACTTTTGTAAGTCTTTTTGTCTTTACTTTTCCTTTTGTTCTTCTTGCTGTAGGCCTTAAAGGCCCGATAAGGCAATAAATGATGATGATGATGATGATTATTAAACCTACTCCTGCATTACCCCTATTTGATTTTCTATTTATAACCCTGTATTCATCTGACCAGAAGTCTTGTTCCTCCTGCCACTGAACTTCACTAATTCCCACTATATCTAGCATTAACTTATCCATTTCCCTTTTTAAATTTTTTAACCTACCTGCCGGATTAAGGGATCTGACTTTCCACGCTCTGATCCATAGAACGCCAGATTTCTTTCTCCTGATAATGACGTCCTCCTGAGTAGTCCCCACCCGGAGATCCGAATGGGGGACTATTTTACCTCCGGAATATTTTACCCAAGAGGATGCGATCATCATTTAACCATACAGAAAAGTTGCATGCCCTCGGGAAAAATTACGGCTGTAGTTTCCACTTGCTTGCAGCTGTTCGCAATACCAGCACAGCAAGGCCGTTTTGGTTAGTGTTACAAGGCCAGATCAGTCAATCATCCAAACTGTTGCCCCTGCAACTACTGAAAAGGCTGCTGCTCCTCTTCAGGAACCACATGTTTGTCTGGCCTCTCAACAGATACCACTCCGTTGTGGTTGCACCTACAGTGCGGCTATCTGTATCGTTGAGGCACGCAAGCCTCCCCACCAATGGCAAGGTCCGTGGATGTTCTAGTTTTTTCTTGTTTCTGCACTCCTTTTTCCTTCATAAATTCAACAATAGTGGTTTTTAAATCAAAAATTGTTCAAGGCATGCTCCTATCTTAACCAATATATTTTGCAGTAATATATAAAGTCTCCATACTCTTTGTTCAGTTCCATCAAAAACTGTTGCATCTGACAGTGGAATAATGTGTGTAACTTCAATAATTTTATTATTCATACCAACGATTTCTTCACATGCTACATGCCTGTAAATTTAACACAAAATGATGTACTAAACAACAAATCCCATTTGTTGACTGTTGAATTTTTTGCTCTTTCATTGTCAAATAAATCTTTAAATTCTTTCTGCATGGTATTGCAATATAATTTCGTAGCAAATTTGCAGCACATGTCACTTATATGACTGCATAATAGATATTGAGAACTGTTATTCCTCTCTTCTGTCCTTTCCATTCATTATTAAAGACTTGTGACAATACGTCACTAGACTGCCTCCTTTTGTACAAACAGCAACTGGACATGTGAATGTCATTCATGCCATAAACAAATAGAAAGGGTAAACAGCGCTGACACCACAATTCTTCTGAACTGTAGGGAGTTGTGCAACCAAAATATGTCACACTGCAATACTAAATTAAATGTTGCGCTGCACCGAGTAGTACTGGAAGGCAGGAGCAAAGCTGAGCCAGGCCAAGCCATGGCCTGCATGCAGCCTGCACACACAGTCTGCATGAAGTTTGGCACAGAGTGGCCCACCCATATCTAAATCTATCGAAAGAACAATTTAACACGAATCAGTACTATCAACAGTGCAAAATACTAACAGTAAATAAATAATAATTGTAGAAGCACATTATACAAATGGTGTTTCCTAGTGTGTATACTTGTCCAGTAAATTGCTAGCATAAAATACATTAGCCAAGCTGAATCATAAAATAGTGGGACATTTGAGCATCCCCAATAAAACTTTCGAGACAGTTGGAAAAAAAAAGTGACTGTCCCGGGAAAAATAGAAGTAACAGATACCCTATAGTAGTAGTTAAGAGGGAGAAGAGAAAATACATGGGATACATTTCTTTCACATAATTTTTTGGAGGAAGGAGATATGGAGGATAAAGGAACATTTTCTGAAATATCTTAGGAGATGACTCCACAAATTCTGTGAACAGTGAAACAGCTGTAAGTGTTGGGGGAGGACATTTATGTTTTCATCATTGGCAAAGACAAAGGGTTGGCACCTTTTTGTTCAGTCCAAAAGAAATCAGAAAAATATATAAATCCAAAATTAAGTTATAATGACTGGACATGGAGTGATATTGAACAGGACATATTACGTGAAGTAGTTCACACTGATGCCACTGCCCCCCCCTCCCTCCCCACCCCCACCCCACCCCTCCATACGCACATGACAGATGAGGGTAATGAAGTAGGACATGATATAGGTGAGGAACATGTAAAACTGTTCTATATACAGGTAGGTAGTTCAGGGAGAGAAGAAAACTGGAAGTATGTACAAAAACCTGATAGGACATAAGAATAAGGATGAGAAATGGAAGATGATCAGAAGGGACTTGGTTAGGAAGGACAGTAACAATAAATTTCCAAAATATTACAGGGTATATGGTGGAGCACCGTTTAGGCAAAGCAATTAAAGTTTGAAAGACTAGAAGGTGTGTTGGCCCACTAACTACATAGATGAAGTAATCGATTACATTCATTTGAGTTTTGGACATTTAGGAGCTTAAACATGTGTACAGAAATGAAGAAAGTATATAGCTTTTGACAACATGGCAGACAGGATGAATAACTATATTGAAATGTGATAAATGCCAAGAGTCAAAGTTAGCAACCAAATGTGCAGACTTCCTATGCACAGCATTAAACAAAATGATTTAATGGAATTGTTATCTGGGGATTTTTGTGGCCCTTTGGCAAAAACAAAAGGACTTTTGCCTATATTTTTGTAGTGTTGGAGGTATTATATAAAATTTATGATGACCTACCCTCAGTGAAAGGTACCTGGCAAAGCAATCTTGAATAAACTATAAAATGACCATTTTGTGAAAAAGCCATACTTTTCAAGAATGTATCATAACATATATGTAAAAGATGTAAAGAAAATCTTACCAGTGAGGGAGTAACAGTGATATACACTTCAACTTAACATTCGGCAGGAAATCCTGTTGACTGTTACATGAGAGAAATTGGCAAACTATGCTGCATATAATGCAGCAATGACCATAGTGCTTAAAAAAATGTGGAAGAGAACACTGAGAAAGCAATGAATAGTGTAGTTCATGATAAAATATGGTTTACTCCTTATGACATTATGAAAAGTGAGAGACCTGTAAGTTTAGTGGACAGGAAACTCCCTCTCCCTCCTAGGGATGGGTTGAGTAGGGATGAGAAAAAGAAGAGAGTGAGAGAACTGATAGAAAAGAAATTGCCAGAGCAGGGTGTATTCGACCCGGGACAACCGGGAGATCCGGGAAAAATCCGGGAATTTTTTCATCCGGGAGAAAACCGGGAAAAACACAGGAATTGTTCAGAATTAAGGGAATTTTTCATTGTTTCAGTTTTCAGTTAAAATTTTGTGATGTTGACTGGTAAGAACCAATACTCTAACAAATGATATCACTGTATCCCGCTACTGCAGAATAATACTGCAGCAACAAAACATGAACGAGAGGAAAAAAAAAACCTTAAGTTGCAAAGGAAATGCGCGGTATACAATAACAAAACAGTACTCATACAAGCGTCTGCCAACAGAAAAGTGTGTCAAAGGCTTTAGGAAGACTATGCATAGCTTTGTAACAACAAATTACCTCCGATGAGCGTGACATGACAACGGTTTGAATTAGATTCGTTTGAGCAGTTGCGGGGGGAGGTGGGGGGGCTCCTGTGCATGCGCAGTTGAGTCGCGTATGAGTAGTACCTTTTCCCGCTTCTGGTTACAGAAGTGCTGGGTGCCACTACTTTTATTGCCCCGGTTCGGAAATTAGTAAATCTGGAGCTGATGTACAGAGCAGTCTGAGTTGTGGTGGGGAGGTGCGCCGTCTTCACGTGACCTGTATTTACGTTCAGTGATTTTGTTGTTTACTCTTCGTTTATTGCTCTCACGTTAAATGATGAAAAAACAGATTTTTGTGGCCGGGAGCTATCAAATGAATTAAAATACGTTCCCGTAATTACGGAAGGCTAAAACGTGTTATTAGTTTTAGATTTTATCTTCACCTTTCTGACAGTCTAACATTAATCGCCTTACAGAACAATAAAGTTATTTTTGCTGGTTTGCTAAAGAGATTTGGCTTTTATTAATCTCTTCTGTTGAGGCAGTCAATTTATTTTAAATGAAGTGTTTAATTTCACACTATTGGCTAGTTTCAACTGTTCGCTGCATTTCAAGTGCACGTATGACATTATGCCATAATAAAGAACCAAACGTGAGATAATACAGTACTGATACTCCAAGAAAATTGCCATATGAATGTGCATTTTAAGCCGAATTATGCGTTTTAGTATGGTTCACGAAATTCCGAAGCTCTTGAAGTATCCTCTGATGTCTTGTTTCTTTTATGACATACTGTCAGATCTTTTAATGTTTTACATGTATGAACATAAGGGCTTCCTGCATCATCGTAGCTGCACAAGCAAGGTGGTGCTCGTTATCTGGTACTCTCTTCCAACTGCTGAAACGAACGTATTGCTAACAGATCGCGGGGAAATATTGCGAATGGTGGTTTGAAAAGCGTTACATTCAAAGCAGATTTCCTTCTATGTTAGAAGAGCTATGTGCGAGAATGTACGATGAATTTCTTAAATCACAAAGCATTTGACTCTAATTTAAAAATCAACTCTTTGAGGATGACCATTTAGAAGAATTTCGAGCCCAGAAGATCAGACATTTACGTCATTATTAAAAATTTTACTGGCGCATTTGTGTGATGTATCTTAAAGTGTAACAAGAGCAAAAAAGATCAACATTATATGTGGAAGCTTAGCTTCTCTTCCAGCTTATTAATCTTCGAGACCAATATTATATTTAAATGCTATAATTTAAACCAATAACTTTTCTTATTTGTGTGTTCGCTACTTAAGAGTGATCTTGCTATTGGCTGACTACATCACGTGGCATGAGCTATGACTGGCTTACAAAAGCACATCACAATCTTGATTTCAATGCTACGGAAAGTGACATGCAGTGTTTGGTGGAATTCGAATTTACACCTTTCGTAATACGAAAATATTCAGCGTACATGTTGTTGTACATCAAAGGTCTTTCGTTTTCTAAAGTGCCGGGAAATTCTACTGCGGTATATAAAACCATAAACATTCAAAGGATTGATGAGTTTTACAGTGCCAAATAAGAGTATACTGTCACTTAACGCGGAAAAAGTGTATTTTTAACCGGGAAATCCGGGAATTTTTTTCCTTGTCCACGTATACACCCTGCAAAGAAGAGGAAAGGATGTGATGATAAAATAAAAGGTAGTTGATATTGATGTGAGGGATCTGGTATTAGTAAAGATGTATGAAAAACCAACAAATAAATAATGAGATAACAATGTTTTTGATATGTACAAAGGTCTATTTGAAGTAGCCAGTATCTTCTGCTATTCTATATGGATTATAATAAAATCAATGAAGAAAATTGCCCCTGATAATGCGATAGAATCAAAACTATATAAAGCAAGAATGGCACTAGCAAAAATAGTGAATGTGATGAGGGGCGTGTCTTTTCCAGTGCGTTCTTGGGATCCAGCAATGGAAATGAACTGAAGTGTAGAGAGAGTGTAAGTTTGATTTTGAAATACAAATGTGTAAAACTTTATTATTTGAAGTTTGAAAGGTCATTCAAGGCAGAGGGTGTTTTCTAGCACAAACAGTGTTAATGAATTAGTAGTTGATTTTTCCTTCTAAATTTGTCTGAAACATAACTTTAAATAACACGTTAATAAATGTGCAAACATACAACACCAGAAAAATAAAAATTGCAAATCCATTCGTAGCAACTAATGGTGTATATAGCAACAGAATTGCACAAAGAAACAAAGTTATAAATTCCATACCATAATGAATCTTCCAACGTACTAACAAAAGAAAGCATAATACAAGGAAAGAGAAAAGTATGGAAAAAGGAAAAAATAAAAATTTATATAGTTCTAGAGTTTTGTCTTCACCCCGCCCCCCTCCCCTCCATTTCAGCATGCCGGAAGTTATGGGACAGTAACTTTTATTAAATTATGATGCAAAAGACATCCACAGCCGCAAATAAAATAGCTGTTTATTCATTAGATGACTGGTTTTGGATTAATACTCATTTTTGGACCAATCAAAGATCGCCAAGTTAAATGGACATCGAAAATAAAATAGAATATGCTAACACCTATATTTCAGCATTTTTAATGTTATTTTGGACATATGTTTAACTTTGCAAGCCTTGGGTGGTTTGAAAATGGGTATTAACCTAAAACCGGTCACCTACTGAATAAACATGTATTTTATTTGCAAATCTGGCTGTCGTTTTGTACCATGAATGGAATATGTTGTGTACCCTTTGCATTCATGTACTTCAACATAGCTTAAAAGATTGTAGTCATCGTGGGAGCACACACAAAACCGAATACAAATTTCCATTACCATGAAGAAACACAAGAATAACCTTATTGCTCCGAAATTATTTCACCAGTAGTACAAATAACACGATAAGTCTATGAAAGAAGAAAATACATCTACCCTACATTGTTATACAACAAAATATTATATAATTGGCATTTTGCATAGAACCCCAATGTTCACTTTCTTGCTCTTACTGCATGTGTTTCTTTTCTCAACTCCTTGCATACAAAGTTTCCGTTTCTATTCGTCCATACCTCTAGCTACAATTGTTGGGGGATTTATGCTTGTTACTTTGTTTTAAGATGGTGTAATTCCTCAGTCTATATCTTATTACTGATCTAAGCAATCAATTAAAAATTACAGACTCTCACAAATTTTAATTCGATTTATAGCATAACTTGATTCCATCACTGTACTCAGTGTAATGGAAAGCAAGATGTGTTGAGCTGTAGAAATATGTTAATAAGTTGATAAAGGAACACCGACAAAGAATCTGTAGAGTGAGAAAGGGAGAGCACTGTTGTGCATCTTGAGTGGAAGTGTGCTGTTTTCTTGTCCAATGTTAAAAAACGAGTTTTATTAGTGATCGGTGATTTGATTTCAGTGTGTACCATGGACAAAGAAACTAATAATCAAGCATGTTGCACTGCTTCTCATTCTGAACTGATATTCAGGACTTTAAACAGAACTACAAGGTGCAGATAGGCAAGTGGTGTGAATGCTATGCATGTACAGTATCTAGCCTGAATCACACAGACTGTATTGTGCATATTGTGGACTGTCAAACTGAACTAGAAATACACTGATGCACTTTCTCACCATGAAGTGATTTTCAGAATGTATAATGTGCCACTCACGGTATGATTTTTGTGAGCATACACTGATCAGCCAGAACACTCTGACCACCTATCTAATAGCTGGCATGTCCATCTTTGCCATGGATAACTGTGGCAACATGTCATAGGATGGAAGCAATGAGACCTTGGTTGATTGCTGGAGGGAGCTGGCACCACACCTGCATACAAAGCACCTAATTCCCATATATTTTGAGGATTGGGGCAATAAGGTCTGACAGCACATCAGTCACGTCCCAAATGGGTACGATTGGGTTCGGACGTGATGAGTTGGAGGGCCAGCTCATCAACTGGAACTTGCCACTGTGTTCCTTGAACCACTCCATCACACTCCTGGCCTTGTGATATGGTGCATTACCTTGTTGAAAAATGCCAGTGCCATATAAGTATAATTCTGTTGTTTCTTAGTGTAACATTTCATTTGAATATTGCCTTTTTTGTGCCAATTCTCATGTAGATTATTACCATAAGTTGGGAAAGTATGCATGTTATGCAGTGCCATCATTAAGTTTGCAAGCAGTAGGAAATCCTAAGTTACAAGTGTGTTTGTGGTAAAGATTTATAGGTATTGCGACCTGTGTTGGCATAAT
This sequence comes from Schistocerca cancellata, assembly GCF_023864275.1. NCBI lineage: Eukaryota > Metazoa > Arthropoda > Insecta > Orthoptera > Acrididae > Schistocerca > Schistocerca cancellata. The sequence goes on along the minus strand of NC_064627.1, from coordinate 927,336,346 downwards.
ACTCAATGAATCATGGGGAAAGTTAAATATTCTTGGTTTCAGTTATCTTTAAACGTACATGCTTGAGATATCATTGAGACATATCAGGGTTCCTTCACTTTTGTTACTTGAACACGTTAGATTAATATTCAAAGGGTTATCTGTTTTGTTACATTGCATGAGGTATAACAGTATCTTGTGATATTCAAATGCAATTTCTGAATGCAAAATCCACTGTGTAATCTTTCCTTATGTACAAAATGTAGATGGCATCACTCCTACCAACACTTCACAATTGCACTGAAATGTTTATCATCTGCATATCCAAGCACGTAGTACACTTCATATCAGTTTCATGTTTGTTGCATGCCATCTTTGTGGCAGTGTATACTAATAGTTAAAATATGCCTTGTCACTATCAGTTTATGGTTAGTGTTTAATAAAAGCCTCCTCAGTACTTGTTATTATATACTGGACACTATCTAGATTTAAATATGCAAGCCTCACTTGCATATTTTAAGCTAACACACGAGTGCGTACGTATGTGCCTCCCCCCCCCCCCCCCCCCACACACACACACACATTCACTTAATGTTTCAGTAAAATTTGAACCGATGACCCATAGCATGCCAGTGGCACTAACTAGTACAGCAAAATGATGGCATCAGAGTTTGCGGCAACAATGTAATATGTTAGAGAAAATTTATTTTTAACAAAATTTAGTGTTACTCTTAATTTTCCAATCAGTTTCATAGCTTGTATAATTTGTCTTACAACAGACTACTCACTGTGTTATGCAATACCCTCCGAGGTCGAGGTGTATGTGTTCTTGAACTAGAAAATTTATGAAGTTCAATAGTTGACGTAGTTGATGCTGTTGATGTAGGTGGAGATTCTCCACTGAAATAATTTAATTATGTTTTAGAAAATATACAAATTTTACAGTAAAATTTCCACATGTTTAATGCAATTCACACAATCCTTCATAAGGCAAACAAGAAAATTAAATAATAATAATAATAATAATTTCTATTTTTACATGAATGAGTCAATCTGAAGGTTTGTTTGAATATCACAGTAATGTGTTAACTATGACTTTATGGCATATGGTAAGCGTCTACCTTCCTTCCTTCAACCTGCTAACCATGTCAATTATTATAGTTCCTAAAGTAAAAGTGCTGCAGGCGACATGTTGCTTCTTGATTTGTTTCTTACATACAAAGGATCTGCAGATGTGAAAGAGTAAGAGATAGAAAAACATTTTAAGACCAACTTGGTAGTGAACCCTGTACCTTTGGGTTTATAGTGTGTGACACACACACACACACACACACACACACACACACACACACACACACACACACAAAACAACAGCAACAACAACTCAAACACAAGACCACTATCTCTCATCTATCTATGTCTATGTCTATGTCTATGTCTACGTCTACATCAATACTCTGCAAATCATATTTAAGTGTCTGGCAGAGGGTTAACCATCTCCACAATTCTCTATTATTCCAATCTCATATAGCACGCGGAAAGAACGAACACCTATATCTTTCTGTATGTGCTCTGATTTCCCTTATTTTATTGTGGGATTGTTTCTCCATATGTAGGTCGGTGTCAACGAAATATTTTCGCATTCGGAGGAGAAAGAAGAGAAATTTGTTAACATCGAGTATAGATTTAAGTGTCAGGAAGTCATTTCTGAAAGTATTTGTATGGAGTGTAGCCATGTATGGAAGTGAAACATGGACGGTAAATAGTTTGGACAAGAAGAGAATAGAAGCTTTCGAAATGTGGTGCTACAGAAGAATGCTGAAGATTAGATGGGTAGATCACATAACTAATGAGGAAGTATTGAATAGGATTGGGGAGAAGAGAAGTTTGTGGCACAACTTGACCAGAAGAAGGGATCGGTTGGTAGGACATGTTCTGAGGCATCAAGGGATCACCAATTTAGTATTGGAGGGCAGCGTGGAGGGTAAAAATCATAGGGGGAGACCAAGAGATGAATACACTAAGCAGATTCAGAAGGATGTAGGTTGCAGTAGGTACTGGGAGATGAAGAAGCTTGCACAGGATAGAGTAGCATGGAGAGCTGCATCAAACCAGTCTTAGGACTGAAGACCACAACAACAACACAACAACAGATGGTGATTGGAATTTTACGAGAAGATTCCATCACAATGAAAAATGCCTTTCTTTTAATGATGTCCAGCCCAAATTCTGTATCATTTCAGTGACACCCTCTCCCATATTTCGCAATAATACAAAACGTGCTGCTCTTCTTTGAACTTTTTTGATGTGCTCCGTCAGTCCTATCTGGTAAGGATCCCACACTGCACAGCAGTATTCTTAAAGAGGATGGACAAGTGTAGTGCAGGCAGTCTCTGTAGTAGACCTGTTACATTCTCTAAGTGGCTTGCCAATAAAACGCAGTCTTTGGTTAGCCTTCCCCACAACATTTTCTGTGTGTTCCTTCCAATTTAAGTTGCTTGTAATTGTAATTCCTAGGTATTTAGTTGAATGTACGGCCTTTAGATTAGACTGCTTTATTGTGTAACTAAAGTTTAATGGATTCCCTTTAGCAATCATGTGGATGACCTCACACTTCTCATTATTTAGGGTCAACTGCCAATTTTCACACCATTCAGATATCTTTTCTAAATCATTTTGCAATTTGTTTTGATCTTCTGATGACTTTATTAGTCAATAAATGACAGCATCATCTGCAAACAACCTAAGACGGCTGCTGATTTTGTCTCCCAAATCGTTTATGTACTTAAGGAACAGCAAAGGGCCTACAACACTACCTTGGGGAACACCAGAAATCACTTCTGTTTTACTCGATGACATTCCATCAATTACTATGAACTGTGATCTCTCTGACAGGGAATCACAAATGCAGTTACATAACTCGGACAATATTCCGTAAGCATACAATTTCACTACAAGCCGCTTGTGTGGTACAGTGTCAAAAGCCTTCCAGAAATATGGAATTGATATGAAACCCCTTGTCAATAGCACTCAACACTTCATGTGAATAAAGAGCTAGTTGTGTTTCACAAGAACAATGTTTCTAAGCCCATGTTGACTGTGTGTCAATAGACCATTTACTTAGAGGTAATTCATAATGTTCAAACACAATATATGTTCCAAAATCCTGCTGCATACTGACGTTAACGATATGGGCCTGTAATTTAGTGGATTACTCCTACTACCTTTCTTGAATATTGGTGTGATCTGTGCAACTTTCCAGTCTTTGGGTACGGATATTTCGTCGAGCGAACAGTTGTATATGATTATTAAGTATGGAGCTAATGCATCAGCATACTTCGAAAGGAACCTGATTGGTATACTGTCTGGATCAGAAGACTTGCTTTTATTAAGTGTTTTAAGTTGCTTCACTACTCCGAGGATATTTACTTCTACGTTACTCATGTTGGCAGCTGTTCTTGATTCGAATTTTGGAATATTTACTTCATCTTCTTTTGTGAAGGCATTGCAGAAGGCTGTGTTTAGTAACTCTACTTTGGCAGCACTGTCTTTGATAGTATCTCCATTGCTATCGCGCAGAGAAGGCATTGATTGTTTCTTGCCCGCTAACACACTTCACATACGACCAGAATCTTTTTGGATTTTCTGCCAGGTTTTGAGACAAAGTTTCGTTGTGGAAAGTGTTATAAGCATCTCGCATTGAAGTCCACGGTGGTGGGGGTAAGGAGGAGGCTGGGGTGGGGAGGGGGAGGGATAGCAAGGTAGGGCTGGAGATGGTAAAGTGTTTGTTTGTGGGAACATATAGGGACAAGACACCAGGGACAGCATGTAGGGTGGGGTGGAGGACACTAAAGTGCTGTTTCAAGAAGCATATAGGACGAGGTACCACACTATATGCTCTCAAAGGCAGCATTTTCCCATCCCCCAATCCCACCCTGCTAACCATCCCGCTCCCCACCCTAGCCTCCTCCTTACCCCTACCACCTGGATTACTTCTCCCATCATGCTCTGTTGCTGACAGTCTCATCTCGGCAGCCAGAGACAGTGGTCATGTGTATGTGTGTTGCTTTTGCATGAATGTATGTGTGTATGCTGTCTCATCCAGAAGAAGGCCTTTTGGCCAATAGTTTACTCGTTTAGCAGTCTTTTCATTGTGCCTGTCTGTGACTCAACATCCACACTATACGTGAGTAGCAATCTCTTTTCCATAATATTGTCATTCGTCCACCTTGGATTTTCCATTGTTTGACATTAGTTGTAGGTATATTTGCAAATGATCATTGAACTTCAAGCTTTAACAATCATGTTTTCTTCTGTGGAAGTAGCACATATTAAGTGGACACTAACATCAGGATAAAGATAATGATACAATAGATAAAATATCTACTCACCAAGCAGAGGCAGAACACACACATGAAAGAATGTTATAGCCAGGCAAGCTTTTGGAGCCAGTGGCTCCTCCTTCAGGCACAGGGTTTCAAGGGGAAGGTAGAAGGATAAAGGAAAAGGGCTAGAGAGCTCTAGGAAAAGGGCTAGATCTTGGAAAAGTCACTCAGAACTGTGGGTTAGAGGAGACTTATGGACAGGATGAGAAGGTAAGTCTCTCCTGATCAGCAGTTTTGGGTGACTTTTGCAAAATCTATCCCTTTCCCTAGACCTCTCCAGTTCTTTTCCTTCATTCCTCTTCCTTCCCTTTCAGCACAGGCTTCAAAAGCTTGCCTAATTATAACTTTCTCTTATGTGTGTGCTCTGCTGCTGTTTGGTGCATAGACTTTTTATCTATCCAGTTACATTATATTGTCAAAAATTGATTGTTTTCTTTGTTATAGTAAATCAATAATATATTTCACTGTCACATGAGCTAATTTACGAGGGCTATCCACAAAGTACATTACATTTTCGTTTGTGTCTGTTAAGGGCAGGGGTAGTGCGGCCATCTTGGTGTCATGGCAATCCGCCGCTCAGTCGGCATCCTGCCGTGCTAGCGAGAGGTCCGTGCTGTACTCCGTTGAGTTACTGTGACAGTTTGAAATGTCAGCATTAATTGAAAATGCTGTGAAGTGTGAAGTGCGTGCTGTAATAAGATTTCTGACTGCAAAAAACTGTACACCGATAGAAATCTATCGGCAGCTTTGTGAAGTGTATGGGGACAACATAATCACTGAAGGTGAAGTGCGTCAATGGGTCATAAAATTTAAAAATGGCCGAACTAACATTCACGACAAAGAGCGAAGTGGAACACCCACCCTAGTGACTGCCGAACTTGTCGAAAAAGTCGATGCCGCGGTCCGTGAAAACCGTAATTTCACAATAACGGAACTCTCTATGAGTTTTCCACAAATTTCACGAAGTTTGTTGCATGAAATCATTACCGAAAAGCTTGGTTACCACAAGTTTTGTGCAAGATGGATACCAAAAATCTTGACAGAGATTCACAAAAATCAGCGAATGACTGCAGCGTTAACGTTTTTGGACGCTTACGAGAAAGATGGCGACTCATTACTCGATCGCATCATTATTGGTGACGAAACATGGGTTAAGCATGTGAACTGCGAGACAAAATTGCAGTCAATGCAGTGGGGGCACAAAAATTCCCCCCCAAAAACCCAAGAAATGCATGCGGACAATGTCTGCAAGGAAGGTGATGGTGACTGTCTTTTGGGACAGAAAAGGTGTGATTTTTGTGGATTTCCTGGAAAGAGGCACTACAATAAACTCTCAAAGGTATTGCCAAACTCTGCACAACCTCAGAAGAGCAATACAAAACAAGAGCGGGGGAAAGTTGGGCTCAAAGATCTTGCTGATTCACGACAACGCCCGGGCCCACACGGCAAATGCCACTCGTGAAGTTGTCGAATCTTTTAAGTGGGAGTTGTTTCCTCATCCGCCGTACAGTCCCGACCTGGCACTGAGCGACTTCCACTTATTTCCAGCATGAAGAAGTGGTTGGCTATGCAGCGTTTTGATGACGACACACAGCTTCAAGAAGAGGTAACCACGTGGTTGAAGGCGCAGGCGGCCGAATTTTATGACGAAAGAATTTCCAAGCTCGTCCATCGCTACGATAAGTGCCTTAATTTAAATGGCAACTATGTAGAAAAGTAGTACTTAAGTGTGGCTTTCATCTGTATATAATAAAAAAATTTTCCAATACTTTATTTATTTTTAATTCCAAAACGTAATGTACTTTGTGGATAGCCCTCGTAATTTGTACTCGTAACTTCTAAATGTGGCTTGGTGGTTCAATTGTTAAGTGCCAGACTATGGATCTAGAGGTATCAGGTTCAAATTCCAATTATTCCTAGGGTTTTTATCTGTCACTTGTTACTTTCTTCACTGCTGATAGAATTTGTTGATATGAAAAACTCTGAAACCATGGTTTGGAATCCATGTTTAACTATATGTACCCCTATAAATGGCTGGCTAATCTTCCCATGGTCTTACATCATGGTGAAGAAATATAAGGGTCGATTCAAAAGTAAGGCTGCCAAAGCAAAAAACCTGCAGGGAGAGGTGTTATGCAAAACCTTGCAACACCGTGATGCGCAGCAGCTCACCCACTCTTGATCCCAACCTCTCCTCTTTTTCTCCACCGTTCAGTGTTTGCCTAGGAGCTGCCTCTGATGGAAGTCCTGATCGCCGCTACCATCAGTTGTGAAATCTGTGCAGTTATTTGGTTTTTAAATGCGAAAGGGGTTCCACCTATAGCCATTCATCGTCAATTGCATAAAGTTTATGGCGAAAGTGTATAGTCACTCAACATGTGCACAAATGGTGTAGGGAGTTCACTGCTGGCTGCATGGACATTCACAATGAAGACCAAGTGGAAGACTGTCCATTTCATACGAGACTGTCAAAAAGGTCACGAGACTACTGCTCGAAAAGTGAAGATTACCATCCATGAACTAGGTCTCCAGGTTTCTGAGATTGCTGTCAGCTCAGTGAGAGAATGTTGTCTGAAAAAATGGCGTATCAGAAGGTGTGTGCATGGTGGGCCTCACAAATGCTTATAGAAGATGACAAGTAGCAACGTGTCAACTGGGCCCATCAATTTCTTCAACAACATAGTGATAAGAGGGAGATACTGTTGGACTCAATCTTTATGGACAATGAAATGTGTGTTTCATTTCATACCTGAAACAAAACAATAATCATCCAGATGGGGACATTCATCTTTGCCTACGCCAAAAAAGTTTAAACAAACATAGTCTACTGGCAAAGTGATGATGATTGTGTTCTGGATCCACAAAGGATGTTGCTGACTGAATTTATGCCTCTTGGAATAACAATAAACTTAGACAGGTATTGCTACATGTTAAAGAAATTCAGACGGGTGATCCAGAACTGCCAGAGAGGAAACTGAGCAAAGGAGTGATACTGCTTCAGCAAAGGGGTGATGCTGCCTCAAGATAACACTTGACCCCAAGTCTGTTGTGAAACCCAGGACCAAAGGATTTCACTGGACTGTAATTCTCCACCCCACCTGAAGGCTGGACATAGGCCCGAGTGATTACCAGTTGTTCCCAAAATCCAATTGCTACCAAAATAGAAGGAACACTTGGTGGACTCTGCTTTCGGATGGACGATGAAGTCATGCAAGAGTTTATGTGCTTCCTCAATGGATAGGCAGGGGAGTTCGGTGACATGGCGATACAACTGGCACCATCTCCAAAAATGCTTGAATCGAAATGTAAATTACGTAGAAAAATATATATCACTGTTTATGCATTAGAATGATCTAAATCAATACAAATAAACATTTATTTCTATTTCTAAAAAACAAGGGAACCTTACGTTTGAATCAACCCTCGTACTACTCCACTTGCCAGCTCAACTCTTTTTGATGACAGAAATTTATCTGATCATTCTCCAGGTCACAAGCCACCTTCCTCATTGTTAACCTTAGTCTTGTTGAGGCTCACAGCCAAAATTTGGTTCACATCAAACCAATTAACAAGCAAAACTTCTAAACTTTGACATATCATATTATATTATTCTTGAAGAATCAAATTTGCCAAGATCACTAGTAATTCTTTTTATTATATTACCGGTTTCGATAGATCCATGTTGTCATCATCGGATTCAATGATGGCTGTGTAGAGCAGTCAAAGCCAGTAATAGGAATAGAAAGAATTACTAGCTACCATGGCAACTTTGATTCTTCAATAATAATATAACGTTCAGAATACCTCCAATACCTGACACTGTCAAACACAAATATCTTATTATGTTTCCGTAACCCACCCCGCAATAATTTTGCATCTCACACACAAATTTGGAATATCTATTTTCTGGACTAAAATCACAGACACATAAATAAAATTATCTCACTTTTACTGGCATAGTTGGTCATACTAACATATTACATTAACACAAATGTTCTCCCAAAAACTGTTTTACTAATTTACTATTTGGACAGTCCTACATTCCAAAGGTGTTACAACATGGTAAACAATCTGGGAATTGAAATTTTCAGATAGATTAAAACTGTGTGCCAGACTGATACTCAAACACATAACTTTGCTTTTGAGCAGCCATGAGTTACCCAGGCAGTTTTAATGGTTCGTGTATATTTTCATAGACTAGCACCTTTAGGAGAAAGTATAAAACATAATTTTAATCTGTTATTATGTTCCATTATGACATGTACTTAGCCAAAGAGTGAAAGATTCATTGAGGAATATCAGTGTCATTAAATTTCAGACCTACAGAATACAGGGCCTTAGTGAATCAAAACTGATTTATAGCTACTGCTTTTTCTTTCTGAAACTGTGAAGTTTCTGAACTGTTTGCATGTATGTAATGAAACCACAAATGCATAAATGGCTTCAGTACCAGCCTGTGGTGAAAACTATAAGGTCCATATGGCCATTAATGTCTAAGCTGTGATGATGTACAAAGGTGAGCGTGTATGCCACACCAGAACAGCTTACCATCAACTATATGGACAACCAAGCAAATGCCTCTAGCAACAGTTCATCAAACTCTGTTTCACCTGAGGCTTCAAAGCATATGAATTATATTGGCATCCATGTTGAGTGCACTGAGGTGACAAAAGTTATGGGATACCTTCTAATATTATGTTGGACCTCCTTTTTGTCCACAATAGTACAACAACTCTATGTGGCATGGACTCAAAAAGGTGCTGGAAGTCCCCTGCAGAAAAAGTGAGCCACGCTACCTCTATAGCCATCCATAATTGTGAAAGCATTGCTGGTGCAGGATTTTGTGCATGAACTGACCTCTCAATCATGTCCCATAAATGTTCAATGGGACTGATGTTGAGCAACCTGGGTGGCCATATCATTCATTTGAATTGTCCAAAATGTTCTTCAAACCAACCACAAACAGTTGTGGCCCGGTGACATGGTGCAGTGTCATCTACAAAATTTCATTTCTAATACCCACCTGCGGACAAAGACTCCATCACTGTTGTTTTGAACCGCAAGGATTATCTGGTAGAAGGACTCCACCAGCTGTCCGATACTTCCACCTACAAACCTTGCCACAGTGATCACATTCCAGAAATCCAGCAGATCTCAAGTGATGACTCAAATCCTTAGGCCCATCGCAGGACCTCTCCCTGGAGTCCATCTTGCTACTCACTTGTACCACTCCCCGCACTCCTACCTTCTGCATGTTTTCTAAAGTCCATAAATCTAACCACCCAGGACGCCCCAGTAAGGACATTTACTGTGCCTCATAGAGAGAATCTCTGCTCTTGTAGACCAAAACCTTCAACCTATTACTCGGAACCTACCCTCCTATATAAAAGATACCAACCATTTCCTCCACTGACTCTCCACAGTTCCTGTCCCTTTACCAAATGGTGCCTGATAGTCATTATTCCCTTTAAACCAACATTCCTAATGCCCACAGCCTTATCACTATTGAACACTACCTTTCCTAACACCTGACTGATTCCAAATCAACGACCTCTTTCCCAGTCGCCAAGACCAACTATGTCCTCACCCACAATTACTTCTCCTTTGAAGGCATTACCTACAAAACAAATCCGAGGTACGGCTATGGGCACCCGCATGGCACCATCCTACACTAATATATTCATGGGCCATCTAGAGGAATCCTTCCAAAAAACCCAGAATCCTAAACCCCTCATCTGGTTCACATTCATTAATGACATCATTGTGATTTGGATCAAGGTTGAGGATACCCTATCCACATTCCTCCAGAACCTCAACAACTTCTCTCCCATTTGCTTCACCTGACCCTACTCAGCCCAAGAAGCCACCTTCCTAGATGCTAACCTCCACCTCAAAGACAGCTACATCAGTACCTCTGTCCATATCAAACCTACTAACCACCAGCAATACCGCCACTTCGACAGCTGCTACCCATTCCATACCAGTAAGTCCCTTCCATACAGTCTAGCCACCCGTGGTCATTGCATCTGCAGTGATGAGCGGTTCCTCTCGAAATACACCAAGGGTATCACTGAAGCCTTCACAGACCATAATAATCCTCCCAACCTTGTACAAAAACAAATCTCCTGTGCCATATCTTTCTAGTCTCCCACTGTTCAGCTACAGAGGAGCATCCCCCTTGTAACTCAGTACCACCCAAGACTGGAGCAACTGAATAACATTCTCCACCAGGGTTTCAACTACCTCGTCATGCCCAGAAATGAGAAATGTCCTGCCCACTATCCTTCTCACCCCTCCCACAGTGGTATTCCATCGTCCACCGAACCTACACAATATTCTTGTCTATTCTTACACAACCTCTGCTCCCAGCCCCTTACCTCATGGCTCATACCCCTGTAATAGACCTAGATGCAAGACCTGTCCCATACATCTTTCCCACCACCACCTACTCCATTCCGGTCACTAACATTACCTATTCCATCAAAGGCAAGGCTACCTGTGAAACCAGTCATGTGATCTACAAGCTGAGCTTCAACCACTGTGCTGCATTCTATGTGGCCATGACAACCAACAAGCCGCCTGCCTGCATGAATGGCCACCGACAAACTGTAGCCAAGAAACAAGTGGACCACCCTGTAGCTGAACACTCTGCCAAACATGACATCCATCATTGCAATGACTGCTTCACAACCTTTGTCATATGGATCCTTCCCACCAACACTAGCTTTTCTGAATTGGTAGGAACTTTCCCTGCAATATATCCTACGTTCCCGTAACCCTTCTCCAGCCCCTTTCCTGTTCCCATTCCAGCACTACACAGCCATCACACCCAGTCTTTTTATTTCTCTCCTTTTCCGATACCCCTGCCCTCCGTCTAACCTGCAGCACTTCACTGTCTGCCTCTCTAACCATACTATCTCTCCCCCTCACTGTCTCAGCCTCCTCCTTACCCACACCCGGTCGTCACTCCCATCAGGCACTGGTGCTGCTGCTCGCACTGTGGTTTCAGCTGCCTGAGACTGCAGTCCTCTGTGTGTGTGTGTGTGTGTGTGTGTGTGTGTGTGTGGTCTATTGTTGACGAATGCCTTAATGGCTGAAAGTTTTATTTGTGACAGTCTTTTTGTTGTGCCTATCTGCGACTCAATATCTCTGCTACATGATGAGTAGCAACTTTCCTTTTCATAATATTGTTACATTCCATCCTGGATTTTCCATTGTTTGATTTTCATCCTAGGAGATCATATTCCCTGATATCCAATTGTCTTCCCTGGCAAAAACTAGATATTTCAGTATGATATATGTCTCACTTATTGGCTACAAGTGTCTGAAAATGGATGGAACAGGACGATCATGAATTCCTTGGTGAGTACCGGGCGTGAGTCGTGCTTCGGTAGCTCAGATGGTAGAGCACTTGCCCGCGAAATGCAAAGCTCCTGAGTTCGAGTTTCGGTCGGGCACACAGTTTTAATCTGCCAGGAAGTTTCATATCAGCGCACACTCCGCTGCAGAGTGAAAATCTCATTCTGGAATTCCTTGGTCCTCAAATTTCCTAGATTTTAACTCAACTGAATAACTATGAGATCACTTCAGTCTTTGGGTACACTGTGAGAATTCTCCACTGTAGACCATTTTACAGTTGGGTGAAGCAGTATTTTTCAGTTATCAGCATTTTTTCAAATCGTCTATGGACTGGTGTTTGTATCATAGTGATAGATTTGTAATTCTGGAAAACAGTTAACAATGGAACCATTGTATATGCTCAAATGACTTACAATGACAGCTGGAACACTTAAGAAGCCCCTAACATCACTGTGCTCTTGTGTGGCCTGAGCAGTGCTCTCAGAAAGGTGAGAGATAGTGAAGTAGAGTACGGAGTTACAGTTAATATATGAAAGGGCATCCCCAATACTCACGCTAAGAATGATGAACGACTGGATGGAGATGGTGGCAGAGAAAGAGATGGTGTAATTCTCATCTCACCAACATCTTTGGTGGCAGTTGAATCTTTTATCTGAAATATAAAACAATGTCTTGTAGTGAATTAAAGACAGTTCAGCAGTGAGGATGCAGAAAAATGAATAAAACACAACTACATAACATGCATATGTTTATATAATAATTGTGGTGAATGTATATCATTCAAACTAAGATATTAAGAATGATGGTATGAAGAAGATACATGGGAGCATTTAAGCAGTCATTCTTCCCATGCTCCGTACATGAGTGACATACGAAGAAGCACTATCACATAGTACAATGGGAAACACCACTCCACAGTGGTTTGCATAGTATAGCTGTAGATGTAGATGTAGAAGTAGATTTCAAAATGACATATTAGGGTCAGTCACGCTGGGCTGAACTTCACACTTGCAGCGTGTGGTGGGATGCATGCGCGTCACAAGCCCAGCCTGCCTCTCAGCTTTGCTTGGTCCTTCTCGGAAGTACAGGGAACAGTGCAACATTTCATTTAGTGTTGCTGTGTGGCATTTTTTGCTCTGCACAATTCTCTGAGTTTGGCAGAATCTTGCTGTCAGTACTGTTAAGCCTTCGTTATTTGTTTGTGGTATGTAGGACAATCACAGGTCCAGTGGCTGTTTGCACAAAAAGAGGCAGTCTAATGATCTACCTTCACAATCTTTTAAAAGTAGTGGGAATGAGAGAAGAGAGGATGAGACTTCTCAATTTGCATAAGCGACAGATATGGCGTATCTGCTATGAAATTATATTACAAAACTATGCAGAAAGAATTTAAAGATTTAGTTGACAATGAAAGAACAAATATTACAATGATTGACAGACTGGATTCATTGCTCTGTACACCAAAAAGCATTTTGTGCTAAATTTGCAGAGCTGGAGAACATGAAGAAACTGGTGGTATGAATAGTAAAATTTCTGAAGTCCATACATTATTCCATTGCCAGATGCAACAGTTTTCAATGGAACAGAATGAAGAGTATGAAGATATCATATATTACTGCTAAGTATGTTGGTTAAGTGAAGGCCTATGCCTGGAACAATTTTTCAATTTCGCTGTTGTTGAATTTATGAGGGAAAGAGTAGTAGAGGAAAGAAAATTAGATCATCTGGACTGAATTACAAACTTCCTGTTTTAAGTGGACTTGACTGCACACAGCTCACAGTAAGACACTGTGAGGCAAACTTCTTTCTGATTTGATGGGGATGCATTTAAAAAGCAATGCATGTTATAGAAGTGACCCATTCTGACAAAGACAGTCCAGTTCCCTAAGCTCACTGGCATTAAAGAAAACGTGAGGTTTGAAGAATTCATTGTGGCCTGTAAAGAACTACAAGGATAGCTTTATAAAAATTTCGAGGACACTGTCAATCATACATTTGTTTCCAAGTTGTTTACAAGACCATATGCGCTTTATTTGAAAGTGCCACTGTGCATGTGCAGATGTAACTGACTGACCTGCAAGGTAATTCCAGTTGTAATGGCTAATCTTTTCATGTTAACTGTCCTGGACGTCTACTTTGATTTCTTTAAGGTAGAGAATCCATGTCTCCACAATGAGATTGCACAAGTGCTACAATCATTTGACTGGCTTATTTGTGTGAAAGACGTTTTTCGATCACATAAGTAAGTAAGTCACAATAATGTGACAACTTGTGTACAAAACTCTGTGAAATCGTCTACAACTGTCCGTAAGCAGACAGTTTGTACCAGATAAAAATTACATTATGTCTTTAGTATGCAAAAAATAATTAAATAATACCAAAAATTTGTTTCTTTTGTGACCTACTTTGTTGAGAACACTGAAATATAAAACCACGTAATATGCAGTGCAACTGCACTGCCATTTAAATGCAGTGCATTTGCAGATTTCCCTTATTCCCTCTCCTCGTGCTAAGACAGCGTGGTGTGGCGGTTGATGAAATGTGGAGCGAAGGTGAGTTCTTTGGCACTGAAGCTGATGACTGATCAGAAACCGTCCCTCCTGACAGCCGGACAGATACGAAGATAAAAGGTCCCAAGATTCGAGAATCCATCTGAGCCAATGGGCCACCATCTCTTCAAGTATCTTGCAGGGGTTATTGGTCAGGCTGATGAGATGGTAACTATCAAGGGACAACAGATACTTGCCAAGCTTCAGGACAGGAACCACAATACTGTCTCTGCACTGAGAGGGGAAAATGCCTTGGAGCCACATATGGTTAAACATCTTGAGGAGATATTGTCATCGTGGAGGACTTAGGTGTTGAAGTAATTGGTTATGGATGGACTCAGGGCCAGTGGGCAAAACATGTGAAGAAGAGAGGGCTAGAAGATGTTCCCATCCAGTAAAAGGTTAATTGTAGGATTCTACATGACAAGGGGTAAAATGCAAGTGGGAAACTTCAGCATGCTGTTTCCAGAAAGGAGGCTGGATAGGAGGCTGATGCCAATGTTGTCACAAAATGGGTCGTGAGGTGTTCCATGAGATGGATCTTTTTAAAGGCCGCCTGGAAGGGCAAGGTCAGGAATAGAAAACTGTTGTTGATAACCTCAGATAACCCCGGAGGGTGTGGAGTGTAACCCACATCTGTGACAAACGGACAGAAGAACCTAGGGAGGAGACAAAGTGTTCCCAACACACCCACTTGGTCTGTTTGATTAAATAATGGGCTTTGGCATGAAGACATTTAAAGGTAATAAGACTGGCAGAGGATAGGTGCTGCTTAAGATGTTGCAAGGTGCGACAATGATCACGAGTGGCAGTAGCAATGGCCACGTTCCACCACTGAACTGGTTGGTGATGAACAGGGCCTGTCGAGCGGGGAACAGTAATACTGTCAGTGCAAATTATGTAATTGGATATGTGATGAATGACTTCCTCAATACAACCTGACAAAAAAGGTGTAAACAGGATCTGGGAGGTATATAGAGGCCAATCAGGTAGATGGAAAGCCCAGCAGGATAACTTGGCAATCACGAGGCAGGGACCGAACAACAGAATCAATGGGAATTGGTCACTATCACAGAGGTCATCGTGTGGTAACCACCAGTTTATGGGAGGAAGAAGGGGACAGGTAGTTAGTGAAAGATCAATGGCAGAGAAAATGCCATAGGCAGCTGTAAAAAGAGTTGGGGAATGATCATTAAGAACGCACAGGTCGTGGTCCACAAGAAATTGGTCAATGAGGAGTCCCCGACTACACGAAAAAGCACTGTCCCACAAAGATGATGGGTATTAAAATCCCCAAGGAGGAGGAAGGGAGGGAGGGAGGGAGGGAGGGAGGGAGGGGTTGCTGGGAGAGTTTGGGCAGTGGATGTCAGGAGGGAGATAGAGACTGCAAACAGTGACCATGAAATCCTAATGGAGTCTGATGGCAACTGCTTTCAATATAGTACCAAGGGGGGTCCATGTACTAACAACATCCATATGGGCCAACATGCAAATACCACTGGAAGACCTCAAAGGACCAACTCAATTCTGGCAGAAAGCGTGGAACCCGCGGAGGTTTGGTGAGCGAGAATCAATAAAATGAGATTCCTGGCAAATGACACAAGTTGTTGAGTAAAAGGAAATGAGGGATTGCAACTCCAGGAATTGAATAAGCATGGAACGGGTATCCAAATGGAAGGCAAATGAGCTGGATCCAATGACACTTTTGGGTCCCATCTGTCATCAAGAAGGATGGGGTGATGTCCATAAGTAAGAGATCAGGCTCAGGTAGTGAGGACAGAGATGGCACCTGTGGGGACACAGGTGGGCCTCGTCCTGAGGACGCACGGATGTGGGTTCTGCAGCCAAGTTGCGGCAGCAGGCCTCCAGCCTGGGAGACACCAGAGGGAGTGGTCCCAGGAGGAAGCCCCACCCCTGGGGTGCCAAAGAAGGGAGACACTTCTTTGGGTGGGTTGGGGGATTGGCACCCAGAGAGAAGGTCATGAGAAATGCACAGGTGGGGGAGAGGAGAGGGGGTGGGACTGATGTAAAGAGGAGGGAGTAAGGGCATAACAGAGCAGAGTTAGATTAGATGTCATCAACACAGGGTGAAGGGTCTCAGTGTAGGATAAACAATCAATGGACTTATACTCCTGTGTCTTCTGTTTCTTCTTATAAACTAGGCAACCTGGCGAGCATGGAGAGTGATGGTTGTGACAATTAAAACACATGAGCGGCAGAACACAGGGGCTCCCCTCATGGAGTGGGTATCCACATTCACAGCATAGATGGTCTGCCATACGACGGGAAAAAATGTGCCCATAATGTAAGCACTGAAAACACACTGTGGGTGGTGGGATGTATGGCTTCACATCACATTGATAATCATAACCTTGACCTTTTCTGAGACTGTCTCCCTCAAATGCCAAAATAAAGGTGCAGGTATCAACACAATTGTCCTTATGACCTTTCTGAAGATGCCAAACAAAATGAGCACCCTGTTGTTCCAGATTGGCGCGGAGTTTCTCATCAGTCTGAAGGATAAGATCCCTATGAAAAATAACGGCTTGGACCATATTCAAGGACTGGTTAGGAGTAATGGACACCAGGATATCGCCAAGATGGTCACAAACATGGAGGCTGCACATTGGACAGCAGAAGTTTTGATCAACAGCGAAGCCGACTGTGTTCTACTGAAGGATTCCACTTTACCAAACTTGTCTTTGATATTTTCAGCAAAAATAATGGCTTGGTGATGGTGAAAGTGTCCCCGACAATCCTAGTGCAGACCAGGTAGCTGGCAAGCGAGGCACTCCTCCCAGAGTATAGCAAGGGAAGGGAAGACCACAGGGTAATAAGAAGCAGCAGTAAATGATCCACTACCAACTGAAGAGACAGCCATAAAAGAACGACCACTTTTTGGAGCTTAATACACAAAGCATATGCCATGATACCACTCACTCCGATCAGGGGCTCCCCCTATGGGCACCATCAAGCCACAGCAAGGGTTGTCTGGAATGCAAGCCATTGCCGGGAGTTCCATTGTTGCAGAATGACAAGCAACTCCTAGACATATATGGTGAGGCAATTCAGGCATCAGCGTGTTGTCAGGGGTCTCAGCCAGATGGGTACATAACAGCCCCACCACATGGACTGGCTACATATGCTGTTGAACTAGCGGGGTGGTGGGAGGCTCCAGCAGGAAAGGAAGAAGAGAAGGAGGGGAGAGGTATCCACACCATATGAACTAGGGAGGGTGTTATTCCCCAAATAGGTCGCGATATGGAGAGAAAATTTAGAAGTGGAGGTTAAATACCACAGGGGGGTCAAAAATGAAAAAAGGGAAAAAAGGGCAAGTGGAACAAAAAGTGGAAAGAATACAATAATCAAGGTGGATAGCCAGGTCGATGTCAGTAAGAACATCGAGAGAGGTAGAAGGAAGAGGTAGAGGGAAAGGAGTGAGGACGAAGAGAGGTGGAAGAGGGGAAGGAAATGCAACCCAGGAAGGAAAAATGGGCCGCAATAGCACGGGGTCTGTGAGCACCACGCACGAACCCATGAAAGAAACATGAGCCCCCTGGGGGGTCGTCAGGCAGAGGAACATCCACACCTCTCCATGCTGCCCTATCATTGCAGAGATACTAATTGTTTGTGTGGGTGAAATGTTAGCATTACGCTCACATTGTGGCACAAAACAGTTTCCTGACATACTACCTGACATGCTTTTGTATAAATTATCAAGTTTAACTGCCACACCCTGGTCCACCTCCAGCTGAATTTCATGCATCAACACAAAGGACACATTGAAGTCGAGACATTTCATACGGCATGCACAAAAATATAACACAGTGTTCCAGATGACACGTTTGGTACAACAGCATCATGTGCACACATACCACAGTAGACACCGTATTAAAGATCCAGGGGCAGAAAGGGGGAGGATTAGTGTTCACACACGAAGGCAATGCACCCACATATCTATAACTGTATTTCCTAGGTAATGACGTCCTCGAGGTAGACAGATAATGCAAATGTATCCCTGGCTCACAGTGTGAGATTGTGTGTACATTACAAAAAATGCTGCACACAAACAACAGACTAAATGCATAATTTAAAACTGCCTTAGAACATATTCCAAGTGAGAGGTACAAATTAGTTATACAGTCAGATAAACAACTACCATCAGGGACATCATTCTACACCGATGCAATGCAGGGGTTACTTGCATACCTGAATTGCACTGATTATATGTGTTACCCTCTCATATTTCCCCACGGAGAAGATAGGTACCATTCCGGTCACCTGCATGTTGACCCACTGTCTGGTGAGAGCAGTCCAAGGAAGGTGACCACAGTGGAATCCTATGTGTACCACCTTACACTTCACACTGTTGTCTGCAACTGCCTATTTAATTGGCACTAATTATTGCAACAATTTCTGGTAGACATGAATGCAAAAATTGAGACTGCACATCTCCAATACCTATGCCGGCATCAATGGTGTTTGTGTGTCTTACGCTATGTAAATCTAAGGATGCACTTGCAAAAGATGGACATGCCAACAATGTTTGTGAAATAGTATGTGAAAAACTCCTCAAGCCCCTGGACTACACTGATCCTAATTTGACACACAAACGCCATGCCCCAAGAGGACTTTAACGGAGGCTTTATAATGCTCAAGCTCTACAGACATGCATGTTTTTTGAGTCACTGTCATGCTGGCTGCTCTGCATAACAGGTGTGTATGTGGGAATAGTATCAACCTGCCTTACAGACCTGGTTTGGAGGTCAGTCTACAAATCAGGGACAAGAAACTGTTTTCAAGTTCCTGGTGTCTAGGCAACCTAGCACAACAGGTGTGTTGTGTTGGCCTGCTTTATTGGTATGCACTACATAGCAGAAAGAGGATTTCCAAGCCTTTGGCATATAGGCTGTGCTGCTTGAGAGATGCGTTTTGGGAGTAGTATCAGACTGTTTTATCAGCCTCTTTAGCAGGGACTACACATGTTGCAGGGACGTGTCTATGGGAGGCCAAGATGGACTGAGGAGGAGATAGATAGATGGAGAGTTAGAGAGAGAGGGGGAGAGAGAGTGTACAGGAGGAAACGTGTAAGTGAGAGGGAGACTGAGGAGAAGATGAACTGGAGAAGGGAAGGGAAGGGAAGGGAAGGGAAGGGAAGGGAAGGGAAGGGAAGGGAAGGGAAGGGAATAAGAGATGAACCGGAGAAGGGAAGGGAAGGGAAGGGAAGGGAAGGGAAGGGAAGGGAAGGGAAGAAGAGATGAACCGGAGAAGGGAAGGGAAGGGAAGAAGAGATGAACCGGAGAAGGGAAGGGAAGGGAAGGGAAGGGAAGAAGAGATGAACCGGAGAAGGGAAGGGAAGGGAAGGGAAGGGAAGAAGAGATGAACCGGAGAAGGGAAGGGAAGGGAAGGGAAGGGAAGGGAAGGGAAGAAGAGATGAACCGGAGAAGGGAAGGGAAGGGAAGGGAAGGGAAGGGAAGGGAACGGAAGAAGAGATGAACCGGAGAAGGGAAGGGAAGGGAAGGGAAGGGAAGGGAAGAAGAGATGAACCGGAGAAGGGAAGGGAAGGGAAGGGAAGGGAAGGGAAGGGAAGGGAAGAAGAGATGAACCGGAGAAGGGAAGGGAAGGGAAGGGAAGAAAAGGGAAGAAGAGATGAACCGGAGAAGGGAAGGGAAGGGAAGGGAAGAAAAGGGAAGAAGAGATGAACCGGAGAAGGGAAGGGAAGGGAAGGGAAGAAAAGGGAAGAAGAGATGAACCGGAGAAGGGAAGGGAAGGGAAGATGAACCGGAGAAGGGAAGGGAAGAAGAGATGAACCGGAGAAGGGAAGGGAAGAAGAGATGAACAGGAGAAGGGAAGGGACGAAGAGATGAACCGGAGAAGGGAAGGGAAGAAGAGATGAACCGGAGAAGGGAAGGGAAGAAGAGATGAACTGGAGAAGGGAAGGGAAGAAGAGATGAACTGGAGAAGGGAAGGGAAGAAGAGATGGACTAGAGATGTGGGGCGAAGGTGGGGGTGGGGGCGGGGGCTGGGGCAGGGCAGGGGCGGGGGTGGGGGCGAGGGCGGGGGCCAGCGCGGGGGAGAGCGAGGGGGGAGGGGGGAGCGAGGGGGGGAAGAGGGGCAGAGCGGGGTGGAGAGGGGCAGAGCGGGGGGGGCAGAGCGGTGGGGAGCGGGGCAGAGCGGTGGGGAGCGGGGCAGAGCGGTGGGGAGCGGGGCAGAGCGGTGGGGAGCGGGGCAGAGCGGGGGGGAGGGGCAGAGCGGTGGGGAGTGAGGGAGAGGGGGGTGAGCGAGGGAGAGGGGGAGAGCGAGGGAGAGGGGGAGAGCGAGGGAGAGAGGGGGAGAGCGGGGGAGCGGGGGAGAGCGGGGGAGAGCGAGGGAGAGGGGGAGGGGGAGAGCGAGGGAGAGGGGGAGGGGGAGAGCGAGGGGGAGGGGGAGGGGGAGAGCGAGGGGGAGGGGGAGAGCGAGGGAGAGGGGGAGAGCGAGGGAGAGGGGGAGAGCGAGGGAGAGGGGGAGGGGGAGAGCGAGGGGGAGGGGGAGGGGGAGAGCGAGGGGGAGGGGGAGAGCGAGGGAGAGGGGGAGAGCGAGGGAGAGGGGGAGAGCGAGGGAGAGGGGGAGAGCGAGGGAGAGGGGGAGAGCGAGGGAGAGGGGGAGAGCGAGGGAGAGGGGGAGAGCGAGGGAGAGGGGGAGAGCGAGGGAGAGGGGGAGAGCGAGGGAGAGGGGGAGAGCGAGGGAGAGGGGGAGAGCGAGGGAGAGGGGGAGAGCGAGGGAGAGGGGGACAGCGAGGGAGAGGGGGACAGCGAGGGAGAGGGGGACAGCGAGGGAGAGGGGGACAGCGAGGGAGAGGGGGACAGCGAGGGAGAGGGGGACAGCGAGGGAGAGGGGGACAGCGAGGGAGAGGGGGACAGCGAGGGAGAGGGGGACAGCGAGGGAGAGGGGGACAGCGAGGGAGAGGGGGACAGCGAGGGAGAGGGGGACAGCGAGGGAGAGGGGGACAGCGAGGGAGAGGGGGACAGCGAGGGAGAGGGGGACAGCGAGGGAGAGGGGGACAGCGAGGGAGAGGGGGACAGCGAGGGAGAGGGGGACAGCGAGGGAGAGGGGGACAGCGAGGGAGAGGGGGACAGCGAGGGAGAGGGGGACAGCGAGGGAGAGGGGGACAGCGAGGGAGAGGGGGACAGCGAGGGAGAGGGGGACAGCGAGGGAGAGGGGGACAGCGAGGGAGAGGGGGACAGCGAGGGAGAGGGGGACAGCGAGGGAGAGGGGGACAGCGAGGGAGAGGGGGACAGCGAGGGAGAGGGGGACAGCGAGGGAGAGGGGGACACAGCGAGGGAGAGGGGGACACAGCGAGGGAGAGGGGGACACAGCGAGGGAGAGGGGGACACAGCGAGGGAGAGGGGGACACAGCGAGGGAGAGGGGGACACAGCGAGGGAGAGGGGGACACAGCGAGGGAGAGGGGGACACAGCGAGGGAGAGGGGGACAGCGAGGGAGAGGGGGACAGCGAGGGAGAGGGGGACAGCGAGGGAGAGGGGGACAGCGAGGGAGAGGGGGACAGCGAGGGAGAGGGGGACAGCGAGGGAGAGGGGGACAGCGAGGGAGAGGGGGACAGCGAGGGAGAGGGGGACAGCGAGGGAGAGGGGGACAGCGAGGGAGAGGGGGACAGCGAGGGAGAGGGGGACAGCGAGGGAGAGGGGGACAGCGAGGGAGAGGGGGACAGCGAGGGAGAGGGGGACAGCGAGGGAGAGGGGGACAGCGAGGGAGAGGGGGACAGCAAGGGAGAGGGGGACAGCAAGGGAGGGAGAGAAATGTGGAGGCAATGGGCAGACAGGGGTAAGGAATGGCAGATGCAGTCGGGAGCAGACCCAGACGACCATCCTATGGTCATAGCTCACCACTGCTGTATCCTTTCTGCAAATACTGAATGTCATGCTATTAGTAAAGTAAGTTCCTGGTTACTGATATTAACTTTGAAAACTGGGCCTGTAACTCTCGTGCAAGCAGATGCAAGTTATGCTCACAAGAATGGCTGACTGGCCCTCTATGGAAAAAATCACTGTCAGTACTGGAGACTGCAATCGAGTCCAAGTTGTGGTCATTTTAGACTTATGACTACTAAGCTACTGAGGTACTGGTACAAATCCTGAAGTTTACACAAATTTTCATTACTAGAACGTCTGTGGTAAACCAAGCAGAGGGGCATCTGTTTGCAGTTTTTAATCGTAAGATTGTCAGCCAACTTCATTGATTAAATGCCCAACTTCTCCGCAGTTCTTTGTGGGTATGGAAGCATACCAATGCAATTTTCATAAACATACCAACACAATTTTCATCATTTTAATTATTACCAGATTTTCATTTGCATATCAAGCAGATAATACTCTCCCCAGTGCATAAAATTTTAAATTAGGTAATTAATTAATTGGCTTACATGTTTTTCTGAAAGTATTACAACAGATATCAATCTACACACAAATCTAAGATCAATGTTCGGTTAACTATAACCAATTTATGATTTCTTCTTATAATTATAGTTATACCTGATCTCTTATGTGTGATGTAACCATGTGTGACAGGTGGCTAACACCAGGATGAGGATCATGGTCCAGTGCAGTAAGACCATGCCATAGTTTCATATAGATACTGCCAAACGAGAGAGTTGGCAAATTGCTCAGGTTGCCATGACCTGCAATGGAGGTTCGATTACTACCAAACAATGAGTAAACACTCTAGCAAAACATAAAATTTAACTACTTCAATTATGCACTAACATTAGGGTAACATTTAAGAAGTGTGATAATATTACATGACTTTCTCAACAAAAATGTAATAAATCAATTGTATGTGGTCACAAGAAACTATTTCAGAATGCCTGATATGTTGTGAAACAAATTCATATGTGAAGACTTAATTTCTGCTCACAGAGTACTTCTCTCTTGGTCTGTCCTTAACCCTTTCAGACCCTGTGGTTACAATCGTGTACATTAATTTTCATGACGTCTTAACTGCAATAGAAATTTTTTCCTCAATTTGGAGCTGATGTAGACATTTGTGAATCTTCATTCTTTTCACCATGCACAAGTGCTGCCATCTGTTGTGCAGCACTATAAACATATCAACAGATTAATGTAGCAGTGTAGAGCAGTTTGTGACCTTGAAAGTACCTGGTAGTCTTTGGTAAGCCATAACCCACACTATAGTTGAGTACCAGTATTATTGTTTTGCACGAACATTGTAGAATGTTCGATCTATTTATTACAACAATCAATATTTCAAAATCATTTGTTTTAGTCAACAAAAAGAAGCGATGTTTTTCTGTGTGCACAATTGTAGCCATGAGGTCTCAAGAACAATGTTTTACATAACTTTGAGTATCTTGTGTTTCCTTCATATGAAGTGCTTGTTGGAACAGTTTCTTTTTATCCTGACGATTGTTTGAGTTTTGACTGGGATTTATTCAAAACATATGAAGTATGTTGTATTACTAAGTATTGTTATGAGCAACAATTAGGAAAATAGACATAGCATTGAAGCTCCAGTTGATGACAACATTATTATTTTAGGGAAATACCACTACTGATATTATTATTTGTGAATATTTCAGTTCTGTTGATCATGTTGAAGAAACAGTATTTCAACATGGAGCGAGATGCAGATGCCAATTTAGAGATGCTGCTGAATGGAGAGGTGTCAGATATCGATTTATCATCAGATGAAGAATCATTTCCTGATGTAGAATCCTACTGTACTTCAAGAGAGAAGGAAGCGAGAATGGGGGCTGACAAAATAAACAGGGGAGAAACCAATGATGAGTCAACTGCAAATAATGAAAGTGGTGTGCAGTGACAATGATAACAACGACAGTGATATTCAAGACAGTGATCCACTTACCAACAATGAGCTCAGTGATGTAAAATACATTTTGTCAGAAAAAAAGACATCAAGTGGCGTCATCGTCCTCTCTCTGAACTGGTTTCATATTACGAATTGGAACAATGTATTAAAGAACAGGAAATACTTTCTCCTTCAACTTATTTCAGGAAGTACATTACCAATGATCTGTTCAGTACTATGGCTGATATGAAAAACCCTATATGCCTTGCAAAGTGGAACAATTAGCAATTTCAAACAAACTACACCAGTGGAACTCCAAATCTTGTTCGGTCTTCATATAATTAAGGGAACTCTAAAATTTTCCAGAGTCCGAATGTATTGGGACACAATATTGAAAATGCAATTATTCTTGGACTGTACGCCCAGAAATAGATTCTTCCAACTCAGAACAAATTTACATCTTGTTAACAACATGGCTATACCAGCGGACAATAAAGACAATTCTATAAAGTTTGGCCTGTATATAATGCCATCCCTAACAGGATACCTCGAATAGAAAATGAGGCCGACCATCTGCCACACCTCCAGATACACCTGTTCAAAGACGATGAGGACAAACTAGGCCTCCTGAAGAGATTCAGTTTGATGGAACACGACACTTGCCTCTTCATGAAAGTGGTGCACTGCCTACCAGGTGCAAATTTCCAGGATGCAAGGGACGTTCATGAATAAAATGTGAAAAATGTAATGTACATCTTTGTTTGTCAAAGGGAAAAAACTGTTTTCATTCATTTCATGTCAATTAGAACCATATAATGAACATAATTCCTGACTAATTTCATTTTTAATTAAAACTATGGTGAATTTCACATGTATTTTGTGTGCAAATGATTTCAAATGTATGTGTAATGTTTAAATAAATTAGTTTTGTCTCCTATGATTTCAGTGTTGATTGAGACCCAGTGTACACAAATGTGTAGAAATTTTTTTTCGAAAATGGTAACCTATCTTTTTATAAATATTGCTTTTAAAATCATTAAAAAATCATCCAAGTCCATTACAGTATTCGGGTCTGAAAGGGTTAAAACCAGGACTTAAAAACCAAAATTTGGGCCTCAAAATTCTAACATGATAACATAATGTGTGAAATTTTAACCACACTCTACAAGGTCTT
The DNA here is from genome assembly GCF_023864275.1 of Schistocerca cancellata. Lineage (NCBI taxonomy): Eukaryota > Metazoa > Arthropoda > Insecta > Orthoptera > Acrididae > Schistocerca > Schistocerca cancellata. The sequence goes on along the minus strand of NC_064627.1, from coordinate 927,311,079 downwards.
CTCAAACTTGTATTATTTAACATAACAAATTAGACATACAGCATAACAAGAAGCACAGAAACACAAAACTTAATATAAAATAAATTGAAATTTTTATTTCCAACCTGCTTTTCTAATGAATAAAGTAACAAAATCAGAAATGAGAAGATTGGACCATGACTGAAGGATAGCAACAGATAATAAATCTGAACACTTCACTTCATCACATGATTTTTTTCAGTCTTTGGCAGATTTCTTCACGACTGTCAGTTTCAACGCTATGAAAAATTTTGTCATCCTCAACAACATATGATATGAAAATATGTAGTTTGTCAGTGAGGACCCGAGTGCAGTTTTGTGTGGATACAAAGATCAACAGAGTAGTGTGGACAGAAAAGATATAACATTTCATACGATACACACTTTACTAAGAAGGAATAAATTCATAGGCAATACAGATTGTCCAAAAAACCTACATTTAAGAAATGCTAATCATTTCTTTCACTAAAATAAGTCCAGCAGAAATTACATACCAACTTACCTTTTACTGCCTAGCAGAGAAATGATTTGTTAAAACATACCTACTTAAATGTAGCATACTCCATAGTTAAGGAATATTGCATGATGAAATCTTAACTTAGCTAAAATATTATAGCAAGAACTTCACTACCAACAGTTAAGTAGCAGTTATACTTAATAGGTTTCAAACTATAGTAACATACATCTAACACTAAGTCAAGCAAGCATATGTAATTACACCATACCAAGACTACATATAGAGGATGAGGATGAAACCCGTTTGATTCTTTCTGTATGTATGAAGTCAGAGGAGGCAACAGCAGCTGGTGAGACAGCACCATCGGTGCTAAGTACCGTCACTGGAGTGACAGTCTTGAGCCTGTCTCGTGAAGCTATGCGTCTCATACCCATAATAGGAGACATGCTCAGATCTGTCAAAGGAAAAAAATAAATTGTTCATGATGGGTTTCAGGATGGGAAACATGCAGTCCTGTTAACCAAACAGTTGAACTAACAGTGTTACAACAGGAGCAAGTTAGTCATTAAATGAGCTAAAAGCTTTTGTTTATGTTTTACTATAAATTTCTTAGCACTGAAAAGTAGCAGTTCTCTACTACATTGCTATATTTTTTAACAACAGCTATCAATTTCTTAACATTTATTGCATTTTCAAAATGATATCAACTTAAAAAAAAAATACTGATTGCTTAAAGTTATAACAACTACGTTCAAATAAGCAGTTTTTAATTTAGGTGATGCCTCTAATATCTCCATTTTATGTCTGTAAACAGAAACAATGACATGTTAATATTTAGTATTGACTGAAAATGCTGATGTATGATAACTGTAAATAAAAACTTTCCTATAGGGGCATCAAATTAGTTTCAGTTTTTTTATTACAGTAACCTGTCACTATGAAAAAGTGTTCAATATGTGAATTCAGTGAGTAGTTTCCTTTATCCCTTTTAGCCCAGTCAATGAAGAATAAAAAAAGATCGATTAAGACAACTTTTGTATAGTGTTAGAAGGGAGTGTCATGAACAACAAACTGAAAATTCCACTTGGTGGGGTGTGAGTGTAGAATGGGGTGAAGGGGGGAGGGGGGGCACTTAATGGTCACTTTTTAATGTTATTCTTGAATGACTTGAAAACCATAACTTCTAGTATACATGTTTCCTAGCACATAATTGGCTCTGAGCACTATGCGACTTAACTTCTGAGGTCATGAGTCGCCTAGAACTTAGAACTAATTAAACCTAACTAACCTAAGGTCATCACACACACCCATGCCCGAGGCAGGATTCGAACCTGCGACCGTAGCGGTCGCTCGGCTCCAGACTGTAGCACCTAGAACTGAACGGCCACTCCGGCCAGCAGCACCTAATTGAAGTACACTAAATTTTCTATAAAAAGTTCCTATACATTTTTTCTCTAGGACTAATACACTCATATCTATATTTTTCCCAAGTGGAATGTTTCTTTATATATATATAAAAAGAAAGATGATGAGACTTACCAAACAAAAGCACTGGCAGGTCGATAGACACACAAACAAACACAAACATACACACAAAATTCTGGCTTTCGCAACCAACGGTTGCCTCGTCAGGAAAGAGGGAAGGAGAGGGAAAGACAAAAGGATTTGGGTTTTAAGGGAGAGGGTAAGGAGTCATTCCAATCCCGGGAGCGGAAAGACTTACCTTAGGGGGAAAAAAGGACAGGTATACACTCGCGCACACACACACACACACACACACACACATATCCATCCGCATATACACAGACACAAGCAGACATTTGTTAAGGCTCTCTCTGCTGCTCTCTGTCTGCTTGTGTCAGTGTATATGCGGATGGATATGTGTGTGTGTGTGTGTGTGTGTGTGTGTGTGTGTGTGTGTGTGTGTGTGCGCGAGTGTATACCTGTCCTTTTTTCCCCCTAAGGTAAGTCTTTCCGCTCCCGGGATTGGAATGACGCCTTACCCTCTCCCTTAAAACCCAAATCCTTTTGTCTTTCCCTCTCCTTCCCTCTTTCCTGATGAGGCAACCGTTGGTTGCGAAAGCCAGAATTTTGTGTGTATGTTTGTGTGTCTATCGACCTGCCAGCGCTTTTGCTTGGTAAGTCTCATCATCTTTCTTTTTAGAAATATTTTTCCCACGTGGAATGTTTCCCTCTATTATATATATATATATATATATATATATATATATATGGTCTTTAAATATGTCTGCTTGTGTCTGTATATGTGTGGATGGATATGTGTGTGTGTGCGCGAGTGTATACCCGTCCTTTTTTCCCCCTAAGGTAAGTCTTTCCGCTCCCGGGACTGGAATGACTCCTTACCCTATCCCTTAAAACCCACATCCTTTCGTCTTTCCCTCTCCTTCCCTCTTTCCTGATGAGGCAACAGTTTGTTGCGAAAGCTTGAATTTTGTGTGTATGTTTGTGTTCGTTTGTGTGTCTGTCGACCTGCCAGCACTTTCATTTGGTAAGTCACATCATCTTTGTTTTTAGGTATATTTTTCCTTCGTGGAATGTTTCCTTCATATATATATATATATATATATATATATATATATATATATACACACACACACTCCTGGAAATGGAAAAAAGAACACATTGACACCGGTGTGTCAGACCCACCATACTTGCTCCGGACATATTCAAGCTTTCACAACAAACTGTTGCCTCATCAGGAAAGAGGGAAGGAGAGGGAAAGACGAAAGGATGTGGGTTTTAAGGGAGAGGGTAAGGAGTCATTCCAGTCCCGGGAGCGGAAAGACTTACCTTAGAGGGAAAAAAGGACGGGTATATATATATAGAAGGAGACATTCCACGTAGGAAAAATATACCTAAAAACAAAGATGATGTGACTTACCAAATGAAAGTGCTGGCAGGTCGACAGACACACAAACGAACACAAACATACACACAAAATTCAAGCTTTCACAACAAACTGTTGCCTCATCAGGAAAGAGGGAAGGAGAGGGAAAGACAAAAGGATGTGGGTTTTAAGGGAGAGGGTAAGGAGTCATTCCAATCCCGGGAGCGGAAAGACTTACCTTAGAGGGAAAAAAGGACGGGTATACACTCGCACACACACATATCCATCCACACATATGTGTCTGCTTGTGTCTGTGTATATGCGGATGGATATGTGTGTGTGTGCGCTAGTGTTTACCTGTCCTTTTTTACCCCTAAGGTAAGTCTTTCCGCTCCCAGGATTGGAATGACTCCTTACCCTCTCCCTTAAAACCCACATCCTTTCGTCTTTCCCTCTCCTACCCTCTTTCCTGATGAGGCAACCGTTGGATGCGAAAGCTTGAATTTTGTGTGTATGTTTGTGTGTCTATTGACCTGCCAGCGCTTTTGTTTGGTATATATATAAAAACAAAGATGATGTGACTTACCAAACGAAAGTGCTGGCACATCGATAGACACACAAACATACACACAAAATTCTAGCTTTCGCAACCAACGGCTGCTTCGTCAGGAAAGAGGGAAGGAGAGGGAAAAACGAAAGGATGTGGGTTTTAAGGGAGAGGGTAAGGAGTCATTCCAATCCCGGGAGCGGAAAGACTTACCTTAGGGGGAAAAAAGGACGGGTATACACTCGCACACACACACATATCCATCCACACATATACAGACACAGCTTGGTCTGCTTGTGTCTGTATATGTGTGGATGGATATGTGTGTGTGTGTGTCCGAGTGTATACCTGTCCTTTTTTCCCCCTAAGGTAAGTCTTTCCGCTCCCGGGATTGGAATGACTCCTTACCCTCTCCCTTAAAACCCACATCCTTTCGTCTTTCCCTCTCCTTCCCTCTTTCCTGATGAAGCAGCCGTTGGTTGCGAAAGCTAGAATTTTGTGTGTATGTTTGTGTGTCTATCTACCTGCCAGCACTTTCTTTTGGTAAGTCACATTATCTTTGTTTTTAGATATATTTTTCCTACGTGGAATGTTTCCCTCTATTATATTCATATCATTAATTTGAACCCAACAATTACGTTTGTTATTGTCACTGTTGCATTTCGAAATCTTTTCTGTTGTCTTCTTTTCTCTTTCTGTTTTTGCCAGTAGTTTCACTTTGTATTCACCTTCTCCTTTTTACCGTTATCTACTATACAATTTTATCCCGCCTATATATACTCAATAATACGTAACCCACTTCCAAACCATAAACAAAAAAATTTTTTCCGCTTTCAACACTACCGCTAATATAAAATCCACCATTTCTAGTTCACAAACAGTTCCTTTCACCTATTAAACAACCGTTTCGGCTAGTTCCGATAACTTTCGCTTTATTTCCATGTCCGTTTTTTCCCACATCACTGATAATTTTTAGCCGCTTCCCACAGGTTTTAACGTCATTATTTCTTCGTCAGACAATTGTTAGCCTCATTTTCATAATCTGCCACCACAAAACCACTCCTTTTAATACATTTACACGCGGTTTTTTCAAAATTTTCCCGAATTTCTCCACCCTTTAACGTGTTTTGGCGGCAACACAACCACCTAACCTTTGTACACATCGTTGTCTACCAACCCAAGTTCACCACAGGATCAACATAGCCCAGCTTTAACCAACACTTTTTCGCCTTTTTACACATCAGATCCCCAGTTACTTTATAGTTCACCTTTATCTCTCCCCATACATTTTTATTTTCATTTTCATTTCAGCCTAATGTTACACTTTCCACCTTCTAATACCACGTCACCCTCACAACACCCCCACAACGACCCCATTAAGTTTTATTTACATTCCCTCCACAAACATGCCTTCGCCCTAGCCAAATTACGCTCCCATATTTTATTTTCTCAGGCTTGTCTGACATTTGGCATTACCCCCAAAGGCCTCACACTTAAAGTTCCCATCTCTGGCTGCAACCCTTCTTTCCATCAGTCCCTATACCAGTTCCAAACTGAACAATCCATCGCCCTCACCCACCTAATCCTTCACCTACACATCAACTCAGCCAATGAACACACCTGTCAACTCCTATCCTTAATAAAAGTCCTCAATCTTTCCTCTCCCACATCCACACCGGCTGTTCAGAGCATCCTCCTACAGGCCAACCACAAATTAGAACAGCATGCCACCCTCCACCTCAAAAAACTATCCAATCTCCTGGTTTCCCACCTCCGGAAAGGCAACTCACTCACCCTTCACAACCTTTTCAGCAAACCTCAACCTCCTCTCATTGCACACAAACCCAGTCTCTCCCATCTACTCAATCTCCCACTGCCAGCTCCACTCCCTCCAAAACCTGGTCTGCTTGTGTCTGTATATGTGTGGATGGATATGTGTGTGTGTGTGTGCGCGCGCGAGTGTATACCTGTCCTTTTTTTCCCCCTAAGGTAAGTCTTTCTGCTCTCGGGATGGGAATGACTCCTTACCCTCTCCCTTAAAACCCACATCCTTTCGTCTTTCCCTCTCCTTCCCTCTTTCCTGACGAAGCAGCCGTTGGTTGCGAACGCTAGAATTTTGTGTGTATGTTTGCATGTCTATCGACCTGCCAGCGCTTTCTTTTGGTAAGACACATCATCTTTGTTTTTATATGTGCCCCTTTAGTGATTCGGCAGACATAAAGCCGATAATCAAGTTCCTCCCACACTCGGCGCAGCATGTCCCCATCAATGAGTTCGAAAGCATCGTTGATGCGAGCTCGCAGTTCTGGCACGTTTCCTGGTAGAGGAGGTTTAAACACTGAATCTTTCACATAACCCCACAGAAAGAAATTGCATGGGGTTAAGTCGGGAGAGCGTGGAGGCCATGACATGAATTGCTGATCATGATCTCCACCACGACCGATCCATCGGTTTTCCAATCTACTGTTTAAGAAATGCCGAACATCATGATGGAAGTGCGGTGGAGCACCATCCTGTTGAGAGATGAAGTCGGCGCTGTCGGTCTCCAGTTGTGGCATGAGCCAATTTTCCAGCATGTCCAGATACACATGTTCTGTAACTTTTTTTTTCGCAGAAGAAAAAGGGGCAGTAAACTTTAAACCCTGAGACTGCACAAAACACGTTAACTTTTGGTGAATTGCGAATTTGCTGCACGAATGCGTGAGGATTCTCTACTGCCCAGATTCGCACATTGTGTCTGTTCACTTCACCATTGCTTCATCACTGAAAACAAGTTTCGCACTGAACACATCCTCTTCCATGACCTGTTGCAACCGCGCCGAAAATTCAAAGCGTTTGACTTTGTCATCGGGTGTCAGGGCTTGTAGCAATTGTAAACGGTAAGGCTTCTGCTTTAGCCTTTTCCATAAGATTTTCCAAACCATCGGCTGTGGTACGTTTAGCTCCCTGCTTGCTTTATTCGTCAACTTCCGCGGGCTACGCGTGAAACTTGCCCGCACGCGTTCAACCGTTTCTTCGCTCACTGCAGGCTGACTCGTTGATTTCCCCTTACAGAGGCATCCAGACGCTTTAAACTGTGCATACCATCGCCGAATGTAGTTAGCAGTTGGTGGATCTTTGTTGAACTTCGTCCTGAAGTGTCGTTGCACTGTTATGACTGACTGATGCGAGTGCATTTCAAGCACGACATACACTTTCTCGGCTCCTGTCGCCATTTTGTCTCACTGCGCTCTCGACCGCTCTGGCGGCAGAAACCTGAAGTGCGGCTTCAGCCGAACAAAACTTTATGAGTTTTTCTACGTATCTGTAGTGTGTCGTGACCATATTTCAATGAATGGAGCTACAGTGAATTTATGAAATCGCTTCAATCATTTGTAATAGCCCTGTATACATGGACACAGGCAGACAGTGTTGGTAATGAGGATCACCCTGTGGCTAAACATGCCTTGGTGCATGGCCAGCACATCTTGGCACAGTGTTACACCGGCCGGGTTATCTGGCTACTTCCCACTAACACCAACCTGTCAGAACTCCGGACATGGGAACTTGCCCTTCAGTATATCCTCTCTTCTCATTATCTGCCAGGCCTCAACCTCCGCTAATTTCAAGTTGCCGCTGCTCATACCTCACCTGTCATTCAACAACATCTTTGCCTCTGGACTTCCGCCTCAACTGACATCTCTGCCCACACTCTTTGCCTTTACAAATGTCTGCTTGTGTCTGTATATGTGCGGACGGATATGTGTGTGTGTGTGTGTGTGTGTGTGTGTGTGTGTGTGTGTGTGTGTGTGTGTGTGCGCGCGCGCGCGAGTGAATACCTGTCCTTTTTTCCCCCTAAGGTAAGTCTTTCTGCTCCCGGGATTGGAATGACTCCTTACCCTCTCCCTTAAAACCCACATCCTTTCGTCTTTCCCTCTCCTTCCCTCTTTCCTGGTGAAGCAACCGTAGGTTGCGAAAGCTTGAATTTTGTGTGTGTGTGTGTTTGTGTGTCCATCAACATGCCAACGCTTTAGTTTGGTAAGTTACATCATCTTTGTTTTTAGATATATTTTTCCCACGTGGAATGCTGCAGAAAGGATTATCATTTGAACCATATCGGCCTGTGGTTCAAGGTCAACAGTGTTATCAGGCCGCAACACCACCTACCAGTAAAATGTGCGTGCAGCTCCCATTGTCACCATAAACCAAAGGTGATGGATGAGTGTGACTTGAGCAGATATGCACAATGCCTCGCAGATGTATGCGCGAACAGTACCATCAAACCAGTGAGTTTGAAACAGAGTGCGTTATTGGCAAGAGAGAATGTGATGTATCCATCTGGGAAATTGCTGCCCATGTGGGATGAAGTGTTTTAGCAGTGCAACGGATGTGTGCAAAATGGTTCATGGAAGGCCATCAGACATGACAAGATAGGTCAAGTCGCACCACTCCGACCAACATCAACATGTCATCTGAATGGCACAGCACACAGCAGGACAGATCTGTGTCCTCCTCGGCTCTGGCACAACAGTGGAACAATGAAACACATTGTACACCATCAGTGGTGACAGTCTGTTGGCGTTTATTACAGCTTGGGTTACGTGCTCGTCATCCAATTCTCCACCTACCTTTGATGAATGTGCAAAAACGTGCTAGACGGCAATAGTGTATGAAATAACATCACTGGGGACAGGAATGGCATCAGATAGTGTTTTGAATGAATCCAGGTTCTCTTTGTTTGAAAATGATGGCCACGGCATCACAGTGATAGCATTTGCAAAAGACATACAGTGCCAACTTAGGGCCTGATGGTGTGGAAAGCTATTGGGTACAACCAAAAATCACAGTTGGTGTGTGTTCAGGGCACTGTGACCAGTGTGACCTATGTGAATGACATCCTGTGACCCATAGCCATACCCTTTCTGCGTAACATCCCAGATGTCACTTTTCAGCAAAATAGTGCACAACCACATGTTGCTGCATCAACATGAGCATTCTTGGGGTCACCAAATGTCAGCCTTTTGCCCTAGACCACCAGATCACCAAACTTGTTACCAACAGAAGATGTGCAGGAGACGGTGAAATGACAGTTTCAGCACTGTGACCCAATGCCAACAATGACAGCTGAACTTTGGAACCATGTGAATGCATCGTGGATGGCTATACAACAGGACACCATTCGAACATTATACGCATTGATGCCATCATGCATGGACGTGTTATCAGGGCCCATGGTGGATCTTGTATCGACTAGGCAACAGGATACATGATCAAATGAGGTGACTGAAAAGCTAATCATTTCAGCAGAATGTACTAATGTACATGTCCCATGAATATGAACGTCCTATCTCCAGCCATTCAAGATGTCCGCTTTTTTTTTTCCCTTCCACGTTGCAGGGGTTGGAAGAATCACAGATTATTAATGATATAAAATTACTGTTTACTGTTAAATGAAGTGGATTAAGAACAAATATTAAATGTGTGTACCACTTCTAAGTGCAGCATAGCTGTATTAAGGGATAAATTGTGCTCTGGGGCATAACAGAGTGGAAATGTGGAAGGGCAGAAGTGTGAGAGAAGGAAGGTTCCTGGATTCTGGGAAGGTAGGTCACTGGATACTGGTCATGCTCTTCCCTCCTTCAAAGGTCTGCAAACTGAGGAGCGAGTAGGTGATTCGCCATTCTCTCTATCCCACTACATCATGAGAAGCAACTACAGTGCATTTCACCCCCACAGTACGCCTTACAAGGTGACACAGTGCGCAGACATGCTTGGGGGGGGGGGGGGGGGGGGAGATCATTTTCCACAAAGTGCTTTAGCATTGCATGGAAGACCGATATGAGTCACTAAGAATCCTAATGCAAGAAATGCATAAGGACAGAATTTACATAAATCTCTGCAAACTGTTCTACATTGCTTTAGGAGAAGCTGAGGCTTAGTCACACTAGGATAGTTGTAGCTGTCTTCCAAAAAAGGCAGCTTACCATACCACTACACTAGTGCTGCTCAATTTTCATTTTACAGCAGACTACACCTCTCCAGCATTTCCTGTCCAGTTTCCATATGTGAGTAAGCAAAATAACTTCACAGAGCCTGTGTTTACATACTGGAGTTATTTTCAATTTATTAAATGAGTACTTATTTGTGGTTGTTACATGAGTTGTTATGTAAAAAAGTTCAACAAATGGAGTGTCAATTGTGTGTCACACTGAAGAGCCTGTTTCAAGTGTAACATGCTGCCAATACGTATTTGACAATATCAATTTAGTTGTCTCAGATGTCACTGGCTGGAGAGCTTTGCACAGGATGAGGTGAATCAAATGCATCATTCAAGCCTCAGCTCTTCCAACATCTGAAAAGGCTCAGAGGCTTAAATTGTCTCACTCAAGAACAGAGGTAGGCCTCCTAGGTGTTATGGCACTTCACATACTTCAGCCTAAATCAGGCAATGCATTGCAAAGGATTACTGTTCTAGACTTGAACATGATCACATCCAATTCATCAGAAACATTCACACCCATCTTGGAAGATGTACTATGCATGTGTGGTAAGTGGCTCAACTTAGTGAAGCCCAGTCTATAAGCGCCAGCAGTTGCTGAATGGAAGAGATGTATGCAATAAAGCAGCAGTACAATTAATACTGAGCAAAGTGCTGTAACTTTCAGTTCGTTCATTAATTCACAACCATGTGACTGTGACACAAATACACAGCTCTAAAATACACTGTCAATAACAGACAGCAGAAAAGTGCAACATTTACAAATCCTATACCATTACCAGCAATACTAAAAAGGTCATGGGCAATATTACACTTACACATTATACACTTCTCAGCTACTGCTTGTGGGAATTTATTTTACATAAGAGCTCACTTAACAACTGGAAATAAATACTCATATAATAAATGGAAAATAACTCCACTATGTAAATGCAAGCTCAGTGAAGATATTTTGCCTACTCGCATACAAGAACTGGACAGGAAATGTAGAAGGTACAGTCAGTCTGCAAAATGAAAAGTGCCCAGCACTTTTAGTGTGGGAAGTTGCCTTTTCTGGAAGATAGGTACAACTGCCGTACAGCATGACTAAAAATCATTTAGCCTCTGGCAGAGTAGAACAATGTTCATTCTGCCCACATGTGTTTCTTGCATTTGTATTATTAGTAACTGATATTTGTATTTCATCTAGTGCTGAAAAACTATCAGCCCCCAGCCCTAACACGCTTGGCATGTCTGTGCGTTGCAGGGTGTTGGTATTACTTTGTGAAACACCCTGTAGCTGTTTCTAGTTATGTAGTGGGGTACAGAGAGTGGGACTTGCCTGCTCACTGTTTAGTCTTCAAACCTATAAAGGAGGGAAAAGCAAGACCACAATCCCGTGACCTAGCTTCCCTAATGCTTCTATCCTTTATTCCAGCCCGTACACCATGTTACTACCCCAGAATGCAATTTATCCCTTAATATGGCTCTACTGCCCTTAGACATTGTATGCACATTTAGTATTTGTTCTTAATCCACTTCATTTTAACAGTAAACTGTAGTTCTATACCATTAAAACACTATTTTTAATAACCTACAATTTTTCCATCCCCTGCAATGTGGAAACTATTAGTCTGAGAGAAAAAAAATGAATAGGCCTTTTTTGTAGGAAAGTTAGAGCAGTTCAGTTTTGTACTGGAAAGCATATTTGCTAGTAGTCACTGTTTTCGAATTACCCAATAAAAATATGACCTTTAGACACCATCTACCCTCACGCTCGCATTCCACTAGTGGGGATTTTTAGCATGTTTGTTGTTCATGACACTCCTTGCTATCACTGTGCAAAGTTTGCAACTACACAAATTTTTCCCATAATTTTCCTTCATTGACTGGACGGTTTCATTATTCAATACTTCTTGGTGGAGGAACGTTTCCTGTCTTCATGGATACACTAAGTACTCTGCATGTTATTCAGCAGATAGGATAGTTCAGCTGGTCCTGGACGTTATCCACCTCTTGTATAGGAAAAGATGGAGATAGCCTTCTGTTAGGTCCTTGGATACACAGTAATTGAAGGGAATGAGGAATCTGACAGAGCAGTGAAAAGAGCCTGCCAAAAATGAACTACAGTTCACTGTGATGTCTCCCTACAGGTTATAATGTCATGGGTGATAAAGAGCATGTTAGCTGAGGGGGAAACACAGTGGCTGAAAGTGGCCAACAACAAGCTGTGGTCGGCCAATCAACTGTTCAACCATGGTGCACTTCCTTTCGAATTCCAAGGAGGATTGATGTAGTCCTCACGCACTTGCACATCAGACACTGTCCAATGATGCATGCTTATCTCTTGTGGCCATGAAGAGTAATGTCAAGTTTTTTGAGTACTGCTAGGAGGGAAGGTTTTCATCTGCTGAGGGACTTAACTACAATTTTATGTGATGATGAAACAAGTAATTGAATGACGATTCTAATGTGTTTCTGACTGGCTGGTTCATCCTATTAGTTCACACAATCAACCAGCCATTTGACACTATCCTCTGTTTTATTAATACTTTATATGACAATGATATGAGTGGATGTACTGGATACTGTATATGAAATCTTTTATTACTGTGGTTCTAGTGGTACAGTCTTTGTTTATTCACTGTAACAAAAGTAACTACTCATACACCAACACAACAATCTTGAGACAGAGCACTGATGACCGTGATGTGTAGCACTCAACAATTTTAAATCTATCTATCCATCATTATTTAAACAAGTGAACATCAAAGATAGCATATCACAGTTGGAGCTGTATTGTGTAGTAGTCACTAAAGTGTCTGTAAGATGGTGCCTAAAACTTAGAAAAAATTTAACTGCATGGTCAAAAAAGCATAAAAGTTAGAACACAATGTAGTACAAGTATTTTCAAGGCATATTTTTACAATAAATATACTCCACTTAATGGCATACCTCATTCTAGTTGTGAGTAAAGCCTGCAACAGTCCACATTCACAACACATAGCCTTTACCTAACAAGAAGCATTAAAAGATGTTTTGTACTGCTTTGCATAAGGATAAATGATCAGTTTGGAGGCTATACTGATGGTAGGCATCAATTCTGTGGAATTCTACACAAAATGTAATTCTCTGTGGTTGTCTCATGACTGTCATGTGTTGTAATTCGGGTTCCAAGCAGTAAACTGATCATGTACAAACTGTTGTCAGAATCTGCACCAAATGGGAAGGATATTGAACACTGTAACTTGGCATTTTTAATGAGGGCTGATGAGAATGGAAGAATAAGCAAAAGTTGGGTAACTGGTGATATGATATAGTGATCATAGCAATAATACTGAAATAGTTGTTAGTAAACTTATGTTTACTCCATTATGCTTTGTTGCATTTAATTTCCTTTAAAAATATAGGGACGGCTAGTGACTCCAAAAACTGCTATGGAGCTATATGCTGCCTGCAGAATAACAATGAGGTGGGGATTTTCCACCACTCACCTCCCCGAGACTGTCTATGAGTGGAACGAGGCTGGCTGACTTGCTTGTTTCCTTCCTCCCCCAGCAGTTCTCATTTAAAGTGACAGGTCACAGTGGGCAATATGAAGTGTATTTTATGATTTTAATAGAGGTCTTAGCTTCATACATTAACTTAGTTCCATCAATGAAGCCTGATGACTGTGACACACCTGCCATTACACACAAGTGCCACAAAAATGTTGTTGCTCTGAGTACAAATATAAGCCATTCACATTTAGTTCACACCTGTGTATGAGCAGCAATAATGTTTATATAGATGGACATAATTTCAACAGTTTCTGAATGTATTACTCACACTATGAAGTAGTTTCTGAAAGTACAGCAAAGAACAACCAACATTTGCAGAGCAATCAGCAATAAAAAAGGGCATATTTGCTGTAGGTGGTTATTTGAGTCATACTACACACCCAGCTGTAACACATCATGACTATTGGGTAGCTCACATTTCCTAAAGCTCATAATTCATCTTTTTGCTATTTAGATTGCTTGCTGGACTTTATTTCGTAACTAGATAAAACACATATGGCCAATTTCTGACCTAGGTCTGGGTCTGAACTTCAACTTCTTTCCTTCTGGTTTTCATCTATTTGAATAAAATGTGTCTCACACAAAATGGTAGAATACAGTGCATACTACCAACCCACATTAAGCTAATGCCATATGAGCTGCATAAAACACATTTTCTCCTTGCAAGGTCTCTTACTTACTTCAATTAATATAAAATGTAAAAATTTGATTTGTTACAGCATACCACTTTATTTATTGCAAAGGCCTTGTAGGTACTACCTGCATTAACACTGTATTGTGTTCAGTGCCTGAGGTTAGAAGATAGTTCTGCATGATGGTTCTCAACACCACTTATAAATTTTGGTTAATGCCCAAGTTTATGTAAAAAAAGAAGTAAAAATTAATATAGGCACATTAAGTTCAAAACAACTACATGAAGAATATTACTCCATTCCAAACAATTGCTTGTTTATAAATCTGCTTTGTAAGGAATCCACATCTACAGACAGAAACTATAAATTGAAGAAAAGAGAGAGACTGGGGCCACAAGGATTGCAAGGGGAGGAGGGATCAAGATGGCACAGACTTTGTAGCAGCCATTTAAGTCAATGTGTTGTGTATCTGTTGTGAACCACCAGCAGGCAATCAGACTGCTAGTTCTTAGTTATTATTGCTGAAAGCTTCATTCTATGTGTAAGTTTTCTGGTACATTATCTACCATAGAAGTAACATATTAAATCTTGATTATATACCTATCAACAGCTCAATGCATCAATTATATGATGAGTCGTATGTATGTATGTATGTACAGCAACATAAAGAAATACAAATCAATATTCTTAACAGTGTCATTGACTGGTTTGCTGCAATTTTAAAATGACACAACATATTCCGTTCTGCACATCCAGAGGTATTATACTAATGATAAGTGTAACACACAGTGAAGAAATAATAAATCAGGTGGAAACATGAAAAATTTTAGGTATCTTTATTGATGAGAATTCAAACTAGAAAAATCACATTTTAGAACTCCTAAAACAACTTAGTCCAGCCGTATATTCACTTTGAATCATTGAAAATCTTGGGGAGAGACAAATCAGTAAGTTGACATATTCTGAATATTTTCCTTCAATAATATCACATGGAATAATGTTCTGGAGTAACTCATCTTTAAGAAAGGAAGTCTTCATTGCCCAAAAAATGTACTGTAAGAATAATATGTGGTGCTCATGGGGACAACATTAGGCTAATTACAGCACACAAAATACATTTAATCAGCCCTTCTTCCCACACTACATACATGATTTGAACAGGAAGAAACCCTAACATGTGGCATCACACTAAGTACGCCCTGCCATGCATTTCACAGCTACTTGCAGAGTGTTGATGTAGGTGTAGAGAGAGCAAACCCCTGTAATAATAGTAGGTAAGATGGGTGCAATGACTTTTAGGCTGCAAGGTTCATTAATTATCACAGTTTCAGTCCAGGGGAAAAGGAATGGCTATTACTGATCACACAGGAGTAAAAGAGTTCCATGAGATGAGGATAACTTACGCCCACAGATTTTGGTACTGAACCGGAGAGCACAGTGGCCAAAATTCAGACTCAGAGGAAAAGTGAAGTGTCCCATTCACATCAGGGTCATTAGAGGATAGCAAAGGAGGTAGATGAAGAGGTAATTAAAACTAAATTTATGTAGGCCAGAGGACTCACCAATATAGAAAACATCAAACTTAAAAACTGCATAATGAAGATGAAAAGGTACTATGCATACAAAAAAAGTGTTGCAAGGAAGATTCTGTTTCATATGAGGGGTGATCTAGTAGTCTGAGCCATAATTAGGTGGTATATTTGTCACTAATTTGTACAGGCCACAGCCAAGGGATATCAGATGGTACCACTGTTTTTGTCAAGTCAGCTCGATTTCATTTCAGTGCTTTCAAATTGAAGTGGTGTGAACAAAGAGAGAGATCTGGAAGCTCCAAACCAGTATAGAAAAGAAATGCTGAGTGGGATGAGACAAAAGCCACATAACCATAAAGTCATTTAAAACCAAAGAAATTTATTTCATTAGACTGAAATAAATATAACTGCACATCAAAGTACTGTCAATGTAGGTGAGAATGAATGAATGTGTGTGTGTGTGTGTGTGTGTGTGTGTGTGTGTGTGTGTGTGTGTGTGTGTGTGTGTGTGTGTGCACACACACAAGTGTTACGTTCTAATAGTGGTGAGAAAAGTTTTCTCAGGTTTCAAAACTCACTCTACTACACTACACTCCACGCAACTGACTGCGAACAAAGAATATCCATGCACAGAGGAGAACACTGACAACATACATTTATGAAGACTGTATTTCAAAATTCTGAATGCAGGCATAAAGTTGTCATCACTTTACATACGAACAATATACGGAAAAGGGTAGACCGCTGCTGACTGCAAAGATGACACGTTGAGCTGCAGACAGACACAACAAAAGGTCTGTTACTCATTTAGGTTTCAGCCAAACCCTTCTTCAGAAAAGGAAACACACACACACACACACACACACACACACACACACACAAAGATATATATTCATTCACACAAGCATGCCCACCTCATGCACACACGACCACCATCTCAGGCAGCTCAGACCAGAATGCAGCTGTCACAATGAACAGAAGCCGCAATCTAGAGGGGACGGGTTAGGGACTAGGGTAGCAGGGTTTGGGTGGAGGCAGAGAAGAATGCTGTCTGGTGGACTGTGCAGGGACAAGAAGGATGCACTAGAAGACTGCCACCAGGTGTGGTGTTAGGAGGCTGTCAGGTAGAGAGGTGGAAGGGAGGGGGAATGGGTAGTGGAAAAGAAGAGGTGGAGGGGAGAGAAGGGAAGGGGAAAGACAGGCAGCTGCATTGACAGAGGGTGGCACAGAAAGAGGGTGTGTGGGTGTGAAAAGTGAGGAGATGATAAGACAGAGGGGGTGAAAACTGTTGGATGGGGTGTGTGGGGACAGTAGGTCACCTTAGGTTGAGGCCATATGGTTGAGGCTGACATTGGTCCCTCCACCACCAAATTTTCTGGAATGTGCAGATGGGAGTTATCCTTACAACACATTCTCTGCTCCTGAAATTGTCCCAGACTCAACCTAAAATAATCTACTGTACCCACACATTCCACACAATATCAGCTTTTGCCCTGCCTGTACTATCACCTTCCTATTCACCCCCCCCCCCTCCCTTCTTCCCCACCCTTTTTGTGTGCTGCTCTCTTTCAATGCACCCATCCAGTTTTTCCGTTCCCTCTTCCTCTCTTTTTCCTCTTCCCATTTCCTCCCCTCCCCCCTTCTGCCCCCCTCCATGCCCAACAGCCTCCCACCACTGCATCTGGTGGCAGTCTTGTCGTGCCTCCTAGTCTGTGTACACTTTGCCAGATGGCACTTTTCTCTCCCCACCTGTACCCTGCTATCCCTTCCCTTTCCCTGCTCCCCGCAGATCACTGCTTCCATTCAACATGACAGTTGCAGTCCAGTCCGAGCTGCTAAAGATGGTGGTCATCTGTGTGTGAGGTGTGCCTGCTTGTGTGAATGAATGTATGTGCTTCCTTTTCTGAAGAAGGCTTTGACCAAAAGCCTTTTTAGTGTGGCTGTCAGCAACTCAATGTGTCATCTTTATAGTGAGTATCAATTTATACTTTTCATATTAAATGTGGTAAACAGGAGTTCACACATTTTCTCTGACTGAGATAAAGTCACAGGTGGCTCACAATGGAAACTGGCACTCTGGTTACAAATTCAGTTAAATTTTTCTTATTTAGAGTAATAAGTGTCTTTACACTCATTGCTCAATAATTCATTATTGAATATACCGATTTCATACAGATTTTTCACAGCCACTTGTGTAGCATAACCTCACTATATGGGTGCAGGTGTTATAATTTTTGTTTCTTTAAAACAAATCAGTTTTTCAAGCAAACAACAATAGCTAACCGATATCTTGTACAAAGTCAGGAAGTAACAGAGAACCACAGCACTTAGTGAATAGGTGGTGAAATGTTTTCTAAGATTTCACCACTGAGCATAACAAACTTTAGGAATAATAATTATTTAAAAAATAACCTGGCACATTTGCAGTTTGTGGACTCAGTGTACTCTCCCCTCGCCTGCTCTCTTCTTGTAGACATACTGAGAGGAAGGAATTTTCAAAGATGAGGACAATCCATTGCAGTGCTACAACCAGCTCCTGCAAAAATTAAAATTTGGTATTAATGAAGTGGTGATACCACTCACATACAGAATGCAAAGTAAAATCTTACAATAATTATTAAAAAATGAATCGATAATAATTACTTAAGTTACAATCTAGTTAAAAAGATCAATCAACCCATAAAAATTAGTAAAAATATTGCAGAGAAAATTATACTTTCTATCAAAACAAAAAAAAATAATTTGGAAAGAGGACAAGAAGTAAGAGACAAAGTGCCAGAAACTGAATAACACACAGTCAAAATTGTCCAAGAAAGTTAAGGTGCTGTCAGAAAAAGAATCATTACAGTAATACCCCAACTTACACAATTCTGTTTCATGCAAATCTTGTGTTATTCTATTTGGCTGTTTCAGCACTGCACACCTCTCCTCCTCACTCTACCCACACAGTGTTCGGCTTACGACAGGTTTGGACGTTTCATGCGGAATCGTTTCACGCATTGATCGATAGAGTCTAACTATGGCATCCAAACAAAGCAGGAGTGGTTCATTTGCATCAATAAAGAAAAAACAATCATTACCTTTGGAATGTAAACTTAATATTATCAAGGATTTCAATGCAAAAATGAAAATTTGTGGATTGGCAAAGAAGTCTGATGTACTAGAATCAGCAGTTGATACGACTGTATCAGATAATGAAAAAATTTTTCGGAACTGTAAAAATGCACACTCTTTGGAGTCAAGTATCATTCATGAATGTCATCGTATTATCACTCAATTGTAAACAATGTTAAAATTATGATGTGACAGAAGGAGCATTCTATGTTTTACATGGGAAAAAACAGATGCATTGTATACTTCATTTAAGGTGGATCTGTAATCTATGTAACATGTCACGCAAACATAAAAAGACATGCAAATGTACATTTCACTTTATATCATTCGTTTTAAGAATTAACAACCCTTTGTGACCACTATGTATGCAAACATACCTATGTACACAAGGTGCTTTTTAACTGTAAATGGACTGATGACCTCAGAAGTTACGTCCCACAGTGCTCAGAGCCATTAGAACCATAACTGTAAATGGTTTTGTTGTCAGCAAACCTGTGTATAATGTGCTATATGTTATCAATCATGATGGCGACATGGCATGAAGTATGAGCACACAATGGAACACATCTTATAACAAAAATTTTCAAATGCCAGAAGAAGACAGTTACAATAGTCAAAACCAGTTGTCAACAATGGAGACTAATTTATGCAACCTTGGCTATTGAAATTTTATTCCTATGATGTGATAATCAAGTAAGAGTGAAAAATTGTCCTATTGGTGAGAACTTGGTGTGCTCTCAAGCTAAGTTGATTTTTGAGAGACTGAAGGATGAAGCAGGGGAGGCAACCCAAAATGAAATGTTTAATGCTGGTAATGGCTGATTTAGCCAACTGACAAGTCGTTGTAATTGACATAGCGTCACAGAAAGTGGAGAGGCAGCAAGCACTGATAAAGAGACCTCTCCACTCTATCTAGAGAAACTCAAGGCAGTTACAGAAGAAGGTGGCTACACCAGCCAAACCATATTCAGTGTAGATGAAACTGTTCTGTTCTGGAAGATGATGTCTAAAAGAACTTTTGATGTGCAAGGAGAGAAAAACTTTCCAGGCTTTACAGCCACCAAAGATCGACTGACAGCGATGGTTGGCCCAAATGCAGCTGGAGACTCAAAAAACTCTCTTAGCTTACCATCCAGAAAATAAAAGAATTAAAGCTGGGTTGCCTGTAATTTGGAAGTTGAGTGCTGGGGCATGGTTGACAACTTCCCACCTTGAGGACTGGTTTGGTCATTACTTCATATCTAAAGTTGAACATTATTGACAATTAAAACAAATCCTATTTAAAGTGACACTATTAATTGACAACACACCACATCATCCTCTTGTTCCTCTAATTTCGACCCAAGTGTGGAAGTTTTATTTTTGCAACCTATTACAACCATCTTGCTTCAACCAATTGACCAGGGAGTCATTAAAACATTTCAACTACCAGGGAGTCATTAAAACATTCCAACCTTACAACACAAGGTGATCATTTGTATATCTACGTGCAGCAATGAAACAACACAACAAGCTCTCTGTTTAGCACTTTTGGAAGCAATTCAGTGATTTAGATGCCTTGAGAATTACTGGACAATCTCAGAATGAAATTTTGCAAAAAACTATAATGGTATCTGAAAAAAACTGTGTCCATTTTTTTCACCATTGTCCAGGGAGAATCAGCACCAAATCCTAATCAAACTGATAATGTGATTGAAGATGTGGTCAGTCTTGACAGGCAATTAAATTTAGAGGTGGATGGTGATGATGTTCAAGAACTGCTGGGTTCACACAATCAGGATGCTGCAGTCACCACAGACACCTACTGCAGCAGCAACTCCGCAGGCAGACCAGCGACACCAGTAGCTGACTCCACTACGAAGTCTGGCCGATACAAGAGTGTTTACAAGCAAATACCATTGTTGAGAACAAACACGTAGGTACGGCCAACGTCCATCAGAGAGCATCAACCAGCAGCAGAGGAAGGGTGCGCGATGATCAATGAACTATTGCTTGGCGATCACGTGGGTCCAAATAGTCCCAGAAATATCCATCCGCCTGGGGATAGATAAGCCAGCGCCCAGCTGTTCAGCAGGTAGTTCTTGACTCATTGAGCATGGAGAAGATCGGCCAGTACAGTGGTGTGCCAGCTTCACCATGCTCTCTTCCACAACAATTGTGAGATGTCACTTCCGTCATGTTAGGCTACCTACCAGCTGCTAACAGCCAACTTCCACATGGGACAGTTATATGGTATAGAGTTGAAGGGAACTCTGATTATATGAATTAGTTGTTATTTGCTTGATCTGCAGAAAAGCTCATTATCGTTTTGTTGGTTCTGAAGAGTGTGTTCCTGTTGGTGGTTTACTGTAGTTTCCTTAATAAAAAAGTTGCCAAAACGAGTTGGTTCTTGCTCTATAGAGTTAGCACTATTGATGAGCTTACATAACTGTGTGAGCATGTGTAAAACATTCAACAACTTGAGTCTTCATACTTAGTTCAACCAGAAGATTAAATGACAGTTGCAAACTTGAAATAAGGCCTCAGTTCAACTGAAAAATGGTCACAAATTTAACAAGCAATAGATTTCAACAAAATGCACATTTTCCTTACAAAATGGGGAATAAAAAATTCATTAGTGTGCTACAAGGAAATTTTGCATAAGAAGCAGAAAAAAAGAAAAACTGATTCATCAAACGAATTGTTAGATTTCATGAAGCCTTCTACATTACAATAACTTATGATGCAATGAATCATACTGCACTGTAATCTAATTTGTTGTATTGCTGAACATTTTATTAAATAGTTTTCTTCTACATCACATTGTTTTCTTTAGTCTCTGGTCCAAGTTCAACAAAATTTCTATTTATATGCAAAACTGGAACACGATTTATGTGAGTTCAACTTACAGGGTTATCACTCAGTCCCACATATTGCATAAGTCCGGGGTATTAATGTACAACCAAATTGCTAGGTGGAGAAAGAAGGAGAAAAATATTGGCTACAGCCTTGTTGAAGAAATCCGCCTGGCATTCACGTAGCAGCTGTTACTTATTAATTGTTTTGATTTATTGTAGTGACATCCATGTGATTGCGTGTAGGGGCATGGAGCATCCTCCATGAGAGGATTTGAGAATGGGAAGTAATGTGCACAATAACACTTTTCTCAGTTCTTCTATACACTTTCGACAGTAGATTAAAAAATAATATATGACATTTAGTTTCTTTTAATTGAGTGTAGATGTTAAATCTAAATACATAAATTGCTGAAATTCCATTACTGCATGGATAAAACTGAATTATTCTGCATACCTTGCGAACAAGAGGACTCATATCATATGATACAGTATTAAGTAGCGTCATGGCAATGGTGTGATCGATATTGTTGGCATGCTCACTTCTTTCGGTGACAGAGTTGATGAAAGTTCCCAATGCATACACAGCTGCTGCTCTAACCTGAAAGTTCGGAACATAAAAATATAAAATTATATGAGCAAGTTCACAGGGAGAAAAATATTAATTTCAATGAGTAGAAGATGACATTTTGAAAAAATATGTTACTAATTCTATCACGAAGGGAGTGAGAAGTAATGAACAAACATATTGAGTACTTCACTATTTTCAGCTTTTGATGTAAGCAAATCTTTGTTATGTCTGTGAGAACATTACAGTTGATTAGCCTTTCTTTCTGGAATAAAAGGATGATTGGCAAAATATGACTTCTGCTAAAACAGAATACACGCAAAACTCTGAGGATTGGAAAAGAATCACAGTATATTGGTTTAATTGGATCAAAAAGTGAAGCAGCAACAAAGGAATAAGGAAGAGAGTATTGTCTAACACTAAGAAAAAGCCCATAAAAGAGTTAGGTAGAATAGAAATAGACACAAAAACAAGAGAAATAATGGTAAATATCATAAAAAGTATGGAAGATGTAATGGAGTCTGACTGTAAAAAAACAAACAACCGAAGGAATAAGAGTAATCAATCATCATACACAAGTGGTAGTTAAAAAGTTTTAAGTATCCCCTTGAAAAAACAAAATTGCATAATTATTTTTTTTTTGTTTGCAGATACATGTCTGCCGCCCTAGTATACACTGAAAGTTTCATAACATGGGTCATTATGTGGAAACTCATTCCTTGCATTTGAAGGAGAAGAAGACTGTGACAGTTGAAACACCCCTGTTATGTCCTTTATTGGGTTCTGCATGATTACCAAAGCTGCCAAACAGTTAATTATTATTATTATTATTATTATTATATGACCATGTGCTTAATGGATGTAAGGCTATCGGTTTTCCTGCTGTGGCTTCAGGGGTATTTCAACCAAGTGTGGCTGTCCTGAGACGGAATAGTTAATGATTGAAAGTTTGTCTATTATTAAACACCATACAGGTTGCGATGTACAAACTGTATTGTATTTTCTATGAACACACAAATTCTGAGGCAGCTGCTACCTTTGCCTTACACGTCTAATTATGGTTATATCTTTTATTGGTTGCTGATTTTAAGTACTTCGTCACACGAAATGATGATGGTTAACATTCACAACAATCCTCACTGCAATCCATGGTTTTTGCTGGCCGACGCGAAACATGTAATTCGGCACTTGTCACTTTTGGTTTCATATCACTTGCGAATCAGTATCGATGAGGGTCCACCCCACGATGATCAGGGGGACGCGCTCATTTGTCATACTCCAGTGAATTTACTGTTTATTACTCACTCGAGCACCATTCTTGCCCATCTCTCCAGTACCACTGTTCACTCGACTCTCATCTCATTGCCTCCTGCAGTGCTCGACAACCGACTCCTGTGTGCTATCGACCTGGGTGTTGGATACTAATATCTATGTTCGTGGGGTCATGGATCCCTTACACAGTCCATGCTGAGTTGGTGAAAGTGCATGGCAAGCATGCACCTTCATATGACACAGTTCTAACATGGTGCAGCTGCTTCCAGTGAAGTGTGAATGATGAAGAATAGAGGGTCAGACCATCTCTCTGTGAAGAACCAGGAATCAGAAGAGACGTGGCGGCCCTGGTGCTCGAAGACCAATGTATCACAGTCAGGTTAAAAAGTGGATAAAATGAAAATCAGTCATGGATCAGATTTCCACATCCTGCATGACATTTAGAACATTTCAAAGGTTGCTCACTACTCATTGTTCACCACAAGTACTAACATACATCAAAAAGCCCTCCAAACAAAGGCAGCAGAAAAACGTGGCTGTGTCAGACAAATCTAGGTGACTTCTTTAGCTGTTTAATCACTATGGATGTGTGCTGGGCATATAACAATGACACCAGGACAAAGGAGCATAGCAAGCAGAGGGAACAGGAGGAGTCACCACTGACAATAAATGAGATGCTCAGTGTGTTTGAGACTGATATGGTGTAGTGCTAAAAGATTAGACTCAAAAAAGGCAAACCATCAGGTGAGCCTACTACCAAAATTCCCAGATGAGGCTTGAGAAGTTGTCAAGACAAAGTATCGCGGGACAGTATCCAAGGTGGAGTTTTTGTTTCATGACAATGTTACAGCACAGTCATATATGCTGCTATGTTTTTGAGGGTGTTTTTAACATATGTTCAAAATCTGTCAGCTGGCATTGATTTTAACTTTTCTTATGTCGTTTTTGGTGATGAAGTCTTGAGGCCAACACTATGTCTATGTCAGATTTTGTTACAATGCTGTTTTCTGCTTGCAGTTTTTTCTTTAGAGTTTTAAATTTTGTTCATCACAATTATATTTGAATTTATCTTTTTCAGTCTGTGTTGGTATGTTTTAATTTCTTCTTTTGTTAATTCCTTAGTTAGCTCTACATTTACATTACTGCTGTCATGTTTTCTTATGTAGTGAGAATATATTCAGATTCTATAATGAGATCTTCTATTTGTTGTTCATTTGCTGGTAAGTCAACATTGTGTCTTAAACCTTTTTCTAAGAGCAGTTGTTCATTTACATTTAGTACTGTATCTGTAAGACTGACCGCCCTTGGATAGGAATGATGTGTGTGAATGTGTTTGTTGTTATGAAGTTTTGTGTGGTGCAATTTGAGATTTACAAGTTTCTTATTATGCTTTAGTTACATTTTGTCAGTTGTATTGCATATCCAGCATTTGACTTTTTCCATGATGGACATGAAAATAGCAGGATTATTTCATTTTTGTGCTATATTGAAGTGAGTATCAACTTCAGATGGCACAAAAATTAATTTGATGTAGAAAGTATGTACAGTGTTATCCCTGTTAATGGAACGATAAAACTAACTGAAGGAAACTTGAAGATACAAAACCAGCTACCTCACAAACACACACACAAATAATAAAACTGTCACAGTTAATACTACAACAAAATTATTTTGAATTCAATCACAAATACTAAATACAAGAAGAAGGTTTACTGAAGGGGTTCACCTATTTCAGGAACACTAGCCAACATTTTCTAGAATCATACACAAAAATTACTACTTGAAGACATAATAACAAAGAAAAGTTGCATCATTATTTACTGGTGCAGGTACATGAATAACATAATATGCGTGACAGATGAACCTCAAAATAAGATACAATAACTACAGAAAGACATAAATATGATGCAGAAGGACATGAAGTTTACAACATCAGAAAAGCTAGAAGACAAACTCAACATTCTAAACATAACCATAAGAAAAAACAACCACAACCACACATTAGACATAAACAGAAAACCCACAAGTGACACTATCTTAAATCTACCTCGAACCACCTACAATATCAGAAACAGGCCACAATAAAAAACATGTTAAACAGACTGAACAGAGTCCCCCAAATCAATTCTGATTAACAAAAGGAAATGGCCATTATGCAACAAATAGCTTTAAAAAATGGACACAGTAAACACTGGTAGAAAACTAAACAGAAAAATAATACACAAATAATGAAAAAACTAATCAAACGACATCAACATGTACAACTTGCATACCAACAAAAAATGGCATACAATGACCTACCACACCAAATTCACACATAAAATAAGTAACATAATCAAAAAGATGCATAACCATTGCTTACAAAACAAAAAACTCAATACAAAAACACATACCAAAACTGAAATCGAAACCAGACAGATATCAGCAATCTGGTGTCTATCAGCTCTGTTGTGGTGACTGTGAAAAAATATACATTGAGATGACTGGTAGGACATTTGCCACAAGATATAAAGAAAACATCAGAGCACTGAAATATGGTATAAACCATTCAACAGCATTAGAAGACCATCTAAACAGGAATACCACAGACTGGACACTATTGATGAAGATATGACCATTATAAGAATCAGTAAAGACAGAAACCTCCTATCTTTGCACAAAAATTTCTACATACACAAAGCTTTAACACAAAATAAAAAGTTGCACAATGACCAAATAAAGATTGGGAATCAAATACTACATAAAATAACTGAATAAATCACATGAAAAAGAAAAGGGCCTTTTCCATCCTTCACCCCCCCCCTCCCCCTCTCGCCCCACTCCCCAAATCACTTTCCAGCACACCACTACACTATACACTTATGTCCACTCATCTTTGCTTCTTCCTCCCCCACCAACTCCTTCACTACTCTTATACAGTAAATAAATATACAGTAACATAACTAAACAGAACAACACACATACTATGAACTATAGAGAAAGAAAGATAAATACACAGATAAAAAAATTAGTGGCAATGCTGGCAACACTACAAACACAAAACATACTTAGGAGTATACAAGGAAACAGTGAACAATGGCGTATGAAATTGTGCTTTGTTAAATGTAAAAAAATGCATAGGTTTCGCAAAGCAGTGTAAACTTAGACCACTATTATCAGTACCTAATGAATAAAGAAACCAGACACGTGCTGGTAGATGACATTTCCTGATTTAAGCAAAAAACCAAGCAAAAATTACTGCAAGTGAAAAACCAAAAATTTGTTAATGAACTGTTTTTTTTATCTAGAAAACACATCAAAATGTACATATATTTAATTACTGACTACTAATGATGCTTTACTTAACTACAGCTAAATGCGTCTGGTGAGAAAAACATGCATTTTATTGCAGTTGTAACAACGGAAGAAAAAAATATCCTCACAAAGTGTAAAGCACCTACAGATAATATGGCCACACAAGTGAAGAATTTCATGGTCTCAGCTTGATTTTCTCAAGGTGATACTCAATACTTTTGTGTGTGTGTGTGTGTGTGTGTGTGTGTGTGTGTGTGTGTGTGTGTGTGTGTGTGTGTGATATATATACAGGATGGTCCCTTGATCATGACCAGGCCAAATATCTCATGAAATAAGTGTCAAACGAAAAAACTACAAAGAACAAAACTTGTCCAGCTTGAAGGGGGAAAACCAGATGGTGCTATGTTTGGCCCACTACAGGGCGCTGCCATAGGTCAAATGGATATCAACTGCATTTTTTAAAATAGGAACCACCATTTTTTATTACATATTCGTGTAGTTATGTAAAGAAATATAAATGTTTTAGTTGGATCACTTTTTTCGCTTTGTGATAGATGGCACTGTAATAGTCACAAACGTATGGCTCACAATTTTAGACTAACAGTTGATAACAGTTAGGTTTTTTAAATTAAAATACAGAATGCAGATACGTTTGAACATTTTATTTCGGTTGTTCCAATGTGATACATGTACCTTTGTGAACTTATCATTTCTGAGAACGCATCCTGTTACAGTGTGATTACCTGTAAATACCACTTTAATGCAATAAATGCTTAAAATGATGTCCGTCAATCTCAATGCATTTGGCAGTACGTGTAATGACATTCCTCTCAACAGCGAGTAGTTCACCTTCCATAGTGTTTGCACATGCATTGACAATGCGCTGATGCATGTTGTCAGGCATTGTCGGTGGATCATGATAGCAAATATCCTTCAACTTTCCCCACAGAAAGAAATCCGGGGACATCAGATCCGGTGAATGTGCAGGCCATGGTATGGTGCTTCGATGACCAATCCACCTGTCATGAAATATGCTATTCAATACTGCTTCAAACGCACGTTAACTATGTGCTGGACATCCATCATGTTGGAAGTACATCACCATTCTGTCATGCAGTGAAACATCTTGTAGTAACATCGGTAGAACATTACGTAGCAAATCAGCATACATTGCACCATTTAGATTGCTATCAATAAAATGGGGGCCAATTATCCTTCCTCCCATAATGCTGCACCATACATTAACCCACCAAGGTCACTGATGTTTCACTTGTTGCAGCCATCGTGGATTTTCCACTGCCCAATAGTGCATATTATGCCGGTTTACGTTACCGACGTTGGTGAATGACGCTTCGTCGCTAAATAGAAGGCATGCAAAAAATCTGTCATCGTCCCGTAATTTCTCTCGTGCCCAGTGGCAGAACTGTACACGACATTCAAAGTCGTTGCCATGCAATTCCTGGTGCATAGAAATATGGTACTGGTGCAATCAATGTTGATGTAGCATTCTCAACACTGACGTTTTTGAGATTCCCGATTCTCGCGCAATTTGTCTGCTACTGATGTGCGGATTAGCTGTGACAGCAGCTAAAACACCTACTTGGGCATCATCATTTGTTGCAGGTTGAGGTTGAATGTTTCAGATGTGTCTGAACACTTCCTGTTTCCTTAAATAACATAACTATCCGGCGAACAGTCTGGACACTTGGATGATGTCGTCCAGGATACCAAGCAGCATACATAGCACGCACCCGTTGGACATTTTGATCACAGTAGCCATACATCAACACGATATCGACCTTTTCTGCAATTGGTAAACAGTCCATTTTAACATGGGTAATGTATCACGAAGCAAATACCGTCCGCACTGGCGGAATGTCACGTGATATATACGTTTGTGACTATTACAGCACCACCTATCACAAAGCGAAAAACGTGGTCCAACTAAAACATTCATATTTCTTTATGTACTACACAAATATGTAATAAAAAATGGGGGTTCCTATTTTAAAAAAAGCAGTTGATATCCATCTGACCTATGGCAGCGCCATCTAGCAGGTCAACCATAGTGCCATCTGGTTTCCCCCTTCAAGCTAGACAAGTTTCATTCTTTGTAGTTTTTTCATTTGATGCTTATTTCGTGAGATATTTGGCCCGGTCACTATCAATGGACCACACTGTGTGTGTGTGTGTGTGTGTGTGTGTGTGTGTGTGTGTCGAGAGAGAGATAGAGAGAGAGAGAGAGAGAGAGAGAGAGAGCGCACTTTGTGTTCAGTGTTCTTCCTCAGAATCTTTTTACCCACTTCGTCATCATCTTTCATGTACTTTGCATTCTAGCTCCACCTGTTACTTAGGTAAATACACTAAGCCTGTACTTGCCTATCATTATTTGGTTTGAAGTTTCACTATTACATGGCTTGATGTAATTACTGAATACCGTTGTACTGGGAATCAATATAATTTCGAATGGACAAAACCAGATGAATCTTTTTCTGTACCTACTGACAAACTGTGAAAAGATACAGGCAAAAAACAATCAACAAACAAAACAAATTATACGGCAGTGCTTCTATTTGGTTTTAAGCTGGCGTAATTAAAATTCAGTCATCACATCAGAATATTTATGCAAATTTTAGTTTGAAGAAATTTATATTGTTACAAGTGGGAATAAATATCAGTAGTCTGTCACTGATATTAGTTTTCTGTCAAAGTAATCTATCTACAGAACTGAGGAAATGTGTGTAAGTGGTTTAAAAATGTGGTTTTGATAATTCATCAAGCATAAAACTTCACTTCTATAAATAGTTATAATGCAATGTATTTCACTGCTCCTTTTAGCTTGTTACCTCAGGTACAGGATCCTGCAAAAGTGTGTTCAGTTTTTCAGGAGCAATGTCACGCACTCCACACCATCTTGCTTTCTCATATTTGTGCCACAGGCGTCCCAAACAGATTGCAAGCCACTGTCGTAGCAAGGCACTGGCATCTCCAAGCTGCTCCAGGCATATGGACACCAGACTGCCCTGAAGAGCAGCCTCCTGGCCAGGAGGGTAGTCTTTCACCATGCTTGCAAGAACAAATGCAGCAAGAGTGCGATCTTCACCCTGAGAAAAAGAGCATGCCTACAGTAAAATATCAGCACACATAGTAGTTATAATGTGGACTAAACCTGTTTCATATGAGAATCATTCTGAAAGTTTCAAAATGTGACACAAATTCCCATTTTTCCAAAATTTTAACTTCAGTTCTTTTCATGGTACTCTGCTTCAAGTTGTATAAATAAATGCATGTTTTCAAAAAAAATTAGAGAAGCCTCCACAACATGATTCCTTAGAAAAAAAAGAAAAAATACTCAACATAATAATGATACACTGAATTGCAGACAGGCACAATCAGAAGCCTGTTACAATTTAGCTTCCAGCCAAAGCCAGTCCAATCTGCTGGAGATGGCAGTCTTGAGTGCATAAGGCGTGCTTGTTTCTGTGAAAGACTGTGTTTGTGTGTTTGTTTTTCTAAAGGAGGCTTTGACTGAAAGCTAAATTGTAACAGTCTTTTCACTGTGCCTGTCTACAACTCACTGTTTCATCTTTATGGCGAGTAGCCTTTCTTATACTGCTCAGTCTTCAAAAAGATTGTTTAGGAACACTGCACACACTGACCATCATTTCCATGGAATCCAAATTATGTACATGGATAGTTTCTTTCAAACTGTTCTTTTTTATTGAGAATGGAGGGGGAAAAAAGTGGAAGAAAAACATGACATGTCATATCAGGGGCTTGAAGCATATGAGATATTTCTGTGGGGACAATGGGAGACAAAGATGTCTCATGATTTTATAGCTTTCTCACATGAATTTCCAAGGTTGAATCAATGCTTTGATTCTCAATGGCTGTCAGTACAGATATTGAAATGGAGGGAAAAAAAACTTAGCTTTGTAAACAGTCATACCATTATCTTTGACTGATTATATGACACTGCTGCATAAACACTTAGTTCTTTGCAAAACTTCTTGGGAAGTCACTGACCTAGTGTGGTTCTGTGTCATAATGTAACCTTTGCCCTCTTCATCAACGTCACACACCATCCAGTACTTGCTCTGAATTCCATGACACAAGGCATCGGAAAATTCCTCTTTAATGCCTTCATTCAGATAATTTCTCATGTAATCCAGAAGCCTTCAATGCAGTACTGTCACACAAGCAACAAGCTGCACCAAATAATTAAACCTTCCCTGATTTGATCCCCTGGAAGTTTGGTGTGCAGAATTGGTGTTCTTTATTTCATTCTTCATCTGATGCCACCTACAAACATTTTCTTCTGCAACACCAGATTTTCTTCCTGTTGCACAGATGTTTGTGGCCCCTGCTTTACAGATCACTATAAACCTAAAATCAACATTTTATTGTCTGCAGGAAGCAATAGAGAATTGAAAACTCTTAGATCAATGTTCCTCAAAGATTCAAGGCTGTGATTCCCGTTCATTACTGTATGCTACAATTTTCAGTTCTAACAGTGTTGACAATATAAGCAAACTGAATGACAACAGTATGTTGTTTTTCCATGTTTCTTACAGTTGTATCAGAAGAATTTGCCCCAATTGAGGATAACACTGTAGCCAGCCTTGAAATTAAAAGTGCTGCAGAGCAATAGCAATAGCTCATGTTTCATTTTTTGTGCCATATTTCAAATTTTCTCAGCAAACATATTTTTGTTAACAGTAACTTGTGTCCTATAGAGATGAGTACTATTGTAGAGTATTTGCCCAGTTTCAAAGTCAGTTCAGTTTCAAATACAACTGGATTCAGGCTAATTGCAGTTTACACATGGCAGATGTTCACTTTTAGCCAAAGTACTTGGTGTACATTTCCATGGTTGGCAGTATGATAAAATTTGCTACCCAGTCACCACTTCTCTCTTCAAAATACATCCTAAGAAAGCTAAAATACTTAACTCAATTTTTTTAGTGTTCCTTTATAAAGGAAAACTGAGGAGAACTGACCTAATTTAATCCTGAAATAAGTATTAGTGTCAGTAGTGTTAAAAAACAGCTGAAATAATTAAAACTGAATAAAGTTCCAGGGCCCAACTGAACCCCTATCAGATTCTATACTGAATTTACAGCCCATTTAGCCCCTCTTCTAACTACAATCTATTGTAGATTCCTTGAACAACTGTGCCCAGTTCTTGGAAAAAAAGAACATGGTCGTAGAAGTGATCTGCAAAACTATCGTCCAATATCCTTGACATCGATTTGTTGATGTGCCTTGGAACGTATTCCAAATTCAAACAAGATGAGGTATCTTGAACAGAATGACCTTCTCAATGCCAACCAGCATGGCTTCCAAAAGCATCAATCATATGAAACGCAGTTCACACTTTCCTCACATGACATACTGAAAGCTCTGGATCGAAGCAGTCATGTAGATGCAGTATTTCTTGATTTTCGAAAAAAAGGAGGACTCGGTACCACATCTGTACTTACTGTCAAAGGTATGATCATTTGGGGTATTAAGTGAAATTTGTGACTGGATTGAGGGCTTTTCGGTAGGAAAGATGCAGCATGTTATCTTGGATGGAGAGTTATCATCAGATGTAGAAGAAACTCCAGGTGTGACCCATGGAAGTGTGCTGGACCCTTGCTAATCCTGTTGCATATTAATGACCTTGTAGACAATAATAATAATAATAATAATAATAATAATAATAATAATCTCACGCTATTTGTAGGTGTTGCAGTTAACTATGATGAAGTACCATCTGAAAGAAGCTGCATAAATATTAAGTCAGACCTTGATAAGATTTCAAAATGGCGCAAAGATTGGCAACTTGCTTTAAATGTTCAGAAATGTAAAATTTTTGACTTCACAAAACCAAATAGATGTAGTATCCTATGACTATAATATCAATGAGTCACTTTTTGTATCAGCCAACTCATTCAAATACCTGGGTGTAAAACTTTGTACGAATATGAAATGGAACAATCATACAGGCTCAGTTGTGGATAAAGCAGGTGATATACTTCCATTTACTGGCAGAATACAACACTGGGGAAGAGCACGAGTCTGCAAAGGAGATTGCTTACAAATCCCTTGTGCGATAGGTTCTAGAGTATTGCTCAAGTGTCTGGGACCCGTAACAGGGTATACTGAATGTTGTAGTGCCTCGAGAATTTCGATGCAAATTCTAGAGACTCTCGGCTTTCCACCATCTCGAAACACCCGATATTTTATGTACGAGCATGACAGATGGGAGAGTGTCTACATCGCACTGGTTTTCTGTATGTGCAGGGTGGACGTGTGTCAAGAGAATGCTACAAGCTGGACGATTGATCACTGCAGGCAAGTGGTTGGCACACTTGTCACAGACGTTACATGCCCAGCACAAGGAGCAAGTGCACCTTTCTCTGTGAAGTGCTATGTCAGTCATTATTGTGGTCAGTTGAATTATGTAAAAGAAAAGAAAAGACATTTTTTACTTAATTACTGACACTCTAGAGTTGTGAATGGTGGACTTGTGAGAGCCTGGAGAGGTTTTTGGAACTGTATTTATTGTAAAAGTATGTAATAGTTTCTGACGGACCAGGAGTCATTGGGCTTACGAAATGTGATTCATTTATGTGAAAACTGTTACGTGGTGTTCTGTTTGTGGAAGTGTAATATAGTAGGATTGATTTAAAAGTATCTTGAGTGTACGCAATCATTTTAAGAGTAGAGAAAATTCCTGCAAACAGCATCATATCTTCAGAGAAGAAGTTAGGCAGATAGTCACAGCCGACTATCCTGAAAAGAAGATCGGCAAAGCACCTCCAAGTAATTCCAATGATGAAGGAGATGTGAGAGTCTTGCACACCAGCACCACATTGCTTCCTCTAGTCGCCGGAAACCGCCAGAACGTATACAGAAGGGCAGCATGAATGGTCACAGGTTTTTTGATCCACGTGAGTGTGACACAGGAACTGCAAGACTCTTGAAAATAGACACAAACTATCCAAAGAAAGTCTATTAATGAAGTTTAAAGAACCAGCTTTAAATGACAACACTTGGAATATACTACTACCCCTATGTATCACTCACATAGGGATCATGGGAATAAGGTCAGAATAATTACCACACGCACAGAGACATTCAAACAATCACTCTTTCCATGCTTGATACATGAATATGAATGGAAAGAAACCCTTATAACTGGTACAATGGGACATACTCTCTGCCATGCACCTCACAGTTGATTGCAGAGTGTAGATGTAGATGCGGAATGCTTTGTCAAGTTGGTGACACTGTCCCCACCACAGCCTCCTCCTTACCCAAACCCAGTCACCACTCCCATCATGCACTGCTGCTGCTGCTGCTTGCAGTGGGGTTTCAGTTGCCTGAGACTGCAGTTGTGTGTGTGTGAGGGTGTAAGTGTCAGTGTGCGTGTGTCTGTCACCTATTTCTGATGACTAGCTTACTGGCCAAAAGCTTTATTTGTGACTGTCTTTTAGTTGTGTCTGTCTGTACTCAGCATCTATATTGAAAGTGGATGGTAACTGTTGTCTTGACATGAGTAAGAATGATAGCTGCAGTAGAGCAGTCTGGGAATTGAGTTGAAGCAGTGCACTAGCTGGCGCTGTTCATCTGTTTTGATAATGAGTTTTTAAAATGGTTGTTCACATTGAAGTTGATTTCTGTATAAGTTTTAGTGTGAACATGATCAGTAACACCATTTTTCTCAATCAATTCCGCCATTGTCTACTTCCCTAAATGATCAGAACTTTCAGCCAATTAATTACTAAATTCATGGAGAAAGGTAAACAAGAATTCGTTACATTATAACAGCCCAGATACATTACATAAGATGACCGTGACAGGACACTGAATCCTGCAGCAATATTCAAATCTAGTCCAATGGGCGTCATCAGCATATGGGGAGTGAATTTGGTATTTTCAGTGATGCCTTGACTTTTCAATGTTTTCAATGTTTGATAAGAAATGGAATATTAAACAGTGAACAAATTAAGTTGATACTACTTTACATGTGTAGCATGGATATTAATAACAATGTCGGTCAAACTGAGGACAGTAGCGTAATCAACAGAGAGGAAAATGTTGATCGGGATGGTGTTGCCATGGATCACATGAATCAGAAACAAGTAACAGAATTCTAAGTACAAATGTAGTAACAGAAAATTCAAGTTTGGATGTAAGTGCAAAATCAAGTGAGGCCGCAACAGACAACAATTGGATTGGTGCTGCAGGAAGGGAGAATGCATTAATGCAATTCTTACAAAAGAAATTTGCAGATTTAAATAAAATATTTGATGATCAGCAGCAAAATTTACATAAAGAGCTTGACAATTTGGAGCAAATTTTAACAGAAAATCTTGATGAGAATAACAAACAGCTAGATAATACTAAGTGGGACTTAAGTGCAGAGAACTCAAAATTGGGAGAGGATTTGAACAAAAAAACTTTATGAACATGCTCAAAAACTGGACAAAATGTTGGACTAAGAGATAGTAGATATTCATAATGATGTGCATTAATTGTTCACAGATTTGAAACTCAAGATTATAGGACAGAAGAAAACTGTAAATTCTGATGGCATTCAGGACAGTAAGCAATAAGACAAAGATAAAGAATCAGGAGTGGCTGAAGTTCATTCTCAAGTAATCTTACAGCAACAAGAAATTCATCAGTCTACTCAACTGAGTGCAGTAAGTCATGATGCCATAGCTGAAATGCAAAGATCATGTAATGAAAGTAGTGTGGAAGACAGGTTGATATACTATGGACAGTTTTAAGTTTTATATTCCTGAAATCCAAGTGACAGAGATAAGATTGGCTTTTGTGCACACAAATGTATGTTGTACACTACGCAGCGCAAATGTTCTGCACAGAAAATGTTTTGACATCTACACAGTTCAAAACAGTTAATAATTGCCCAAGGATTGGCAGAACAATGTACGTAATTTATTACGCCATGGTGAGTATCCGAAGAATCATCATCAGAACCTCACTGCAGATAAGAAGAATATTTAAAATGGAACAGCGACTGAAAAACAAGAAACTTGTATGCTCACTTTATGAAGAAGAAAAGAGACAAAAAATGACTGGAAAGGGAAGAGAAAGAAATTATATATTTACTTTTGAATGATAATGAGTGGTGATGACATTCAAAACCTTGACTTTTATAGGAGTTTGTTAATCTTTTTGTAGAGAAATGTATTTAAATTTACTTCATTGCATTTTTAAAAAAATAATATATGTTTGTGTGACTGTTAATTTTGCAATTCAACAGCACAAGTTTTGTTTGAGAGTGATCCTCTGATGTGTTTTCTTTCTGTGTCCTGCGTTCAGGTTCTGGCCGGTGATGCTGTGTCATTGTTATGTCAGACTATGCAATCAAGTGAATCATGGGAGGTGAACAATGTCACGGCACATGACGTCAGCAGTTCATGAGCTTTCCAAGGAGTTGCACGCCAAGACATGCACCCTATGGCCATGGCCACTGCTGCATGCAGCTAGCTGCAAAGCAGTTGTTTCTCATCTCCCCCCCCCCCCCCCAACACACACACACACACACACACACACACACACACACACACACACACACACACAGGCAATCTGGTAGGCGTTTCCTTGTGAACACTGCCACATGCAATGGAGTGGCAATGTGAATCTTTGAGTAAACATGACATGGTGAGGTTTACAAAAAGCAGTGGACCCATGAGTGCAGTAAAAGTGTGTTATAGAAATGTGTAATGCAAAATGTGGATATTTTGCTGTATCAAATGTTAACGTATGTATTCATGTAATTGGATCTGTGCACTGCATGCTACTAATCTTTTGTTGCCTCCTTCTATTCTTCTCTTTTCCATCTCTTATTTTATTAATTATTAATGTTAGTGTAGTTGTTTGAAAACGTTTATCTTTTGATGCATACCTGTATATGATTATGTCAACTACTACTTTAGACAAAGCTAGCTAATTTTAATGAAGGTACTTTCATGAATAATGGACAAAAGATAGTGTGATGTGCTGACACACTCTTCTATGGGAAAACATTTTAATTGCAGTTAGTAAATTGGCTGACATATTTGCCAAGGTCACTAATTACTTTTCTTACCAACTGAAAAATACATTCTCAGTATAAAAAAAAAAGTGCACTGTAGATGCGCCTGTTAAATGAGTAACACTTACTGCCTTTTGACACAGGCGCCTATGGTGGATAATTTTATTTTCATCTTTCTTTACCAACATTTTCATGGTCATTATATACAGAATTTGTTGCTAGTGTGACAGTCACTACAACTCTGAATATATTTCTGTGTGGTTACAACTGATCTAAGGAGAATATTTTCAGAGTTCGTCAATTTAATTGTGCATATCCCTGTTCTGTTGTGTCTTTCCTATCTACTAGGGCCCTTCTTGAGCGATGAGTTTCACACTGAAGCTTTATGTTGCCATAAATTTCCAGGCAAAAATAATAATAATAATAATAATAATAATAATAATAATAATAATTATTATTATTATTATTATTATTATTATTATTATTATTATTATTTCTTTCCTTTCTCAGTCGTTACGTCTGGTTAAAAATGGAAAGTGACGCAGACCTTGATCAAGCGTGACTTCCTTTTAACTGCACAGTATATGTTACATTGCATTTATTATTATTATTATTCAATCTTGTGTGGAGCAAGCTCCGAGTTACAACTACGGTGATGAACAGTAGAACCTTTGATGATCTGCAAAACAAGACAGAAAAATCTCAAGGAAGTGAAAGACAAGAAAATAAGATTTAAACCAAAATTAGACAAATGACACACAATGAAAAGGGTATTTACAGATGAGGAAAGAAAGGAAAGATCAGAACGAATGAAAAGATATTGGGCAGTTACGAAAGAACGAAACATGCGCTCACTGAAGAAGGCCAAGAAATGATTGGCTAACGTGGTCCAATGAGGCTGTAAAAGCAAATAATAATAATAATAATAATAATAATAATAATAATACTGTTTTGACATCTGAGGATGTGTGAGGGTATGATACTATCACACAGCAAGATCAGTTGACATCATCTATTAATTTAAATGGCAGTGTTATCACTCCACCACACCATAGAGTGTGTATTATATAGTTAACTCTGGTTTAGTCAAGGTCATAGGTACGAAATAACCTGTGATTGCAGACAATGCTTTTCAGGGGACAGTAACTGTTCTCACTTCAAACAAGAATACATGTTGTAGTTGCAGCAGAGCAGTCTGTGAGTTGAGTCAAAGAAGTGCACTAGAGGACACTTTTAGGCTGGTTTGCTAATGAGTACTTAAAACGGTTATTCATGCGGCAGTAGGTTACTATGTAAGTTTCACTGTCAATGCTACTGCTAACATAAGATGGCATGTGAAATGTGGCTTAACTCTGTGTAATTAAAAGTGTTTATAATTCTTGAGTATCCATAATTGAGAACAATCGATTCCGTCTTCGTATGCTTCCCTCAATGATCAGCAGTTGCAGTCAGTTAATTATTAAATTCAAGGAGAAAGGTAAACAAGAATTATCATAATATAACAGCCCAGAGAAGTTATAAGGTCATTACAGAAAGGGAGCATCCCAAGTGGCCAATGGACACTCACAACAATGAGGGCCCATGCTGAAGTGGGTCAAACATACGGGCCTACCAATGTTACAAGTTGCCATTGTAAAACAGAAAGCTTAGTAGTATATAATGATAGCAATACTAATTATGGTAATAGAATGTGTGCAAGTCAGAACCTGATAACTGAAGAAACTGTGCCTGAAGTTAGTTGTAGGAGTAATGCAGAATCAGTGGGGTCATGTATGGAAATGTTTTCCCAAATGTATAATGGAGTTACAGAACTTGACAAGCAATGAGGAGATCAGAGGAAGACAAAGAATATATTGCGAAATGAGAGTGGTAATAGTTATGAGGTAGATATTAGTGATTGTAGTAGTAGTAGTAGTAGTAGTAGTAGTAGTAGTAGTAGTGAAGAGGAACACAAAAGGACACAAGAGGATGCATCACTTTTACACAATTGTTTGTAGGAAGGAGAAGGATGGAGAAGGATAATTTTCTGAAATTATCACATCTACTTTGAACCATGAAACAGATGTAAATGTTGGAGAGGAGCAGCAAGGAAAAAGGGTTGTCAACTTGTAATAAAGAGGAACTAAGTGTGTGTGCAAATCTAAAGGAATCAGAAGAAGATATAAATCCAATATTAAGTTGTAATGACAGGACTTAGTGATACTGAGGGGGACTTAATAAATGACATAGATGATATCAAAAATGAATATCTCTTGTGAAAACTGGTATCCACAGCAAAGAAGAGAAAGCCCTTTTGGACAACTGCAGTGAAATTTGTACAGTTGTTGAGAGTGTTTTTAATTACTCAAAGTAACATAATGATTTAATGGCTATGCCAGTAATGGGATTAAAAATAGTAAGCCCTATGGGTAAATTAAGTAAAGTTGTTAAACAACAAATAATTTTGGAAACTGAAATTGGGGGCATAAGTTCAGGATACAACCTTCTGCGGCCCCTGGTCTGACTGTAGATATCAGTTTGGGTACAAACTGAGATTAAATGAGGGGACAGTTTTGTTAATTTTGATAGTGAAGTGTCAAAAGTGAGTGCACATTTTGATGATTTGTTAGTAGACAATAACAATTTATTGAGTCATTTTAAAGTAAAAGTGATGGCTAATAGAAACTGATTTTGGGAAGTTAAAGTTGAAACTGGACTGTGGTTGGGATATACACGACAGTGAGTTACAGAAGAATTGAAGAATTAAATGAATACAGTTGATGTTTAGAGGGCAACAGAAAGAAACTGAGAGAAGTTTTATGAGTAAACAGAGAAGTATTCTGTACTGGACCTGGTAAAGTTAAGAGCTTTGAGTATAAACTGGATACAAAACTACATGAGCCTTTTCAAGAAAAACTTTTTCTGTGCCATGTGCACAAAGAGAGGCAGTGTATAAAGAGTTACTGGAAAAAGTAAGAGTGAATATAATAGCCCTTGGATTGTCATGGGTAATAAAAATGGTAGTGTGAGAGCTGTCACAGAATCTAGAACACTGAATATGATAGTGAAGAGAAAGACTGATTGTTCAACAAATATGGAGGGAATACTACATGGTGAATTATATGGCCAATCTTGACTTAACAAATAGTTACTGGCAAGACCCACTTTCTGCAGTGTTTTGAAAGTATACATCCTTTTTCACAGATAGGAATTGTTACCAATATACTATTGGCCCGTCTGCGTTGAATATTAGTGTGCTAGTGTTTACACAAGCATTAGACCTAGTCTTAGGATCAGAGTTTAATTCCAAATCAACAATATATGTGGATCACCTGTTGGTTACGACCAAATCTTGGGAAGAACATGGTAACCTGTTGAACAAGGTAGTTCAAGCTTTAAGAAAAGGGGGTACGGCCCTTAGGCTTAAAAAGAGCAAATTTGTTAGAAAAGACATAAAATTTTTTAGGCATAATCCTGTCTGCTGTGAGTTTTAAAGTTAAACTTGAAAAAATAAAAGCAATTAAGGAATGTCCAACTCCAAAAAATCAGATGCAACTGAAGTCCATTCTAGGTTTCTGCAATTTGGTGGAAGAGAAGCTGAAATACGCAAACACGTGCCTCGGATTATCGGTAGATACTCAACAATTCCTGAGAAAACAGCCTTTACAGTTTTCAAAGTAATTTAGAAGCCTTTTTGTGAGTGATAACCTCAGCCCAACTGGTGACACAGCGTAGCATCTTACTTTTGAATCCCATGTTCGAAACCCGATTATTGTTTTTATTTATTTTATTTTATCTTTTACATTTATCTGCTCATGCCTGTAGAACATTACAACACAAACATTTCTTATCAAGTTAGAGGATATGAGGGGTTACATTAATTGCAAAATTACAATTAGGTTTCGCAATAAGTGTGATATGTTTATTACATGATACATGTGTGTATGGTATTTTCAGGGGTTCTCATATTCTTATATTTCATTTTTATATCGATTCTTAATTCTTATAGTTTATTCTTATGTTCCTTCTTCAGGAAGATTTGGTGTATTCCCTTGGATGATACTGATTGCAAGAACAATCGAAATACAGAAATGCCAACACCATGGCCATCACATGAAGGGAGGTTTTCCACAGCAACATTTCTCCATATGAATCTCTCTCCAGAAAGAAATGTTGTTAACGCTGCTGAAGATTTCACGCAATGACAATTATTTTGTGGCAAACCATGCATAACGGACCACTCTTCCAAAAACTGGCACTTGCAACTGATTATGAATCAAGATACACTTACAGAAATTTCAGTGAAAACAATTCCAAATAACTTTTCCATTCACTTTTTTTTTCAATTCATTCACAGGCATATAATTAGTAGACAAGGAGGAGCAATGTCATTTAAACATACAGTGGGAAACATTTGTGTAGTAGTCTTCTATGGACATGGGTAGTGTGCCGTGCACCCACATTTAATTTCGCGTCATTCCAACGGATTTGGAATCCCTCTGGCCGCAAGAGCGCATGGAGCGTTACTGTTGCCGTTATAGGGCTGGTCGGAGGAGAAAGTAGTTAAGCGCTGCGGTGACCTGGAGAAAGGGGAGTGTGACATGGACGGCAAGGAGCACAAGTGAGGTTGTGTGTTGTTGTGGCCAAGCGTCAGCCATGGCCCGTTGGCAAGAGTTGTGCCTTTGCCCACTACAGGTTTGGTGGGGCCAGGTGTTGCTCACAGCTGTGAACATTGTTTGTTAAAAGCTACTTTGGCAGGATGCACAGTATTTGGCATGTCCTCTGCTATTGAAGTTACAAGCAGTTTGTGTCATTGTGGTGCCAGGTTGGAGCCCAGTCTGACCTTTGCAAATACTGGACGTGGTGGCGTCTGCTGGAAGATACTCGTGGGTTACCGACTATGAGTAATCTACACTAAATCCTTCTCTCGGCACTGTCTGAGCAAGCATTTGTCAGTGGGCACTGGATTTTATGAGAAATCGCAGTGAGTATCTGATTAGTGTGCATGTCGCTTGGTGTCGCATAGGGGCTATTTTGACTCTGTATCCTTGTTGCCCGCTGTTATATATATAAATGTGTTATTTATGAAGGTTTTGCCTGGTACTACTTGAGTTCAGTTCTGTCTGTGTATGTGGGCTTGTGGCTGTCACTAATGCAAACTGATTTTAGAGTCTAAGGGTATAGAATGCAGATGTATTTCTTCTGATTAACGAAATGTACTTTATGGTCAGTGAAAACTGTTTACTCTATCTACCTTATTTCTGAGGCATGTCTATAGTTACCTGTTGGCTAGTATCACGAGCTTGAGCTGTTTACTAAATTGTTTGCATCTACACACACACAAAAAAAAAAACTAAAGGAAAATTTTATGCCTCAGTACTCAAGTCAAAGTTTCCTGCATAAAGTTCATATTTTTCTGCATTTATAGTATGTTTAATTTTTACTAAATGATTAATGAGTTCTCTCTGTGTTACAGGATAAGTGATTGTATCTCTTGTTAACTGTGGTCTAGTTAAAGGTGCCTGTGTACCATGATTTAAATTTTTAATGGTTTCTAGTACTGTGGTAGCGGCAACCGCCATCCTATATCAGTAGAGAAGGAGGAATTATTGCTACTGGTGTTGCCTCTGCCACCACCCCTATCATCATAAATTTGAACCACAGTTGTCAGTCATTTTGGCTAATTCAAAGGCAATGGTGTTTTGATACTTACTGGCAATAGCCAATGGTTGATTTGTTTGACATATTCATCTGATAATATGTTTTGCTGTTTGT
This sequence comes from Schistocerca cancellata, assembly GCF_023864275.1. Lineage (NCBI taxonomy): Eukaryota > Metazoa > Arthropoda > Insecta > Orthoptera > Acrididae > Schistocerca > Schistocerca cancellata. Next base: position 927,268,639 of record NC_064627.1, on the reverse strand, counting down.
AATGTAAATTTTAATATTCTTTACTAAAAGGAAGTGGTTTTATACTGTGGCCATTTTGGGGTGTTTGTGTTATGGAAATTTAGTCTTTTCAGTTCTAGAGGCACTTTGTTAATGTTGTTCTTGGATTTTTGCTTTCAAAAAATAAATTCATTAGTGTTTTTAGATGAGTGAAGCAATGATGTTAGCAACTGTGCCACCACTTCAATTGAAACATTTACTCACTAAAAGGCACACAGAACATATTGAAACTTCTACCACTGTTGTCTCAGAAATGGCCAAATATCTATGGACAAGCTGAAACAAGTGTTCACTTATTATGACCCCTCTTCCACTGAGTGAAGTTTCTGGGAAATTGGGTTACGGCATTTGCCGTGTTTTCCTTGTGAGTTATGAGGGCGTGCACAAAGGGAATCTCTCTGAATTTTTTACGTGAAAACTCTGAAAGGTTTTTAAATCAAATAAACTTTAACATTCTACATTTTTATTCTTCATGTCTACATATTTATTTCTCAACGTAGCCACCCTAGTGATGAACACATTTCTCCCAAGAGACCAGTTTGTTGATATCGTCACTGTAGAATGTCTGACTTTGTTGACAAGAGCCACAAGCTCACCTCTGCTTGTACTGCTTAATCACTATCAAAGTGAAGTCTTCAAAGGTGTTCTTTAAGTTTTGGAAACAGAGAATAATTGGATGGGATCAAGTCAAGACTGTACAGAGAAAAAAATGATGACAATGATTCCAAGATGTCAGACTGTTGTAGACGTGGCAGTGCTAATATGTGGTCTGGCAATGTCATGATGGAAGAGAGGGTGCTCTGTGTGTGGACGAACTCTTTGAATTCATGCTTTTCATTTTTTGAGGGATTACAGCATTGTGTTTCTCATTCACTTGCATAGTTATTTTACATACAGCCATGTTACACACTACAATTCAGAACCCTCTCATGGTAGAGGATTGCAACTTGCACGAGTAAAGCAGAAAAGTCGACCAAGTAATATGCAAGACATGTAATTCTCAGTCAATATTGAGAATAGAACTGAAAGTTCACAGGCATTACTTTTCAACATGCCCCCGTGTTAAGGTAGTTTTTATTTGGAAAAACAAGTGTCAAGAAGCTTTTGACAAACATGAGGAGGCTTTGAAGGAGAACAGGGTTTTGCACCATCCTGATCTCACTTGGCCATTTTTTAGGGACTGACTCAAGTGAGTATGATATAGGAGTGGGACTGTTAAAGAATTTTGGATATGAGGAGAACGAAGATAACAGTGTGGCCTGAGCTCCCAGTTGGTGCACATTGACAGCGCAGAAAGATACGTATATAGCTTCTTTTCTGTGTTTTCGTAGATTCTTACTTAAATTGCTTGTGAGTTTCGTATAGGAGGTGTAATTTCAAGTTTTAGTTACTGTAATCGTAAATTCAGGCAGATTGTAGTGCAGTCGTTAGGCATTTGTACAGGTTAGTTCATACATTCTTTGCGTGTTTCCCTTGCGTTATCTAGGCACGGACGCATGTTTCAGTAACTGTTGTTCAACATTGATTAGAATGGACAGGGACTGCGATTGCTGTGTTCAGATGAGGGCTGAGTTGGCATCCCTTCGCTCACAGCTGCAAGCGACGCTGACTTCAGTCGCGCAGCTTGAGGCTGTTGCCTATGGGCACCACTGTGGGCAGCCGGACTTGGGTATCACGGGGATGTCAACCTTGTGCCGTCTGTCCCCAGATCGGTCTGCCGCTGTGGTTGCCCCAGTTGCTGCCCGCAGTGGGGCTGAGCCCTCGCCTGTGGTTGATTGGGAGGTCGTTCCAAGGCATGGCAGACAGCGAAAGACATCCCCGGAGGCTGATCAGAAAGCCTCCCTGGTGCGTCTGACAAACAGGTTTCAGGTACTGTCTCTGGCTGAGCCAGATGCAGCTGCCTGCCCTGTTTCAGAAGATGATTCTCAGCCTTCAAGGTCCGGGCAATCGCAGAGGGTGGGATTATTGGTAGTTGGGAGCTCCAATGTTAGGCGTGTAATGGGGCCCCTTAGGGATATGGTGGCTAAGGAGGGGAAGAAATCCAGTGTGCACTCCGTGTGCATTCCGGGTGGAGTCATTTCTGATGTGGAAAAGGTCCTTCCGGATGCCATGAAGAGCACAGGGTGCAGCCAGCTGCAGTTGGTGGCACATGTCGGCGCTAATGACGTGTGTCGCTTTGGATCTGAGGAAATTCTCTCTGGATTCCAGCGGCTATCTGATTTGGTGAAGGCTGCCGGTCTTGCTTACGAGATGAAAGCAGAGCTCACCATCAGCAGCATCATTGACAGAACCGACTGCAGACCTTTGGTGCAGAGCCAGGTGGAGGGTCTGAATCAGAGGCTCAGATGGTTTTGCGACCGTGTTGGCTGCAGATTCCTTGACTTGCGCCATAGGGTGGTGGGGTTTCGGGTTCTGCTGAATAGGTCAGGAGTTCACTACACTCCGCTGGTGGCTACATGGGTAGCGGAGGCTGTGTGGCATGGACTGGGCAGTTTTTTTAGGTTAGAAGGCCTCGGTAAAGTATGGGTTGGGCTGCAATCTCAAAGAGTGCATGGCAAATACAGGACGTGCTCGGATCAAGGAACAGTCGGAACTGTAATTGTAAATTGTTGTAGTTGTGCTGGGAAAGTCCCTGAGCTTCAAGCGCTAATAGAAAGCACAGAAGCTGAAATCGTTATAGGTACAGAAAGCTGGCTAAAGCCTGAAATAAGTTCTGCAGAAATTTTTACGAAGTTTCAGACGGTGTTCAGGAAACATAGATTAGGCAGAATTGGTGGTGGAGTGTTTGCATCTGTCAGTAGTGGTTTATCTTGTAGTGAAGTCGATGTAGATACTCCATGCGAATTGGTATAGGCGGAGATTATACTTAACAGCCGAACTAAGTTAATAAGTGGCTCCTTCTACCGACCCCCAGACTCCGATGACATAGTTGCTGAACAGTTCAGAGAAAATTTGAGTCTCGTAACAAATAAATACCCCACTCATACGGTTATAGTTGGTGGGGACTTCAACCTTCCCTCGATATGTTGGCAAAAATACTTGTTCAAAACCGATGGTAGGCAGAAAACATCTTCCGAGATTGTCCTAAATGCTTTCTCCGAAAATTATTTCAAGCAGTTAGTCCACGAACCCACGCGAATTGTAAATGGTTGAGAAAACACACTTGACCTCTTAGCCACAAACAATCCAGAGCTAATAGAGAGGATCATGACTGATACAGGGATTAGTGATCACAAGGTCGTTGTAGTTCAATACCGTTTCTTCCAAATCCACCAGAAACCAACGCAAAATAATTTTATTTAAAAAAGTGGATAAAGTGTCACTAGAAGCCTTCCTAAGAGACAATCTCCATTCCTTCCAAACTGAATATGCAAATGTAGACGAGATGTGGCTCAAATTCAAAGATATAGTAGCAACAGCAATTGAGAGATTCATACCTCATATATTGGTAAGAGATGGAACTGATCCCCCATGGTACACAAAACAGGTCCGAATGCTGTTGCAGAGGCAACGGAGAAAGCATGCGAAGTTCAGAAGAACGCGAAATCCCGAAGATTGGCTAAAATTTACAGACGCGCGAAATTTTGCATGGACTTCAGTGCGAGATGCCTTTAATAGGTTCCACAACAAAACATTGTCTCAAAATTTGGTAGAAAATCCGAAGAAATTCTGGTCATATGTAAAGTACACAAGCGGCAAGACGCAGTCAATACCTTCACTGCGCAGTGCCGGTGGTAATGTTACCGATGACTGTGCCGCTAAAGCCATGGCTGTGTGTCGCTGTGTAAGATACATGACCTTGAAGCGGACTTAGCCGCTGAGCGAGGCAGGGGGGGAAGCGGAGTTGCTCGATTGTGTGAGAGAGAGCGCAACACGGGCTCTAGTATTACTTAGCCCGTGTTGCTGGAAAATCAAGATTGCGCAACCGGAAGTTCCCTGATAACGCGCGTAGGGTCTCCGCGCACAGGCAGCAGCATGCTCAGTCGACTCGAGGCAGCCGCACGAAGCACACAGCCATGCCGTACCATCGTAGAAGATATGCAAGGAGGAGCAGAATGCCTGTGTACAAGACTGTTATCAGTTTTGATGAGACACCAAACCCAGTGTCTCAACAGGAGATACTGAGTGGGCCAATAACCTTTGTTGGCTGTAAGATTAATTTCTCTTGTACAACAAATGAAGTTGTATCTGGGAATTCATGGATGACTATTGCTATAGTAAGGGGTAGTGAAAAGCCTCTAGCAGGATTGGAGGCTTACTATGACAGAGACCTTATCTGTTATAGAACATTTGCAATTGGAGTTGTTGCTGACAGGAATTATGGTACTTGTGTTACTGAACGCAGTTTTCCGAAATTCCTTCAGCAGGGAAGACGAATGGAATATTCCAGAATTTGAAACACGAACAGCTGCTAGAATGAGTTTCTTAGAAGTAGATACCTTAGGGGTTGCGAAGCAACTCAAATCGCTTGATACGGGCAAGTCTTCAGGTCCAGATTGTATACCAATTAGGTTCCTTTCAAATTACGCTGATACAATAGCTCCCTACTTAGCAATCACATACAACCGCTTGCTCACTGATAGATCTGTACCTACAGATTGGAAAATTGCGCAGGTCACACCAGTGTTTAAGAAGGGTAGTAGGAGTAATCCATCGAACTACAGACTTATATCATTGACGTCAGTTTGCAGTAGAGTTTTGGAGCATATACTGTATTCAAACATTATGAATCACCTCGAAGGGAACGATCTATTGAAACGTAATCAGCATGGTTTCAGAAAACATCGTTCTTGTGCAACGCAGCTAGCTCTTTAATCGCACGAAGTAATGGCCGCTATCGACAGGGGATCTCAAGTTGATTCCGTATTTCTAGATTTCCGGAAAGCTTTTGACACCGTTCCTCACAAGCGACTTCTAATCAAGCTGCGGGCCTATGGGATATCATCTCAGTTGTGCAACTGGATTCGTGATTTCCTGTCAGGAAGGTCGCAGTTTGTAGTAATAGACGGCAAATCATCGAGTAAAACTGAAGTGATATCAGGTGGTCCCCAGGGAAGTGTCCTGGGACCTCTGCTGTTCCTGATCTATATAAATGACCTGGGTGACAATCTGAGCAGTTCTCTTAGGTTGTTCACAGATGATGCTGTAATTTACCATCTAGTAAGGTCATCTGAAGACCAGTATCAGTTGTACAGCAATTTAGAAAAGATTGCTGTATGGTGTGGCACGTGACAGTTGACGCTAAATAACGAAAACTGTGAGGTGATCCACATGAGTTCCAAAAGAAATCCGTTGGAATTCGATTACTTGATAAATAGTACAATTCTCAAGGCTGTCAGTTCAACTAAGTACCTGGGTGTAAAAATTACGAACAACTTCAGTTGGAAAGACCACATAGATAATATTGTGGGGAAGGCGAGCCAAAGGTTGCGTTTCATTGGCAGGACACTTAGAAGATGTAACAAGTCCACTAAAGAGACACTTACCCTACACTCGTTTGTGCTCTGTTAGAATATTGCTGCGCGGTGTGGGATCCTTAGCAGGTGGGATTGACGGAGGACGTCGAAAGGGTGCAAAAAAGGGCAGCTCGTTTTGTATTATCACGTAATAGGGGAGAGAGTCTGGCAGATATGATACGCGAGTTGGGATGGAAGTCATTAAAGCAAAGACATTTTTCGTCACGGCGAGATCTATTTACGAAATTTCAGTCACCAACTTTCTCTTCCGAATGCCAAAATATTTTGTTGAGCCCAACCTACATAGGTAGGAATGATCATCAAAATAAAATAAGAGAAATCAGAGCTCGAACAGAAAGGTTTAGGTGTTTGTTTTTCCCGCGCGCTGTTCAGGAGTGGAATGGTAGAGAGATGGTATGATTGTGGTTCGATGAACCCTCTGCCAAGCACTTAAATGTGAATTGCAGAGTAATCATGTAGATGTAGAATGGTAACTTTTGCAAGCAGATCATTAACTACAGTTAGTAGTGCTGGTGACAGTTTGGGGATTTCAGATGTTCAGAGTTTACCTATGCGGAAATAAAACCATCACTTACACTGATCGCAAAGCCTTTAGATTGATGCTTGGACAATTAATGAGGTGAACATTGTTTTTAAAACAAGTTCAATTTCAAATCAAATAAGTAACAGTGCCTAGAATGAGGTTTTAGGGGCCTTATTCAGACAGTCAGGAGGGGAGAGTGATGAGGTAGAGTATGAAGTGGATGACAAACACATGAAACTGTTGTATATAAACACCAGCCAAGGCAGTCAGAGACAGTGGTTATGTATGTGTGAGATGTACTTATGTGAATATATCTGTGTGTGTGTGTGTGTGTGTGTGTGTGTGTGTGTGTGTGTATGTGTGTGTGTTTCCTATTTCAGAAGAAGGCCTTTTGGCAGAAACCTAAAATGTATAGCAATATTTTTGTTGTGTCTGCCTCTAACTCAACATCTCTTCTATACGGTGAAGAGCAATATGTCCTTTCATAATATTGTTGTTATTCCATCCTGGATGTTCCATCATTTGTCCTACACAATGGTAGTTCGAAGGGAGAAGGTAAATACCTGTAAAAATCTGAGAAGATATCAGTATCAGGGTGAGATATTGATCAAAAAGGAACTTGGGTAAGAAGAAAATCACAAATAATTGCTGAAATATTACAGGGTATACAGTGGAGTATTATTCAGGTGAACCAATGAAAACTTGGAAGCCTGAAATGTGTGTTGGCCCAATGGATACATAGCTGAAGCAATTAATTACATTCATTTGAGTTTTGGATACGTAGGTGCTAAAAAGTATGTACTGAAATTAAGAGAGTGTGTAGTTTTTGACAACATGGTAAAGATGGTGAATAACCATATTTGAACATACACATGTAAAAGAGCCATAGTTACCAACCAAACACACAGACTTGCTACACAAAGTGTTAAACCAAATGTTTTGATGGAATTGTTAGCCATGGATTTTTATGGCCCATTGCCAAAGACGAAAAGTTTTGCCTCCATTTTTGTAGTGTTGGAGGTGTTTTCTAAATTTATAAAGCTTTATCTTTTGCTAAAGAAATCTGGCAAAGCAAACTTGACTAAACTAGAACATGACTACTTTGTGAAATTTGGGACACCTAAAGCCATACTTTCTGAGAACATATCAAAATCCACATGTAAAATATGGAAGGATGGTCTTGACAACCAGGGTTTAACAGTTATGTACACTTCAACTTATCATCTGATGTGAAATCCTGTGGAACGTTACAAGAGGGAAATTGCCAGGCTACACAGCACATACTGCAGTAACAATCATACATCATGGGGAGATGGTGTGGAGGACATCAAGCTTGTAATAAACAGTGTTGTCCATGGTGTAAAAGGGTTTATTCCTGATAAAACTATGAAAGGTGAGAGATCTTTAAATTTGGTAGATAAGAAAATACACTGATATAAAAAAATTGCAACACTGAAACATAATTAATGTGCAGTATGAAAATTTGGAAATATATTTGTCTATGTAATATATTTAAGTGACAACATTACAAGATGACAGGTTAATGTAAGCACAAGACAAGCCATTGCAAATGCAAAAGTTGATAGAGTAATAACTGGTGTAACTGCCTGAATGTTAAATGCAAGAATTCAAATGTACATACACTGTGTTTTACAGGTGCTCGATATCAATTTGTAAAATTGAGTTCCATGTCTGTTGCACTTGGTTGGTCAATACAGGGGCGGTTAAAGCTGTTTGTGGATGATGCTGGAGTTATCATCTGATGGTGACCCGAGACAGATCTGGTGATCGAGCAGATCAAGACAACATGTCAACACACTGTTGAGCATATTGGGTTATAACAGCAGTGTGTGGGTGTGTGTCATCCTGTTGGAAAACACCCAATGGAATGCTGTTAATGAATGGCAGCATAACAGCTCAAATCACTAGATAGGTTACAGCAGCAGTGCACGGGTGTGTGTCATGGTGTTGGAAAATGTCCAGTGGAATGCTGTTCATGAATGGCAGCATAACAGGTTGAATCACTAGACTGATGTACAAATTTGCAGTCAAGGTGCATGAGATAACACAGAGTGCTCCTGCTGTCATATGAAATTGCGCCCCAGACCATACCTCCAATTGTAAGTTCAGTGTGTCTAGCATGCAGACAGGTTGGTTGCAGCCTCTCTGGTGACTTCCTCCTAACTAACACAAGGCCATCACTGGCACTGAGGCAGAAACAGCTTTTATTGGAAAACATAACAGACCTCCACCCTGCCCTCCAATGACTCTCACTTGACACCACTGAAGTCACAAATGGCAGTGGTTTGGCATCAGCACACACACACTACAGGGCATCTGGCTCGGAGCTGTCCTGGAAGTAACTGATTTGTAACTGTTCATTGTATCACTGTGATGCCAACTGCTGCTGAAAAAGCTGCAGCAGATGCAGTACGATGCACCAGAGCCACACACTGAACACAATCATCTTTACCCTCATAAGTGCCACATGGCTGTCCAGAAACCAGTCTTCTTGCAACCATACATTCTTGTGATGACTACTGCTAGCAATCATATACAGCAGCTTCTTTCCTGCCACTTTCTGCAATATCAGAGAAGGACCATATAGCTTCTCATAGGCCTATTAAATGTCTTCATTCAAACTCAGTGAGTCGTTAATAATGGTGTCTTTGTTACCTTAAAGATATTCTTGACTAACATCAACTCATCATGTTCAACATCAAAAGTTTTTTTATATGTGAAAAGACCCATTTGAAGAAGCCAGTATATCTCTGCCAAATGCATTCTATCTGGTTTATGCGAAGTCAAATAACTAATCTGCTCTCATGGTACATTTGAAGCCACACAAAGCAAGAATGGCACCAGCAAAAAAACTTGAATGTTATGAGTGAAATGAATTTTTTCTGTGTGAGGCTTGAGTGTAGAGTATATAATTTTGTTTTTGAAATACAGATCTTAATTTTTTTTCTTAATTTTCAAGACAATTCAAGGTGGAGGATATTTCATGGCATGATGAGTGTTAATTTATCAGAAATTCATGTTTTTTTCTAAATTTGTCTACAACATGCAACTGAAGAAACAACACTGTGAAATGCAACAATAGAAAAGAGTTATGTCTTGTTGTAAATAGAATTATAAATTGTAAGATTCTGCAGTTTTCAATTGATTGCACAGGTTAGTAATAAGGAATAGGTTGAAAGACTAATTGTATCATAAAACAAAGTAACAAGCTTAAATCCCACAACACTTGTAGCTAAAGGTAAGACTGTATAGAAACGAACTTTTTGTTCAAACAATTGAGAGAATAAAAGTTACATGCAAGGACTCAAAAGAGAGCCACTAAGTGATTTACAGGGTTTTATGTAAAACATCAACTGTATTATATCCTGTTGTATGCCACTACAGTTGAAATTTCTTCTTTCACACAATGTGTCACATTATTTGTGTTATTGGAGAAATAACTTAGGAATTTATAAGAGACAGAGACATCATTCTTGAGTTGGTTTATGACAATGACAATACGTATTTAAATTTGTATTTGTTCAAAGGATGACTGCAGTGTTTTATGTCGAGTTGGATTAGGTGAGCACAAGCAGCACACAATAAACATAGTTCAATTGAGTTGGAGACATTTTATCATAAGAAGTTCAAGACAACATCACATGATAAAATGGAGGAACATGTGAAGATAGCACTATGACACCATATAATACCTTTTCCTTTTTTCCTGAGCTGCTTCCTCCTGGTTTTATACTTTATTTTACTTGATACAAAAAAGATTTATTTCAATATGAGTTTTGTAATTTTGTTTCTTTGTATAGTTATGCTTCTGTCTGCGTGATGCGGCTTTCTTGAATGTAATTGCTACATTTATTTCTTCTGACGCTGTGCATTTGCACTTTGTTTCAATTTGTTTTCTATGAACAGAATAAAGTGATCTCATAATTTTGTATGAAGCTTTAATTCATCATGCTCAGCATAATGCTGAGCAATATGTCCTGAGGGTAAGGTAAAAGGTGGGGGTGCATAGTTTGGGTGGGTTGAGAAGTTCTCAGCCCACCTTTTACCTTTTTCCTAAGACCCACAAACCCAATCATCCTAGTCGACCTATAGTTGCTGCCTTCAAAGCACCCGCCAAACATATATCTGCCTTAGTTAATCAATATCTCCAACCCAATAGTACAAAGACTCTTCTCCTACATCAAAGGTACCAACCATTTCCTAGATCATCTAAAATCCTTGCCCGTCCCACTCCCACCACACACCTTGCTTGTCACCATTGATGCCATCTCCCTCTATACCAACATCCCCCACGTACATGGTTGGTCTGCTGCTGAACATTTCCTCAGTCAGTGCCCACCTGATTCAAAATCTATGACATCCTTCCTACTCACTTTAATCAACTTCACACTTATCAACAACTAGTACACTTTTGAGGGGCAGGCATACAAACAGATCAGAGATATGGCCATGGGAACCAGGGTGGCTCCTTCCTATGCCAATCTTCTCATGGGTCAATGGAGGGGGCTTCCCTGGGATACGTAAGTCTTCAGCCCCTGGCTTGCTTCAGACACATCGATGACATCTTTACCATATGGACTCATGGTGAGGCTGACCTGCTAAAATTCCTGGAATCTCTGAATACCTTCTCCCAATTAAATTTCACATGGTCCTACTCCGAATTCCATGCCACTTTCCTTGATGTTGACCTTGTCCTCATCAGAGGTCAGCTACACTCTTCCATCCACATTAAACCTACCAACAAACAACAGTACTTACATTTTGACAGTTGCCATCCTTTCCATGTCATATGTTCCCTCCCATACAGCTTTGGCATCCGAGGCAAAGATATTTGTTCAGAGGCAGACTCTTTACAGCAATACACCACCATTCTCACCTCCGCCTTCACTGCGTGTAATTACCCCATCAGCCTACTTAAAAAGCAGATTTCCCGGGCCATCACATCCAATCCTGGTACTGCTGATCCATCCAAAAAACAGCTTCAGAGAACACCATTGATGACTCAGTATTATCCTGATCTGGAATGTGTTAATCAGCTACTTCGACAGGGCCATAACGTCCTAAAATCAGCCCTGAAATGAGATTCACTCTGTCTGAAATTTTTCCCACCACACCTAGAATAGCTTTCTGTTGCCCTCCCAATCTTAGCAATATTCTTGCCAGACCCTATGCACCTTCTGCACCCATCTAACCTATGGCTCCTACCTCTGTGGCTGTCCCCACTGCAAGACTTACCCTATGCACCCTCCTACCACCACCTATAACAGTCCTGTAAGTGGCAAAACATATAATATCAAGGGGAGAGCCACCTGCGAAGCAACACGTCGTATACCAGCTGTTGTGTAAAGACTGTTCGGCCTTCTACATGGGCATGACAACCAGCAAATTATCAATTAGGAGGAATGGGCATAGGCAGAGGGTGTATATTGGCAATTCGCAATATCCTGTTGCAGAGCATGCTCTACAATATGACATTTGTGACCACAGCGCCTGTTTCACCCACATGCACTGTCTGGATTCTTCCCCCACACACCAGTTTCTCAGAACTCTGCAGATGGGAACTAGCATTACATACAACATGTCCCTGGGTCTACCCACCTGGACTTAATTTACATTAATTTCTTCCGTCTCAGCATTTCTTCACTGTAACTACTATTTGCTTCCCTCCATTTTAGTTTTCAACATCTTTCATTGTCTTTCTTGTCTATTTTTCACCGTCCCCCTCCCACCTATGTTATGTACAATGCACTTATCTCTTCACTCTTATTAACTCGTGCATGTTGCTTTAAATAGTAATCTCTGTCTCGAATAACACTCTGTCTTCCACCTTTAAGCTCACAGGTTCTCAAATATCGTCCGATGCTGTCCCCAACAATCAGTCTTTCCTTCTCATCCTGAATGGTAAGTATCCCTTGGCCCGCTGTTCTGGGTGACTTTTGTGAAATCTACCCCTTTTCTTTGACCTCTTCAGTCCTTTTCCTTCACCCGTCTTCCTTCCACTTCAGCCCTTCTGCCTGAAGTAGGCGCCACTGGCTCCTAAAACTTGCCAATTAAAACTGTATTTTATGTGTGCGTCCTGCCACCGCTTGGTGGTAAATAATTTTGTGAATAACTGATTGTTTCCATTGTTATGTTTGAATGGTGGTGCACTTTTGTGATTACATTGTTTACCATGGACTATGAATGAATAACTATATGTGTCGTGTTGCTTATTTATCATAACTGCTATTTTGTACATTAATCTTAAAAAACACTGGTGTGCAGATCCCCAAGGTGCTTGGATGCTATAAGTACACAGTTTTGATTGTATACTGCAAAGACTGTTCAGTACATACAGCAGTTGAACAGAAACATGGTAACATATTTCCTTGACATGAACTGATATTAAGACCTTTAATCTTGAATATGCACTTTGCCGATCACAGTGTGACTGATATGAATGTATGAATACTCAACATGTTGCAGTTTTATTAGCCTTGCTTGCAAGTGTCAAGAGTGAGTGAGAGAGACAGAGAGAGAGAGAGAGAGAGAGAGAGAGAGTGTGTGTGTGTGTGTGTGTGTTTTGGGTGGGTTCCTCCACTTTTATTACAAGAGCACAGTCATTTCTCATTATACTGATATTCGAGGGGTCCTGATTCATCACAATGTCAAACTCAAATCTGTCCAGCTGCATGTAAGATCATTTGGGCAATATTTAGTTTCAAATGATGGCATCAATTTATAATGGGGTCCTTCTACTGACAACCAGACTCACTCCCAGACCAAAAACTTTACAGTAAACTTTAGCTCAGTAATACTTTTGTTCCCTAATCATACTGTCTTCATTAGGTGGGACATCAATCAACTAGCAAAAGAAACTGAATTTACAGGGCATCTTGCCATGACTGCAACTTATGAAACTAGACTAAATTCTTCTCTGAAAACAATTAAAAACAGATTGTTCAGAAGCCCACTCATGATAGAAAAAATATATTAGATGTGTAACAAATGGACCTCATCTTTTTGCGTCCACCACAGTGAAACTGGCTTTTAATGACCTTGATGCAGTTATAGCAACTGTGATTACCAAAGTACAAAGGACAATGAAAACAAACAGAAAGACTTACATGCTCAATTAAGTAGATGAATAAGCAGTAGTGTCATCTCTCAAGGAAGAACTCAAAACAAGAACACTTGCCCAAGCACTGGACATGTTTGTACAGTAGCGCCACCACTATTTTTTGGCACAGCTAAGTAAAACAACAGCACTGCCCCAACTGTTAGTAGATGCAAAATGGACCAAAACACTTTCGCATCTGATACAGCACTACCATCAGCCTGTTTCCACATTGGTGGCCAGGGGCCAGTGGTCACAGTGCCGACAACGCAGCAGGAAGGTGAGCCAACCACGGCAATGATAGGCCAGGTGCCACACCTTTTGGCCACCACCTTATTTTGGTGCACATGTTAGGAAGTGGGGCCTCAGCACAACAAGTATGCACCAGGCCTAAATAAATAACGTCATTTTTAGACAAAGGCATAGCAGTCTGGCAGTACCAATGGCAAGTGGAAGTTCATGTCAGGCATTGATTTTGCAAGGCCAATTCAAGCACAGGCTCGTAACAGCCCCATTGCAGTGGGACCCACTACTTTCCAGTGATATCTCAAGACATACCTATTGGCCAACTGTGCCAAACACACCGCCTCCATCGTTAGGAATTATCAGTGGCATAATCTTCGCGTCCCACTACATTTATTCACTGTGTGTTCCAGACAGGTGCCTGTTAGTGTCTCAGAAGTTTTACTATTTTTTATTGAGAAGAGCTTCCTTTATTATTAAATCTCTCTATTGTGGTTGTGATTAACCCTTGTTCTTGTTTACCTGTGTCTTATTATTGCTTATCAAGCATCTCCCTGTGGGAGATACACCATTCAGCATCAGCATTCCAGCACAGCAGCCAGCCAGTTGCCTGTTGCCTCAGCACCACTTGTGTCATCCTGTCAGCAAGGGCTGAGGGGGAATTGCTACTACAGAGTGACACTAGTTGTGTTGTTGCTTATTTTCAAAATGTTAATGATGACAGTTAATGTATGGAGACCAGTCTACAGTACATAGTAGAATATTCACAACAATGCACCAGAGTTTGGTGCAGTCCTGAAAAGATGTGTAAAGCCCGAAACAGACAGCAGTGAAACTATTTGGTTATATATTAACTGTATACTGAAAAGAAAGAGTAATGGGAAACTGAAGCAATTTTTCGCATTAGACAACAACTAAAATCCACCGAGATAGCTATTAAAGCTGAATGTGATACTGTTTGGGCAATACTCAGTATCAAGGGATGGCAAAAGCATTCAGATGGGTCTTTCTATCAACTGTCAGACTACTCACCACCAAATGTAAGCAAAAACATCAAGATAACCCTTAATTGGCTAATACTTATATTCTCCAATCATATTGTCACTGTGGAAGGGGACTTAACTCATTAAACAATCAACTCGATTAAGACCAGTTTTGTAAGAGCTGTATGACAATTTTCATGCACACTGCTGCCTCTGTTGCCCAAGTGAAGTAAGAATACTTATTTATTTTAAATTCTAATTAAAGTGTTTCTTTTCCTGTCATGATTTTGTGACATAATTACAGAGAGTGTATTTTTTCACATTTCATGTCAAACAAGCGGGGGAGAGAGCAACACAGCTGAGCATACTTCACTGAAAATAGACCACAGCTGCAACAGGCATAGCGACAACGTTCACTGACAGTCAGCGACTATAAGAAGATACTGCCATTCAGTTCATATTCCCTCTGCTGATTATTATTTTAACTGAAGTAAAAAAAAAGAAGAAAACTATGAAAAATCATGCATCATTCTCTTAGTTTGCGTCTGTCCACACTTGTATATACTTGTATGAGCTTAGAAGAGCATTCTGAACCTTTTACAACCAATTATGCTACACTTGATATTTGAATCCAAGACAGGATACTTTGGAAAGAGAAGTGATATCTACAGAAAAGGCAAAGATAATATGATCTCTGATCTTTCTATGCTTTGTCAAAGGAAAGTTACAACAGAATTAATTAATATTTATGATAAGAAAGATACTGTAACAGATCTGTTCTTGAAAAGGATACTACTGTCGAAACTGCTCATATTGAAAACATGCTCCACAAAATAACTCTGATCTGCTTAAAATTCACTAGTCTAAATACAAAGAGCAATGCCAGTGGTCCTGCAAGAGTGTTAATCACCTATCCAAATGCAAAAACTATCTGGATATTAACTCTAAAGTATTCCTGAAACAACCTGCACACACAGTGAAATCACACTGATAGACAAATTTATAAAAAGGGTCTATTGCTACTCACCATAAAGATGATGCATTGAGACGCAGACAGGCACAATTAAAAGACTGTTACACTTTGAAGTTTCATCCCACACCTTCTTCAGAGAAGAAAACACACACACACACACACACACACACACACACACACACACACACATATATTCACTCTTCGCACAAGCAAGCACACCCCACACACACATGACCGCTATCTCCGGCAGCTGTGGCCGGAATGCAACTGTCACGCTGAACGAACGCAGCATTCCGCAGTTGGGTGGAGAAAGGGGAGGATTAGCAGGGTACAGATTCGGGGGTGGGAGGTGGGGTGGGGGGGGTATAGGAGAGAACTGTCTGGCAAAGTATGCAGGGCTAGATGGCAGCAAGACAAGTTTGCCAGGCACAGCGTCATGAGACTGTGGGGGAGGGAGGGAAGGGGGCGGGGGAATGAGGAGCAGAGAAGCGAAAATAATCAGTGGGTGCACTGGCAGAGAGTGGTGCACAATGAGGGTGAGGGTACCTGAATAGGAACAAGGTGACAAGACAGCGGGGGCGGAAACTGTTGGGCAGAGCGTGTGGGAACAGCAGGTTACCATAGGTTGAGGCCAGGATAATTTTATGAGCAGAAAAAGTGTTGTGTGGATAACTGCCATCACCATAGTTCATAAAAGCTGCTACATGTTGTGTTACAGGTTAGTCTACTTTGCTCTTGGCCATAGTTTGTCAGTGGCCATTCATACTGGGTGACAATTCGTTGGTAGTCATACCAATACAAAAAGCTGTGCAATCATTGCACAGCTGGTATATGACTTTTTTTAGATTTTTGTACTGATGTGACTACCATCCAGCTGTCTACCAGGATGACTGGGCACCACCAAACTGTAGCCAAGAGCAAAAATGACTATTATGTGTCACAACATGCTTGACTTCAATAGCTGTTTCACAACCCAAGCCATCTGGATCATTACTTCCACCACCAGCTTTTCTTAACTGTGCAGACGGGAGTTATCCTTACAAAACATTCTCTGCTCCCAAAATTACCCCGGTCTCAAGCTACAGTAATCAACTGTTCCCATCCCTTCCATTCAGTAGATTCTGACCACTCTGTCATATTGTCTGCTCCTTATTTGTATGCCCTCATCCTCATTATGTACCTCTTTTTGCTAATGCACCCACCCTTCTTTTCCCATTCTCTGCTCCTCTTCTTTTCTGCTCCTCATTCCTCCCTCCCCCATGGCCTTCCAATGCTAAACCTGGCAGCCTTGTTATGCCACCATTTAGTCCCTCCATTCTCCACCAGACAGTACACTTCTCTCCTCCCACCTGTAGCCTCCTATCTTTGCCCCTTCCCGAATGAAGCTTTCATTCAATATAATAGTTGCATCCCCACTAAAGCTGCCATAAGCAGAGGTCATATGTGCATAAAGTGTGCTTGCTTGCTTTTTTTTTTTTTTTTGACAGTAAAAAACCGAAACTGAAAACCAGCAGCAATGGGAACAAAGTCAGAAAATTGGAGAAACTAAAAATAGAAGAATGCTTAAAAATCCACTACAGAAAGGGGGTGGTTGTCCCCAAAAAAAAAAAAAAAAAAAAAGCTTCAAATGACTGACGTCATTTCACTGTCACTAATAAACTGGAGAACGCGGTCGGCTGAGCGCGTGTCATCTGCTAAAATCGACGACAGATCAGGCGACAGCTGTAGACGGGAGCGTAACGGATTAAAATAGGGGCACTCAATTAAAAGGTGTCTTACCGTCCACAGCCGAGAGCAGTGGGGACAGAGTGGGGGAGGATCGCCGCTTAAAAGATGTCGATGGCTAAAACGACAGTGCCCTATCCGGAGTCTAGCTAAAATTACCTCCTCCCGACGACGCGTTCGGGAGGAAGAGGTCCAAGCGCAAGGAAGGGCTTTCACTTCCCGCAATTTATTACGGGAAAGTGCCGACCAATGCGCATGCCATAAATGAGCAACTTGGTGACATAAACCGCTCCGTAGATCGGTGAAGGGAAGCGACTGTATAGCTGGCCGAGGAAGAGAGACTGCAGCCTTGGCCGCTATATCAGCCGCCTCATTCCCACAGATACCAGCGTGTCCCGGGAGCCAGAGGAACGCCACCGAGACGCCCCCCAGGTGGAGCAAGCGCAGACAGTCCTGAATCCGGTGGACCAGAGGGTGCACAGGGTAAAGAGCTTGGAGACTGAGGAGAGAGCTGAGAGAATCTGAGCAGATAACGTACTGTATCCGCTGATAGCGGCGGATGTAGTGGACAGCCTGGAGAACAGCGTAAAGCTCCGCAGTATAAACCGAACACTGGTTGGGAAGCCGAAAGCGATTTGGGGTGTCGCCAACAATATAGGCACTCCCTACACCTAACGATGTTTTCGAGCTGTCGGTGTAAATAAATGTGGCGTCCGTCATTTCTGCACAGAGAGCAGCAAATGCCCGACGATAAACAAGTGTAGAGGTACCATCCTTGGGAAATTGACAAAGGTCACGGAGCAGGCAGATCCGGGGACGGAGCCAAGGCGGTGCTGTACCCCAAGTTGTCAAGGAGGTTTTAGGAAAGCGGAAGGAAAGAGAATGGAGCAGTTGACGGAAGCGGACTCCCGGGGGTAGTAGGGAGGAGGAGCAGCCTGCATACCCTACATCAAAGGAGGCGTCGAAAAAAAGGTCATGGGCTGGATTAGCAGGCATGGAAGACAGATGGCTAGCATAACGACTCAGGAGGACTGCTCGCTGATTGGACAGCGGAGGTTCAGCAGTCTCAGCATAAAGGCTTTCCACAGGACTAGTGTAAAAAGCTCCAGACACTAAACGTAATCCACGGTGGTGGATAGAGTCGAGACGCCGAAGAATAGACGGCCGAGCAGAGGAGTAGACTATGCTTCCATAATCCAATTTCGAGCGCACTAAGGCGCGATAGAGGCGGAGAAGGACCACTCGGTCCGCTCCCCAGGAGGTACCATTCAGGACACGGAGGGTGTTAAGCGATCGCAGACAGCGAGCCGAAAGATAGGAAACATGGGAGGACCAGCATAGTTTTCTGTCAAACATAAGACCCAAGAATTTAGCGACGTCTGAAAACGGAAGGTTGACAGGACCTAGATGTAAGGAGGGCGGAAGAAACTCCTTACGTCGCCAAAAATTGACACAAACGGTCTTACTGGGTGAGAAACGGAAGCCAGTTTCGATGCTCCACGAGTGGAGGCAATCGAGACATCCTTGAAGACGTCGTTCAAGAAGGCTGGTCCGTTGAGAGCTGTAGTAGATCGCAAAATCGTCCACAAAGAGGGAGCCCGAGACATCAGGAGGGAGACAATCCATAATTGGATTTATGGCGATGGCAAACAGTACAACACTCAGCACGGATCCCTGGGGTACCCCGTTTTCTTGGGAGAAAGTACGGGAGAGAGTAGTGTTCACCCGCACCCTAAAAGTGCGCTCTGCCATAAATTCGCGAAGAAAAAGGGGCAGCCGGCCTCAAAAGCCCCAAGAGAACAGTGTGCGGAGGATGCCTGTCCTCCAACAGGTATCGTATGCTCTCTCCAGATCAAAAAATATTGCTACCGTTTGGCGTTTCCGGAGAAAATTGTTCATGATATAAGTGGAGAGAGCAACAAGATGGTCAACTGCAGAACGATGCTTCCGAAATCCGCATTGGGCTGGTGTTAAAAGACTGCGGGATTCTAGCCACCAAGCTAAACGGTAATTCACCATACGCTCCAAAACCTTACAGACACTACTCGTGAGAGAAATGGGGCGATAGCTAGAGGGGAGATGTTTGTCCTTTCCAGGTTTCGGAACGGGAACGACAATAGCTTCCCGCCACCGTCTGGGAAAGGTACTGTCGGTCCAAATTCGATTATAAAGGCGAAGGAGGTAACGCAGACTATGGGTTGATAAATGCAGCAACATTTGGACATGGATACCATCCGGTCCCGGGGCGGAGGAGCGAGAGGAAGAGAGGGCATGTTGGAGTTCCCGCATGGAGAAAACAGTATTGTAGCTTTCGTGATTTTGAGAGGAGAAAGCAAGATGTCACACTTCTGCACGTTTCTTCGGGAGAAACGCTGGCGGGTAATTTGAAGAGCTCGAAATCTCAGCAAAGTGCTGACCCAACGAGTTAGAAATTGCGACGGGGTCCACTAAGGTATCATGCGCGACAGTGAGCCCAGAGACCGGGGAGAAACTAGGCGCGCCCGAGAACCGTTGAAGCCGACTCCAAACTTCCGAGGAGGGAGTGAAGGTGTTAAATGAGCTAATAAAGAATTTCCAGCTTGCCTTCTTGCTATCGCGGATGACGCGACGGCATCGCGCACGGAGCTGCTTATAGCGGATACAGTTGGCCAAAGTAGGATGGTGACGGAAAATGCGAAGAGCACGTCGCCGATTGCTTGCTTGTGTGTGTGTGTGTGTGTGTGTGTGTGTGTGTGTGTGTGTGTGTGTGTTTTCTTTCCTGAAAAAAAGCTTCAGCCAAAAGCTGCCTGTCTGCAACTCAGTGTGCCATCTTTACAGTGAGTAGCAATATATCTTTTTAATAATAATATTGGTATCGCAATCTGGACTTTTCATTGTTTGCTAGACAAATTTCAAATTAAACATATACACAGAAGAAATATTAAGCATATGCATATTACCATAGACACACAAATCGGGGTATATTATGACATTGTGACTAGTGAGATACAGGACATGTGCATGTATCCAGAATTGGACAACATAAAATAATAAATAATAAATAATAAAAGACATATAAGAATAAAACATTATCCATAATATCCAAGAAGAAGAAGCTGTATCCAAGGAGGAGAAGAAGAAGAATAAGATTTGATTAATTTGCAGAGATGGACACTGCTGGTGGGAATGGGGAGAGTGTTGGAGCATTAGAGCACTCCTAAAATCATCAGCAACACATCTTGCAGTGTGCGGAGGGACTTCACTGAAGCTTTGAAAATGCAAGGGTGCATGTTTGATGGCACACAATTGAGAGGACAGCTGAACCAACACACAGACTGCAGCCACGCAAACAACTAGACACTCAACTGAATTTGTGAAGGTAAGTCGTGGCCAACATTGTTTGCGTAAAACTGAGGTGGGAAACTTATATATAGGCAGATGACTGTGAACGTTTTATGTAACCTAAGAGTGATGGAGGAAGTATTACATCATTTGTAACTTATAATAATTACAATGTATTTGGCACAGAAAGAGTTCAACTGTTTACATTCAAACATTTGGTAGCGTTACCTTATACATGCACTGCACTTGCTGTCATTTTACAAAAATAAACTGTACCAAAAACATCATGTTTTGGAGTGATCTTTAATGTGGTACCTCATTTAATTTGTAATAAGCAAAAGTACATAAGAAATTCACAAAATGCGGCACATTAGTTCCACACGCACTAGAAATGAGACTGTGTCGCCCTATTTGCTTTTGTTAGCCAATTAGGGTACAGGACGTGAGATTTAGTCAGCCAATCGCATCATCATATCTTCATTACATGAACACACAAATGCTGTGAAAAAAGACATTAAGCACTAAGTACAAATAAAATAGGAATGATTAATGTCCCAAAGTAATATACAAACAGTATAGTAAAAAGCAAAGTGATGCTTCCACATACTTTTAATGGTGAGAAATCCGAATTTGCATTTCTCCTGAAAGGTGCAGAATTTTAGTCACTAGTCGTATTTGCAGCATTCTTAAAAAAAAAACTATTGTATCATAGTTCCAATGGACAAATAAAGTTTACCCCCAAACAAAAAAGTAATGTAATATTTCTTTTGAGTGAAGTGATCAACAGAACATGTACTTGGCTATGTAACCCATGAAATGCTCAGACTTTCTGCTATATTGTGGGATGGCACTTCTGACATTTCAGCACTATCTCTCCCTGTTCTGTGTGTGATCAGAACAACGTGTTGGACCTATGAAGTTCGCAGTATGGTGCACTACGAGGTGTTGAAAATCTTCAGTACTTAGTATTTTGTATGACTTAAAGCAGCTACTAATGATTGTCATCCCAGAATGAGCTTTCCTATGGTTGTTATTCTCATGACTTCCTTGGACTGGAATTCAATAGGTTCAAAAAAAGATTTTTTTTTCAAACATCTCTGAATTCCACCGAACACCCACTGTCCAATGATCCTGCAGTCTGTGCTATGTTTCCTTTTCCCAAATTCCAACATGTATATTTCAGCGATGGCTCCTGGTCCTCCTAACTGTTGGGAATTGTTAATCACCCACTGGATACAACGATCACAAGAAGACCAGTAATTCATCATACACTTAGAGCAGCCAAAATTTGTTAACATGACGAGACCCACTGTAAGCCATCAGCCAGTGACAACTGTAAGATATCACGATTTTGTTCACAATTTCTTTGTCATTTATTATTTTAATTGTAAAAATTAAAAAATGAAACCGTGTTTGAATTTAGCTTTGGATACATTCAGTTTTCTTGTAAAGAAAAATCGTCTGTCTAGGAAGATGATGTAATTGTGATTAAACAAAACTTCTGTTAGTTGTGATTTTTGATTATGATGATTATTATGAGGAGCAGAAATAAACAAATATTTTCTGGGAAGTGTGTAAAGATTAAACTACACTGACTGAAAAGTTTATAAGAAAAACAATTACCTTGTCTTATCAGAAGCTTAAGGAAAGTTTAATTAAATTACATGTTCATATAACCACAAAAAGGGAAACAATTTAAGAGAATATATTGCTCTATCAGATTATGAATGGATCTGACTCATACAAGAACTACAAGTTTTCAAAATATTAAAAGTTTGGTTACGTCAAAGATGGCAAAGTCTTAAAGCTTAAGAATTTAAGCATTAAATAATCAGTTTGATAGACCTTTAGAGAGAAAAAAATTAACTCCGCTGATGCTCACCAATACAAATAAACAACGATATGGATAATAACTACTCTCCACACACACACACACACACACACACACACACACACACACACAATCTAAGTGCAACAAACAGACCTGATCTCTTTGAGGACGTCCATATTAAAACTGGCAACAGTGTCCATGAGGCAGTTCTAGCAACAATGATTACTAAACAACAAGGGTCAGCTAGAACAAGTAGGAACACTATGTGTTCAGTAATCTAGGTGAAGAACAGTCTTGCCATATCACAAAGAGAAACTGAAAACATTTACCTCTAAGCAGGTGCCTACAAAGGAACTGTGGTTTCAAGTTTATGAGATTAGCTGGCCAACACTCGACAGATATGAACCTGGCAGAACAATTCCTGATGGGAAGTGACTACTGCAAAATGGATGTACAGGTTGGTTATAATTAAACTTCCACTACTTGAGAGGCCCTCATGAAAAATGAGTTATCATAGGACAATGAAACTTTTTGGAAACATTTTTAAGGACATGTGGAAGAGAAATAATGAGTAAACCATTGAAAAATACACATTTTAATGACCACATGAGAGAGTAATATTTGTTAATTGCTTACCACGTTTATGTTCCAGGATACAAATGTTGCTCAATGTGATGACTATCTACATTTGCGACAGCCCTTTAACTACACTAGAGATTGTTTGGTGCACTTCTTGAATGGTGGACCACAGAATGCTCAGCTGTCATGACACAGTTTGTGTACTGCTCACGTGGTGCATTGTCAGCCATGGCAACAGTAACTTCTTCAACAATCTGTGGTGCAACTGGCTATCGACCTCTCCCAGGAGAAAATTCCCAAATTGCCAGTTAATTCAAATTTCTGACCCACCTTGTATTTCTTTAATGTGCTGATACTTGCCACAAGAAGCAGCACTATTGCTGTTGTTTTGATAAAATAGTTTTACAAGTAAAGTCCTGCTCACCTCTTCCAGATTCATGTCTGCAACTGTCATGTACACTGATGCTTGTTTTCCAACCCTATGTCATCATACCAGACTGGCACCTAACAGCAAGTCATAACATTACACATCATTAACAATGCTAATCCTACAGTGCACAGTCTGAATATCATTCCTATACAGTTTTGTACCCATGCGGTAAATAGTTTTCCATTTACACCGGCTTAAGTAGCAAAAGTTTAACTATAAACATCCTGAAAAACAAAGTATAGCCCTTACAGAAGAATACTGAAGATTAGATGGGTATATCACATAACTAATGAGGAGGTATTGAATAGGATTGGGGAGAAGAGGAGTTTGTGGTAAAACTTGACTAGAAGAAGGGATCGGTTGGTAGGACATGTTCTGAGGCATCGAGGGATCACCAATTTAGTATTGGAGGGCAGCGTGGAGGGTAAAAATTGTAGGGGGAGACCAAGAGATGAATACACTAAGCAGATTCAGAAGGATGTAGGCTGCAGTACATACTGGGAGATGAAGAAGCTTGCACAGGATAGAGTAGCATGGAGAGCTGCAGCAAACCAGTCTCAGGACTGAAGATCACGTCAACAACAACAACAGGCCTACAGATAGTGAGATGCTGAATGAAACACATTTGACTGTTTAGACGGCAGTGTGTGAGTTTTTAATGACTACCGTAGCAGAATCTTGTTGAAAGCTCTGTCACAAAGCCCAAAGAAATTCTGGCTATATGAAAAGTTATCAGAGGTGTGATTGTCAATGTCCAAACACTCATGGATACAACATGAACTGAAATTGAGGGTAACAAAGTGAGAGGGAAACACTAAGCTTTGTTTTCCAATATTTCAGTAGAAAGAAAGAATGAAAAGCCCTAGTTTAATTCTCACAATTATTAGTGATGTAGATATTAGTGTCAGTTGCATCGAGACACAACTGAAATTTCTAAAATTAAATAAGGGTTCAGTTCTGATGGTTTCCCTGTCAGATTCTATATGTAATTTATTGCCAATTCACCCTCATGTTAAACATAATATTCTTTAGATCCTTCAAACAAAAAAACTGTGACCACCAGCTGGAAGAAAGCACAGGTCACACAAGAAAGATACCAGAAATGATCCTCAGAACTACTGTCCTATCTCATTGGTAGCCATATGTTGGAGAATCCTAGAAAATATTCTGAGTTCAGCTTATGGAGCTACTCCAAACCAAATGACCTCTTCCATGTCAAGCAGCAAGGATTTTTGAAACACTGTTGATGCAAAAACCTAATCTGCACCTTTTTCACATGAAATCTTCAAAGCCACGATAAAGGCAATCAGGCAGATGCAGTATTTCTTGACTTCCAACAAGTGTGATTCACACCAATACCATCTGGGTATCAAATGGAATTTGTGAGCACATTAACAAATTCTTGGAAGGAAGGACACAGCATGACAGCTTGGATGGAAGGCATAGAAAGAAGTACAACCAATTATAGATGTTGCCGCAGGAAGTTTATTTTATTAGGAACTTTGCCGTTCATGTCTTAAATTAGTGACCTGGTAGACAATATCACTAATAAGACATTCTGCAAATGGTACAGTTATCTATAATGAGATACTATCTGAATAAAGAAGCACAAATATCCAGAGACATTTTGTTATGGGCTCTAAAACTGTGCTGTGCAATGATCAGCAACTTGCTTTAGATGTTCAGAAAGGAAAAATGTGTCATTCACAAAATGCAGAAACTAAGTATCCTATGACTACAACATCAATGAGTCCTAATTGGGATCAGTCAACTGATGCAAATGTTTGGGTTGGTTGGTTGTTTTGGGGAAGGAGACCAGACAGCGTGGTCATCGGTCTCATTGGATTAGGGAAGGATGGGGAAGGAAGTCGGCCGTGCCCTTTCAGAGGAACCATCCTGGCATTTGCCTGGAGTGATTTAGGGAAATCACGGAAAACCTAAATCAGGATGGCCGGACGCGGGATTGAACCGTCGTCCTCCCGAATGCGAGTCCAGTGTCTAACCACTGCGCCACCTCGCTCGGTAAATGTTTGGGTGTAACAATTTTTGGGGTTATGACATGAAATGATACCACAGGTTCAATCACAGATAAAACAGTTCACATACTTTAATACACTCCTGCAAATGGAAAAAAGAACACATTGACACCGGTGTGTCAGACCCACCATACTTGCTCCGGACACTGCGAGAGGGCTGTACAAGCAATGATCACACGCACGGCACAGCGGACACACCAGGAACCGCGGTGTTGGCCGTCGAATGGCGCTAGCTGCGCAGCATTTGTGCACCGCCGCCGTCAGTGTCAGCCAGTTTGCCGTGGCATACGGAGCTCCATCGCAGTCTTTAACATTGGTAGCATGCCGCGACAGCGTGGACGTGAACCGTATGTGCAGTTGACGGACTTTGAGCGAGGGCATATAGTGGGCATGCGGGAGGCCGGGTGGACGTACCGCCGAATTGCTCAACACGTGGGGCGTGAGGTCTCCACAGTACATCGATGTTGTCGCCAGTGGTCGGCGGAAGGTGCACGTGCTCGTCGACCTGGGACCGGACCGCAGCGACGCACGGATGCACGCCAAGACCGTAGGATCCTACGCAGTGCCGTAGGGGACCACACCGCCACTTCCCAGCAAATTAGGGACACTGTTGCTCCTGGGGTATCGGCGAGGACCATTCGCAACCGTCTCCATGAAGCTGGGCTACGGTCCCGCACACCGTTAGGCCGTCTTCCGCTCACGCCCCAACATCGTGCAGCCCGCCTCCAGTGGTGTCGCGACAGGCGTGAATGGAGGGACGAATGGAGATGTGTCGTCTTCAGCGATGAGAGTCGCTTCTGCCTTGGTGCCAATGATGGTCGTATGCGTGTTTGGCGCCGTGCAGGTGAGCGCCACAATCAGGACTGCATACGACCGAGGCACACAGGGCCAACACCCGGCATCATGGTGTGGGGAGCGATCTCCTACAC
Source organism: Schistocerca cancellata (assembly GCF_023864275.1). Lineage (NCBI taxonomy): Eukaryota > Metazoa > Arthropoda > Insecta > Orthoptera > Acrididae > Schistocerca > Schistocerca cancellata. Next base: position 927,242,454 of record NC_064627.1, on the reverse strand, counting down.
TGGCCGTACACCACTGGTGATCGTCGAGGGGACACTGAATAGTGCACGGTACATCCAAACTGTCATCGAACCCATCGTTCTACCATTCCTAGACCGGCAAGGGAACTTGCTGTTCCAACAGGACAATGCACGTCCGCATGTATCCCGTGCCACCCAACGTGCTCTAGAAGGTGTAAGTCAACTACCCTGGCCAGCAAGATCTCCGGATCTGTCCCCCATTGAGCATGTTTGGGACTGGATGAAGCGTCGTCTCACGCGGTCTGCACGTCCAGCACGAACGCTGGTCCAACTGAGGCGCCAGGTGGAAATGGCATGGCAAGCCGTTCCACAGGACTACATCCAGCATCTCTACGATCGTCTCCATGGGAGAATAGCAGCCTGCATTGCTGCGAAAGGTGGATATACACTGTACTAGTGCCGACATTGTGCATGCTCTGTTGCCTGTGTCTATGTGCCTGTGGTTCTGTCAGTGTGATCATGTGATGTATCTGACCCCAGGAATGTGTCAATAAAGTTTCCCCTTCCTGGGACAATGAATTCACGGTGTTCTTATTTCAATTTCCAGGAGTGTATATCAACAAAAACAATCAATTTTTCCCTTCCCTTCAATCCTTGTGCCAGGACGAGGAGTAACTGGCTCAAGAAGCTTGCAAATTTCAATATATTTATGTGTGTTTTCTCTTGCCACCACTTGATTAGTAGATTTTTTTGTCAATCATAAGTTCACCTACTTTAGTTCATTTGTGGGTTACAGGGTAAATACAAATAGTCTTTAAAGGGGACTGCTCACAAAACACTCATGATTGGCACCCATATCAAATATGAAAAATGAAGGATATTGAACATATACAAAGGAGGCAGCATAAATGGTCAAGGGTTGATCTGACACATGAGAGAGTGTAGGAAAAGACAGAATGCTGGCATTCCAGGCCGAACTCCCAGAGATAGTGATCAAGTGTCCTTGTCCACATGTGTGTATGAATGATGTGTGTTTCTGTTTTGCTGATGAAGGCTATAGCTGAAAGCTTTGACTGTCTTTTAATTGTGCCTATCTGCAATTTAATCTATCTTTGCCTACATTGTTGATATTTCTACATGGAGCTTCCATTGTTTGATACAAGAGACTGCCATAAGAATGTTGGAAACCCTTAATGGGCAGTTACTGTAAGATATATGTTAACTATACAGCAAAAATCTCTTTTCAGGAGCCAGTATCAAGTGAGAAATCTAGAAATATACTAAAGTTCCCTCGGTATTGTTCCCAAAAGGCTCCACGAAGACAGTATCAGATTAAACCCAGCATGCACAGAGGCATTACCACAAAGACAAATCAGACTACATGCAGTATGCATGGAGGAATTTAACCAGTCATTCTTTCTGTGAACAATATGTGGAAGGAAGTGAAAGAGACTGTAATATGTAGTGCAATGGAGAATCCATATGCTTGGCACAGTGCAGTGCAGTACAGCACAGCTGTGAATGGAGTATGAATGCAGATGGACACACACACACACACACACACACACACACACACACACACACACACACACCACAGAGTGTTTAGCAGGTTCTTTCAGTAACAACAGTTTACTCACCACAAGAGAATTGCTCTCATTTTTCTATTAATCTATCTCATAATGACAAATACTTTGACACACCATTTGCACTGAAGAGAGAACTGAACAAATCTGACTGTAATTTACTTTACATGGAAGCTACTAGTACTTCTGGGTTAGTTATGGCATTTTTATTTTTTTGGGTTCTGGTGTGACTGCATGTTGCATAGGTTTCTAGGGTATTAACAGTAAGCTATGTGAATATAATATGTGAGGAATGAAACATTCACAATGCAAAATCTTTACTGCTATGTCTATGGTTTTTTTTATTACAGTAAGATGCAAGGGTTTTAGTTTATGGCTTTATCTGAGGTAACATACTTACAGGGATAGATGTGTCCTGCAGAACAGAAAGGAAATACTTGTGACCATTGTCTCGTACCAGATCAGCTTGGCATGACTGAAACAACAATAAGTTAACAGACATTATTATGAGTGAAATATTTATTCTTCGATAGCAAAATAATGGGACAGATGACTCATACTGAAGAAGTAATGCTGTGTATCAGTTTTGTTTTGTCTTGTTTTAAAAATGATTCAAGAGTGGATCACCACTGTATTGTATCCTCTGTTATATAGCCGACAACATATTGTCAGGTGACAGACTGAAATAATATGTTTAAGAAAAATATCCAACTTACACCATCAACAGCTAGTATTTTTGCCCATATGAACACCAAAAGTGGACGTAACTCTCGTGCTGAACTCTGAAGAAGTTTCAGTACATAAGGAAAAATTCCAACAGACAGAGCTAAGTTAACAGCCCATGGTCCAAGATCTAGAAAACGACCCAGAAGTTCCAATGCACGCAATCGATGAACTTGGCTTAACAGCACCTGTAACATATAACTGTAAATTACATTTAGAAATACATCCAACATGCAATACATGTACACACTCAAATCTTCAATATAAATACATAAAAGTACAAAAAAAGCTATATCTAATCTTTGAAATTGAATATTCCTCGATTAGGGAAGAAATAAGGGTAGGTTGGAAACAGCTGGGAAGGAGGGACACATCGCTCAATCCCCAGCGGAGAGGGGTCCACTTGTGACCTTGAGGGAAGACAAAAGATGCAGGGGATGGCATCAAAGAGAGCAGGAGATAAAAGATAGTACACTGGTAAGCATTATGCCAGCTTCAGAGATGCTAGAAGGACAGAGTTCTAAGTGAATATGGACCCAGGTTATACACACATGGAACACTTACAACATTCATACTCAAGTATCCAAAAAATTTACCAGAGTCTATATAAAATTACAATGAACAAATAAGTATAAAGTACATAAAGGGATATTGATCAATATATTAAAGTAGATAAATAAAATGTATTGTGAAAAGGAAAGTTGCTAATCACCACAGAGCAGAGATGTTGAGTAGCAGATAGGCACAACAAAAAGACTGTCACAAAATAGCTCTCGGCTAGTAAGGCATTTGTCAAAACTAGACAACAAACACACAAATACACTCTCATACAAACACAACTCACACACACTTGACAGCAGTCTCAAGCAACTGAGGCCACACTGCGAGCAGCAGCACCAGTGCATGATTGGACTGGCGACTGGGTGGCGGTAAGTTGCAGCTGGTGTGGGGAGGGGGAGAGATAGCAGGGTAGGGGTGGCGGACAGTGATGTGCTGTTGGGCAGCGCATAATGGATAAAAGAGGACAGGGCAGCTATGTGCCATCTGGAGGTTAGACAGAGGACAGCGGAGAGGTGGGGAGGTGGGGGGAGTTTGGAAAAGAAGAGGAGTAAAATTACTGGGTGCAATGGTGGAATGAGGGCTGTGTAGTGCTGGAATGGAAACAGAGAAGGGGCTGGATGGGAGAAGACAATGACTAATGAAGGTTGAGGCCAGGAGGGTTACGGGAATGTAGGAAATATTGCAGGGAAAGTTCCCACCTACACAACTCAGAAAAGATGGTGCTGGTGGGAAGTATCCATGTGGCACAGGCTGTGAAGCAGTCATTGAAATGAAGGATGCCATATTTGGCAGCGTGCTCAGCAACAGGGTGGTCCACTTGTTTCTTGGCCACAGTTCGTTGGCGGACAAATGGCTTGTTGATTGTCATGTCAACAAAGAATGCAGCACAGTGGTTGCAGCTTAGCTTGTAGATCACATAACTGGTTTCACAAGTAGCCCTGCCTTTGATGGGATAGGTGATGTTTGTGACCAGACTGGTGGGAGAATGAACATGTCAGGTCTTGCATCTAGGTCTATTATGGGGGTATGAGCCACGAGGCAAGGGGCTGAGAGCAGAGGATGTTTAGGGATGGATGGATAGTGGGCAGGACATTTCTCATTTCAGGGCATGGCAAGAGGTAGTCGAAACCTTGGCGGAGAATGTAATTCAGTTGCTCCAGTCCTGGGTGGTACTGAGTTATGACAGGAATGCTCCTCTTTGGCTGGATGGTGGGACTTTGTGTGGTGGTGGGAGACTGGAAAAATAAGACACAGGAGATTTGTTTTCATACAGAGTTGTGAGGATAATTACGGTCTGCGAAGGCTTCAGTGAGAACCTCAGTATATTACGAGAGGGATCACTCGTCACTGCAGGTGCGACAACCATGGGTGGCTAGGCTGTATGAAAGGGACTTCTTGGTATGGGACAGGGGGCAGCTGTCAAAGTGGAGGTATTGCAGGTGGTTGGCAGGTTTGATATGGATGGAGATACTGATATAGCCACCTTTAAGGTGGAGGTCAACCTCTAGGAAGGTGGTTTGTTGGGTTGAGTAGGACCAGGTGAAGTAAATGGGAGAGAAGTTTTTAAGGTTCTGGAGGAATGTGGATAGGATGTCCTCACCCTTAATCCAAATCACAAAAGTGTCATCAATGAATCTGAACCAGGTGAGGGCTTTAGGACTCTGGGTGTTTAGGAAGGATACCTATAGTTGCCCCATGAATAGGTTGGCATAGGATGATGCCATGCAGGTGTCCATAGCCGTGCCACGCAGGTGCCCATCATCGTACCATGGATTTGTTTGTAGGTAATACCTTCAGAGGAGAAGTAAATGTGGGTGAGGATATAATTGGTCATGGTGACTAGGAATGAGATTGTTGGTTTGGAATATGTCTGGTGTTGGGAAAGATAGTGTTCAATAGCGGTAACACCATGGGCATTAGGGATGTTAGTGTAAAGGGAGGTGGCATCAATAGTGACAAGCAGGGCACCATGTGGTAAAGGAACAGTCATTGTCCTCTCCCGTCCAGCTCCTTCTCTGTTCCCATACCAGCACTACATAGCCCTCATTCCTCCATCACACCAAGTCTTTTTACTCCTCCCCTTTTCTGCTACCCTTCCCTTCCCCACCTCTCCAATGCCCTCCCTCAAATCTCCTGACGGCACGTCGCTGCCCTACCCTCTTCTCACCTTGTCCCTGCACACTCTCCAACCATATGTCACTGTCTGACACCCCTACCCTACTATCCCTCCCCTTCCCCACCCCAGTCTCCTCCTTACCGCCACCCATTCGCCACTCCCATCATGCACTGGTGCCACTGCTCGCAGTGTGGTCTCAGTTGCTTGTAACTGCAGGCATGTGTGAGAGAGTTGCATTTGCGTGAGTGTGTATGTGTGTGTTTGTGATCTAGAGAAGGCCTTACTGGCCAAAAGTTACATTTGTGACAGTCTTTTTGTTGTGCCTTTCTGCAACTCAGCATCTCCACTATATGGTGGGTAGCAACTTTCCTTTTCATAATATTGTTACATTTCATCCTAGATTTGCCACTGTTTAAATAAAATGTACGGTGCACAATGTGTGCTCATGTTCAAATTTATGCATCAAAATATAATCATAGCCTTTACACAAAATTCTATACTCAATGAAAGAATAATTGGATGGATAATGGCACTAAAAGTTTGGAAACACTTGACTTGCTGACTGATGACTTATACCAGTGCACAAGTAAGAGACAGCCACTTTTATACCTAATGAAATGATCTTAAATTTTAAAACTCATGCTGATCTCACTAATCAACATTTAACATCACAGACATGACTTTTGGTGCGGTCATTCAGTGCAGTCACGTTGGTTGGTTGGTTGGTTGGGTTAAGGGACAAAACAGCAAGATCATCAGTCCCTCAGTAGCTCATCTGGATGTGCTGATGATCAGAGTATGTAGGAGTGGTAAGACAGAAGCATTGAAGGCAATACTGCTGCAAGAGCTCAGAAAGAATTTAGGAAGAAGTGTACAGATCAGACCGGTACTATCAGAGCATATGAGGGGTTACTCAGAGGTCATCCACTGGCAAGAAAAGCCTCAACAGTTACATAGAAAAGAATGTCTTCTAGCTGGCAGATTCAGAGCAGTAAAAGTGAGAAGGCTAAAAATGTGATAAACATCAGTTTGACTATTAGTAATAAAAACAAGAGGGGAGAAATTGGTCAGGCAGCAGGTGGGTAACCCTGGGGCTCTGCCTATGATGGGAGCTGTCTCACCCACAGCAATCCCACCTGAGTGCTACATCTAAAATAGAAAACAGGGTGAGGCAGAAAAAGGAGACAACCATACATAAAAGCAATTACAACAGAGTAGAAGAGGATTAAAGAGTGAGATGGTCAAAGAATAGGGTCAGGGGTCCTCTAGCCCCAGCATGCAACGGAAGAAGCCACAACTACCCCGCCCCTGCCCCAAAGGTAGTGTAGGCAAAGAATTCTGAAGTCCATGGTCAGCATAGAAGGCCAGAATAAAGGGCCATTCCATCAGGATATGAGCTACTATCTGTAAGGTTTCACAACTACACTCCTGGAAATGGCAAAAAAGAACACATTGACACCGGTGTGTCAGACCCACCATACTTGCTCTGGACACTGCGAGAGGGCTGTACAAGCAATGATCACACGCACGGCACAGCGGACACACCAGGAACCGCGGTGTTGGCTGTCGAATGGCGCTAGCTGCGCAGCATTTGTGCACCGCCGCCGTCAGTGTCAGCCAGTTTGCCGTGGCATACGGAGCTCCATCGCAGTCTTTAACACTGGTAGCATGCCGCGACAGCGTGGACGTGAACCGTATGTGCAGTTGACGGACTTTGAGCGAGGGCTTATAGTGGGCATGCGGGAGGCCGGGTGGAAGTACCACCGAATTGCTCAACACGTGGGGCGTGAGGTCTCCACAGTACATCGATGTTGTCGCCAGTGGTCGGCGGAAGGTGCACGTGCCCGTCGACCTGGGACAGGACCACAGCGACGCACGGATGCACGCCAAGACCGTAGGATCCTACGCAGTGCCGTAGGGGACCGCACCGCCACTTCCCAGCAAATTAGGGACACTGTTGCTCCTGGGGTATCGGCGAGGACCATTCGCAACTGTCTCCATGAAGCTGGGCTACGGTCCCGCACACCGTTAGGCCGTCTTCCGCTCACGCCCCAACATCGTGCAGCCCGCCTCCAGTGGTGTCGCGACAGGCGTGAATGGAGGGACGAATGGAGACGTGTCGTCTTCAGCGATGAGAGTCGCTTCTGCCTTGGTGCCAATGATGGTCGTATGCGTGTTTGGCGCCGTGCAGGTGAGCGCCACAATCAGGACTGCATACGACCGAGGCACACAGGGCCAACACCCGGCATCATGGTGTGGGGAGCGATCTCCTACACTGGCTGTACACCACTGGTGATCGTCGAGGGGACACTGAATAGTGCACGGTACATCCAAACCGTCATCGAACCCATCGTTCTACCATTCCTAGACCGGCAAGGGAACTTGCTGTTCCAACAGGACAATGCATGTCCGCATGTATCCCGTGCCACCCAACGTGCTCTAGAAGGTGTAAGTCAACTACCCTGGCCAGCAAGATCTCCGGATCTGTCCCCCATTGAGCATGTTTGGGACTGGATGAAGCGTCGTCTCACGCGGTCTGCACGTCCAGCACGAACGCTGGTCCAACTGAGGCGCCAGGTGGAAATGGCATGGCAAGCCGTTCCACAGGACTACATCCAGCATCTCTACGATCGTCTCCATGGGAGAATAGCAGCCTGCATTGCTGCGAAAGGTGGATATACACTGTACTAGTGCCGACATTGTGCATGCTCTGTTGCCTGTGTCTATGTGCCTGTGGTTCTGTCAGTGTGATCATGTGATGTATCTGACCCCAGGAATGTGTCAATAAAGTTTCCCCTTCCTGAGACAATGAATTCACGGTGTTCTTATTTCAATTTCCAGGAGTGTATAATGTGGGGGTGGCTCAATATGTATATGTTAGTCTGGTACGACCAATGCAGAGGCAACATAGGACAGTGGACTCCTTCCTCAAAATGTACACGGACAAGGACATGTTTGTATGTGTGTATGAAAGCAAGGTCTTTAACACCAGCATGGAAACAGAATGAGATGTGTGTCAGTGAAGTACACAAAATGGTAAGATAAAACAGCAGGTAAAACATAGTGCTGTTGGAAAACTATGTTCGTACCCACACAGGGGCACGGAACAATGTATTGCATCAGTAGTAAAACATTAACAACACAGGAAAATAGTGATATAAGGAGCTTAAACAATTAGCAGATGGACGTGGCTGGCTGACCACAAGAATAAAAAAAAAAAGAAGAAAGCCACTCTGCAAAACATTAAAACCTCCAGACTAAAAGTTTAGACCAGAGTCCAGACACTTCAAAAAACTTTAAAACCCTAGTCACACTCGACTCACCATCAGCTGAAACAGAGGGCAGATCCCCACCACTATTTGCTTCTGCCATTGCATCACATTATAAAATATCTAAAAACAAAGATGATGTGACTTACCAAACAAAAGCGCTGGCAGGTCGATAGACACACAAACAAACACACAAAATTCAAGCTTTCGCAACCAATGGTTGCTTCATCAGGAAAGAGGGAAGGAGAGGGAAAGACGAACCCACCCATTCCACATCCAACGGTCCCTTCCCTACAGCCTAGGTCTTCGTGGCAAACGAATCTGCTCCAGTCCGGAATCCCTGAACCATTACACCAACAATCTGAAAACAGCTTTCGCATCCCGCAACTACCCTCCCGACCTGGTACAGAAGCAAATAACCAGAGCCACTTCCTCACCCCATCAAACCCAGAACCTCCCACAGAAGAACCACAAAAGTGCCCCACTTGTGACAGGATACTTTCTGGGACTGGATCAGACTCTGAATGTGGCTCTCCAGCAGGGATATGACTTCCTCAAATCCTGCCCTGAAATGAGATCCATCCTTCATGAAATCCTCCCCACTCCACCAAGAGTGTCTTTCCGCTGTCCACCTAACATTCGTAACCTCTTAGTTCATCCCTATGAAATCCCCAAACCACCTTCCCTACCCTCTGGCTCCTACCCTTGTAACCGCCCCCGGTGTAAAACCTGTCCCATGCACCCTTCCACCACCACCTACTCCAGTCCTGTAACCCGGAAGGTGCACACGATCAAAGGCAGAGCCACGTGTGAAAGCACCTACATGATTTACCAACTGACCTGCCTACACTGTGAAGCTTTCTATGTGGGAATGGCCAGCAACAAACTGTCCATTCGCATGAATGGACACAGGCAGACAGTGTTTATTGGTAATGAGGATCACCCTGTGGCTAAACATGCCTTGGTGCATGGCCAGCACATCTTGGCACAGTGTTACACCGTTCGGGTTATCTGGATACTTCCCACTAACACCAGCCTGTCAGAACTCCGGAGATGGGAACTTGCCCTTCAGTATATCCTCTCTTCTCGTTATCCGCCAGGCCTCAACCTCCGCTAATTTCAAGTTGCCGCCGCTCATACCTCACCTGTCTTTCAACAACACCTTTGCATCTGTACTTCTGCCTCGACTGACATCTCTGCTGAAACTCTTTGCCTTTACAAATGTCTGCTTGTCTCTGTGTATGTGCGGTTGGATATGGGTGTGTGTGCGCGAGTTTATACCTGTCCTTTCTTCCCCCTCCGCTCCTGGGATTGGAATGACTCCTTACCCTCTCCCTTAAAACCCACATCCTTTCGTCTTTCCCTCTCCTTCCCTCTTTCCTGATGAAGCAACCATTGGTTGCGAAAGCTTGAATTTTGTGTGTATGTTTGTGTGCCTATCGACCTGCCAACGCTTTTGTTTGGTAAGTCACATCATCTTTGTTTTTAGATATATTTTTCCCACGTGGAATGTTTCCCTCTATTATATCCACATTATAAAATATGGCGGACAGAGATGCCACAAGCTTCACAAAATGGGGGATCCTCTCACTGCAGTAACAAGCTACCTGTGAGAGGACAGTGCCCAATTCTAAGAGGCAAGAAGGTCACTTCATCCCGCCTGAGCAACTGGCAGGCTGTTGACTTCACCAACCACAGCTTATTGGCCATCACCGCCATCCATTCCTCATCCCACAACTGCATGTACTTCCTGTGTAGAGTAGAAACAAAGACTGCAAGGGAATAGGACACTGTGTCACATCCTGTCCTCTGCACACCTCCTTGACAGCCAAATTGGGCTGTTCATTTCCCCATATCCCTACATGACCTGGCACCCAGCAGAATGACACCTGCTTACCCTGCCTTTGAAGCAATTACAATTGGTCATATACCAGCCGGACCAACTCCTCAGCTGGGTAAAGGTTCTGTAACAACTGTAAAGCACAAAAGAAATCGGAGGAAATGAGAAACCACAAATATGACGCATCTGCTCCAGTGCCTTCAGAACCGTGTGGAGCTCTGCTGAGAAAATGGTATCATGGTGAACGCACATTGGAAGTGTGTATTCTTCATCGCCATACTGGCGTATCACTCGGCGTGATGGTATGGGGCGCCATTTGTTACACATCTTGGTCACCTCTTGTTCGCACTGACGGAACTTTGAACAGTGGACGTTACATTTCAGATGTGTTACGACCCGTGGTTCTAGCCTTCATTCGATCCCTGCGAAACCCCACATTTCAGCAGGATAATGCACAACTGCATGTTGCAGGTCCTGTACGGGCCTTTCTGGATACATAAAATATTCGACTTCTGCCCTGGTCAGCACATTCTTCAGATCTCTCACCAACTGAAAACATCTGGTCAACGGTGACCGAGCAACTGGCTCGTCACAATACGCCAGTCACTCTGGTATCGTGTTGAATCTGCATGGGCAGCTGTACCTGTACATGCCATCCAAGCTCTGTTTGACTCAATGTCCAGTCATATCATGGCCGTTATTACGGCCAGAGGTGGTTGTTCTGAGTACTTATTTCTAAGGATCTATGCACCCAAATTGTGTGAAAATGTAATCACATGTCAGTTCTAATATAATACATTTGTCCAATGAATACATGTTTATCATTTGCATTTCTTCTTGGTGTAGCAATTTTAATGGCCAGTAGTGTATTTTGGCCAAATATTTAAAAAAATGCATGTTAATAGTATTAAACAATGGAACATTCAGCATGGAATGTAACAATATTATGAAAAGGATCATTGCTAGTCACCAAATAGCGGAGATGCTGAGTCACATATAGGTACAACAAAGCCTTCGTCGAAAATAGACGATGTACACACAAACACTCATGCAAACGTGTGTGTGTGTGTGTGTGTGTGTGTGTGTGTGTGTGTGTGTGTGTCCATGTGCGCATGGAAGGGGGGGGTGGGGGGGGAGGAAGGTTCTATTTTTGATGAAGGCCTTGTTGGCCAAAAGCTTACTGTGTGACAGTCTTTTTGTTGCGCCTATCTGCAACTCATCATCTCCACTATATGGTGAGTGGCAACTATTCTTTACATAATACTGTTGTGATATTTGTGGATATTAACACACTAAATTTCAAACACTAATGATCTGCACATTACCAAAAATCTCTAAGTTGTCAACTGGGACTGCCTATTTATTGCATTGCCATATTTTGTGTTTCTATGCATTCTGGTATTAACATTAGTAAATAATTCTTGTTCATTGTGGACCTATCAGAACACAGACAACTGCTGAAACTGAAGGTAATTTATAATGATGTAGCTGCAATCAGTTGCTTTTATAGGCATTTCACGATACCTGGTACCCTATCTTCAGATGTTTACATTTATTCACATATCATGAACATTGTTTCTTCACTAACAGCAGTGCAGAATTTTGCAACAGAGGTTTTTAAGACAATTGTTGTAAAACATCATAAGTAAGTAAACAAACAATGCTCTGATGCATAACTATATGTAAACATCTGTAGATGAGGTGAAAATAAAATGAATATACTCAAAAATGCTTATTCTGAAGCACATTTTGTTGGCATAGTGTTTTAAAAAAGTAGTGCCATTCAAATCAGTGTGTTGCCCCGCATACATTAATGACACAGGCACTCTAGTTTGGACTTTATGCACAAATAATGCTATAATGCTATTGTCGCATCATCTAGCAAGGAGGCCCATGAGCTTAAGGAAGCATGTGAATCTGGTCCGCAGGTCCCTAAAGGTTGCCCATGTTTGGTCCACATTGAAGCATTTAGAATATCTGATTTCTGAAAACTCTAGTCTGGTTCCTGGAATTATGCTAATGAGTCTGTGTCACTGAAGCTGTATTGAAGCATTTAGAATATCTGATTTCTGAAAACTCTAGTCTGGCTCCTGGAATTATGCTAATGAGTCTGTGTCACTGAAGCTGTATTGCACAAAATGTATTGTAAGAAACAATCTTTGGCCTACTAAAATGAAATCTTAGCTTATTAGAGGGATCAGAACTTCCTGCAGAAACAATAAAGTTGTATGTATCACTAAGGATATCTGATTATCCCATAAAAAGACAACTATAGATTATATTTTAATATTTTAAAAAGAGCATTAAAATTATGTACATCACATCTGAAATTGATAACTATGATAATAAAGCAAAAACTATCTGGCAAGTTATAAAAAAGGAGAGTGGAAAAAACATACATTGCGTAAATGATACATAAATAAATCATGGTGCAGATATTGTAAAAAAACACTGAGGAAATTACTAATACCTAATTTTTTTAACATCTGCAGTCAAAATTGGCAACAGTTAGTGAGTGATGCCACAGCCCAAGCTAGCAGTGCCAAACTCAGTCAGAAGCATGTAACTCCCACCACACTTAGTGAGATCAAGATAAAGAGATAATAGTAAAATAAAAGAGATCCACACATTTAGCAAATACATACTTTGAGATGTTGTCCCACTGCAATTAAAATGTGTGTGTATGGAACCACTTTTCTAGAAGGGTTAAAAAAACTGATCAGTCAGTATCCTTTCTAACAAGTTTTTCCAAGGTCATACAGAAACTGTTTTTAGGATAACTGTTGATTACCATAACAGACACAATATTCTTAGTCAATGACAGGGTGAAAAACTGATCAGTCAGTATCCTTCCTAACAAGTTTTTCCAAGGTCATACAGAAACTGTTTTCAGGATAACTGTTGATCACTTAGTCAATGACACAGTTTGGTTTCTGGCTTGGTCTATCAACAGATGATGCTATTTTGTCCTTTATCAATCAGATTTGAACTCTCTTAATAGCAAATCAACACCAGTCAAAATCCTATGTGACCTATCCAAGGATTTTGAATGTGTAAACCAACACATTCTGCTAAATAAAACAGAAGTCTGTGGCTTAAGCAGAATAATGGAGACTTGGATTAAGTCTTACGTAACAAAAATAGGAAGCATAGGATATCTTAACTGATAGTAATGGAATTCCAGCTCCATCTAAGGGAAGAACCGTCAACGTGAGTGCCACAAGGCTTGGTGCTGGGGCCCTTCCTGTTTTTTATATCTATAAATGATACCCTACTCCGTTCCACCACAGTGAACAAGTTCATCCTCTTTACAGAAGACACTTCTCTCCTGGTAGATACAACAGCTGGGAAACATCGGCTAACAGTGAAACTGATTATATCTTCAATCAATTTAGCTGTAATGGACTCTTAAAAACCTCATTATGTATAATTTTGTGTGACAAAGAACAACAGGAAATGTCAATGAAACTGAGTGACGAGACTCAACTGAAGTTACGATAGGGAAAAAAAACCTCCTTTGATCAAGTACAGGTTGTGGGAACTCATCAGTAACAACGGCTGCCACAGAGGGGAAACACTCTGACTAGCAACAGGGGCCCACATGTGGGATATCTAAGGAACTATGATTCAGTGCACTTTATGCCTGCCATGAACTTAGACATGTATTCATCATGTGTTGATTATGTAATAAAGTGCATGTTATATGTAATTTTAGTGTTACCACACATTACCTTTATCCCATCCCAGAGAAAAATCTACCGGGCGCTGATAACCTCATTGTTGTGTGCCCTAAAACACTAATCATCATCAGAAAAATCTACAAGTTGAACAATTTGTATTTTAATTGTGAGAAAGGAAGTGCTGCAATACTTATATGTTCTTCCTTTGGTGTAGAATAGGGAAAATGTCTAAAAATTGTCTCTTGACATTCTCCCCACAGGAAGCTGCAAATTTCTGCACTATTTATGGAGCCTGCCCTCCAGTTCTCTTATTTTTTTATGTACAGCCATTAAGCTTGCTAATAAGTGTATAATACACATTTTCCCCATCTTACAGTATATTTATAGTTTCAAGCAAAAAGGCAGAACACATTGTATACTATTTTATGTACTGAGAGTCTTTCAATTATAAAATTTTCCAGTCATCTGACACTTCTCAATTATCACCTTCATCACAGTCATCAGCATAATCTTCCTCTGACTCTGTGAATGTTCTAATGAAACTATTGTGTTATCAGTTCTGTTGCAATGACTCTTTTCAGGTCTAACTTGAATTCTCTGTGAAATTTCATCTAAAATCATGGCTACACAACTGCAGCTATGAGCTCTATAAAACCAGAAAAAAAATGAAAAGAAAAAAAAATACAAGGAGAGATGGGCATACCGATGTTTTCTCAGTCCCCGTTGTACAGGCTGCTGCACACAACAGCCATGTTGTGTGGGAATCATTTCGGCGTGCCTTATCAATCCACTTAGCAAGAGGGGAGGGGGGAGGGGGATGGTTTTCCAGTGCCAGATGTGTAGGCTGCCTGGCACATCAGGCATGTTATGCCAGCAGCATCAGTCTGTTTTATCAACCTCTTTTTGCAGGGGCTACAATGTACAGATGGGAATGACTGAGCATAGAGATGGGAGGAGAAAATGGATAATGAGAGATGAGGAGGAAGAGGTAGAAGAAAAAAAGGGGAGGAAGCGATGGGTAGAGAGGGGAGATCAGATGATCGGCAGGGAGAGGGGAAGGTGAAAATGTGGGGGGAGGAGGAGGAGGAGGAGGAGGAGGAGGAGGAGGAGGATATGGACAGAGAGATAGAGGGGTTAGAGGTGGACAGAGAGAGAGAGGGGGGATGGAGGGGATGGATACAGAGAAAGGGAGGGGATGGATACAGAGAAAGGGAGGAGACGGACAGAGGGAGAGGAAGCCGAGATTGTCAGAAAGAGGGGAGGGAAGAGGAGACAGGCTGAAAGGTGGGAGGATAAGGTGGACAGATAGAGGGGTGATGGACAGAGGGAGGGGTTGGATATAGGCAAGGGGAGGATGAAGTTAACAGAAAGCATGGGTAGGAGGAGACGGATATAATGTGTGGGGGGAGGTGTGTTGTGCAGGTAAGATTGGAATGCCTTGCAGGGGCTACACCAGCAGATTGGGATGTCTGAGCGGAGAGGGGTGATGGGCAGAGAGAGGGCATGAGGAGATTGACCAAGAGATGTGTGCATTATGTGACTTACATGCACATAGGCAAAGCCATGGGAAAAGGCTGGTATAAATCAGCACGTATCTTTGTATCTCCTCCCAAAGTCCTGGTTCCATTTCCACCAAACTTGACACACAAACAGCAAACTCCATGAGTATCAGCGCTGTGCAGTTTATAACCTCCTGGTTCAAACAGGAGCAGAATTATGGTCAAAAATGTGTTCCTTCACCTCCTACCATATATATGGCCCAGTACACCGTAGACAAGTTCTGTGTCATGACATTATTGCTTGTGGTATGCCCCTGCTCTCTTCTGGCCTCTGAAATAATTTCTCTGACCAGTTCCAGGCAAACCTACAGTTTGATGTGGACTCTGAACCATGCGCAACTTGGTAGTTTGCTAATTACCAGATCACTGCTAATGACAAAAATAAAGCAAAAAGTTACAGAAAATATTATAAGATTAACTGGGGATCAAGCCTCAGATATTCATATTCATAGGCTAATACAATGATATCATTTGTTATTCATTAGCAAGTTACAAACAGTAATTAACATGTAACTATTTGTATTAACACAAAGGGTTAATCCCAATACCTGCAAATAATTTATTTGCAACTGAAATTTTTAAAATTATCTATTTATTTGAACAACAAACAATATGAATATTCAAACAGAATGCTACACACTACTTAGAGGAAGCACTGCATAGCAGGGAGACACAATTAATAGTAGACTGTCAGATTTTAGCTTAATGTCATGGGATGGTGATATGATATGCACATATACAGTTGGCAATAATATTGCGCACATTAGCTATGAAAGGTCAGTGCATTAGCAGAGCAGTTATTTGTACTCAGGTGATTCATTTGAATAGGTTTGTGAATGTGATTAATGCCACATGATAGGAATTAACAGATTTTGAATGAGGAACGGTAGAGCTAGATGCATGGGACATTCAATTTCGGAAATCACTAGGGAATTCAATATTCTGACACCACAGTGTCAAGAGTGTTCCAAAAATACTACATTTCAGGCATGACCTCTCACCACAGACAACACAGTGGCCGACAAGTTTCACTTAATGACCGAGAGCAGTGGCATTTACGCACAGTTGTCAATGTTAACAGACAAGCAATGGCGGTTGAGCCCTAGATGACCGGAAAACCGCTGTCTGGTCAAATGAGTCTCAACTTCATTAGTAAGTGCTGAAGAGGGTTAAAGTGTGTCACAGATCCCACAAAACCACAGACCCAGGTTGTCTACAAAGCACTGTGTAAGCTGGTGGTGGTTCCATAATGGTGTGGGCTGAGTTCACATAGAATGGATTGGGTCGGCTGGTTCAACTGAACTGATCACTGACTGAAAATCATTACCTTCAGCTATTTGGAGACCATTTGCCAACATTCATGGACTTCACGTCCCCAAAAAAGACCTAATTTTTATGGATGACAATGCATCACGTCACGGGACCACAATTATTTGTGACTGGTCCAAAGAACATTCCGGACAATTCGAGCGAATGATTTGGCCACCCAGATCACATAACATAGATCCCATCACACATAACAGTCAACATAATCTTCTTCAGAGAATTCAGCAACTGTATATAAGCAGATATTTAAGATAATTCTCATTTATCATTCCGTCTCAGTAAGCAACTGAGACAGAACAATGAATGAGAATTACCTTAAATATCTCTTTATGGGATGTAATCAAAAGGTCAGGTCATGCACAAAATCCTGCACCAGCAACACTTTCACAATTATGAACAGCTATAGAGACAGGGACAACAGTGTGGATGATTGACTGATCTGGGCCTGTAACACTAACCAAAACGGCCTTGCTGTTTTGGTACTGCGAATGGCTGAAAGCAAGGGGAAACTACAGCCGTAATTTTTCCCGAGGGCATGCAGCTTTAATGAGAGCTGCATCAAACCAGTCTCAGGACTAAAGACCACAACAACAACACATAGAGACAGCATGGCTCAACGTTTCTGCAGGGGACTTCTAACGAATTGTTGAGTCCATGCCACATCAAGCTGCTGCTCTACGCCATGCAAAAGGAGATAGGCCATGACTTTTGTCACCTCCGTGTACTGCCAGTTGGTACAACAGCCAACACAAATATCCTTGCATGTAATCATCAAGCACACTTCCTCAACAAGGTGTGTCATTACTCACACTTTCTTAGGGAACTGAATCTGACAACTGCTCACCTGGGGACAGCCTGATGATGGTACTAATACCAAGACCAATAGGCAGTAGATAAAATAAAATGGCAACTACCAACTAAAGCAAATAATTTTTTTCTAAACCTTAACAGTCTACTGTTAAATGTTCCTGTCTGCTTTTCAACGTCTTCTCTTTGTGGTGAGCAGCTGTCTATCCTAATATTCATATGGCTATTTCATGCTGGATTTTCCATTGTTTGTGTCAGAATAATTATCTATATAGAAAATTAATCTGAACAGTGCGCATCTCTGAATGCCACAATGTGTAAACTACACAAGTTGTGGTGGCAGTAAATGTTATAAGGCATCAGCTTTATTTAGTTTAACACCATTAGACACATGCAACATAACTGTTATGCTCTCTACATATTCTCCCATCTTTTCCTGTAACAATATGGCTTGGCAAAAAAAACTGAAATACTGTCATACCTGTAGTACAATTGGAAGCTGTTCTGGTGGACTTCGTCTGTCTGAACCGAGCCCAAGCCACACTTCGAAAGCTGTCAACTGTTCTTCAAAGAATGGTGAATGAACAAATTGCTCTTCATTTTCCATTATCGCAGGCAACTGTGAAAGGCACAAGTCTAGGGCCATATCCCACGCTTGCCACATGGGATGCTAGAAAAGAAATGTTAGGCAAAAATAAATGACAATGGATACATCCTGTCATAGTGACATGAAATTTTGTATTACCGTATTTCAGGCCATATTTCCTTTGTAAATCGATGCATAAATTATCTTCTAGGAATATAAGATCCAAAGCAGAAATTGTGTGATGGAGAAACAACAAAAGAGTTTTGAAATTCTGAGACTCATTCCTTACAATTAACAAAGATCAGCATTTGCTTAAAAATGCAAACATTACTTTATGTATACAAAAATAGTTACAGTTTTGATTTTACGGTTGACAAAAAAGGCCCAATTTTGGCTAGCAAAGGCAGTTTGACATACTATCAAACAAGTAAGTTTTCAGCCGAAAAGACCTTCATCAGAATTAGACACACACACACACACACACACACACACACACACACACACACACACAAAGCAAGACTTTTCTGTCCAAATGATAAAAGTTTAGCAGTGAAAAGGAAAGTTGCTTAAAAAAAAAAAAAAAAAAAAAAAAAAAAAAAAAAAAAAAAAAAAAAAAAAAAAAAAAAAAAAAAAAAAAAAATCTGTCACAAATCTTGACATCCTACATTTCAATGACAGCTTCACAGCCTGTGCCATATGGATCCTTCATATCAACACCAGCTTTTCTGAAATGCAAATGTGGGAACTTCCCCTGCAATATATCCTACATTCCCGTAACCCTCCAGGCCTCAGCCGTCATTAGTCAATGTCCTCTCCCATCCAGCCCCTTCTCTGTTCCCATTCCAGCACTACACAGCCCTCATTTCTCCATCGCACCCAGTCTTTTTCCTTCTCTCCTTTTCCACTATCCCCCATTCCCATGACCACCTCTCCGCTGCCCTCCAAGTAACTTCCCGAATGCACGTAGCTGCCCTACCCTCTTTCCACATCATCCCTGTGCGCTCCCCAGCAGCGCATCACTGTCCACTATCCATGCCCTACTATCTTTCCCCCTCACCACCCCAGCCTCCTCCTTACCCCTACCTAGTTGCCACTCCCACCATGCATTGGTGCTGCTGCATTGGCTGAGATTTCAGTCGTGTGTGTGTGAATTGCATTTGTGTGCGTGTGTGTGTGTGTGTGTGTGTGTGTGTGTGTGTGTGTTTGTCATCTAAGTTTGACAAAGTCCTTACCGGCCAAAAGCATATTTGTGACAGCTTTTTTGTGCTTGTCTGTGACTCAGCATCTTCGCTATATGATGAGCAGTAACAATATTGTTATAATTCATCCTAGATTTTCCACTGTTCAAAAGTTTAGCAGTCTTTTCATTGTGACTGACTGTGACTCAACCCACTATCTATGGGGTGAGTAGAATTCTACTGTTGAACATTCCCAGATCTCCAGACCTCCAAATTATTCATTTCCTATATTTTACAATGAACTCATATTTTTTGTGACAAATATCTTAGAATGCTTCGAAATGTCACCAATTCTGAAATAGTGTATGTTCAGATTGCTGTTACCCTAAAACTTTTGACTGCTGCCTCTTAATTAAATATTCAAACTGTATTTTCTACTTAACATGGGCTTATTTACCACTGCAGATGTTTCTGTGCTAGATTCTGGAAGCTTTTACCTATCTTCAATTTTCTACTAAATAACAGAAAGCACTTCCTCTGAAATACAATTACATTGTTCCTTCAGTTACAATACAACACTTCATAAAATGTTCATGCTCATAGGATATTACGTGTACTTTGTATGACATTAGCAACAATTCTCATAGATCTTCCTATGTCCTCCATGAGATCAGCATCATTGTCAAGCCACTCCCTTTATTCTCCGAGTCGGGACATCACAGCACACAACAACTGCCAACTTAGCAGTACAGCTATGCGTAGCGAAGCTGCCACCTTCATCCTACCTTGAAGGCATGCTGCATCCATCCATACCAGTGCAAAAATAATAACAAATGTCCAAACCATTTGCAATCTAAAGCAATTAGCTAATGAAAATACTTTCACTATGGTGATCATCATTTGTCAGCTAAGTAAATGCTGGGTAACACATAGGTTTATCAATAGTTATGTTACTTCATGGGTTGCTGCTAACTATGGGTTTTTGTGAGCCAAGTATTTTGGGAAGATTAAAAAACTACTTGTTACATGAAAACCTTTACTTTAAACATCTCCAGTTACTGCTTGAGGAAATTTTTTCCTGCAGTCAAATAAAATTTCTGAAAGGAAGAAATTAAATAGTATGGATCACATACACTGTCAGCTATCTTTACTGGTTGTGTCTGCAGAACACAACACTAGAGTAGTGTTTCTTGAATTTTTCCCAGCAGATCGAATTTTCCATCACTTTTCAGGAGCGCATCTGGGATGTTAATAACTCTTGTATCGACATTTTGGCTGACAATCTTTCAGCTATTCTCAAGGAGAGTAACTTGCAAGATTTTTAAAGTACTTCACACTGTGGAGTAAACATGAGTGTGTCAGAGTTAACACTGTTGATAACAAGAAAGTCAGTCATAGATAAATAAATAATCCATTCCACGGATTATGAGAAAGTTAAAATACTGGCCACAGCCTCATCCTACTGAGATTCAGTGGTCAAGGAAAACACAATTAGCATATAACCTCCTCAACCAAAACAAGGGTTTTCAGATGACATCTTGGAAACCCCTTATTTAACATCTGTGCTCTCAGATAAAATAATGTTTTAAGTCTTTGCTGCCTAGCACTCTGACATATGCTGTCAATAACACTCAACCAAATACTTAATAAGCACTGTGGATTAGTTGACTCTGCACTTCTTTAGTTTTACTGGTATAACCTGAAGCAAACAGAGGCCAAAGACAAAATTATGAAGTAACATTTGATGATACAATATGTAATTCTACAATTGTAGTTATCTTACAGGATGAAACTTCAATAGAGCTTCAGATGAGGCTGTCCATATAAGAGATGGTTTTGTGAACTGACTGTGATAAAATATGATTTTTATGTGTTTGTCAGCTATGTATTTTGAATTTCATTATTGGCTCTCATATTAAGACAATGAAAGAAATAAAATCTACAGAAAATATAAATCTCTGAAGGAAGTTGGCTGTGCCCTCCAAAGGAACCATTCTGGCATTGGCCTCAAGTGATACAGGAAAATCACGGGAAACCTAAATCAGGATGGCTGGACACGGGTTTGAATCGTCGGCTTCCTGAATGTGAGTCCAGTGTGCTAACCACTGTGCCACCTCAACCTCACTCAGTATAGCTAAAGTTACACCAATACTCTGGTTGGAGCTCAGCAGACGAACATGTTTGATCCCTTCAGCATTGCTCTCTTTTGTGCCATTCTGCTACCAGCATCACTACAATTGTGTGCCGGCTGCAATGATGATTTTGTTTCACCAGTGCTGTTCTTTTCTGACTGCCATACACCTGTGGTGGCTCAGCTTTGCTCCACTATAACAGCTGCCTAAGGCAAAGATGTGGGCTGAAGTTCTGGTCTGATATTCTATAATTCCGTTCTGATGTATCACATAACTTCTTTATAACAGACTTCCTAAGCAGAGTGAAGTTACTATCTGTATCTGATGTATTCTTACAGTACACATCATCATGACATGTTAATGAGACATAAAACAAATAAAAATATTGTTGTAGAGATATGGTGAGCACATAAGGCAATATCAAGGGTTCTGCTTACATTTGACACTCTGCCTTAGTGATAGCCTATCTTGAAAAGAGGTAATAGTTATTATTGGATTTGTAGGTCTCCCTTGATGGAAAAAAATGTTACTTGTCTTATGTATTTTTGCAGTGTTTTGCCAAGGTCAGTGGTGTTTTATTATTATTATTATTTGCCAGGCTACTTGTATGCTTGGTCTGAAAAATAGCCTTTTGCATCATACAAAAACATAAAACTCTTGTTTTATTTCATCATTTTTGGGAGTAATTCTGGGATATTATTAACTCTGATCCCAGTATTTCAGCTGAAAAACTTTCAGCCAATCGCAGGGTCAGTTGCTTGTTCATGTGCAAGAGATCACACTGTTGGTAACAAGAATGTTAGTCACGGTTACAAATTCTTGCCTTTATTGTTTTACTTCCTGTCACATTTTTTCCAACAATATCCAACTCCTTGTTGCCACTGTTGTCATCTACAATGAAGCAGTGTCCATACAGTCATCTTGTGTTGACACATTGAAGTGGAAAGATGTGCAGGTCAGAGGAATTAATGCGAAAGAAGGAAGCTGCTACACTTGCTTATGCACTATTTGGTCTCAGCACAAGACAGAGATCCTCTAGATAGCTATTAATCAGTTTACAATTTCAAGATTACTGAACAGGTACAGAGAGAATGAAATGCTGATTGTGAGGAAGGAAGAGGCACAAGAAATGCGTCAACAGTCAAACAGGACAGATTTTCTCTCATGGATCATCAATTGAACTGCTGTGAACCTGGGAATAAATCTGTACTGTCTCAGTAAAGATTATAACTATTAGAAACAGATTGCTGGAAGCTAGACTCGCTGCCCATCAGCCTAGAAAGAAGACTTTACTGACAAAAACAATGTGACAACAGCAGCTAAAATAGGATAAAGTCATGAGATGCGTACACCAGAGATGCAGAACAGAGTAATCTTTCCAGATGAGTCTAAATTTAATGTGCTTGGCACTGATGGCAAAGTATTTGTACATCACAGAGTAAGTGAAGAATTTTTGCCTTCGTGTATAACACAAACAGTCAAACATCCAACAGGACAGATGATCTAAGGATGTATTTCCATTCATGGAGTAGGTCATCTGTATTTCATAAATGACGCAGCCAATGCAAACATATACCTCAGAATCCCTGAAAGAAAGGTTATGACCACAATAAGAGACCAATTTGGAGATGTTTCCAGTTGCATTTTCCAGGATGATTGTGCTCCTTGCCACAGAGCTTTGAAAGTATGTCCTGTGGTCATTGTTTGTATCAAGTATGAAGCAGACGATGTTCCAAATTATTTGTTACATATTTCTATTTTTGTAAAAACTTTCCTTAGACAAAATAGAGTTCAAATGTTAGAATTGCCAAAAAAAAAAACAGGCCTGATTTAAATCCTATTGCAAACTGTTGAAAGGTTACAGGAAATACAGTCACAAAAAAGAAACCATGAATAAAAGAAACTATTAGTGACACTTGTGAACTGGTTCAGGAACACACTAAAAATTTAATTCTCTCACTGTTTACATAATGCAAAGTGGTTATTAAGGCATGGAGAGGAATGACCAAGTACTAAATGGCAATCGTACATTCAGATGAGGTAACTGTGCAGGTACAAACACTAAAAACTATCAATGTTATGTCATAAAATTAATATTAGCATTTCTTCTGAAATTAACAACCATAGTTCATAAGAACAAACAGATAAGATGGCATATGCACTTCCATGTGGTTTGTTAAGAAAATGTTAAAATGTGAATAACAACTCATTTTATAGAAATAAATCATGACAGTACAATGAAACTGATACAAATTATTGTGTACATTGGTTCCCTACAGAAACAGAGGGAAATCCAGCCAATTTACCAAAAATATTCAATAATTATGACAATAGTATTGAATATAGAAAGTGATGGAATAAATAAGTCCAGCCATGTAACTTGCTTACAATGCTTGATTTCATTATTCGATGTTCAGAGATACCTCTAAGTCAACAATAGCATTGTTCAGAATATGTATACATTTAAAAATAGTGTCAGAAAATTGTACCAACATTTCCATTGGCTTACAAACTATTGTCTATGAGTTCCCACTGTTCTGAAAGTATATTCAATTACTTGCTGTGTTCTGGAAAGAAATTTGTTGAAATATTTTCTCTCTGAATCTAGAACCCATTGACTGTAAGGTTCCACATCTACACCTACATGATTACTCGGCAATTTACAATTATGCACCTGACAGAGGGTTCATCAAACTACCTTTAAGCTACTTCAGTACTGTTCCACTATCAAACGGTTTGTGGGGAAAACAAACACTCACCTATTTTTGTGTGAGCTATGATTTCTCTTATTATGTTTTTCTGATCATTTTTCCCTTTGGAGGAGGGCACCAACAAAATATTTTCACACTCTGAAGAGAATGTTGGTGATTGAAATTTCATGAGAAGGTCCTGCCACAGTGAAAAACTGCCTTTGTTTTAACGAGAGCCACCCCAATTCGTGTATCATATCCATGGCACTCTCTCCACTATTTCATGATAATGCTAAATGAGTTGCTCTTTTTTGAATTTTTTCATTCTTCTCCATCAATCCTATATGAAGCTGATCCTACACCACACAACAATACTCCAGAAGAGTACAGACAACCATAGTGTAAGCAGTCGCTTC
This sequence comes from Schistocerca cancellata, assembly GCF_023864275.1. NCBI lineage: Eukaryota > Metazoa > Arthropoda > Insecta > Orthoptera > Acrididae > Schistocerca > Schistocerca cancellata. Next base: position 927,218,030 of record NC_064627.1, on the reverse strand, counting down.
AGTAAACCTGTTACATTTTCTAAGTACTCTGACAATAAATCACAGTATTTGATTTGATTTACCCACAGCATTAGCTATGTGATTGTTCCAATTTATGTTATTTGTAATTGCAATCCCTAAGTATTTAGCTGAGTTTACAGGCATTAGATTTCTGTGTTTTATCATGTAACTGAAATTTATTAAGTTCTTTTTAGTGCCCATGTGGATGCTTCCACACTTTTCAAGATTTAGAGTCAACTGCCACTTTTTGCACCATACAGATATATTGTCTAAATCATTTTCCAATTCATTTGGATCATCTGAAGACATTACGTGACAGTCTATGACAGCACCATCTGCAAACAACCTACAAGACCTGCTCAGATTGTCTCGGGAAACACCAGATATTACTTCTGTTTTACTCAGTGACTTTCTGTCAGTTATTATGAACTGTAAGCTTTCCAACAGAAAATCACAATTCAGACACACAGCTGAGACAACACACCTTAGTCACGTAATTTAATTAGAAGTCGCTTGTGAGGAACAGTGTCAAAAGCCTTCTGGAAATCTGAAAATATTAAATCAATTCGACATTCCCTGTCAATAGCACTCATTACTTTGTGTGAATAAAAAGCTAGTTTTGCTTCACAAGAATGATATTTTCTGAATCCATGTTAGCTATTTGTCAATGAATCATTTTCTTCAAGGTCATTCATAATGTTCAAGCACAGTATATTTCCAAAATCTTACTGTAAATTGACATTACTGATATTGGTCCGTAATTCTGCAGGTTACTACTATTTCCTTTCTTGGGTTTTGGTGTGACTTGTGTAACTTTCCAGACTCTGTGAAAGGATCTACATTTGAAGAAATGTTTTAACAATGAATACTACTGATCTCCAAATGTACCCTTACAGTAATATGACTGACGGCTGTGGTAGTACAGAGTCTGGTGGTACATTAAGCTTCCCTCCTTGCATATAATGAAATAAACTCCAAGATTGAAATGTAAAAACACTTCAATGCTTCAATATCCATACCCTCCTATACCAATTACAATGAACTTGCTGTTGGCATCTGTAGCAATGAATAAAAATATTTATAGAGTTAAAACATTGTACCAGAATTATCTGGCCATTTTAGACAAATGCCTGCTTGTTGATTATTCCTCAAGGCTAAATGGATTACAATCAAAGTTATGCAATGTATGTTTTACACTGTCTCATATTTTGTAAGATGTGGTTAAAGGGGGGAACTGACTTCCTAAAGTATTGTCAATATTTATCTTGAAATAAGCAAAGAACAAATTAAGAAACTCTGAATTTTTTTGGCAGTTGACATTGAGTAGATGGATGGACAATGTTTTAAAGTTTCTCTTTGATACACATTGATGCAAGCTGTAGAATCTGACAGCATTGTTTTCTAAGTATATCTATGCTTTGATACCAATAGTTGTCAGCTCTATGTAACTAACTGTGGAGAGTGAGTCTTTCTGCTTGATGAACAGTTTCAATAGTCTTTAGATGTGTGTTACAGGCTGTTCTCATGCCCCACTACAGCTGAATTTGAAGCATGACTGCGTTACGTTCCCATAACTCTTTACAGCTCAGTTCTGCAGTGCCACTACACAATAATGACAAGCTTTAACGAGATATCTTAACACGCTCATAGATAGACTCACAGCTCTTATGTGGAAATACCTTTTTTTTATTTTCTTCAAATCATTCAGATCGTCTCTCAAACACTTTGCTATACCATCATAACTGGGAGAGAGGCAGAGAATTTTTTAGGGGCTGGTTTCAGGATAAAACATTCACTTTGTAGCAGACTGTCACTGAAAGGAATCATCCTATCAGACTGACTGACAATGTGCCACAGCACGTCTTGAATCCAAATACTTGCCTTTCTTATGTGGAGCAGCTTTCTCTGACAAATATACAGTTACGGAGAACATCATAAGCTGGCACACGACTTTAATTTGGCAAGAAAGTCATTACTGAAGATCTGATAGGATCACATGTGTATTACCTCAAGCTTTGCATAAGTAACCTATTAGCTGCTCAGCATGATTTAGAGAGAGAGAGAGAGAGAGAGAGAGAGAGAGAGAGAGAGAGAGAGAGAAAAATACATACGTTTCAAATAGTAGCCCTCCAATCAGTCCTGAACTTCCTTACCTGCCACCCCAAGTAATATATTTGTGTTATAAATGCTGAAGCAATGCACATTATGTACATTTATTGACTACATATTCTTTAATTCAACCACTTTTGTGTACAGGAAATGGAAATACAGTAACATCACATAACAAATTATTTGTAAGCACTGTTCTACACCTGACAGTGAGTATAACATGGAAATAGCCATTGGTTGTAGAGTGAGAGAACTAGACCACTAGCACACAAGCACGCACTAAATCAATAAAGGCATTACAAAAAAAACAACAGGCAGGTGTAGACATTTACCTGATAGGTTGGAGGTAACTTTGGAGATGATACAGGGGTGCAGTCATAAGAACGCATAATTCTTTCTGCTAGCAAAAAATTTCTAAACAAGCTAGCGACTAGGAGATCTTGCCGAAACAGCTTTTGAAACACATCTGGAAATTTGAAAAAAGTAAATTATAAGCACATATATCTTAACTGTTTTTAAATTAACGCATCATCACTTGACTATATTGTTCTTTATTTATGCCATTTTCAAGTGACTGAGTTTACGTCATTAACACATTGCAGGACATCAAGCTCAAAATTGGCCATAAATTCAGAAAATATTTGCTCCCCACAAAATGCCAGATGTAAAATCATCATCTTGTAAAAAGATCAGGAAATAATAGTGGGAGCATGTCATATTTAATAAAAACAGGTTTACTTTAGCATATAAAAGATGAAGATCAGGAAATAATAGTGGGAGCATGTCATATTTAATTAAAAGAGGTTTACTTTAGCATATAAAAGATGAACACATGTCCTTGAGTCATAATGATAGTGAAATCCATCACTATCAGTATGACTCAAGTACATGTGTTCATCTTTTATATGCTAAAGTAAACCTGTTTTTATTAAATATGACATGCTCCCACTATTATTTCATGATCTTTTTACAAAATGATGATTTTACATCTGGCATTTTGTGGGGAACAAATATTTCCTTAATTTACGAGCAATTTTGTGTTGATGTCCTGCAGTATGTGTTAATGACATAAACTAAGTCACTTGAAAATGGCATAAAAGGCCAAAACTGGTCCATAATTAAATAAAGAACAATACAGTCAAATAGCTGTGTTCATTTAAAAATTATTGTATGACTGTTGCTCAGAAAAACAAAAAAAACTGTTTATTTTAATTGTGTTATATCAGGAAATCAGAACTCCAGGTGGGAACATCAACAATGTAGGAAAATAACAATTAAAACAATCAGTTTTTGACAAAATAATTTAACTGGATCGATAAAAAAATCTACTCACCAAGTGGTGGCAGAATACACACATAAAAGAGGGTTGTAATTATGCAAGATTTCAGAGCCAGTGGCTCTTTCTTCAGGCAGAAGTGTTGAAAGGGAAGGAACAAGGGTAACGGAAAAGGACTGGAGAGGTCTAGCAAGCACACCTCATGCACAGATGAACACTAACTCCAGCATCTTGGGCTGGAGATGATGGAGCTGGTGGTCGTGTATGCGTAGGTGTGTGTGTGTGTGTGTGTGTGTGTGTGTGTGTGTGTGTGTGTGTGTGTGTGTTGTTTGTTTTAGGGTGTCACTCTCGCAGGCAGCCAACACAAACCCATGGTCTGATGTACGCCACCAGGTGGTCATGCTGGAAAAACTTCCAGTTTCACTTACAAACAAGTCACTTCACCATTAGATTTTCTTGTCATAGCTGACCCCACAGTGTACAATACATTTGAGCTAGAATCTTTTCACACTTTGAATTTACATTTCATAAAACAGCAAAACAACTAAAATGCAACTTGCACAAGGGTTTTTCAGGCAACTGCCTGTGAAAGACTTGGGTTTCAAACTAGCAGCCAGTGGAGTCAAAGAAGCTGAAGATTATGTTGTGGCCAACACCAGCAAGGAAATGATGCTTGATACTGCATCTAATGCTTGCTGTGCACACTTGGAAGAGTAGCTTCACAGCTACTCATCACCACATCCTCTTGGACATTTGGCACCCACCACCAGTACATATCAAGGCTTCTTCTTTGCAGATGGTCACAACAGTGTGGGTCCACTAGCTCAGATGGCACCCAACATAGATCCAAGATCTCTGCCTGACAAGGGTCTGTGGTTTATCCCATGGCCTCAACCCTTGGATTTCTGTGGCATCACCGATATCAACTTTGCCTCTGCCATCCTGTTCAATGGCCACCAATTTCTTCTCCCATAATGAAATCTCTGGTTCCATGGTAATCTACACAACTGCCATCAAGTATTGTCTTGCAGTGTCTTTTCATGTCAATGCTGATGGACATAGATCCACTGCCTTCAAAGGTGGCAGCTCCTCTGCATCCCATCAATACCACACCACCAATGTTCACCTATGATGGTCACTAATGGGTTGCAGGGAAATGCTACCATGGAAACCAAGTAGTTGTCACAGCATTACTACTGACCACTGTATTGGCACTAGTCAGGACACTGATCCTCAGATATGCCCTCAGACAGGATCACGTCAGTCTCCAACATATAAGCTTGTGCAGGACCAATCTGACTCTCTTCTCTGTCTGTGTTGGTCCTAGCAGTGGAGTGTCTGGTACAAGTGTAATAGTTTGGTTGTGATGATGAAATTTTGTTTGTGGGGCGCTCAACTGCGCAGTAATCAGCGCCTGTACAAAGACCCAGTTTTTACACAGTCCAATTTTAACACAATCCAATCTAACCACTGTCACAAAAGATGATGATAATGATGATGATGATGATGAGGAGGAGGAGGAGGAGGAGGAGGAGGAGGAGGCTAACACAAACAACCCGTTCCCCTGCACAGGAAATTCCAACCCATCCAGATTTGGTTATGGTGTTCTCTGGTGAACTCTTATTAGCAACAGATGAAATGCTGTTGTGGCTTGGATGGAATTTTGCTTGGAATACAGACTTACAATAACTTGCAGTGCTTATGAATAGTATCTTGTATTAATATCTCTTGCTGTGAGCAAGCTCTGTTAGTAGAATGTGTAGAACACCTTTTCCAAAAGTAAGTTAATGCAGACTTCAATATTTATAAACATACAATGGTAATACACACATCATAGATAGCAATGTTATTTATGTTGTGACTTGGCACGACAGCCAAGCCACTATGCGAGGAAGCCGAAAGGTACGCGTTTAAGCTCACACAGGCTGGCGTGAGGTCTGGAACAGTTAAGGGAATTTATAGTAGCAAAGAACGTAGCTGATGGAATACTTAACTTTAATTCATAATTGGTGAACATCGGTCTGACGGTACATGCATCACAAGATAAATAGCAATTGATCATGGCGTCTTGCTAGGTCGTAGCAAATGACGTAGCTGAAGGCTATGCTAACTATCGTCTCGGCAAATGAGAGCGTAATTTGTTAGTGAACCATCGCTAGCAAAGTCGGCTGTACAACTGGGGCGAGTGCTAGGAAGTGTCTCTAGACCTGCCGTGTGGCGGCGCTCGGTCTGCAATCACTGACAGCGGCGACACGTGGGTCCGTCGTATACTAGCGGACCGCGGCCGATTTAAAGGCTCCCACCTAGCAAGTGTGGTGTCTGGCGGTGACACCACAATTTATATCTGAAAATGTCTCAACTGACGTATTACAGGCACCCAAATATTTAGGCAACAAAAATGTACAAGCTGTACAGGATACCTACAAGCAATATCCTTGACATATTAATTGCACTTGCTTCACTACAACAACAATGTTGTGAAATGTGCCCCTGCACTGAAACATAGTGGAAAATTAAAAATTTGTGCTGGACCAGGAATCAAAACCAGAGGCTTTGCTCTTCACAAGTAATGAGTCATACCTGGATAGATCAGTTCACTGAGAATTTGCCCAGAAAAGGCTAAAGATTTTGGATTCAAGTCTGTGTTCACCACTCAGTTTCAATCTTGCAGTGTGAAAAATCATTCTGAGTGTTGTGTGTTACCACAGCTAATCTAATGATATGTACTCACTCTCCTTTCTGATATGTACTCACTCTTCTTTCCACCGCTAAACATATTAACAATTTAACCTTTTTTGATACCTCCCAATGACACAATACTCACATACTACTTTTTTAAATATTCTAACTAGCAGGTAAGAGCTGTTTAATTTCAACATCCCATATATGATATTCAAGTAACTTTCTGCTACTAAGCACTTCATATTGTCTGATGGCTGCTGCGATCAGACAACCATAGCAAGGTTATCCAGTGGGAAGGTCATAAGAAGGACCTCTTCTTTCGGTTGATGTTGGGGTTTTATTATGCACAGAAGAGCATCAGAATGATATTATTGTCAGATTTGATTCTCCAAGAAATACAACTATGATAGGGGATCGTAGAAAGGAAGAAAGGTTAGTGTTTAATGTTCCATCAACAGTTAGGTCATTTCAGATACAGCATAAGCATGAATTGGATAAAGATGGAGCAGAAAATGAGTTGTGACCTTCCTGAAGAAATAATCCTAGCAGTTACCTCAAGGATTTCATGAAAGCTAGGGTAACCAAATATGGATCACCTCAAGAACAACCCACACGGACTAACCCAGGAGTGATTGCTCACTCATGCTCTTAAGTCCTCAATTTTCCCTCCAAAATTCACAATTTACTTAAAGTATAGACAATAGACCATCATTCAAAATATATATATGTTACAAATATGAACTATATGTTAAATGAAATATCAGTCACCCTCAGGCCACACACATTATTCTGTATCAAAAAGTAAAAGCAGAATCAATTAAAACATGAATTTCATGCATGCACATAACAAAGAAAAAGTTTTTAGAATATGTAAAACAATCAAGTTGGCTTGCTCAATAGATGTGTGTTTTTACTTTCTATTTAGTGGTGTTATCAAATCTTATATGTAAATTAACATTTTCAAATGATGAGTGTCTTTAATATAGGATGAATTAACATTTGATTAAATAAATTAGAAATCAGGTAATAATCTAAAGACATGTTACATGGTTAGGTAGGGATAGGTATAAGGAAAGCCTTGCTGCAGTCATTTGTCACGTAGCTGTGGAGAATACGATGATCCAACACATTTAAATAACTAACAAAGTGTAAAGTATGTGACAGTTCAACAAATAAAATTTGTATAAATGTGTGACTTTCAGCAATGATAGCTAGCGTCTTAGACTATCATCCAACATTTTGTTTGTCAAGCGTTCAACTGTTATTAACTTTTTTGTTTTTTTTTTTTTAGATCATGCATTCAATTTACTACTTAACTTTCTTAGTTTTCATAGTATTCATAATATTAAAGTCCCAAAACATTCATCTCTGTGCTCTAAATGTGCTGATGTTATTGGTTTTACAATGAAACTGTGAATTACTATAGAATTTTGAAATCCTGCCATGTTGTGAGCAATACCATCTTAGGACCTATTCACACACAGACCAGGCTTTCACAAGGCTGACAGACATCCTCCAACTCCTGAGGCCTAGGGAAAACCACTGATTACCTGTCACTGGGCACTCACTCACTGGCGACCGTGTAGTTTGTCATGACAGCCGAGTTGTCATGCCACAACTTGCCCTCACCCGCCAAACCAGTGCTTACAATTCCACATCTCAATAGTTTTTACTTATTTGATTGCTCACCAGCACATGCTTTATGTTACAAGCAGTTTGTCCATTAAGTGATCATTATGGATGACATAATGCAAACACAATAAGTATCACATTACCAATCAATAGTGATAATTTTCTCAGTACCTAAATTTTAAAGAGCAAGAGTCAGAAGCAGCAATGGTGCTTTGATTTGGAGCATTCTGTTAGAATTGTTGATTGTCAGTGAACAGAACAGTTATAGCATGCATTGCAGAGCAGAGGTAGATAGCACATTGGCCATGCTACATCTTTCCCCGCTAAGAATGTGTCATGCACCCAACTTACGATCTACGCAACATCCTAATATAATGGTACATGAAAACATTAAATGAGAACGTGACAGTTCTGTTTTAGTGTTCATTTCTAGGAATTAAAATTGGTTTTCTGCCACAGGCCATGAACAGTGACAGTATGTTAAGTATGATGCAATTTCTATTCACCACAACTGTACAAGTTTCAAGCACTTTCACCTGCAGAAAAAATTATAATCGATCACTTTAGCTAGATAGTGCTATCTTATGAATATTATCTCAGCACTGTGAGTGATACACTTCTCATCACTAAGCCTATTCAACCATTCTCACCATGCCCCCCCCCCCCCCCCCCCCCCCCCGTCGCCATTCTCTGCCTCCCCTGTCTCCTTTCTGTAATTAAATTAGTTTCACCATTCTCCCATTCTCATAATCAGTGAGAAACGGTCCTGATCCTAACAAACCATAACCACAAAAGAAATAAAGTTCAGTAAACACTGGTTTGAGACAAACATCCGTGGCCACCTAGGAACAGGGCACAAATCCACAACCGACAATTCAGATTTGGATTTCTCAAGCTTTCACAAAATCATTTGACATAACTGCAAGGATTATTTCTGCGGAAAGGTCACAACTGGTTTTCTGCTCCAACCTTTTCCAATTTGTGCTTATGTCATACCTCAAATCTGAAAATAATATCCTGTCTGATGCCCCTCTGTACACAATAAAATCTCAACATCAACTGAAAGAAGAAATCCTTCTCATGACCATCCCACTGGAAAACCCTACTTTGGTGGTCTGTGACCGAAGCAGCCACCAGAGAATATCAGTGCTTAGGTTATAAAGTTACTTGAACCTCTCCAGGGGACAACTCCTTGTCGAAGCACTGTCTGTACAGGTGGAGAGGCTTGTGTATCCGTGTGATGCTGAGGGCTATGCCGAAGGTGGAGGACCTACTGCCGGAAAGGCCTCAGCTGACGGATCAGACTAAGGGTGGCCCACAACGTCCCATCTTCCCTATCCACTACTTTTCCTACCCAATTCCCTTTACCAACTCAAGGTGTGGTGCAATCTGTGCTGAGGTGTGCATGGCACATGGGAAGATGTGTCGCAAATGGAGCCTCAGGGATACCGGCTGACCTCCCTGAGCAAGTAGCCTTACACCGAGCGGGGTATTCCTGGTGCGGACCGTGTAGATCCCCAAATCTCGTGGGACCAATAAAATGAGGGGTAAATTGAGACCTCAGACATCCAAACATCAGGGTCAGGACCATTGGAAGGCATTCCCACTACTGAATCAGGTTCTAGACCTGAGCCACAAATGGGAACTGTAACTGAGAAGTTAGACCAGATTAAGATCAAAGCCTTGTCTGGGGCCCAGAGGAGGAAACTACTCAGGGAACAGAGGAAAAAGGAAAGAAAGAATAGCTTCCTAAAGACAAGTGGAGGGAATTAAAGGGACTTGAACCTAAGACCCCCAGAAAAAAAAACTGTCTCAGGTTGAAGGGCATTCGCAGATCCCCACAACATCGAAGACAGGTAGCAAAAGGATAAGGGAGGAATCTAAGACTCCCTCCTCCCTGGATAAGCGAGTCCAGAAAAAACCAAGGCAAGAAATACGGAAACAGACCTATAGTAATGCTGCCTTGGTTTTTAGGATGGCAGTTATCCAGGAAGGCTATCCACTGGTGGCCATCATCTGGCAGCAGGAGAAATTGGTACATATGGCCCTCTTTGAAAAGATTGGGGAGGACACTGGCCCAGGACCCAACTTCTGGAGGGTCTATCTGGACCATGGTGCCCTCATTTTTGTCCTGGGGGGGGAGGGGGGGGGTGCACACTGTGGAATGGCTTAAGGACAAGGTGCCCATAATATTCCCGTGGGAAGATGTGAAGCTGCTGGTCAAGACGCCAGCGGAGCTTCTTAAGACAGCAAAGGTGTCAATATGGGTACCAAAGATCCTTAAGGAAGTGTCTCCTAAGACTCTGTTCGAGAAAATAGGGGCCCAGAACCCAAATGTCTCAACAGGAGACTGGAGTGTGATCAACCAGAAGGTTGTACCGGAAGGACGAACCCTGGTGGTGGACGTCGGAGAGAAATCCTTGAAGGCAATGTGGAAGCAGGACCTGAAATTGTTTTTAGGGTTCTCACAGGTCACCGTCAGGATTCTCAAAGATGGCAGCAAGACAGAGACTGGAGGTACTTCAGATTAATCTGCAGCACAGTAAAGGGGCCTGTGCTGCCCTGAGTCACTGCCTGGGGAGGCAGGAAGTGGATGTGGCCCTGATACAAAAACCCTCTTTATATAAAGGGGGTGTATCAGGCCTCGGTGGCACTGGAGGTAAGCTGATTTATGCTAGAAACCTAAGAAACTCCAGAACATGCATCTATGTAAGAAATGGAATTTCTTTGATGCCAATGATGGATTTCTGCTCCAGGGACTTAGTGACCATTAAAATGCAGCAATGTGAGGAAGGTATCACAATGGAAATTATTTTGGCCTCAGCATGTCTTTCTTACGAAGACAGCTCTTCTCCACCTTTGGAGGTGTGGAGACTGGTAGAGGCTTGCCATTGGCAAGGTGACCAACTGCAGGTGAGATACGATGCCAATTCCCACAACCTAGTGTGGGTCAGCAAGGACACCAACAGTAGAGGTGAGTACCTTCTTTAATTTCTTTTAGCTAACAACTTGGAGGTCCTGAATAGGGGCAATGAACCTACAGTCAGGAATAGCAGAAGAGAAGAAGTAATTGACATAACCTTTGGTTCCATGATGATGGGCAGCAATGTCAAACAATGACATGTGGTGTTAGAGCCATCTTCATTGGACTACATGTACATTAAATTCAAGGTTGAGATGGGAATCAGACAGACCATGTGTAGTAACACTGTTCACGTTACGTCGCACTTCACTTAGCATAGACCGGGACGTGTCCTAGGCATGCCCGATGTTGACTGACTGCGCACGGCCTGTCCTGCCGGAGTTGTTGTTGTTGTTCTTGTTGTTACGCCGGCAGAGGTCGTGTCCGAATTCTCGCGTGCCCTCTGGTGGACGGGACTCTACTGGCGGCAACTACCGTCCGTGACGTGCCGTGCCAATGTGCGCCTCCAGCGATCTTTCTGGTGGCTACTACACTCCTCCTCCTTCGGGGGGTGAAGCCACTGTGATCCACGGCGTCGGAAGGTGGAGCGTCGGGCAGGAGCGATGACCTCCACATCCATTGGATGGCTGGAGTCGAGGGGATCTGCCAACCCTCGAGCTGGAACCTTCGAATACGGCTGTAAGTGACCCACACGAAGAGGCCCCCGTCGTCCCACAACCGGAGCCCGGGACAGAACGGGCGACAAGCTGTCGAACTCTGGATCCTGTTCCACCTCAGGAGGGGCAAGACCCAGTGGCGGGGACGAAGGGGAAGGGATGACCACAGGGGAACTATCCCCCTGCGAAACTGGGCCGGCTAGGGGGGCCGGCTCTCGCTGGGGCATCTCGAATGACGGCGATGCCGGTGCTGGAGCCACTGGAGGCTGCCAAGGCTGAGAACCATCGCAGTGCCGCAGAGTCACAGCGGGGAGAGGAGGTAACGTCCCCTGTGAAACCAATACAGGTGCCGGCAATGGGGAAGCCGGTGTCCGAGAGGTCGGAGGGTGGGTGTCCGAACGTGGACGGAGCTGATTTTGGTGACGACGTACCACCCGGTCCCCCGCCTGCAAGGTATAGAGCCGGCGGCCATGTCGGTGCAGGACCACCGCCGGTATCCAATGTGGATTGCGACCAAACCCACGGGCCCAGACTGACATACCCAGTGGAAAACCAGGTACTCCGTTTTGTGAAGACTGGCGAGGACCAGGCTGGAGGAGGTGCAGCAGAGTCCTAGGTTGATGCCCATGGAGAAGCTCTGCAGGGCTGTGGTCTCCCATTGGTGTGGTCCGGTATGCCATCAAGAAAAACGTCAATGCTTCCTCTGCTGGAAATTCGTGCACATACCTTTTCATCTGCGTCTTAAAGGTGCGCACCATGCGCTCAGCTTCCCCATTCGATTGTGGATGGAAGGGGGGAGAGCAAACGTGTCGAATACCAAAGCGCCTACAAAAATCCTGGAAGGCCTGCGAAAGAAACTGCGGTCCATTGTCCGAGACCAGGGTGATTGGCAGACCTTCCGCAGAAAAGATTTTTGCGAGTGCCTGGATTGCAACTTCTGAAGTGGTTGAGGAGCAGCGAACCACATATGGGAATCGGGAATAAGCAGCAATGACAATGAGCCAAAAGCCATTGAGAAACGGGCCCGCAAAATCGATGTGAACACGTTCCCACGCCTGGGTTGCCGGCAGCCATGAAGAGAACGCTGCCCTGGGAGAGGCTTGTTGGCTCGCACACTGGGAACAGGCGGCCACCAAGTGCTCAAATTCTCTGTCAATACCGGGCCAGTACACATGTCTGCGAGCCAAGGTTTTAGTACGGGAAACACCCCAGTGCCCCGCATGTAATAACTTGAGGACCTCCCTTCGTAAACTCGCAGGAACAACCACGCGAGGGGCTGTATCATCGGTAGCCAGAAGGAGAACTCCTTCCAAGACCGAGAGACGGTCCCGTAGAAGAAAATAATTACGAAGAGGGTCCGAGGCCCGGCCCGGAGGGCGGGATGACCACCCCTGCTGAAGGAGGCGAACTACTTGCCGGAGAACCGGGTCAGCCGCCGTTTCCCTGGCGACTCGAGAACCAGTGATCGGGAAGCCATCAACCGCTTGGCGGGACGCCACATCCAAATGAAAACACATAATCTCCTCTCGATCAAATGTAGGGTCCGGGCCCACCGGAAGACGGGAAAGAGCGTCGGCGTTGGCATGCTGGCCTGTAGGGCGAAAACGAATGTCATAATGGTACTTAGAGAGGAACAAGGCCCAGCGCTGTAGTCTGTGGGCCGCCCTATCCGGAATCTGAGAGGCGGGGCCAAATAACGATATTAACGGCTTATGGTCAGTGATTAACTGAAACTTCGTGCCATACAAGAAAGGGTGAAACTTGGTAACATCGTAGACAATGGCCAAAGCCTCTTTTTCCACCTGGGAGTAATGGGCCTGCGCGGGACTAAGCGTTTTCGACGCAAACGCCAGTGGTTGCTTGGAACCATCTGCGTCGCGATGGGCCAGGACCGCCCCCACCCCATACTGCGAAGCATCCGTAGACAGGACCAACGGCTTATGGGGATCAAAAGCAGCCAAACAAGGGGCTGACGTGAGGAGGCCCTTCAACGAGGTGAATGCTCGCTCGCATGCAGGCGACCAATCAAAAGGAACACCCTTGTGCAGAAGGCAGTACAGGGGGTGGGCTATAGTGGAAGCCCTGGGAATGAACCGGTGGTAATAGGCTATCTTGCCTAAAAAAAGCTTGTAACTCCTTCAGCGAAGTGGGCCGAGGAAGGTTGACGATACCTTGGACCAAACTTCCTAGTGGCTGGATGCCGTGCCGAGATATGGTGTAGCCCACATACTCAATGGACGGTTGGAAGAAGGTTGACTTATGCAGGTTGCAACGCAAGCCCACAGACCTGAACTTGAGAAAGAGGGAGCGAAGGTTGTGCAAGTGGTCTGTCGTGCTGCAGCCCGTGACAATTATGTCATCCAGGTAATTAATACAATGAGGGATTGTCGACGTGACGTAAAGGCCAAACGGGGTGTTGACGACTGCCAGCTGTTTGGAGTCCTCATCAAGTGGTATCTGATGATAAGCCTCCGACAGATCGATTTTCGAAAAATAGTGGCCTCCCGCCACGGCGGAGAACAATTCATCAGCACGAGGCAAAGGATAGGTGTCCACCACCAATTGGGAATTAATGGTGGCCTTAAAATCGCCACAAAGACGTAATTTTCCTGAGGGCTTCTTGACAATAACGAGGGGCGAAGCCCACTCACTGGAAGAAATGGGAAGAACGACCCCTAGGGCTGTCAGCCGGTCTAGCTCTTCCTTTACCTGAGGGCGGAGAGCCAAGGGGATCTGCCTCGCGCGTAGAAAACGCGGGCGAGCCGACGCCTTCAACGTTAAGTGAGCTTCAAAATCTGAAACACGTCCCAGGCCCTCCTCAAAAATATCTGGAAAGTCTGAGATCAAAGATTCCAATGAGTGATAGGGAACGTCTTCGGAGACCAACTGTATGGTGTCAGCGATAGAAAAACCGAAAGCTTGAAAGGCATCCATGCCAAAAAGGTTAGCGGAGCTCGCATCACTGACAACAATAAAAGTAATAGGCCGAGTGACTGATTTGTAAGTCACGTCGGTAGTGAATTGACCCAGGAGGGGAATGAACTGTTTACCATAACCGCGTAGACGTCGGTAAACTGGCGCCAATGGGGGCGATCCAAGGTCGGAATACGTTTGTGCAGTCAACAACGAAACTGCCGCGCCCGTATCTACTTGCAGTTGTAACCGGCGCGACCGAACCGACACCTCGATAAAGAGTTTGCGTGCCGATGCGTCGGGAGCCTGACCCGATGAAACTTCCTGAATGTCAACGTCCATGTCCTCTGGACTTGCTTCCTTCGATTCCTTTGAGGCCGAGCGGCAAACTTTAGCAATGTGACCGTTTTTATGACATTTGCGACAAACGGCCCAACGCTGGGGGCACTTTGACCGATCGTGATGTAGATAGCATGACGCACAGGACGGCAACAGGGGCCGGCGGCCAGAATTCTGTTTACGCGCCGCGCGGGAGCGGCCGTAACGGCCGGATTGTACCGCTCGCACGTCGTCCACCCCGGACAAAGTGGACGCGGCCGCGCCGCCCTGAACCTCCGCGACATCGCACCACGCCTCCAGCTGTTGACCTGCAGCGTGAGAGACTTCATACGATTGAGCAATGGTCAGGACTTCCTCGAGGGAAGGGTCTTCTAACTGCAGGGCCCGTTGCCGGACCTCCCGATCAGGGGCCGAACGAACAATGACGTCGCGGACCATAACATGGGCATACGACTCCCGCGACTGCTCCGTGACAAAATGACACTTGCGACTAAGACCGTGCAGGGTAGCGGCCCACGCCCGGTAAGACTGATGGGGCTGTTTCTTGCATTGATAGAACTCGACCCTAGCCGCCACAACATGCGTGCGGCGGCGATAATATGAAGACAGCAATGAACACAATGCGTCAAACGACAAGGACGAGGGTTCCTGCAACGGCGCTAGCTGCCGCAAAACTTGATACAGCGAGGGAGATATCCAAGACAAGAAGAGAGCACGACATACCTCCGCATCGGCAACATGAAACGCCTGGAAATGTTGCCGAAGGCGATGTTCATATGCGTCCCAATCCTCCGCCGTCTCGTCATACGGGGGAAAGGGAGGAGGGAACTGCGCCAGAGCAGACGGCATGGAGAGCAATGCCGGAAGCACTTGTTTCATGGTGGCCATGAGCTCCGTCTGCTGTGCAACCAAAAC
The DNA here is from genome assembly GCF_023864275.1 of Schistocerca cancellata. Taxonomy (NCBI): domain Eukaryota; kingdom Metazoa; phylum Arthropoda; class Insecta; order Orthoptera; family Acrididae; genus Schistocerca; species Schistocerca cancellata. The sequence goes on along the minus strand of NC_064627.1, from coordinate 927,202,585 downwards.
CCGCACCAAATCCTCCATGCTGTGGAGAAACTGCGAAACCGGAACAACGACGCAACACGCGAAAGAACGACCCTACTCGTCGCCAATTGTGTAGTAACACTGTTCACGTTACGTCGCACTTCACTTAGCGTAGACCGGGACTGTGTCCTAGGCATGCCCGATGTTGACTGACTGCGCACGGCCTGTCCTGCCGGAGTTGTTGTTGTTGTTCTTGTTGTTACGCCGGCAGAGGTCGCGTCCGAATTCTCGCGTGCCCTCTGGTGGACGGGACTCTACTGGCGGCAACTACCGTCCGTGACGTGCCGTGCCAATGTGCGCCTCCCGCGATCTTTCTGGTGGCTACTACACCATGACCTATAGGAATACCAGGAAAACAGACTGGGAGACATATGGGAGGGACCTTGACGCAGGCTTATTGGAAATTAAATCCTTGATAAGAAATTTAGGAAGTAGCAGAGGCTGTTACATTGCAAGAAGCAAAGTACAATGGGCTAAATATCATGAGGCCCTTGTCAATTACAACCTTGCAATCAGACAAGCAAAGAAGGCATTCTGTGAGGAAGTGGAGAGCACAGCTGCTCAAGCCAGACTTCACAGAATTCTCACTAGAGTACCAACCAATCCAGGAGGTACATTGAGGAAGGAGGATGGGGAATATACAAAGACAGCACATGAGACACTGGAACTGCTCCTCGAAACTCACTTTCCTCAATATGTAGACCAGAATGTGATACTGGAGAGACAATGGTTCACAGGCACTCGAAGAGAAGACTGGGAATCGGCCAAGGAGTGTGTGGACTTTAATAAAATCCAATGGGCGGTGGGAACATTCCAACCATTCAAGTCACCTGCCCCAGATGGAATTTTTCCAGCTCTTCTGCAACAGGCAGGAGAGAAGCTCATAAGAGTCCTATGCAGTTTATTCAGGGTTAGCCTCCCAGTGCTTGGAGGGCAGTAAAGGTTGTCTTCATTCAAGAACTGATCATACCAAGGCCAAGGATATGAGACCAATCAGTCTGTCCTCCTTCATTCTCGAAACATTGGAAAACTGCTTAATGTGTACATTGGGGAGAGGAGGCTAATTAGGCCCTTCTACATTCAAACCAACACACATATCAACCAGGTAAATCTTGTGAGACAGCTCTCCACCAACTCATTGGGAGGGTGGAGAAAACACTTCACTTCCAAGAAATAGCCCTCTGCATCTTCCTGGATATCAAGGGGGCCTTCAGTAAAATGACATTCGATTCCATGGTAAGGGAAGCAGAGGTGCATGACCTAGGGACCATTATATGTAGGTGAACCAGGACCATGCTTAGTGGAAGAAAGGTAGAGACTACCATCATGAATGAAAAGATGGTAATTAACACCACTAGAGGCTGCCCACAAGGAGGAGTTCTGTCCCCTATATTGTGGAATCTAATGGTGAACCAACTGATTGAGGAACTAAATTCCACACAATGCTTCTGCCAAGGATATGCAGATGATCTTGTCATAGTAATACTTGGCAAATTTACTGACATAGTTATAAATACGGTACAAGGACGATTGGGCATTGTGCAAAATTGGTGCATAAAACTGGATCTGAGGGTTAATCCTAAGAAGACTGGTGTGGTGCCATATACAAAGTTCGAATCTAAGGCTCTTCAATGAAACTCTACCTGCGAAGGGGATAGTAAAATACCTAGGGGTAACCTTAGGTGAGAAACTAATGTGGACCCCTCACATTAAGAGCATCTGCTCCGAGGCAAAAAGTACTCTAGTGAGTACCAGAAGGGCTTGTGGCAAAAACTGGGGCCTAAGCCCCAGGGGTATGCACTGGATATACACCACAGTGGTTAGACCTAGGATTTCCTACGGGGCCGTAGTGTGGTGGAAGAAGGTAGAACAGCGGGTTGCAGCTAAGGAGCTTACTAAGGTGCAGAGACTGGCCTGCTTAGCCATAACAGATGGAATTAGCAGCACTGCTGGAATGGAAGCCATGCTGGACATACCTCTACTACACCTTTGGATCAAGGAGGAGGCAACAGCTGGGGCATACAGACCTAAAGCTGGCAAAAACTGGGTCTCATTTGGATATCCAGAATCAGACACTAACATAGTGAGTGAGGTAAATATAGGAATGGCTGGGAAAATGCCTGCCGACTATATAATAACTCCCAATTGCTTCAACAAGCCTTACAATATAATAATTGGAAGCAGGGAGCAGTGAGGAAAAAACAGTTCAACACTGTACAGCAGACATCACTTGGTTCACCGATGAGTCGAAATCAGACCAAGGAGTTGGAGCAGGGGTGTACGGGTTTTAGCTAAGACTCATCTCTCTAGGAAAACTGGTCTCTGTATTCCAAGTTGAAATTATGGCAATCACGGCATGTGTGGAGGAGAATATGCATAGGTGCTACAATGACCATAGCATCAACATCTATTCAGACAGCCAGGTAGCCCTGAAATCATTGGCAGCTACTGCAACAAGATCTAAGATTGTTGCAGAATGCCACAGGGCTCTGGTGGAGCTAGGGGGAAGCAATAGGATAAACCTAGTGTGGGTCCCTGGCCATTCAGGGATCTGTGGCAATGAACAAGCCGACATATTGGCTAGGATGGTGGTAATGACTCCATTTCTTGGATCGGAACCTGTCCTGACAATCACTAAGGCTATGCTCAAACTAGAACTACGGAACTGGCTTAGGAAACAGTATGTAGAATATCGGACCAAGGTCCATAAACAAAAACATGGTAAGGTAATGATGCCCAACCCATGTTTTAAAAGAAGCTCTATAATCTTGGTATTGAACAGAAAAAGAGATCAAACTCATGACAGGGCATGGGAATTTCAAAAAACACCTACACACAATGGGTATAACGGAAGAAGACCCTAAATGTAGGATCTGTGATGATGGTGAAAAAACTGCATCACACCTAATCTTCGAATGCATGGAAATGGAGAGCAAAAGATACAGAATCTTCAGGACAACTAGACCTGAAGAAATTGTGTCTAACAAAAAACTGGTAAAGGGACTCCTTGCACTATTCAAGGGCATTGGTTGGCTTTACTAGATGTATAGGGAGTGATACTGCACAATAATCCCAGTTTTGGTGTGGGCAGTGGTGGGTTAGACTTAAGCTGTTCTTGCTTCCCTGTTAAAATCAAACCTGCTATGCAGGATGTTGAAAAAGTAATATATGATGATTATTATGTTAGTGGGAGGTAACAGAAAAAGGTTAAAACACTAATACTAAAATTGGAAGATTAAAACTGAGTGCCAAACTAAGACTCAAATCCATAACCGTTGTCTTTTGAGAGCTACTGCTCAACCAACTGAGGTATCCAAATGTGACTCACTTCTCATGAAGAGAAAAGGTTCTGGTTTCAAGTCCTGTCCAGTGCAAGGTTTTAATTTGCCAGTAAGCTTAAACACATGGCACATTTCACAATACTGGCATGGTAGTGAAGCAACTGCAATTAGTATGTTAAGGATATTGCTTGTAGGTAATCTGTAAAACTTATATATTTCTATTGCTTAGATATTTGGACGCTTGAACTATGTCAGGTGAGACACGTCTGGACACTGACAGCATTGCTGAATATGGTGTGGGGATTGCCAGTTTATGTTTACAAATACTGAACAGTCTGCATTAACTTATTTATACAAAACTCTCCTAACAATTTATTCACAAGAAGAGATGTGAGTACAAGATACGATTCAGAAACACTGCAAGCTACCGTAAGTCCATATTCCAGCAAATTCCATCCCACGCCATATCAAAGTTCCATCTATTACAAACACAGTCCACCAGAATATCACCATATCCATATAATCACACTCGCACCACACACTACACTGACAACATCAACAAACAGAGAGAAGGGAGACAAACCACCCCTCTGCAAACTTATTAGCCAGAGTCTGACGTGATAATGCCTGAGGACACACATGAGGATCAGTGCCCTGATTGGTGCCAATACAGTGGTCAATAGTAAAGTTGTGACACCTACTTGGTTTCCATGGTAACATTGTACAGTGCCAGTACATCCTATCAAACTCCCCCCCCCCTCTCCCCCCTCCCAGCAACCCATCAGTGACTGCTGGCGGTGAACCTCGGTGGTGTGGGGTTTGTAGGGTGTAGTGAAGTTGCCACCTTCAAAGAAAGTGGATCTATGTCCATCTACATTGCTACGAAAAGACATTGATAGACAGTACTCAATGTCAGTTGTGTAGGTTACCCTGGAACTGGAGGATTCGTTACTGGAGGAGAAATTGGTGGCCATTGAGCAGGATGGCATAGGCAAAGTTGATATCTGTGATGCCACAGAATTCCAAGGTTTGAGGCCATGGGATACACCACAGACCTATGTCAAGCAGAGATCTTGGATCCACATTGGGTGCCATCTGAGCTAGTGGACCCACACTGTTGTGACCATCTGCAAAGAAGAAGCCTCGATATGTACTGGTAGCGAACGCCAAATGTACAAGAGGATGTGGTGATGAGCAGCTGTGAAGCTACTGTTTCAGGTGTGACCTTCAGTTGGGATGGCCTTGCAAGTTACTAGAAGACCACAGCAAGCATTAGGTGCAGTGTCAGGCATCACTTCCTTGCTGGTGTTGGCCACAACATAATCTTCAGCTTCTTTGACTCCACTGGCTGCTAGGTTGAAACCCAAATCTGTTACAGGCAGTTGCCTGAAAGAACACTTGTGCAAGTTGCATTTTAGTTGTTTTGCTGTTTTATGAATTGTAAATTCAAAGTGTAAAAAGATTCTAGCTCAACTGTATTGTCCACTGCGGGGTCAGCTTCGACAAGAAAATCTACTGGCAAAGTGACTTGTTTGGAAGTAAGTGAAATTGGAAGTCTTGTTTGTCTTCGCTGCCTGCAAGGCTGGTACTCCTAAACTTAAGTATGTAGATTTGTTTAGCAGGAACATTTACCAGTGTCCAGAAGAAATTTCATTCCCAATTTATGGCAATATATCAATTTTGACCCAGATAGTAAAGATACATCTGATTTTGGTATTTTATTTTTCAACCATTTTACACCTCAAATTATTGTTTCTATATATATATATATATATATATATATATATATATATATATCTTTAAGATGATGTGACTTACCAAACGAAAGCTCTGGCACGTCGATACACACACAAACAAACACAAACATACACACAAAATTCTAGCTTTTGCAACCAGCGGTTGCTTCGTCAGGAAAGAGGGAAGGAGAGGGAAAGACAAAAGGATGTGGGTTTTAAGGGAGAGGGTAAGGAATCATTCCAATCCCGGGAGCGGAAAGACTTACCTTAGGGGGGAAAAAGGACGGGTATACACTCGCTCACACACACACATATCCATCCACACAGATACAGACACAAGCAGACATATATACACTTGCACACACACACATATCCATCCACACATATACACATGTATATGTGTGGATGGATATGTGTGTGTGTGTGTGTGTGTGTGTGTGTGTGTGTGTGTGTGTGTGTGTGTGTGTGTGTGTGGGCGCGCGCGAGTGTATACCTGTCCTTTTTTCCCCCTAAGGTAAGTCTTTCCGCTCCCGGGATTGAAATGACTCCTTACCCTCTCCCTTAAAACCCAAATCCTTTTGTCTTTCACTCTCCTTCCCTCTTTCCTGACGAGGCAACCATTGGTTGTGAAAGCTAGAATTTTGTGTGTATGTTTGTGTTTGTTTGTGTGTCTATCGACCTGCCAGCGCTTTTGTTTGGTAAGTCTCATCATCTTTCTTTTTAGATATATTTTTCCCACGTGGAATGTTTCCCTCTCTCTCTCTCTCTCTCTCTCTCTCTCTCTCTCGATATATATATATATATATATATAAAACCATGTTACTGAACACTAAAAATATAATTAACTTCTATAACAGAAGTAGTGTTGCTCGTGTGTGTGTGTGTGTGTGTGTGTGTGTGTGTGTGTGTGTGTGGGCGCGCGCGCGCCCAGACACACACACACACACACACACACACACACACACACACATGGATAGATAGTGCTAAACTCTGACTTTTGTTAATAAGTATGGATGGAAAGTCCTGGTGGAACTTAAATAATGCAAGGAGTACAGGTAACAACACATAGCTCAAAAAAAGAATCACCCTAAAACTAGTGAAGTTTTCAGTCTTGATTATGCCCCTTTTGACAATGCCATGCCTTTATGACTTGGTGAGTTGTTACTTTTACTCCTTAAATTATTGTTAATATGTATAAACTATGTATGGCTGGTTATGAAGGCAATAATAATAATAATAATAATAATAATAACAAAAAGAAGGGGAAATAAAATAAATGTGGAAATAAAAGCCAAACATCACCTCGTGGTAATGTATTCCACGCAATTGTGTCAGTAATAGCTGTGAAGATCCAGTTTAACTCTCCAAGCATGGTTCTGCGATCATTCAGCTGGCCTGGAATTCTAAAGATTTTTTTGTGATTACTACCAGGGAAAAAAATTTTACCAGCAAAAATGACAAACCATGAGCTACTCACTTGTCAATTATATCCAAGGAAAGTTTTGACACCAATTTAGAAGAGTTTTGTATGACAAACCTGAAACAGAAATGAAACATCTATGATGTTACTGTCAACACACAACTTTTTCCACACTTAATGAAAAGAAATTATTATTATTATTATTATTATTATTATTATTATTATTATTATTGCTTTAAGAACCTTAAGCATGAACTGACTAATTATGATGTACATCTGTAGTAGAATGCCTTCTGTTTGTGGTTAAAGATGTCAGAACACTTCTACGGTATCCTTCACATTATTTAAGTTTCTTGATACTACTAATCCTGCAGGAATCACTGCAGCTCATGTTTCATATTATTATTAATGTAAATCACATTATTGTGTGCAGGTATAAATTCAATGCATTTAAACTTTTCACAGAGAGATGCAGTTCAAAACATTTCTTCAAAATAAGGGGACCAACAGTCACTTGTAACACGATGCATAGTAACATGAAGCAATTGCTACATTTAATATTAAGTTTCCTTTACTGAGACCAGTCTACAATGTCTATTGGTTCAAAGAGTGGCCATCAGTTATTTTATCTCTACTAATTATTATCTTTGTAGACAATAACCTAATGCAATAAAAACACCGAACATCAACAGGTGTCAATGGACTGGAATGGGATAATAGCTTTAGTGGAAGAAGATATACAGCATAATACAACACATGGATATGTTGCACGTACACCTTAGCACTGGGTGTTATTACCATGTTAGATATCTCTTTATAAAAGCAATAACTACCAGACTTAAAGCAAAGAGCTATTGCTCTTTCACCCAACAGACATGGAGAAAGTGGAGTTCTTAGTTATTGTAGACTAGATATTGTACATCCGTGGACACTGGACCATATTCAAATCATTATCTACCCAGTATCTTCCACACACTCTACATGTGTCCAAGTAGAATTTAGGAACAGTGTGCATAGTGAAAATTCATTTTTTAATTTCAATATTAATTTTTCAGTCTTCATTTTACCCTTCTTCTGTGCATGTATTTCTCCATTCTCTATCCAATTTACTATTGATGAATCCAAATAATACCACAAAAGCCAAGTTAAATAAAAACAATTTTCTAGGAAATACAAACCTTAATCTATTCTATTCATGCCCACAAAATTTTGAGCAAATAAAGACAAAAAACTGTGTATTTATCAGAATGAAAGATGACAGCAAAGCAACAATCGCACACAATGTGAGATACTTACACACTTTCAAAACAGAGGAAAAAAATGGAAAGAGAAATGCACAAGAATTACTCTCAATATCAACCCAACAGAGGCTTATGAGCTGATAGGATGTGATGATATGAAACCCAAGTGCTTCCACAACTGCTTGTGACTTTAATCATGCCCAGACTCCCAATTCTTAAAAATAACTCTCTCTGGATGCAAGCCATCTCTTCACCACAACCTTCTAAACGTAAATACTCAATAACCCTGCCTTCACATATCTTATCTTCAAAATTGTGTGTGTGTGGGGGGGGGGGGGGGGGGAGATGTTTTTTTTTTCCTTCTTCTTTTTTCCTAGGAGTTCGCAATGGCAAGGTTACAAAAAGTAATGGAAACATATGTGGTTAAAATATCAAAAGAAAGCAAGAAGCAATATGACACAAAACTGCACTCCGTCTCCCTAAATCCCATCCACAGTCGCCTGCACAATCACACTAGCTCACAACTGCTAAGATAGCATAAAAATCAGAGCATAAGTAATACAAGAGGAAATATAAAATAATTACACAGGGGTATGTTTCTGGCTCATCACCGGGAACAAACATGGATGAGCCAGCCACCCAGACAACACATTAAAAAATTCTCCCTAAAATTTTAGGGAACAATTTGGGTATTTCACAGAACCTTCAACGCTGAACAACATTCATATGACTGTCAGTTAAAATAAGGGCAAATCTGTAGTAAATTAGCTTCTGTCCTCTTGTCTGAATATCAAACACAGTCAACGAAAATGTGGCCCACTGTGATCTGCATGCCACAAGCACCACACAATGGAGGGTCCTCCTGTCAGAGCAAGATGTTATGTGTCACAGATTGGTTGGTTGGATAAAGGGACCAAACTATTAGGTCATCAGTCCCCTTTTCCTCGAACAGATGTGTCTATATGACTATAGATCAGAGATAGCCTACCATGCAAAACCCAGGGGAAGAAAACCTAAAGGTCTACCAATGTCAGTGAAGCTGAGGTAATGCACAAAAAGAAGAGAGGGAGACAAGGGAAGTAAGGCAAGCAACGTGCCTCATCTAGGGAGCAACCTGAAAGCAGAGTACAATAAGGGGAAATATATCCCCTCAGCCTCTGCCACTTACCAGAGGAATTCTACTCAGAGTGAGAATCAGGCTGGACCACCAATCACAGACATCTGCACTGGTTTGGGCAAAGGAGGCAACAGAGTGTTCTGCCAACCCCCCAATGGGCCGATAAGGTCAAGGGGCCCTCCCTTAAAGAGAGTGATAAAAGCCCACTTCATGAATAAAACATACTACTAAGTCAGTTGCTGGAGCATAGTCTCCTAACACCAGGGGTAGCTAGTCAGGGAGATAAGAGACTGCCACAGGGCAGGTAGGTTGGGACTGTTCAGCAAAATGTGGCCCATGGACCACCGTCAAACGGGAACCACAATAACAGTGGGGTGGGTCCTTGCTACAGAGAAGACGACCATGAGCCATCCAATTATGACCGATGAGAAGCCGGATAAGGACAGTAGAGTCCTTGCAAGAGGCCTGAATGGCGGACCTACACATGTCTGTAGTCTCCTTTATCACCCATCATTTGTTTGGTGAAGTCAGAGTGAGCTATTCCATACTCCAGGCACCTAAACCTTGACAGCGTAATACCAATCAGACATTTGTTTCTGAAATATTGATCTCAAAAAGGTATCAGTGAGTTCATTTCTTGGGATCACGACATGGCCTGGGGGTCCATACAAAGGTCACTGAGCATCCACACAGTTCAAGGACATACAGAGAATCTTTGATAGCAATGACCAAGGGATGGTGAAGGTAGCACTGGTCTACAGTTTTTAAACTGCTCGCGAAGAGTTGCTGCAGGTGGAAAAGTACCCACCAGTGTAGGAACCAGATATGCTCAAGACCATGAGAGATGGCTACCAACTGCACAGTGAAAACACTACAGCCATCCAACAAGGAGAGCAGTTCAGTATGTTCCGCATGAGTATACGCAAAGCCTACATGGCCAGAATCCATCAAACCATCAGTGTAGACTACTTTTGAATTCCGGGATGCACCATGGATGGAGAAAAATTGGCGGCAGAGGGCCTCTGGATGAACCGAGTCTTTTGGACCTTGTAATAGGTCAGGATGAAGCTGTGGCTGAGGGATGTACCATGGGAGATGTGCAGAAGTGGGTCCAGAGGAGAGGTGAAAGAGGAAACAACTGAAGTTCAGACAGGAGAAACAATTTGTAGATTGTCATCATAATTCCTGGTTGGGACCATTGTTGTGGGAGACGGATTACAGTGTTTGGAAAGGGGAGACAGTAATTTGGATGCTTTGGGGAGCTGCGAATGTGGGTAGCATAACTGACAAACTGTTGTTGGCACGTGATCCACAATGAAGCTCCTGTCGCAAGTCAAACCCCACAGTGGCGTGTCGGATCCAGTATCCACAATGCTGAGGGCGATGCCAAATCGTATGCCAGACCCCATAATCAAGGTGGGATTGTATCAGGGCTTTGTACAGTTGCAGAAGGGTAGTGCGATCTGCACCCCAGCTGGTGTTACTCAGGCAATAAAGTGTATTACAGTGCAGCAGAACTTTCGCTGAATCTGGCGAAGGTAGGGAATCCTCATCAACCAAGAACTGAAAACCAGTCCTAAAAAGTGATAATCCTCCACCACATTGAGTAGTTGGTTGTAGACGTAAAGTTCTGGTTGTGGGTGAATGATACGACATCAACAGAAGTGCATGACATAACCCACTTGCCTGCGCATTTCATAAGCACCTTGCAGTCAATGATCAGTGACACTCACACTAGAGGAGCAATAATAGAGGAAAAAGTCATCAGCAAACGAGAAGGGTGATAGTGAGGATCCCACATCTGCTGCTATACTATTGATGGCTACTAGAAAGAGTGGAACACTCAGTACAGAGCCCTGTGGGACCCCATTCTCTTGGATACAGGAGAGCCTGGAACATATGGTGCGACAGGAAGTTCTGGATGAAAATCGGAAGCTGGCCCAAGAGACCCCACTCGTGTAAGGTAGCAAGGAAGTGGTAACACCATGTTGTGTCACAAACCTTTTACAGTTCAAAAAAAAAGGGCTATAAGGTGTTGATGTAGGGCAAAAACTGTTCGGACGGCAGACTCCAGGTAAACCAGATTATCAGTAGTGGAACGACCTAGGTGAAAACCACCCAGTGATGGAGCCAGAAGACGCCGAGACTCAAGGAGCCAACACAGCCGCTGGCTCACCACGCAGTCAAGCAACTTACAGGAAATATTGGTGAGACTTATTGGGCAGTAACTGTCCATCACTAAAGGGTGATTGCCCGGTTTCAGTACTGGGACAATGATGCTTTCTCGCCATTGTGATGGGGCTCACTCTCGCTCCAGATGCAGTTAAAGATGGCAAGGATACAATGCTGACAATCCACCTGTAGGAGCTTGAGCATTTGGTTTTTGATGCGGTCTGGCCCGGAGGCTGTATCAAGGCAGTGGGCTAGGACCCTGAAGATTTCCCACACACTGAATGGAGCATTATATGGCACCAGGTGGCATATAGTAAAAGGGAATATCTTTCGCTCCAAATTTTAGGACACGTCAGGGTGGTTGATAATTCTCACACACAGGTTTGTGCATAGTGCAGAGCAAAATGTTTGGCAACCATATATGGGTCAGTGTAGAGAGTGCCATTTGAGGTAACACCAGGTCCACCTGCAGTTGTCTGGTATCCATAGAGACATCTGATCTTAGCCCAAACCTGCAAAGGAGAGGTACGTGGTCCAATGGTTGAAACATAGCGTTCCCAGAATTCTCACTTCCATCAGTTTATTAGGTGGCAGATGGAACTGCTTAAAGGCAATAAGGTGCTCCAATGATGGGTGCAGCTTATGGCAAAGGGGATCGCTAAATCAGCTGCCGAAAGAATGGCTGTAGTAGTATTCTGGATTGCCTCATAGATATCTCCATATGGCAGGCAGCCAAGGTCAACAGCAGAGGCAAAAGCATCCCATTTGGCACTGTTGAGAGCCCATCTGGGCAGGTGTCTGGGGAGTGAAACTGTAGGGGCGACAGGAAGATCAGGAAGTGGTCACTACCAAACAGATCATCATGGACTCTCCAGTGGACTGACAGCAAATGGAATATCAATGGCTGAGAAAGTTCCATGTGCCACACTGAAGTGTGTGGTGGTACCAGTATTCAGGAGGCAAAGGATAAATTGTGCCAGTAAATTTTTGAGGTCCTTACTGCAGCCAATGACCATGGTTCCACCCCACAAAGAGTTGTTGTTGTAGTTGTGGTCTTCAGTCCTGAGACTGGTTTGATGCAGCTCTCCATGCTACTCTATCCTGTGCAAGCTTCTTCATCTCCCAGTATCTACTGCAACCTACATCCTTCTGAATCTGCTTAGTGTATTCATCTCTTGGCCTCCCTCTACGATTTTTACCCTCCATGCTGCCCTCCAAACTGGTGATCCCTTGATGCCTTAGAACATAACCTACCAACCGATCCCTTCTTCTAGTCAAGTTATACCACAAACTCCTCTTCTCCCCAATTCTATTCAATACCTCCTCATTAGTTATGTGATCTACCCATCTAATCTTCAGCATTCTTCTGTAGCACCACATTTCGAAAGCTTCTATTCTCTTCTTGTCCAAACTATTTATCGTCCATATTTCACTTCCATACATGGCTACACTCCATACAAATACATTCAGAAATGACTTCCTGACACTTTAATCTATACTCGATGTTAACAAATTTCTCTTCTTCAGAAACGCTTTCCTTGCCATTGCCAGTCTACATTTTATATCTTCTCTACTTAGACCATAATCAGTTATTTTGCTCCCCAAATAGCAAAACACCTTTACTACTTTAAGTGTCTCATTTCCTAATCTAATTCCCTCAGCATCACCCGACTTAATTCGACTACATTCCATTATTCCCGTTTTGCTTTTGTTGATGTTCATCTTATATCCTTCTTTCAAGACACTGTCCATTCCGTTCAACTGCTCTTCCAAGTCCTTTGCTGTCTCTGACAGAATTACAAATCTCATCAGGGAACCTCACAGTTTTTATTTCTTCTCCATGGATTTTAATACCTACTACGAATTTTTCTTTTGTTTCCTTTACTGCTTGTTCAATATACAGATTGAATAGCATCAGGAAAAGCCTACAACCATATTTCACTCCCTTCCCAACCACTGCTTCCCTTTCATGCCCCTCGACTCCTGTAACTGTCATCTGGTTTCTGTACAAATTGTAAATAGCCTTTTGCTCCCTGTATTTTACCCCTGCCGCCTTCAGAATTTGAAAGAGAGTGTTCCAGTCAACATTTTCAAAAGTTTTCACTAAATCTACAAATGCTAGAAGCATAGATTTGCCTTTCCTTAATCTATTTTCTAAGATAAGTCGTAGGGGCAGTATTGCCTCGCATGTTCCAACACTCCTACAGAATCCAAACTGATCTTCCCCGAGGTCGGCTTCTACCAGTTTTTCCATTCGTCTGTAAGGAATTCATGTTATTATTTTGTAGCTGTGGCTTATTAAACTGATAGTTCAGTAATTTTCACATCTGTCAACCCCTGCTTTCTTTGGGATTGGAATTATTATATTATTCTTGAAGTCTGACGGTATTTCGCCTGTCTCATACATCTTGTTTACCAGATTGAAGAGTTTTATTATGGCTGGCTCTCCCAATGCTATCAGTAGCTCTAAAGGAATGTTGTCTACTCCCGGGGCCTTGTTTCAACTTAGGTCTTTCAGTGCTCTGTCAAACTCTTCACGCAGTATCATATCTCCCATTTCATCTTCATCTACCTCCTCTTCCATTTCCATAATATTGTCCTCAAGAACACCACCCTTGTATAGACCCTCTATATACTCCTTCCACCTTCCTGCTTTCCCTGCTTTGCTTACAACTGGGTTTCCATCTGAGCTCTTGATATTAATGCAAGTGGTTCTCTTTTCTCCAAAGGTCTCTTTAATTTTCCTGTAGGCAGTGTCTATCTTACCCCTAGTGATATATGCCTCTACATCCTTACATTTGTCCTCTAGCCACCCCTGCTTAGCCATTTTGCACTTCCTGTCGATCTCATTTTTGAGACATTTGTATTCCTTTTTGCCTGTTTCATTTACTGCATTTTTGTATTTTCTCCTTTCATCAATTAAATTCAGTATCTCTTCTGTTACCCAAGGTTTTCTATTAGCCCTCGTCTTTTTACCTACTTCACTATTTCATCTCTCAATGCTTCCCATTCTTCTTCTACTGTATTTCTTTCCCCCATTCTTGTCAATCGTTCCTTAATGCTCTCCCTGAGGGGGGAGGCCACAAAGAGTTATGGATGTTGAAATCGCCCAAGATTCGGAAAGGTGGGGGCTGTTGAGAAACCAACACTAACAGTACTTCCTGAGACACTTCACAATCAGAAGTGCAGCAAACACTGCAGATGGTAACATCCTGAAATGCCCTTACCTGAACAGCCACAGCCTGCAAACATGTATTATGAGGCACAAGTTCACTACATGATGGTGTCTAGAACATGTGTGCAAACTCTGCCCGATACCCTGTCATAGATGGCACAATTCTTATAACATCCCAAGTCTACATGAATGGCTGGGTTCTGTGTTGCTGGAAACCAAGCCTCCTGAAACGTAATGCAGAAGGCAGGTGAAGTGCTTAAAAGATGTCGTAGCTCTGCCAAGTAGTGGAAAAAACCATTACAGTGCCAGTGGAGGATAATGTTGTCATGTACAAGAGACCAAGGCAGCAAGTTAATGCGTTAGGGTCACCTGCTGCCACAGGATGAGGGGTTATGGCATCAATATACATAAGTTTTGGGTTCCTTTGTATAATGAGACCTGGGGCTTCAGGGGCTGCTGGAATCTCCACCTCAGCCACAGAAGTGGAACAGGCGTGATCTGGTGGCATGGGTGACATCAGATGTCCTCCTTTTTGGATGACTTTTTCCTATCTTTCATCTCCTTAGAGGAGTTCAATGATTGCGAGAGGGAAGGGGGAGTGAGGAGGATGACCAAGATTGGATAGATTAGTGAATGGTACGTATAGGGTATAAATAAAAAGGATGTCATGTACATTGGGCGAGCTCATCAGTTGTCATGGTATATTGCGCACCTTGTAGTAAGCACATAATGGCAGTCTAGAAGGATTACAAATGTTTGTTACTATTACATTTTTCTATACATGTAATTTACATTGGTGAAATGTGCCATACCTTTGTATACAAATCAGGCATAAAGATTTACCTTTGTGGTATATAACATGCTTTTTTAAATCACGTAAAAATTTTCATGAGACTACTTTCAAAATATTCAATATATCACCGGTTAATAAGATGGTGCTGCCTGATGTCTACACAACAAGCAACAAGGGCTCTGCGGCGCCTCAGTTTAGTCCAAGTGAGGTCGTCAACATGGCATGTAGTTTTAACTCTATTGGCACTATGGATGTTGTACTTCTACCTTTTATTGATTTGACCCATCTGGGAGCATTCTGTTTTATAAATGATAAACCGTGTGGAGTTTTTCAATGCATTTACACTTTCTTCTCAAAATGTCAATGGCACACGTACGTGAACATACACACAAAGGTAAGTAAAAGTTTTTGTAAAATTTGGATCATCCCAAAAAATGATTGTTATCTTGTGCAGATTACTACTTACCTATTTTCTATTCATATAGTGTAATGCCGATCCGAAGCTGACAGCAGGACTCTTTCGAAGCTAGTAACTGGGATAGTCTTAAAATCAAGTGATCTTGGCTTTCACAAAAATTTATATATGTAAATATCGGCCCAACAACATGTGTAAATTACATTTCATTTTAGAGATGGCTGCCACTTCCCCAATCTTGTCATCTACGCCCTGCAAAAAGAACAAGGGCTTTGCGGACAAGAAGGAATCACCATCAGCCCTTGTACAAACCAAGTACAGCGAAATCCCGCTTTAACACTTTTCAGGGACTTCAAAAAATGGTGTAAAATGTGGGAAATAACGTTTTAAGTTTAAAAGTTATGTACAAGATACCCCCTTGTATTTTCGCACTTTATGAATGATGTATGTACATAACAGGCATCAAACGACTTATCAAGGACTTGTTTGTTATCTAATATAGGTTTATTACCTAATGAAGGTTTATTACTTAATAAAAACTGCTGATGTATCTGGAACTGGTAACTGTTTGGGAAGTAGGAACATTTGACTCAATTTCATACATCATAAGCGATGTTTTTGAAAGCCCGCAGCTGTCATTCATTATTTAAATAATGAAATACTGCACTAGTTACATATTTTTCCATGCTTAGTATGGTGTGTTTGGAGAATTTTTTCTCGTTGTCAAGTGCAAATAAGTAGATAAGTATTTTGTGTTGTGTTTGCATTGTTGTTCTGTGTCTCTTTACTGTAGTCACCTTTTTGAGGTTATCAGATACTGTGCCTTCTCAGTTATGTATAAAACAACACACACGCAAATTATCACTCACATTGTTTGTTTGTGTAACATTGCAAATAAATATGTATGTAAATACTGCACATGACGGTGAGAATAAATTCTCAAAACATGTTTTGCTCAGCATGAAAAAATATATGCAACCGGCACTGTGTTTATGCTAAAACATTTGAGTAATGCAAAGTGAACGATGGTGTCAACTAGTGCTATACATGCCCAAACGCCAAACACACTAAATATGTTTAGACAAAGGTGTCACGATGATCACAACAATCACGAAACTGCATTTGCGCAGTAGAGGCAGTTTGGAAATGGTTGTGAATGGTCATAATATCTTTGTTTGAATGAATCTAGTTACTCTCATCAGCCACCACGCCAATTAGAGCTTGGCAGCTGTGAGAGATACAGCATGAATTGTTACAAATTTTATGCATTTACTGGTTCAAATCTGTTTAAAATAGCACCCAAAATGTGTCAAAAAAATTTAACTACGTAATATTTGTAAACACTACTGCATGACCAACATCATTATTTCTCAATACAAACTTTTTCGTAGTGTGTAAATCATGGGAAAATTATAAATATGTTAACGCAAAATAGAGTGAAAATTAACATTGTGAACATAGGTAATGTTAATTCAGGGAATATAAAAGGGGAGTTATGCTCTATTTTGGGGAGTATTGCTCTGCTTTCTGCTTAGCCCTCCGTTCCTCCCACGCCATAGCGAGAGAGAAAATGGTTCAAATGGCTCTGAGCACTATGTCCCCTAGAAATCAGAACTACTTATACCTAACCAACCTAAGGACATCACACACATCCATGCCCAAGGGAGGATTCGAACCTGCGACCATAGTGGTCGCGCAGTTCCAGACTGAAGTGCCTAGAACCGCTCGGCCACATCGGCTGGCTCATAGCGAGAGAAGGTAACATTTTAGGGTCATATCTTCCTGCACTGAAAGAGGACTATCCTTTCATAGAAGCAGCAGGGGCCATAGGGCCAGCAGCAGGAGATAACTTCATCCGCTTCATTTGCAGCTGGTCTGCCATGATGCTACTCACTCTGAACGAGGGCTCTCCACATGGGTGCCATCCAGCCTTAGTAAAGGCTACCTGGTCAGTAATCCATTGCTCGGTGTCCCCATACCCCAGTCATGACAAGCACATACTCCTTGGCATACATGGAGAGTTTTCAGCTCAGGCACCAACAGTGTGATCCCTGCTTGGTCAGGAGACTACCACTGTGCCGGTTCTTGATGATCCCTCCACAAAGGGATGGCTACTGTGCTGGTTTCGGGTGTATTGCCGTATTAAAGGGAAGAGTGCACAGATGGAAAGGTGGAACACACACCACATTGGGCTACCTTCCCTGCATGATCCACACTTCTGGAGAATTTTGAAAATTGGTGGCAGGTCAAACCCAACAATGAGGACCATGTGTTTATATAATGAAAAATTGTAGAATATGGCAGAAATGTAAACTTTATGCCCAATCATAAACCAGGTCCAAACAGGGTAAGCACCAAGAAAATCATCTGCTGGAGAGGCAGATGGGGAAAAGGACAGTATAAGAGTGCAGCACAGGAAGGTAGTAATGCTACAAAGGCTGGTGCTCTGTGGTAGCCAAGCACATACTCACAAATGAGTTGTGAGCCCCTGGGAGATGTGTCACACAGGGCTGTGTCTTCTGTGAAGATGAGTGAGAAGGACCTCATCCTTACTGTGTGACTGGAAGGAGGTACGCCATGGCTGAGCTGCTGACTTTACTAGATGCAGCTTTTTGTGTTACTTCCAGTCACTCTTCTCACCATTTACACATAACTCTCTACCTCAGTGATGAGATGATAAAATGTAGGGCAATGGAAAAATGAACTACCTGTTTATCGTGACATATTACCTTGGCTGCTATATCTGCCATTTCATTTCTCTTAGTACCCGGCAGAAAGAAAACTCCAGCCTTTGTAGGTGGAGAAGGGTGTCCTGGATATTCTGGCTTACTTGATCTGCTAAGCACAAATGGTGTGGAGTGTTACAGAAATTAAGGGAGTCAAAAAGACAAAGTATTTAGCAGTTGCATCACAAATCATCTGCTCCACTGCCTGCACTGTCATGCATAATTCAACACTGAACACAATGAAGACTTGAGGTAATTGTATCTTGAGAATGTGACCAGAAAAACAACAGAACATCCAAGGGAGTCACCCTGATTAAACTCATCCACGAATACAGCTTCACAGTGTTGGTGCTCATTTAAAACATCATAAAATATTATTTTAAAGGAGGTGCAGGAATGACTCCTCTGTAGTAAGTACAGTTAAATTGGCCCAACCCTGGATTTTGGTTTGTATTTGGCCTGCACCAAGTGTCTCCAGCTAGATCCCAAATGGTCTTGTTGCTCACGGACAATTTGAGCAAAAGATGTTCCATAGCTGGATGAGCAACTGTATTATATGACATTGTAGACCATCATCAGGAGTTGCCACCTGATGGTGAGCAATGGTTTCCCACGTTAGTACTGAGACTGGTTATAGGGTTGGTCCTGTTAGCACCCCTGGGTAGCCTGAGCCCCCTTCGATGGATAACGTCAATGATTTTCAGATGAAACGGCTCACAGATCCGTATAAAGCAGGAGCAGGTGTGCCCTGTCTGCTGCCCATGGCCTGTGGCTAAGGCACTTTAAGATATGAAGTGCTTTCTGGGTTTCTGGGTTCTTGCCTTTGGGTCATTTAGATGTGGTAACCACCACTGTTTTGAATCAAATCGAGGTCCAGTAATCTCAATGAGCCTTTAGAACATAAAATGGTGTCCCTTATATGAAAATTAGGTAAACTAAAAATATGAGAATGATTCAAATTATCACAACACACCTACCTGCAGAAAATGTAAAACTCATCTTTGCAACCCACTCATCCAACCTCATTACTGTTAGCTGTAACTGATGAGTCCCTGTTGTAGAGTTGAAGGAGGAACAAGAAAACTGTGAAATCATCCACCAATAAGGAGCATTGCACAGGACTCTTTGCCATAGGCATTAGACTGTTTATGGCTATGGTAAAGAAGGTAACACTTCAAACACTTCCATGCAGAACACCATTCTCCAGCTCAAAACTATTTGACAGTATTCACCAACTCAGTACCTAAAAAAAAGCATTTTTACAAGGACCAAATAAATATGGGTTGGTGGCCATTAAAGCCCCACTGTTGGGAGTGTCCCAGAATACTGTGCCTCCAAGTAGTATCACACACCTTGCTGATATCAAAGAATATTCATATACAATGCTGTCAACATAGAAAAGCTTGCTGGATAGCTGCCTCTAGTAGGGTCAGGTTGTCAACAGGAGTCTAAAATCTCATGAATCCACACTGAGAGCAGCTAGGAGCTGCATGGTCTCTAATACCCAGATCAGATGACAATACATCATTTGTTCCAAAGTCTTTGCTACATAGTTCATTCAGACAACACTCCTGTAACTACTGGGACACTTTTCATCCTTTCCTGATTTGAGGAGAAGTTACTTCTTGTAGTATCCGGCCACTTGCCTGGCAACATACCACTACGGAACGCACATGCGGCCAGCGGGTTGCCATGTCCTCGGTATCCTCCGGTGAAACCAGATACACATGGCAATCCCAACTCAGGTTGTACACATCACTCTGTGTACACACCGCATGTCAATAGCATCAAGTCCACTGTGTACATGCTGGAGGGCAACAGGAACACAAACATCACTCTGCGCAAACACCAGACTCCAGTGGGCTCCACGTGTCGTACCAGGAAAGCCCACGAGCAGTGTGTACAGCTGACCACAGTGCTGCAACTGTGGCTCTAGAGTTTGCTCACATGCCTCATGACATGCACGGAACTCATTCTGGTGGATTACTTAAGGTGCGGCACAATGACTAGCCAGCAACAACTGCCCTCACTCTGGGCTCAATGCCAGCTGCTGCTTACAGCTCATCCATCAGTAGTGACCCTCAGGAGCAGTCTTTGGCACTGTTCTGCTCTCAGAATGGATGTCAATCCAGTGCAGTGCCACATCCTGACCAACACACTGACCTGCCAGCACTCAACTGAACCAGACACCAACCAGAAATGTCTCTATTTATTACAAGATTTTGACTTCTGCTGTCATGAAATATCAACAAGCTTTGAGCTTGAAAAGAGGTTCAGTGTCAACATTAAAACTACAGTGATGAGAAGCCAGCTACTAAGAGAAAGTTGTTGATAGTACAAGTGTAACACTCCCAGCCACCAAAATCTCAGCACTATGGTGATTAGCACAAGATTAAAGAAGAACACTGCTATGGGCCCTCCAACTGGTGTCCCCGAAGAATTAGAGAATGTTAAGTTTTATGATACAGTTGGTTTTCAGTTGACATATGTGTGAAAGCTGTATAAACTTGTGATCAAATGAAAGACTCATAAATTTGTATTGCTCGACCAATGTTAACAATTTATTTGAAGCAGAATTCATCCAAAAGCTAGAAACAATCTTTATGTGGAAGACAATGACTGAACACCTCAACTATTCAGTGAGTTGTTACCTTTATTCCTTACATTACAAAGTTGATAAAAGCTTGTGATGAAGAGGAGTTGTGTGGATGGCTTTCCGTAAGTTCAAAAGAAAATGCAAGAACAAATGTATGAGAGCCTCTGCATCAGCCACGTCAAAACAGATGTACCTTTCTCAGCAGAGGTTTTTCTTTTCATGCTACACATCAGTGACAAAACAAAATGCTAAGGAATTACCAGTTTTCAAATTATCTTCATTCATATTTAGTCATCACATATGATCTAATGCAGACAGTGCAATCTTGTACACACTCTGACATACATAAAAAACAAAAAATTAGGAATTTTCTTTTACAAACCATCGAAGAGCAATTTTAATAGGAGTTGTGAGGCAAGATGTGAAGACATCAGCTGGCAGATCTGGATTCATTGGCAATATCTGATTTGCACTGCATGCTGCCAACTGAATGCAGTTTTTGAATGATGGAGGGGTGTTCACTGTTCCATGGCTTTGTGCAGCAACCTGCAGTAAAATCACATACCTTATGTTAATAGTACAAACGCACACGCACACGCACACGCACACGCACACGCACACGCACACGCACACGCACACGCACACACACACACACACACATTCACTCACTCAAGACTAGCAAAATCTACTACACATACATTTTGAAGGTAAAAATTTTACTTGTACATAACTTAATTAGTATTAAAAAGAGTTATAAAGTTTTAGAGAGGTTGTAGTGGGCTTGCTTATAATATAAGGCAACATAGCGTAAGGCTTATTTGCATTAATATTTGCTAGTATTTATCTAATATATGTATTGTTACAGGTTTTAGTTTAGAAAAAATACTGATGTACAGAAAATAAGACACAAAAAAGAATTACAACACAAACTGCTCAAACTGCTGACACTGCAATGACACTATTAGAGTATAAGATATGTAAAGTTTTTATGTGGGCTTTGTAGATGAAGCTGCACTCAAATGAGCATTGGTAAATATAACTCTACCTTACAAGGAAATATGGTATAATTTTATTACTTACAAATACGAGTTGTGAACACTTCTGATTGAAACCAGTGTTTCTAACAAATACAATAAGGAAAATGTGCTTCACAGACATTAATCGTTAGATTGGCACAAGAAGATAAAGTTTAGTTGCCACAACATTAATAGCAGCACATATTAAAAGGTATACTATGCACACCAAGTAATTAAGATATCATAATATCATTTGGAAGATCTCAAATTCAAACTGCAGTTGGTACTTGAACATTATTTTTAACTATTTTTAATTATTTATGTAAATTTGACCTTTCTCACAGATGTTATATCTGATAAAAGCCAAGTCACGGCACTATAAAAATTTCATGTGAAACTGTAGGTCTCTCCAAGGTATAGTAAAGCATCCAGAAAACTGATGCATGAATCAAATCTAGATGTTAGGGACTGAGACTCTTATTCTAGTCTACAAAGTAGGAAAAGTGAAGATAAGACATCAGTAGAGAAGAGTTCTGTGAATGTATTGCTGGTCATTTTTACCAAGATATTTAGAATGAACTGTTAATATAAGCACCTGATCAAAGCCACAAATAACTTGGTCAGAGGTTATGAGAAGTAAGTGTGTGTGTGTGGGTGTGTGTGTGTGTGTGTGTGTGTGTGTGTGTGTGTGTGTGAGAGAGAGAGAGAGAGAGAGAGAGAGAGAGAGAGAGAGAGAGAGAGCTGCAAGAGGATTCATTTTTCTATAGGTGTTCTCTGTTTCATAATATTGTTCTCCACTTAGCACTTCATACATAAGACTATTGCTCTATAACTCTTACAGCAGGAATTGTCTCCTTCTGACTGACTTAAACCTGTTAGATACTACAAGCCATATTTACAACACATGACAGAAGCACAACGAAGACTGTTGAAAAATCATGGTTGCATACAGCTGTATAAGTCATTTTTTTTATACAACCACGAATTATGAGTGGTCACACAATACACTGGCAGGTTGTCTGTTTCTGACTGAAATGGTTGTATGATAAATTTATTAAAACAACTGTGTGCAACCATAATTTTTCAACCATTTTTATAAGCTATAAATTTTTGCCTTCAAAAAATAATGACAATAAGATAACCTACAAAATCACATTTTCATAGATAGCATATGGTACATGTCCCAAGCTCTCCTTCATGGTGAATACAGGAGATTCATTGATACACAAAACTGTGGAAAAATAACACTTCCTTTAAGTGGATTTATATATGGCACTTCCCAATGAAGGCTTTACAAGACCGTCAAACATTGTCATTACCCTGCCCTCAAAATTGCAGATTATTCATCTGTTTTAAAAAAGTTAAAAGTAAAATCAAACTCTGAGTAAGTATTGCTTTTTCGCTATGGCCTAATGGACTTTGAAGGCCATTCTGTTTCTGAGAACAAACAATAATAGAAAGACAATGAATATTTGTTACTGTCAGTCATTCTACAAAACTAATGCATGCTTACACAAACAAATACAGGAAGTGTGCAAGGCCTAGCTCAACTTTGGAGGCAGGGGGTGGATGGGGACTAGCTAAACTGTGGAGGCAGGGGGTGGAGTGGGACCAGCTGAACTCTGAAGGCAGCTAGTGTGTAATGGAACAGTATTAATTGTAGATTCATCTAGTGTGTTGTTAATATTTGAAATGATTTAGTAACAATTATTTAATGTTGATAATGGGGAGGAAATGTTATCAAACCATTGTAAAAGTAAACTGTTATTAGTAACTGCCCTTTGATTTCAATGTATTATATTTAATGACTTAAAAAAATTGTATTTGTAGTCCGATCTCTTCCTGTGGATGCTATATTTTATTATTCCAAAATGGGTAAAATTCTGCCAAAGACACGAAGCCACTAGGCCTGTGGATGGTCAAGCTTTCCCTTATTGTTCTGTTTTGTGAATGCCTTTGCTACAAGGGAAAATGTGTAGCAGGCTGCCCCGTTGAACAGCATTGAGATGGGTTTGACAGGTGTGACTTGCCTTTTCAGTTTTGTGAATGACTTTAATGTGGAACAAAGTAGACCATAGACAAAGTGAACCCTGGGAAGGAGCCCTTGGGCAGTGGTTGAGTGAGGGCATATATTGGTGCACTCATCAAGATATTAAATATTTGGTGTTAACATTGGAACAATTCAAGGGCAAAGGCAATAATTAGCACTTGTGCAATAATAAGTCATCTCACATCAATTGTAGTCATGGATGCAAGGCTTTTCCAGGCCAAAATATGGTGAGACAAGAATGATGCTATCTTACTTCATGAATGCTTATCAAAAGCAGCCATCATGGCATTTTTTTGTCTCTCTACTTAATAAGAGACATAAAGAATCTGCTAAAATATTATTTGCACCAGATGCTCAAACGAACTGCTTCTGACAAGGAAGCCACAGACAATTTTTATTTCCTCATTTATATACAGGAAGTTACAAGTGTGAAACTTCCTGGCAGATTAAAACTGTGTGCCAGACCGAGACTCAAACTTGGAACCTTTGCCTTTCGCAGTCAAGTGCTCTAGCAACTGATCTACCCAAGCACGACTCAAGCTCCATCCTCACAACCTTACTTCTGCCAGTGCTTGACGGAGCGTGTGTCGTGCTTGGGTAGCTCAGTCCTCACAGCCTTACTTCTGCCAGTACCTCGTGACAGGGTGCGAGTCATGCTTGGGTACCTCAGTTGGTAGAGCACTTGCCCGCAAAAGGCAAAGGTCCCGAGTTCAATTCTCGGTCAGGCACACAGTTTTAATCTGCCAGGAAGTTTCATGTCAGTGCACACTCCGCTGCAGAGTGAAAATCTCATTCTAGTTACTAGTGTGTTAACAAAATCTGTAATAAAAAGTGCTTTTTGTTCAATATTTTGATAGTTAATTATTACAAGCTTACCATTTTATTTTAAGTATCTAGCATTAATTTGCCTAAATTCCATCTTACAATTATCATTAACTGTGTCAAAAATTAACAACAGTGAATGCCATCGCTGTGTGGTTTATTAAAGTTAGTTGGGAGACACAACTTTGATGGATTACACTTTTACAGTACTTGATTAAACTTCATTTGCTTAAATTCATTTAGCAAAAATTTCAAGATTAAAGTAACTTCAGTCTCCTGACAAGTACTAACTTCATTTTGTCTTTGCAAAGTTCGTAAAGTAATGTTTGAAAAAGAAGTCATTTGTGAACCTGTCAGTTTCATTCTGCTATAGAAAGCTGTAATTACATCTCTGGAACTTAAATTCATCATTTTCTCTAAGTAGAGTAAACAGACATACTTTCAATATTTGTCCCTTCACAATGCAGCAACCTGTATTAGCAAACAGGATTCTGATTTTCAGTAGAAACATTCACAAGGTGAGTTGGTTCTGGAAACATTAATCACACAATCATAATTACAGGTAATAATGAAGTGAAATGTATACTTTGTTTCTGGATATGGTGACACCCTACTTTGCACCCTAAATGCTCTGGAAGAAGTAAGACAACCAAATTAATATTCGGACAGGTAGAAAAGCAGTTAACATTAGTGAGAGTATTCAGTTTACTTTAAAACAGTGTTTAAAGTGCTATTACTGTTTTTGGTAGTGAGTCTGAAATTATACTTTACGACAGACAGCCAACATTCCAGCAATACAGCCATCTTAACAAGTGTGACCGGACACGCATAATAAAAGCCTATTAGAGAACATTATAAGCACGAATACGATGGAGCATGTAGAGTCTTTACAAATGGACAGTGGATGGACAGCAACTAGCAGAACTTTGGGGGGCAGGATTTGGGTAAGAATTACATGAACTTAGGTGCAGGTATAGATTTATGTATAGCATATATAATAGAGGGAAACATTCCACGTGGGAAAAATATATATAAAAAACAAAGATGCTGTGACTTACCAAACGAGAAAGGGCATTTACATATGTCTGCCTGTGTCTGTATATGTGCAGATGGATGTGTGTGTGTGTGTGTGTGTGTGTGTGTGTGTGTGTGTGTGTGTGGGCGCGCGCGCGCGGGCGCGTGCAAGCGAGTGTATACCTGTCCTTTTTCCCCCGTAAGGTAAGTCTTTCTGCTCCCGGGATTGGAATGACTCCTTACCCTCTCCCATAAAATCCACATCCTTTCGTCTTTCCCTCTCCTTACCTCTTTCCTGATGAAGCAACCTTCGGTTGCGAAAGCTTGAAATTTGTGTGTGTTTTTTATTGTGTCTGTCCGCCAGCGCTTTCTCGTTTGGTAAGTCACAGCATCTTTGTTTTATAGGTATAGATTTAAGTATAGCATAGTATTTTAACTAGGTATAGATATAAGTATAGATTTAAGTGTCAGGAAGTCATTTCTGAAAGTATTTGTATGGAGTGTAGCCATGTATGGAAGTGAAACATGGACGATAAATAGTTTAGACAAGAAGAGAATAGAAGCTTTCGAAATGTGGTGCTACAGAAGAATGCTGAAGATTAGATGGGTATATCACATAACTATTGAGGAGGTATTGAATAGAATTGGAGAGAAGAGAAATTTGTGGCACAACTTGACTAGAAGAAGGGATCGGTTGGTAGGGCATATTCTGAGGCATCAAGGGATCACCAATTTTGTGTTGGAGGGCAGCGTGGAGGGTAAAAATCGTAGAGGGAGACCAAGATATGAATGCACTAAGCAGATTCAGAAGGACGTAGGTTGCAGTAGGCACTTGGAGATGAAGCAGCTTGCACAGGATAGAGTAGCATGGAGAGCTGCATCAAACCAGTCTCAGGACTGAAGACCACAACAACAACAGGTGCAGATTGGACAGGTACTAGCTGTACTTTGGAGGCAGGAGGTTGGTAGGGACTAGCCAAACTTTGGGAAGAGAATGGGCAGGGGCTAGCTGAACTTCGGAAGTAGAGTGTGGACAATGACAAGCTGAACTTCGCAGGCAGAGTGTTACCTCAGAACAACAATTCTGCAGAGGTTGCACTCATATTTGCTCTTCGGATTTTAACTTATTCCAAGATATTGTTTTCGTTTGCTGGTGACAACTTAACAATGCGTTAACTGTTTTTCCGTGTGTGCATCATGTTACAAGTGCAAGATATATAGTGAACAGTAGGATGCAGTCAGGGGAGCCAACCACTCTGAATAATTTGTCAGTAGCACCATTTATAGTGCTGTTCAGCTCCTGAACACTGACAAAAACAATATGGATGAATCCACCGGTGAGGTCAATTAGCTGACAATAGAGAGATGCATGTCATGAAACCACCTATGAAACAGCAACATGGGGAGGAACAACAGCTGTTCATCAAGGCTGATAAATTTGCCCCAGTGAAATATGGTCCTGAGGCAGCTTCAACAAGCAGTGAGCACATCGATAGTTACAAGCATTACTGAAAATCGACAACATTGCCAGCAGAGGGTAGGTAGCATTGCTGAAAATATCTGTGAACAGTACACAGTTAGACTGTGTACATTAAAAGAGCATTGGGAGATAACACCCAAAGGTTATAATTATGTTTGGTTTGTGGGGCACTCAACTGTGCGGTTATCGCGTCCATACAAATTCCCAACCTTTGCTAAGTCCAATCTCACCACTTTCATGAATGATGATGAAATGATGAGGACAGCACAAACACCCAGTCATCTCAAGACAGGTGAAAATCCCTGACCCCGCCAGGAATCGAACCCGGGACCCCATGCTCGGGAAGCAAGAACACGACCGCGAGACCATGAGCTGCAGACCCCAAAGGCTATAGGTCATAGTGCTCAAACTGCCTATCACACGGTTACCCTAGGGTTATTCCATTGTTACATCTGTTAATACTTTGAAGTATTAACAGGAAAATAAAAAACTGATAGACCTGAATATGATCAATGCACAGTGAAGGTTCAATGGTGTGAGTTCGAGCTTTGTTAATTTGCCACCAAACGAAGGAACAGGAAATGTCACAGATGTAACAAAACCTTCCCTTTTCATAGAATTATGCCCACAGTAAACAATGCAATGGTATGAAATGCTACACTCACTGCTCTGGGCCACATGACATTAACAACTGTGACAAAAAAAAACCCTGATGTCTACTGTTCAAGAGGGCATCTGTCCAGTTCTAGAGTGTGTCCAGGGTACGTCCAGCAAAGGAAAATTTACCAGGGCCTTGCAATAGAAGGCATAGCACATTGGCAGGCAGCTACACAACTAAATTTTGGAACATATGGAGACTTAGTCACAGGGAATTTGGCACCTTCCCCACCATTTGAATGCTCTCACTCTCATGCAGCTTGTTACCTGATACATCACACACCATGAAACCACTAAATGAAAAGAACAATTCTTCCAGAAGTCAGCTGCTCCAACAGACACCACTTGTTTTACCAATGTTGGCTAAATCTACCAGTGAAAAGCACCACATTTTTAACAGTTCAAGAGGCAATAATGAAGCAAACAGGTGGAGACAGTAGCGGTGCAACAGAGCACTACACAAGAAAGGGTACAATCAGTACCAGATAATATGCACAAAAAATTATGGATGCCAAACAGAGTTCACACAATTCCAGTGGGAAACAACCCATATCCACTGCAGTCCCATATGCTTCAGGAGGGCCCAATTGTTCATAATGGCTTAAAGCATTTTACAATACAGTAACAAATTTGCTAAGACAGTTAATAGGTAGCTCATATGCATGATCAAACAACAGTAATATAAAAAATCACAGAATTGCTAATGAGTGAGTGTCAACAATGGTGAGATACATTAAGATTAAGAATATAATGGAATGGAATGCTGACTAAAAAAAAAAAAAAAGGAAGAAAGAAAGAAAAGAAAAGAAAAAACCCGAGTGCACCCTCTCACATTCTTTATACTCCAAACAGGTATCAGTATGTGTGATAATTTAAACATGGTTGCTGCCAAATGAACCATTTCTGTTTCCTGGGTTTAATGTAACTGAGCTGACAGAGAGAATGAATATGGAAGGAGTGTGTTTCTCATAAAAGGAATCCCACCTAAAAGTCAAGAAGATGACACATGAGAGATACAGATTTCAGTTGCTGCAGCTACTTTTTACAACCTCTGACAATAAAGTTCGGTGAATAGTCCTGTAACATTAATGTAGATGAACTACAGTTACCTTACTGTCCTTCGAAATAGACACCTCCCATAACTATGCACCACCAAGCTCCGCAATACATGTGCTGAAAACTTTGCACAATGTCTTCCTTTGGGATGGTGTTCAAAAGCAGTGACACATTTCATGGGATGTCAGGATATCGTCAAATCTATTTCCTTTCAAAGCGAGTTTGAGTCAAGGAATGGGAAGAAGTCTGGAGGATTGATATCCCTTTTTTGCCAGGAACTGTTTGATGATATTGATGGTGTGTGGGCGAGCATTGTCATGAACAAAAAACCAGGAACCTTGTTGTGCTTACTGGGGTCGTACCAAGCATAGACATTGCATAAAACAGGTCAAAATTTCAACGTACCGTGCAGTGTTCACTGTCGTTCCCTGGGGTAGAAATTTCTTGTGGATAATTCCTTGACTATTGAAAAAGGTAATGAGCATCGTTTTGATGCATTATTTTTCGGCTCTGACCTTTTTCCAATGAGGTGATGTCGGAGAACACCATTCCATGCTTTGCTGTTTCATATCAGTCTACCGGAGACACCAGGTTTCATCCTCAGTGACAATACAGTTCAAGAAACTGGGTGTCGCACCCACTGTTTCAAAGAAAGCCTGTGAAACCTCTAAACTTGCCTGCTTCTGATCAACAGTCAAGTAATGTGACACAAGACGACAATATGTTTTCCTCTTCCCAAACTCTTGGGTAAGGATTTGTAGCACAGATTCACGGTTCATCTGCAGTTCATCCACTTTCATGCACACAGTTAATCAACCGTCATTTGTGATTAATGTCCTCACTTTCTCAATGTTTTCATCACTGACAGTGGTCAGTGGTCATCCGCTATGGGGATTGTCAGGAAGGCTTTCCCGAACTCCTAGAAAACGGGCGAACCACTCTTACACACACTTCATGGACAGTGCTTGATCCCGCTAAGCACGTACCAGCATTGCATGCATTTCTTTCGGTATCTTGCCAAGCTTAAAACAAAACTTTAAATTGATTCTTTGCTCGTTCATTGTCCTGTTCTCTGTTCAGAACAAACACACTAAACAAGCACTTTGACCAATAGGTCTAACACAGAAAACACACAATGCTCAGCTGAACTATAATGGGGGCAGGTTGTCAACAGCGGCCACTACGAAGGTGCAGCATTGTGAAACGCGTGTTGTCTGATCGACCCTTCTGACTTCATTCACCGAACTTTATTGTCAGAGACTGTATATGAATGGAAATGACATAAATGTAATGTCAGTTTACAGGTCACAAAGGGAGACTGTAACAAAACAACACCTCAATACACTGTTTAATGTGGCAGCACACCCAAGGATAATATTAGATGATTTTAATTCTCATCACCCTGCTTGGGGTTCAGACCAAGGAAATAACATCGGCAAAATGATAGAGGAAATTGCAGACTAGAATAACTTGATCATTTTAAATGGTGTTTCCCTGATGCAGGTAACTGCACCAAACCAAGGATTCAGTGCTACAGATAAATTTTTGGTGTTAACATGTTTAACATTAGACTTCATACAGGAGGTAGCTGCAGAATCCCTTGGATCTCATCATCTACCCACCATTCTCAGATGTTATGCAGGGATGATTCATGGTGTCATATGGCCAGCGTACAAATGGAACAATTGGAAAGCTTCAGTAACAATCTTAAACAAGGATTTACCCAGCTTAACACTTTGGCAACAAATTAAACATATACATAGAAGCTGGAACAACAACAGTATGACAATTCTTCCACATAAATTAGTGGATGACTTCTTGAAACATTTGGCACCAGACTCAGTTGAGCAGTGCACTGATGAGGAAGATGAGGAGGAAATCCATTTCCTGACTGATTGCTTTACTGTTGTGAAACCCAATGGTGCCCCATTATTTAGAGGGAGTAATGCCCCAGGGATGGACAATATACATTATCGCATGCTCTCTTCCTTAATACAAAAAGGAAGGAACCACCATTGTAGTATTTTTAATAATATTTGGAACAAAAAAGTTGGTATCCTTGAATGGAAGATGTCACGAATAGTAGGGGAAGGACAACGCAGAAAAAAAAAAAAAAAAAAAAAAAAAAGAAAAGAAAAGAAAAGAAAATGGCATTGCGGGGCCGAGAATGACAGTTGCAGTGCTACCCCAAGGATCATATTAACTTTTGAATGACAAAATAGTTTGCCACAAAATGCAACAATTTTACAGTACACTGATGACCTGTGTATATATTAGCAAGTGACACACAAGATGGATCAAGTGATGTCTAGTCTACACATGTACATGGCAAAGAATGTTTCAATATATCACCAAGCAAGTCTTCAGTTCTATTCTTCACCATGCACAAGATTCCTCCTGCACAGATGCTGAAGCATGGGCCATAAGAAATACCAGTGAAGACAGTAATCAAATACCTTGGACTCCACTCGATCACAAAATATGTCAGTGGAACACACATATTATAGAGGCCGTCACAAACTGTGAAAAGCTCACAACATATTGCGAGCTATCACGGGTGTAAGGTGGGGAGTGGGCGTGTGCATTGGAGTAAGACTGTATTGTGCTGTGGTACATCAATATATGGATTATCACGACTGTCTGCTTCCCCACAGATTGACCACATGTCAATTTTTTCTCTTCTGGGGCCAGTTCCCCGACTTTGGGGTCGAGTAACCAACATCAATTAGAGTAATGAAGTTTGTGCTGATAGGATGGTTTCACAGCATTGTCACGCCTGTGCAGATACAAAAATACCACAATATATTTCTTCTATAATGTTGTGTTTATTATTAAATGTTAAAGACTTGTAACATGATGATGGCTGTACGATTCCTGCTCAGCTGCAAAGAAAAAAAACTTTGAAGGCAGACTTGAAAAGGGATGAGCTGAACTTTGGAGGTGCGAGGTGGACAGGGACTAGCTGAACTCTGGAGGCTGGAGGAGGACAAGGACTAGCTGAACTTCGGAAACAGTTGGAGGACAGGGATTAACAGAACTTTGGAGGCAGGTGTAAGACTGGATCTTGTGATTTAGGGAGGCGGAGGGCAGGAAGCAGCAGACATCGTGATGTAGGTTAATCACAGATGACACTGAAGCCAGGCTGTTTCTGGGCCCAAGGTTCATAATACTGAGTGTTCCCACCTTCTGCTGTTGTTGTGGTCTTCAGTTCAGAGACTGGGTTAATGCAGCTCTCCATGCTACTCTATCCTGTGCAAGCTTCTTCATCTCCAAGTGCCTACTGCAACCTACATCTTTCTGAATCTGTTTAGTGTATTCATCTCTTGGTCTCCCTCTATGATTTTTACCCTCCGCACTGACCTCCAACACTAAATTGGTGACCCCTTGATGCCTCAGAACATGTCCTATCAACCGATCCCTTCTTCTAGTCAAGTTGTGCCACAAACTCCTCTCATCCCCAATTCTATTCAATACCTCCTCATTAGTTATGTGATCTACCCATCTAATCTTCAGCATTCTTCTGTAGCACCACATTTTGAAAGCTTCTATTCTCTTCTTGTCTAAACTATTTATCTCCCATGTTTCACTTCCATTCAGTGTTACACTCCATACAAATACTTTCAGAAAAGACTTCCTCACACTTAAATCTACACTCGATGTTATCAAATTTCTCTTCTTCAGAAAAGCTTTTCTTGTCTTTGCCAGTCTACATTTTACATCTTCCCTATTTTGACCATCATCAGTTATTTTGCTCCCCAAATAGCAAAACTCATCTACTACATTAAGTTTTTCATTTCCTACTCTAATTCACACACCATCACCTGACTTAATTCGACTACATGCCATTATCCTCACTTTGCTTTTGTTGATGTTCATCTTATATCTTCCTTTCAAGACACTGTCCATTCAGTTCAACTGCTCTCCCAGGTCCTTTGCTGTCTCTAACAGAATTACAATGTCATCGGCAAACCCCACAGATTTTATTTCTTCTCCATGAATTTTAATTCCTACTACGAATTTTTCTTTTGTTTCCATTACTGCTTGCTCAATATACAGATTGAATAACATCTGGGATAGGCTTCACCCATGCCTCACTCCCTTCCCAATCACTGCTTTCCTTTCATGCCCCACGACTCTTGTAACTGCCATCTGGTTTCTGAACAAATTGTAAATCGTCTTTCGCTCCCTGTATTTCACCCCTGACACCTTCAGAATTGAAAGAAAATATTCCAGTCAACATTTTCAGAAGTTTTCTCTAAGTCTACAAATGCTAGAAAGGTAGGTGTGCCTTTCCTTAATCTATCTTATAAGATAAGTCGTAGAGTCAGTATTGCCTCACGTGTTCCAACATTTGTACAGAATCCAAACTGATCTTCCCCGAGGTCGGCTTCCTCCAGTTTTTCCATCATCTGTAAAGAATTCATGTTAGTATTTTGCAGCCGTGACTTATTAAACTGACTGTTTGGTAATTTTCACACCTGTCAACGGCTGCTTTCTTTGGGATTGGAATTATTATATTCTTCTTGAAATCTGAGGGCATTTCACCTGTCTCATACATCTTGCTCACCAGATTGAAGAGTTTTGTTATGGCTGGCTCTCCCAATGCTATCAGTAGCTCCAAAGGAATGTTGTCTACTACCGGGGCCTTGTTTCGACTCGGGTCTTTCAGTGGTCTGTCAAACCCTTCACACAATATATCTCCCATTTCATCTTCATCTACATCCTCTTCCATTTTCATAATATTGCCCTCAAGTACATCGCCCCTGTATAAACCCTCTATATACTCATTCCACCTTTCTACTTTCCCTTCTTTGCTTAAGACTGGTTTTCTTTCTGAGCTCTTGATATTCATATAGGTGGTTCTCTTTTCTCCAAAGGCCTCTTTAATTTTTCTACATCTACATCTACATTTATACTCCGCAAGCCACCCAACGGTGTGTGGCGGAGGGCACTTTACGTGCCACTGTCATTACCTCCCTTTCCTGTTCCAGTCACGTATGGTTCGCGGGAAGAACGACTGCCTGAAAGCCTCCGTGCGCGCTCTAATCTCTCTAATTTTACATTCGTGATCTCCTCGGGAGGTATAAGTAGGGGGAAGCAATATTTTCGATACCTCATCCAGAAACGCACCCTCTCGAAACCTGGCGAGCGAGCTACACCGCGATGCAGAGCGCCTCTCTTGCAGAGTCTGCCACTTGAGTTTGTTAAACATCTCTGTAACGCTATCACGGTTACCAAATAACCCTGTGACGAAACGCGCCGCTCTTCTTTGGATCTTCTCTATCTGCTCCGTCAACCCGATCTGGTACGGATCCCACACTGATGCGCAATACTCAAGTATAGGTCGAACGAGTGTTTTGTAAGCTACCTCCTTTGTTGATGGACTACATTTTCTAAGGACTCTCCCAATGAATCTCAACCCGGTACCCGCCTTACCAACAATTAATTTTATATGATCATTCCACTTCAAATCGTTCCGCACGCATACTCCCAGATATTTTACAGAAGTAACTGCTACCAGAGTTTGTTCTGCTATCATATAATCATACAATAAAGGATCCTTCTTTCTATGTATTCGCAATACATTACATTTGTCTATGTTAAGGGTCAGTTGCCACTCCCTGCACCAAGTGCCTATCCACTGCAGATCTTCCTGCATTTCGCTACAATTTTCTAATGCTGCAACTTCTCTGCATCATCCGCGAAATGCCGCATGGAACTTCCGACACTATCTACTAGGTCATTTATATATATTGTGAAAAGCAATCGTCCCATAACACTCCCCTGTGGCATACCAGAGGTTACTTTAACGTCTGTAGACGTCTCTCCATTGATAACAACATGCTGTGTTCTGTTTCATAAAAACTCTTCAATCCAGCCACACAGCTGGTCTGATATTCCGTAGGCTCTTATTTTGTTTATCAGGCGACAGTGCGGAACTGTATCGAACGCCTTCCGGAAGTCAAGGAAAATAGCATCTACCTGGGAGCCTGTATCTAATATTTTCTGGGTCTCATGAACAAATAAAGCGAGTTGGGTCTCACACGATCGCTGTTTCCGGAATCCATGTTGATTCCTACATAGTAGATTCTGGGTTTCCAAAAACGACATGATACTCGAGCAAAAAACATGTTATAAAATTCTACAACAGATCGACGTCAGAGATATAGGTCTATAGTTTTGCGCATCTGCTCGACGACCCTTCTTGAAGACTGGGACTACCTGTGCTCTTTTCCAATCATTTGGAACCTTCCATTCGTCTAGAGACTTGCGGTACACGGCTGTTAGAAGGGGGGCAAGTTCTTTCGCGTACTCTGTGTAGAATCAAATTGGTATCCCGTCAGGTCCAGTGGACTTGACTCTGTTGAGCGATTCCAGTTGCTTTTCTATTCCTTGGACACTTATTTTGATGTCAGCCATTTATTCGTTTGTGCGAGGATTTAGAGAAGGAACTGCAGTGCGGTCTTCCTCTGTGAAACAGCTTTGGAAAAAGGTGTTTAGTATTTCAGCTTTACGCGTGCCATCCTCTGTTTCAATGCCTTCATCATCCCGGAGTGTCTGGATATGCTGTTTCGATCCACTTACTGATTTAACGTAAGACCAGAACTTCCTAGGATTTTCTGTCAAGTCGGTACATAGAATTTTACTTTCGAATTCACTGAACGCTTCATGCATAGTCCTCCTTACGCTAACTTTGACATCGTTTAGCTTCTGTTTCTCTGAGAGGTTTTGGCTGCGTTTAAACTTTGAGTGAAGCTCTCTTTGCTTTCGCAGTAGTTTCCTAACTTTGTTGTTGTACCACGGTGGGTTTTTCCCGTCCCCACAGTTTTACTCGGCACGTAACTGTCTAAAACGCATTTTACGATTGCCTTGAACTTTTTCCATAAACACTCAACATTGTCAGTGTCGGAACACAAATTTTCGTTTTGATCTGTTAGGTAGTCTGAAATCTGCCTTCTATTACTCTTGCTAAACAGATAAACCTTCCTCCTTTTTTTATATTCCTATTTACTTCCATATTCAGGGATGCTGCAACGGCCTTATGATCACTGATTCCCTGTTCTGCGCTTACAGAGTCGAAAAGTTCGGGTCTGTTTGTTATCAGTAGGTCCACGATGTTATCTCCATGAGTCGGTTCTCTGTTTAATTGCTCGAGGTAATTTTCGGATAGTGCACTCAGTATAATGTCACTCGATGCTCTGTCCCTACCACCCGTCCTAAACATCTGAGTGTCCCAGTCTATATCTGGTAAATTGAAATCTCCACCTAAGACTATAACATGCTGAGAAAATTTATGTGAAATGTATTCCAAATTTTCTCTCAGTTGTTCTGCCACTAATGCTGTTGAGTCGGGAGGTCGGTAAAAGGAGCCAATTATTAACCTAGCTCGATTGTTGAGTGTAACCTCCACCCATAATAATTCACAGGAACTATCCACTTCTACTTCACTACAGGATAAACTACTACTAACAGCGACGAACACTCCACCACCGGTTGCATGCAATCTATCCTTTCTAAACACCGTCTGTGTAAAAATTTTGGCAGAATTTATCTCTGGCTTCAGCCAGCTTTCTGTACCTATAATGATTTCAGCTTCGGTGCATTCTATCTGCGCTTGAAGTTCCGGTACTTTACCAACGCAACTTCGACAGTTTACAATTACAATACCGATTGCTGCTTGGTCCCCACATGTCCTGACTTTGCCCCGCACCCGTTGAGGCTGTTGCCCTTTCTGTACTTGCCCAAGGCCATCTAACCTAAAAAACCACCCAGCCCACGCCACACAACCCCTGCTACCCGTGTAGCCGCTTGTTGCATGTAGTGGACTCCTGACCTATCCAGCGGAACCCGAAACCCCACCACCCTATGGCGCAAGTCGAGGAATCTGCAGCCCACACGGTCGCAGAACTGTCTCAGCCTCTGATTCAGACCCTCCACTCGGCTCTGTACCAAAGGTCCGCAGTCAGTCCTGTCGACGATGCTGCAGATGGTGAGCTCTGCTTTCATCCCACTAGCGAGACTGGCAGTCTTCACCAAATCAGATAGTCGCCGGAAGCCAGAGAGGATTTCCTCCGATCCATAGCGACACACATCATTGGTGCTGACATGAGCGACCACCTGCAGATGGGTGCACCCTGTACACTTCATGGCATCCGGAAGGACCCTTGCCACATCTGGAATGACTCCCCCCGGTATGCACACGGAGTGCACAGGCAGTACCTGTCTTACCCCTAATGAGATAAGCCTCTACACCCTTACATTTGTCCTCTAGTCATCCCTGCTTAGCCATTTAGCACTTCCTGTCGATCTCATTTTTGAGATGTTTGTACTCCTTTTTGCGTGTTTCATTTACTCCATTTTTATATTTTCTCCTTTCATCAGTTAAATTCAATATCTCTTCTGTTACCAAGGATTTCTACTAGCCCTCTTCTCTTTACCTACTTGATCCTCTGCTGTTTTCACTATTTCATCTCTCAAAGCTACCCATTCTTCTTCTATTATATTTCTTTACCCCATTCCTGTCAATCGTTTTTTGGTTCTTTCAGTTTATCCAGAACCCATCTCCTTAAATTCCCACCTTCTAGCAGTTTCTTCAGTTTTAATCTACAGCTCATAACCAACAGATTGTGGTCAGAGTCCACATCTGCCCCTGGAAATGTCTTACAATTTAAAACTAGGTTCCTAAATCTCTGTCTTACCATTATGTAATATATCTGAAACCTTCCTGTGTCTCCAGGCCTCTTCCATGTATATAACCTTCTATCATGATTCTTAAACCATGAGTTAGCTATGATTTAGTTATGCTCTGTGCAAAATTCTACCAGGTGGCTTCCTCTTTCATTCCTTACCCCCATTCCATATTCACCCACTACTTTTCCTTCTCTTCCTTTTTGTACTATCGAATTCCAGTACCCCCATAGCTATTAGATTTTCGTCTCCCTTCAGTATCTGAATAATTTCTTTTATCTCATCATACATTTCTTCAATCTCTTTGCCATCTGCGGAGCTAGCTGGCATATAAATTTGTACTATTGTGGTAGGTGTGGTCTTCGTGTCTATCTTGGCTACAATAATGTGTTCACTATGCTGTTCGTAGTAGCTTACCCATGTTCTTATTTTTTTATTCATTGTTAAACCTACTCCTGTATTACCCCTATTTGATTATGTATTTATAACCCTGTATTCACCTGACCAGAAGTCTTGTTCCTCCTGCCACCGAACTTCACTAATTCCCACTATATCTAACTTTAACCCATCCAGTTCCCTTTCTAAATTTTCTAAGCTATCTGCCTGATTAAGGAATCTGACATTCCATGTTCCGATCCATGAACGCCAGTTTTCTTTCTCCTGATAGCAACGTCGTTCTGATTAGTCCCTGCCCAGAGATCCGAATGGGGGACTATTTTACCTCCGGAATATTTTACCCAAGAGGACGCCATCATCATTTAACCATACAGTAAAGCTGCATGCCCTTGGGAAAAGTTACGGCTGTAGTTTCCCCTTGCTTTCAGCCATTCGCAGTACCATCACAGCATGGCCGTTTGGGTTAATGCTACAAGGCCAGATCAGTCAATCATCCAGAATGTTGCCCCCGCAACTACTGAAAAGGCTGCTGCCCCTCTTCAGGAACCACACGTTTGTCTGGCCTCTCAACAGATACCCCTGTGGTTGCACCTGCAGTATGGCTATCTGTATCGCTGAGGCATGCAAGCCTCCCCACCTAGGTGTTTAACGTCCCGTCGACAACGAGGTCATTAGAGATGGAGCGCAAGCTCGGGTTAGGGAAGGATTAGGAGGAAATCGGCCGTGCCCTTTCAAAGGAACCATCCCGGCATTTGCCTGAAACGATTTAGGGAAATCACGGAAAACCTAAATCAGGATGGCCGGAGACGGGATTGAACCATCGTCCTCCCGAATGTAAGTCCAGTGTGCTAACCACTGCGCCACCTCGCTCGATCCCCACCAAGGGCAAGGTCCATGGTTCATGGTTCCCACCTACACAATTCAAACTGAGAAATGCTTGGATCAGGGGAGATGACTCCAGTTGAATCAGGTTATAAAGCAGCGGCTGAAACTGATCACATCAAATAGAACAGCATGCTATGCAATTTGCAGTTGCCATTCATGCGGGTGGATGCCTCATGCAAGGTCACAACCATGTAAAGCACTATGCAATTGTTACAATGAATTTGGTATAGATGTGACTGATTTCAGAAATGGGTTTGTTTTTGATAGACTCAGTAACGTGAGCTGAGTCTTGAGGAGAAGATGATGAGTGTAGTTACAGAACGATCTTGCACTTCAGTCATCAACTGGTGTTTTATGATTCTAATATTTTTGTGCATCTGGCAACTGTCACAAAAAACGTCTGGTTATATCACTCAATACTAGCTGAAAGAGTGGAATTACATTCTCCAACATTTCATCTTGTCCTGAGATGAGGGGTATTTTCTCCACTATATTTTCCACCCCTTTCAAAGTGGTATTCTGCTGCCTCTTCAACCTATGCAATGCCACTCTCTTTTCTTACAAGCCTCAACCATTCACTAGTCTGTATACTTCATTCACACCAACCACTGCCCCATTTTATGTCAACCTCTCCCTTCCCATTCAATCTTTTGCTCCCTGTTACATTCCTAATTCATTCTGTGTAACCCATCCTTACCTCTTTGTACTCTGGATTCTCCACATTCCACCCGTAGTTTCGTTTTCCCTTTCTGTTCCACACTGTGGGATTATAGTCATTCCTGAATGTAGCTACATTTTACACCCTGGCATGATATATCTTAACTCTCACTCCCTTCTCATTCCTCCCTTTCCCAACATTATGCCCAGCAGTTTCCCTATAATACATGGTTTTTTTGATATAATGCAAATCTGGAGAGGAACTGGCTACATGACTAGCCCATGATAAATATTTACCTTCACCTCACCACTTTAACTCCCTAAAACTACATTTGCAGCAGTAAGGGTGCAGTAATTCTGGGAATGAGACAGAAAGACTGCTTCACTTTATCAGAGAGCTGTACTAGCAACAGAGTTTTACAGTATACTGAATTAAAAAATAATGTGGAGTCAACTTACCTTGTATTCCTTTTCATGCTGATCAGCAAACTGTTTAAACGAGTCAACTATGATTCCTGCATTTGAGCAATCATAGATGTAAATAGATGGTGCTCCCATCCATGTCTGAAGATCATAAACTGACAGAGGAATGTACTGAGTATAGGTCTGAAAACATAGAAACCTTGTATGAGCTGCATAAAAAGCATATCATAGACTTTGTAAACAGTATTACATATGCAAGCTTTTGGAGCCAGTTGCTCCTTCTTCTGGCAGAAGGGATGAATGGGAAGGAAGAGGGGTGAAGAAAAAGTACTGTGAGGTTTAGGAAAAGGATAGAGTTTGGGAAAGTCACCCAGAAACCTGGGTCAGGCTAGACTTACTGGATGGGTGAGAAGGAAAGATAGATTGTTGTGGACTACACAGGGTGAGATTTGAAAACTTTGGAGTTGAATGGTGGAAGAAAGGGTAACATGCAAGACAGAGATTACTGCTAAAACATCATGTATGAGTTAACAAGAGTGAAAAGTTAAGTACATTGTATGTGTCAGAGGTGGAAGAGGGATGACAAAAAATACACAGGTCAGAAAACGAAAGATGTAGACAACTAAAACTGTGTGAAGAAAGAAATTGTAACTGTGAAGAAATACTGAGACCAAAGAAATTAACATAAATTAAGGATAGGTGGGTGCCGAGAACCAAAGACACATTCTAGTGCCAATTCTCACTTGCAGAGTTTTAAGACACAGGTTTTGGGGGGAAGAATCTAGATTGCATGAGTGGTGAAACAGGCACCAAGGTCATGACTGTCAC
Organism: Schistocerca cancellata; assembly: GCF_023864275.1. Lineage (NCBI taxonomy): Eukaryota > Metazoa > Arthropoda > Insecta > Orthoptera > Acrididae > Schistocerca > Schistocerca cancellata. The sequence continues at coordinate 927,161,923 of NC_064627.1, read as the reverse complement.
GTTGTGGTGCATGCTCTGCAACAGAATATTTTGTGTTGCCAGTACACACCCTCTGCTCATACCTGTTCATTCTAATAGATAATTTGTTGGTAGTCATGCTGACGTAAAAGGTCAAACAATGTTTACATAACAGGTAGTGGCAGGAGGGTGCATAGGGCAGGTCTTACAGTGAAGATAGAGACAGAGGTAGGAGCCATAGGGTAGGGAGATGGGTGCAGAAGGAGCATAGGGTCTGACAAGGACACTGTGGAGGTCAGGAGGGTGATAAAAAGCCATTCTAGGTGTGGTGGGCAAAACTGCAGACAGAATGGACCTCATTTAAGGACATGATTTTAGGAAGTCATGGCCTTGTCAGATGATTAATACATTGCAGCAGGCTAGTGGGGTAATTATGTCCAGTGAAGGCTGAGGTGAGAACGGTGATGTATTGCTGTAAAGAGTCAGCATCTGAACAAATACGTTTGCCTCAAATATCAAGGCTTTATGGGAGGGAATATTTGACATAGAAAGGATGGCAATCATCAAAATGTAAGTACTGTTGTTGGTTAGTAGGTTTAATGTGGATGGAACCATCTGGCTGGCCTTCTGTGAGGATGAGATCAGCATCAAGGAAAGTGGCATGGGATTCATAACAAGACCAAGTGAAATTTAGTTAGGAGAATGCATTTAGAGATTCCAGGAATTTTAACACGTCAGTCTCACCGTGAGTCCATATGGCAAAGATGTCATCAACATATCTAAAGCTAACCAGCAGGTGAAGGCTTATGGATCTCAGGCAAGTCCCGTCCAAGCGACCCGTGAAAAGGTTAGCATAAGAAGGAGCCACCCTGGTTCCCATGGCCTCTCTGTATGTCTGCCCCTCAAATGTGGTAGGTATAAAGTTCATTACGGTGAGCAGGAATGATGACACAGGCTTGAAATAAGGTGGGCACTGCCTGAGGAAATGTTCAGCAGCAGACAGACCAAGTACGTGGGGGATGTTGGTTTAGAGGGAGATGGCATTGGTGGTGACAAGCAAGGTGTGTGGTGGATGTGGGAGAGGCACAGATTTCAGACAACCAAAATGGTTGGTGACTTTTATATAGGAGGGAAGTCTTTGTTCTATGGGTTGCAGGTCTTGATCAACTAAGGCAGATATACACTCCTGGAAATTGAAATAAGAACACCGTGAATTCATTGTCCCAGGAAGGGGAAACTTTATTGACACATTCCTGGGGTCAGATACATCACATGATCACACAGAACCACAGGCACATAGACACAGGCAACAGAGCATGCACAATGTCGGCACTAGTACAGTGTATATCCACCTTTCGCAGCAATGCAGGCTGCTATTCTCCCATGGAGACGATCGTAGAGATGCTGGATGTAGTCCTGTGGAACGGCTTGCCATGCCATTTCCACCTGGCGCCTCAGTTAGACCAGCGTTCGTGCTGGACGTGCAGACCGCGTGAGATGACGCTTCATCCAGTCCCAAACATGCTCAATGGGGGACAGATCCGGAGATCTTGCTGGCCAGGGTAGTTGCCTTACACCTTCTAGAGCACGTTGGGTGGCACGGGATACATGCGGACGTGCATTGTCCTGTTGGAACAGCAAGTTCCCTTGCCGGTCTAGGAATGGTAGAACGATGGGTTCGATGACGGTTTGGATGTACCGTGCACTAATCAGTGTCCCCTTGACGATCACCAGTGGTGTACGGCCAGTGTAGGAGATCGCTCCCCACACCATGATGCCGGGTGTTGGCCCTGTGTGCCTCGGTCGTAGGCAGTCCTGATTGTGGCGCTCACCTGCACGGCGCCAAACGTGCATACGACCATCATTGGCACCAAGGCAGAAGCGACTCTCATCGCTGAAGACGACACGTCTCCATTCGTCCCTCCATTCACGCCTGTCGCGACACCACTGGAGGCGGGCTGCACGATGTTGGGGCGTGAGCGGAAGACGGCCTAACGGTGTGCGGGACCGTAGCCCAGCTTCATGGAGACAGTTGCGAATGGTCCTCGCCGATACCCCAGGAGCAACAGTGTCCCTAATTTGCTGGGAAGTGGCGGTGCGGTCCCCTACGGCACTGCGTAGGATCCTACGGTCTTGGCGTGCATCCGTGCGTCGCTGCGGTCCGGTCCCAGGTCGACGAGCACGTGCACCTTCCGCCGACCACTGGCGACAACATCGATGTACTGTGGAGACCTCACGCCCCACGTGTTGAGCAATTCGGCGGTACGTCCACCCGGCCTCCCGCATGCCCACTATACGCCCTCGCTCAAAGTCCGTCAACTGCACATACGGTTCACGTCCACACTGTCGCGGCATGCTACCAGTGTTAAAGACTGCGATGGAGCTCCGTATGCCACGGCAAACTGGCTGACACTGACGGCGGCGGTGCACAAATGCTGCGCAGCTAGCGCCATTCGACGGCCAACACCGCGGTTCCTGGTGTGTCCGCTGTGCCGTGCGTGTGATCATTGCTTGTACAGCCCTCTCGCAGTGTCCGGAGCAAGTATGGTGGGTCTGACACACCGGTGTCAATGTGTTCTTTTTTCCATTTCCAGGAGTGTATGTTCAGTGGATGTTTTGAATCTAACAACTATGGGACAGCCAGGATGATATGGTTTGTGGATCTTAGGAAGACGGTAAAAGGTGGGGGTGTGTGGTTTAGGTGGGGTAAGCAGTTCTATGGGTTGAGGTGTTCGTCATTGTGAGGGGCCTGATGTTTTAAGGAGGAACTGGAGGTCAGTTTGAATCACAGGGGTGGGATCTTGATGGCAGATGCTGTATGCAGAGGTGTCAGACAGCTGGCATAGACTTTCATTTACATACTTCTGTCAGTCAAGTACCACAGTGGTAGGTCCCATTTCATCACTCTCCCAATCCCCACAATATCCTTGTCAGGCTCTATGCTCCTCCTGCACCCATCTCTGTGGCCTATGGCTACTACCCCTCTGACTGCCCCACTGCAAGGCCTGCCCCCACACACCCTCCTATCACCACATGTACCAGCCCTGTAGTGGCAAAACACATACTATCAAAGGGAGAGCCACTGTGAAATGACACAGGTCATACACCAACTGTTATGTAAACACATCTTTTACATTGGCATGACTACTAACAAATAATCAGTCAGGATGAACAGGTACTGGTAGAGGGTGTATACTGGTAATACACAATATTTTTTTGCAGGGCGCGCACTACAGTATGACAGTGAGGACCACATGTGCAATCTGGATTCTTCCCCCAGACACCTGTGTCTCAGAACTCCACAGGTGGGAACTAGCACTATAATGTGTCTTTGGTTCTCACAACCCACCTGCCCTTAATTTACATTAATTTCTTTGGTCTCAGTATTTCTTCACAGTAACAATTCCTTTCTTCACACTGTTTTAGTTTTCTGTATCTTTTGTTTTCTGACCTGTGTATTTTTTGTCATCCCCCCCTCCCACCTTTATCACATACAATGCACTTAGCTTTTCACTCTTATTAACTCACGCATGATGTTTTAGCAGCAATCTCTGTCTCGCATATTACCCTTTCTTCCACCTTTAAGCTCTCAAGTTTTCAAATCTTGCCTGGTGCAGTCCACAATGATCTGTCTTTCCTTCTCCTCCCATCCAGTAAATCTAGCCTGACCCAGGGTTCTGGATGACCTTCCCAAACTCTACCCCTTTTCCTAAACCTCACCAGTACTTTTCCTTCACACCTCTTCCTTCCCCTTCAACCCCTCTGCTAGGAGGAGGAGCCACTGGCTCTGAAAGCTTGCATACCTAATACATTTTATATGTGCGTTTTCCTGCTGCCATTTGGTGTGTAGATTTTTTATCCATCCACTTACATTATGTTTTCAAAAAGTGATTATATTCATTAAAATACTTTGTAAGTATTTCTACATCCAGACATGTTTTGCATAAATGGCTACATTTAGTTTTCTAGCTTTTCGATTTTCTCACTACAAAGTAATAAAATTCTTCCGTTATATATACTTGTATCCAAGTAGCTTCACATGCAGTGACCTAACATGCGAGACAGTGAGATAACCCAGACTATGTTTAAAGACCGCCGTCTAGCACACATTCGAGACTAAGTGCATCTCTAAAGTAGTTTTCCACAATATACCAAGAATACACAAACAGTTAAAAAATACAAATACAAATCACAACCAGGTGTAATAAATATACACACAACGTAATTCACGGCACACATGAGTTCATCCCTCGAGGCAGCTGATAACCACAGATCAATATAAATACACACAAATTAAGTTGCCAAAACCTTGATTAGCAATTGCACATCATGATTGAACTCAGATGCCAGTGCTGCTGTTTTTCCCCAAAGATTGGGCCTGCATTCTACTAAAATGCATTTCTCCTGTCCTCATCTGTCATCCTCTTATCATGTGCAAGAACAGTTCTATTTCTAACAATTAATATGGCACTTACCTCATTGTCTAGAGGAACATCAAAGAGCATTCATTTTGACAAAGTCCACAATAAAACTCAATATTCTGTGATATAAAACAAAAGTCAATTTCACAATGCAGTAAAGGCTTGAGGTGCACAGAAAATTCACTACCCAGTCACTTTTTCTTTGTCACTTCTAGATGGGAATAGAGGGGGTGGAAATATAGAGGAGAAGGAGAAGAAGAAGCAGCAAATTAAAAGAAAATGTAGTGATGACAATAATGGTGGTGGTGGTTGTTGTTTTCATTATGATTTCATGACACCTAATGTGTGGTTATCAACAGCCTTGCTTAACTTGAACATGAGTGTTTAGTAACCCACAAAGCCTTGGGTCTCAATCAATACTAACATGACAAGGACACCCATACAACAAGATATCCATGCAGCAACGACCGGCTACTGAAGGATTCAAATAACCCATTGAAGATTATATAAATCTACAGGCTGAATATGACAAAATATCTGCACCTGAGAAAATCATATTTCTGACCACACAGGAGACATTAACATGAGCACACAGCTCACTTTTGTGATTATCAAGTGTTTCTACTCCTAAAGGTTAAGCCTAAGGAGAGACTTAAGCTTCCTACTACCACCAATCTCAAAACTACCTCATGTTACTGTTGTCGCCAGTTGGGGTTATTCCACAGCATTACTTTACATAGTTGAGATATTTACTTTGAGGAACAAGTGATGTTAAGAATGATGAACAATTAAACTGAGTTATAAACAGAATCCAAAAATTATAAAACTATGTGAACTTATGAAGAATAAGTAAATGTGCCTTCCTATTAAACATTTATACACAATAAAGTTATTGATGTAAGCCAACAGTAAACCACAGAGGTAGGTTACTAGTCAACCAATGGCAAAATTCAGACAGACTATGAACTTTGCAAAACATTAAAACCTCTAGTATTTTGAGGAAGAGTCTAGATGACACACAAACTATCCAACTCATACATCAAACATCACATTGTTATTTAAAGAAGATAATTGGTTAGTTGGTTTCGGGATTTGTGTGCCCAATAAATAGCTTACTACAATCCATAAAATAATGATGATGAGCTTAAAACCACAAACAATCTAATCTAATCTAAAAATTAAAATACTAACAAAAACACATGTGACTGTGTACATTTTGTGTCACAATTATGACAGTTTATGATACTGTGAGGTCTCACCACATACATGTGTTTATGCATGTGCATACACAAACAGGCTCTCCATGTTTCATAAAACAATTATAATCACAAAGTAAAATGCTTCTTAACTAAATCAGAGAGAGTTTAATAAAAGTACTAAAATTTTTATTTTTATACATCTGTGGCTCGCTGAGATATAGTATCAACCAGTACGATACACACAAAACTTCGAGCTTAATAAATTATGGATGAGTTCAGACATAGTACAGAATTTTAAAACCTGCATTATATTTGCCCAGGAATTCCTAAAAACAGAGAACATATCTCTATGTACTTGTAAAAATGATCTCTTGTAAAACAAATAAATTACAGCAAACTAATACATGGCAAACTCTTACTGATATATCATAGGCACCTCATACTGATGTGTTCTCTCCATAGAGGATGAAGTTACGTCTTAAAGAGGCATGCACCATTCAAAGTCTGGTAAGCACTACTTCTTCACATCTCTTTGGTTGGTAAGAGGTATACCACAGATGTGTTGCTGACTGGTTATTAATCATCTCCAGCCACTGAGTCTGCTACTAACACACAACACATCTACTCAAAAACAGTACTATAATGTGTTGGGGGTAAACAATAACATTGTACATATTACACCAGGTATGCCCTGGTAGTATTACCTACCAAAATGTTACACACTCCCACTATGCACAATGACTAACTTCATCACTGCATCTGGTAATGTTTTGGGTTATTTCATTTGCTAAGTTTAGCTACTGAAAGGCCCACAAAATGTTTCAGAAATTGCAGCAGATAAGAAACTCTTGAATCCTATGACATCCCATTGCCCTCAAAAAAGCAAAAAGTTTGCCGTTAAATACAATGTGTTCATTAAGTAAGTGAATGCCGAGAACAAAACTGTGGATAATAATGGACAGTCAATTGTATACTTTGAGGTGCTTACCATAAATCCTATAAAATGTCAGCTTGAAATGCAGTCTGAAGTGCAAGACTTACTGCATTCTAGGAAATTTAGACACTAGCAACAACCAAGATAGAAGTTTGTTCCAACCTTGTGTCAGAACCTTCATGTTTACCAGTCTCAGATCTATCAGATACTGATTTGCTAATACCCTAAACATCTGCAGTTCAACTGGAATGTAACACGACTCCAGCAACATTGCAGTTAGCAGGATCTGTTTGCTGCCCCCATTCCCCCTTTCTCATCCAGACATTTAAAAATACACAGGGATTTGAGACTTCTTACCTTCAAAATGTTCAGGATGTGGTAGCCGTGTCACTTTGCCATCGAATACAAGGCCCAGGAACCTCACAGGTTCTTTAAACCTCAGTCGTAACTGTGGCAGATTAAAAACAAGTCGGCGATGATTAAAAGAAATATATACAGTTTTTTAAGATGAGAAAAGGCATAACCAGTTTTCTTTGTTGATTCTTTCAGCATCCTAGGTGCTAATTATGGTAGACAGATTTTAGTTGTGGGGCTAGAGTGTGGACAGAAAATTGAAAGTGGCCACAAAAATAGAATACTGGAGAGGACTTCTGACTGTGGACAAGATACTACTTGAAACTGTAGCAAACAAAGTTGAGACTCCTTCGGAATACCATGCTCTGAGGGAAATTTCTGACTTTCTAAAATATCTAAAATAGCATCTTGAAAGGAAGGATCACACTCAGTTAGCATAGAATCTGCCTTTTAAATGTCAACAAAGACTCTTGTAAGTCAACGTCTGGCACGAACAAGTCTTATGAACTACTCCCAGTAGTTTTCCTTAGAGATTTTAGTTGCATAGGCATTAGCTCATAATCTAATCTACGTAACTAAAATCAGCAAGGAAGTTAATACTGGCTTTGAAAGCCTGCACTGCATCCCCAGTAGTCAATTATTTTCTTGAAGTACGGGTCCACATCTTCTATAGTTTTTTAAAGGACTTCATCTTACTAATAGCCGAAAGCAAGATCAAATCATTTTTTAAAAAAAAATCCCAGTAGTGTCAGCTATTGTTAGTAATCAGTGGTTTCTGAACCTAGAGCGGCTGGTTGACATCTCTGATTTCCAAGACCCAAACAACTTGACAGTTAACCAAATATTCTAAGGTCTTTTATTGCAGTTCATGAAGACAATATTATTCCAACTACTCAGGTGCTACAAATCTTTTTCAAGTTTCAAAACTTTTAATTGGACTATTGGATTAATGCCCATCACACCAAATTTTATAAAAACTGATAGAATGGACTTCCTTGAATGCAGAGAAGGGGGTCCACTAAAACTTCAAAGGCTATCACAATGTTCAACAACAGACTTCAAAGGCATACAGCATCTGGACTGTATTGCTTAGAGTTCACCTCGGTAGTTAAGTTTTCGGCCTACTCTGCAAAGAAGATGGGAGCAGGCTTGAGAGGGATCTCTAAAATGTAAATCCTACAGTCCTCACCAAGCAATATCTGTTAGGAACTTCCTGGCAGATTAAAACTGCCAGGAAGTTTCATATCAGCACACACTCCGCTGCAGAGTGAAACTCTCATTCTGAAAATATCTGTTAGGACTGAAGAGCAGAACTCTATCGTCGAAGAGAACCACAATGTTATGTTGTGTTCAGAAAAAATACCTCTGATAAAAAGAGGCTCTTTATCACTTGAGTATTGGGGCAAGGAATGGAGAGAGGGAGCTCCATACTTCGGTGCAGAATGCACAGGATGGGAAAGTGGGAAGGGGAAGTTCCATTTCAACAAGAGAAATCGGACACACTGTGCTTCACAAGGCACAGTTGTCTGTAAAGATTCAGACTGACATAAATAATGTAAGTGTTAATCTAATGAAAGATGGAACTTTCTTATAGAGAGAGAGAGAGAGAGAGAGAGAGAGAGAGAGAATATTTAGTTGAACCAAAAAAAGATCGATACTGCAGCTCAAATAGTATTAAAATTTTATGATTCATTACTTATCTATGTGCACCTCATCCCTCATCTATTGATGAGTGACTGCCTTTCCTAATTTCTGATTGTTGTTCAAAATTAACAGGTTCAACACTGGTACTATAACTTCTAAAGCATTAAAGTACTGCCCAACTAGCAGCAGGTGATTCAAATATGATATTTACTGAAAACATTGCAGTTTCTTTGGGCTGAAAATTTGAGAATCAAAAACAAAAGAAAAGGTCCATAGTAATAGGTACACAAGAGCAGTACAATGCCATGGTAATCTCACTTGCATATGCTGTAGTAGTTGAAATTTATATGACAAAGATGTAATTTCATTCATCATAAACGTTTTCCAAAGCCTGTAACTGTGTCAGTAATGATTTAAACAATAAAATACTACACCAGTTACATTTTTATATGCATAACGCAAAATGTTTCAGAATTAAGGTTTGTTTTAAAGTGCTGTAGGTGTTTACATTAGCATAGGGTATTTGACTATTTTCTGGAAGTTGTATTATATGATTACTTATGTCATTTTATGCTCCTAAGGTGCTTTTCCCCCTCTTGAATTACAGTATTCTTTTACAAAAATGGAAACAAAATTCAAATAATTTAGAAGCCCGCTAAAAGCTCCATTCACGTCATGTGATGCCTGTGACATCACTAACTAGCTTGCTGCTCCTTCTGTCATAATGCTAATCCACAGTAATGTTGAGTTTTGTAATTTACGTTTCGGACAATAGGTTAAAAATGGCATGTACTGCCATATCATACAAATGTATCTATAAAAACTCCTGAAAAGTTGTGTTTGAGTATTCCAGAGAATGAAGAGATGTGTAAAATGTAATTGCACTGTACTGACAAATTGCCACCATGTTGATGCACGAGTTCACTAACTTAATTACAAATGTGTTGCACTGTGAAGTTAATATTAACTTACCTTCCAAATTGTTCTCTCACTGTCACAATGAAATACAGCGCCATTCAACAAAATTAAACTCCTAGTGAAAACTGTTATTTTACCAAAGCACATGCAAATTATTCAGTACCTCAGTTGTTAGAGCAATAGATGGTCAAATGTTATAAGATGATGTCCACAGATCGCTGGTCCAAATCTAACCCAAAAGCACATTTTAACTTATTTGTAAAATGACTTGACAGTCCTCTCATAGGAAAACCAAATCACAATTTCAAAACCTCACCACACTAATCAGAAACAGAATATTATTGTGTTTTCCTTGCTGTTTACACGCACTTACTTTTTCAGTCACTGTTCACACACATCACTTTCAACAAGATATTTTCTATTTTATGTGACCGCACACTTTTTACTTTATTAGAAATAAGGTTTCTATCTTTTTACTATCCAGCTAGGATCCTTATTGTTTAAAATTTTGCAGTTTCATCATTTTACATAAAGATGGAATAAGTATACTTCAGATGCTAACATTAATTTACACTCACAAATATCACAGCCCTTAAGTTTGTGTCACCTGCATGTTGTACACACTTTATATCTCTCCATATAACCTCATCATCCTACAACTCTTTGTCTTGGGGGCATATGGTGGCATCTTCACTACTAGCAATGCTTTCCAAAAAACTGAATTGTTTGTTCACAAAGTAAATGTATTTATCCTCTGTTGTCAATTTCTCAGACTAAGACTAATGTGCAGCCGTATATACTAAAGGCCACAATCAAAACGACTGCACGAACAGTTCTTGCTAACATTATTTTTGTATTTTATATAAAACTTTTAAAAATATATGACCCTTCTTGGATTCGACATGTGATCTCTTGATCTACTGTTGGATGTACTACCCATTAGGCCACCAAACATCTGCAGTGTGCAAGATCTCTGCTGAGTGTCTTCTAGAAAGGAAATCAGTATCAAGTTTAGCAAGGAATAATTTTATTGTGTTTGGGCCGTAGTTCATAACTGATAGTTCACAATCTAGTTATAATATACGGATCCATTCGCTAAAGTTCTACAATTCCTCAGTTTTGAGCAAGTTTCATGATGTTGCAGGGAGCAGGGAAAAGAATTCCATCCTTGCACTTACTGCCGCTCTAAATGGGTGGAGATTAAAGGCATCAACTTTTGCAAGGCTTTCACAATCACAAAATTCCTTTCTACTGTTACTTAAAAGTTGTAATTCCATTTTCCATCACTAAACAGCCAAACTGTTTGCAGAAAAAGTATGTAGAAAAAGTATGTAAAAAAACCTTGTAACTTTGGCTAATGCTCCTCTAACATACACATAGCTTCGTCTTATCCTAGTCTGTGATATCACCAGAGCATCAGCCAATAACAGAGTATTTTCGATCATGTGATGGGATCTTGATGTTTAATGGTTTTTAAGCTTTAACTACATAAAAGTAACAGATATTTTAAGAGAATATTGATGGGAAATGCTGTTTAAATGTTATAATTGATAATGGTTGGTTCTTGAAAATGTAAATAAATTCTTAAAACACAGTGTGCTATCCATGAAAAACACAACTGGTGCAGTATTTCATCACTTAAATTAATAAAGATCTACATATAGCTATGCATAAGATACACAAGTGGACTTGTAAAGCATATATTAAACTGAAATGTTTGTCATTCTGCTCCAAATACATAAATACAAAATCCAAGCTATAGGAAACACAAACCAAGAAACAGAAATTCCTCAAAATCTTGACAGTAACCAAGTCAATAACTTTAAAATTTAAATGATTTGCAGCATTTAGAATCAAGCAGTTCTTCCTCAAAAATAAGATAGTAACGAGAGAAAGAGTATGAGGATAACTCTCAGGAAGTAGCCATAGTCGATTTCAGTGACAGAAGCATTGACTGTGGGATAAATTTAGCAGCTGGGTTTATAGCAGAACTAAGTGCAGCTGTAGAGACTGATGCAACAGTTATGTTAACAGCAAAGTGGTAGAACTGTTAAGGGTGATACTTTGGCTCAAACATGCAGCAAGAGTGGTTATGCCACTACAGAGATAAAAGTTTCTTCTTCTTATTTGACTCCACTTAAAGGATACACCAGTACAGTCTGTTACAAAACCTACAGTATTTGTTGCAAGGGCTGCCCATTCATCTCCCATCTCATTCATAATTTTTAGCTTTAGGGGTAATTTTTATCACCCATTTCTTCCAAACCAATTTCTAAACATGGTTTTTATTCTAAATTTACATGCTCTATGATGTTTCTCTGTTGGTTAATACCATAAACATAGGCTTCAAATTATTTCTTAGAAGAAAAATCAATGTTCACTGTAATGTATGTTAATATCATGACCATGATACTGCAAAACAATCTGAAAACATTCAACACTGTAATTACTTCAACATCAGTTATTACAGTTGTCCACCATCTTTCAGAGTCATAGTAGTTCTAACTGCTACATTATTCCTTATTATGAGGTGGAAGGTCACTTGTAGAATCTTTTTTATTATATGCGTCACCACTGTCTACCAACTCTGAACGTATGAAATGTGAATCTAAATTTTCATATTACATTTTTAGGCACCTTTCATGGTATTTTTCAGTTACTTTCCTCCTTGTTTTTGTGTAATGGGAACCATTTTCTTAAAACATAGTCTAAAGTGCCCTGAAAATTACCAGCCAATATCATAAAAAATTCTCAAACTAGAGAAATTACCCTTTTCACCACAGTATAAAAAAAGGTAAAATTTATGCAACACAGTGATTCAATGGCGGAAAGGAAAGGAAATGACAGTATACTAACCCGATTGAAAACCCAGATTTCTCCATTTGAGGTAGGTTTGGGCACTCCATGTCCATTGTAATGGAAGAGAACACGCTCCTCTTTTGCATTTCGACGTAGTGAGGTGCACAGCTTTTTCACTTCTTCTGCAGTAGGATCGAGGCTCTGCTTGTACCGTGCTCGAGGTTGCCAGCGCTCATACTGTTTCTGAAGATTTGACCCAATAGTTTCCAGGGCCTTCTGTGGACTCATTGACAGAGGATCTGCACAAAATTAACATCTTTGAGGCAGAATATTTCAACAGCTGCACACTAAAATAATGTAACAATAAAATTTATAACTACTTTTCAACAGACAGGCGAACATATCTGCTGAAAAGCAAAAAGTTGTAAACAGCTGCAGTGGTATCATCAAAACATACCACTTAGATGAAAAACTGCTGAAAATGTGTCATCATCAAAACCTGAGGTTTTTAGACATTTCCTTACATGACAATGGTAGTGTGCATGTAAGAAAGTGGGTGGCAGAGTGATGTGCCTTGGCAAGGAGCAGTGTATCATGTGACTCATGAGCCAATAGCATCGCTCTGCCATACGTCTGTCTGCAGCATGTACTTCAGGATGCACATAGGACATTTAGTGTTGAATTTCCTGGTATTTTAGGTATCACAAAGGTGCTGAGACATTGCTGTGTTTATTACAGGTGACATAAAGTAAACATGACAAGTATTTGTGTCTGCTCAAAAGTAATGCCTCCAAATTTTTCATCAGAAAAAATAAAACAAATGTTATTAATGTTCAACATTTTTATTCTTCATGTCTCCATATTTGCAGCCTCTGCTACTAGAAGATTCCAAATTGTAGTGCATAATATGGTGTTGTGTAACATAACTACATTGGTGCATGAGAAACAGTGTGGTGTAATAGAATTTCAAATTTGAAGAGTTCATCCACACCCTCTTCTTCAACATGACAATGCCAGACCACACACGAGCACTGCGACATCTGCAACAATCTGCCACCTTGGGTTCACTGTCATGGATCATCCTCCATACAGTCCTAACTTCATCCCATCTGATTTTCATTCGTCCCATCCGATTTTCATCTGTTTCCAAAACTTAAAGAGCAACTTCGAGGACTTCACTATGATACTGATTAAGTGATGGAAGCAGAGGTGAGGATGTGGCTCCATCAATGCAAGTCAGTTATTCTACAGTGACGGTATCAACAAACTAGTCTTTCATTAGAAGGAATGTGTTTGCTACCAGAATATTGAGAAATAAATATGTAGACATGAAGAAGAAAGCTGTAGAGTGTTAATAACATTTGTTTTATTTAAAAAGCTTTAAGAGTTTCCACATGAAAAATTCAGAGGGATTGCTTTTCCGCATGCCTTTGTATTATGTTTAAAAGTAATGATGAAGTTTTCCGAGCATATATAGCTTTTTTTTTTTTTTTAATTTCCTACTTAGGTCCAAGATCTGTCACATCCATTGAGTAGTTCATAAATGAAGACTGACATTACAAAATCTTCTGCAATAACAAGCAGTTTCATCTATTGCATGCACCTACACTTTTAAAACTGTAGTGTCAAGTTGATTTAAAAATAATATTAATTTCAGTCAACATAACACACTTCTTCTTCTTCTTCTTCCTCCTCCTCCTCCTCCTCCTCCTCCTCCTCCTCCTCCTCCAAGGACTAGACAACTTGTCTGTTCCAGTCAAGAGGAAGTTGTCGCTAACAGTTCCTTTGTTACCCAATGTCTCTTTTACTACTTACATTCATATCTGAAAGAACAGACACCATTGACAACGACTATATAATGATGTAGACAGTGTGATATATGAAGGTTTGGGTCGGTCTGGGGCTGTGCACAGATAGCCAAAGTAGTTAAGACAACTGCTGACACTAAGCAGGAAATCCGGATTCAAATCCCAGTCCAGCACAAATTTTCATATATTAATGTTAGGTAGTGAATCTATAGCTAATAAGCTGATGTCAAGAAATTCACAGTCAAATGCATTAATTTCAAAAGTATCTCTTTTACTAATCGCCCTATGTGGTGAAACTACTAGTTGCATTCTATTTAGGTGCAGGAGTCACTTTTCTGTACTTACGTTGATTCTATCATCAGTTTCAAAAATATTTTGTTTTCTGGATGGTATAAGATTTAAAAAAAAATAAAGAAATGCATGTACAGTTTCTGCAGACTTTTAACTCACAAAAAAGTCACCGATAGGCTATTGTTACTTGCATGAACACAAAACATTTCAGATAATTGGATCCCATTTGTGAAATAAGATGTACACAATAAAACAAACCAACCATGGTAACTCTTCTCTTTAGGAGATGCCAAGTACGTGGGGCAGTAAATGAAAATTTTGTTTCAAGATTCCAGCATGATTCAGAAAAACATGAAAAGTGAAGTGCATTTTTTAAACAATAAAAATTTATTTATTCAAAGTGTAAGGCTTCCAGAACCCCCCCCCCCCTCCCAATATGTACATCTACAGCCTGAAAGACAAAACACAATATATATATTTTTTTTTATCTGTCTATACACAATATGAATTTATGAATGTTGTTAACACAAATCTACACAATACAGATGCATAAATGTATGCCATGTAGTTCTTGTTGCACTAATAATATTACATGTTTGTTTTGTTTTGTTTTTTTGTTTAAGGGTGCAAAAAATAACTGGGGTCATACGCACTCAAGTCAAAATTACAGAACATGAGCACAGAGAGGAGTTAAACAGTCCCAATGGACAGAATAGGAGACAGCTAAATACAGGCAGGTGGGAAAAAAAAAAAAGAAAAAAAAACACACCATACAGAAAGGGAGGTCCAAAACTAAAAATTAAACGGCCTTCGCCATATTGCTTTGACGGATAAAAAGTAAAACACTAAAACGGCTGATAAATCAGACGGCAAACCCAAGCTGGAACATAAATTGTTAAAAAAAGGGCACTCCAGCAGGAAGTGGCGGACAGTTAAAACTTGGACGTAAAGTGTACAAAGTGGTGGGAAAGTGCCACTTAGCAAATGACGTTGGCTAAAAAGGCAGTGCCCAATATGCAGCTGAGTTAAAATAATCTCCCAATTGGAGGGTTGAGAGGAGGTGGTCCAAGGCGCTGGGAGAGGCTTAATAAGCTGAAGCTTTTTCCCCTGAAAGGAGGACCATTGGTGATGCCAAAGGGACACCACCTCCTGACAGATGGCAATGCAGATATTATCGGAGGGAATACAGGTACTCACGGGCTGAGGTACGACGACTGCAGCCTTGGCAGCAGCATCAGCAGCCTTGTTTCCTGGCAGACCAACATGACCAGGGACACAAAGAAACATGACACTTGCTCCACGATGAGTAAGCGTGTAACAGTTTTCCTGGACCCACTGCACTAAGGGATGAGCAGTGAACAGCACACATATACTTTGGAAAACACTGAGTGAGTGTGAGCAGAGGACACAATTGGAAAGCCTGTGTCGCCAGATGGACACCGTGGCCTGATAAAAGGCAAAGAACTCGGCTGTAAATACTGAGGAGTGTACCGGAAGCTGATATCAAAAGACACGGGTGCCAATGACAAAAGCACACCCGACCCCACAGTCAGTGCGAGAGCCATCAGTGTAGACAAAGGTACTATCGCCAAGTCCCATGTGAAGGTCATGAAACTGGACGCGATAGACTGAGGCTGGAGTAGTGTCCTTAGGAAGCAAATGAAGGCCAAGGTTAACATGGGCTGCTTCATGAAGCCAAGGTGGTGAATGGTTCACACCCACTAGGAAAGTTGCAGGTAGTGTGAAGTTAAGCCGCCGTAGCAAGTGGCGAAAGCGGACTCCAGGAGGAAACAGAGAAGATGAATGAGCTCCATACTGATCATCAAAGGAATCATCAAAAAAAGGAGGCATAGGACAGGTGGCCACGCATCACAGACAAATGGCATGCATACCTGCTGAGTAGAAAGTCACGGTGGTAGGGCAGTGGCAGTTCAGCAGTTTCAGCATACAGACACTCAACTGGGCTGGTGTAAAAGGCACCCGTGGCCCTACAGATAGTGGTGGATAGTGTTCAGATGGCGTAAGAGGGATGGCATGCAGATGCATAAACAAAGCACCCATAGTAGAGTTTCGAATGGACAGGGGACCGGTACAAATGGAGGAGGGCGGTTCGATCGGCACCGCAGGAAGTACCATTGAGGACACGTAGGAGACTGAGGGACCGCATACAACGGGCTGCCAGGTAAGACACATGGGAGGACTAAGAGAGTTTCCTATCGAGCATGAGCCCCAGGAATTTAGTAGTTTCAATGAACAGAAGGGCAACAGGCCCAAGATCTATAGAAGGTGGAAGAAACCATTTGTACTGCCAGAAATTCATACAGGCAGTTTTGTCAAGGGAAAAGCGAAAGGCACTGTCGATGCTCCAGGAGTAAAGATGATCAAGACAGAGCTGAAGACACTGCTCAGTGAGACAAGACCGTGGAGAGCTGCAATAGATGGAAAAATTGTCAACAAAAAGGGAGTCGGAGATGCCCAGAGGGAGACAGGCTATGACAGGGTTAATGGCGATAGCAAAGAGGATGACACTCAGGACAGGACCCTGAGGCACACAGTTTTCCTGGATAAAGGTGTCTGACAAGGCAGAACACACACGCACCTTGAAAACTCAGATCTAGTAAAAATGTCTGAAGGGAACAGGGCAGGCAGCCACGGAAGCCCCACGTGTAAAGAGTATGGAGGATACCAGTTCTCCAGCAGGTGTCGTAGGCCTTCGCCAAATCGAAAAACACAGCCACAGTCTGTGATTTCCACAGAAAGCCTTTCATGACATGGATGGACAAAATAACAAGATGATCAACTACAGAATGCCGTGCTCGAAATCCACACTGTGCAATCGTCAGTAAATTGTGAGACTCGAGCCACCATACCAGCTGGGCATGAATCATACATTCCATCACCTTGCAAATGCAACTGGTAAGAGAGATGGGGCAGTAGCTAGAAGTAAGTTCTTGCCAGGCTTAGGTATGGGTCTGATGGTGGCTTCATGCCAGCATCCGGAAAATGTGCCCTCTGCCCATATGTGATTGTATGTGTTTAGCACAAAGTGCTTGCCTGGAAGAGAAAGGTGCTGCAACATCTGAATGCTGATGGTGTCCGGCCCTGGGGCAGAGGATCGGGATGAACTGAGAGCATGATCGAGCTTCCTCCTAGTAAAAGCGGCATTGTAGCACTGAGCCTCCCCTGCTTGTTTCCGATGGAGGAAGGGAGGGTGATAGTGCGAAGAGCTCAAAACTATCGCAAAATGGTGGCCCAAGGTGTTGGAGATAGCATTAGGGTCCACGATAACATCATCTGCTATTATCAGGCAGGAAATTGGGGAATGGATCTTGGTCCCAGAGAACCATCGAAGGTTGGCCCACATGACAGAGGACGGGGTGGAACTGCTAAAAGAACTACTGAAGGAAAGCCATCTAGCTCGTTTGCTTTCCCGAAGAACACGACAGCACTTTGCATGCATCTGTTTATAATGAATGCAGTTTGCTATCATAGGATGACGGTTGAAAGCGCGGAGAGCACGTCTCCATGCGTGAATTGCATCGCGGCATGCCTCAGTCCTCCAAGGGACTGGAAAACAATGTGGTAAAGAGGAAGTGGGAGGAATGGAATGTTCTGCAAAAGTAAGGATAATGCTGATGAGATAGTCCACCTGGTCATCACAACTGGGACAATCTTGTTATGCGAAGGTCACCAGGAAGGAATAAAGTTGCCAGTCAGCCTTAGTAAGCTGCCATTTGGGTGTGCATGCAAGATGGGGTAGGAGGCAGCAAACGGAGAGCACACGGGAAATGGTCGCTTGAGTAGGTGCCACAAAGAATGGACCACTCAAGACGATGTGCGAGCTGGGCAGTGCAAAAAGTCCAAATGGGAAAAGGTGTGCAAGGAGTCGGAAAGGAAAGTGGATGCTTCAACATTAAGGCAGAAGAGGTTAAGTTGATTAAGAACGTCAGCCAAGAGGGCACCTCTGTGACAGGTCCTAGGCGAACCCCAGAGGGGATTATGCTCATTAAAGTCACTGAGTAGCAAAAACGGGGGAAGTAGCTGCCCAATAAGCTGAGGAAAGTCTGCCCTGGTGACATCAAAGGATGGAGGTACATAAATGGTACCGAGGGAGAAAATCAGGCAGGGAAGGAAACGGCGAACTGCAGCAGCTTGAAGATGGGTAGTCAGGAAGATGGGCTGACTATGAATGTCATCCCGAATGAGCAGCATGACACCCCCATGAGATGGAATGCCGACCTCAAGGGGAAGGTCAAAACAAATCGGTAAGTATTGTGAAAACACAAAGCGGTCATGAGGGTGCAATTTCATTTCCTGAAGGCAAAGTACAAGGGGATGCTGCAATGCTAAAAGCAGCCATAAATCCACATTGTAGGACTGAAGGCCACGAACATTCCATTGGAGGAGAGTCATGAGGAGGAAGAAATGGAGGGGCGTCAACTCGGGCCGCCGAGTGACAGGTGGTGTAGAGTCACTACTACAGGGCACAGGAGCAGGAGGATCCTGCTCTATGGGGTCCACACAATCATCGGCTTGCTTGTGTGATCGGTCTGTAAAGTTCACCACTGAAAAACGGTTGGTGGTGCGCACCGGTGAGACAGAGACCAGCCGGGCTAAGATACCACGTGGTGACACTGTCAAACAGGATCTTTGAGTTGGTGAAGGTGAAGACTGTTTGCCTTTAACAGACTACTTCGAGCCTTTTCTGGTAGAGGAAGACTCAGGTGTTGTTTGGCTGGAGGGATGGAGGAAGTCGTCACGGGAGTGCTCCTCTTGTCCTATCCTGCCTAGTGGTTGTGCAGTTGGTGGCTTCGCCCCTTGAGGTGAGAGTTTGACGGTTTGTTGTACAGTGGGACAGGGCGATGGTGATGCTACCTTGACACTGGGCGATTTCACAACCTCAGAGCCAAATTTGAGGTCACCTGTCTGCGTGGCCATGTCCTTTATGGAGCGAGGGGTAACAAGAACAGAACTATAGGTGCCAGATGGGAGAACACAGGGTTTGCGACTAGCCAGTAACTTGCGAGCTACCGGGTAAGGCACTTTTTCCTTTATCGGAATCTCTTGGACAGCCTGCTCATCTAGATACATGGGACAATCCCGAGAGGAGGTGACATGGCCACCATTGCAGTTGATACAGTCGGAAGAAGGAGGCGGACAATCACCCTAATGTGCATCCCTGTAACAGGTTATACATTTGGCTGGGTGTCAACAAGATGTTAAGTTATGTAAGTGTGGTTACAACAATGACACTGGTAGCAGCACATCGGGTTCGGAATGTATGGCCAAACTGTGATAATTTCATAGCCTGCTTTGAGCTTGGACAGCAGCACCACCCTATCAAAGGTGAGGAAAAGAGTGCGGGTGGGCACTAAGGAGGAATCCACCTTTTTCATTACATGATGGATGGCAATGACACCCTGATCAGAGAGGTAAGATTGTATTTCAGTTAGAATGTCAAGCAGCCTGGTGTAAATTACACCATGGGAAGAATTCAAAGTTCTGCCAGCCTCGACACGAACAGGGTAGCCGTGGAAAAGCGAGGCAGCAAGCAGTAGTTGTGTTCGAGAATCAGAATCTGTCTCCAAAAGCAAAGTGCCATTCTGTAAACGGGAGCAGGATTTCACAGGGATGAGAGCAGGATTTCACAGGGCCAGCAATTGCATCAACACCTTTCTGAATAATTAACGGATTGACAGCGGTGAAGGACTGACCATATACAGTACGTGAGACCAAAATGAATCGTAGGGCAGTGAGAAGAGACTTAAAGTCAATAGCCTCATTGTGTTTATGTTTTGTAGACCTTGAGTGGGAAGATGACTGACTCATCACGAGGAAATCCCCCATGATTGCCAGCATCTCCAAGGGCATGCTCCTTCCAACTGGGGGCCCCTTTACAAGGGGGGTGCAGCTGCCTTGGGTGACTGTTCACACCTCAGTTCACACTTCCCGAACACCTGACAGAGGGACCAACAGGCAAATTGGGAATGTTACAGCTCAGGCAATCACCTCTCCCTGGGCCTGGCCTGTATCAGGGGGTACATGCGAACCCTACCTGACGACCCGCAGCTAGGAATTACGCGTTACCCAGTCACCTGTTACGCGTCAGATGTGAGTCGGCCTTCAGGAGTGCACGGGGAGGAAGAAGAAAAAAAGAGGATCCTCAAACGCCGAAGCGGAGGAACAAGAGGAGAAGGGAAACAAAGAAAGGAAAAGGGAGCGAAAAACAAAGTTGAGACCAGTCACACATCAGCGACAGAATGCAGAACATTGCCAAGTTCCCAAACGGGGGGGGGGGGGGGGGGGGGGGGGCAAGAGGAGAGACATGCAGCACGGAAGGGGAAAAGTGCTGCAAAGGTTGGGGCCCCGTGGTAGCCAAGCACGAATCCACCAAAGAGTGGCAAGTTACCTGGTGGGATATTAAATGTTGGTTACACCACAAAAAGTATTAAGTTACGCAGAAATGACCATTATATACACAAAACTGGCAATCACCAACAGCTATCCACTCATGAAATTCCATACTTAATGTTGTTGTTGTTGTGGTCTTCAGTCCTGAGACTGGTTTGATGCAGCTCTCCATGCTACTCTATCCTGTGCAAGCTTCTTCATCTCCCAGTACCTACTGCAACCTACGTCCTTCTGAATCTGCTTAGTGTATTCATCTCTTGGTCTCCCCCTATGATTTTTACCCTCCACGCTGCCCTCCAATACTAAATTGGTGATCCCTTGATGCCTCAGAACATGTCCTACTAACCGATCCCTTCTTCTGGTCAACTTGTGCCACAAACTTCTCTTCTCCCCAATCCTATTCACTACTTCCTCATTAGTTATGTGATCTACCCATCTAATCTTCAGCATTCTTCTGTAGCACCACATTTCGAAAGCTTCTATTCTCTTCTTGTCCAAACTATTTACCGTCCATGTTTCACTCCCATACATGGCTACACTCCATACAAATACTTTCAGAAATGATTTCCTGACACTTAAATCTATACTCAATGTTAACAAATTTCTCTTCTTCAGAAACGCTTTCCTTGCCATTGCCAGTCTACATTTTATATCCTCTCTACTTCGACCATCATCAGTTATTTTGCTCCCCAAATAGCAAAACTCCTTTACTACTTTAAGTGTCTCATTTCGTAATCTAATTCCCTCAGCATCACCCGACTTAATTCGACTACATTCCATTATCCTCTTTTTGCTTTTGTTGATGTTTATCTTATATCCTCCTTTCAAGACACTGTCCATCCCGTTCAACTGCACTTCCAGGTCCTTTGCTGTCTCTGACAGAATTACAATGTCATCGGCAAACCTCAAGGTTTTTATTTCTTCTCCATGGATTTTAATACCTACTCCGAATTTTTCTTTTGTTTCCTTTACTGCTTGCTCGATATACAGATTGAATAACATCGGGGAGAGGCTACAACCCTGTCTTACTCCTTTCCCAACAACTGCTTCCCTTTCATGTCCGTCGACTCTTATAATTGCCATCTGGTTTCTGTACAAATTGTAAATAGCCTTTCGCTCCCTGTATTTTACCCCTGCCACCTTTAGAATTTGAAAGAGAGTATTCCAGTCAACATTGTCAAAAGCTTTCTCTAAGTCTACAAATGCTAGAAATGTAGGTTTGCCTTTCCTTAATCTTTCTTCTAAGATAAGTATTAAGGTCAGTATTGCCTCACGTGTTCCAGTATTTCTACGGAATCCAAACTGATCTTCCCCGAGGTCGGCTTCTACTAGTTTTTCCATTCGTCTGTAAAGAATTCGTGTTAGTATTTTGCAGCTGTGACTTATTAAACTGATTGTTCGGTAATTTTCACATCTGTCAACACCTGCTTTCTTTGGGATTGGAATTATTATATTCTTCTTGAAGTCTCAGGGTATTTCGCCTGTTTCATACATCTTGCTCACCAGATGGTAGAGTTTTGTCAGGACTGGCTCTCCCAAGGCAGTCAGTAGTTCCAATGGAATGTTGTCTACTCCCGGGGCCTTGTTTCGACTCAGGTCTTTCAGTGCTCTGTCAAACTCTTCACGCAGTATCGTATCTCCCATTTCATCTTCATCTACATCCTCTTCCATTTCCATAATATTGTCCTCAAGTGCATCGCCCTTGTATAGACCCTCTATATACTCCTTCCACCTATCTGCTTTCCCTTCTTTGCTTAGAACTGGGTTTCCATCTGAGCTCTTGATGTTCATACAAGTGGTTCTCTTATCTCCAAAGGTCTCTTTAATTTTCCTGTAGGCAGTATCTATCTTACCCCTAGTGAGATAATCCTCTACATCCTTACATTTCTCCTCTAGCCATCCCTGCTTAGCCATTTTGCACTTCCTGTCGATCTCATTTTTGAGACGTTTGTATTCCTTTTTGCCTGCTTCATTAACTGCATTTTTATATTTTCTCCTTTCATCAATTAAATTCAATATTTCTTCTGTTACCCAAGGATTTCTAAGAGCCCTGGTCTTTTTACCTACTTGATCCTCTGCTGCCTTCACTACTTCATCCCTCAAAGCTACCCATTCTTCTTCTACTGCATTTCTTTCCCCCATTCCTGTCAATTGTTCCCTTATGCTCTCCCTAAAACTCTGTACAACCTCTGGTTCTTTCAGTTTATCCAGGTCCCATCTCCTTAAATTCCCACCTTTTTGCAGTTTCTTCAGTTTCAATCTACAGGTCATAACCAATAGATTGTGGTCCGAGTCCACATCTGCCCCTGGAAATGTCTTACAATTTAAAACCTGGTTCCTAAATCTCTGTCTTACCATTATATAATCTATCTGATACCTTTTAGTATCTCCAGGGTTCTTCCATGTATACAACCTTCTATCATTATTCTTAAACCAAGTGTTAGCTATAATTAAGTTGTGCTCTGTGCAAAATTCTACCAGGCGGCTTCCTCTTTCATTTCTTAGCCCCAATCCATATTCACCTACTACGTTTCCCTCTCTCCCTTTTCCTACTCTCGAATTCCAGTCACCCATGACTATTAAATTTTCATCTCCCTTCACTATCTGAATAATAACAATAATAATAACAATAATAATAACAATTTCCTTTTGTTGCTGATTTTATTTTGTGAAGAAAGTATGAGATCTCCACAAGAACAGCTGATAAGCTGCCTATAAGTCACACATAACAACAGCAAACGACCACATTCTCTAGTTGCCAAGGCCTTGGCAACCAAGGAAATATGGTCATGTGGGTGTGAGTTGCATGACAGTGTTGTGCCTATATGCAACTCAGCACCTCTGCTATATGGTGTATAGTAACTACCCTTTTCATAATACTGTTATTGTACAAAGTAACGTTGTTAACTGCAAAACACTATTAAAACACTTTGTAAAGAAATAAGCCAAAGCACCCTGATACATCTGCAAGAAACTGAATGCCTTCCCTCTAATTTCATGATGTTTTAATTTATTTTGCAACATACTACAGTCACCATATTCAAAACCCTTTATATCAAAACAGAAGATACTCGACTGTTGCTGTGTTTTATCAATACCTTCTTGTACGAGAAATAGTGTCTGGTCAACTGAATAGCCATTTCTAAAATAGAAATGTGAATATGTCCAACCACTGTGCTCACAGAAATAGACAATTCTTCCATTACAAATGGCCTTTTCAATGCTGTGTGACTGTGGGTAACAAGTACTTTTTTTTCTGAAGAAGTTTATCTGGGCAAACACTGATGAAAAGTTATGAGACACAAATAACTTACGTATACCACTAACATGGGCTGAACAAATACACTGCTCAAAAATAATTAGGGAACAAGTGTATCAACATCCATTATGTAAACTCTATTTTGATACAGACAGTACCTGTGGTCTTACTGCATAGCAAGAGAGGTGCACTTTCAATGTATGGAACGAATAAAGTAATTCGCCATCTATTGTCTGTTTTATGCATTACAGTATGATTGATACCTCAAAAGGAACTGTGTACTGGTGTCCCATTGTTCTCTAATGAGGTACACAGGAGACAGTTGTCATTTGTACTCACTGTGTTCAGTCAAGCACATGCAATGCGGCATCTTAACGCAGTGCAAGTTGCAGGGCAGTCTGATCCATGAAGTATGGACTATCCATTGTGTTGCTCCAGATGCCAGTATCTCTCCATCTGTCACCCATAGGTTGCTAGCACGCTAAGGGAAACAAGTCAGTACAATAGGTGAGTTGGATAAGGTCAAGGACATATTA
Source organism: Schistocerca cancellata (assembly GCF_023864275.1). Taxonomy (NCBI): domain Eukaryota; kingdom Metazoa; phylum Arthropoda; class Insecta; order Orthoptera; family Acrididae; genus Schistocerca; species Schistocerca cancellata. Next base: position 927,137,391 of record NC_064627.1, on the reverse strand, counting down.
CAACCACTTGTGAAGACCCATATCTGGCCATCTGTGCATTGCAGCACTGTATAGTTACCATCATAGCACTGCAAGATGATCTCTGAAAGGCCACTGGAGCTGCTGCGTCCAACCAGACTGTACAGAACAGGTTATGAGAAAGGACCTTATGACCCATAAATCATGTCTGAGTGCCTCACTTGGCATGGCAACAACTTGCAGTTTGCATTCAGTTCTGTCATTCACACACCAAGTGGCAACTTTGTCACTGGTGAAACGTGTTATTCACAGACATTCCAGATTTCCTCTGATGCAAGGTGATGGCCATGTACGTGTGTGAAGACACCTTGGCGAGTATTACATGTCAAATGGTGTCCAGGAAATTGCCAGATTCAGCCAAGGTTGTGTGATGGTGAGAGGAGGCATTAGTGTTGGCAGCCATACAGATCTTGTTGTTGCCCATAATCGCCTCACTGTCAGGCAGTACATTGAACATATCCTGCTGGACAATGTTGTGGCTGTTGCATATGGTAGTGGCCCTGAATTTCTTCTCATCCACAATAATGCCAGGACCCATGTTACGCACATCACCAGTGATGTCTCGCAAAATCTGGATATTGAAGTAATGACAGGCCAGCAGTGAGTTCTCATCTAAACCTCATCAAGCATGTGTGGGACATGCTTGACAGAGACATGTTCATGGTTGTCCTATTCCACCACAGACTCTTCAAAAACTCTCAAGGCTCTCATTGAAGAATGGAAATGGATAACACAGGGTGACCTCTGTAGACTTGCACAGAGCATGCCAGGTACCAGTCAGGCATTGGTAAATGCCCAAGGAAGGCATACATGTTATTGAAGTTCTCAGAGTCCAATGAAAATCATCAAGAATGAGGGGTGAAAGATTGATTCCACTCTGTTTCTGTACACTTGTTGGATATTTCAGTACTTGTTATGTAAGAGAACAAGGATGTAATAATGTTTTGTAGTGAACTTAATTGTAAAAGGCAAAAGTATAACTTGGTAACACACCCAGTCCTCAATTATTCCTCAGTAGAGTATGGCAGACGCCTAAAGTCACGTTTCCCTTATTCTTTTGAGCAGTATATGATCATAAGAATATGAATTTTTACACTTCATACACTTGATTATTGCCTCAATTTCCTTTATATTAGTGTTAAATAGATCCATTAGCTCTTATTGTCTTGAAAAAGTGTTCTATAAGAAATCTATGTAACTGGAGTTGTGGAAGATGCTTTGATACAATCTGCTCGCAATAGTCACTCGAGATTTTCCATGTATCAAATGTCAACTTCATATGAAGAATAGTTTTGCTCATACAGCTTTTTGAAAGAACTTCTGTTGTATGCATTTTGTTCACATAAAACACCTAGCCAACCTTGGATGACTTAGCATCAATGGAAACTGAACCAAAGCTTCTGAAGGTTCATGACAAAGCTGCTTTCTCATTTTCAACAGTGAGGAAATTGGCAGTTGAATTTAATTAAGGTCCCATTTTATTTTAAAGAAGTAATTCACAAAGGTGCATCGTATGGTACTTGATCATCACCAATTAAAGTTGTATAAAACTCAACAGCTATCTGGAAGATAAAGTACTTGAGGGTTAAGTACCAGACAGTGAACAAAATGGGCCTCACTCTTGTTGAATGTTAACCAAACTCAAATCCAAAAATGAATCTCTCATAAATGTTCAGAGCATCTTAGAAAGAAGCCAGCTAATTTTGTAATCTGAACTGTAACCAGGTGTGAGACAGGTGTCCAGTACTTCATACCACAAATGAAATAGCAATTAAAGCAGTCAGTCAAAGTAGACAGTTGAGCCAGCTTACGAATGAAGTGCTTTCTTACATACCTGAGTACCTCTGTAACTATGAAGTCTTTACCCAATGCCATATGGTTTTTCATTCAAATTATTCTTCTCCTGAATGAGATTTTCACTCTGCAGCGGAGTGTGCGCTGATATGAAACTTCCTGGCAGATTAAAACTGTGTGCCGGACCGAGACTCGAACTCGGGACCTTTGCCTTTCGCGGCCAAGTGCTCTACCAACTGAACTACCCAAGCACGACTCACGCCCCGTCCTCACAGCTTTACTTCTGCCCGTATTCTTCTCCTGATTTCATCCTTATTAAGTAGTTCTGAATCAATTATATTCTTTATGGAACTGTTGCAATCAATGGAAATAATTTGCTAATTGTTGGTAATTTTGACCACTGCTATTGAGACTTATCTTATGTCCATAAATAACAGAGTCAATGGGTAACATTTGAGTAATGTTTAGACATTTGAGGTAGCTACATATGCTGAATTTGTGAACTTCACTTTTTTCTTTACTTATGAGTGCCAAAGTTTATTCAGTTATCACATATATTTTTGGATGCTGATTTTGTTTGTACTGTCAATGAGTTGAGTTCCATCCATTCTAAGCTTCAGTTTTTCTCTGTAATGCTTCCTGACAGACTTCATCCCATCACAATTCATTTTTTCATACTTGATGTTTGTTCTGCTACTTCTTGTATCAGTGTTGTTGTGGCTGCTGATCAGCGCAACCTGTTTTTGTATTCATTTGAGGCTTATTGATTGAATAATAAACCGTGTATTCCATATTTCAGGATTTCCTTCCTATAAATTTTCTTCCTACTCACTGATAGATGCTTCTTTTTAATTCATGTCTAGCAGTGGTCACATTCAAAGTTGGTCTCATATATCATGAGTCTCCCTGGAATTATTGTAGCCATTGAGGGCATTAATAATCTGGAATCCACATAATGAATTCTTTGCTAATGTCCACAGGGTGAACCTTAACTCCAGAGCATTCCTGAGTATTTCCTGATTACTTTGGAACAAGGGACTCATTGTCTTCAGTGGCTCATTACAAAGTAATAGTACAATTATGTTTTTTTGTCTGTTACCTTTGTTTCTGTGAAAATATCTTACAATGGTGAAAAAGCCTCTAATACACAATCACCAAAACAAAGAATACAAAACAGAGTAGTAGTTCAATAACCTTCAGATATATGCAAAATTAGTGCACTGCATACGGTGCATCCATGCATAGCGTTATTGAGCTGGCCTTCCATTGCACTCAATGAATCCAGACATAAGATGTATAATGGACAACTCACCATCAGTAAACCTATCCACAGCACTGTATTACACTGTTAGCATGCAAATAAACTTTTAAAACAAACAAACCTGAGACTGAATCATGAACGCTGAGAACAAAGAGAAAAAGAGTGTGCATTACTATTATCAAAAGCAAGTTCTGCGAGTGGATAAAAGAAGTTTGTTTCCAAAGAAGTTGACATTTGGCTGTTGTACAGAAATTTTCAGTTCAAAAGAGATAAAAAGATAAGTGGGGGTAAGAAATCAAACAAAATGCAACTACTCTACAACGAGCTACTGAAAACCATGGGTCCATTGTATCAAATTACTCAGGAAATATCCCTGGAAAACATCCAAAATTTTGACAGTGGAATTTGGATTCATCCTGTAACTTTTTTAACATGGTTATCACAACAGTCAGTTTCAACTTCTCACAACTTTCTACCTCAGAATATTTATGTTTGTCCTAAAGTGTGCACACAATCTTGTTGATTTTCATAACAACAGCAATAACAATAGCAACTAAAACTAAGTGGCATACAATACAGAATGTTCCAGTTCATTGAATCATAAGCTACTTCTCAGTGTTGTAGTGTTCTTTACTTTTGTTAAAGATATGGTAAAGAAAAGTGTTTTTTGATGAGAAGTATTTTCTCCCTTCTGTAGGGACAGCCATTGTGTATTAAACCAGAACCTAAAAATGACGGAGAGGCTTCATCCCGCCGTAGCCCTCAGTGGTTCACAACCCCACAACAGGCCACAGCAGTCCTCCCACCCCACTGTCGCCCCACACCGAACCCAGGGTTATTGTGCGGTTCAGACCCCAGTGGACTCCCCCTCCCTGGGAACGTCTCATACCAGATGAGAGTAACCTCAACTGTTTGTGTGGTAGTGTAATTACGGTGTTCACAAGGGACAGCCATACTCTAATCTGCGTCACTCAAAAGTGATTTTATGTAGTAAATTTCTGATCCCCTACAGTGATTCATAAATATATACATAATTCCTTTTTCCTAAGCAGATGACAAATGCGTGCTGTTTTGGATGTAGTCATCAGATTCAAAATAGCTACAATGAATTCTGCCACAGCTATATATGTTTTAAAGTACTTGTACTGTGACATTTAATTCTCTGTGGTCTTCTAGCAATGTTTTCGCCCAAGAACTGCTCTGAACTGCAGCCAAATACACTCAGAACACATCTCAATCATTGAAGTAACATTATCATAGCTGGAGGAGAGACGTATTGCAAGTACTCCCAAAAGTTATAAGCGACAACTGCTAATAATACCTAAAGTCTTACTCTCCCAATTGCTGTATCAGATGTTGAGCCATCATCTAGTGAAAAATTCTACACAGTTTTTCTTTTCTGTTTAGAATAACATATTATTTAGTTCACATTATACTGCATATGTTTATTTCCATAACTGGTGCCTGATTTATCAACACTACAAATCCTACAGCTTACTCATTTGCTGTACAGCTAATAATCTGAAAATATGAGACAACAATCCACGTGGGAAAAATATATCTAATATATATGTCTGCTTGTGTCTGTGTATGTGCGGTTGGATATGGGTGTGTGTGCGAGTGTATACCTGTCCTTTTTCCCCCTAAGGTAAGTCTTTCTGCTCCCGGGATTGGAATGACTCCTTATCCTCTCCCTTAAAGCCCACATCCTTTTGTCTTTTCCTCTCCTTCCCTCTTTCCTGCCCAAATTCTCCGCAACACAGCATGCCACCTTCCTCTCTGATGATTCCATCCACACCTCTGTCCACATTAAACCCACCAAGATTACCTGTGTTTCAACAGCTGCCATCCCTTCCACACCAAAAAATTCTTCCCGTACAGATTGGCCACCCTGGGAAAGAATATCTGCAGTGACACGAACTCCCTTGCTCTGTATGCTGAAGGTCTCTTGTAGGCCTTCACACACAGACAGTATCTCCCCAAACATAGTCCACCAACAGATCTCCCATTCCATATCCCCACATACCCTCAATCCTCCCAAAGGAGCACCCCCTCTGTCAAGCAATACCAACCTAGACTGGAACAACTGAACCATGTCCTTCATGAGGGATTTGACTATCGATTATACTGTCCTAAAATGAGGGACATCTTACCCAAGATCCTTCCCACCCATCCTAAAGTGGTGTTCATTGCCCACACAAACCCCGCATCATCATAGTCCATCCCTATGCCACTCCCAACCCCAAATCTTGGCCACAGGGATCATATCCCTGTGGAAGTCCCAAGTATAAGACCTGCCAAATCCACCCACCCAGCATTTCCTATTCCAGTCTTATCACAGGTTTATCCTACCCCACCAGAGGCTCAGCCATCTGTGAAAGCAACCATGTCATATACCAGCTTTATTGCAAACATTGCACAGCTTTTTATATTGGTGTGATTATCAGCCATCTGTCTACCATCTGGATCCTCCCCTCCACCACCTGGCCTCAACCGATGGTAATCTACTACGCCTACACTAGCCACCCAACTTCCCCCCCCCCCCCCCCCCCCCCCCCCCCGCTCCATGCCCGTCCTATCATCTCTTGCCTATTCAGTCCTCTCATCCTCATTGGGCAATGCTCTCTGCCAATGCACACACTGGTCTTTTCCCCTTCTCTGCTCCTCTCCTTCCATTTATCCATTCCCCCCACCCATCTCTCTCCCTCCCTACACCCTGCTGACACTGCACCTGACAGCCTCGTCCTGTCACCATCTAACCCCTATACACTCTGCCAGGTTGCGCTGACGACTTCTGTCACCCCCCCCCCCCCCCCCCGCCAACAATCTGTCCCTTGCTATCAGTTCCTCTTGCCACCCCACTCCAGATTGCTGCTTCAGTTAAACACGGCACAGTTGCATTCTGGCAAGATGCACCAAAGACAGGTGCCATGTGTGTGTGAGATGAGCTTTTTTGTGTGAATATGTGCATGTTTTCCTTTCTGAAGAAGGCTTTGGCCAGAAGCTCAAAGCGTAAAAGTTTTTTTGTCTGCAGCTCAATGTGTCACCTTTATGACGAGTAGCAATGGTTCCTATTCACAATATTGTTGATATTTCAAACTGGACTTTCCACCGTTTAATTCAAGCATACAGTTTTCTTTCAGCAGTGACTTACTAATTATTATACATGAAACTTGTATTCAGTAAAAACAGAATGTAATATATTTGAGCTCAATCATTACTTACCTATCCAGCATTCAAGACGGGCACATGGTTGTGTCTTTACTACGTCTGGTGGATCGACACCCACATTAAGGCAGAGCACAAGAGCCACACTCACAGTTTTCATCTGCAATCAATATTTTTGTCCATCAAAGTATGTATTTATTAACTGCCACAGCTCCACTTTGAAGAAAAGTATTGAAAGGCTCCTTAACCACTAACAAAATCTTTGCAAAAAGCATTTCAACTGCATTTTGAAAAAAGTAGTAGGTATTTAGTAAACAGACTTATAAGAAACGGTTCATCAAACCAAACATTGCCACTACGGAGGTGTTATGAATGCAAGTTACAAGTCAAAGTCAAAGTTGTCCCACTCTCAGGGAAAGGGTATAGAGGTGGAGATGCAGAAATCCTGCATAGCTGTTCTAAATTATGCCATAGTGGAGGTGGTTTATCATTGTCTTTCCACAACCTATTATGAAGTGTTGAGTGTGTCTGTGTTGTGTAGATAACTGTGATGAGTGCTTGTCTACCTGCTGTAGTTATGGATAAAAAGAAGGGAGAGGGTGAAACACGGTACCAGCACGTAGCCTGCTACTTTCCAATAACATCAAGAGGGGCGCCAAACTTCTATCCCCTAATTGGTAATGTTTTGAGCACTATGTGCAGGGCCCTCCAACCATTTCCAGATCTGGACAATCCAATGCATCAGTAGGACAGAATTTGGCACGATATCTCTCAGAAGGATGTCCAACAACTTATAAATCAATGCCAAGCTGAATAACTGCTTGCATAAGGGCCACAGGTGGATCACTGTGTTGCTGATTTGCTCAATTTGTGACGTTCTTTTTCTTAAATAAATCATACAAATTTTCTGCAATTGTAATCATTTGTTTGTCTGTATATGTAGATCACACTAATTTCTAGCGCATGCAAATAATTCCTTCATGGTGTGTCACTTTTTTGTCTAACAGTGTATTCATTTATGTTCTGGGTCAATTGCCACTCCCTGTGCCAAATATCAATCTTCTACAGTGTTCCTGCATTTTGCTACAATTTTATAGCATTATGACTTCTCTGCATACAACAGCATAGTTTGTGAAAAGACTCACAGAATGTACAATGTTCTCCACTACATCATTTTTATATATTGTGGAAAAAACTGATCCTTTGACACTCCTTTGGGATATGCCCAAAGTCACTTTTACGTCTGATGATTTCCCTCCGTTGAGAATGTCACGCTATGCTCTGTTTGTTAGACACTCTACAGTCCAATCACACAACTGGTCTGATATTTTGTACGCTTGAATTTAATTCATTAGACAGCAGTGTAGAACTGTGTTCAACAATGTCTTCTGGAAATCAAGCAACATGACATCAGCTTAAGTGCTGGCATCTATTGCTTTCTGGGTTTTGAAGATGAACAGAATGAGCAGGGTTTCACGTGATCATTCTTTTCAGAACCCTTGTTTATTCCTATAGAGGAGATTTTCATTCTCCAGAACAGCCATAATACTTGAGTGTAAAAAATGTTCCAAAATTCTTCAACAGACCGACATCAGAGATATAAACTTATAGTCTTGTGCATCTGTCTGATTACCCTCTTTGAAAACAGTAACAGCACACACTTTTATTCAGCCATTAAGAATGCTTTCCTCCCCAAGTGACCTGCAGTAAATCACTGCTGGGAAAGGAGCAAGTTGTGGCACTTACTCTATGCAGAATCGTATTGGTATCCCATCAAGTCTAGTGGCATTTCCTCTTTTGAGTGATTTCAATTATTTAGCTATCCCATGGTCACATTTCTGACGTTTGTCAACCTGAAATTCGTGCAACAATTAGAGAAGGAATTACAGTGGAATCTTCCTCAGCGAACTGTTTTCCCAAAAGACATTTAGTATTTTGGCCTTCGCTGTGCCATCCTCCATCTCAATGCCTTTATGATCACAGAGTGCCTAGACAGATGGCATCAATTCGTTTACCGATTTAACCTAAAACCAAGTCTTCTCAGGGTTTCCTGTCAAGTTGGTTTGGCTCTCCTTAGCTAATTTTGGCTTCATTCAGCTTTTGTTTGTCTGTGAGGCTTTGGCTACTTTTAAATTTGCAGTGAACTCTCGTTACTTTCGTAGCAGCTTTCTAACATAGCTGTTGAATAAAATTTTAATGTTGATCACCCAGGTAATCTGAAATCTGTTTATTGTCACTCTTGCTAAGCAGTAGGATCTTCCTACTTTTCTTTGTATCCTATTTACACTCGTATTCGCCGACACTGTAGCAGACTGATGACCACAGATTTCCTTTTCTAACCTAACTGATTCCAAAATTCAGGTCTGTTTGTCACCACCAGATTAAAGGTGTCCTTCATGAGTCGGCTCTTTATTAATTGCTGATGGTAATTTTTGGATAAAGCATTCAGAACAATTTCAGATGTTCCCTGTCCTTGTAGACTGCCCTAATCACTTTAATCTCTCAGTCTATACACAAAATATTCTCCAAGTTTCCCCTCAAATGTTCTATCACTATTGCTCCTGAGGCAGAAGATCTATGAAAGCATCCAATGACAACGTTTGATCCATCTTCAACCACTTATCTTTACCCAAATTATTGTCCATTTTGAATATGTATTAACCTCACTAGTATTATCATATTTTTTTCGGCTATAAACATGCCTCCACAGCTGGCATTCAACCTATTTTTCCAATATATATCCAATTGGAATTTAAAACTTCATTGTCATTAATATCTGGTTTCATTCCGCTTTCTGCTCCTAGTACTATGAGGGCACTGTTACTGACTATAGACCTTTCCATGTGTGTTCCTGCAGTTAACTAACACTACACCAACAAGCTTTCTCCAATCTGTGATGATGAACTTTACTTCTTCAGTTAATGGAGACAGTATTCTTCCCTTGGCTGAAATCAATACATCTTATCGGGTATGTGTAGGGTTTTTTTTATCCTATAAACCCAAATGTGCATGTCACATGTACTTCACTATCCTAGTTCTCGCTACCTCCCTATAAAGCATGCTTATCTCTTAAGGGGTTTCTAAAATTTTCCACCAAATAGTGGAGGTCTGCATCCAAGATCATCATAGAATTGTCTAACCTCTGATTTCAGTCTCCACTCAGCTCCAAACCAGAGGACTGTAATCGGTTCCGAAAACAATGTTGCAAAATGCTAGCTCTGCTTCCACCCCGTGAGCAAAGGCTAGCTGTCTTCACCCCATCAGCCAGCCACTTGTAGGAAGCGAGAATGGCTCCTGAACCTAGGCAGTACACATTATTCAAGCCACAATATGCAGCCAGGTGCATCCAGTGCACTCAACTGCTGCCGGCAGAGCCTCCTTCACATCTCAGACACAACCTCCGGCAAGCAAACAGAGTGAATACTGGCCTCCCTTCCAAGCATGCCCACTATTTCTGTAAGGGAAACCATCACCCACCTACCACTGCAGCTCCCAATGACAAGTATCCCCTCCCATTCTTGTTCACATCATTCAGGACGATCGGCCTCCATTCCAGGTGAGGCGTCCCATGCTGTCTCAGATGTATTTTCAGCAATGAGCAATACCTCAAACTTGTTTTTAAAAAGTAGGGGTAGCCGTCATGCTGGTACCCACTTTCGACTTCTGCCCAGAGATTTGCAACCCTACCAATGTTTGCCAATAGTCGCCAAATATGTGTTGACCAGATGCATCCTGTGAATCTGGGTGGTGTGGCATTAAGGACCCCAGGTGACACTACAGGCTCCAGAAGTTTCAATGCATTAATCTCAGGTACCCCATTGCCACTGCAGCCTAGGGCAGTAATCTGAAGCCTGTAGACCATGGTCGACAGAGCTTCCAGCTGTTTACAGACATGACTCAAATTCCCCAGCATCTGTCCACAACAGGTGGAGTCCCTATCCAATTTTAATCGATTTTCTTCAATACTGCAAGTAATCTAACACTAAGCCAAGATACTACAAATAATCTAACACAAATCCAAGGAATATCTGGGTGCAGTCTACATCGTGCTGCTACACTGCTTTTGGTTTTTACTACACTCCAAATTCAGCTCACACAACGAAGATGCACTAAATTTTTTGCAAAAACTTCTAAATAAATTAGTACTCACTAGTCAATGCAGAAAAATATGCAGATACAATTCCCTTATTCACAGAAGCATGTGAACACAAAAATTAAACAAAATCCTGTGTATAAAGCCATTTCATAAACATCTTTCTTTGTCCATTATCTAACAGCTCTGAAGATCCCTCCTTATAGCACATATAGCAGAATAAGAGCCCTGACATTTAAAGTGGGCGTGATGTGGCTGCTTCGTGGGCCAGCCACAACTGGTAATGTAACATGATTTTGTATATATTTGCCTCTGGTAATGCCTCGGTGCTACTGCAGCTCTACAAGCTAATATTGTTTTCAGTCACATAATTTTGCTGCCACCAACAACCTTTTGTGCTTCACGGTTGAAAGCTGGCAAGAGCACTGCCAGCTAACAGGGCTCTTCTTTCATTGTATGAATTATACTTGTACATACTGTCAAGCTACTGATTCCACATTTCTACATCAGCCCAGTTGTGCAGGAACATTGTTGACTTGCACACAGTTTATGGCTAAGCTAACAGGTTGCACTTCATTCTCACTATGTTTTAATTCACAACACTGGTCTCAGTTGGAGTCTGAAAGTAAACTACAAAATGATGAATGTTGTGTTTCAGTGACAGGTACACCATTCTTTTTCTTATTATCTCTACTTCCACCAACAGAAGTACTAAACATTTTTTGCTCTGAGAATCATTTGAAAAGTATGCTCACCAGAAGGTGCTACATTGGCTTGTTTTGGTTACTTATAGTCCTTTGTAACTCACAAAATAGTGTTTTGAGGTAAAACTAATAGTCCTTAAATGAAATTTTTACATTATGGGAAAGCACTATTCAAATCCTGTCACACAGCTCTACAAGGGCTCACTGCAAGCTCATTTTTGAAAAGTTGTGTACACTCACTGCACCCTCCCTACAAATATAGAAATGTGTGCTGATGACAACAGCTAAATCTGGAGACCTGCAAACAATAATAGTTACTGTAGTTGTAACACTCTGTAGCTGTGGGTCCCTCCCTGTAGAAACAGTAAGAACAATTTGTACTCAAAAATGTGTGAGCCACTTTGGTGTCATGCACTGCCAACATATATAGAGGTTGGTGAAGAAGACAGCTTTTAGAGAAGAGTCAAATACCTTTATTGTTGAGAAGTGTTTCCACATTGTAGATGATATGTTAGCTTGCAGAAATTCTAGGCCTTGTTTACTGTTGTGAACTTTTTACTGATATCTGATTTACCATATATGCTGTCGTGTCTTTGCACAAGAATGTTTCTGCTGTTGGTTCCCTGTTTTTTCTGTTTCAGATGCAGAGAAGGGGACCATTTGCAAGAAAAGTTGTGACGGGTATAATGTTGTGGGGGTTTGTGTGTTTAGTTCTTTTTTTTTCCAGAAATGTAATACAACGTGTCCATGTGTTTGTATAATTCAGGAGTGTTTCATGTTTAGAGATATCACTGATTATCCTTCACACACATGATGTAAGCTCCTTGAAGGCTAGGTACATACAGTTTTCTTTCCAAATCAAAAAAATGAGGGAGTTGGGTAAGGTGGTGATAATATACTGGACTCATATTCGGAAGAATCATGATTCATAGCCCATCTGGCCATCCTGACTTGGGTTTTCCATAGTTTTCCCAAGTTAATAAAGTGAACACTGGGATGGTTCCTTTGATAAGGCCATGCCCGACTTCCTGCCCTATCCTTGCCTAATACTATCTTATTGCGTGTATGTGTATGTATGTATTTATTATGTCTGTGGTGTAGCTGACATGTCCTATACTGTTGTGCCAAGTGATCAATGGATGAATAAATAAATAAAATAAATAAATGTAGATTTCTAATACATTTAATGAACTTTACAGAACTATGGCACAAAATTTTAATCAAAAGCCAATGAAATTCAAATAATGATTTTTTTTAAAAAAAGGAAAATCCACATTTGTGTACCAAGTGACGACAACTGACTTTATAAATTCAATCAGTAAAATTAAATCCTTCTACAATGCTAATGGTATCCCAAAAGAGGTCATTAAACTAAGTTCATGTAAAATACTCTCTTAGCTAACTGATATAACTGCCATTTGGTGCAGAAACATTTTCAACAAACTGAAAACAGTCAATAATACAGGCACTTCACAGCAAGGATAAACATAAGACACACCACTCTATAGATCAATCTCACTACTGCCTTGCTTTTCTAAGGCAACTGAATGACTAATCCATAAAAGATGTAACTTTCTGGACAAAAATAAAGTACTAGTTAATACTGGAAAATGGTTTCAAGGAAAGTACAGCTATTTAAACAGCTGACTTTGACTTCTTGAAGCACGTCTTGAATGCTACAGAGCAATATGAATTAAAGTATGAACTATTTCTAGATGTATCTAAAGCATTTGATCTTATCAATCATGATCTACAAATTTGAGAGTTATAAAAATGTAGTATCTGTGGAAATGCCTACATCTTACTTAAGTCTTGTATTTCTGGTAGGCAGCAGATGGTATAAACATGAAATGAAAATAAAACTTACTTTTCGGGAGAAGGGAAGTTAGCTACAGAGTACCTCAAGACCTGTGATGGGCTCTCTGTAATTCTTTGAGGATGATTTACAGCACCACTTGTCAATAGCAAAGCCAGGGTTGTTTGAAGATGATACTAGTATTTTTATTAATGGATACAAGATCGCTGATTTACAGCAGAAGGTCTTGGTGGCAACAGAAAAATTATAAAGATGGTTTAGTGATTGTTCTATGTGGTAAATAAGAAAAAAACTATATGGACAGGATTTAGAGGTGTAAGAGAAAAAACTGGAAGTAATACAACCCTAGAATTAGAGGCCGTAGCACTGAACAAATATCTTACATGGAGTTTACAAATTTGATTAGGTGGTCATTTATTAGGGGACATTTTTAACTATTGACCAATGGCTAAGTAAATACATTGTGTTTTAAGAATGCTATTTCTTACTATGGACATGTGCACCACCTACTGCAGTACTATGCAATATGATGGGAAAATGAAAGTTTTGCAAAACAATCACTCAAAATTTAAAAAAAGGAGCAAGATAAATAATGAAAGGGGTTACCAATAGGAAATACTGCAGGAACATTTCTAAATAATTTGATATTTTGACCTTCCCTTCCTAGTGTGTGTGTGTGTGTGTGTGTGTGTGTGTGTGTGTGTGTGTGTGTGTGTGTGTGTGGGCGCGCGCGCGCGCGTGCGTGCGTATGGAGATCAACCTGTGAGACTTAGTCTGTATGTGGAGCCACCTATAGTCTTCGCATAGGGAAAAAGTGTTTACTTCAGTGACTGACAGCGTGGCGCCCAGGACAGACATAGTCTCATTGACATTGTATACAGTAACAAATGCCCTGACAGGCCACTGCTTAGGTGTATCTGTCCACAAGCACACCTTAAAAGTTGTTGTACAACTTTAGTTAAGTATCACAGAACAATAAAGTGTTTTGTGTCACTAATTTGTTTGCACTGTCACAGATTCCTCCATCCACCTGGGAACACCAATACTAATTCAACATGGGTAGTCATACTACCCAAACAAATTGTGCATATCATGTAAACTTAAGAAAGAGTTGAAATAGATGCTAATATCTAACAGTTATTACAGCATTGATGAATACAAAATTTATTCACCACAAATAAAGTATGCCTCTTTTTGAAGAGTATGCATTCCTTCTCATAATACTGTGACATTCCATCATGAACTGCACATTGTTCATGATGTGTTTTAAATAATTTAAGGAGTACAGGTAACAAGCGCTGCATCCTCAATACACACACAAAGAAAACTGAGGACTCTGATTAAGTTTCAGATGAACCAATTTATGTAATATTCTAGTCCATTCTTACAACACACATACTTCACCCAGCACATGCTAATCCAGTCCTGTAACAAGCTCATCCTATCTTATCAAGGACAGGGGGTAACCTAAGTAAGCAGTTGTATCATTACTACCTCTGCAGTAATTTGTGCACAGCATTTTATATGGGCATGACCACTAATCAGCTGTCCACCTGAACAAATGGTGACTGCCAAACTGTGGCCAACAGCAGAGTTAACCACCCAGTAGCAAAACACACTGCTGGTCACAACAGGGTTGATTTCAATGGCTGCTCCATAAGTTGAGCCATCTGGATCTTTCCCCACAACACCAACTTATCTTAATTAAGTAGACTGGAGTTGTCCTTGCAACACATTCATCTTTTCCAATCTCTTCTGGTCTCAGTCTCCATTAGCCCCACCCTCACACACCTCCAATTCTGCCTTATGACCCTAACTTCACTCATCCCACACCCAAGAATTCTCTAAGGATCCATGCTTCCTCTGTTCCATCTCCCCCTCCCCACCCACTCCTCCACATCATCAAGCACTGCACACAACTTCCTCTGCCTGTAGCCAGAACTAGATTCAAACACCACACAAGTATTACTACAGAGATGCTTCGGGAACTCAAATGGGAATCTCTGAAAGGAAGGTGACATTCTTTTTCAGGAACACTATTGAGAAAATTTAAAGAACCGGTGTTTGAAGCTGACTAAAAATTGTTCTGTTGCCTCCAACACACATTGTGCACAAGGAACAAGAAGATAAGATACAAGAAATTGGGGCTCATACTGAGGCATATAGACAGTTGTTTTTCCCTTGTCTATTCATGAGTGGAACAGGAAAAGAAATTACTTGTGGTGGTACGGGTCACCCTCCGCCACATGCGGTTAAGGTGGATTGCGGAGTAGTGGTGTAGATGTGCCATATTCCTATCTTATGCATTTCCTGCCTTTCTCACCTCCCTTCCCCAATCACTGACTGTTTTCACCTCTTGGTATCCCTCTACAGCTTTTATCCTCAGCACTTCCCTCCACTACTAAATTGGTAATCTCTTGATGTCTCAGAATGTGTCCTACCAGGCTATCAACTGTCCCTTCTTCTAGTCACATTGTGTTGCAAACTTTGTTTCTCCCCAATTTTATTCAGTACCACATCATTAGTTACATGATCCACCCATCAATCTTCAGCATTCTTCTGTAGCACCACATTTCAAAAGCTTTTGCCTCTTCCTGTCTAAACTGTTTATTGTCCATGTTTCACTTCCACACATGGCTACACTATATATAAATACTTTCAGAAAGGACTTTCTGACACAAATTTATATTCAATGGAACACATTTCCCTTTTTCAGGAACACTTTTCTTGCCATTGTCAGTCTACATTTTATATCCTCTCTGCTTTGGCCATCAACAGTTATTTTTCTGCCCATACAGAAAAACTCATCCACTACTTTAAGTGTCTCATTTTCTAATCTAATTTCCTTAGCATCATCTGATTTAATTCAAATACATTCCACTATCCTTGCTTTGCTTTTGTTGATGTTCATCTTACATCCTCCTTTCAAGACTGTGTCCATTCCATACAACTGCTCTTCCATGACTTTTTCTGTCTGTGACAGAATTAAAACATCAACGGCAAACATCAAAGTTTTCATTTCTTCTCCTGAACTTTAATTCGTTCTCCAAATTTTCCTTTGGTTGCCACTACTTTTTGCTCAATGTCCAGATTGAATAACATCAAGGATAGGCTACAGCTCTGTCCCACTCCTTTCTCAAGCACTGCTTCCCTTTCATGCCCCTGAAATCTCATAACTGCCGTCTGATTTCTGTCCAAGATGTGTATACCCTTTCACTCCCTGTGTTTTATCCACAATGCCTTTAGAATTTCAAAGAGCGTATTCTAGTTTACATCATCAAAAGCTCTTTCCAAATCGAAAAGAGCTATAAATGTAGGTTTGCCGTTCCTTCACGTATTTTCTAAAATAAGTCACAGAGTCAGTATTGCCTTGTGTGTTCTTATATTTCTCCAAAATCTAAACTGATCTTCACCGAGGTGCACTTTTAACAGTTCTTCCATTCTTTTGTAAATAATTTGTGTAAGTATTTTGCAACCATCACATACTAAACTGATAGTTAGGGAATATTCACACTTGTCAGTACCTGTTTTTTTTTTAATTGGAATTGTTAATTGTTACATTCTTCTTGCATACCAGGTATGATGGTTTTGTTATGGCTGTCTCTCCCAAGGATATCAGTAGTTCCGAGGGAATGTCATCTATTTTCGGGTCCTTTATAACTTTGCTCTTCCAGTGCTCTGTCGAATTCTTCTCGCAGTATCACATCTCCTGTCTTATCTTCATCTATGTCCTCTTCCCTTTTCCCTTTCTATAACATTTCCTTCAAGTTCACTCTTATAGTCCTTTTGTATACTCCTTCCACCTTTCAGCTTCCCCATTCTTGCTTAGTACTGGTTCTCCATCTGAGCTCTTGACATTCATACAGCTGCTTTTATTTTCTCCAAATGTCTTTTCAGTTTTCCTATTGGTGGAATCTATCTTTCTCCCAATTATATATGCTTTTATATCCTTACATTTGTCCTCTAGCCATTCCTGCTTAGTTTTTTGTATTTCCTGTCAATCTCATTTCCAATATGCCTTATCTTTCTATTTGATCCTCTGCTGCCTTCATTATATCATCAATCAAAGCCACCCATTCATCATCTACTGTATTGCTTTCTCCGGTTTCAGTCAATCATGGCCTAATGCTCCCTTTGTAACTCTCAACAATCTCTGGTTCTTTCAACTTAACCAGAACCCATCTCCTTAATTTTTGACCTCTTTGCAATTTCTTCAGTTTTAATCTACAGTTTGTACCCAATAAATTATGATCAGAGTCCACATCTGCCCCCAGAAATAGAATGTCTGTTGTACCATTACAAAATCAATCTGAAACCTTTCAGTGTCTCCAAGTTTCTTCCACATATACAATGTTCTTTCATAACTCTTTAACAATGATTAAACTATACTATACACAAAATTTTACCAGATGGCTTCCTCTTTCATTCCTTTCCCCAAGTCCATATTCACCTACTATTTTTTCCTTTTCTTCCATTTCCTACAACTGAATTTCAGTCCACATCACAATTCCTCTCCCTTACCTATCTGAATGATTTCTTTTATATCATTATAATATATTTTTTTAAATCTCTTCATCATCTGCAGAACTAGTTGACATATAAACTCATACTATTGTTTTAGGCATAGACTTCGTGTGTATCTTGGCTACAATAAAGCTTTCACTACGCTGTACATAGTAGTTTACCAGCATTCCTACTTTCTTCTTCATTATTGCTTTTTAATTAATTTTTAATGCCCTACTGGGAAAGGAAAGGAAGTAGGGAGACATAATTGGAAAATGGGTTCCACATAAATAAACTAATAGAAATGGACAAAGACTTGCTGAAATTTGCAGAACACATGGGCTCATCTCTAGATCTACATATTTTAAAAGAAAACCAAGCAAACTTATGACATGGAAACATCCTGACTGGAGAAGAGGAGAGTGACATCTGAACAATGTCTACATGGAAAAATTCTTTCATGAAGAAATTCAAAATGTTTTAAAATGTTAAAGTACTCAGAGGAACAGATCATTATTAGGTCAAAATCAAAATCAGATTCACCGCACTAAAGAAAAAAAGACAGAACATTTGGAGACAAAAGAAAGTAATACCCAGATACAGTAATGAAAAATGACAAATATCAGCAAAACACTCAAAATACAACAGTAAGCAATAATCTTGAGGAACTAATACCAATTTTAAAACAGCATGCTGAAGAATTGGCCACAGTAAATCAACTAAAAGACATGCATAGTGGACTACAGAATGTGATGAAATTCATGATGAAAGACATCAAGCTCCGACAACATTTCAAACTCACAAAAATAAATAAATAAATAAATAAAAATAAATTGCAACTAACCTCAAAAACATCAGAAAAAACTTCTCTCAAATTATCAGAAAAACAAAGTGGCAATATCAAAAGGCTATACTGAGCTCCACTGAAAAAAACTTCTACAAAACCAATTCCAGAGAATATTTCAAAGCAACTAATAAATAATTGTGTTATTTCAACCCTCCCACATTACCGCTGATAAATAAAGATGGAAGAATAGAGCATAACAACAAGTAAAACACAAAAAAATGGCAGCAGTACTCAACAAGCTCTTGAACTGTGATGAACTTGAAAAGCTTATAACAGTAGACACAAGCACCCCTCTAAAAACCAAACCAGAAAAATATGAAGCCACCTACAGTACAAGAAATAGAAACTGGACTTAAAGAAATGAGAAACTACAAAGCATGTGGGGAAAATCAAGTGTTTGCAGAAATGTAGAAGTATGCTGGTAAAACAACTCAGACATCTTTACATATTATTTTACAAATTATTTGGGCAACAGAAAAATTCTCTGAAGAATGGATCACAGCTATAATTACCCACTTTATAAGAAAGGAGACAAAAGTATCAGACAACTATACAGGAAACTCACTCCTGAACTGCACCTACAAGATTTTTTCAAGATTTTACACAATAGGATCAAAGAACAACTGGATAAGGAACTGGGGGAATACCAAGGAGGCTTCAGACCTTGGAGAAGCTGTCCGGAACAAATAATTACTCTGAAATTAATCATGGCTTATTATCGCAAATGAAACAAGCCTCTCTCAATTACATTTACAGATTTTAAGAACGCATATGATTGTGTCCACATTCATTCATTCATTCATTAATCCTTGTTCCACAGATCATGAATACAACAATTCATAATGATGTGGAAAGTCTCACTTTAACATAAGTTTTCTTTACACAAAATAACTAATTAAATTATTTTTTTCTTTTCTTTTTTTTCCAGTTACTACTTCATATCTAAGATGTCATCTATTGAGTAGAAGGAGCTGTCATTCAGAAATTCTTTTAATTTGCTTTTAAATGCTGGTTGGCTGTCTGTCAGACTTTTAATAGTATTTGGCAAATGACCAAAGATTTTTGTGGCAGCATAATTCACCCCTTTCTGTGCCAAAGTGAGATTTAATCCAGAATAGTGAAGATCATCCTTTCTCCTAGTGTTGTAGCTATGCACTTCGCTGTTATTTTTGAATTTTGATGAGTTATTAATGACAAATTTCATAAGTGAATATATGTACTGCAAAGGTACTGTGAATATCCCGAGTTGCTTAAACAAATGTGTGCAAGGTGATATTGGGTGGTCTCCAGCTATTATTCTGATTACACACTTTTGTTCAATGAATACTTTCTCTCCTAATGATGTATTGCCCCAAAATATGATGCCATATGAAAGCAATGAATGAAAATAGGCAGAGTAGATTAATTTACTGATATGTTTATCAGACCCTCACTGTTAAAAAATTTGAGACATTTCAGACTCCAACAAAATTAATGAAACTGATAGAGCTTACCTTAACAAATACGAATTCAAAAAATAAGTTCAGAGGGAAACTTTCTTAATCATTCTTGATAGAAACTGGTTTAAGGCAGAGATATGGCCTGTCACCACTTCTTTTTAGTTGTGCCCTTGAATACATAATGAGGGAATGGTACAAGAACAATCTGAAGAACATTAAAACTGGAACACAAAAAGGTGCCATAAAGTTGAACTGTTTAGGATTTGCTGATGACCTCACTCTTCTCACCAACAACATTGAAGAAACCAAATAACAAATACAATCATTGCAGGAAATAGCCTAGAGCATTGGCCTTAAAATTTCTTTTGAAAAAACAGAAATAATGCAAACGGCACTGCCACTGGCAAAAAAAAATTAGGATTGGAGAACATGACATAAAAAGTGTTGAAAAGTTTAAATACTTAATAAGCAATAACAACACACAACCCAAATGATAAACCATCATGTTAGAGTAGAATAAACAAATTGATTAAAATGCATCATGTTGCCAAGAACATGTAACAAAAAATGCATTTCAATAGCCACAAAACTGAAACACTACAAAATAGTGACACAGCCACAAATAACATATGCTGGCAAAACTATATTTACAACAACCAAAACTGTACCAATACATAGATTACTAAAAATAGAAAGAACGATCGTCAAAACATGCATAAATAAAAATAAAAAATACCAAAAAGACGGAGTTTGGAGAAAAGCTTAAAAAGAAAGAGTTTATAAAGAAATAGCACCAGTAACAAGTACAATGAAAAAGAAACAGATCTCTTCCCTAGGACATCTGACAAGGACAACAGAGAATAGAATTATCAGGAGAACAATTGAGGAGTTACGGAATAGTAAGACCGGCATTAGACAGATCGCAGAGATCAAGGAGGACATGATCAAATTACAGATTACGATGGAGGTTTTGAAAGGCAAGACAGACGCACTCAAGGTAATTCAGGAGAAACATATCACACTACCAATAAAAATTACCAAATACAGAATGGGAAGGGTGGCTTCAGATGAGGGAAGGAAGGGAATGATCTGAAAGAATGAAAAAGTAATGGCTCAACAAAAAAACAGAAGAACCTAGTTCATAATATTGACCAAAGTGGTCCAATGTGGCCCATAAAATAAATAAATAAATACTAACTGTTCTCTGGCACATGCGGCTGTGGCTCAGGCTAATTAAATGGGAAATAAATAGAAGAGAAAGCACATATAACCAATACATATTAGAATCGGTTATATGTCCTCATATACTCCCCCCCCCCCCCAAATCTCTGTCCATCACCTTCCCCCCTTTCTCTGTCCATCTTCTACTCCCCCTCATTATCTCCATCACCTCCTGCCCCCTCTCTCTATCTATCACCTCCTCCCCCCACCTATACAGCCATTTCCTCCATCTCCTCTTGCCCCCCCCCCCCCTCTGCCTATCTCTTATTTTCTGCATTCTATGACCATTTCCTTCCACCCTATAATGCAACATTGCATCAAAATGTTGAAGCAGTGAAGAACTTATATATATGTTCTTCATCATCAACTGCTTTGAAATTTTGAGAGAATGTTACGCTAGATACACATATCCTGTAGCTTCAAAGAAACTGGTATAGGCATGTCTATTCAAATACAGACATATGTAAACAGACAGGATACGGCACTGTGGTCAGCAATGCCTATATAAGACAACAAGTGTCTGGCACAGTTGTCAGATCAGTTACTGCTGCTACAATGCCAGGTTATCAAGATTTAAGTGAGTTTGAACGTGGTGTTCTAGTCAGTGCATGAGTGATGGGACACAGCATCTCTGAGGTAGCGATGAAGTGGGGATTTTTCCGTACGACTATTACACAAGTGTACCGTGAATATAAGGAATCCGGTAAAACATCAACTCTCCGACATCGCTGTGGCCAGAAAAAGATCCTGCAAAAACAGGACCAACAACGACTGAAGAGAATCATTCAACATGATAGAAGTGCAACACTTCTGCAAATTGCTGGCCATCAACAAATGGCAGTGTACGAACCATTCAATGAAACAACATCGATATGGACTTTCGGAGCCAAAGGCACACTCTTGTACCCTTGATGACTGCACAGCACAAAGCCTCGCATGAGCCCCCTCAATACCGACAATGGACTGTTGATGACTGGAAAAATGTTGCCTGGTTGGACGAGTCTTGAGTATCGAGCAGATGCACGTGTACAGATATGGAGACAACCTCATGAATCCATGGGCTTGCATGTCAGCTGGGGACTGTTCAAGCTGGAGGCTCCATAATAGTGTGGGGCATGTGCAGTTGGAGAGATATGGACCCCTGATACATCCAGATATGGTTCTGACAGCTGACACGTACGTAAGCATCCTGTCTGATTACCTGCACCCACTCATGTCCATTGTGGATTCCAACAGACTTGGGGCAATTCCAGCAGGGCAATGCGACACCCCACACGTCCAGAATTGCTGCAGAGTAGCTCCAGGAACACTGTTCTGAGTTTAAACACTTCCACTGGCCACCAAACTCCCCAGACATTATCATTATTGAGCATATCTGGGATGCCTTACAATGTGATGTTCAGAAGAGATCTCCACCCCCTCGTACTCATGAATTTATGGTCAGCCCTGGGTATCAGTTCCCTCCGGCACTACTTCACACATTAGTCAAGTCCATGCCTCATTGTGTTGCGGCACCTCTGCATGCTCGCTTGGGACCAACATGATATTAGGCAGGTGTACCAGATGCTCTGGCTCTTCCGTGTATGTTTATATATATACATCTATGCTCTGCAATCCACCACGAGATGCATGGCAGAGAGTATGTCCCATTGTAACACTCATTATTCACATATGGTGCATGAGGAAATGACTGAATGTCTCTGTGTGTGCAATAATTTTTCTAACCTTATTCTCACTATCCTTATGTGAGTGATACTTAGGGGGTTGTAGTATATTCCTAGTCATCATTTAAAGCCATTTCTTGAAACTTTGTTAACAGACTTTCTTGGGATAGTCTATGTCTATCTTCTAGAGTCTTCCAGTTCAGTTCCTTCTGGATCTCCGTGACACTCACAGGGATCAAACAAGCCTGTGACCATTTGTGTTGCCCTTCTCTGTATACGTTCAACATCCTCTGGTAAGTCCTATTTGGTACATATCCCGAACATATATGGTGTTATGTTGTTAACAAAAATCTCAAGTTCATTTTTTTTCAAAATGTTAAATCTCAGGAAGTTCTTCACCAATTACTTTCAAATTTTGACACAATGTTCATTTGAATACGCACACAGTTTTATGTATCTGCTGGAGTGTCATACAGCACATAAATATACAAATTACATTTTTAGTCAGCATATGGCACTCAATCAGGTATATAAAAACACATGTATATTCAAAATCAATGTTGTGACAAAATTTCACAGAAACTGGTGAAGAACTGTTAAGAGATTTACATTCTGAACAAATAAACATTTACATTTTTACTGGTATAGATTAGACCTACTCCCACATTACTCCTATTTTATTTTATATTTATGACCCTGAACAACTGACCAGAATTTATATTCATCCTAGCACCAAACTTCACTAATCCCCATTATATTTAACTTCAACCTATTTATTTCCCTTTTTAAATTTTCTAACCAACTTGTCCGATTAAGGAATCTAACATCCCACACTATGACCTGTAGAGTGTGAGTTTTGGTTTTCCTGATGACGATATCCTCCTGAGCAGTACCTGGCTGGAGATCTGAATGGGGGTCTGCTGCATCTACAGTGGGCTATCTATATCATTCAGGTATACAAGCCACTGCACCACAGCAAGCTCCACAGTCCATGGGGGAGAGGGAATAATGAATATAAAATGACAATTTTAAAAAGTAGGGTGTTCACTAGATGAACCAACAAAAAGAAGTTTATTTCTGAACCACCTGCATAATGAAAAAGAATTTAAACAGCCAGAAAAAATAATATTTGTGAGCCCTTGGATAATCATCTTAGGGAAGCTGAAGAAGTATTTTGATTGGAGTATCAACTTGTATTGTGCTGAAATTTGAAATGTGGTAACATCCAAAGCAACATCATTAACAGACATTTTGTAGGGGCTTGCTCGTTACTATAACTTATACGTTATGAGTATTTTTTGTTATTAAAGTGCAAACTTCCCTCCAATGGAGTTGTAGCTCCTAAATGCTTTGTACTGAAACAAGAAAATAAACTATGACTTAAGACTGTGTAGCAACAGTAAAAATACTCCAAACCTACAAATAGTAACAGTGAGAAGCCTTCACAATTTTTGGTCTAAAGGAAGACAGAACCAACCAGAAAGACAAAATACGAAGGTATCAAAATCAAGAATAGGGAAAGAAAGTGGCTGGAGCATTTGATAAGAATGGATTGTGTAACAAAAGATGCCCTACAAGAATCTGTGAATGATCACAAGATAAAATAGTGAGGACAACAGCTAATACACTACATGAAAAAAGAACTCCATGTTGCAAAACAAAAAGGATGGTGCAGAAGAGTACAATATGAAAGATGAATGACATTATTATTATTATTTATTCAGCCATATGAGACTTAATGTAAAGGAGCAAGTACACAATGTAATTCGATAGGGAATAAATTATTTTGATTTTTTTGCAGAGATTCAGTTCAACATGTTTTAAACTGAGACACATAGCAAAATATTTCACCATACAAATAGTTTCGGGATTTTCAGTCCATAGCAGCTTAAAGAAAAGAATTTTGGAATAAAATTATCAGTCATTTAAAAGAAATTATTATACCACATAAAGGGGCTATCTAAATCATGTTAAATACCTACACTAGTGACACTGCAAAGTTCTGTTTAAAAAGTTATTTATACTTACAATAGTGAAAAACAATTACTTGATTCCATAACATACACTTATTAATCATCTGATTAGGGTGCAAGAGAAACACACACAATTAGTAATACAATTCAATTATATACATTTTTTGGGAACAAGATGCAGCAGTATTGTAGAATTAATATTTTTTCTGACACTGAACAGCTCTATTTACATCATAAAGTCAATGATCAACACCTTTCCTGTGCATATACAAATGTACACTGATGATTAGAATTTAACCTGGAGATCCACAAATTAACAGAAACAATACAAACTGTGGGTCTCCACAGGTAGGGCAAGTAAGGACACATCATACTCAAAGACATGTTAACCACATTGTTGACACACTTCATAATGCACTGCCAGCATACATCAAAGAGTTGGAAGAGGAAAGGGGTTTTAGAACAATTTCAAAAATTGTTACTCGAGATGATTTTATGTGAATATTTTGGCTCTAACTTGTGACACAGCTGAGTATTTTTTTTTTTAAATTGATAACAGTGTACTGTATATCATGTGGATGTCTTTATACAGGAACATATCTGCATATGTATCAACTCAAACAAATGAGACTGACATAAGAAGAGTAATAAAGTGCTTTGTACGAAGTAGTGAAGGCAGTTCAATGATTATGTTCGAAAGTGTAGAGTACAATAGTTTTCATGTCCCACTAATGTAATTGTTGAGGCCTCTTGCGCAAAATGTGAGCTATCTGAAACATCTAGACGTATGTGGCATTACTTCTTGTTTCTTTTACAAATAGAACACAGAGAAATGGCACAAACTTATGACATTATTGTGGAGTCAGATTCATTCTACTGTCCACACTTTGAGGTTCCTAAGTTACTAAAACGAATGCCAAGAAGTTTCCATTAAAAATCATGACCAATGTTCTGTTCAATCCTTGTCCAATCTGACAGTTTCATGCTTTTTTTGTGTAAATCTATGTATGTGTAAATACGACTGTAATGTATTTGGCATACCCTTTAGTATTTCATTAAGTGGTCGAAAAAGTTATTAAAAGAAAATTTACTAGCCATTTATATGTAATCATTTCTTTCTCTTACTTCACTTCATAATTACTATTCTAGCATAGTTTCAGAGTATGGTGATTTTGAGATGTTCTCAGGTGCTCAGCCACATACCAACATCCAGATTTTCAAATTTGGACAAAACTAATGGAATGAATATCCAAAGGCAAAGCACTCATCCAAAATGAATAAATTCTGTTTCAATGATAGCCACTTAAATCTCCAGTGTGTCTGTTGCACATTCAGTTTCCACTATGAGAAAAAAATTTATCACTGTTCGTTGTTTGGTCACATGGTTCAAATGATGCTTTAGCTTTCTATTTGCATCATTTTGTGTCCCTGTTATTCCACATATCATCATTGTGATAAACATCCTATAGACATCTGATGTTAGATATTTTGTATCATTCTTACAGCATTAAATTTAACTTGTATCTCTAATGATTTCATGATCTGAACTGAGCTCGTAACTTAACACAGCCCTATCAGCAGAGCATTAGTCACAGCAGCCTTCGGTATCACAGATGACTCAAGGCAGACACCAAGAGCCCTTGGCAAGCTTGTGTGTACTATCTTCACAAGAAAGAAAATAGTCAAATTAGTCTTTAACATGGTGACACATTGTCCTAAGCATCCCATTTACGTTAATAATTAATGGTTGCTCAAAATGCCATGATGACATTATTTCCTCGAAGCCAGCATTCTGAACTCCCCTCATATGAGGAGACCATAAGAGATTAGACTTTGAAGGATGTTGACCAACCACGACCATTTTTTCCCAATATAGCTCCTTATTTTTAATCACGATGTATTTAATTTTTATATCAGTAACTCGCAAATCAAGAAATACAAATAAACAAGTTAAACTTTCATACTTTCTTGCCGACAAACACTTTATTAGATTCGTGTCATAATTGCAGAAACACAAAATGTGTGTCAGCTTATTAGATACCACTAACGGCAGCAATTCTAGCAGTGTCAGTTGTAAAGCTGAGGCGTTATACATCAATATGATAACATTATACGAATTCCACTTACCCTTTCTTTCATTCTCCATGTTTGAGTTATTTCGCTCCCTCCTTCAATTGACTCTATGTGACGCTTTTTAACAAATGCTAACGGTAAGGCCCAATCTATTGCGTAGTCCTCTTCTTCTGTGGTGTGATTATGGATGGCAATCATTTTTCTAACAATAATTTTTTATTTAATAACGCAACTAATAATTTATTGTGTTATGTTGATACCACCGTAAACGCGCAGAGTTCACAGGTGATCGCTACTAGCCTGTGGCATGACAAACACTTGGCCCGCGAAGCCATCTGAATTTATAGACAAATACAAGACGTTTGTTTCTATTGCCAAAGCAAACAGCTGATCGAACGGTCAAAGATGTCAACAATGGTTGTCACAGAAGTCACACTACCCCCGCATGTGAAAGATTCTCCCTTTAAAGATGTTACTATATACTGCATAGATCGCGCTTGTCCCTCTCTCTGCTGTGTTAAGGCTTGAAAGTTAAAACCACAGTCTCGACACTTTTCCTCGATTTTTTTTTTGCCTACAGCGCCAACAGCGCGCTAAACGGCCAGTAAATAAAACTGTTGAGTTCAGCGCTATCGTGAAAACAAAACGTAGTTGTTTACATTGGTTTGTACAGTGGTTTTAACAAACGGGAGCCTCTATAGCGCAATAAATTGCAGCAACAATTTTAGGTTTCCTAAGGATCCTGAGAAGTATATACCATTGTGGAAACACTTTGACATTCTTTGTCACGTGAGTTTAGCGCGATCGTATCGCTGACGTATTAGAGCATAATCTTTGCCGCTGTTGGCATAGTGACTTAGAGTTGTTTATGTTTATCGTTGGTTTTTCGAGTGTTAAAGTAATAAAAGTTATTCTGAACAACTGCGTATTATTCTATAGCTCGGGCATACTAGAAAGACCCCACAGTGGTGACCCCGTGAAGAAGACGCAACAGCACACACACCAAGTCGGAATAATGATTACACCGACAACAGTAGCGGAAAACAGTTTCGAGGAGGAACAAAGTACGTCACCTGCCGCAAGCTCTTCCACAGGAGAACATAGAAGTACGCCTATAGGCAAGGAGATGTCAAACTCCCTGCTTTCTGGACAATGAGGCCACAGCTGTGGTCCACACAGACGTAATGTGTATTTCAACAATGCAACGTGATACTGATAAGTTCAACATTCTTGTTTCACGTCTAGACTTGGAAGTGATAGAAGAAGTGGAAGATACCTTGTGACAACGCAGTTACGCAGCGTTAAAAGAGGCTCTAATACAACGCTACACTTTACCGACAGAACTATGTCTTCAAAACCTCTTCACTGAACAATATGTGGAACACAAGCTTCCGTCGCAAGTCCTCAGGTCATTACGTACATTGGCGGGCCCAGATTTGCTGCCAGAACAATCTTTACGCGTACTGTGGCTACATAAACTGCCAGCCAACATCCGAGCCATCATCGCGGCACAAACAGATGTACCGTTAACGACATTAGCAAAGAAAGCAGACACCGTGGCAAATAATTTAAGAGAATCTTGTGCTTGTGCAACGGTCAATACAAACCACAATAGAAGCATGGGAGTATACAGCAATGTAGAGTCAGACACTGTGTATTCCGGTTCAGGCATTATTTCCTCTCATCACCAGCATGCATAGCAAGAATCCGCCATGGAACAGTTGGTAGCACAAGTGGCAAAATTTAACGTCCAAGTCGCGAAGCACCAATAACATTTACAAAGCAGACGCTGGAAAAGACGCAGGAATAACATTCCTCAGAGCCAGTCAGTTGGTGCTTGTATCACAAACGCTTCCGCGATTCTGCTCGTCAATGTACCCAACCCTGCAGCTTCCCAAACTTCGGAGACGGACAATAATGGGTGCAAATGTTCGTCATCAATCTTTTAGGCGCCCGTAGACAGGAGGAAAACGAAACGGTGCTAAGAAAACGATATCAATGGTTAGCAAATCGGACAGACTATTCATCCAGTGCCTTACATCCAGAGAGAAGTTTCTGACTTATACAGGTTCAGAGGTTAGTGTGTATCCTAGAAGAAATAGTGACATCCAAACAACTACGTCACATCACGTGCTCACTGCCGCCAACAACTCTGCAATTCCCACTTACAGTGAGAAACGATTGGCGTTACATCTCAAACCTGACTACAAACTGGTATGGACTTTCATAATAGCAGATGTACCGTACCCTATTATTGATGCAGATTTCTCGTGCAAATATCACCTTATGCCAGACCTCGTCAATCGACGATTGGTTCCGATACACAAGGAAAAGTCATTGTCTCCCCTCACTTCCGCATTGGGGCAAATGCAGTGCGAAGTGCCCAGTCATTCTAACACTTCCTCCGTGCCAGAACGCGTCGCTGCTAAAGGTCGGGACACACACGTCCAGGCCGTGTCAGGGCCGAGCGTCGGACGAGTGACGGCCGTGCGCCAGTCCGTTCCTGCAGGGGCCACACATGACCAGGGCACGTCCGTGTCTTTGTTGTTCCTTGTAGTGACTCGGATGCGGTGATCTGTGTTTCTGTTTGGGAAAGCTGTAAAACATGTTCACTAACTGTCGTAATAGTGGATTAGGACTTATAGCACTTGCTTTAGACGAAGAGGAAAAAGAACGAAGGCAAACAGGAAGAAGAAAATCGTGGATCCACAGTGCCTGGAAAACAAGGCCAGTACAGGGATGGTTTTGAACATTATTTTATCATCTCATAGATGATGAGACTAAGTTTTATGAATATTTTAGGATGATGCAGTACACCTTCTGTGAACTTTAAAAGGAACTAGAACCAAGGCTGAGAAAAAACTGGAGAGTATCAGAACGACTGGCTGTTTTTTAAAGGTAGGTTAAAGAAAAGTACACAGAACACAAATAAATAAGAACTTTTAAGGACAGCATTTTTATTTTATTACTTTAGTAATTGAAAGATAAATCCACAAGTTAGTAAGCAATATATTTAAATTTCTACTACCCTAAGAAAAACAAAGGAGGAATATTCAGTGACTTAGTTTCTGAAGCTGATGAGGATGCAAGGGAACTTGGAGGATGATTGCTTTGGTTATTTATATACGAATTGTGGGAATCCCTTTGCAGATCCAAAAGCTGCTGTATAGGTTCTGTTGACTCGTTTTCCACAGGTGAAGGCTATGGTGTTGAAACAGATTTTGCTAAGGAATTGGAGGATGATGGAGTGAATTGATGGACTGATACGTCATTCATGAGTTGCTTCAGTTCAAAGTCTTGTACAATTGAAAAAATCCTACTTTTAGCTCGATGAAAAAGTAGTGGATGCAACGATTTTAGGGCTGGTGCTATACCAGTCAAAAAAGCATCAACTGGGTTTTGTATTTCTCTCTGTTTTCAGCTTTTTTTCTGCCAAAATGTAAGCCATGAGCTGGCTTGATGCAGTTCTTGTGGTTTAACCTCATGCTCAAATTTTCGTTTCAGTGGTGGTTTCATAAACGTGTTCTTATTTGAAGTGACGGACGAATGAGCTTAGGACGTCTGGGAATGCCGAGTGTGCTCTATCAAATTCTCTGTTTCACTACCCTGGGTTTTAATGATCGATTCTTCATCTGCAGTGTTTTTTGTGTAGACTCTTTTTCGTTTTCAACAATAGACTGCTCCTCTTGGGAATCTGTATTTGATTCTTGTTTATGCTCATTATTGTCTTGCGTGTAAGGAACATTGGAAACTGTTTCTCGTTCTACCATGTAAGGTAGCAGGAACTTCAAGAGATCTTCATACTTATATTTATGTTGATGAATAGCAGCTTGTCCTGAAACAGGTTTCCTTTTCTGCAGGGTCTTCCTTAATTGGTCACTAACAGACATCCATTTTTTTTTTTTGCATTCCTCTATTCCACCTGTACAAACATTTTTTAAATCGCGTATTTATATTACAAGGTTTAAAATGCTGCAAATATTTTATAGATTATACAGTATTTCTCATCTTATACAGTTCAATTTTTTTTCAGGTTGCTTCCTACAGGAGATTCCTTTAAAACTATTTCCTTCAGCTGCAGGTTGGGAAAATCCACAGCTGGAGCTATCGTCCACGACACCTCTAGAGCAGTTATCGATTTATTGTTAGAAGAGGTGATGCCTGTGCCGAGTGAAGAAAAATGGAACGCTATAGCTGAGGAGTTTTGGACAAAATGGCAGTTTCCAAACTGCATTGGATCTTTAGATGGAAAGCACATAACAATACAGGCTCCAAACAACTCACAAAGTCTCTATTGGAATTACAAAAAAAAAAACACATTCCATTGTGCTTCTTGCTCTGGTTGACCCATGCTATAATTTTATTGCAATAGACGTGGGAGCGTACGGAAAAAACTCTGATGGAGGCATTTTAGTAAATTCAGACCTTGGAAAGTCATTGGAAAACAATACACTTAGCATCCCAAAGAGTAAAACTTTACCCGGAACTGATGTTGAGCTTCCAATGGTAATTGTAGGCGATGAAGCTTTTCCTCTCAAAACATACCTGATGCGACCATATCCTGGCAGGAAATTAACAAATGACAAGGCTATATTTAATTATCGTTTGAGTCGGGCAAGAAGAATATCCGAAAATGCATTCGGTATATTGCAACAGAAATTTCGAATATTTAGAAGAATCCTTCAGGGAGATCCAAATAACCTTACAATGATTTGACAGCTGCATGTGTACAGTACAACTTTATTCGAAAAATGGAAGTTATAGGGTGCCCGAACAGAGGATGGATCAAAAGGAAACTGCTGAGGAATCCGGAAGATCATCAAATCTTCGAAACCTACCTCGAATTGGTGGGAGATCAACAGATGCTGCATTTGCTGTACAAGACCAACTCAAAAAAATTTCGAAATTCTCCACAAGGGACTGTGGAATGGCAAGAATATGTCGCCTTGCCGATATAATGATGACGTAAACCAAACATCTGTTTGTAAAATAAAAAGTAAATATATATCTTTCGGGTATTAAAACTTGTATAGTTTTTATCTTATCTCTGAGATATTTGCATCAACTTAAAACTTGTATAGTTTTTATCTTACCTTTGGCTTGTAGATCTGTTGCAATTGTCATCCAAATTCTGTCTTTGTACTCGATATTCCTGTAGTTTTCACTTCCCAGATCGTAAGGAATAGGAAATTTACAAACTTCTTCTATTAGTCGTTCCACATCCATGTTTTGTACACAAAACAGTCTTGCGCAGCTCATGAGACAATTCTACCATCAGGCCGTGTCCGTGACGTGAAAAATTAAACACGGTGAATCCCGCCTGGTCCGGCCCCGGCCCATTGACGTTCCCCGTGCATAGCCTGGTCAAGTGGGGCCCGCTACATTTGTTTTAAGGTCGGGTGTCTTTATGCACAAACATCTTTCGTTCCCTATGCCTGACAGGGTAAGTAGGCTGGAGTTTTTGCATTCTGCTGGTACGTTGTTGTGCAAACTGCATATAAAGCTCTGAAGTGGCCAACCGAGAGGATTATGGCGGGATTAATTCCCCTGGGACTATCAACTCTTCGCCATAAACTAACTGTGTGGGCTAGTACTGTAAATCTTCTTTCATGATTGTTCGTAATCCGAGGAGGACCAGAGGCAGTGCTTCAGGCCAGTCGGACATAGTACACCTTAGAGCAGTTTTGAGAGTGCAGTGAAACCACGCCACCATCCCGTTGCTAGCTGGATGATAACTAGTTGTACGAAAATAATTGCAGGCACATAACCGCAAAAGTTCCTTAAAAAGCTGGCTCTCGAACTGTCTGCCCTGATCCGTGGTAATGTCGTGTGGTACACCGAACTGAGAGAACCAGGAGCATATCAGTGCTTTTGCTACTGACTTGGCTGAGATGTCTCTTATGATGTAGGCATCTGGCCATCTAGTGAAACGGACGATGACCGTAAGTAAATACTGGTGTCCTCCAGCATATGGAAGTGGTCCCACAACGTCGACAAGATATGCATAAACCTTGCTGACGGTATTGGAAATTGAGCTACTGGTGCAAAAACATGCCTGCCGATTTTATTGCGCTGACACGCTAAGCATGCACATGCCCAGTCACGGCAGTCTTTCTGTATCCCTGGCCACACTACTTCGGCGGATATTAGTCTTGCTGTTGCTCGGATTCGAGGCTGAGAAAGGTCGTGTAAGGTCTTGAAAATCTCTCGACGGTATTCTTCTGGTACGTAAGGTCTTTGTCTTCCTTTCTTCACATCATACCAAATTCCTTCTGGCGCATTTAGAATCGAAATGCGTTTAAGATGGTTCAAATGGCTCTGAGCACTATGGGACTTCACATCTGAGGTGATCAGTCCCCCTAGAACTTAGAACTACTTAAACCTAACTAACCTAAGGACATCACACACACCCATGCCCGAGGCAGGATTCGAACCTGCGACCGTAGCAGCAGCGCGCCTCCGGACTGGAGCAGGGAACGTCAACGGGCCGGGGCCGGGCCGGGCGGGATTCGCCGTGTTTAATTTTTCACGTGACGGACACGGCCTGACGGTAGAATTGTCTTGTGAGCTGTGCAACTGTGCAAGACTGTTCTGTGTACAAAACATGGATGTGGAACGACTAATAGAAGAAGTTCGTAAGTTTCCTGTTCTTTACGATCAGGGAAGTGAAAACTACAGGAATATCAAGTACAAAGACAGAGGTTTTCATCAAGCTAAAAGAGGATTTTTTCAATTGTACAAGACTTTGAACTGAAGCAACTCATGAATGACATATCAGTTCATCAATTCACTCCATCATCCTCCAACTCCTCAGCAAAATCTATTTCAACACCATATCCTTCATCTGTGGAAAACGAGTCAACAGAACCTATACAGCAGCTTTTGGGTCTGCAAAGGGATTCCCACAATTCGTATATAAATAACCATAGCGATCATCCTCCAGTTCCCCTGCATCCTCATCAGCTTCAGAAACTAATTCACTGAATAGTCCTCATTTGTTTTGCTTAGGGTAGTAGAAATTTAACTGTATTATTTACTAACTTATGTATTTATCTTTCAATTACTAAAGTAATAAAATAAAAATGCTGTCCTTAAAACTTCATGTTTATTTGTGTTCTGTGTACTTTTCTTTAACCTACCTTAAAAAAACAGCCAGTCGTTCTTTGGGCGAAACTGATACTCTCCAGAAAGTGTCGTATTTTCTCAGTCTTGGTTCTAGTTTCTTTAAAAGTTCACAGAAGGTGTACTGCGTCATCATAAAATATTCATAAAACTTAGTCTCATCATCTATGAGATGATAAAATAATGTTCGAAACTCTCTCTGTACTGGCCTTGTTTTCCAGGCACTGTGGATCCACAATTTTCTTCTTCCTGTTTGCCTTCGTTCTTTTTCCTCTTCGTCTAAAGCAAGTGCTATAAGTCCTAATTTACCATTACGAAAATCAGTGAACATGTTTTACAGCTTTCCCAAACAGAAACACAGATCACTGCATCTGAGTCACTACAAGAAACAACAAAGACACGGACGTGCCCCGGCCATGTGTGGCCTCTGCAGGAACGAACCAGAGCACGGCCGTCACTCGTCCGACGGTGGGCCCTGACACGGCCTGGACGTGTGTGTCCCGACCTTAAAACAAATGTAGCGGCCCCACTTGACCAGGCCGTGCACGGGGAACATCAATGGGCCGGGGCTGGATCGGGCGGGATTCGCCGTGTTTAATTTTCCACTTCACGGACACGGCCTGATGGTAGAATTGTCTCGTGAGCTGTGCAACTGCTCAACACTGTCCTGTGTACAAAACATGGATGTGGAACGACTAATAGAAGAAGTTCGTAAGTTTCCTATTCTTTACGATCTGGGAAGTGAAAACTACAGGAATATCGAGTACAAAGACAGAGTTTGGAAGACAATTGCAACAGATCTACAAGCCAAAGGTAAGATAAAAACTATACAAGTTTTAAGTTGATGCAAATATCTCAGTTTTAAGTTGATGCAAATATCTCATGTGTGGTTCAGAGACGATGCAGTGCGCCCACCACTCGTTTCTCCATACTGTGGTCCCTACCGAGTGACAGAGAGAAGTGAACACTGGTTCAGAATCGAGAAGAACAGTAATCGAGAAACAGTGTCCATTGAGCGCCTCAAACCCACGTACTTCGATGAGGACACTCCCAGCACTCAACCCACGGTGTCAAGTTCACCCAACGAGGAACCCATCATGGTGATGCCAGAGAACATGGACGAAAACCCAGAAACACACACAGAAGAACAGGAAGAACAGGATCGGGTTCAACAATGGTTACAAGAGCAGGTAGACAAGTGAAGTGTAAATTCCCCGACATACCGGGAGCACCCGGTTTAAAAAAAGGGGGGGGGGGCTGATGTGGCAACACTTTGACATTCTTTGCTGCGTGAGTTTAGCGCGATCGTATCGCTGACGTATTAGAGCATAATCTTTGCCACTGTTGGCATAGTGACTTAAAGTTGTCTATGTTTATCGTTGTTTTTTCGAGTGTTAAAGTAATGGAAGTTATTGTGAACAACTGCCTATTATTCTATAGTTCGGGCATACTAGAAAGACCCTACACCATCATGTTACTAAATTGTACTGTCAGGATTCACGTGCAAACTACATGGGTATTAATGTTCTGTTTTAGGAGCAGAAAATGGCTAGTGAATAGTAGACGAGAAGATCTTATAAAAAAGACCTGTTTACCTTTATAGTAATGTTAAGTTTTGTTCGCTACAATTCGGGAAAAAAAACAGTTCATGAATTCAAACAATAATAAACTCGTGTGGAATGCAGTACCCACACTGTTTGACATCCCAAATAAGCTACCTCAACTGACGACGAAGAGGAAACTGCCACAAAGATTCGACAGTCCGTCTAAAGCTGTAAAACACTCCTATGACACAGAAGCAGCCAGTTCAACTCTCCATGCATCAGTGCCAGATTCATCTGAATCGTCAACAAAAACCTGCTTTCACGACGAAGTGGTTAGGTTAAGTGCAGTTATTCGTGTGTGAAGTGTCAAAATATGCAGATCACTGGTCTGCGTGAAAAACTATTACGGGACAAGAAAATGCCTATCATTTTAAGTACAGGCAGCAACAGAAAGTGTATCAGAGGTATCAAGAGAATAAGGACAACCAAATTTTGAAGACCATAGGATCCCAATATTTTAAAAAAAAGATTTCCTTGACTTGTTGTTAAGCCAGATTACCATGCCATTGAGTGAGAAAGCAGCTGCAAGATGGAAAAGGCAGATGTTGTTAAGCCAGATTAGCATGCCGTTGAGTGAGAAACGAGCTGCAAGATGAAAAGACGAAAATAAGCTGTTTGCTCTAAATTTATAACATTACAGCACTCATGCTTAGAGGTTTTATCAGAATAATTTATGTTTCCATGAGAACGTACATTGCAGAGGTATGGAGAAGGCATATAAATAAAATATTGGATAAGTGACAATATATTCCACCTTTCAAAGCAGAAGGTACAGTATTTCACCGATGTTGATAGACTAGTGAATGTGTCATTGGGTGAAATGTCTCTAACTGCAAATTTAATATATGACAGCAGTTCTGGCAGTCTTATTGGCTTTGGGGACTTAGGGTTTACACGCACAGCATATTTTTCCCATTATTTGCCATTTGCTTGTCCCACTTAGAATAATATAAAGATGAAGGTCGTACTTGTGGCAACAGGTGACGATGACGAAAATACAGTAGACTTACAGAACGACAAATGGGTCGTCGACCCCTTTTGCACATAGAGGTACATGTTTGTGCTTCTTACCTGTGAATCTATATGTTTATATTCCTTTGATATCAACGTGGTAAGCTGCACTTCTATCCAACATCATAAGCGTTTCTTCACGAATGTGTTGTATCTTTCCACTGAATTCATGATTTCTGAAAGTGTCTTATAGTCATATACCATCCCTTCAGTGTGACTGTGGAGAAAATTAGACCATCAGCCACATTGTTGAAGAGTGTTAGAGGCGTAGCGCCGTATAATGATCCTGCCTTGGAGGCGGTTAAGTGGGAGATGTGTCTCAGAGCTGGATAGTGACAGATGGTGACGCGAGACTGGACACACACGTAGTTTATGTATCAGCCGATAGAGGACAATATTGGATAGGGGGACTGTGATTTTAGTTTCGACTGTGACCACAAGAGTGCACTAAAGTAACAGAATGTTTTTCATAAACTGTTCTAGTATTTTCATAATGTGTTATTATGTCTTTTTGTGTATGTAAAATGTTATAAATTTGTTTTAGCAGTATGAATGATGCGTGAGTGTGATTTAAGGTTAATATGAAGATAATTGTTTAGCGAGTTATGTGGTAGGATTTAGTGTGGGAGCATTTCGAAGAAGTATGGATATTGACAAAGGGGATTTTTGTAGAATAGATATGTAAAGTAAGTTTATGGTAAAGGGAAAGTTAATTCAGGTATAAATAACAATAGTAAATAACTTTACGCATAAGCAAAGCAAAACTTCAACATATTAGATAATAACGTAGGTAAAAAGTGTAGTCATTAGGTTTACAATTTTGCGATTGGTTATTGATGAAAAGCGCGGACTGACGCGCGAGAATGTTGTTTTGCTATTGGCTGTTGAGTAAACTGACCAATGGTAAAGCAATATTCTTCGCACACTTTTCTCTGCTGGTAGAGAAGACTTAGAGTGTTCTAGAGAAGAGTCGAAGCCTAGCCATGAAACAGTTCGAACCTGTGTAGTAGTAGTTCTGATGAAAATGATAAGTTGCCGGATCTAGCAGTGTGACATACATCAAAAGTGTTGGAAAGTGACGGCATAATTATTCCGATGTGTGTGAGAAATTTCGGAATTTTTAAGTGAATTTTGTGACGAGAAAAGACATATATTCCGCATGGCGTGTTGAGCAGGTCGGTGGCTAAAAACTGTGACTGCATTTGGTACCAACAGACTTAATATTTGGCGAGCAATATCAATCAAAAACAATCAGTATTTCTGTAGCTATTACGTTTTCGGGAAATGCAACACCATAAACTTGCTAACATGAGTGAAAGGGATTGTGAGTGACTGTTAAGATTAGCACGGACTTGGCAGTGATACTTGTTCACCTAAGTTTCAGAATATATTAATTGAGGACAAAATTTCCAACCTTTCATTTCATATAATAACTTTCTCCCGAAACGTAGATTAGTGACTTTAATTGCAGCCTGGTTCACGTCGAAGTACAGTATGTTTCACTCGGCTTCCCTACTGATGATCTGCTGAGACAATGTTCACAGGTAGGTTCAGGTCCGTCGTAAAGGAACGGAAAGAACTGCGCCATCACATGTTCCAGTAGAGCCTATAATGGGAGCCCCGACGACTTCCTGCTCGAAACTCCTGAGTCGATATATTATATTAATAGACTTGATGTTAGTTTGTACTCCTTAAACTTTGTTATATTAGTGATGTCTGTTTGCAGTTATTAACGTTTGTTATATTAGTGATGTGTCTGTTTCTTTCTTATGTGTGTGTATTGCCATACGATAAATAATAAAATATAACTGAATTCATGATTTTTATCCCTACTTGCGCTTATTTTAGAATCATTTGTAGAAGCATCTATGTTTTCTGATTTACACAAACTCTTGGAGGCAAAAAAATAATTCAAATATTTAGTAAATCACATAGGAAAGGAATGCAAAGAAAACATTATGCTTAAGCTGCATCTGACGTTCTCCTTTCTCGCCTTTCGGAATGCTTGTATCGTTCCAGATGTCAAATGGTAACAAATTTTACAGCGGTGAGTGTCGCGACTGTTATGTTAGACTGCACTTGAAACCAACATCTAAGTCACGTGACTCAGGGCAGAAAGTCGAGTTCCTGTCATTACATGCTGTGTGAAGTGGAGCTGACAGTTAAAGGTTTTCTTATTTATAGCTGAAATCAAGCATTGATTTTTACAATTCAACGAACTGTAGTAGTGCTGTTGCACATGTAATAGTGCAGTTAACCTAGTATCTCCAAAATTCCTGATGATAAAGCAATGGTTATCTTTTTTTTTTTTACATGCAATCAAATTGAAACATATTGACAGGTCTTTTAACCAGCAACAGAACGACTGTTCTTTAGTGAACACTTGTTTTTTTTCACTGTGAATTCTTGTAGCTCACTGCTTCCACAAAAGTGGAAGCCGCAATAACAGTTTTGCACGCAGCTTTAGTTTTCTAACGAGTCCACAAGAATATATGTTCAATGTTTTAGTATCGTTTCATAAGAAAGCTAATTTGTTTATGTGCATAATGTCAGGTATTTACACAATATAGATACCGAAACGATATCAGGAAACGAAGTGTGATAAATTACAAAACATTGATTATAATTGTGTAGTGAGCTAGATATTAACAATACATCATCTCAAAATCTCAAGTCATTCATCAAGTTTCACATCCAAGAACCAATATCCAGCTTAACTTTCAACTTATGGAAATACCTGTGCAAAGATTTTGAAATAGTTCCCTTTCACAACTGATATTTTCATCTGTTTGTGAAGTGTGTAGGGTCAAACGAAGACTTTTCTGGCATATATGAAGGTCATTAATTATGCTGCTAAAATTTGATCTGTAATGAAATTACACTGTAGGTGGAGAACCCTAATAGATGTGTAATAAGTCAAGATCTACTGTAACAACAAGAAAAATGTAAACAATGTCTATCAATATTAATGTACCTATCTCTATACTGTGTAGTTATATTTGTACCTACAGCAGATAATTAATTAAAGTAAAAAGAAAGTTGCAACTCTGAAAAAAGTTGCTGCATCCACAGTTACACTAAATAATCGCTGTTTTCCTCCTAATGGTTGCTTAATACTAACTTGATTACACTTCACTTTCTCAAACAAAATAGTTACTTATATCTGCAAAAACTGAGTCTTGCTTGCAGTGTATACTGTATAGCTTTACAACACACATTCATATTACCAAGTAACCAAAAAAACTTTTTTAATTATTGAATACAGATCGTCAAGTAATAAAAACAATGATGAATTTAGGTATAGTTTTCTTTTGAATTAGCAACAATTCCCAATTTCTTGCTTCGTGTTAGTTGGGAGCTTGCTGAATGCCATTTCTTTGCACCAGAATCCATTACTCCTCTCTGAACACTGGGTAAGAATTGAAAGTTCACATGAAAATGATTTTGATTACCTTGTATTGTGTTAAGTACATCACTGTTCATCTACAACTTGCATTTGATGTCAGCAAGAGAAACCATTGAGGAGTATAAGTATTGGGGACTAAGAACTCCAAGGGCCTTAAAAAGCAATTTGCACAATATGTTGCTATATGCTTTACACATAATCTTACTGTTCACTTCTGTTTACTACACACACCCAAACACTTTATTTACTCAAAGTATCCTGTCAAAGAGGATTCGTTTACAGTGGAGTGAAAATACACCAACTCCAGTGAGCAACAGCTCATCCACCCACCACCACCCCAAAGAAAAACATCATTTACATGGATAGCACTTTACCCACTACACACTTTATACAGACATTAATGAAGCTTGATACCATTGTGTTTGCCTTAACATTATTGTATATTTCTCATAAATGAACTGCTCTCTTGGAAGAATAAGGTAAACAGCATCATTTAACAGGATCATTATCAGTTCCATAACTTCTTTAGAATCTGCAATAGGCTGTATTATATGTGTATAGGTTCCAGCGTTTTGTAGTAAAGTGATGGGGCGGGGGGAGGGGCAGTACATTTCTGATGACAACATTTTCACACCCTGCCCTGGCACAAAAAATTTGAACAGTATTCTAAAATCAGCAGTTAACATAAAAGAAAAATGGAAGTACTGATGGTAATAATACAAGCACCTAATTTATAATAGAAAAACAGACTTACAAACAACTGTCAGCAAAAGAATTTAAGAAAAATACAGAGAAGGTTTACAGAGTCGAACTCAAATTCATTAATTTATTTCACACAAAAAAACACAAAAACTACAGTTCTTCTGTAGGTGAATTGACTTCTGCAGCTCTAGGTGGTGTTAGGCTATTGGTCGGTTTTAAAATAAGCTAACACAAAGAGTATGAATCGGCATGAAATTTATGTAATGAGAGATAATTACTACTTGCAACACTAGAATTAAAGCATGGATTCTGGGTGAAACTAAATTAGTGCCATGAATAGTCTCCCTCACAGCATAAGAAAAATACAATGAATGTACAAATACTCTAGTCACAATAATGAATAATGTATATAGCATAATTTTTCTTACTCTGTCCATGGAGATTTTTGGAATGTCTGACTTTGCAGCACGCTTGATGCTTAACAAAATGACAATTCGATTATTACACACACACACACACACACATTATATATATATATATAAGTCACTATTAGGCTGCACTGATATCATTAATTTACCTCTAATTTTCTTCTCTTACAAAGATAATTTTAGAAGCCTATCTTTGCCATCTTCTGTGGCACTGTACAAATTTCTTGTTACTAATGCGGAAAAGAAAACATTCATACAAATTAATAACGAGAAAAAAATAAAATGATATGATACTGGGAGCTAGCTGTTTAGGTATTACTGAAGATGCCACCACATGTATATGCAATTTTATTTTCAAATCAATCACAAAGTCACTGACTGCACGACAAAACTAGTTTTGTGTTGACACTTCTAAGAAGAGCATGGTGAAGCTTCTTGCTGTGGAGTCTCACTTCATCATGTAGCACACATAAACTTGGTCGTTGAATATAGTAGATAAGCACCTATGTTTCTTATGTTCAGGATACCGATAGTAGGAAATTTGCCAAATGTGGCACTCCAGTTTTTTGTTCAGTTTCCTAGCCAAATATAAAGTGTAAGAAACTTGTTGGGGTATGCAATCATAGTCGTTATTTATTACAGTGGCAGAGCAGTTACCAATAACAGGTTTACCAGTCTGAAAGTGCACAAAAAATCTCTAGAAAGCAGCTTCAGACTGATGGATTGATATTCTGCTCCTCCACGACTTAGCACAACATTAAAAAAACGTTTCCATCAGGTCTTTAATGAGTATGTATGCCAGTACAAAAGTACTTTGTGGTGAATATCTGCCTCTGACAGCGTCATAAACAACTAAAGTTGAATGTGGAGTGTTTCTTATACCTATAAAATCTGTTATTGTAGAGTGAACCAGTTAGGATTCTTCAGGAAATTATTTTAATGAAAATTAGCAATCTTTTTCTTGTTTTACACACTGGCATCACTAAGTGGCATTAGTCACAAAATATAAACGCTTATTTCGCATAAAAACCGGAACTTTCTTATAAAAGCACAACAAAACATTTCACACATTTTGTTGAGGAATCGTCAGAAAAGTAATGTTGCCTGCCAAACTGATATTTTGTATTCTACTCCTGTGTAAATTGTAAACTAAAAGACTCACAGTGCAACAAAAACAAGCATTCACTGAAGTACTATACTTTTGGTGCTTGAATTGCTTACTGATACATAACCAACACAGATTCAGAAAATATCATTCTTGTGCCACACAGCTAGCTCTTTATTCCCATGAAGTAATGAGTGCTGTCGACATGGGATCACAGATCGATCCCATATTCCTAGATTTCCAGAAGGCTTTTGGTTCCATTCCTCACAAGCGACTATTAATCAAATTACTTGTACATGGAGTATCATCTCAGTTGTGTGACTGGATTAGTGATTTCCTCTCAGAGAGGTCACAGTTCGTGGTGACAGACAGTAAATCATCGAGTAGAACAGAAGTGATATCTGGCGTTCCACAAGGTAGTGTTGTAGGCCCTCTGCTGTTCATGATTTACATAAATGATCTAGGTGATAATCTGAGCAGCCCCCTTAGATTGTTTGCAGACCATCTAGTAAAATCATCAGACGATCAATTCCAATTGCAAAATGATCTAGAGAGAATTTCTGTATGGTACAAATAGTGGAAATTGTTACTAAAGAAAGAAAAGTGCGAGGTCATCCACGTGGGTACTAAAAGAAATCATTTAAATTTTTGGTATACAATAAATCGCACAAATATAAGGGCTGTCAATAATTACAATTACAAACAACTTAAACTGGAAAGACCACATAGATAATATTGTGGAGAAGGCGAAACAAAGACTGCACTTTGTTGGCAGAACACTTAGAAGATTCAACAAACCCACTAAAGAGACAGTCTACATTATACTTGTCCTTCATCTGCAATATTGCTTTGGGATGTGGGATCCTTACCAGGTAGGACTGACGGAGGACATCGAAAAAGTGCAAAGAAGGGCTCCCGTTTCGTGTTATCGCGCAATAGGGGTGAGTCTGTCACTGATATGATACGCTAGTTGGGGTGGAAGTCACTGAAACAAAGGCTGTTTTCTTTGTGGCGAGATCTATTTACGAAATTTTAATCACCAACTTTCTGTTCCAAATGCGAAAATATTTTGTTGACACCCACCTACATAGGGAGAAATGATCATCATAATAAAATAAGATAAATCAGAGCTCGAATGGAAAGATTTAGGTGTTCCTTTTTCTCACGCCCCATTCGAGGGTGTAATGGTAGAGAAGTAGTATGAAAATGGTTCGATGAACCCTCTGCCAGGTACTTAAGTGTGAATTGCAGAGTAACCATGTAGTTGTAGATGTAAACAGAACTGTCGCTACGTTTCACCTTCCCGCAATTAAAAACGATTACCATTGTGTTAATATTAGGAATTTCTGTGAAATCACGTTAACTGTACTACTACATATGTCATAGCAATAATACAAATTGTTTTCTTGTTGAAATCAATGCTTATGTTCAGCTATAAATGAGCAAAACTGTAACTGTCAGCTCCATTCCGCACAGTGTATAATAACAGAAACTCGGCGTGATGCCCCGAGTCACGTGACTTAGATATTGCTTTCAGAGTAATGACGGCACGCGCAGTCTATGTTAACGATAGCCAGTGAGAGCTCCTATAAACCAGGAGCCTTAGCCTGTGATACGAAGAGGCTCGCAGGCCCAAGGAATCATGACATCATATCATGACATTGATGTCGATGTTGTCAATGGAGCTGCTTACGGGCCTAGTCACCAGGCAGCGCTGTGATGCTTTTGGTCTTTCTAATGACGTCATGAAGCGATTCGTCGGAGCCCTCGAGACGCACATCCTGTGATATACTTCATCACCGACATCACCTTTGACTGAAACCAGATTTCAGTGTCTGAAACAAAACACCTTCTAGATATTGTTTGTTGAAGTCAAAGGAGGTCGTTTTTTCTTAAATACGAGGTTCGACAATAAAGTAATGAGACTGATGTGAAAAAAATTTTGCTTACCGTTTTAGTCTAGTTTACTGTTGTCTCCTTCAAAAGAGTTCCCTTCTGATTGCACACACTTTTTCCAGCGCTACTGCCATTGATGGTAACATTTCTGGAACTCATCTTCTGTAATATCCTCCAAGACCCTTGTCACAGCTTTTTGGACATCTTGTGTTGTTTGGACTCTTGGAAATAGAAAAAAGTTGCACGGAGCAATATCTGG
Organism: Schistocerca cancellata; assembly: GCF_023864275.1. NCBI lineage: Eukaryota > Metazoa > Arthropoda > Insecta > Orthoptera > Acrididae > Schistocerca > Schistocerca cancellata. The sequence goes on along the minus strand of NC_064627.1, from coordinate 927,093,284 downwards.
TGAATAAGGTGACTGTGGTTGTACTGAAATTTGTTTTGAGGTTAAAAATGGCTGTACTGACAGAGTAGTTGTGATGGCGCATTATCGTGATGCAATGTTGGCAGGGACACAAAGAACTCTTTCACGAAGTCTTTCTAAAATTTCTTTGTAGTAATATTCGTTAACTGTTTGTCCAGGAGGCACCCACTCCATATGAACAACTCCCTTGGAATCAAAGAAGCACACAAGCCTGCATTTCACTTTTGACTTTCACATGCAAGCTTTTTTTGGTCTGGGTGATCCCTTTGAGCACCATTGCGAACTTTGGCGTATTGTCTCTGGATCGTACTGAAAAACTAACTTTCATTACCAGTGATAACACAGCTCAACAACTCTGGATTGATTTCCGTTTGCTCTAACAGATCGGCTGCCACATTTTTCCATGTTTCTCGCTATTGTGGTGTGAGATTTTTGGGGACCATTTTTGCACAAATTTTTCTTATACCAAGACCTTCAGTTATTATTAGACGAACCGTTTCTCGATTGATGTTCAGTTTTTCTGTCTTCGATCAGATTGTACGAGTTCACGCACCCTGACCAAGTTGACATCCGTCCATGAGGTTGATGCCCGTCCACTGTGGTCTTCATCTTCAACATTCGTTCTGCCTTCACTAAACATTTTATGCCAACGAAAAACTTGAGCTCTTGACATAACCTTCTCTCCAAAAACCTTCTGAAGCTTACCATAAGTTGTCGTCGCGTTTTCACCCAATTTAACGCAAAAAGAAATGGTATACCGTTGCTCGATATTATGCGGTACCATTTCCATGACAAGAGACACAAACATGTGTTAACTTATTACAGCACAACTCACGACTGAGCAGTTGCATCGATGTGCCACTTGGACTAGAAACACCTTACAGACCGAGATCAAAGATATTACGCCTACGCAAGCCTGCAGCGTGCCACAGTTTGGAAAGAATTCAGTCTAATTACTTTATTGTTGCACCTCGTACATATTTTATGTAAAACTACTTTCATGAGAGGGTATATGTAGGCGTAGAATCAAGAATCATAATTTTTATTCACCATTGATCATTCTGCAATGAAATAGTCTTCGACATTGTTGTACAACACAGGCTGTATAAATACATACAGATATATAGTAGTAAAATAATGTCAATTAACTGAAGTATACATATTAAGTACCATGATAATAATATATGCTACTGAACGACTCCTAAGAGCTAGTGTTCATCAGTTATATTACGATGTGGTATGGTACAAATGCTGTGCAATAATAAATGGATGGAGTATACAGGTCATAATTATACAAAATACAGAAGCATAATCAAACAAAGCATAAACATACCACGTAGTGATACATTAGACTACAAGAAAATTTGTTATGTGCTAATAACCTCCTCAGGCATGTCAAAGAATTCTTTACTGTGGTAAAATGGGTGATCTGATAGCCAGCTGTACCATGTAATAATAAAAATTTTTAGTTCCATAGACCAAACACAGATTGGTAATTTGTTGAAAATTTTGAGTAGGTTCACTTAGTGAGAATTTCCAGTTCTTGCTGACCTGCGACTTAGTATATCTAAATTAGCCTTAGCTCTGGTGATGTCTTCATGAGTTTCTCCTCTAGCAGAAAATTCTGAAATATTACTTTTAACATAGAGCACAGACTCATATAAGTCTAAATTTATAAGTGTGAGTATACTGAGCCTGGAGAAAGAGGACGACACTGTTCCATGTGTCCTGTTTTACACATTATATGTAGGATCTTTTCTGTATTTTTAAAATATTCTTGATTGCAAGAAGGGTGTCCCTATACAATCAGACCATACGATATATATGACTGGAATAGTCCAAAGTATGTCACCCCAAGGTAATCCAAGCTCAGTAGATCCCTTAGCTTCAAAATGAGGTAAGACATCAAAGATATTTTTAGACATATGATGCTGACATGTTTCTCCCAGTGGAGTCTAGAGTCAATGTAAATGCCTAAGTGTCTTACTGACATATTTTTTATTTCATTAGACATTCCCATTAGGAATTGTTGTGTTTTATTGGGATTACACAGGGGTTTATTAGCTGCAAACCAATCCAAGGCAGTATCAAGAGTTTCTTTTGTTACTCCGTTCAGATTTGAGATTCTCTGACGTGTGGTAAGTAGCGTTGCATCATTTACATAGCATATGACAGAATGAGCTATGTTATAAGCCAAATAATTGATTGCTGGAATAAAGAAGAAAGGCCCAAGAATAGATCCTTGTGGAACACCTGTGCTTATTTCCATTAAGGATGAGTTTACGTTTCTGACTGAGACAAACAGTTTTCTGTTGCTTAAATAAGAATGCATCACAGTTAATGTGCTCCCACACATCCTATAAAGCTCTAACTTCCTTATTCGTGTGTCAACAGGAATGCAATTGAATACTTTGCTCAGGTCATCCCACGCTTTCTCTTCAAGAGCTGTTAAAGTCTGGTACACAATTTCCAAAACAACTGCTGTTGTTTTCACCCCCTTGCAAAAACCAAACTGATGGATACATAGGACATAGTATTTTTCAAAGTAGATGTTTATTTGAGTGTGTAGCAGTGCCTCAAATGTCTTTGAAAATATTGTCACAATTGAGACTGCTCTGTAGTTTTGCAGAATTTGTTTGTCCCCTTTTTTAAAAACTGGTATAACTTTTGATACCTTGAGTGATTCCAGAAATACTCCAAATTCTTCATATCTATGAAATATAAAAGTGATTGGTATAGATACTGAGTGTATTGTCTTTTTAATGATGTAATTTGACAACCAGTGGCACTCCTCCCTTATCAAAAACAAACATTGTCCAAAGAGGCCTTGAAGCCCCAACAGTACTGACTGGTCATCCTCAGCCATTAGGTGTCACTGGATGCGGATAAGGAGGCGCACATGGTCAGCACACCACTCTCCTGGACGTTGTCAGTTTTCGTGACAGGTGCTGCCACTTCTTAAACAAGTAACTCCTCAATTAGCCTCACAAGGGCTGAGTGTAACAACTTGTCAACAGCACTAGGCAGACTCTGGCGGTGACCTATCCAAGTGCCAGCCAAGCCTGACAGTGTTTAACTTTGGTGATCTGACAGGATCTGGTGTTACCACTGCAGCAAGGCCATTGACAATCCATACTCACAGAATTTGAAAATTTGGGAACAGCTTTTACAGTATTAGCAGATCTTATGTTACTCCACTGAAATACCTGGTCATCAGGCAGTGGGGCCCCAGTCAGATCCATTGCTAATGAACTTGTTGCTTTAATACTGTTTCCTATTTCTTTAACTGACTTTGAAAAGTAGTGATTTAATTTCTTGGGATCTAGCAGAGTTGCTTGTGTGTATTATGATGTGTCCCCTATTTTATTATTTGCCATGTTGCTGTGGATTTATTAGGAAGCCTTTCTACATATTTTTCCACTGCCGGACTTTGCCAAATAAGCTTAGCTTTATAGAGTCTTTTTGCCATTAATATATGAGTTATAAATGTTCTTTCTCTCTGTCCTGTCCTTTGGGTACAGCCATGCTTCTGTATCTGGTACGACAGGATTGTGTTTCCCTGATTTCCGCAAGTTCTTTAGAAAACCATTTCAGCCTTTTGTTTTTAGGTGCTGTTAGAGATCTAATTTTTTACAGAAGAACAACAATGCCATAAATCTGTATATTTCGTAAAAAAGTTATCAAAGGCGATTTCAGTTCCCCTTTTCCCGATTGGCAATTATATATAAAGTCTCAATTTCCACTACCTTGTCTCCCAATAAACACTCTTATGTGCTCTTCCTTTTGCTCTTTTAATAGTACCACTTTAGGTTCTTCAGTTTTGATTGGTTACCTCTGATACGCCTCATGATCTGCCCGTCCTTCTCCTGATAGTCTGACTGTCAAGTATTCCCTATGAATACTCACTATAATATTGTAGCACAGTTATTTGTACAATACAGATCAACTGATCGTGGCATATTCAGAAATGTGCTTGTGACCTGTCACTGTGTTTGCCATTTCTATGTTAAAATCACCACCTATAGCAATTCTTGACTTATTCTTCAAGATTTTAAATGCTAACTCACATTTTCCAATAAACAAGTTCGCATCTCCATCTGGAGACTTATACAGACTAATTACAACTATACTATCACTTTCTAGCTTTATACAACCAAAATCCCCATCCACTTCTGAGTAATAATAGATAAATCAGGTCTTCTCTGACCATTCTTCCTCTCTCTTCTACACGTTATATCTTGGTGAACGAATATATTTACTTGCTCTTGGGTTAACTAGTTCTCAGATACACATATAATATTGACATGCTGATTGTTACACAAGCGTTCTAATTCTAAAACCTTACTTCTAAGGCAATATACTTTAATTTGTAGAAAGGTGAGTAGTTTGCCTCTACCTGTATTCCTCTGGGAGCTATATTTAAACTACATTTCTGAACATTATTTTGATGGTACTTATCCAGTGAGTGCAGGATGATACTTTGTTTTGTCAGGTTGGTCATAGAGGGATTGGTTGTCTGCAAATTTGTTGAAAGAGGTAAAGAACGTAATGCATCTATATTTAAAATTATGGTAGCACAGCTGGGGCATGGTAATTCATGAAAAATCATCACTGCAGTTACTCACATCCCTGCTTCTGGTAGATGAACTAGTGGCAGCACTACCCGTCCTCTTGGCTACTAATGTGGCTGTGTCTGTGGGTCTGTAGCAGTGTGTTGAAGTGGTTACTGCTGTTGGTTCAGTACCATGTTCTGCATATGGTTCATACCACCCCAGTCCACTGGCTGTCTTTCGGGATTTACTTTTAATTGCTTCACTTATCAACTTTCCTAACAAGCAATTTCCTTTACTATTCAAGTGATTCTACTGTATGAATATAGTCAATGTACATAAAGAGGTCATCCTTGCCACACCCGTAGCACTTGTAGGGTCGTTTGCTTGCAGGGCAGATAGACACCTACTTTAACTGAATCAAATACTGACTTGAATCACTCACATTTATTACAATAATTTAAAACCTACCCCAAGCACGTCATAGCAGAGATACTTGTGCTAAGCAGCTATAACTAAAGAATTTGTCTTAAACATATCACACACTAATTACATTTCGCTGTCTATGACTGATAGGCCAATTGCTGAGGTTGCTACAAATCCCCTCCTCCCTTTTTTAATTGGGAAATACAAGGGATATCAGTGAAAGGGTGTTTCACAGCCCTTCCAGCTCTTGTAATCACCACTGGTTGCAGAGTAGATGGCATCTGTATCCATTGAAAGGTTTCAATAGAGGATGAAATGCCCTCCAGATCTTCGGTGGCTGCCACCTTGTAAGGCAGAGAGGAGATATTGACTTGTGTCCATTAGACCATCACGTCCTCTTCAGAGCAGACCAGTTCCATGCATTCAATGGAAACAGTGTAGTCTGGCCATCCTACTCTGTTTTGTATATGGTGACACCTCGTTGGAGAGCCTTGCAAGATCCTGCATATGGGGTCACAAAGGTTAGATTAGATTAGATTAGATTAGTACTTGTTCCATAGATCATGAATACGACACTTCGTAATGATGTGGAACGTGTCAAGTTAATAAAAGGGTTCTATAAAAGATATTACATTAGACAAAATATTACATGACACTCAATAATTTTTAATTTTTTTTTTTTGTGGAAGTTGGGAAATTACCCACTTACTATATCCAAAAATTCATCTAATGAGTAGAAAGAGTTGCCATTAAGAAATATTTTTAATTTCCTTTTAAATGCTGTATGGCTATTCTGTCAGACTTTTGATGCTATTAGGTAAGTGACCAAAGACTTTTGTGGTAGCATAATTTACCCCTTCTGAGCCAACGTTAGATTTAACCTTGAGTAGTGAAGATCATCCTTTCCCCTAGTGTTGTAGCCATGTATACTGCTATTACTTTTGAATTCGTTCGGATTGTTAATAACAAATTTCATAAGTGAATATATATATTGTGAGGCTATGGTGAAGATTTCTAGCTCTTTAAAATAGTGTCTGCAGGATGATCTTGGATGAGCTCCAACAATTATTCTGATTACACGCTTTTGTGCAATGAACACTCTTTTACTCAATGATGAGTTACCCCAGAATATGATGCCATACGAAAGCAGAGAATGAAAATAGGTGTGGTAAGCTAATTTATTCAGATGTATATCGCCAAAATTTGCAATGACCCTAATAGCATAAGTAGCTGAACTCAACCGTTTCAGCAGATCCTCAGTGTGTTTTTTCCAGTTCAACCCCTCATCAATGCATACATCTAGAAATTTTGAATATTCTGCCTTAGCTACCGATTTCTGATCGAAGTCTATATTTATTAATGGGGTCATTCCATTTACTGTGTGGAACTGTATATACTGTGTTTTGTCAAAGTTTAATGAGAGCCCATTTGCAGAGAACCACTTAATGATTTTCTGAAAAACATCATTTACAATTTCACCAGTTAATTCTTGTCTGTCGCATGTGATAGCTATACTTGTATCATCGCAAAAAGTACCAGCTTTGCATCTTCGTGAATATAGAATGGCAAGTCATTAATATATATTAAGAACAGCAGAGGACCCAAGACCGAACCTAGCGGCATCCCATTCTTGATTGTTCCCCAGTTTGAGAAATCACCAGTTTTCTGCATATTATGTGAACTGTTTATTTCAACTTTCTACACTCTTCCAGTCAGGTATAATGTAAACCATTTGAGCACTGTCCCATTCATACCACAGTACTTGAGCTTATCTAGAAGTATTCCATTATTTACACAATCAAAAGCCTTTAATAGATCACAAAAAATCCCAACGGGTGCCTTCCGGTCACTCAGAGCATTTAATATTTCATTAGTGAAAGTATCTATAGCATTTTCCGTTGAAAACCCCTTCTGGAAACCAAACTGACATGTTGTTAAAACTTTATTTTTACAAAGGTGTGAAGCTACTCTACAATACATTACTTTTTCAAGAATTTTGGATAAGGCAGTCAGAAAAGAGGTTGGGTGGTAGTTGTTGACATCAGACTTATACCCTTTTTTATGCAGTGGTATAACAATGGCATACTTCAGTCTGTCTGGGAAAATACCCTTCTTCAGAGAGCTATTACATACGTGGCTAAGAATCCCACTTATTTCTTGGGAACAAGCTTTTATTATCCTGCTGGAAATGCCATCAATCCCATGTGAGCTTTTATTCTTGAGAGAGTTTATTATCATCCTAATATCAGAAGCAGAGGTGGGTGGAATTTCAATTGTTTCAAATGGTGTGGGTAAGGCCTCTTCTATTAACTGCCTTGCTTCTTCTAATGAACATTTAGATCCTATTTTCTCTACAACATTTAAAAAATGATTATTCAAAATGTTTTCGACTTCCGGCTTGTTGTTTATCAAGTTTCCATTCGCTTTGATGGTGATGCCATTTGGCTGTTTCTGGGTGATTACTCTTTCTTGTTGTTAGATACAGTTCCCTTTTGTGGTTACAAGATATTTTTATTCCTTTAGTAAGCCAAGGTTTTTTGCATAGCTTCTTGTAATCAGATTTAACTACTTTCTTGGGGAAACAGTTTTCAAATTCTCTTACAAGTGTATCATGAAATAAGTTATATTTTAAATTAGCATCAGGTTCCTTCTACACCTCATCCCAGTCTAACTGCTGAAGATTTTCTCTGAAATTTCTAATTGTTGAGTCACTAATTGAATCCACAACTTTGGAGGGTAGTTTTGAATTACTGAATGGAGCTATGTCATATACTGTAACTAGCTGGGCATCATGATCAGAAAGCCCATTCTCAACAGGACAAGAATTTATGTTTTTAAACCTATCTTGGTCTATAAAAGTGTTATCTATCAATGTGCTGCTGTCCTTTACCACCCAAGCAGGAAAATTAATGACACACGTCAAACTGAAAGAACCGAGCAAGACTTCCAGGTCATTCTTCCTATTACACTCTTTCAATGAATCAACATTGAAGTCCCCACAAATAATAATTTGCTTTCCCCTATCTGACATATAGCACAACAAGGCATCTAAGTTTTCCAGGAATAAATGAAAGTTTCCTGAAGGGGACCTATATACTGTTACAATTATAAAAGAGCCCTCTTTCAGTTTAAGTTGACAGGCACCTGCTTCTATATGTTGTTCTAGACAAAACTTTTTTGCATCTAAGCTTTCTATACAGTGATAACTTTTGACATATGTGGCAACTCCTCCTCCCACCTAATTCTCTCTACTCATATGTGCAGCTAGTTTACGACCACTGATATTTACCTTTTCCATATCAGACACAATGTGATGCTCAGTCAGGCATAGTATATCTATTACCTTATTAGATTAAATGTCATCTAAACAAACCAGGAGCTCATCTACTTTATTCTTCAATCCTGGAATATTTTGGTGAAAAATGATAATATTATTTGTTACGTTACTTTTCTGAGAATCTACTTTTTTCTTTAATCCACCAATATTTTGGTTAAATATAGTAAAATTGTTATTTACTTTCCTGTTGTGAGAATTTTGTGAGTTTTTGACCTCTTTAGCACCTGCCTGCCTGAACTTCTCATTGGACACTGATATTAGCCTAAAAAAGAGTAACATCCATGAGTACTAGTGTCCCCCCTTATAGATTTCGCTAACAACCCTGCCAGTTTACCCTTCCCTTTCCTATTGAGCTGTAGGCCATGCCTTGTGAAATCCCCCTATCAATAGCCTCGACAGGAGCCAATCCAATGTCTGACAGAGTGGCCGCCCTACGCAACTGAGCTAACTCCATATTTACCCTCCTGACAGAGCGGTTCAACTGAGGCTGATCATGCGGCATGAAAGCAGGCACCAGCCCAACATTGGTATGGGTCGTTGCTGTGGCTATTTTCACCAGGTCATATACCTTGTCTGTCAAGGCCAGTTCACACTGCCTCTCACGTCACATCTCGTCATGTCACGTCATAAAATTCTGCTGTGCATTTCAAACGTTAGCAACCACACTGGTTGTACCATCATGTCACGGCACCATTAAGGTGTTGATAGCAGATGTCATCCATCGATTGTTGATCATATGACCCCCAAGCTCATTTCCTCCTGATAGACAGCCACGTGCAGATCTTCATACTTAGTTTCATCACGGTTTCGTGGTTGATATCAGTTGTTTGTTGTTTTTGTTATAAATTGTTGGGTTTCATTATTTCTTTTGTTAAAATTTACAATTTTACAATACATGATGAGAGATTAATTGAATCAATGAGGCAGTAGTCTCAATTGCACAACATGAGTCTACTAAACTACTTACTCTTTCCTATATCTATAAAGTGGATTATAATACACTACTACTGATTTAAAATTTTACAGTGAAATGTATCGCAGTATGACTGTAACTTGAAGTGAAAAGAGTATTGTGGATAAAATCAGATTGATTAGTAGCTGGAATTTATTATTATGTTGTGAAGCATTTGTAATGTTTCATAAAGAAAAGGACCGAAATCTTCAAAACCTGCAACACTGGCAAAATCTCTTTTGTGAAATGTGCATCAAGTAATGTACTAGAGTTGTTTGTTAAAATATTCGTTGGTGGCAGGCTTATTTATTGATAAGTAGCTGTCTGGATTGTCTGTGTAACAGTTTTGCAACCATCATTGGTCAGTATTTGTGTGGTTTCACTAGCTAAGCCCAATAGAAATAAGGCACTTGAGCTAATGAAAGCCAAATACAAGATGAATAAAAAACTATAAATATTGAAAGGAAAGGTTTGAGGGAGATGTGACAAAGGGAAAAAATTTTCACTGGTTTGGCAACTGAATTAACCTTTAACATACCAGTTTTTCACAGGATGTGATGGCAGTCCATAACACTGTGTTCCTTTTAATAACTCTTGGTATAACTTGACGTAACAAATAAACAACCTGGTGCTTGGAGTTCCTAAAATACTTACAATATGCAGATTCCTCTTCCTCAAGCTCCCTGTATATTATGTGAAATTCCCTTCTGTACCACATAATAACATTTTTCGGACCCACGCTCTTTCTTTGCGTTGTTTTGCACATCTGCCTTCCTTGACTAATATACAAGTTATCTCTGCAAGCTGAAAACCATTTGAGTCCAATAAAAGTTATATTTGTATAAATGTGGACCCAGTATCCACATATATAAACTGCCACGTTGTGTGTGGACAATTCATGTATAAAAAAGATTGAAAATCGTATTTCGAAAATCGCAATTCCCACGAAAAAACAGTTGAAGACAGCCATGCGAGTTTCGAACATGTGACCTGAACTGACTAGATGTGCTATGGCGTGATGGACAATGTGAATACAACTTGACGTGATGGTGCCATAACAGCCAGTGCGAAATGGCCTTAGCCAGACGTGTGTCGTTGTCAGCAGGTCCTTGTGGACGAAGATTGATTTATTTCCGCGTATTTTTGGCGATGTTGGTTGAATTTAAACCATTCTTCCCTGGAGATCTTTCCTGAAGTCCATTGCGGCTTCTTCAGTAAGCAGATTTATTTATTTGTCGGAAATGTGATCGGCCGGAAATGTGCTCCATATATCAATTGTACTGTGCAGCAGTCCAAATCCTCTTTAAAAGCTGTTTGCAGCCATGACAGCATCAATGGTAATCGTCCACTGCTCTCAGCACATTACAGCTGCCTCCAAAATTCTGAGGGACATTCCGAACATCCCATTGCTGGTGAGATGGTAGTTGGTGATTATGATATGTTACCAACCACGTAGGCATAGAAAGCTCATGAAACAATAGTGACTCGAATATTCTCCCACAATCTGTTGTTATCATCTGATGCACCCCAAATAACGAAATACTGCAACTGATAAAACCTTTAGCCTCTGTTTCTGCTCTCATATCTGCGATGGTCATGAATTACAGCTTGTGAGGAAACCTTCCAATCATTGCCGACAAGTAATTATGCTGTCTGGAACCCAGAAATGGTCGCAACAGGTCCAAATGTACTTGCGTGAAACTTGCTGTTGGAGTCTTGTGGTACCTAATGGCGTCGATATGAGCCTGCCAATTTTGCACTGTTGACATCTCTCGCATGACTGAGCCCAGTTCTGGCAATCTTTTTTAATGCGCAACCAACTCACTTTCTTTTTGAGCAACCTGAAGAGTAGCTCTCACTCCCAGATATGGGAAGTTACGGAAACCCTCAAAGACATGGCGCTGGAACTGTTTTTGGGTGTATAAGCTTACTGCAGGTTGAGGTATGTGTCACACCACAATGAAGTCTGAAGTTCTGCCTCATAAACATGTGAGGGGTTGAGGCTGGATGTTTGCTGTGCCAGCATCAGGTGTTCGTCGCTGTTATCCTACTATTACTCCCCTACGTTTTTTCCAAAAAGTACCGTTCACATTTGCACAGCAGCATAAGAAGTCAGCCACAACGTTTTTACCACCGCTAACACATCTCACATTGGCCACGAAATGAGAGATCGTGTTGGTAAATATTGAAAGACCTCCCCGGATATAGGAAAGTTAAAATTTATTTTAAAAAAATGAAACAGCGATAACAACAAAAGCAAGGAAGGACCATAAGCGTCGGCAAAGACACTAATTATACATGTGCAGTAAGATGTAGACAAATGAACAAAAAACATCATTCAATTTTCTTTGTACATGATTTTGCTTCACTCTCTTGTATGTAGAAGGATGGTTAAGAAGTATTGCTCGAAGTATGACATGCTACAAGTATTTTGTATTATATGTGATTCTGAATAAGAGAAGACTTAATAACAGTATTAAGTATTTTTATTGAAGTGAAGTGGAGCCAAGTTGGGAGACTTTTCTTCATCTTGAAAGACACTGGTGTCCTTGGAGCCAGCTGCCTGCATCTACAATTGAAATGTATGAAATGAAGTCCACGGTCCTATTTCGTAAGATTAACAGAAGTGTAAGAGCTTTCAGGAGACAACAAATATAATTAAAGTATGTATATTGATGGACACACACATACACAAAAAAAGGAAATGACACAATGTAAAGACCGAGCGAGGTGGCGCAGTGGTTAGCACACTGGACTCGCATTCGGGAGGACGACGGTTCAATCCCGTCTCCGGCCATCCTGATTTAGGTTTTCCGTGATTTCCCTAAATCGCTTCAGGCAAATGCCGGAATGGTTCCTTTGAAAGGGCACGGCCGATTTCCTTCCCCATCCCTCCCTCACCCGAGCTTGCGCTCCGTCCCTAATGACCTCGTTGTCGACGGGACGTTAAACACTAATCTCCTCCTCCTCCTCCTCCTCCTCCACAATGTAAAGTGAATGAAGTATAGATGAGTTTAGTACATGCAGAACATTTACTAGTAATGAAATTTTTCCATTTTCATTATATCATAAAGTATTATTATTATTATTATCATTATTATTATTAGTATTATGCAACTGGCGACCTAAGTGCCACAACTTCAGGGCACTGGTTGTAAGAAGGGTTTGTTAACTATTGTTATATTAAGAAATTTCTATGACATTGTTATTAGCCATAAAAACTAATTGTTCATATTTTCTGTTTACATGAATCACAGTGGGGAGTAAGTAAAGCAAAAGGAAAAAATTGAGGAGAAAATTTTGGAAAGAAATAAGAACTGGATCCAGGTTACGTAAAATTTTCCATAGTAAGCTGTTTTGTTTGGCGCGGCAAAGGTAGGAGGGCTACACAAGTTGCTTGCATGTTTACGCTTGGTAGCGCCTCTTTTGGTGTAGATAGAAACCATTTCCTCATTATTCCCTTCCTTGAGTTTTTTGTGGAAAATTTACAGGAATTTTTGTGTGTTACACTTTGTCAGTAAAACATAAGGAATTGCGACACAGTAATTTGTGTATCATAGGAGACATAAAACAGGCTTTGACATCTCGTAAATTGCAATTATCACGTGTAATAATTAGCAAACGAAATTTTACTATTTTTTGTGAAATTTTTATTTTTGCATATTCATACAACATAGCAGAAAAATATATGTCCATTGTTGATAGCAATAGCGACAATCGCAGTCGGCAAAGATGGCGTGGAATTGAAGTTCGGGCGGAATGTATGGCTACCGCAGAAAGTTTAAGCATGTCAGGTGTCACAAATTATAGCGACGCTCCACAGCAGAATAACTTTGAGGACACAATGTTTACAATTGAGACAATGTCACTCATCTCCCACAGTGACATACCGCTCATTAATGAAACATTGGAGAGCGATACAAATATGTGTCTTGACAATACTTTACAAACACCACTTGGTCACAACAATAACAATAACTTGGAAAAAACAGCTGACAGCAACCACAGTAATATACCTGATACACTGCTACGGCAGTTATTGTCTAACATAAACACAGAATTAGACAATACGGACACCAATTTTAGTGATATGAAACAAGATATGATTACTAAAATCGATAATTTGACAGAAGATATGAACATGGTAAAACAGCAACAAAACACAAGATCTAAATACAACGAAACAAGAACAAAAACACGTATTCAAAGACTTGCAAGATGTGGTCTCACAGAAGTTGAATACTTAGCCAAAAATTTTCGCACTGTAACCGACGAAAAATTGAACGATATTAAACAACAAGTAAAGCATGAAGTACTTTTTAAAGTTAACGGTAACATTACGCAGTTACAGCAGAAGTTAGATTCTTTTAACGATCAACATGATCTAGTAGAGCAACATATAAAGAAAATGACAGACGCAAACACAAATATTGAAGCCACACAAAACGAGTTCTGTTCGACAGTAAAAAAGGTAACCACTGTCGTTAATAAAGCAAACAAAGACTATGAAGGTGTACCTCTAGCTGTATAAGAGCTTACTTTAAAGGTTCCAATATTAGAAGTTGACTCACCATGTGCTAAGAAGGAGAGAGAGGAGATAAATGAAAATCTAAGTGATATAATTAGTCAAGTAGAAGCAGATATGTTAGATAAGAGTAATACAATTGTAGAGAAGTTGGTTCGATTGTAAGTTATGCACAGATGTAGTAGAAGAAGCTATTCAGAAAATACAAAAAGAAATAGTGCAACAGGTAAACATTAACCTACAAGCCACGGAAGGTAGGACACACAATCTTTTAGAAGAAAATATTACCAGATCTCGAAATATACATGTAAATAATACACAGGCTACAATGAACAAACCACAACCTGTCGGTGCTTATCCACAAGTTGTTACGAGTCCTACAGCAGGTACCAGTGATGGTTGTAGAGTGCAAAATGTAAACTTGCCCACAACTCCAACACTTGAGCAATTACCAGCCAGAATTACAGGTAACTACAATACCCACATAAATACAACCGAAAATACCACGTGTCTGTCAACTATTTTTGCAGGTGAAGGTTTGCTGAGACATCATCAGTTTCCTACATTCTCTATGGAAGGTAAGAGAATGAACCCAGTAGTATTTATTAGTGCTTTTCGTCATGTATTTCCACGCAACTGGACGGAAAGCACAGAAAATCGGGTTTGTCGTGAGACAAACGCAAGGTGACGTTCTTTTATGGGCAACTGAAGTGGCTGAACCTTGCAGCACTTACGTACAATTTTAACGAGCTTTACTCGACAAATACTGGCAGTGCAAGAAGGACTCAGACGCGAGGTTTTCAACACCGCACCGTTCGGTGGCAAATACTGTAGTCTACGCGGATATTTTGAAAAATACCCCAACAAGACAGGCTACTGGACGAACCCAATATCACAGGTAGACGAATCAAAAATTTTGAAAAGTCATTTACCATCGCACATTAGAGAAAAATTAGTCACAACGCCAGAGCAAGACGCTGAATAGTTTCTGTCAGTGCTTGATTCTATCGACTTAATTTATGAGGAAAGACGTACCGAATAGAGCAATAGAAAATCAGGCACAACAACAACATAATTATGTAAGTCAGTCAGTAAAAGGTGATCTAAACATAGCAAAGTTACATACCCAGAGGTGACAAGTATGGTAACGCGAACGGAAAAAACAAACGATTTAAAAGAAATTTTCAAACAACAGGAGTAATTTCAATGCACGACCGAATTACAATCCACCATCACAAGGCAATATGCCGAATATTAACAGAAAAAGTCAGACGCAGCAGTGGTCGACGCGCGGCAACAATGCCTTGCCTTATGCTGTACAGCAGCCAACTTTTGGGCAGTATAGTAACTGCACAGCAGTTTTTGCTAATAACAACACGAGCGCTCACGAAGCAATGTCTCGAGGAGCCAACAACACAAACTGGCGAAGTACCTTCACTGTGCAAATAACTGAAATTACTCCAGGTTATGAATTAAGTCCCACAACACCGCTGGAAAACCCCAACCGGTCGTAGTTAACCCCCGGCAATTGACCTCTCTGGGATTGGGAGCAAAGCAAAACTACAAACATGTTTCAGAAGATTTGACAAACAAGGTGACATCAAGGATGATCTGTATCAGCATGAGTTAGATACAACGAATAATATCCAGGAAGAACAAGTACAAGCAATCATTAGGGTGAAAATATTAAATATTGACACACAGTTAATTTTAGATACAAGTTCAACTGCCAACCTAATGTCAGATGCATTTTTCTGTGAACTGAAGAAGAGAGGCAAACTTCCATCATTTCCTGTTGGGCTTGGGTTGTTTGGGGGAAGAAACGAAACACCAAGGTTATCGGTCTCATCAGATTAGGGAAGGACTGGGAAGGAAGACGGCGTGTCCTTTGAAAGGAACCATCCCGGCATTTGCCTGGAGCGATTTAGGGAAACCACCTAAATCAGGATGGCTGGTCGCGGGATTTAACCGTCATCATATAGTAGCAACAGCAATTGAGAGATTCATACCTCATAAATTGGTAAGAGATGGAACTGATCCCCCGTGGTACACAAAACAGGTCGGAACGCTGTTGCAGAGGCAATGGAGAAAGCATGCGAAGTTCAGAAGAACGTGAAATCCCGAAGATTGGCTAAAATTTACAGACGCGCGAAATTTGGCACGGACTTCAATGCGAGATGCCTTTAATAGGTTCCACAACGAAACATTGTCTCGAAATTTGGTAGAAAATCCGAAGAAATTCTGGTCGTATGTAAAGTACACAAGCGGCAAGACACAGTCAATCCCTTCGCTGCGCAGTGCCGATGGTACTGTTACCGACGACTGTGCTGCTAAAGCGGAGTTATTGAACGCAGTTTTCCGAAATTCCTTCAGCAGGGAAGACGAATGGAATATTCCAGAATTTTAAACACGAACAGCTGCTAGCATGAGTTTCTTAGAAGTAGATACCTTAGGGGCTGCAAAGCAACTCAAATCGCTTGATATGGGAAGTCTTCAGGTCCAGATTGTATACCGATTAGGTTCCTTTCAGATTACGCTGATACAATAGCTCCCTACTTAACAATCATATACAACCGCTCGCTCACCGATAGATCTGTACCTACAGATTGGAAAATTGCGCAGGTCGCACCAGTGTTTAAGAAGGGTAGTAGGAGTAATCCATCGAACTACAGACCTATATCACTGACGTCGGTTTGCAGTAGTGTTTTGGAGCATATACTGTATTCAAACATTATGAATCACCTCGAAGGGAACGATCTATCGATACGTAATCAGCATGGTTTCAGAAAACATCGTTCTCGTGCAACGCAGCTAGCTCTTTATTCGGACGAAGTAATGGCCGCTATCGACAGGGGATCTCAAGTTGATTCCGTATTTCTAGATTTCCGGAAAGCTTTTGACACCGTTCCTCACTAGCGACTTCTAATCAAGCTGCGGGCCTATGGGGTATGGTCTCAGTTGTGCAACTGGATTCGTGATTTCCTGTCAGGAAGGTCGCAGTTCGTAGTAATAGACGGCAAATCATCGAGTAAAACTGAAGTGATATCAGGTGTTCCCCAGGGAAGCGTCCTGGGACCTCTGCTGTTCCTGATCTATATAAATGACCTGGGTGACAATCTGAGCAGTTCTCTTAGGTTGTTCCCAGATGATGCTGTAATTTACCTGGGACCTCTGTGTTCCTGATCTATATAAATGACCTGAGTGACAATCTGAGCAGTTCTCTTAGGTTGTTCGCAGATGATGTTGTAATTTACCGTCTAGTAAGGTCATCTGAAGACTAGTATCACTTGCAAAGCGATTTAGAAAAGATTGCTGTATGGTGTGGCAGGTGGCAGTTGACGCTAAATAACGAAAAGTGTGAGGTGATCCACATGAGTTCCAAAAGAAATCCGTTGGAATTCGATTACTCGATAAATAGTACAATTCTCAAGGCTGTCAATTCAACTAAGTACCTGGAACTTAAAATTACGAACAACTTCAATTGGAAAGACCACATAGATAATATTGTGGGGAAGGCGAGCCAAAGGTTGCGTTTCATTGGCAGGACACTTAGAAGATGCAACAAGTCCACTAAAGAGACAGCTTACACTACACTCGTTCGTCCTCTGTTAGAATATTGCTGCACGGAGTGGGATCCTTACCAGGTGGGATTGACGGAGGACATCGAAAGGGTGCAAAAAAGGGCAGCTCGTTTTGTATTATCACGTAATAGGGGAGAGAGTGTGGGAGATATGATACGCGAATTTGGATGGAAGTCATTAAAGCAAAGACGTTTTTCGTCGCGGCGAGATCTATTTACGAAATTTCAGTCAGCAACTTTCTCTTCCGAATGCGAAAATATGTTGTTGAGCCCAACCTACATAGGTAGGAATGATCACCAAAATAAAATAAGAAAAATCAGAGCTCGTACAGAAAGGTTTAGGTGTTCGTTTTTCCCGCGCGCTGTTCGGGAGTGGGATGGTAGAGAGATAGTATGATTGTGGTTCGATGAACCCTCTGCCAAGCACTTAAATGTGAATTGCAGAGTAATCATGTAGATGTAGATGTAGATGTAGATCCTCCTGAATGCGAGTCCAGTGTCAACATTTCCTGTCCAAAATTGCAAGGTGCAAATGCTACAGGCAGTAAGACTAAATTGGTGATACACCAGGCATTTATTCCATTACAGGTTGAACATTTTACAGTGAAGTGCAATTTTATTATGGTAATGTCGTGTGACGACGGCCTCCCGTCGGGTAGACCGTTCGCCTGGTGCAAGTCTTTCGAGTTGACGCCACTTGGGCGACTTGCGTATCGAAGGGGATGAAATGATGATGATAAGGACAACACAACACCCAGTCCCTGAGAGGAGAAAATTTCCAACCCAGCCAGGAATCGAAACCGGGTAATAAGGTATGAAAGTCCATCGTGCTGACCAGGGGCGGACAATTTTATTATAATTGACAAACTTACAGTTAATTGTCTTATTGGCATGGACCTGTACAGACCATACAAAACACAGATTGACATAGGTAATGGTAAATGCAACTTTTATATAAGGAATCAGATTTTTCTGTTGATTTAAATGATATGCAATGATGATAACTTTCTAACTTGTTATTTAAGTATGCAAATGTGTTCAGTAAGGAGCCAGGAGTAATCAAAGACTATGAATATAAATTTGAAGTCTATCCACATGGAACATTTTGTGTAATGTCATATCCTATTCGCCGACCGTTGTGGCTGAGCGGTTCTAGGCGCTTCAGTCCAGAACCGCACGACTGCTACAGTCTCAGGTATGGATGTGTGTGACGTCCTTCGGTTAGTTAGGTTTAGGTAATTCTACGTTCTAGGGGACTGATGACCTCAGATGTTAAGTCCCATAGTGCTCAGAGCCATTTGAATCATATCCTACTCCATGGGCAAAACGAGAGACAATAAGAGTAGAGATCGTGCATATGATTAAATGTGGAATTATACAACCTTCATTTTCACACTACTATAGTCCTCTATTACCAGTAAGTAAACCAGATGGATCTGTAAGATGAGTTCTCAATGGTAGAGGTCTCAATAAGACTTTAGTTCCAGTACACGTAACACCAGACAACTTCGACGAACAGCTTTTAAAGTTTTAAAATACAAAATACTTCAGTATACTAGATCTCAAGAGTCCTACCTGCAAATAAATCTCCATGAAGAAAGTAGAAAATATACACCATTTGTTTGTGGTGGTAGAAGTTACGAATTCCGTGTTCTACCTTTTAGACTGAACATTAGTGCAAGCGTGTTTATATCTGCACTGGACAAAATCTTAGGACCAGAATTGCTTAACAAAGTCACTGTTTATGTAGACGACGTGCTAATAGCCACACCCACTCGGTTAGAACATATCAGCCCAAGTGAACAGGTACTTCAATGATTTGCAGATTGCAGAGTAACATCCAATTTAAAAAAGTCTAGTTTTGGCAAGGAGCAAGTAAAATTTTTGGGGCATATTGTGTCAGAACAAGGTATATTACCTGAGCCGAAAAACCTTAATGCTATATGCGACTGTCCAGCTCCAAGGAATAAAGGACTAGCATCCTTTTTTCGTAAATTCGTACCACAGCAACTGACGAACAGTGATGCATTACTCAACGTGTTACGAAAAAATAGGCCTTGGTTATGAGATGATAAGTGTCAGAAGGAGGCACTAGTTGACGCAAACATTCTTAGCCACCCTAACATGTCCAAGAATTTTTGTCCATGCACAGATGCCTCATCTGTTTTGCTAGTCGGACATTATCAGACCCAGAAAAATCTTACCATTTGTCAGAATTGGAAAGTTTAAAACTTTGAACATTTTTTGTGAGGTAAGAAAACCAAAGTGTACTGTGACCATCAGTCACTGTCATTTCTTTTAACATATAAACTATTGCACTGTAGATTAGCTAGGTGATGTCTAAATTTACAAGAATTCAATAGTAAAGGAAGTCAGAATGTTATTGCAGATGCCTTGTCTAGATTACCACAAGGTTTAGAGGAATTTAGTGAATTAACAGAGCAAGATGCAGAAATCAAAACGTTTTTAATGCAAGGTACAATACAACAGTCTGATTACCATAAGTTTTGTAAGCAAATGAAAATTATACAACAGCAAGATCGCAGATGGCGTAAAGTCATGCAAAACCTTAAGCAAGATGAAGGTAGAAAGGTAAGTAAATGGTATCAGGAGTACAAGGGCGTTTTGTTTCATGGGAAACACGAAAACTCTGATCAATGGTGTTTGTGTATTCCTGAATATTATATCGACGAATTTATAAGACATACACATGAAGTATGGGGACATTATGGAGAAGGTAAATGTGCTGAAGAAATTGCAACACTTTGTTATTTTCCAAGTTTGAGAAGGTGAGTCCTACAGGTATTAAGAAATTGTACAATATGTCAAAAATCAAAACAGTACAATGTGACAAAATATACCGAGCTACACCCAATACTCACAAGAAACCCCCTAGATATAGTATACCTGGACATAGCTGCTCCATGTCCAAGAAGTAAAGGGGGAGTAAGATATGTAGTAGCACTATAAGATATTTTCGCAAAACATATCAAAAAGTATGCAATTAAAAATGCAACAGCCGCAAATATCAGAAAAAAATTGAGGATGGCTATATGAGAAGAACAAGTAAACTAAAGGTACTACTTACTGATAATGGTTCATATTTCGTTGGGCAAAAATGGAAACAATTTATGACCCCACAGTGCATAAAAGATGTATTAGCAAACTGTTTTCACCCAGAAACAAGCCCAGTAGAACAAATCTTTAAGAATTTAACCGGTTCATTAGGACATACACTCGTCACAAACACACTCGATGGGTAGAATACATAGCCCCTTTCATGCAAGTTGTCAGTTACTTTCCACATTCTTCAACAGGTTTCACACTTAACGAATTGATGTTCTGGACAAAATAAACAAATGGGAGGGAGTCGCCAATACCAGAAGTACCCGCTACAGAAATGTCAGTAAAAGACAAAATCAAACAAGCCATTATTACACACGAAAACAGGGCACAGTATAGAAAAAATTACAATAAGAAACTAGAACGTCTTACACAGATTTTTGAAGGGCAATGAGTCCTCTTACAGACGCACCCTAAATCGACAAAAAAAATGGCAAACTGAAGAAGAAGTGGCAATTACTCTATTCAGGACCATATATAATTTTCAAAATACCTTACTGGGAAACGTACATATTAGTCTATGAGAAAACAGAGAGAGACAATGGTCTTCAGTCTCACAATGATATAAAACCTTTTATAGAATGATGAAGTTAGGAAACACTTTTCTTTCTATCACAAGATAATTGTACATAATGCACCTAGCTCCAAGTGTAATTTTTTTTCTTTTGGAGCGTATTTTAGGATAAAGTAATGTGTAGGCGCACATAAGCATAAAATCATCTACATCTACATCCATACTCCGTAAGCCACCTGACGGTGAGTTGCGGAGGGTACTTTGAGTACCTCTATCGGTTCTCCCTTCTATTCCACTCTCATATTGTTTGTGGAAAGAAAGATTGTCGCTATGCCTATGTGTGGGCTCTAATCTCTCTGATTTTATCCTCATGGTCTCTTCTCGAAACTTCAACAAAAGCCTGTACTGAGCTACTGAGCGTCTCTTCTGCAAAGTCTTCCACTGGAGTTTATCTATCATCTCCGCAATGGTTTTGCGATTACTAAATGATCCTGTACCGAAGTGCGCTGCACTCCATTGGATCTTCTGTATCTCTTCTATCAACCCTATCTGGTACGGATCCCACACTGCTGAGCAGTATTCAAGTAGTGGGCGAACAAGCGTACTGTAACCTACTTCCTTTGTTTCCGGATTGCATTTCCTTAGGATTCTTCCAATGAATCTCAGTCTGGCATCTGCTTTACCGACTATCAACTTTATATGATCATTCCACTTTAAATCACTCCTAATGCCTACTGCCAGATAATTTATGGAATTAACTGCTTCCAGTTGCTGACCTGCTATATTGTAGCTAGGTGATAAAGGATCTTTCCTTCTATCTATTCGCAACACATCACACTTGTCTACATTGAGATTCAATTATCGTTCCCTGCACCATGCGTCAATTCGTTGCAGATCCTCCTGCATTTCAGTACAATTTTCCATTGTTACAACTTCTCGATATACCACAGCATCATCCGCAGAAATCCTCAGTGAACTTCCGATGTTATCAACATGAATGAGGAGTAATACACCTCTTCACGCAAAGCGAAAGTATAAACGAAATTAGCTTATGGCTCAGCTGTGCACGCTCAACAATACACGCTCGTCAGTAGTAGGAGAGGAGGCATTGACCTGTGCACATGTGTGACAGGCTGACAGAAGTCGCAACGAAATATGAATGTGATATGTACATGTATATAACTTAAATACAAATTAAACTGAAATACTAAGCAATTACATCTAATGTCTAAGAACTAAGGAGTATGTTGATATATGTACACAGAGATTTAATTAAATATTAAGGTATATACAACATATTTACAAGCAGGAGGAAGCATTATGAAGAAATATATGACACTTGTAAGCTAAGAAGAATGATAAACTACCGTAGGAAATGTCAAATAATTCTCTTTGCAGGGTAAATGACCATAAAGGGTAACAGAATAAATTATTATCTATGAATTTAAACAAAGTATGGAAATATCTGCAGACAGATGTAATGACCAAATGTATCAGTGGCCATCGAGCTACGTCATACAATTAGTTTTAAGTTTTTTTTTTTAACGACCAGTGCATTATCATGGCATAGAAGAAGAGAATTACGTCGGCAGTAGCAGGTGCCAAATGAAGAAACAGGCTGCACCTTGAGCAAACAATTTAGTTATAAGGATATATATATATACAAAGGTTATAAGGCAATGAAAAATAAATATGTACATCATCACAGTATAGCTCCATGACATTTACGAGTACCTATTCGCTGCAAAGTACACATAAATATTTAAGCATGTGATTTTACAAAAACCAATTAATTTTTATCATGTCAACGAAAGCATAAATAATGGCATTTCCATGTATTCAAGAAAGATAAGTCTATGATGGTTGAAACTCTTTCATAATTAACACAAAGCTCCATGTGAATTGAAGTAAGCAAAACTATTGCACGAAGCAACAACATGATAGTACATGAATGATTAGTCAGTACACATCATTTCCATGAAGTAAGAGTTCCTTGGCAACTAGTCCATGATTGTACAAGTAACATTTCCTGATAAATCCTTGAACCAGTAGATGAGTATTTCTTTTCTTCCTCTCTTCCTTCCCAAACAAAGGAGGCGGTGCCAAGAACAGTTAGGGCAGCAATGCATAATGTTTTAGTCCTGTTTTGGATATTTTCCGCCGGCCGGGGTGGCCGAGCGGTTCTAGGCGCTACAGTCTGGAACCGCGCGACCGCTACATTTGCAGGTTTGGATCCTGCCTCGGGCATGGGTGTGAGTGATGTCCTTAGGTTAGTTAGGTTTAAGTAGTTCTAAGTTCTAGGGGAATGATGACCTCAGAAGTTAAGTCCCATAGTACTCAGAACTGTTTGAACCATTTTCGATATTTTCCTCCCTCCTCTAGCTAAGGAAGAAATGAACTCTCATAAGTGACAAAAGCTTATCTAAAAAATTAAGTGCAATGTATCACGTGCTTGTATTGAACCATAATAATGTATTATGAAATTAATTTGTATATGTGATGTGAACGAAGTTAAAACTAGCAAACTGTAGTAACAGAACCCAGTTAATGAAAAATTTATAACGTTTTAAAACTTAAGAAATTTATCTTCGTATTATAAGCGATGGATGGTATGTCAGCCCTAGGTATAAGCTAACAAGTTACATTTTGTTGTAACTCAATACTTGTATGAATTTTCATTGGAAACCAAACTGCATGTAAAGGAATGAATTTTAAAGAGAAGCAATTTATATGGGGCATTCAAAAAGAAATGAGCCAGAGACATAATTACAGAAACCAGTACCTCTATGTTAGAAGTATTGACCCTGGATGTTGAGACACTTGTCCCATTGTGACACAAAGTAGTCAATGGCTGTCTCATAAAATTCCCCGGGCTGCTATGTTAACTAGTTCTGCACGGACAGCTGGACGTCGTCGTCCGAGGTGAATCGTTTGCCCCTCATAGACCTTTTAAGGGGACTAAAAATGGTGTAGTCACAGGGAGAGAGGCCTGGACTGTATAGAGGGTGGCCGAGAACCTTCCATTTGAATTTCTGCAGGGGTGCCGCAACTGTGTTGGCCATATGAGGCTTTGCATTGTTGTGGAACAGAATGACCCCACCGGTGAGATTGCCTGGTCGTTTTGATATGATCCCTTGGCGAAGGGTGGTCAAGGTTTGCGAGTTACGCTGGGCATTCACTGTTGTCCCATACTGCAGGAAGTGAATCAGAACTGGGCCATTCTGTTCAAAGAAGAATGTCAGCATAAGTCCCATACTGCAGGAAGTGAATCAGAAAGGGGCCATCTTGTTCAAAGAAGAATGTCAGCCTAACCTTTCCTGCACTCTTGTGGATGGCCTTGTCTTTTTTTGGTGGTGGTGACCCTGGATGCTTCCACTGGAGACTTTGCCATTTTGATTCTGGTTCAAAGTGATGACACCATGACCCATCTTGAGCCACGACTAATACAAGCAACACATTCCCTTCCCGAGCATAGTGCTGCAGATGATCAAGACAGTGGACCATTCGACATGCTTCCTGGTGTGGTTGAAGACTGTGGGGCACCCACACTTAGCGCCTGAGCAGTCGTTCCTTCATGCTGGTGTGAACACTTCCAATGCTCAATCCGACCACGGCGGCTATGGCTTTCACTGACACACAGCGGTCCTGGGTAATGAGTGCATCCACCAGTTGGACGATGTCATCTGTAATGTAGTGTGGTGCTCCAGACCGTGCATCATCGGCAAACAAACCCGCCCTTCCCTGAAGCGCTTGTGCCACACCTTGACCCTTGCATGGAACATGCAGTGTTCACTGTACACTTGTGACATTAGTCGATGATTGACCGTTCCTCCTACTCCTTCCGTTGTCAGGAAACGAGCAACACCTTTTTGCTCTTCTTTTGACACCTCATTTCTTTTTGAATGGCACTTATACAATGTTTGGGTTGGCTGTATGTGTCTTTCAACAAAGTGGACTGTGAAGTGTTGTGACATTAATATACATGTGCAACGAAGTAATCTCTGAGTGTCGTGTCTCACAACGCCTGATACATTAATAAGAGAACTATAGTTGTTCGAGCCAGTACTTACCTCGTCGACGGATGCTGTTGGACAGGTTTCTCTCCACTGAAAATGCGAGTGCGATGGGTAATAATGACGCCTGGGCCTTAAGAATGGAGATCTTCTGCCACATCGTCGAATTTTGAACAATAAGCACACACTGCACCCAGAACGAAGGCAAACACCACGGCAATTCTTTAATAAGTAATACTCAGGTGAAAGTGTGACACTCAATGAGAAATTAACACTAAGAAAAAGAGTGCATGCACGTGCAATGGTAGCAACTAGCATGTTGACCGTTAGTGACTCATGCTTAGTCGCCCAACCTACTAGTGCAAAAGCTCGAAACCCGGTAGCGAGGCTGAAGCAAACTGAACATTATTGCCAGCACACTAAATCTAAATATGTAATGAACTATCATATCATGTATATAACCTTTCAATCTCTTGTAGAACCTTAACATACATAGGATAAATTGACATATCCATTCCATTAAATAAAAGAGAAGCTGACAAATAAAGGGCTTCGACCCCTATCAGCAAATATAAATATAAATATGTATATGAATAACACTGTATGTCTTCATACCATGTCAACGTACAGTGTGGGAGCAATTGTGTAGTTAAATAGTGGAAGTCCCCCGGATATGTCAACGTTAAAATTTATTTTAAAAAATGAAACAGCGATAACGTTATAAATGTGCAGTAAGGTGCAGACACCTCTCCAGGGGACACCACCTCGACGAAGCACTGTCCGTGCATGTGGAGAGGCTTGAATATCTGCGGGAAGCTGAGGGCTATGCTGACGGTAGAGGACCCACTGCCGGAAAGACCTCAGCCAATGGATGAGACTAAGAGTGTCCCACAACGTCCCCTCTTCCCTATCCACTCCTAGTCCTACCCTATTCCCTGACCCAACACAAGGTGTGACGCGATCCGTGCTGAAGGGTGCGTGGCAGATGGGAAGATGTGTCGCAAATGGAGCCTCAGGGATACCGGGTGACCTCCCTGAGTAATTAGCCTTACACTGAGCGGGGTATTTCTGGTGTGGACCTTCTAGATCCCCAAATCTCGTGGGACCAACATGGACACGAAAACAGAAAAAGAAACTGAGGGTCAAACTGAGACCTCAGATACCCAAACATCAGGGACTGAACATATGGAAGGCACTTCCACTACTGAATCTGGGTCTAGACCTGAGCCAGAAGTGAGAACTGTAACCGAGAAGCTAGACCAGATTAAGAGCAAAGGCTTGTCTGGGGCCCAAAGGGTGAAGCTACTTAGGGAACAGAGGGAAAAGGAAGGAAAAGAATGGCTTCCTAAACACAAATGGAGGGAAGTAAAGGGACTAGAACCCAAGACCCCCAGGAAAAAACTGTCTCAGGTTGAAGGGGACACACAGACCCCCACAACGTCAAAGACAGGTAGTAAGCGGATAAGGGAGGAATTAAAGACTTCCTCCTCCCTGGATCAAGTCCAGAAAAAACTGAGGCAAGAAATAGGGAAACAGACCTATAGTACTGCTGTCTCGGTTTTTAGGATGGCAGTTATCCAGGAAGGTTATCCACTGATGGCCATTATCTCGCAGCAGGAGGAACTAGTACAGATGGCCCTCTTTGAAAAGATTGGGGGGCACGCTGGCCCAGGTCCCAACTTCAGGAGGGTCTATCTAGACCGTGGTGCACACATTATTGCCTGTGACAGGGTGCACACAGTAGAATGGCTCAAGGACAAGATGCCCCTGATATCACTGGGGGAAGATGCGAAGCTGCTGGTCAAGATATCATTACAGGTACCCAAGATCCTTAAGGAAGTCTCTCCCAAGATTCTGTTCGGGAAAATAGGGGCCCAGAACCTAAAAGTCCCGACAGAAGACTGGAAAGTGCTTAACCAGAAGGTTGCTATGGAAGGACGAACCCTGGTGGTGGAGGTTGGTGAGACGTCCCTGAAGGTGATGCAGGAGCAGGACCTGAAACTGTTTTTAGGGTTCTCGTAGGTCACTGTCAGGGTTCTCAAAGACCTCAAAGATGGCAGCAAGACGGATCCTGGAGATGCTGCAGATTAATCTGCAGCACAGTAAAGGGGCCTCTGCTGCCCTGAGTCACTGCCTGGGGAGGCAGGAAGTGGATGTGGCCTGGTACAAGAACCCTATTTATACAAAGGGGGTGTATCGAGCCTTGGAGGCACTGGAGGTAAGCTGATCTATGCTAGAAATCTAAAAAACTCCAGAACATGCATCTATGTTAGAAACGGCATTTCTTTCACGCCAATGATGGATTTCTGCTCCAGGGACTTAGTGACCATTAAAATGCAGCAATGTGAGGAAGGTATCACGATGGAAATTATTTTGGCCTCAGCATATCTTCCTTACGAAGACAGCTCTTCTCCTCCTTTGGAGGTGTGGAGACTGGTAGAGGCTTGCCATCAGCAAGGTGACCAACTGCAGGAGAGATACGATGCCAATGCCCACAACCTAGTGTGGGGCAGCAAGGACACCACCAGTAGAGGTGAGTACCTTCTTGAATTCCTCTTAGCTAACAACTTGGAGGTCCTGAATAGGGGCGAACCTACATTCAGGAATAGCAGAAGGGAAGAAGTAATTGACATAACTTTTGGTTCCATGACGATGAGTAGCTATGTCAAACAATGGCATGTGGTGTTGGAGGCATCCTCATCGGACCACATGTACATTAAATTCAAGGTTGAAATGGGAATCAGACAGACCATGACTTATAGAAATCCCAGGAAAACAGACTGGGAGACATATAGGAGGGACCTTGACTTAGGCTTATCGGAAATTAAAACAAAGATAAGGAAGCCAGTAGAATTTAAGGAAGTAGCAGAGGCTGTTACCTCTGCCACAAGGGCCTCATATCAAGACAACTGCACAATCACCAGGAAGTGCACAAATAGGAGTGTTCCTTGGTGGAATAACAAATTGGAAACGCAAAGAAAACAGGTACGGAGACTGTTTAATATTGCGAGCCTCAAAGGCCAATGGGCTAAATATCGTAAGGCCCTTGGCAGTTACAACCTTGCAATAAGACAAGCAAAGGAGGCATCCTGGAAGGCATTTTGTGAGGAAGTGGAAGGCACAGCTGCACAAGCCAGACTTCACAAGATTCTCACTAGAGTACCAACTAACCCAGGAGGTACGTTGAGGAAGGAGAATGGGGAATATACAAAAACAGCACATGAGATGCTGGAAATGCTCCTCAAAACTCACTTTCCTCAATATGCTCTGCCTGATAACACAGATCAGTATGTGGCCCCAGAGAAACAACGGTTCTCAGACACTCGAAGAGAGGATTGGGTATCGGCCAACGAGTATGTGAACTTCAACAAAATCCAGTGGGCAGTGGGAACATTCCAGCCGTTCAAGTCAGCTGGCCCAGATGGAATTTTCCAGCTCTCCTGCAACAGGCAGGAGGAAAGCTTATAAGAATCGTATGCAGGCTATTTAGGGTTAGCTTAGCAGTAGGAATCATTCCCAATGTTTGGAGGGCAGTGAAGGTTGTCTTCATTCCAAAGCAAGGGAGAATTGATCATACCAAGGCCAAGGATACGAGACCAATCAGTCTGTCCTCCATGACTGTCAAAACACTGGAAAAACTGGTTAATGTATACGTTGGGGAGAGGAAGGAGGCTATTTAGGGTCCCTCTACACCTGAACCAACATGCATACCAACCAGTAAATCATGTGAAACAGCTCTCCACCAACTCGTCAGGAAGGTGGAAAAAGCACTTCACTTCCAAGAAATAGCCCTCTGCATCTTTCTGGATATCGAGGGGGCCTTTAGTAACACGACCGTCGATTCCATGCTAAGAGCAGCAGAGGTTGCAATGCCACTATCCGAATGTACTATAATATTTTTAGACCATGCGGCATCGGACGTCTGGAAAGTGGCTATCGCGTGTAATAACCCTGAATGCTATGTAGTTCAGACTACTACACGGAATTACTGAATAAATATTGGCGATGGCGTACAAGAAATCGAATGTTAAATGAATTCTGATTTTCATTAACAAAAATAACCTCTTTGAAGTGACTGAACAGAATGCACTAACTGGTGTACGTTAATCACGCCTAGCAGGCGAACAACATTTACGTAACACAATATACACACACATATAATAAACACTTGAACTTGCTGTAAGTTAGATTGATCTACACCAACTGTCAGTAATGATTTTAATGTTACTGAATTTGCATTGTACTGAAGGTACAATGAGTACTGTGGTGGCAATAAATTCTTTAATTGAATAATCAATGAACACTACGGAACTGATGGTTACTAGAGATGTCAAAAACATTACTTTAGAATCATTTTGTTCTAATGAAACTGAATGAGTTTTTACGTTGATAATGTACAGAAAAGCCACCACATCGAGTTGAACTGTAATTAATGTGGCACAATACCTGGCGTCTTCTGACAGTTGTATAATCCGGCTTTTGTTGGAAATTTTCGGCGTTAACTCCGATTATATCCTCTTGTTGCACTAATACGCCGATACTCACATAATATAGCCTTTTTACTGGTATTACTGCACACACAGTGATGGATTTGGGATAATAATGAACTGTTTTCTGTAAATAACTGATGACGCTCATGGAATGCACTTTGAATCACAAACTTATTATTTCACTCTGACATTACACTGTAGAGAACTTGACTTGATAAATACATAAACTGGTTCGCTACGGATAAAATGTACTTGTTATGGCGGCGGTATAAAATGCACTGTTCACAAAAACACTGTCGTACGACAACTGCTAGTTCGTTGCTTGTGCAGGCGTGAACTCATCAATGGATCTCATATGGTAGTAAGACCACATTGCCACATTAACTGCTGACACTGGTCACTTCATACCTTGCTGCTGGTCGCTGCAGTCCGTCGTAAATTACGCAGACTTCCACAAGGCATGCCACGTATTTTTTGAGCGGGAACAGCAACTATATCGCTCACAAGCCGTCTCCGTCGAAATGTTGCATCCTGCAAGCCTTATTGTCCATTTGACTTGCTGACAGACCATAAATCAAGTTCGTGTTTGTTGTAAGCTCACTTTTAACTGTCTATAAGCAACGTTACCGTACCGTACTAAGGCCCAGTCCACACGCAACGATCTGTCTGCGCAGACATCGGCGCAGATGTCTGTACATGCAAAAGATCGCTGCAAATGTGGTGTGTTCACACGACACAAACCCCAATCTAGTACTCGCCCGCCATCTGTCGGTGTAGAAAAGAAATATCAGGGGCAAGCGACTATGTTCCCCGTAAACGTCAAATATTTAATTCAGTTATTTTGAAATATAGAAATGGAGGAAGTTCTGTTGTGGTCTGTGTTCGCAACTTGTGTTGCAAGAAACATTCAGACCAACTGCAGGAAACAGAGAAAGCGGTGAAAATGGTGTAGACAGTGGCTGCTAAAGCGAAAGCAGTTTTCTCACGTAAATTTACTGTGAGAGTTGCAGGGCGAACCTAAAACATGGACAAGTATATTCATGTTTCTTTTGATAACAGCAGTTAATTTTCTATTATGTTTGAACACAAATATATTCTTTTGAATAAACTTTTGATAAACGTATGTGAAATATATTGTTTTACATTACCTCGTGTTCCATTTCCTCACACACTGACACTCCAATTTCATCTTCAATTATACTCCTGCTTGGTCTTGGCGTTTCTTGATCACTAAGGAAGCCAAGCAGATCAAAATACCATAACATTGGCTGGTATACTTGATTTACTCCCACACCAGATCTTCTACATTTCTGAACTTCGGATAACTCTTTTCGGTAAACAGTTCGCAACGAATTTATTTTTTTTATTACTGTTTCTCTGTTTGCCGAGGTGTCAACTGCCCGCAATTTTTCAATTAGAGGATTATATGCTGCTGTCTTTTTGTCTCCATCACTATATTCTTTACTTTTAATCTTCCACAAACATGGGTGGTTTCTATATATTTCAATGAATTCACTTACAAACTCTCGAGAACACTGACGAGTATCAGCCATTTTAATGCCCTGTGCGCACAAATACAAACACTAGTCTGAGCAGCAACAGCGGTTTCGCGCCAGATTTGCGGCGATCTCCTGTCCACACGCTCCAACTGGTCTGCGCAGATTTGAGAGGTTCCACTCAAACCACCAACTCCAACTTCCAGGTTTACACACACCTCAGGTTGGTGCAAATCTTCTGTCCGCACGCAACGATCTGTCTGAGCAGATGTGATGTGCGCAGACATTTGTGCAGACAGATCATTGTGTGTGGACGGGACTTAAAACCGTCACTTTCGCGCCACATAATCTCTGTTCTGCATCTGAACAGTTCCAGAACACATCTCTCTCTACTGCCAAATTCACGAGCCAACCTGCATTGTCAGCATTCTCGGGGATTTCCCTCACATTTAAACATTAATTTACACTATGCCAAGTTCTCTATTTATTCCTGTGCCTTTTATTAACGTTGCCAACCCCTTTTCTTTCTGTTTTAACTTTCCGCATTTTTCCGCCATTTTACACTTGACGTCACCGTTTTATTGCCTGTTTTTCTTGTTTCTTTTCTTCTTCCGTTTTTTAAAATAAAAGTCTGTCGGCTGTAGAGCAGCGTACTAAGCTTATGCCAGCCCGTCCCCTTCGGGGGGAATTGAAAATCAATAAAGGAAAAAAAAATAGTTCTCTATTTACAAATGGACGTACCATAACATTACCATATTCAATTACAGTCATTATATATATATATATTAAACTAATATTAAATTAATATTTTTACTATACGTAATAATATTATCCTAGTTTAATGCTTCTTTATTTCGTCGGACAAGCGCAGCACTATTCAGATACTGTCTTACTCGTAGCGCTATTTCATTAGATTGCCGCCAGGTGGAAGCACCTGTGCTTTTGTTTGCGCAACTATCCAACAGATGGCATGAGCGT
Source organism: Schistocerca cancellata (assembly GCF_023864275.1). Lineage (NCBI taxonomy): Eukaryota > Metazoa > Arthropoda > Insecta > Orthoptera > Acrididae > Schistocerca > Schistocerca cancellata. The sequence goes on along the minus strand of NC_064627.1, from coordinate 927,061,282 downwards.
TCACTTATTCAACCGCTGCACCTTGGCTATGCTTTGTTGTGGCATTACAAGGTGCATGATCTGGGGACCACAATATGTAGGTGGACCAGAGCCATGCTTAGTGGAAGGAAGGTAGAGGCTACCATGATGAATGAAAAGATGGTAATTAAACCACTAGAGGCTGCCCGCAAGGAGGAGTTTTGTCTCCTCTATTGTGGAATCTAGTGGTGAACGAACTCATTGAGGAACTAAATTCCAGACAATGCTTCTGCCAAGGATACACAGATGACCTTGTCATAGTAATACTTGGCAAATTCACTGACACAGTCAGGAATATGGCACAAGGAGGGTTGGACATTGTGCAAAAATTGGTGCATTAAACAGGATCTGAGAGTTAATCCTAAGAAGACTGTTATGGTGCCATTTACGAAGAGACATATTCTGCATGCAAGTTGGAATCTAAAGCTCTTCGATGAAACTCTACCTGTGAAGGGGACAGTGAAATATCTAGGAGTAACCTTGGATGAGAAGCTAACTTTGACCACTCATATTAAGAGTATCTGCTCCAAGGCAAAAAGCACTTTACTGATTACTAGGAGGGCTTGTGGCAAAAACTGGGGCCTAAGCCCCAGGGGTACGCACTGGATATGCACCATAGTGGTTAGACCTAGGATTTTCTATGGGGCCATAGTATGGTGGAAGAAGGTAGAACAGCAGGTTGCTGCTAAAGAGCTTGCTAAGGTGCAGAGATTGGCCTGCTTAGCCATACTGGGCGGAATTAGCAGCACACCAACCGCTGGAATGGAAGCCATGCTGGACATGCCTCCACTTCACCTTTGGGTTAAGGTGTAGGCAGCAGCTGGGGCATACAGACTTAAAACTGGCCAAAACTGGGTCTCATTTGGGTATCCAGAATCACACACTAACATAGTGAGTGAGGTAAATATAGTTATGGCTGGGGAAATGCCCGCTGACTATGTAATAACTCCTAACAGCTTCGACAAGCCTTACAACATAATAATTGGAAGTAGGGAGCAGTGGGAGAAAACAGTTCGACACCGTACGGGGGACATCGTTTGGTTCACCGATGTGTCGAAAACAAATTAAGGCATTGGGGCAGGGTTGTGCGGGGTTCAGCCAAGACTGGAGAGCAGCATCTCTCTAGGGAAACTGGCCTCTGTATTCCAAACCGAAATTACTGCAATCAGGGCATGTGTGGAGGAGAATATGAGTAGGTGCTACAATGATCGTAGCATCTACATCTATTCAGACAGCCAGGCAGCCCTGAAATCATTGACAGCTCCTGCAACAAGATCTAAGATTGTTGCAGATTGCCACAGGGCTCTGGTGGAGCTAGGGGGAAGCAATAGGGTGTACCTAGTGTGAGTCCCTGGCCACTCAGGGATCTGTGGCAATGAACAACCCGATAGATTGGCTAGGATGGGGGCAACAACTCCATTTATTGGACCAGAACCTGTCTTGAAAATCAGCAAGGCTATGATCAAATTAGAACTACGGAACTAGCTTAGGAAACAGCACATAGGATACTGGACCAAGGTCCATAAACAAAAACATGGTAAGGTAATGATACCCAAGCCATGTTTTAAAAGAAGTTCTGTAATCCTAAGATTGAAAAGGAAAGAGATCAAACTCATGACTGGACTGGGGCCATGGGAACTTCAAAAAACACCTACACACAATGGGTATAATGGAAGAGGACCATCTGTGATGCAAGTGAAGACACTGCATCACACCTAATCTTCGAATGCATGGCAATGGAGAGTAAAAGATACAGAATCTTCGGGACAACTAGCCCTGAAGAAATTGTGTCTAACAGAAAACTGGTAGAGGGAGTCCTTGCACTATTCAAGGGCACTGGTTGGCTTTACTAGATATACAGGGAGCGATACCACACAATAAACCTAGTTTCGGTGCAGGCTGTGGCAGGTTAGATGTAACCTGTTTTAGCTCTACTGTTAAAATCAAATCAAAATGAACTAAAAACATCATTCACTTTTCTGTGCACATGGTTTTTGTTTCACTCTCTCATATGTAGAAGGATGGTTAAGATGTATTGCTGCAAGTGTGACATGCTACGAGTGTTTTGTGTTGTATGTGATTCTGAGTAAGAGAACACTTACTAACAGTACTAAGTATTTTTATTGAAGTGAAGTGGAGTCAAGTTGGGAGACTTTCACTCATCTTGAAAGACACTGGTGTCCTTGGAGTCAGCTGCCTGCATCTACAATTAAAATGTATGAAAGGAAGTCCACGGTCCTAATTCGTAAGATTAACAGAACTATAAGACCTTGCAGAAGACGACAAATATAATTAAAATATATATGAGCACAATTTCGCACACAAAGAACATTTACTAATAATGCAACTGTACTACCCTGCATTTTAATTATATCATCATTTATTATTATTATTATAATACAAGGTGTAATCTGCCTGTCAACATTGTCTAGATTAATTGTGTGCTGTGACCTTTGAAAAGAAAGCGGTTAAAGGAGCATGGTCTGTGGAGACTGCGAAATCCTTGTCTTCCCATGGAGCCTTTGAAGTGCTGTATCACAATGTAGATTGTGTACACTTCTCTGTCTATCGCACTCCACTGTTGTTACACCAGCGTGATTATTTACCAGAGAATGCCACACTCCATTTACCAGTTGCTGTAATGCTGTTCCTATTGCGATCTGCCTGGCGTCCACAATTAATACTAGAGGTGATTGACTCTGACCACAATCTATTGGTTATGAACTGTAGATTAAAACTGAAGAAACTGCATAAAGGTAGGAATTTAAGGGGATGGGACCTGGATAAACTGACGAAACCAGAGGTTGTACAGAGTTTCAGGGAGAGCATTAGGGAACGATTGACAAGAATGGGGAAAGAAATACAGTTGAAGAAGAACGGGTAGCTTTGAGGGATGAAATATTCAAGGCAGCAGAGGATAAAGTAGGTAGAAAGACAAGGGCTAGTAGAAATACTTGGGAACAGAAGATATATTGAATTTAATCAATGAAAGGAGAAAATATAAAAATGCAGTAAATGAAGCAGGCAAAAAGGAATACAAACGTCTCAAAAATGAGATCGACAGGAAGTGCAAAATGGCTAAGCAGGGATGCCTAGGGGACGAATGTAAGGATGTAGAGGCTAATCTCACTAGGGGTAAGATAGATACTGCATACAGGAAAATTAAAGAGACCTTTGGAGAAAAGAGAACCACTTGTATGAATATCAAGAGCTCAGGTGGAAATCCAGTTCTAAGCAAAGCAGGGAAAGCAGAAGGGTGGAGGGAGTATATAGAGGCCGATGTACTTGAGGACAGTATTATGGAAATGGAAGAGGATGTAGACAAAGATGAAATGGGAGATATGATACTTCGTGAAGAGTTTGACAGAGCACTGAAAGACCTAAGTCGAAACAAGGCCCCGGGAGTAGACAACATTCCATTAGAACTACTGATAGCGTTGGGAGAGCCAGCCCTGACAAAACTCTACCACTTGGTGAGCAAGATGTATGAGACGGGCGAAATACCCTCAGACTTCAAGAAGAAAATAATAATTCCAATCCCAAAGAAAGCAGGTGTTGACAGATGTGAAAATTACGGAACTATCAGTTTAACAAGTCACGGCTGCAAAATACTAGCGCGAATTATTTACAGATGTATGAAAAAACTGATAGAAGCCGACCTTGGGGAAGATCAGTTTGGATTCTGTAGAAATGTTGGAACACGTGAGGCAATACTGACCCTATGACTTATCTTAGAAGATAGATTAAGAAAAGGCAAATCTACGTTTGTAGCATTTGTAGACTTAGAGAACGCTTTTGACAATATTGGCTGGAATACTCTCTTTTAAATTCTGAAGGTGGCAGGGGTAAAATATCCCGGGAGCAGAAGCCTATTTACAATTTGTACAGAAACCAGATGGCAGTTATAAGAGTCAAGAGGCATGAAAGGGAAGCAGTGGTTGGGAAGGGTTGTAGCCTATACCCGCTGTTGTTAGATCTGTATATTGAGCAAGCAGTAAAGGAAAGAAAAGAAAAATTCGGAGTAGGAATTAAAATCCTTGTAGAAGAAATAAAAACTTTGAGGTTCGCCAATGACATTGTAATTCTGTCACAGACAGCAAAGGACCTGGAAGAGCAGTTGAACAGAATGGATAGTGTCTTAAAAGAGGCTATAAGATGAACATCAACAAAAGCAAAACGAGAATAATGGAATACAGTCGAATTAAATCACGTGATGCTGTGGGAATTACATTAGGAAATGAAACACTTAAAGTAGCAGATGAGTTTTGCTATTTGGGAAGCAAAATAACTGATGATGGTCAAAATAGGGATGATGTAAAATGTAGACTGGCAATGGCAAGGAAAGCGTTTCTGAAGAAGAGAAATTTGTTAACATTGAGTGTAGACTTAAGTGTCAGGAAGTCCTTTCTGAAAGAATTTGTATGGAATGTAACACTGTATGGCAGTTAAAATGATAGAAATAGAACACAACATTATTATCCACTGCCATGTACAATTCCTTCCCTCTTCCATGACAGCTGGTTACAGGTCTGTGATTCTTACACTGACTGACACTAATCATTCTCAATGACCAATTCAAAACACAAAAACAATTTTTCTTTTATCATACATGGAATGTATCTGACATCTTGTGTGTGTGTGTGTTTTTTTTTTTTTAGAAGAGGCATCTTAAAACTAGTGGAGGATTGAATTTACATTAAAAAAAAACTGATTATGAAATGTGCAGTAGGGTCAGGGGGTACAAAGTTTGAGGTTTTACTTTACAATTTAATTGTCCATTGGTGTCACTTGAGTCATTTGTAAGTGGAAGTCTCTACTGGCATTATGTCTTTTATGTCGTTGTAAAGCCATTGGAGTTGGTGCAGCAACCAGCAGTCGGCTGCATGCATGGAGCCAAGGTGGAGGTGGGCGCAGTGGCAGCGACAAGCTGGGCTGCAGCAGAGCTGAAGTACATGATCACCCGGGCGTCGTAATATGGACCCAGAGTTGAGGTGGCTAGAGGGTCGGTTGGCCGAGTGAGAGTGTATCGGGTACCAGCGACTGCAACACTAGCAGGTGACAATCGAGTCAATAGAGGCTTAAGTGACTCACAATACCAATGCAAAAACTAACAATAGGAGATAGATACAAATATAGAATGAGGCTGTAAGAGGCGTAATCCCCAGCTGAACAAATTAGGTATCCAAAATTAGTTTGTTTTTACTCCTGGCATCTGAAAACTACTTTCCCATATTACTGTTTTTAACAAGTTTGCATGAAACTTGAGTAGACAGTTACACAAGACTCTATAGCTTAACCTATTGGGAGGGCCACCCCTTCGAAATAGCGTGACTTATCAGACATTACCCACATGTAACCACTGTAGATTGTCAGAAGATGGTAATGTTCAGAAAGGAGTGACGAAGAAACATAGTTTCGAGACAACCGACGAGTAGTGAAATTGCATTTATATCCCTTAATGTTAGGCATACATTCCAAAGTGGGAAGCATTAGTTATCTATGGTTTTTCTTTCTAGCATCTTAGTGACATGCTTGGTTAATTAATTAGGACACTATTGACGCCTTACGACAAGACCTGAGTGGAGTGAGATAGATCACTGCAACAAGAGAGGAGCAATACCTTGGTATAATGTGGTTGGAAAAGAACGTGATAGTCTTGGTACTGTTGGAGGGTATAGTCCCGATTTATCCGGTTAAATTTTCATTGACGGTAGAAAGAAATACATAATACAAAGAAGAGCTGACAACACGGCTATAGCCGTGATAAAGGCGGGTGGGTCGAAAATATCAACTTCAGAAACATGCAGTCATGGGCGCCCACTGGCAATTCCAGCAGATCGAACGCATCTCAGTAGCCTAAAAACCGCGTCGCCAAAATCGATCACAGCTTACTCGGTCTACCATAGAAATCAACAGGTGCCTAATCTCGCGTCAGTCGATAAATTACGCGTTTCAGCGTTTCTGTTTACCTAAGGGCATAAAGGCATGGCCACTTAGAGAGTTCGTCGCTGGTCAGTGAGCCTTATTTTGGCATACGCAATAGAGCTTTTGGCCTCACTGTTAGTGACAATGGTTCTGAATATATGTTAGTGCACGTAACTACTACCAATTCTCATGGGCTAATCTTTTTCTATCGTCCATTTTACCTTGGAGATTGCTGCTGTAGATAAAATTACGTTGTTCAGCACGAAAAGTATTTGTTGCATAAAGTGCACTGTGTACACGTCTCTGAGTGAGAGCATATAATTATTTACAATGTTTAGATAAGGAGATATGCCCTAAATTGCTATTTTCAAATGAACAAAGTTTCAGCGACGAATTTACCTTGAAGTCTGGAAGCTGCAAGTAGAGTGGTCAATCGAAGAATGTAGCTTGGGTCAAATGGTTCAAATGGCTCTGAGCATTATGGGACTTAACATCTGAGGTCATCAGTCCCCTAGAACTTAGAACTACTTAAACCTAACTAACCTAAGGACATCGCTCACATCCATGCCCGAACCAGGATTCGAACCTGCGACCGTAGCGGTTGCGAATGTAGCTTGAAGCATGTGGCATCTTGAAATGGTTATTTCGTGTTCCCATGTGGCTACAATACCAGTACTTCAGAACTAAAAGTTGCGTGTTTTGGACGCAAGTTGGATCTGGTAAATGATGTGAGACAAATAACAGATGGCCCCTTCGCATAGGAGGAGCTTGGGGCTGAACGGCTGTGGATCTCCATCCAGCAATACAGTGTCGTACAAGGCTGTATCTACAAAATTGGCGTTTTCCTAATAATTTGTAGTACGAATTTTCCTATGTGTTTTGTAAGGTCATGAATAACTGTGTTTAGTTAAATCATTACAGTGTTTTGATGAGGAAAGGGGAGATCGAGGCTGTATTCCAAAGTTTTTTAACTACTTAATGTAAAGGTGCTGGATGCTGTATCTAAGTGAGGCTCGGCACAGTAGCTACGGTGTGATACCAGTGGCATGTACTATAGCCAGCAGGATCTGGTGTCCTGTCGGTAACGAGCATGCCTCAGTGGCTTGCTTGGGCAGCTGAGAAACGTTGGAAAACGTATCTGGCTTGTTGGCACAGTGGTAGGATTACTACCGATTTGTAATACCCGACAGTTTTCTGTTATCATTACATATGCAAAACTCGTAATTTACTTCAGTTACGTTTTGTGAAGTAAGGATACGACTTGAAATACTGCAGATTGATAAACTGGCTATGCATAGTCACTTTTAGATGCTCAGATCCTCATACCGTGATTGCAGCTACAAAATATATGGCAGTTCTCGCCATAATTTGAGTGAAGCACTACTGAACACACTCAATAATGAGTAGTATTTAAATAGTATCTTGAATAGAACTACTTTTTTATTTGTATGTTAATGTGCAGTTTCTGCTTAGTTTGAGATCTCTACTAGGAGTAAGTTCACTTTTGCAGGATCTGACTACACTGGCGTATTATATTGTCTCTCTCTCTCTCTCAAGTAGCTAGGATTTCTACTAAAATTCGTATCGTAATGGGCCCTTACTAAAGTATGAATCTCTGTTAAGCATTCCTGTTACAGTGACAGATAGGGAGTGTTAAATGAAATTCCTAATAGGACTGGTACAGTTGTCTTTACTCAAAATTGTGTCTCTTATGATTCTGCTTCTTCAGTCATACAGTGGAGTCCAGTTACTTGAGAAACTAGAAATATTTTCCTTCATCTACTGAAAGTTATTAGCATTAGAATAAGATTTTCACTCTGCAGCGGAGTGTGCGCTGATATGAAACTTCCTGGCAGATTAAAACTGTGTGCCAGACCAAGACTCGAACTCAGGACCTTTGCCTTTCGTGGGCAAGTGCTCTATCAACAGAGCTACCCAAGCATGACTCACGCCCTGTCCTCATAGCCTTACTTCTGCCAGTACCTCGTCTCCTACCTTCCAATTAGCATTAGTTTGTATGCTATGATTAATATGGTAGGTTGTGCATAATGGTTTCAGCTCTGAGCAGTGTAACGTTGCACTTAGTTAAGCCATTAAGCAAATGTATGACCATTTATTTAATAAGTGGATTTAATGTTTGAACTTAACGTTTTAATAATTCTTTGCTAGGTTGGGGAACAGCAGGTGTTTTATGAAAGGTAATTATTTTCCTGTATACTCCGATTAGTACAGAAATGCAGCTCAAGACACATGATCTTGGAATGGTGCAGTTTAACCTGCATAGTGCTTAGCGTATTTGGAGTGTTATTGTCTTTTATTGAATCTGTATCTTTTGTTGAAGTTATATCTTTTTTCTTTTCTAAAGTCCATATTCAGCATTCGCACCCTTAGACATAATTTTTCGGGTATACAAGTTTTGAGTTTTAACGTTATTTTAAGTGCATTACGTTGCTATATTAATGGTAGACACATATATTAGTGTACCATACAACTTCAGCGACTATTGTTATCTGTAGTTAACAGAACAGTACTGTTATTGTCTATTTAAATATTGTAAAAAGATTGTAAACAACCATGAGCGAGAAGTGTTTGAGCTGCCATAGGAAAGTTAGTTCTGGGATTACATTAGGAGGAATGCAGTGGCATGGGAAGTGGGAAAGTAAATGGGTTTCTTCTGTGATACTGCAAAGTGCATTCTAGGGTAGGAAAATAGCTGAACTGGGATGGAAGATTAGAGCCTTTAAGGCTGACCTGGACAGTGCTAGGGAGGAACTGGTGAGGCTAAGAGGGGAGAAAGGTGAAGACAGTTGCGAAATGGTAGCAAGGAACAGCGGGCACAGAAAGAGAACAGCATCTGACAGTTTTGTCACTGGCACAGACAACAGATTTGCCATGCAACCATAGTTAATTAAGGAAGAGGCTCAGGTAGATGTAATTGTAGTTAATACTCAACAGACTTTCACCAGGAAACCAACAGTTTCAAAAAAAGTAGAAAGTAGCAGGAAACTTCTGTTGTTAGGTAGCAGCCATCGAAGAGGTGTGGGCCAGACCTTGCAGGAAAAATTACGTGAGAGGTACTACATCACAAGTTTTTTTGAAGCCCAGTGCATGTCTTAAGCAAGTGACAGAGGATGCTGGATCATTGTGCAACTGTTTCACAAAGCAGGATCGTGTTGTGATAGTAGATAGGGCACAAAATAGTATTGATAGCGATCAGGACTACAATGCTGAGTGTGTCCTGGTAAACGCATCACCTGCAATGAAACATACAAATGTTGGTTTGGTTCCTGCTTCCATGCAGTCTGATCAGCCCCAACTGAACAGCTCTGTCAGGAGGGTCAATATGGAGTTAGATAACTGCTCCGGGCAGCTATTTTGTCAGGCATAGGTTTGGTTCCTGTTGATGCAGTTGGTAGGTGGGACTTCACAAGGCATGGCCTGCATCTCTGTAGGAAAGGAAAGGATAAATTGGCCGTGATGATAGCAAAATCTTTAAGGTGGGGGGAGGGGCACTGAAACCCATGGAAGTTTCTCTTTTTTAGAATAAGATTAGTACCCAGTGATTCAACATTGAAAGAAATTAAGCTTAATGAGAAGCTCAGACATGCTGGTACCAGGGATGTTAAAATATCACAATATTCTCATAAAAGTACAGTGAAAAATAATGTTAGTATATTGCATCAGAATATCAGAGGAGGCATTAAAAAACAAAATAGATGAGCTTCTTGTTTGTTTAGAAGATTTAGAAACTGAGAATGGGACAGATTCACTATGTCTGTCTGAACATCATATAGTCGCAGATATGGAAAAGGTAAATTTAGATGGATATAACCTTTCAGCACTTGTAAGTAAAGACACTATGGAGAGAGGAGGAGTTGTCATTTAAGTTAAAATTTATCATAGTGTGAAAAATTTAGATACTAAAAAATTTTGTGTAGAGCAACATACAAAAGAATGTGACTGTGAGTGTAACCTAAGTAATGCTACTTTTATAATTGTAGCTGTGTATAGATCCCCATTGGGGAATTTTCGGCTATTTCTGAAAAATGTGGATTCTTTGTTGTGCTATATGTCAGACAGAGGGAAGAAAATTACTGCTTATGGGGATTTCAGTGTAGATTTTCTGGCAGAGTCTGATAGAAAGCATGACCTTGAAGTATTACTTGGGCCTTCCAATTTGACACCAGTTATTGACATTCCAACTCAGGTAGAACAGAGAAGCAGCACACTGATAGGTTATGTTTTTATAGACCAAGATAAATTTAATGAAATGAAAACTTTTCCAGTTAAGAATGGTCTTTCTGATGATAATGCACAGCTAGTTACAGTATATGACATAGTGTCATACAGTTCTGCAAAACAGTCCTCCAAACTACTGCACTCAATTAATGATTTAACAATTGCAAATTTTAGGGAAAGCTTGCAACTGGAACGATGTGTACAGGGAACCTGATGCTAATTTAAAATTTAACCTATTTCATGATACCCTTGTGAGTATATTTGAAAACAATTTCCTAAGAAAACAGTGAAACATAACTGTAAGAAACAATCTAAAATGCCAAAGCTGTCAACAGAAAACAGAAATGTATCTGATAGCTAGAATGAGTAATGATCCAGAAACAGTCAAACATTATAAAAACTACTGCATTGTATTAAGAAACGTTATTCAAAATTAAAACAATCTGGAAAATTGTTGAAAAGGAAACACAGCAACCGAGAGCACAGGAAGACTGTATTTCTATCAGACTTAATGAAAAGTTTGTAAATGAAAAATCAGAAGTAGAAAATATTTATGTAATCATTTTTTTGAATGATGTAGAGAAAATAGGATGCAGTTGTACGGTAGAAAATGCAAGGTTGTGTGTGGAAGAGGCAATTCATATGCAATTTGATAAAATCAAAGCCGGCCGCGGTGGTCTAGCGGTTCTAAGCGCTCAGTCCGAAACCGCGAGACTGCTACGGTCGCAGGTTCGAATCCTGCCTCGGGCATGGATGTGAGTGATGTCCTTAGGTTAGTTAGGTTTAAGTAGTTCTAAGTTCTAGGGGACTGATGACCACAGATGTTAAGTCCCATAGTGCTCAGAGCCATTTGAACCATTTGATAAAATCGAAATTCAGTCCATCTCTCCTATTGAAATTAGGAAAATAATAAATTCATTCAAAAGTAAAAGATGACATGAAATTAATGGAATTTCCAACAGAGTACAAAAAGCTTGTACTCAACAGATAAGTAGGATTCTCAGCTACACATGTAGTGGCTCACTGAAACAGAGCATTTTTCTGGGTAGACTAAAATATGCAATTCTTAAACCACTGCATATAAAAAATGGATAGATCTGATGCTGACAACTACCACCCAATGTCACTTCTGACAGATTTATGCTAAATTCTTTAAAAACGTAATATTTTGAAGAGTAGCTTCACATATTTGTAAAAATTAAATACTAACAAAATGTTAGTTTGGTTTTCAGAAAGTCTTTTCGACAAAAAGTGCTATATATGCTTTCACTGATCAAATATTAAATACTCTGAATAACTGAATTTTTTGTGATCTTTCAAAGGTTTTTGACAGTGCAAATCATGGAATTCTTCTAGATAAGCTTAAGTATCTTGGTATAAATGGGACAGATCAAAAATGTGTTAATTCATATTTAACTGTAAGAATGCAGAATGTGGAAATTAACTGTATAGACAGTCTACAAAAATCAGCAGAGTCCTCAAAATGGGGAGTTACCAAGAATGGTCTCCCACAGGGTTCAGTCTTGCATCTCTTGTTGTTCTTAATACATATTAACGATTTGCTACTCTATACTGATGAAGATGCAAAGCTAGTTCTTTTTGCTGATGATACAAGTATAGTAATCACATCCAACAAACAAGAACTATCTGAGGAAATTGTAAATAATGTCCTTCAGAAAATTATTGAACTCTGCAAATGGATTCACTAAATTTTGGGAAAACACAACATATAGAGTTCTGTGCAGTAAATGGCATTAACCATTGATAAATATAAACTTTGAATCGAAGTCTGTTGCTAATGGAGAATATTAACAAATTTCTGGGTGTGTGTATTGATGAGAAATTGAACTCGAGGAAACACATCGTTGATCTGCTGAAACGATTAGGTTCAGATACTTATGCTATTAGGGTTATTGAAAATTCTGGTAATAAATATATCATAAAATTAGCCTACTATGCCTATTTTCATTCACTGCTGGCATATCACATCATATTTTGGGGTAATTCATATTTAGGAGAGAAAGTATTCATTGCACAAAAGCATGTAATCAGAATAGTAGCTAGAGCCCACTGAAGATCACCTTGCAAAGGCAGTATGGATATACTGACTACCTTAAATAAATATTTAAGGTAGTCAGTATATCCATACTGCCTTTGCAACACAAATATTCACTTATGAAATCTTTCATCAATAACCCACCCCAGTTCAAAAATAATAGCTATGTGAGTAGCTACAACACTAGAAAAAAGATGATCTTCACTATTCTGGATTAAATCTGACCTTGGCAAAGAAAGGGGTGAATTGTACTGCTATGAAAATCTATGGTCCTCTACCAAACAGCATTAAAAGTCAGACAGATAGCCAACCAGCATTTAAAAACAAGTTTAAAAAAATTCTGAATGACAACTCCTAATCCACAGATCAATTTTTAGATATTAAGCAATAATTTTAAAAACTGAATTTTTAGTTATGAAGTAGGAAAAAAATTATATTGTGTAAAGAAAACTTATGTTAAGCTGACACATACCAAATGATTAAAAATGGCTTTTAATGATCTATGGAACCAGTAGTACTTTAATGTAATTGTAAACAGCAAGTGGGCCCATGCCTGGACAGCTGAGTGCTGTACGACATAAGATACGATGTGAATTGATTGTATGAATCATGAAATTCTTCTAGATAAGCTTACATATTGTGGTATGAGTGGGACAGTGCACAAATGGTTTAATTCACATTTAATTGGAAGAACACAGAAAGTTGAAATTAACACTACAGACAGTCAACGAAAATCAGCACATGCCTAAAACTGGGGAGATATTAAGAATGGTCTCACACAGGGTTCATCTTGGATCCCTTGTTGTTCTTAACACATATTAACAACTTGTCGATCTATATTGATGAGGATGCAAAGCTAGTTCTTTTTCTGATGATACAATTATAATAATCACACCCAACATACAAGAACTATCTACGGAAATTGTAAATAATAAATGGACTCTCACTAAATTTTGGAAAACACAGTATATAGAGTTCTGTGCAGTAAATGGCGTAAAACCATTGATAAATATAAACTTTGAACGGAAGTCTGTCGCTAAGGCAGTATATTTAAAATTTCTGGGTGCGTGCATTGATAAGAAATTGAAATGGAAGAAACACATCGATGATATGCTGAAATGGTTAGGCTCAGCTACTTATGCTATTAGGGTTATTGCAAATTTTGGTGGTAAACACATCAGTAAATTAGCCTACTGTGCCTATTTTCAGTCACTGCTTTGATATGGCACCATATTTTGGGACAATTCGTCATTAAGAGAGAAAGTATTCATTGCACAAAAGAGTGTAATCAGAATAATAGCTGGAGACCACCGAAGATCACCTTGTAGACTTTTTTTAAGCAACTTGGGATGTTCACAGTGCCTTCGCAATAAATATATTCACTTATAAAATTTGTTATTAATAACCCATCCCAATTCAAAAATAACACTGAAGTGCATAGCTACAACACTAAAAGAAAGGATGATATTCACTATTCTCGATTAAATCTCACTTTGGCACAGAAAGGAATGAATTATGCTGTCATAAAAATCTTTGGGTGTTTGCCAAATAGCACTAGAAGTCTAACAGATATCAACCAACACTGGAAAGCAAATTAGAAAGATTTTTGAATGACAGCTCCTTCTACTCAATAGATAAATTTTTAGATATGAAGTAGTAACTGTAAGTAAAATTAATTAATTATTTTGTATAAAGAAAACTTATGTTAAAGGGACACATTTCACATCACTACAAAATGCCATATTCATGATCTATGGAGCAACTATTAATGTATGTAAGTATGTATGTAAAAGCAATGGCCGCTGTGTGCTGCAAGAGTAGGGGGCAGGGAACCAGAGTACATTCGAATCTACACTCGCAGGCAACAATGAGGCGTCGCTCGCCATAGCGGCTAAGCTTTTCAACCTGTAACTTCGTTAATATTTCCTATCAGGAGGATGGAAAGACACTTACCAGCCGTTCGATATACGATCATATGATGAAGAAATCCTTACTTACAGGCGTCTGGGCCTTTTGCCTCTACACTGACGAAAATAAGCTGGTATTTTTAGTTTCCTATTTTATAATAAATTTTCCTTATTACCAGGTAATAATCAACTAATATTGAACCTGAATGGTATTGAATTGCTGCCTCAGTGCATGAAATCCGAATGTTAAACAATTAATAGTCATGACTTTGTTTGAAGGTATAGTTTTAGCTCAGTTAGTGTAAGTTTTAATTGTTGTATAGAACGTTAGCTGTTTTGATGAGTTGTTTCATCTTTATGTAAATAACATTGGCTGATTTCAAAACTAATGGCAATGTGTGATGTGTTACATTTGTATTACATTCTGTGTAGAGATATGTAACAATTTGCGTGCGTAAAGATAAATCATCGACTGAAATCATTTCACAATACTTGTTAAGAGATAGAACTGCACTATGTGTGAAGCATTGTTCCAGGAGATAAAACAGCTGTGTACTGGTAACTGTTGTTACTTCCAAATGCGAAATTTTCGTGTCTCAAGCTATCCAATGGTTCTAATAACACTGAGTGAGATGGCAATTAACTTTCTAGGTGTTCAAATTATGGCACAGGAAGTAGTTTCTGACTGACTCTCAGGTGGAGTATGACTTGTGTTCTTCACATATATCTAGCCCTTACGCTGACATGTGATCATTTGTTTTCTGAGAAGTGGATTACTAGTACCCATTTGAAAGGCCTTTTAATATGTTTTGAGTCTATTTCATTTATAGTGACATTATGCAAACGGATTCTGTTTCCTTTATGACTCGTTAATGTCTTTTGGCTCCTTGGTCCTGCAGTAATTAAAGTTAAGCAATGTGTTACTGTGAATTTTGTAACAAATTATTGTCTTTAGCTTTTCTTTTCATGACCAAGTCTAAGTGTAAGGCAATGTCGAACTTGCATAACTTATGACTGCTGTATCACAAACTTACTCATACTCTCACGTTTTCCTGTAAGTGGCAGAAATTTGCCACAACTAATTATCTCACTTATTATCATTTAGTTTTCATGACTTGAATCTTATCATTTCCCTATGCCCTAGCTGCTGATGCTTAACACTATGACTTGTAATTATTATTTAACAAGACACAACTAGTAGCATAAAAGTGCACAAATATTTTTTTGTTTTAGTGGAACAACATGCATCTCTGTTGGACTCAATTCTGTCCGGCTAACACAGTTTACAGATAAAAAGAAATAGTTAAATGATTCGCATCTTTCCTATCCTATTTTGATACATTCCTATTGTAACATTACATGAGTGTGTCCTATATAGTCGGATCTACTTTGCGTCACGTGAGTGTAGGGGAGTCGAAACCAGTAGTGACCCATGACGTCATATCAACTTGAGATTTTTTTATATGTAATTCATTTCTAAATGTTATTGATTATTTACAGAGTAAAGAATTTAATTATGTACAACATTTAATAGGTAATGAGTTTTAATGAGATAGTTACAAATATGTTTTGACATAGCAAATCACCTTGTTGCATTACGCATGATATGTTTTCTCTTTGTAAGGAAAAAAACTTCTGTGTTGCTCGAGTGCGCGATCAAGTAGCCGTCGAGTGCGGATCTGCTGTAACTTTCATGAATGGGCATAGAATTGTTAATTTACAACCCGCAGTTGATTTACAAATTATTCCAGGGAACCAAAGCCCGACTTTGGTGCAAACAAATCGCGCGCGAATTCTCAAATATCGGCGCGGAGTTCAAGATACGCGCCTGGATATCGAGCGTTATCGTCGCGTGTGTGATTCAGTAACATTAACGGCAATTTACGGACATTAACTTGATAATAACTATCAAAGACTTATATGAGCGGCACAGTAACCGTCTTGATGCTTAAAGTAAGCGAGAAGCGGTTTACTGTCGGGATACGACAAATATTAATTATTGCATAGTCAGCTTGTTGATACGTTGCTTAGCAACTCATAAACGGACAGTGATAGAATTATTGAAACGATCTTTTAAGTATTAATGACCACTACACATATATTAGGAACTAATTTCTCTAACTGTGAGTGACTTCTGGTTCAGATGATTTTTTTTAGCTAATTGGTATTAATAAACTTCTTTCGAGGTTGAAACTTCATCAATGCTGTCAGGCTCATTCAGTTTAGTAGAACGATAGATAGTACTTGCTACGCTACTTTTTATAGTTTTAAAAGAAAAGACACATACCTGTTTTTCTTTTGAGAAATGTTCGTACTTCAGTCATCAGTCTTCTCAACCCAGAGGCACGAGTGATACTCCCTCACAGCACTACGATATCGTGAACCACCACACACATGTGGCCGCTTCTCACTACATTCCTGCATTGAAAACCCTGATATATAGCCGCGGTATGCAGAAGGAAGAAAGAAGAGGAAAGATCAGCGAAAGAAACGGAGCATAGAGAGAAGGGGAGGTCACGCTATCACCACATCTTTCTCATTTAGTCACTGGACTTCAAGGCATAGGGATGCTTGTTTCTTACAGCATAACGAGGATATGCTGGTAACAACCTATCTTTCTTCTTTTTATGCTTTCTCATGCTGACACATTTATCCATCGGTGCGACTTTAGGGATAGAAAAGGGCGGTGAAGCTTGAGGATGCACAGCTGGGCTGTGATACCACTGTAGTCAATCAAAGTGTTGTAGTACGATAAGGAAAGTGATCTTCAGCACTCACCAAGGGGGTGATGCGCAATAGAGGGTAGAAGCCCTTGTACCAAGGAGTGAACCTCTTAATTCGTCTCTTTTTTACCATGGGATTTTTGAGCAATACCAAATCACTCGGTTTATACAAAGGGTGTGTAGAGCTTTTGTTACTATGTTCTAGCTGTTTTTGCGTGGCTTTGAAATTACTGTGTTTAACTTGGTACCATATGGTTCTGAGACGGCGGGCTGGCCTTTTCACTTCGCCTATATTGACGTCAGGAAGCAATTTGTCAATTTCAAAAGGTGAATTCATTGGTCTCCCATAGACTGCATCGTATGGGGGATATCCCTTTGCCTCATGGATACGACTACTATACGCTGAGGGGCAAATCCTACGTATCTGTCTCAATCTAACTGGATCTTGCCTACGTTATATGGTAGCATTCGCAGTTTTGTGCATCCTCTCCAGGTACCCTTTGGCTTAAGGATGAACGGGCATAGCTCGCCAATTTCTTATTCATAGCATTTTGCAAACCTGTACGAACATGAAATATGAACCATGGTCAGTAAGTACTGCGAGTATTGCGTCGGGGCTGCCGAACGGCAAGACCGAGTGATCGACAAACACGCATGCGGCCGTTTCTGCGGTCATATCCGCAAGTGGTACTAATTTTAGGTACCTGGAAAAGTGCCCAAGGATTGACAGTATATATTTATTACTTTGATTACTTTGGGAAAAGGAGTCTAGAGATCTAAGGCCACATTTTGAAGTGGTCTTGTGGCTTATGGCAATGTCTGTGAAGAAATTTTGGTTCTTGGGCGAAGCGTTCCAAAAGGCAGACAATTTTGTGTACACTTCCGAACCTTCATTTGTCAGCCTCTCAACCAGAATCGTGAGGCTATTCTAGCATTTCTGGCTCGTCACTCATTATGGCAAGTCTGTAAGCTGTATGACATTGTGCCATAACGTTCTGTTGCAATTCTTTAGGTATTACTATACTGTTGCCCAGTGGAGTTTTGTGGTACAGTATACCGAATTCTGTAACAAAATCTCGGATTTTAGCATACTGATGGGATTCTACATCTCTCTCCTGTACCTCTTTCAATTCATCGATTGAAACATCATCTGTTTGAACAACTCTAACCATTCTGCTTAGTCTGTTGGCGTTGCTGTGCAGGCAGTCAGTCTCACACTGAACTGTGTAATTTTATTCTGATAATTTTAATGCCCATCTAATCAAGTGACTACTGGATCCTTTAACTTAACATCTGTACTAAAGCAGCTTGGTCTGCAACTACAGTGAACTGACGTCCATACAGGTAACACTTAAAGTAATTTACTCCAAACATCAGAGCTAGCAACTCCTTCTTGCTAGTACTGCAATAAATTTTTCCCGAGTTTATTTGTCTGGAGTCGTAACCAATTAGTCTTTCCTCACCATTCTGTTCCTGACTAAAACAGCTCAGACAGCGTAGTCTGATGCGCCAGTCGAAAGAGTGAAAGGCTTTTCAAAGTCTGGATTTGTTAGTAAAGGTGAACTAGTCAAAATTTCTTTAATTTTTCTCATTGCTGCCTCGCACTCATTTCTCCCCTCAAATACTGCATCTTTGTTTAGTAATTTTGTTAATGGTTTTGCTGTTATAGTATAATCTGCACAAAATGCCTATAGTAGTTGGCCAAACTAAGAAAGATTGTAAACCTTTAACATTTCTTGGGATTGGAAAATTATCCACTGCTTCAGTTAGCCTATGGTCTGGCTTAACTCCATCTGAACTACTGACATGCCCCAGGTACTGAACCTGTGACTGTGCAAAAGAACAATCCTCTAATTTTAAACTCATGTGTGCACTTTGCAATCTGGACAATATATTTCCTAGTCTTTTAGGATGTACTTCAATTGTTTTGCAAAAATTACGATGTCGTTGAGGTACACAAGACAAAAAGAAGGCTTTTCACCTCTCAATAACAAGCTGACAATTTTTTGAAAAGTGGCAGGCGCATTTCTTAGACCAAAAGGCATGCGCAAAAAGTTCATACAGTCCAGTCTGAACACGAAAGCAGTTTTAGGTCTATTGTGTGGTGCAATCGAAATTTGATGGCATCCAGAACGCATTTCCAGGGTGGTAAATTATTTGCAGGTTCCTAGACTGTCTAAGGTCTCGTCGTTCTGTGGCAGAGGGGAAATATCTGATGTGGTAACCTCATGTACCACTCTTATACCGACACATAGACATCAGGTTTGTCTGCACTGATTGATTTCTTGGGCACAATAACAACTGGACTGGTCCACAGGCTTGAAGGTGGTTGAATTATCCCTGGAGCCAATTGCTGCTGAATCGCATCTTCAGCAAGAGACTGTAATTGATAGGGTAAACGATACAGCTTCTGCACAATTGGTCTAGCATCTCCGATAGGAATTTCGTGTTGTACAAGGTCAATTGCTGGCAAATATTACCTTTCCTCGAATAAGCGCGCATATTCCTCTAAAACTGGATACAAAATATTTTGCTCTCACTCTAGCAAATCTGCACCTATTTTGCGGACATCGATCTTTCTCGTATCCAACAGTATGACACTTCTGGCAGCAGGGAGTCCTACACCACTCGGCTGTATGATTGGGTTTCCCTCACCTTTGACAGTTAGTGTCATTTACAAACATACATTGTATGTCCCCTGTGCATGCAGAAGTGGACACAAACTGCCCTGCTTCCTCACGCAACAAGGCTAGGAGGACCGCTTCATGCAGCTGAGGTGGGGAGGTCACATTAACTTGAACACCGACATGTGGATCAATTCCATCTATAAACACATCTATAGCCCCTACCTCAGCATCCTCTTGTAACACCTCATTTCGGATTGCATCAGTGCCAAGAATGTAGGTTTTGCAAGATACTATGTGAATGCAGTTCTTCGCCTGGCTTTTGCCTCAAAGTGGACAACTAGTCGCTGTAATATCTGGTCCCACATTTATCTGAAAATCTCTCTGTCAATCTCTTTGCCAATACTTTAAATCTCCTCACATTTCGGAGTGTGTCAACAGACTCCACACAGATGTGAGCATCTCCTGCTAATTTAAATTTCGTTACAAATAGTAATAAGTCATCATTCCAACCACAAAAACGACTCATTTCATGGATATGCTGCAAAAATAAGTGCACATTTCCATCAGATTTTCCTATGAATGTGAGGATAAAAGCAACTGCTAGAAAAGTATTGACATTATCTAACATGTGTTTATGAGGTTCTGACTTAGGGGCTCATGAAGAGCCTAGGTTTGCCGGATTTACGGCGGAATTGCTTGCTGGTTACAGCATTTAGCCATTGCTGTAGCTCTTAACTTCTGGAATGTCAGAGTTTCAATTTGCTGCCATAATAAATAAGGTGATTAGGCTCAACATTATATGAAGCTGCGGCTGGCTCTGACCATTCAGCTGGCTGGTGGGGGTGCAAGCCAGGCATGATTACGAAATTAGTGGGAGAGGTCCCATAATTTGAAATACAATGACAATATAAGAAATTGGTCTTGCACTATGCCACATGGCGAGGTTAGTTGGGCAACAAGTGCGCAGAATCCTGCGTCAGATCTCGGCTTTGTGTCGGTGTCACAGTGGCGTCGGTGATCAGAATGACGGTATCAGCGTCGCTGACGGTATAGCGTCAGCGGTCGAATGAGGCAGCATCAGGGGTAGCTATGAGATGCAGCTGCCATGTTACAGTACCCAGCGGAATCGCATGGTGTGACACAGCCCCCAGCAACTCTACAACTGGTGGTGGCTTGCACCAGTGAGAGACATGGTGTAGCAGCATGGTGCGCTTGCATGCTTGATTGGGCAGACAGAGCTTAACACGTTGTCGGATGCGCCAGAAGGCACATGTTGTGAAAAACAGCGTAAACAACTAAGCAGCCCACAACAACAATCCTCTAGTCTTCACTGTAGTTGTCAGTGCATAGCATCAGCATGAAAGTATCAATTCAGATCAAATGTTGGGAAAGATGGCACTCTCAGACACCAGTTTGTACATGGTCAGAATGGTATGAGGAATTCAGGTGAGCATCCAGGTGGCTTTTCCTACACGTAAAATGAGAAGTGCTAGGATACAGAGAAAATGGGTTTTATGCCCAAGAACTACCACTACTACGGCCATGGAGTGTATCGCACTTCATCCAGAAAGTGCATTTTGCCCTCAATAGGAAGGACTGGTAGATATGTCCAGAGGGTCAAGAAGCTGGCAGGCAAGAGAGCGAGCTGCTGTTTCGGCCGCTATCTCGCCAACCCTCTTGCATATCTCACATGATGGCACACAGTCCTCCCATTGGCGGGTATGTGGCAGAAAGGTGGTGTCTCTCACTCAGTGTAACAGTGTGGGAGCCTGGCACAAGTACTGTGGATAGTTTATGTAACTGCTCACGCCAGTGCTTGAGGCTAAGTTAATGATGGAAATATAACACAACAATAATTTTTACCATTATTACTCATTACCATGTACAAAGATTCAGTCGTATTTTGCGCTAATGATGTGCTGGAGCTTGGATCGAAATGCGGTTGGCATCCAGCACATGACTGTGTTTAATGTGCAACTGCCGAAAGTTTCATTGTTGTATGTCTGTTAGTTTTTGTTCAGCGCTGTGCTGAGTAGAACATTGTGGCACATAGCTAGCAAAGCTGAAGGAACAACGCATCTGCATTACATTTTGCGTGAAGCTCAAGAAAAGCTTGACAGAGATATACCAAATTATGCAGGAAGTTTCGTACGTCTTGTTCATCACCCTTGTGAAGTGTTTGTACAAACGAATGTTTTGATTTTTTGTGAATATTGCTGAAAAATTGATGGTATCACTTAGACTAGCCTATATTCTTCAACTTTCTGTCGTGACATTTTATAGAATATCACCAGTGCAACATCGCAGTTCATGTTTTAATTTGTTGAAAGTATTTCATACTTCTGTTACAATCATACAAATATGGTACCTTCATTTTCTGGGCTTTTTTATCATTACATATGTCATCTTTAGTTTTAATCAAATGGTCTGTTCAAAAAATTCCGGAATTCTGTCCACAAAATTTTTCTATCATTACCTTTTACTTATTGTGCATGGTCTCCTTCGGAATACCTCCTCCACAAGAGACACACCGCTACCAAGGCCGTTTCCACTTACAGAAGCAGTCTTGGTACACCTCTTGCTGGATCACGCGAAGCGTCGTCTGCGATTATTTTTATCTCGTCTATCGTTGCAAATCTTCGTCCTTTCAAGGGGGTTTTCAACTTTCAAAATAAAAATGTCCGGAGGGGCCAGGCCTGGAGACTACAGAGGATGAGGCAGCATGGTGATTTCGTTAAAAGCTCTGCACAGATTGTGAGGCGAAGGTCGCTCTGCTCTTGACGCATGAGCTTTGGGACGAACTTGGCGACAACACGATGCATCGTGCCACGATTTCATGACATGATATAACTGAAATGTTACATTCTTCTGAAATCTCTTGGACAGTCAGTCTTCGACTGGCAAGCACAATTTCGTTGATGTTCCTGACATGAGCGTCGACGGTAGATGTCGAAGGGCGTCCTGAAAGAGGGTCAGCTTTAACTTCCGCCTAGTATTTTTAAACCGATGAACTATTCATAACACCCAGTACTGCTTAAGTACTCATCACAGTTCCACACAACTTCTTCCTGTTTTCTCGATTGATCTGTGTTCAGTTTTTCAAGGCCTATCCACTGTGTCAACTTATAACTAAATCTGAGGGGAGTGCGATGGGGAGGTTCCCTTGTAAGAAGTAATATGTTCTGGTAGTTTTTCCTCATACAACATCTGTTCTTCACCTCTTCGTTAATTTGACTTTATATCAACTATTTCATCAAGTTACAGTTTTGGAATTTTTCCCACTAATTCTTCATCTACCTCGTTTTCTTCCCCTTATAACAAACAACAAAGCAAACTTAACTACACTGCAATACCGGCTATGTGGCCCACATTGCCTGCCATATTATATAGTTCCAAAATTTTGTCGAGAAAGATAATTACAGTAAAATGGCAGATATGTGTAACAGAATTGATGTTAGAGCGGGTATTTGTTTTTCTATTTTGAGAGGATCTTTGAACTGAAGGATAATTACTTAAACAGATTGCTGTACTTTGGATTGCCGCAGGCGTACGTCGTCTGCTGACATATGTAGGATGGGGGTAGTTTTGTTGTTATTTTTTTATCGTCCAAGTATTGCCAGCTCATGAAGCTTGCTGTTGATAGAAATATGCTCCGATAACTTAGAAGGTATGTTATGTTTTCTATGCAAAACAACTTATCGCAGGAAAGTAAGTCATGATCACAGTGTTTCATTACTTGTTTCACGCAGGTGTTACTACATTTTTAGATGTATACATTGTTGCAGGGCTTCATATGTAAGCGCAAAAATTCAGTATATATAATGAAATATCATACTTAAAGTTTGCCGAATACGAGGTAACTGGTTCAGCGCTGTAATATGATGTACGAGGAATGATAAGAAAAGCTTGACATTTCCAAGCAGATGTCTGAAAGTGACAAATGTGAATTAAAGAACACCATAGTTTCAGTCAATAAAAGTCGTCTGGGTTTAGGAACGCGGTCCCAAACCCAGAGGAATTTTATTGACTGTGACAACGGCCGCGGAGGCTTACGTTTACCCAACACTGTAGTTTGTAAGTATGACCTGAGCGAATGTAACACCTTTAAGCAGCGTTAATGAAGTATAATAAAAATGAATGTTGTTGAATACTTTGATTACTTACCAGTATCCACCTTATAGTTTTTGAATTGTTAGTTATTATTTCATAAAAATAAATTTAAACTAACGCAGAAATAACGTAGAGAGATAAGCGCGCAATGAAGAGAAATTATCAAATAATTTTGAGAAACTTTTACTTACATTGTGTTTGGCTGGAGTTTCATCACTTTGATTAATTTGACTGCCAGTGTGTTTTTGTTGGTACTTGCTAACAGTAGATACCCCATGTGTTTTGGTTTTACTTGTTGTAATCTGGCAACAGTGTTGCGAGTTGTGGTCTTCCCAGGAACAGGTCTTCCCCTGAACAGCATTACCATGTACCTGACACTGCCTGAACCAACCTGGGGTATGATTACCATGGCCTCCTCCTGGATTACGTTTTCTTCGACATTTAACATACGACATGAATGTGCACTCGGCCCTTTTTCATGTGGGTAAAATGTGGCCAAATCGATACATCAGGATGTGCAGCATTTGCCACGTGGAAAGAATCTGACATCTTTAATTTTTGGAATGATGACAAATCACAGTATGGTTCTTTAAATAAGACCACTGGCAATTTCCTTATTATCCTTGTCAAACTTGTCTGGTGTACTGGCTGTAAAGATTGCAACCAGTTATACATAGTTATATTTTGCATAGTTTTATTAAATTATCTGTCAACAGATATTTTGGACTTTTTCACAGTGCCGGGTGCCTTAGAATATCTATATTTGTCATAGAGCATGTTTTAGATACTCTGACAACTAGTCTTGACTTGTTTCACACATTACAGCAGTCCATTTTTGTGTTGATTAGATTAGATTCAGTTTCCGTTTCATAGACCCAAAAAATGAGATGATTCCCGTGGGTGTGAAACATGTCGGAAAGTATAACATAAAACATTTGAATATAATACTTGCTACCCTGATCATTTGTCTGGAGATTGTCGAAATAGATGAATACAACGTGGTAAACTGGAACAGCTAATATTTACAGAATTAATGTGCTGTCAGAATGAAACATTGCTATGCACTATTAATACATTTATCATACACAAAATACCTAATCTTGACTGTTGTGACCAAGTGCTGTCAAAACTGAAATCAGACATTTTTACTTAAGCTGGCTTAACAGTCTCTGTTAAGATATTCATTTATAGAGTAGAAGGAGTTGTGTATCAAAAAGTTTTTCAAACTCTGTTTAAACCGTGCTTTATCTGAAACCAAGTTTTTAATGGTTACTGGCAGTTTTTAAAAATGTGTGTTCCTGAATATTGGACCCCTTGTTGGAGCAAGATAGGTGATTCTTGCCTTATAGACCCTGTACTCTTTCTAAACTGCAAATTTGAATTTAAACTCTGAGTTCTATTGCTGCCTGCAAATCAGTGCTGACAGCAAATTTGTTTCCTTTAGAGATTGCAGTCAGGTTGTATTCCTAGCAAAAAATGCTACATGTCCAAAATTGAAGATGCAGAGCCACCTAGTGTCATCAGTATGGAATTAGCATTATTATTTGTTCATACAGGCATCCTTTTACATTGACATATATGGTACATCATCTTAAACAAGGAAACAGAGCTCAGGAAATATCTACCAGAATATGAGCAATTTTGGAATAAAAATGACTACTCACAGAATACATGTTGTGCCATCATTGTGAGACAAAATATTATGAAAACATTACCACCTTCTCGGCAGAGGGAGGTTAGGGAAGGTAGCTGGCAGCTCGCACTGAGGCAGCAGACATGTGGGATAGGAATGTGAGAGGGAGGGGCAGCATATGTATGAGCACAGGAACCAATTAGTTCGGGTGGTGCATGGAGAGGGAGCCAGAACAAAACAAGGGGACCCTGTTGCTTAGAGGATGTGGGTGCAGTGGTTTAGTGGAGATTGAGGGCCAGGAGGATGACGGTAGTGAAGAATGTAGCGCTAGGATAACTCCCGTGAAAAGCTGCTGCTGGGGAAGGACCCAGTTGATATGGGTTGTAAAGTACCGATCGAACTCAAGTGTATTGTGCTTAGCAGTGTTTTCTGTCACTGGGTAGTCAACTCTGTTTTTGCTAACAGTTAGGTGGTGGCTATTCACTCTGATGGGTAGCTGGTTGGTGGTCAAGCACACACAAAATGCTATGCAGGTGCTTTTACTGGTGACCCTGCCACTGATGGTATAGTATAAGCGTATCACAGAACTAAAATGGGATGTGCCAGGTGAGTGAATCAGGTAGCCTGGGTCTACCACAGTGATATGAACCCTGTGGCAAGGGTTTGGGAGTGAGAATGGGATAGATTTGGACCAGAATCTTGTTTAGATTGGGTGGGCAGTAGAATATCACTTTAGGAGTGGTATCCCTCATATCTGAGCATGCAGATGGTTAATCAAAGTCCTTCCAAAGAACGGGGTTCAGTTGCTTCTGCATACTGGACAAGGGAATTCTTGTCACCGCAGATACACTGTCCGTGGGTAGACAGGCTGTATGGGAGTGATTTTTAATGTGGAAGGGATGACAACTGTCAAAATGCTGTTAGTGTTGGTGGTTAATCAGCTTGATATGCCCAGAGGCATTCATGGAATCATCATAGAAGTGGAGGTCAACATCCAGGAAGGTGGCATGTTGGGCTGTGGAGTACCAAGTGATGTGGATCACAGAGAAGGTGTTGAGACTGTGGAAGAATGAGGATAGGGTTTCTTGCCCTTGGCCCTGGCTCCCTATCATAAAGATATCTTCTATGAACCTGTGCCAGATGGGGGGTGTGGTGTTTTGGGAGGCTTGGAATGTTTCCTCTGTAAGATATATGAACAGATTTGCTTATGAGGATGCCATGTGGGCACCCATGACTATGTTGTGGGTTTATTTATATATCTGCTCCTTAAATGAAAAGTAGATGTTTGTGAGGACATAATTGATTAGATGTATAATGGATGAAGTTGTGGATTAGGAAACTTAAGGACATCGGAAGAGGTAGTGTTCGATAGTAGCAAAGCAATGGGTATGCGGTACGTTCATATATTGGGTGATGGCATCAACAGTTACGAGTGGGGATGCAGGTGGTAATGGGGTGAAAGTGGTTGAGAGTGGTGAAGGAAGTGGTTTGTATCTTTGATATGAGAGGGTAGCTAAGAGCAATCGGTTGGAGGCATTGGTGGATAAGAGTGGAAATTGTTTTCAGTGGAAGCACAGTAACCAGCTACAATTGGGCATCCAGAAATGTTTGGTTTACAGAGTTTGGTTAGAATGATGAAGGTGGGTGTGTGGGTATCATTGGGGTGAGAAGGGAGATGGAGTTAGGGGAAAGATTCTGGAATGAACCTAAGGATTTGCATGGGGATTGGAGATTATGTTGGACTTCTGAGATAGGTTCACTATGCAAGAGCTTTTAAGTATAAGAGTTAGACAATTAGCAGAAGATTTTTACAACCCAAACCCACAACCATATTCCTTATGCATCTAATCAGTTACTTACTCACACACAATTACTTTTCCTTTGAGAGAGAAAATATACGGGGTGTAACTAAATTCCTTTACAGACTTCGAGGATAGGTTCCTTAAACAAGGAAAAAATGTCTAATAAACAATATGTATGTTTAGAGCTATGAGCACTTGTTCGTCTTTGGTATTGTGAAACACCTCTCTTCTACTGCAAGCTCTTTGCTTTCCATATTTTGGCAGGAGGTAGTGTTGTTGTTGTTGTTGTTGTTGTTGTGGTCTTCAGCCCTGAGACTGGTTTGATGCAGCTCTCCATGCTACTCTATCCTGTGCAAGCTTCTTCATCTCCCAGTACCTACTGCAACCTACATCTTTCTGAATCTGCTTAGTATATTCATCTCTTGGTCTCCCCCTACGATTTTTACCCTCCACGCTGCCCTCCAATACTAAATTGGTGATCCCTTGATGCCTCAGAACATGTCCTACCAACCGATCCCTTCTTCTGGTCAAGTTGTGCCATAAACTTCTCTTCTCCCCAATCCTATTCAATACTTCCTCATTAGTTATGTGATCTACTCATCTAATCTTCAGCATTCTTCTGTAGCACCACATTTCGAAAGCTTCTATTCTCTTCTTGTCCAAACTATTTATTGTCCATGTTTCACTTCCATACATGGCTACACTCCATACAAATACTTTCAGAAATGACTTCCTGACACTTAAATCTATACTCAATGTTAAAAAATTACTCTTCTTCAGAAACGCTTTCCTTGCCATTGCCAGTCTACATTTTATATCCTCTCTACTTCGACCATATTGAGTTATTTTGCTTCCCAAAATAACAAAACTCATTTACTACTTTAAGCGTCACAGCACCATCACCCGACTTAATTCGACTACATTCCATTATCCTCGTTTTGCTTTTGTTGATGTTCATCTTATATCCTCCCTTCAAGACACTATCCATTCCGTTCAACTGCTCTTCCAAGTCCTTTGCTGTCTCTGACAGAATTACAATGTCATCGGCGAACCTCAACGTTTTTATTTCTTCTCCATGGATTTTAATACCTACTCCGAATTTTTCTTTTGTTTCCTTTACTGCTTGCTCAATATACAGATTGAATAGCATTGGGGAGAGGCTACAACCCTGTCTTACTCCCTTCCCAACCACTGCTTCTCTTTCATGCCTCTCGATTCTTATAACTGCCATCTGGTTTCTATACAAATTGTAAATAGCCTTTCGCTCCCTGTATTTTACCCCTGCCACCTTTAGAATTTGAACGAGAGTATTCCAGTCAACATTGTCAAAAGCTTTCTCTAAGTCTACAAATGCTAGGAACGTAGGTTTGCCTTTCCTTAATCTTTCTTCTAAGATAAGTCGTAAGGTCAGTATTGCCTCACGTGTTCCAGTATTTTTACGGAATCCAAACTGATCTTCCCCGAGGTCGGCTTCTACTAGTTTTTCCATTCGGCTGTAAAGAATTCGTGTTAGTATTTTGCAGCTGTGGCTTATTAAACTGATTGTTCGGTAATTTTCACATCTGTCCACACCTGCTTTCTTTGGGATTGGAATTATTATATTCTTCTTGAAGTCTGAGGGTATTTCGCCTGTTTCATACATCTTGCTCACCAGATGGTAGAGTTTTGTCAGGACTGGCTCTCCCAAGGCCGTCAGTAGTTCTAATGGAATGTTGTCTACTCCCGGGGCCTTGTTTCGACTCAGGTCTTTCAGTGCTCTGTCAAACTCTTCATGCAGTATCGTATCTCCCATTTCATCTTCATCTACATCCTCTTCCATTTCCATAATATTGCCCTCAAGTGCATCGCCCTTGTATAGACCCTCTATATACTCCTTCCACCTTTCTGCTTTCCCTTCTTTGCTTAGAACTGGGTTTCCATTTGAGCTCTTGATGTTCATACAAGTGGTTCTCTTATCTCCAAAGGTCTCTTTAATTTTCCTGTAGGCAGTATCTATCTTACCCCTAGTGAGATAAGCCTCCACATCCTTACATTTGTCCTCTAGCCATGCCTGCTTAGCCATTTTGCACTTCCTGTCGATCTCATTTTTGAGACGTTTGTATTCCTTTTTGCCTGCTTCACTTACTGCATTTTTGTATTTTCTCCTTTCATCAATTAAATTCAATATTTCTTCTGTTACCCAAGGATTTCTACTAGCCCTCTTCTTTTTACCTACTTGAACCTCTGCTGCCTTCACTACTTCATCCCTCAAAGCTACCCATTCTTCTTCTACTGTATTTCTTTCCCCCATTCCTGTCAATTGTTCCCTTATGCTCTCCCTGAAACTTTCTACAACCTCTGGTTCTTTCAGTTTATCCAGGTCCCATCTCCTTAAATTCCCACCTTTTTGCAGTTTCTTCAGTTTTAATCTACAGGTAGTGTAGAGAAAAAAAAGAAGGTCCAATAAATGTGGGCTCTACAATTGATGTGTTAAGAGCTGTGAGCACTTGCTCTGTAGAAGAGACATGTTTCACAATAGCGGAGGAGGATAACTGGTCCAAGCTCATAAAGTGAGCATGTTAGAGCTCATGTTTACTGGGCATTTTTTTCTTGTTTTAGCCCATACTACTCCCTCGCAAAATATGAAAGCAAAGAGTTTGCTTTAGAAGAGATGTGTTTCACAGTATGAAAGATGACCAAGCACGTGTGTGTGTGTGTGTGTGTGTGTGTGTGTGTGTGTGAGGCAACTGTCCTCAAAACCAAACAAGCTCATGGCACAGCGACATGTACTTATGTTGCAACCTCCTATGCCAATCTGTTTAAAGGCCATCTAGAAGGAACCTTCTTCACCTCCCAAAATGCCAAACACTATGTCCAATTCAGGTTCTTTGATAATATTTTCACAATCTGTAGTCAGGGCCACGAAACATCCCTACAACACATCCCTCATTTTCTTGCAGCCTCAACACCTTCTATTCGACCTGGTTCTCCATAGCCCAGCATGTCACCTTTGTGAATGTTGATCTCCACCTGAGTGAAGGCTCCATCCATACCTCTGTCCATATCAAGCACACTAACGTCTAACAGTACCTGTATATTGACAGCTGTCTCTTCTTCCACACCAGAAAATTATTCTCATATAGCCTGGACACGAGTAGGCAGCATATATGCTGTGACGAGTATTCTATCACCCAGTATGCTGAAGAAATCGCAAAGGCCTTCACAGACAGGTGCTAACCCCTAACCTAGTCTGCAAACAGATTTACCACACCATATCCTCACACACGCTTAAATCTTCCACCACCCCGCTAGAACAAGCTGCAAAGGAGCACCCCCTAGTCACCCAATGTAATACCAGACTGGAGCAACTGAACCATGTCCTTTTCCAGGGATTTGATTACCTATCAGCATGGCTGGAAATGAGGGACATCCTACCCACAATCCTTCCCACCACTCCTAAAATGATATTCTGACACTCAGCCAATCTTCACATCATCCTGGTCCATCCCTATTGCACACTCACTCTCAACCTTGTGCAACAGAATTCATATCACTGTGAACTGATTCACTCAGCAATCAGTGGCTAGGCCACCTGTAAAAGCAACCACATAATATACCAGCTCTGCTGCAATTTCTGCACAGCTGCTTATGCGTGCATAACCACCAATTGTCGCCACCAAATTGTGGTTAAGAACAGAGTTGAGCATCTAGTGCTGAAACCTGCTGCTGAGTGCAATACGCCATTAGTTCAATGCCAGCTTCACAACCCGTGCCATCTGAATCCTTCTCCCAGCCCAACTTTCTGAACTTTGCAACTACGGAAGTTATTCTTATAACACATCCTTCACTCCCATAATCTACCTAACCTCAGCCTCCACTAACCCACCATGCACACACCCTCTAACAGCAGCATTCCCTTAATCTGTCCTGCCACCCTCTTACAATCTATGTCTCCATGTTATTATCCTTGTGTGCTGCACCAACTCACTGACTCAGTTGCCTGTGCATCTGCTGTCTTTCCTCCCACACACGTGCTGCCACCAGTTACCACTTCCCAGTCCATGTCCCCCTTTCATCCCACTACCTGCCTCTCTCTCTCTCTCTCTCTCTCTCTCTCTCTCTCTCTCTCTCTCTCTCTTTCTCTCTTTCTCCCTCCCTCCCTCCCTCCCTCCCCAGGGAGCTCGCTCTCATTTGTGAGTATATGCTTGACCACCACAAGGTCCCAGCCCTTCCAATGCTACTTCCCTTTGCATGCTGCAAGTCTATCCTTCTATTATTGTTTTTTTTTTCTCTGTACCTTTCCATTGGATGGTCTTCTCGGTGATGATTGTACTTAGATCTGGTTCCCTGGCTCTATTATGGGAAGAGGAAGAAGCCAGACATCTGGGTGTGAAAGACTTTACCCAATACCTTGCATGTAATGAATACCTGGTATGTAACAAAACCAAACAAAACCATCATTTTTTGTTGAAAAAATTGATGACAAATTTGGGGAAGTTGAGTCTTTGGGAAAAATTTGAAATGGTCCATTATTAATTAAAGCTTTATCTGTGTGGTTTTCAGGCGTGTGATCATTTAGGTGACATGGCTGTGACCATTACCCTACATAAAACTTTAAACAAGGTCCAAGAAATCCAGAGAGATCTTACATTCCACAGATGAGGAACTCCTGACTGATCTCCAGCCACAAGGCATACATGTTATCATGCATGCTCAAGAAAGTGCCAAAAGATAATCATACGGATACAGACACCTTTATTTTAGGCTTTGAAGGAAATGTCCTCCTGGAGAAAGTTAGACTCATGGTGTACAGGTACAAAATGAAATTGTGTGTTCCACTGTCTATGATGTGTTCAGATGCTTACACTTAGGATATAAGTCATCCCATTCCATGGCGGGACCAGAATGTGAAATATATGGACACTCACTCCATGAAGGTAGTCCTCATGAACATCTACCTCTGTTTGTCAACTGCGTGGAGCACCTTCTTCAGCATTCACCAGATTGATCAGTTATTAAGAAAGAACAGAAGATCCAGGAATACAAATCTGGTTACTTGTCTTATACTAAGGCATGGAATAAAACCGTCAGTGGGCCCAGGGGGTTACTTGGCCATTGATTTATCAATTCGCAGCCCAGGACTTCTCCCATCTATCCACTGAAGAGCACATGACGACCTGTGTGGTAGTGACCACTTCCACATCTTCCTGTCACTGCCCCGGCATCAGGCCCACAGACGCCTGCCCAGATGGGCTTTAAACGAGGCGGACTGGGAAACTTTCACCTCTGCTGTCACCGTTGAATCTCCCCCACATGATAACATCAATGTGATGGTTGAGCAGGGGACTACTACCATTGTTTCTGTGGGAGGAAACTCGATCCTTTGCTCTTTAGGGTGCCCCTGGTGTAAGGCCTGTGTTCGCCAACTTGTCAAACGACGGGAGCAGGAGTGTTGGGAGAGATACATCTCAACCGTTGGGTGCCTTCCCAAGGTCGGACAAATATAAAAAGGGTTTTCAGGTACTAGACCCCAACAGGTGTTATGATAAATAGCGTATTATCTACCAACGCAAATGCGATTGCCGAGGACTTTGCTGAGCACTATGCTCGAGCCTCTGCGTCGGAGAATTACCCCCCCCCCCTCCCTCCCCCCCCCCCCAGCCTTTCACACTCTCAAATGGTGGCTGTAAGAGAAAGTTATCTCGTTCACTACATGCTACAGTGAATCCTATAACACTCCATTTACAGAGTGGGAGCTTCTCATTACCCTTGTACAGTACATTGCCCCGACACAGCTCCTAGGCCAGATCGGATTCACAGCCAGATGATTAAACATCTCTCATCTGACTACAAGCTACATATCCTCATCATCTTCAACCGGATCTGGTGCGATGGTGTCATTCCATCGCAGTGGTGGGTGAGCACCATCATTCTGGTGCTCAAACATGGTAAAAACCCACTTGATGTGGATAGCTATCAGCCCATCAGCCTCACCAATGTTCTTTGTAAGCTGCTGGAACGTATGGTGTGTCCTGGAGTCAAGTGGCCTGATGGCTGCATGTCAAGGCAGCTTCCACCAGGGTTGCTCTACCACTGATAATCTTGTGTTCCTTGAGTCAGCCATCCAAACAACCTTTTCCAGGCGCCAACACCTAATTTCCATCTTTTTTTTTATTTACAAAAAGTGTATAACACGACCTAGCAACATCGTATTCTTGCCGCATTATACGAGTGGGGTTTCCGTGGTCCACTCCCGATTTTATCCAAAATTTCCTGTCGCTTCATAGTTTCCGTGTCCAAGTTGGTGCCCCCCGTAGGACAATGAGGTCCCGCAGGGCTCTGTATTGAGTGTATCTCTATTTTTAGGGGCCATTAAATGGTCTAGCAGCAGCTGTAGGGCCGTCCGTCTCACCTTATATATATATGCAGAAGACCTCTGTGTTTCGTACTGCTCCACCAGTACTGGTATTGCTGAGCGACTCCTACAGGGAGCCGTCCACAAGGCGCAGTCATGGGCTCTATCCCATGGTGTCCAGTTTTCGGCCGCAAAGTCGTGTGTTATGCACTTCTGTCAGTGGCATACCGTTCATCCGGAACCAGAACTTTACCTTAATGACGATCCACTCACTCTAGTGCAGACATATCAATTCTTAGGACTGGTTTTTGACGTTGTATTGACTTGGCTACCTCACCTTTGTCAGCTTAAACGGGAGTGCTGGCAGCACCTCAATGCCTTTCGCTGCCTGAGCAACACCAACTAGGGTGCAGATTGCTCTACGCTGCAGCAGCTCTACAGAGCCCAAACTTGCTGACAGGCTGGCCAAACAGGCTATGCGGAAACTGCTCCTGAAGATGGGCATCTCTGAAACTGACCTGTGCTCTGTCTTGCACTACAAGGTTTTTCAGCTTTGGGAGATGGAGTGACATAACAGTATGC
Source organism: Schistocerca cancellata (assembly GCF_023864275.1). Taxonomy (NCBI): domain Eukaryota; kingdom Metazoa; phylum Arthropoda; class Insecta; order Orthoptera; family Acrididae; genus Schistocerca; species Schistocerca cancellata. The sequence continues at coordinate 927,027,326 of NC_064627.1, read as the reverse complement.
ACAACAAACTGTGTGTCATTAAGGAGACTGCGAATGTGTGGAAGTCTTCCCTGTGGGCTTCTCGCTGGGAATCGGTTGTCCTTTGTCGGCTCTGCATTGGCTGTACGTGGCTCACATGTGGTTACCTCCTCCGTTGCGAGGACCCACCTCAGTGTTGGTATGGCTCTCGAATGACAGTTGTCCACCTCTTGCTGGACTGCTCACTTCTAATTGCTCTGCAGTGGACTTTTAACTTTCCCGTCACCCTACCTTCGGTGTTGCGCGACAATGCCTCAATAGCAGATTTAGTTTTGTGTGTTATTTTTGAGAGTGGGTTTTACCATTTGATCTGAGTTGCAGCGCATGTCTGTTGTCCCTCTGTGTCCTCCACCCTAGGGCTTTTAGGCTGGAGGTTTAAATGTGTTGCAGAGTGGCTGGCTTTTCCTTTTTTATTCTCATGGTCAGCGAGCCATGGTAAACTGCTTTCTTTTTTTTAATCTCCTCTCCCTGTTTCTTGTGTCTCTCTGTGGTTTTCTTGTCTGTTTTGTCCATTGTAGTGTTTGTTGTCCTTCTGCTGTTCTTGTGGTTCTTCCTTTCTCCTGTTATTGTGCCACATGTCTTCTTTGTTTTCTTCTTTCCCTTGGGTAATTGTTCTACTGGAAACAAGGGACTGATGAACTCGCAGTTTGGTCCCTTTCCCCCCCTTTTAAACCAACCATGGAAGAAATATGATCACCTACATGCTGTGGATATGATGATCAATTATGCTAACATCACTACCATCACGTCTATCTTTCCCCAATCAGATCTCCCATCACTCTCTTCTCCCGTGGTTCCCACAATAGCTTCTTTGGAACCACTTCCAAACCCAGCCGTAGATGTCTATTGGTAACGGGGCTCCCTCTCGGTATCCCTCTCCATGGCAAAACCCAGACCTGAGGCCTGTTGCCAAACTGGCTGAAGGAGCCACAGCCTGTGGATCCCAGGCTGTCCACTATTCAGCTGTCTCCAAGCTCAATGCGAATAGCCCATTGAATTACTCTTGCCCACCGCCATTGCCGCCGCCACCATAATAACAACAACAACAACAACAACAATAACAATAATTATGAGAATCAGAATAAGACTCTGCCAGTGCCCCTGGTGGTGCCAGAACCCCCCATGCAGTTGGACTCTGAGACAATAATTGTGAATGTGGTTGCATCCCACTGGAAACAGGCAGTGATCCTCTGGCATGATCAGAGACCTCCTGGCCTCTTCATGCCTAACGTGGCCAATGGTCACGTGGTCATGCATTGGAATTGCAGAACGTCAACACCTTTCTTCTTCTTCTTCTTCTTCTGGGGTTTTTATTGCTCTCCAAGAAATGCACTTCACTGATGATTATTCTCCAATGCTTCATCCCTGTTGTGCATTCTGTTGGAACTGTGCTGGTCCCAAGAAGGCATCTGGAGGGGTCTGTACTTTCGTCTCTACATTGTTGTCAGTGAATGGATTCCCCTTTGTACCGCATTGGGACAATAGCGTGTTGGTTTAAATGACCTCAGTGATCACCCTTTGCAATGTTTACCTACCCCCAGGCAGGCCACTGAATTGATCACATTAACCCTTCCCCCCATTTTCTCCTGCTTGAAGACTTCAACAGACACCACCCCTGTGGTGGAGTACCATTCATCTGGTAGGGGCCTTATAATTGACCAGCCTCTCACAAACCACGATTTTGTGCCTCCTCAATGGTGGTTCTCCTATGCATTTCATTGCTGCCCATGGCATGTTTTCAGCTGTTGATCTAATGACCTCTTCCTGTAAGTCTGTAACTTGGCTACATTGGTACTACATTATGATCTTTTTAACAGTGAACACTTTTCCTGTGATCCTGTCATTTCCTTGCCACTGCCAGACTGACTGACTACCTTGTTGGGCACTTCATGGAGCCAACTGGCTTTTATCTGTCTCTGCTGTTACATTTGCTGCCTCTCTGTCAGACTGTATTGATGAAGCCTAACATTGTGAAGCCTAATGCAGGATTGGCTCAGGTGACTTTTAACATAGGGGGGGGTTATGTAGGGATTTTACAAAAGAGGATCAGGTAGTGATTGTGGGTGGGGCTGGTAATAGTATTGATAGGGATGGGGAGTATGACATAGATGGTGACCTGGAAAAGATAGCCACTCAGACTGGCAACACGAATGTGCATTTTGTGGAACTGTTTCAGCGTCACGATCGGCCTCATCTTAATACAGCTGTCAGGCATAATAACATGAGACTTGGGGGTGCGCTAATGACAGAAGGCATGAGTCACATTTCAGTGGTGTCGGTGGAGTCTGTCAGCAGGACGGGTTTCACTAGACATGGCCTGCACCTCAACAGGTATGGAAAGGGGAGGTTGGCAAAGCTTATAGGTGACAGCATAGGTGGGGGTGGTGGGATCACTCATGGGAAAATTCCGGTAGTTGTGGGTGTTAGAGCTGTACCTTTTTTAGATTGAAGTCAGCTGACAGGTATTCCTGCTTAAGGGAAGTCTCTCTAACAAAGACACCACTTTCGACAAAGCTTAGGTATCCGATAAATGAGGGAATTAGTATATTTCATCAAAACATACAAGGCATTAGAGATAAAGTTAGTGAACTACTTATAGATGTTGACTCTGAAATTATTGGTATATCTGAACACTTCTTAAATAAGGAGATAATTCAGAGGCTTCCTTTACCAGGATACAGGTTGGCTGGCAGCTTTTCTAGGAGCTCTTTGCGGTGTGGGGGAATAGCCATGTATGTGAAAAATGGTATCCCATTTGAGTCAGTTGATGTTTCAAAGTACTGCACTGAAAAGGTGTTTGAATGTTGTGCAGGTGTGGTTAAATTTAGTGGAGCTAAACTTCTTACTGTGTTATTTATAGATCCCCAGACTCCGATTTCACAACGTTTTTGCTAAAGCTAGAGGAGGTTCTTGGTTCACTTTATAGGAAATACAAAAAGTTAGTTATATGTGGTGACTTCAATATAAATTGTATAAGTGATTGTGCAAGGAAAAGGATGCTGGTAGACCTCCTTAATTCATATAATCTTATGCAAACGGTATTCTTTCCAACGAGAGTGCAAGGGAACAGTAGAACAACCATAGACAGTATTTTTGTTCATTCGTCATTACTAGAAGGGCATTCTGTTAGCAAAATGGTGAATGGCCTTTCAGATCATGATGCACAAATTTTAAGTCTAAAAGATTTTTGTGCTGCAACACAGGTTAAATATAGTTACCAACTTTTTAGGAAAGCTGATCCAGTTGCTGTAGAGACTTTTGTAAACCTTATCAAGGAACAAGAGTGGCAAGATGTTTATAGCATGGATACAGTAGACGATAAATATAATGCTTTTCTCAAGACTTTTCTCATGCTCTTTGAAAGTTGCCTTCCGTTAGAACGTTCAAAACAGGGTACTAGCACAAACAGGCAGCCTGGGTGGCTGACTAGAGGGATAAGAATATCTTTTAGAACAAAGTGGCAATTATATCAAAACGCTAGAAACAGTCACAATCTAAATGCAGTAGCCCATTACAAACAGTATTGTAAGGTGCTTAAAAAAGTTATTAGGAAGGCAAAAAGTATGTGGTATGCAGATAGAATAGCTAAGTCTCAGGATAAAATTAAAACCATATGGTCAGTCGTAAAGGAAGTGGCTGGTCTGCAGAGACAGGTCGAGGACATAGAATCAGTGTGTAGTGGGAATGTCCGTGTTACTGATAAGTCGCTTATATGTATAGTATTTAATAATCACTTTCTGAATATAGCAGGTGAACTAAATAGAAACCTAGTCCCAACACATATAGTGCTCGTAGAAAAAAGTGTTCCGAGACTGTTACCTGAAATGCTCCTCCATGATACTGACAAGAGGGAGATTGAGTTAATAATTAAATCACTAAAGACCAAGAACTCTCATGGATATGATGGGGTATCTAGCAGAATACTGAAGTATTGTTCCATGTATGTTAGCCCAGTACTTAGCCATATCTGTAACTTTTCCTTTAGGAGTGGGTCACTTTCCTGACTGATTAAAGTACTCGGTAGTGAAGCCACTTTATAAAAAGGGAGACAGGGATAATGTTGATAATTATAGACCTATTTCTATGCCATCGGTGTTTGCTAAAGTTATCGAGAGGGTTGTATATACAAGGTTACTGCAGCATTTAAATTCACATAATTTGCTGTCAAATGTACAGTTTGGTTTTAGAAATGGCTTAACAACTGAAAATGCTATAGTCTCTTTTCTCTGTGAGGTTTTGGACACATTAAATAAAAGGTTGCGAACGTTAGGTGTTTTCTTTGATTTAACGAAGGCTTTTGACTGTGTTGACCACAAAATATTACTGCAGAAGTTGGAACGTTATGGAGTAAGGGGAGTAGCTTACAATTGGTTCGCCTCTTACTTTAAGAACAGAAAGCAGAAGGTAATTCTCCGCAATATTGAGAGTGGTGATGATGTTCAGTCCAAATGGGGCACTGTTAAATGGGGCGTTCCCCAAGGATCGGTGCTGGGGCCACTGCTGTTTCTTATTTATATAAATGATATGCCTTCTAGTATTACAGGTGATTCAAAAATATTTCTGTTTGCTGATGACACCAGCTTGGTAGTGAAGGATCTTGTGTGTAATATTGAAACATTATCAAATAATGTAGTTCATGAAATAAGTTCATGGCTTGTGGAAAATAATTTGATGCTAAATCACAGTAAGACTCAGTTTTTACAGTTTCTAACTCACAATTCAATAAGAACTGATATTTTAATCAGACAGAATGGGCATGTTATAAGTGAGACCGAACAGTTCAAGTTCCTAGGCGTACGGATAGATAGTAAGCTGTTGTGGAAAGCCCATGTTCAGGATCTTGTTCAGAAACTAAATGCCGCTTTATTTACCATTAGAACAGTATCTGAAATAAGTGACATTTCAACACGAAAAGTAGTCTACTTCGCATATTTTCATACGCTTATGTCATATGGTATTATTTTTTGGGGTAATTCTTCTGATTCAAAAACGGTATTTTTGGCTCAAAAACGGGCTGTTCGAGCTATGTGTGGTGTAAGTTCGAGAACCTCTTGTCGACCCCTATTCAATAGTCTGGGAATTCTGACATTGCCCTCACAGTATATATTTTCTTTAATGTCGTTTGCTGTTAGCAATATTAGCTTATTCCCAAGAGTTAGCAGCTTTCACTCAGTTAATACTAGGCAGAAATCAAATCTGCATGTGGAATGCACTTCCTTGACTCTTGTGCAGAAAGGAGTGCAGTATTCTGCTGCATCCATTTTCAATAAGCTACCACAAGAACTCAAAAATCTTAGCAGTAGCCCAAACTCTTTTAAGTCTAAACTTAAGAGTTTCCTCATGGCTCACTCCTTCTATTCTGTCGAGGAGCTCCTGGAAGAGCTAAAAAATTAAGCTAATTCCAGTGTTACATTCTTGATTTCTTTATTTAAACTAATGACGTGTCGCCTGAAAATGTTTCTTATATTTCATTTTATCTGTTTCTACAATCATGTTATAATTTCATGTATTGACTCGTTCCATGACCATGGAGACATCTCCTTAATGTGGTCCCACGGAACAATAAGTAAATAAAATAAAAAAAAAGTTGTGCAGTATATCTCAGACATGATCATCCATGCCATTGGAACTGCCATTCTGTTTTCTACTGGAGTCCCCATCCCCACCATTGACCGGTGCCATGGTGGACCAGAGAAACTGCAGTAGCTGTTCCAGATCGCTAATGAGGCATGCAATGATTTTGCAGACCAATCTTATCACTTTCAGATGACTTCATGCTAAGGCTCGCAGTTTGATCAAAAAGAAGTAATGCTGAGAGAGCTATGTTTCCTCCCTTTTGATGTATATCTCTTCATCTCAGGTGTGGGCCAAGCTCCGTAGTCTTATTGCCTGCCAACATTCAACAGCTATTCCAGGTCTTGTCCGACAGGGTGGTCTTTGTACCAATTCATCAGTTCATGCAGAACACCTTGCGACCCACTTTGTGATGGCATTGGCATTCTCTTCATGTCTGGCCACCCCTTTGTGTTTGACTCCCCTCCAGCTTGAATCCAATAATGAACCCTTTACAGATTGGGAACTGCTTCATGCTCTTGTCTCATCCCACAGCACAGCTCCAGCCCCTGATTTAATTTGCAGTCAGATGATCCATCACGTGAATGTTCCCCAGAGGCAAAATCTTCTCAGGGTTTTCAACAGTATTTGGCTCCAAGGTGCCTTCATCTTGAAGTGACAAGATAGCATAGTTGTCTCAGTCGTTAAATCGAGCAAGACCCTAATGTCTATCGACAGTTACTGGCCGATTGACCTGAGCAATGTACTCTTTAAGTTGCTTGAAAGGATGGTTGCCTGCAGATTATGCTGTGTTCTCGAATCTCGGGGCCCTTTGTCCCCCCTATCAATGTGGTTTCCAGGAGGGACGATCTACAACTGACCATCTGCTTCTACATCTACATCTACATTTATACTCCGCAAGCCACCCAACGGTGTGTGGCGGAGGGCACTTTACGTGCCACTGTCATTATCTCCCTTTCCTGTTCCAGTCGCGTATGGTTCGCGGGAAGAACGACTGTCTGAAAGCCTCTGTGCGCACTCTAATCTCTCTAATTTTACATTCGTGATCTCCTCGGGAGGTATAAGTAGGGGGAAGCAATATATTCGATACCTCATCCAGAAACGCACCCTCTCGAAACCTGGCGAGCAAGCTACACCGCGATGCAGAGCGCCTCTCTTGCAGAGTCTGCCACTTGAGTTTGTTAAACATCTCCGTAACGCTATCACGGTTACCAAATAACCCTGTGACGAAACGCGCCACTCTTCTTTGGATCTTCTCTATCTCCTCCGTCAACCCGATCTGGTACGGATCCCACACTGATGAGCAATACTCAAGTATAGGTTGAACGAGTGTTTTGTAAGCCACCTCCTTTGTTGATGGACTACATTTTCTAAGGACTCTCCCAATGAATCTCAACCTGGTACCCGCCTTACCAACAATTAATTTTATATGATCATTCCACTTCAAATCGTTCCGCACGCATACTCCCAGATATTTTACAGAAGTAACTGCTACCAGTGTTTGTTCTGCTATCATATAATCATACAATAAAGGATCCTTCTTTCTATGTATTCGCAATACATTACATTTGTCTATGTTAAGGGTCAGTTGCCACTCCCTGCACCAAGTGCCTATCCGCTGCAGATCTTCCTGCATTTCGCTACAATTTTCTAATGCTGCAACTTCTCTGTATACTACAGCATCATCCGCGAAAAGCCGCATGGAACTTCCGACACTATCTACTACGTGATTTATATATATTGTGAAAAGCAATGGTCCCATAACACTCCCCTGTGGCACGCCAGAGGTTACTTTAACGTCTGTAGATGTCTCTCCATTGAGAACAACATGCTGTGTTCTGTTTGCTAAAAACTCTTCAATCCAGCCACACAGCTGGTCTGATATTCCGTAGGCTCTTACTTTGTTTATCAGGCGACAGTGCGGAACTGTATCGAACGCCTTCCGGAAGTCAAGGAAAATGGCATCTACCTGGGAGCCTGTATCTAATATTTTCTGGGTCTCATGAACAAATAAAGCGAGTTGGGTTTCACACGATCGCTGTTTCCGGAATCCATGTTGATTCCTACATAGTAGATTCTGAGTTTCCAAAAACGACATGATACTCGAGCAAAAGACATGTTCTAAAATTCTACAACAGATCGACGTCAGAGAGATAGGTCTATAGTTTTGCGCATCTGCTCGACGACCCTTCTTGAAGACTGGGACTACCTGTGCTCTTTTCCAATCATTTGGAACCTTCTGTTCCTCTAGAGACTTGCGGTACACGGCTGTTAGAAGGGGGGCAAGTTCTTTCGCGTACTCTGTGTAGAATCGAATTGGTATCCCGTCAGGTCCAGTGGACTTTCCTCTGTTGAGTGATTCCAGTTGCTTTTCTATTCCTTGGACACTTATTTCAATGTCAGCCATTTTTTCGTTGGTGCGAGGATTTAGAGAAGGAACTGCAGTGCGGTCTTCCTCTGTGAAACAGCTTTGGAAAAAGGTGTTTAGTATTTCAGCTTTACGCTTGTCATCCTCTGTTTCAATGCCATCATCATCCCGGAGTGTCTGGACATGATGTTTCGAGCCACTTACTGATTTAACATAAGACCAGAACTTCCTAGGATTTTCTGTCAAGTCGGTACCTAGTATTTTACTTTCGAATTCACTGAACGCTTCACGCATAGCCCTCCTTACGCTAACTTTGACATCGTTTAGCTTCTGTTTGTCTGAGAGGTTTTGGCTGCGTTTAAACTTGGAGTGAAGCTCTCTTTGCTTTCGCAGTAGTTTCCTAACTTTGTTGTTGTACCACGGTGGGTTTTTCCCGTCCCTCACAGTTTTGCTCGGCACGTACCTGTCTAAAACGCATTTTACGATTGCCTTGAACTTTTTCCATAAACACTCAACATTGTCAGTGTCGGAACAGAAATTTTCGTTTTGATCTGTTAGGTAGTCTGAAATCTGCCTTCTATTACTCTTGCTAAACAGATAAACCTTCCTCCCTTTTTTTATATTCCTATTTACTTCCATATTCAGGGATGCTGCAACGGCCTTATGATCACTGATTCCCTGTTCTGCACTTACAGAGTCGAAAAGTTCGGGTCTGTTTGTTATCAGTAGGTCCAAGATGTTATCTCCACGAGTCGGTTCTCTGTTTAATTGCTCGAGGTAATTTTCGGATAGTGCACTCAGTATAATGTCACTCGATGCTCTGTCCCTACCACCCGTCCTAAACATCTGAGTGTCCCAGTCTATATCTGGTAAATTGAAATCTCCACCTAAGACCATAACATGCTGAGAAAATTTATGTGAAATGTATTCCAAATTTTCTCTCAGTTGTTCTGCCACTAATGCTGCTGAGTCGGGGGGTCGGTAAAAGGAGCCAATTATTAACCTAGCTCGGTTGTTGAGTGTAACCTCCACCCATAATAATTCACAGGAACTATCCACTTCTACTTCACTACAGGATAAACTACTACTAACAGCGACGAACACTCCACCACCGGTTGCATGCAATCTATCCTTTCTAAACCATCTGCTTAGGTTGGAAGTAGCAAGCTGACAAGCTTTTTCTAAACTCCAACACCTTATTGTGGCCTTTTTGACCTGCATAACACTTTTGACACCAATTGGTGTCATCACATTTTACTTACCTTCCTTGACTGGAACTCTTGATGCCCTGTGTCTATTTTTATTCATCAGTTTTTATCCCACCTGTTGTTCCAGGTTAGAGTCAGCACTTTACTCATCTCTCCATGGGTCTAAGAAAACTGCATTGTGCAGGGCTCTGTGTTGAATGTCACACTCTTCCTCATAGACATGAATGAATGGCTTTTGACGTCTATTGGGCTGCTGGTCAACCCTATGTTGTACATTAGTAATTTTTGCATTTGGTACAACTCCCACTCGTTAGTCTTTGATGAATGCCAGCTCTGAGATGCCATCCAGTGGCACTCTGCGTTTGCTCTGTAGTTTCCAATTCTCTCCTATAAAAACCTGAGTCATGCGTTTCTGTCATCATACCATTGTCCATTCCGACCCAGAACTCTACTTAGGTAATCAACACCCGGACATTGTAGTATAGTCCATTTCTTGAGCCTCATTTTTGATAAAAAGCTGAATTGTCTGCCTTATACTTGCCATCTGAAAACTAGCTGCATGCTTAATGCTCTCCGCTTTCTTGCCCACACATCTGGGGTTGTGGATCATGCTACTGTTATCCTTACTCAATGGACCCTGTTCTCTTTCTGAGTGTAGTGTAGTTGCCAGATTTATGACTCGGCAGCTCCTTCAGCTTTGAAACTGTTAGACCCACTCCTCCATCATGGTGTGTGTCTGGGCACTGGTGCCCTTTGGACTAGTCCTGTAGACAGTCTCCTTGCCGAAGCAGGGATCTTCCCTCTTCAGATCTGATGGTACAAGCTCTTGGTCTCTGAAGCAATTGCCATTTGACTATCCCACAATCATCCCATATATCCCATTCTCTTCTTTGCATACAAGGGATGTCGTCATCCTAATATCTGCCCATGGGTGGAATTACCAGTTGGAATGCTCCTATCTTCCCTCTGTCAAGATCTCCCATCTCCCCTTCCTAGACTGTGTTCCGCATGTTTTCTCATGTATTCCCCCTTGGATGGCACCCAGGCCCTTCCAAGGTCCTGAAGTCGCAGTTGTTCCCGTGACCTTTCAACATCTGTTACTTTCAGTTTTTCAAGAGTTCCAGGGTGCTACCATCTTTTACACCAACAATTCTAAAACTGAGGATCAGACAGGATATGCTTTTACATGACAGTCCTCTGTCATCTCCGCATTGGTCACACCAGGTTAACCCATAGTTTTATTTTGTGTAACAAGCCACCCCCACACTGAGGTCGTGAAGCTGTACAGATAGTAGCTCATATCTTGATCTTGGTGGAATGCACTCTCCTTTTGCCCCTCCATGCTAAGTATGGACTTCTGGATTCATTGCCTCTAATGTAGGCAGACTTTCATGGATGGTTGACCTGGTTCTCAGTTTTTTCTCTGAAAGTGGTTTTTATTATCAGTTTTAAGGTTTTAATCCACCTCTGGAGAAGGGACATGATGATTGGGGATGGGGCATCTCCTGGTGTGTGCTAGATCTGGGGCGTCCCCTGACCCTACTTCCTTGACCGAGCTACTCCTTCATCCCCCTTCAATCACTTTTAGATTTGGTTTGCCTCCTTTGTGCTGTACCCAATTTTCCATTCTAGGTGTCAAACACTGTTGAGTAGTGGGTGCTCTTGACTGCTATGGTTCAGGAGTGGGATAGCTGTGGATGGGGTATTTCCTGTTGCATGCTCACCTGCTGACTTCCCTATTTCCTTCATATTGCTTTTCTTATGGGCTCTACAAAATGTGACCATTAGGTTTTTATAGCCCTCTCACTTTTACTGTTATGAATCTCCCAACTACATGAGAAAGTGATCTTGGTAGACGTCTCAACTTCTGGATGCGCCACTCTTGGATCGAAGGACAGGTGACTTCATTGTTGGTCCCACATTCTGGAAACATATACACTATCTGATAGAATGTATCTGGACATCTGTTAGTGGTCATTAATAAGGGGTGTGTTCCCCTTTATGACTGAACTCTTCTGGGAACACATTAAATGAGAAGTGTGAATGTCTATATCTGCATCTACATGGTTACTCTGCAATTCACACTTAAGTGCCTGGCAGAGGGTCCATCGAACCATTTTCATACTACTTCTCTACCATTCCACTCTCGAATGGCTCGTGGGAAAAAGGAACACCTAAATCTTTCCGTTCAAGCTCTAATTTCTCTTATTTTGTTATGATGATCACTTCTCCCTACCTAGGTGGGTGTGAACAAAATATTTTCGCGTTCAGGAGAGAAAGTTGGTGATTGAAATTTCGTATATAGATCTCACTGCAAAGAAAACCGCCTTTGTTTCAGTGACTGCCACCCCAACTCGTGTATCATATCAGTGACACTCTCACCCCTATTGCGTGATAACACAAAACGAGCTCCCCTTCTTTGCACTTTTTCGATGTCCTCTGTCAATCCTACCTGGTAAGGATCCCATACTGCACAGCAATATTCCAGCAGAGGACAGACAAGTGTACTATAGGCTGTCCCTTGAGTGGGTTTGTCACATCTTGTAAGTGTTCTGCCAACAAAGCGCAGTCTTTGTTACGCCTTCCCCACAATATTATCTATGTGGTCTTTCCAATTTAAGTTGCTTGTAATTGAAATTCTTAGGTATTTAGTTGAATTGACAGCCCATAGATTTGTGCGATTTATCGTATACCCAAAATTTATTGGATTTCTTTTCGTACCCATGTGGATAGCCTCACACTTTTCTTTGTTTAGTGCCAATTGCCACTTTTCACACCATACAGAAATTCTCTCTAGATCATTTTGTAATAGGAATTGATCATCTGATGATTTTGCTAGATGGTAAATTACAGCATCATCTGCAAACAGTCTAAAGGGGCTGCTCAGATTATCACCTAGATCATTATGTAAATCAGGAACAGCAGAGGGTCTTTGACACTACCTTGCAGAATGCCAGCTGTCACTTCTGTTCTACTCGATGATTTACCATCTGTCACTGTGAACTCCCCCTATGAACCATGGACCTTGCCGTTGGTGGGGAGGCTTGCGTGCCTCAACAATACAGATAGCCGTACCGTAGGTGCAACCACAATGGAGGGGTATCTGTTGAGAGGCCAGACAAACGTGTGGTTCCTGAAGAAGGGCAGCAGCCTTTTCAGTAGTTGCAGGGACAACAGTCTGGATGATTGACTGATCTGGCCCTGTAACACTAACCAAAATGGCCTTGCTGTTTTGGTACTGTGAACAGCTGAGAGCAAGGGGAAACTACAGCCGTAATTTTTCCCAAGGGCATGCAGCTTTACTGTATGATTAAATGATGATGGCGTCCTCTTGGGTAAAATATTCTGGAGGTAAAATAGTCCTCCACTCGGATCTCCGGGCGGGGACTACTCAAGAGGACATCGTTATCAGGAGAAAGAAAACTGGCGTTCTACGGATCAGAGCTTGGAATGTCAGATCCCTTAATTGGGCAGGTAGGCTAGAAAATTTAAAAAGGGAAATGGATAGGTTAAAGTTAGAGTTAGTGGGAATTAGTGAAGTTCGGTGGCAGGGGGAACAAGACTTTTGGTCAGGTGAATATAGGGTTATAAATACAAAATCAAATAGGGGTAATACAGGAGTAGGTTTAATAATGAAAAAAAAAAAAAAAAAAATAGGTGTGCGGGTATCCTACTACAAACAGCATAGTGAACGCATTATTGTGGCCAAGATAGACACGAAGCCCACACCTACTACAGTAGTACAAGTTTATATGCCAACTAGCTCTGCAGATGATGAAGAAATTGATGAAATGTATGATGAGATAAAAGAAATTATTCAGGTAGTGAAGGGAGATGAAAATTTAATAGTCATGGGTGACTGGAATTCGACAGTAGGAAAAGGAAGAGAAGGAAACGTACTAGGTGAATATGGATTGGGGCTAAGAAATAAGAAGGGAAGCCGCCTGTTAGAATTTTGCACAGAGCATAACTTAATCATAGCTAACACTTGGTTCAAGAATCATGAAAGAAGGTTGTATACATGGAAGAACCCTGGAGATACTAAAAGGTTTCAGATAGATTATATAATGGTAAGACAGAGATTTAGGAACCAGATTTTAAATTGTAAGACATTTCCAGGGGCAGATGTTGACTCTGACCACAATCTATTGGTTATGAACTGTAGATTAAAACTGAAGAAACTGCAAAAAAGGTGGGAATTTAAGGAGATGGGACCTGGATAAACTGAAAGAACCAGAGGTTGTACAGAGTTTTAGGGAGAGCATAAGGGAACAATTGACAGGAATGGGGGAAAGAAATACAGTAGAAGAAGAATGGGTAGCTTTGAGGAATGAAATAGTGAAGGCAGCAGAGGTTCAAGTAGGTAAAAAGACGAGGGCTAGTAGAAATCCTTGGGTAACAGAAGAGATACTGAATTTAATTGATGAAAGGAGAAAATACAAAAATGCAGCAAGTGAAGCAGGCAAAAAGGAATAAAAACGTCTCAAAAATGAGATCGACAGGAAGTGCAAAATGGCTAAGCAGGGATGGCTAGAGGACAAATGTAAGGATGTAGAGACTTATCTCATGAGGGGTAAGATAGATACTGCCTACAGGAAAATTAAAGAGACCTTTGGAGAAAAGAGAACCACTTGCATGAATATCAAGAGCTCAGATGGAAACCCAGTTGTAAGCAAAGCAGGGAAAGCAGAAAGGTGGAAGGAGTATATAGAGGGTCTATACAGGGGCGATGTTCTTGAGGACAATATTATGGAAACGGAAGAGGAGGTAGATGAAGATGAAATGGGAGATATAATACTACGTGAAGAGTTTGACAGAGCACTGAAAGACCTGAGTCGAAACAAGGCCCCGAGAGTAGACAACATTCCATTAGAACTACTGACGGCCTTGGGAGAGCCAGTCCTGACAAAACTCTACCATCTGGTGAGCAAGATGTATGAGACAGGCAAAATTCCCTCAGACTTCAAGAAGAATATAATAATTCCAATCCCAAAGAAAGCAGGTGTTGACAGATGTGAAAATTACTGAACTATTAATTTAATAAGTCACAGCTGCAAAATACTAACGTGAATTCTTTACAGACGAATGGAAAAACTGGTAGAAGCCGACCTCAGGGAAGATCAGTTTGGATTCCGTAGAAATGTTGGAACACGTGAGGCAATACTGACCTTACGACTTATCTTAGAAGAAAGATTAAGGAAAGGCAAACCTACATTTCTAGCATTTGTAGACTTAGAGAAAGCTTTTGACAATGTTGACTGGAATACTCTCTTTCAAATTCTAAAGGTGGCAGGGGTAAAATACAGGGAGCGAAAGGCTATTTACAATTTGTACAGAAACCAGATGGCAGTTATAAGAATCGAGGGGCATGAATTTGAGGCAGTGGTTGGGAAGGGAGTGAGACAGTGTTGTAGCCTCTCCCCGTTGTTATTCAATCTGTATATTGAGCAAGCAGTAAAGGAAACGAAAGAAAAGTTCGGAGTAGGTATTAAAATCCATGGAGAAGAAATAAAAACTTTGAGGTTCGCCGATGACATTGTAATTCTGTCAGAGACAGCAAAGGACTTGGAAGAGCAGTTGAACGAAATGGACACTGTCTTGAAAGGAGGGTATTAGATGAACATCAACAAAAGCAAAACGAGGATAATTGAATGTAGTTGAATTAAGTCGTGTGATGCTGCGGGAATTAGATTAGGAAATGAGACACTTAAACTAGTAAAGGAGTTTTGCTATTTGGGGAGCAAAATAACTGATGATGGTCGAAGTAGAGAGGATATAAAATGTAGACTGGCAATGGCAAGGAAAGCGTTTCTGAAGAAGAGAAATTTGTTAACATCGAGTATAGATTTAAGTGTCAGGAAGTTGTTCCTGAAAGTATTTGTATGGAGTGTAGCCATGTATGGAAGTGAAACATGGACAATAAATAGTTTAGACAAGAAGAGAATAGAAGCTTTCGAAATGTGGTGCTACAGAAGAATGCTGAAGATTAGATGGGTAGATCACATAACTAATGAGGAGGTATTGAATAGAATTGGGGATGAGAGGAGTTTGTGGCACAACTTGACTAGAAGAAGGGATCGGTTGGTAGGACATGTTCTGAGGCATCAAGGGATCACCAATTTAGTACTGGAGGGCAGGGTGGAGGGTAAAAATCGTAGAGGGAGACCAAGAGATGAATACACTAAGCAGATTCATCAGGATGTAGGCTGCAATAGGTACTGGGAGATGAAGAGGCTTGCACAGGATAGAGTAGCATGGAGAGCTGCATCAAACCAGTCTCAGGACTGAAGACCACAACAACAACAACAACACTGTGAACTGTGACCTCTCTGAGAGGAAATCATGAATCCAGTCACACAACTGAGATGATACTCCATATGCACGCAATTTGATTGATAGCCACTTGCGAGGAACGGTATAAAAGCCATCTGGAAATCTAGGAATATGGAATCGATCTGAGATCCCTTGTCGAGAGCACTCATTACTTCATGGGAATAAAGAGCTAGCTGTGTTGCACAAGAATGATATTTTCTGAATCCTTGTTGGTTATGTATCAATAAGTCATTTTCTTCAAGGTGATTCGTAATATTCATGAACAGTATATGCCCCAAAATCCTACTGAAAATTGAGGTCAGTGATATGGGTCTGTAATTCAATGGGTTACTCCTATTTCCTTTCTTGAATATTAATGTGACCTGTGCTACTTTCCAGTCTTTAGGAACAGACCTTTCGTCAAGTGATCGGTTCTATATGATTGCTAAGAAAGGCACTATTTTGTCGGCATACGCTGAAAGGACACTGATTGGTATACCATCTGGACTAGAAGACTTGACTTTCTTAAGTGATTTGAGTTGTTTCGCAACACTACAAGATAGCTACTTTTATGTCACTCATACTAACAGCTGTTCTGGTTTTGAATTCCGAAATATTTACTTCGTCTTCTTTTGTTAAGGAATTACAGAAAACTGTATTTAGTAACTCCGCTTTAGTTGTACCATCAACGGTAACATTTCCATCGCTATCGTGCAGTGACGGTATTGACTGTTTTCTGCCACTGGTGTACTTTACATATGAACAGAATCTCTTTGGGTTTTCTACCATATTTTGAGACAATTTTTCATTGTGAAAACTATTAAAAGCATCTCACATTGATGGCCGCACTAAATTTCGAGCTTCCGTGAAACTTGGCCAGTCTTGGGATTTTGTGTTCTTCTGAATTTGGCATGCTTTTTTTTGTTGCTTCTGCAACAGTGTTCTGACGTGTTTTGTGTACCATGGTGGATCAGTCCCATCTCTTATTAACTTATGCGGTATGAATCTATTGCTGTCGATACTGTATCTGGTCTACACTTCCATAATTAGCTTGAAAGGAATGGAGACTCTCTCTTAGGAAGGCATCAAGTGAATTTTGTCTGCTGTTTTAAATAGATATATTTTGCATTTATTTTTAGTGGTTTTGGTTGATATGGTTTAGAGACTCGCTACAATGACCTTGTATTCACTAATCCCTGTATCCATCATGATGCTCTCTATTAGATCAGTATTATTTGCGGCTAAGAGGTCAAGTGTTTTTTTCCAACCATTTACAATTTGTGTGGGCTCAGGAACTAATTGTTCATAGTAATTCTCAGAGAAAGCATTTAGTGCAATTTTGGAAGATGTTTTCTGTCGACTACCGGCATTGAACATGTATTTTCGCCAACAAATCGAAGGTAGATTGAAGTCTCCACCAATTATAACTGTATGAGTGGGGTACTTATTTGTAATGAGATTCAAGTTTTCTTTGAAGCGTTCAGCTATTATATCATCTGAGTCAGGGGGTCAGTAGAAGGAACCAATTATTAATTTGGTACGGCTGTTGAGTATAACCTCTACACATAGTAATTTGCAGGAACTATCTATTTCAACTTCACTACAAGATAAACTACTACCAACAGACACAAACACACCACCAACTACTTTATTTAATCTATCCTTTCTGAACACGGTTTGCGCCTCTGTAAAAATTTTGGCAGAATTTATCTCTGGCTTTAGCCAGCTTTCTGTTCCTATAACAATTTCAGCTTCACTGCTTTCTATCAGTGCTTGAAGCTCTGTTATTTTTCCAACGTAGCTACAACAATTTACACCTACAATACTGACTGTTGCTCGGTCGATTCTCGTCGTTTCTTTGCCCTGTACACTTTGAGACTGGAGCCCTTTTTGATCTTTCCTGAGACTGTCTAACCTAAAAAACCACACAGTCCACACCACACAGCCCCTGCTACCTGTGTAGCTGCCTGGTTTATGTAGTGGGAACCTGAAACCCCATCACCATATGGTACAAGCTGAGGAATCTGCAGCCTACACGGTCACAGAACCGTCTGAGCCTCTGATTCAGACCCTCCACTCAGCTCTGTATCAAAGGTCTGCAATCAGTCTGTGTAATCATCCCAGAGGTGTTCCATTGGGGTATGTACAGACATTTGGACTGGACAATCCATTTCAGGAACATTATTGCCCACAAACCATCACCTTATACATGCTGGTTCACGACAGCCTGCGTTGTCAGGGTGATACAGTTATTGTCTCTGAACTGTTTCTGTGCTGTAGGCAGTACACATTGCTGTAAAATGTATTTATCTCCTTCTGCATTGAGCATAGTAAGTACAATAAGAGGTCCACACTCTAACCGTGAAAACCACCCCCTTATGGTAAAACCACATTCTTTGTACTTCACTGTTAACACTACACGTGATGGGGGGTAAAGTTCTCCAGTCACTGTCAAACCCAAACCCCTCTTTTTATTTGCTACAGGATATTAGATGATTTATCACTCCAAATCACTCATTTCCGGTCATCTGCTGTCGATTGACACCACCTCATCGATCGCTTAGTATAGACTACATACATTGTGGCTTTTGAGGAGCTGCTTAACTGTTGTACTCCAGTCTTTGTAACTCCCTACACACAGTCATTGTGCTAGTTGGACTGCTGGCAGCACTTTGGAACTCATGAATGATTCCTTCCACTGATTTTATACGAATGTTTACATACACCCTCCACAATGCTTGATGATCCCTGTCCATCAGTATATGAGTTCTGCACAATATTGGTTTAACTGTTGTTGTTGCTTTGCTTTTCCACTTCACATTCACATAACCAACAACTAACTTGGCCAGCTTTAGAAGCGTTGAAATGTCTCTGATGGATTTCTTACTCAGGTGACATCCGGTGACTAGTCCATTTTCGAGATCACTGTGATGTCCTGGCCAAACTGTTCTGCTGTTACTACCTGTCTATTGACAACACAAAACTCTTTGTCTCCTTATATAATGGCAGATATGCCTTTTGTGACAAATGATCTATAGCTTAGGTCTAAGATTGGAAGGTGATAGTGCGGTTGTCAGTTGACAGAGCCAATGAATGTGAAATAAAATTTGTGGTAACATATTGACATGCAGTTTAGCCTGAAGTATGAGTTGACACTACGTTTAATGCAGTTTGCTGAGCGTGATGCCCTTTTTGCAGTAAAAACTAAATTAATAACTCTGTGGTAAGTAATGGACGCGTTTCCAATGAGTATTTTGATCCATATTACATACATATATCATACACAATGCATAAAAAATGCTAAGGGGATTCACTGTGTATCTTTTCCAGACACATAAATAAACATATGAGAAGAGTACAGGCCGCGTGGTTACTCATGGCCTTGTTGAACAACTAGTCCTGAAATTTGTTTGAAGTGGTTTAAGAAAAACTAAATCAGAATGATTAAATATAGTGTGAACCTGTGTTCTCCTGAATCTGAACCCACTGTCTTAAGAAGAATAACCTATGTCAGTTGGTTATACCACAACTGTATGGTGTCAGTGATTAATGAATGTTTGCACAATGCAGTGTTTTGTCTTTGTTGATGAAGATAGAAGCACTGATGTTTAGCTGCTTATGAAGGTTTTCATTGGACAGTTTTGGGTATGTGATGCCCACCATCAGAAGTTGAGACTGCAATATAAGACATGGAAGTCATTGTAGAGGAATCATGTGTAGGGATACAAGAGGAACTTGTCATTTGACCAGTGAGGACTGGAGAGATTGTAACGTACAGTTCTTTATTACACTCAAATTACAAAAGTTGTAATATAGGCTTTTTTGTATGAGCTCATGCGACACGGATTATGCTGTTATGTCTGCAAGTAATGCCAGATTAAATTTCTTGGTGGGCCACTGTGTGTTTTTTGATGGGAATAAACTGTTAGTTGGTACCTGCTTTCATCCTCTCACTTCTATCTCCATCTACTCAAAATTTCATTGTACAACACTCATTAATCAGTGGTATATACAGTTACACTGTGTGCAAACATTATTATTTGTTATAAATTATAGCGATATTTGCAACAATATTGTTACAAAATATGGATATCATTCTCTTAGAGACGAGTTTGTGCAATTGGAGCCATGACATGGAGTGCCTTTATTTATTAGTAAATAGTAAGCTTGTATTTCTTTGCATCCCATCATGGCTCTTCGTGAAGGGACTTGCTAACATTTTTCTCAGTTGCATAATCTCTCATAGTTTTTCAGCTTATGACCTGAAGTGTAGCTTTTCTCAGTACTTCATAATATGAGGTGGCAGTAATTTCAAAATTTTACTTATATTATAGTCTTTTTCTAACTTCGTTGTTTGTCAGCTACAAAAATGTAACAGTGTTCCAGATGCCGGTCATGCCTGCTGAGCAGAATTTTTACAATGGCTCCATACAAGCTTCAACACATTTGGATGGCTGTGAACAATGTATTTAACTTTTCGTGGGTGCAAAAGTAAGTTCTTTTCTTTTTTACTGTTAATTTTTGTTCTACATAGGTGCACTACAATTGTAGATGTGGCCAACCTATTTAAAATTAACAAAGGTTAAAATACACCAGAACATCTCAGATGATTTGGTCTTTCCAATTTGATTTCTATTTCTTCATGGCTATTGGAATGTGCCTCGTGGGTCTCGCTAAATCACAAGATACTTGAAGAGTTAGGATATGTATGATTGAGTTCAGGCCTGGTGACCCCATGTTTCCATTCTGAGAGTGCCTCACCATGGACTTCATTATAATGACAAAGCAAATCTAAGTAATTCACAGAATTTTCTGTCTAGATTGCACTTTCCTCCTCCTGTTTATGCATTTTGGCAGACTGCTATCATCACATCTGCTGTAAAACAAAAAAGGTATAAACATGAGATACACTTTATTTCACGTATTACTAGAAAGATGATGTGCTCACAAATGCAACATACAAATATGAAAATACATATCAATAGCTTAAAGAATAAGTACTACATATTATGTCAAGTAACACATGACATATCCTATACGAGGATACACTGGCAGCAACAAAATGACATATGAGGAAGTAAATTGTTCACCTGACACCAGAATGTGCTTCCAACAAAAGAAAAGCAGACTCTACTTTAAAAGTAACTTAACAAGTTTCAGCATAAGTAAAAAATAAATTACATTAAAAATACTTTTTTCATTTGTGTTCCTTTAGTTTAGTAAGCAATAAAGAAAACATCTATATGGATCAGTTCATGTAAACGTATATGGACCTACTGTGGGCCCCAAGTGGATGGAGGGGGGAGGGTGGATTGGGGGGGTGGTGGTAGTAGAGCAGTTACAACTTAGATGAAGATGGATAGAGTAAGTGTGTCCACTATTTAAAAATATCTTTGTCATCATGTAAAAGTAAGAAGAAAGACTTAAAATATAACATCAAAGATAAAAAATAAAATAGTACAGTATATTAAAATGGCATAATATGGAAAACAAATTCAGATTAAGATGAGAGAAATTGTGGTGTTTAGAAGAACAATAAAAGGACTATAGGCAAAATATAATGTCTTCAATGACAAATTTATGGGTGCATGAATGGAGGCCAACTGTACCACAACTTTCTGTGGAAGTAATGGGAAAGTAATGAGGGATTGGGTGTTCGATGGAGCAGTTGGGCATTATAACTTGTCTTAGAAAATGTCAAAGAATCAATCCTTTCAAAAATCCGTCTGCTCGTTTATGACCCATTCTGACCATATCTTTTTTTTTTTTTTTTTTTTTTTTTGTAACAATGTATCTCAAGTTCCTCTAAATTATTGAAGGTGCATTATAGAGGATTTTAAGGCCTTCCACAAGGGGTTAAGGTTATGCTTCTTGGAATTTAAATGGTTTCACAATGCACTCTTGTTGGGCTTGTATTTATGTTCCCTATAACTTGTTACAAAATTCCTGCCAGTCTGGTGTATGTAAAACTTGTCACAGTCTCTGCACTTAGTTTATATATTACAGATTTCTAAATTTGTTTACATCGTTATTTGTAGAATGGTGCTATATATTGTGTAGAGTACTATCAGTACAGAATTTGACTTTCAAATTAACTTTTTTAAGAACTCGCAATGTGCTCATAATATGAGATAAACTTTGATTTGGTTGTGTTTGGTTTTCATGCCTTTTCTTTTTCTCTTTAATACCCTCATTGACCTACACCTGAAACAGTTAACTATCACTACCTGTGAAACAGTGCACAACTCACGTTCGATTGCATATTATCCTAGAGGCAATTTGAGGATATTGTTAATATTGACATAAAATAAGCCCACTTAAGGGAATTCCAATGACACAAGTCAGAACTAATGATGATATCAACAGTGGTTTGTTTGTGGGAATTGTCAATGACCAGTGTCCCATTACTTTTCTTGAATGATAGGTCCAACAACCTGATACTTCCACCCTTTTCTAACTACTGTGAATTTAATTTTTGTTATATTTCTTAACTACATCTTTGTCATTATCAATTATGCTTTTTATAGAATTACATCGTCAACACATTTATGATAAAAAAAATAATATTCTGGAAAAGATCTGGATTTAAGTTACAAATTCCTTTTTCAAGTCATTCACAAAGATATTGACATGCATACCTTCTGAAATATTACTCTCACAAAGATGTTTGCAAGCTGTTGTCCATAGTCAGACCCATATTATGAAAATAGATCTTAGTATTAAACTGAAAATAGTGAAAGATAAAGATAATTCTAAAATTTCCAAAAGTCCACAATTTCTTCCAAATTAATCTTTTTGTGAGCAAGATGATTATTTCTTACAATATCCAGTGTTTCTTTTACCAAGCTGTTTGTACAAAGATTTGTGATGTTATCAAATGAAGCTAATGTAATTCCTCTGAACTTTACTCTTTTAAATCATAGTAGTAAACCCAAAGCTGTTCTTAGTATTGTTATTGCTGTGGTCTTCAATCCAAAAAACTACCACAACCTACATCTTTCTGAACCTGCTTGTTGTGTTCATCTCTTGGTCTCTCTCTACAATTTTTAATCCCCCCCCACACACACACACATTTTACTCCAGTACTAAATTAGTGATCTCCTGAAGTTACAGAACGTGTCCTATCAACTGATTCCTTCTTGTGATCAAGTTGTCACAGATTTCTTGTCTCCCCAATTCTGTTCAGTACTTCCTCGTTATTTACATGATTGACCCATTTAATCTTCAGCATTCTCTTGTAGTACCACATTTCAGAAGCATCTATTCTCTTTTATCTCCTGTTTATTGTCCGTATTTTACATCTGTACGCTCCAGACGAATACCTTCATGAAAGATTCCCTAACACTTAAGTCTATATTTGATGTTGACAAATTTCTCTTTCAGAAATGCTTTTCTTGCCATTGCCAGTCTACGTTTTGTATCCTCTCTACTTTGTCCATCGTCATTTATTTTGTTCCCCAAACGGCAAAACTCATGTACTACTTTAAGTGTCTCATTTCCTAATCTGTTCTTAATATTGTAAGATTTCTTTTATGAATAGACTTTTAAAGAATTTAATCACTTTCACTCTTGATCGTATAATTAGGGCAAGAAGTGTTATTAAGTATTAGTTTGACTGGTTGATCAGGAATATGTAACTTAAAGTGGGATCTAAGAACAGGTAAAAATGAGTTTATGCTCACTTATGTGGGAGAGTTGAATGTGGAGCTGACCTTAGAGGAGGTCCCAGTGCTGGAGTTACTCAGTTCTGGTGATGTCTGGTCGAGTAGTTGAGAAGGCACAAGTACTGCTGCTGTTGCCACTGCCACCACCACTGCTGCTGTTGGGGGGAGGTGAAAATGAAGGTCTTCTCCAGACCTGGAGCCTCCAGGGGCTGCACTTGGAGCCTCCAGACTGCTTGAGTGCAGCAAGTTTACATCTTCACAGTATAGTTCTTTGTCCTAATACTGGTCACTAGTATCAGGTGCTGTGGTCTGATTTACAGAATTTGACATTTGTGGAACTTTTTGGATCAAATGTCCGGAGATGTCCCATAGAGAATCTCCATACTCAACAAATTTTCATCCAGCTCTGACATGCTGCTTACTTGTTGAATTCCCACATTTGAAGCATTTGTCATTTCCACATCCTTGTTTGTTATAGTTTCATGAGGTCTCTGTATGTGTATATGAGTTAATTGATACAGACGTGTCATTTACTGTTTGCTGAAGCATGAAAAACACATGTGAAATATATTTATATTTCACTTATTTTGTGTTAGCAGAAGAGCCAACACCGTGTTAAGAGTGGAGGCCAAAATGCACACGTTTTAGGTCACGCAGGCTGGAGTGAGGAGGAAGAACTATACTGAAGTAAGGTCTGGAACACGACAAGGAATGAGAATTCAGAAAGCAGATGAAATTAGTTTGATACTTAACTTTAATCCATTAATGATGAACGTCGCTCTTGATGGTACATGAGTCACAATATTATCTGTTCAGAAGACATTCTTGAAGATAGTACTTATAGTAACTGAATATGGCACCTTGCTAGGTCATAGCAAATGACGTAGCTGAAGGCTACGCTAAACTGTTGTCTCTGCAAATGAGAGCGTATGTAGACAGTGAACCATCCCTAGCAAAGTCGGCTGTCCAAATGGGGCGAGTGCTAGGGAGTCTCTCTAGGCTAGACCTGCCATGTGGCGGCGCTCGGTCTGCAATCACTGATAGTGGCGAAACACGGGTCCGACGTATACTAACGGACCGCGGCCGATTTAAAGGCTACCACCTAGCAAGTGTGGTGTCTGGCGGTGACACCACAACTTATGCTTAAATTTGTACTTCTTTGAAAGTAGAGTGCACTTTTCTAGTGTTTGGTGTGCCATCTGTTGGCAGATGAGGAATTTACTTCCTCACCTGCAACTTTGTTACCACCAGTATGCCCTTATACTTGGTGCAGTCCAGTACTGTTTGATATAATACATAGTATTGATTCTTTAAGCTGTTGGTATGTGTCTTTTATGTTTGTGTACTGTATTTGCCTTTCATCAACTTGTGAGTACATCTTCTTTCTATTAATATGTGAAATATCATGTGTCCCATGTTTATTCATTTCTTGGCTTACAACAAACCTGACGATCTCTCCCAGGGGACACCACCCTGTTGTATGCACGATGCTGAGGGCTATGCTGACAGTAACCTAGCTACTGGCTGGGCCACCCAAATCGGACAAGCTTCAGCCGAGGTGCCCGACAAAGAACGTCCCACAACTTGGGGAAGGAAGGAGCTTGCATTTTCCCAAGGATCTCTGCTATCAGTGATTGGCCATAGGTGTGGTGACTTAGACTTCCTGAGCTGCAGACTGGCCAGTGCCACCAGACCTCTTCTGCTGTAAACTGTGGGCATATTTCAGGGACCATTGTTAGGTACAGTGGTGGAACATTGTGTATTTTGGAGAAGGGGGTAGGTGCTGTTGTGAGAAACATCTGAGCCATCTTATCACCCTTCAGTTGTATAAAGCTTGCTCAGGCACATGGGGCTCTGTGACCTTAATTCAAACCCCCTCCTGATGGGACAGGAGATGGTACATGCACCCACCCAACAAAGAGAGGTGTTCAGTCCACCTAAGAAGTAATCTTAGAACTATAGTAACAGGGCACTGGTCTCCCGTAACCCTTTTGTTGTAATCAAGAGAGCAGAGGGAACTTTTGAGATCATCCCTTTCTGTATTCACAAGAAGTTGGAGGGTATTTGTGGGTCATTAAAAGGCATTAAACGAGTTAGTGATGAAACACTTCTAGTTGCAACTGCCAAGTCATGCCAAGTATGTAAGTTTCTGGGATGCAGGGCTTTAGGTGACCACTATGTCGTGGCTCAATTGCATAACACCCTTAACTTCTTATAGAATGTAATGGGAGCTGGACCCTGAGGAATTACGTGAGGAATGGAAAAACATGGGTGTCGTGGAAGTGCGGAACTGTACAAGGAGAGTCAATGGGACATTGGAAAAAACTGCAACATTTATTCAGATCTTAAACACTCCATTATTACCTATTCTTGCAGGCTATATCTGCCTTTAGGTTTGAACATTTGTTCCCAATCCAATGTGATGCTCTAAATGCGAAAGATTCGCCCATACCACTGTTGTATGTAATGGGAGTGCTATGTGTCAGAACCGTGGAGGCCAAGTGTGCAAATCAGATGGCTCTTGTACATTCCTTGCAAAACATATAACTGCTGTGAGGATTGTGGTATCATCCAGAGACTGTGGTGCCATATCAAAGTTGACAGTGCTCTTTGATACCGTAGATATTAGCGAGATCTGGCTGCAATCTGCAATTACAAATGGGAGAGGCTGAAGAATATACACCCTCTCTCTCTGCGCAGCAGCATCCTCAGAGGTCCCCTCCCAGGGGGCTCATCAGTCTTCGGCAGGTTCGTGCTTGGCTACCACGAGGCCCCAGCCTTTGCAGCATGTTTTCCTTTCTGTGCTGCGTGTCTATTCTCTTGCTGTTCTTTTTCCCCTCCCTTGGAGAACATGTCTGGGGTGTTTTTGGGAATGTTACACATTTTCTGTAGCTGACATAAAAACAGTCTCACCACTGTTTTTTGTTCCTTTTTTTTTTTCCTTTCTTGGTTCATCTTCTCCTATCCTTCCTCTGCTTAAGCATTTGAGGCTCCTCTTTTTATTTTTCCTCCCTGTGCACTCCTGAAGGCCGGAAGGTATGACCTAAGGTGTAAACAATCACTATGGCAGGTGAGCCCCTCTCTGAGGGGGGCCCCCAGTTGGAAGGACCATGCCATTGGAGACACTGGCAGTAGGGGAGATTTTCTCACAATGAGTCGATCATCATCTTTGCTGTCCACTTCTACCAAATGTAAATGGAATGAAGCTTTCAATTCAAAGATCCTCCCAGCTGAACCATGGTTCCTTGTGGTTTCACGTCCTGAAGACGGTCAGTCCTTTGCAATGGTAAATCCATTTCTAATTCAGAAAGATATTGGTGCAGTTGCTGGCCCTGTGAAATCCTGCTCTTGTAAATGCAATGCACTTTCCTTTTGGAGACTACTTCTGATCCTCAAACAGAACAAGTGTTTGCCCCTTTGCTTCTCCACGGCTATCCTGTTCATGTCGAGGCTCATAGAACTCTGAATTCTTTCTGTGGTGTTATTTCCACTAGGCTGCTTGATGGTCTGACCAAGGCAGAAATCCAAACGTACCTCTCTGATCAGGGTGTCATTGCCGTCCATTGTGTGATGAAGAAGGTAGATGCATCATCAGTGCTCACACACATTCTTTTTCTCACCTGTGATAGAGTGGTGCTTCCATCCAAGATCAAAGCAGACTGAAGTTATCACAGTCTGACCATACATTTTGAACCTTATGTACTGCTACCTGTGTCATCATTCCAACCACACTTAAATGTCTTGTCAACATCCAGTAAAATGTATAAAATGTATAACCTGTGGTAGGGATGCGTACAAAGATGATTGTCCATCTCCTCCCCGCTGAATCAACTGTAATGGTGACCATGCCGCCTCCTACCAAGATTGTCCTATGTATCTCGATGAGCAGGCTGTCCAGGAGATCCAGATAAAGCAAAAAGTGCCTTACCCAGTCGCTCACAAGTTTTTGGCTAGTTGCAAACTGTGGGTTTTCCCATCTGGCATTTACAATACCGTTATTGCTACATCTTGCCCCATGAATGTGATGGCCACACAGACATGTGATGTCAAATTCAGTACTGAGGTTGTGAAATCGCCCAGTGTCATGATAGCATCACTATCTCCTCGTCCACCTGTGCAACAAGACATCAAACATTTGCCTCCCAGGGTGAAGTCACCTGCTGCACAACCGGTGGGACAGAAGGAGTACTTCCGTGGAGAATTCCTAAGTTTTTCCAGCCAACACACATCTGAGTCTTCCTCTGCCAACTGGAAAGGCTCAAAGAAGACAAACAAAGACAAATAGTCTTCTTCTTTGCCAATTTGGAGATCCTCTTCGATAGTGTCGCTACAGTATAATCTCACCCAGCTGACCTCTGTGTCAGCAGTGCACAACACCAACCATTTTTCTGCCCTGAACTCTGCAGATTGATAGGGAGAGAATGTTGATACCTCTGTAGATCTCATGGAGCAGGATCCTCCAGCCTCTGTGTCCTGTAGCAGTGGGTCTGTGAAGGCTGGCATTCAGCAGCCGCCAAGGTGACACCCCTTCATTTTTCCCTCCTACCATTTCCTCGTTATGGCTCTCCTTCAATGGAACGTTCGTGGCCTTCAATCAGAGTATTTTTGCTACTCTTAGTATCTCAACACCTGCTTGTTCTCTGGCGACAGGAAACAAAATTGCATCATATGGTCGCTTTGAGCTCTCACATTTCTTCCCAGTCCATTTTGACCTTCCTCCCAAGGACGGCATTC
This sequence comes from Schistocerca cancellata, assembly GCF_023864275.1. Classification (NCBI taxonomy): domain Eukaryota; kingdom Metazoa; phylum Arthropoda; class Insecta; order Orthoptera; family Acrididae; genus Schistocerca; species Schistocerca cancellata. The sequence goes on along the minus strand of NC_064627.1, from coordinate 926,999,448 downwards.
AATCTTATGGGGAAATCATGCTGCTCATACTGGGCTGTCAGTAGCAGACAATGTCATAGGGGATCCTATTGCTATCTCCAGCTCCTTGGGCTGTCATTTTATTGACATTTTGAGTTCCTCCCACTATCACCCTGTCTTCCCCCATTGAAAATGAACGGAGGAGGCTCAGAATCGTGCATGCTTGAATGCCACCTTTACTATGCGGGAGCTAGATCATGCTCTCACTCCATCCTGATCCTCCACCCCATGGTTAGACACTGTTCATGTTCAGATGTTGCAGCACTTTTATCTTGCAGGCAAGTACTTTCTCCTTCATATATACAACTGCATCTGGACAGAGGGCACATTTCCCAGATGCTGGTGTGAAGCCACTGTCATACCCATACCTAAGCCCAGTAAGGATGAACACCTTCCTTCTAGCTACCACCCCATTTCTCTCACCATCTGTGTGTGTAAGTTGATGGAACATCTCATTCACACTCGGCTGGTCTGGTGGCTCGAGTCTCACCATGTACTAATCACTGCACAGTGTGGATTTCGAGCAGGCCATTCTGCAGTTGACCATCTCGTCACTTTATCCACCCATATCGTGAACAGCTTTCTCTGAAAATCCCAGACTGTGGCCATGTTTTTCGATTTGGAGAAAGTTTATGACACCTGCTAGAGGACTGTTTTATCCTTGGTACTCACTACACATGGGACTTCCATGGCCACCTACCCCATTTCCTTCAGGAATTTGTAAAAGATTGAGTTTTCAAGGTATGTGTGGGTTCTGTGTTGTCAGAAACGTTGATCCAAGAAAACAGTGTGCCTCAATGTTCCGTCCTGAGCATTGTCCTCTTTGCCATCGCCATTAACTGTATAATGGCCTGTCTCCCGCTGGGCATCTCTGGGTCTCTTTTCGTTGACAATTTTGGCATCTATTGTATTTCTCCATTGACCTGTCTCATTGAGCGACGTCTTCAGTGATGTCTTGATCATCTTTACTCATGGAACATTGACAGTGGCATTTGTTTTCCCACTGACAAAACTGAGTGCGTGAATTTCTGGCAGCACAGTTGGTTTCTTCCGCCACATTTACATCTTGGCCCTGTTGCTCTTTTGTCTCTTCAGACTATGAAATTCCTGGTGCTCATACACGGTAGGAAACTTTCTTGGACCTCCCACGTGTCTTACCTGGGAGCCCACTGTGTGCAGTCCCTCAGTGTCCTACGTATCCTCAGTGGTACTTCCTGGGAAGCAGATCATGCCACACTCCTTCATTTGTACCGATCACTTGTCCGTAAGAAACTAGACTATGGGTATTTCATTTACAAATCTGCACATCCATCCCTCTTGTACCATCTTAATACTAACCACCATCATGGCATCCATTTGACCACTGGTGCCTTTTACACTAGCCTCGCTGAGTGTCTGCATGCAGAAGTTGCCAAACTACTGCTGTCCTACCACTGTGACCACTCCTCAGCAGACATGCATGCCATTTGTCTACCATGCACGGCCACCCACCCTATGCCTCCTTTTTCAATGACTCCTTTGATCACCAGTATGGGGCACTTACCCAGAGGGTGTAAACCCTTCACCACCTCGACTTCATACAGCAACCTATATTCACCTCGGCCTTCATTTGCTTTCTAAGGACACCACCCAGCCTCGCCCTTTTGCCTTCAGTTTCATGACTTTCGCACAGAACTTCATGATGGTACCTTTGTGTACACTGATGGCTCTTGGACTGACCATGGTGTCGTGTGCCTTCATCATTGGCAGCAATGTTTTTTCAGTATCGGCTTCTGGAACACTGCTCAGTATTTACAGAAGAACTTTTCACTCTATATCAGGCCATGCAGCACATCCAGTGACTTAGGCTTTTCAAGTGCGTTGTCTGCTCCGACTCTCTGTGCCCTTCAAGGCCTGTGTGTGCTGTACACTGTCCATCCCTTAGTGCAACGGGTCCAGGAGAGCTGTTACATGCTCACACTTGATGGAGCCACTTTGATGTTTATGTGGGTTCCTGGTCATGTCGGTCTGAAAGGAAACGAGGCTGCTGAAGCTGCTGCCAAGGCTGTAGCCCTCGCACCTCAACCTGCTAGTTGTTACATTCCCTCTGATGATCTCTGTCTTGCTGTCAGTCTGCAGGTGGTGTCTCTTTGCCACCAAGACTGGCCCTCCCTTCACAGGAACAAGCTCCGGGTTATTAAGCCTCTCCCAGTGGCTTTGACAACCTCCTCTCGGCCCTCTCGCCATGAGGAGATCATTTTAGCCAGGTTGCACATCGGGCACTGTCTTTATAGCCATTGCCATTGCCATTTGTTAAGTGGTGCTCCCCCATCACTTTGTACACACTGCACTCAACCTTTGAAGTCCACCATTTCCTTACAGAATGTCTGAGTTACTGGCCATTTTAGCGAACAGCGGGCTGTCTGCCACGGTTTACTTTTTATCCATTGTAGCAATTAGGTGAAGGCCATTTAATTTTTGGTTCAGGACCTCTGTTTCTCTATGGTGTATTTTATTCACCTTGCTCCATGTCCCTGTTTTTAGCTATCTTCTCTTCAGTCATTTGGGTTTAATGTGTTCTCTTTTTTAACTCCTCTCTTTGTCTTTGTGTTCTACACTTCTGACATGGGCTTAGTATGACCCTAGTTGTTTTTACACTTTAAAATAAGGCCTCCCTCCCCCCTGCAGGTCTGGGGGTAAGAATAAGCCCGACGTATTCCTGCCTGTCGTAAGAGGTGACTAAAAGGAGTCTCACATGTTTTGGCCTTTATGTGATGGTCCCCTGTTGGGTTTGACCTCCATTTTTCTATATTTTCCTGAAGAGTGAGCCAATTGGGGAAGGGTGCCTTATATGGTGCATCGTGTCCATCGTGCATTGAGATCTTTAGCCCACTTTCTCATTGTCACATTGCAGTCCCGCCCATTCTCCATCTCTTGGTGCGTTTTCCACCATGCAGTGTGCAGTGTCACTTTCTGTCTCCAACGATGACTACGGACTTCTTTGTACCTCATATCCAGCAGGGTAGCCAGTCCGTTGTGGTGGGGCCGCCATGTATCCTGTTGGTTGTAGCCCCATGGCAACACAGGGAACACTCTGCTGGTGCCTGTGCTGTTAACTCCCCACGTATGCCATGGAGTAGATGCCCATCTCCCTGGGGCATCAGGACTCCTGGCAATGGCCATCCTGCCAGGTGGCCTTCGCTATGGCTGGGTGGCACCCGTGGGTAGGGCCCCTGGTCAGAGTGGGTGGCATCAGGGCGGATGACATGCGATGAAGCGTAGTCCGTCATCTTTGGCTGGTGTGAAACACCAGCAGCCTCTAAGCATTAAAGAGCTAAATTCAACTCTCAGAAGTACTCTTATTTGACCCGGTACCTTGTATGTTCGAGAGCTGATGGGGAATCTTTCATTACGATGAAGCCCCAGATTTTTGTTGAGCATTTAGAAGACAAGTTTGGGGAGGTGGAGGGATTGTCCAAAATTAGATCTGGGCCAGTCTTGATCAAAATAGCATCCTCTGCCCAGTCACGGGCATTACTCGCTTGTGACAAGCTGGGGGATGTTTCTGTAACCATCACACCCCATAAGAGCTTAAATACAGTCCAGGGTATCATATCTCACAGGTATCTTCCTTTGCAATCTGACAATGAGCTGCGCGCCAATTTAGAGCAGCGAGATTTACATTTCGTCCGGCATGTCCACCAGGGTCCGAGGGATTATCAGGTTGCCACCGGTGCCTTCATCTTGGCCTTCGAGGGTGATACATTGCCTGAGAAGGTCAGGGTGATGGTCTACCACTGTGATGTACAGCCCTAGATCCCTCCTCCGATGTGGTGCTTTAAGTGCTGGAAGTTTGGCCATATGTTTTCCCGCTGTACTTCCAGTGTCACAAGTAGAGATTGTGGACGCCCATCACATCCCAATAATCCATGTGCCCCGCCTCCCATCTGTGTCAACTGTGGAGATCACCATTCGCCTTGCTCGTCAGACTGCAGGATTCTCCAGAAAGAAAGGAAAATCATGGAGTACAAGACCCTGGACTGACTGACCTACACTGAGGCTAAGAGGAAATTTGAATGCCTACATCCTGTATGCATGACATCCTCTTATGCCCCCACTACAACAGTTCTAGCCCCATCAGCTCCACCAACCCCAGTTACCTCTCAGAGACAGAAGACTACACCTGCCCCTTTGATGGTGGGGGCCACTTCCCTCCCTGTTGCTCCTGCACCACCTACTTCAGGAGCAACACCCCCCCCCCCCCCTCTCCCCTCCAACCATCGGGGAAGAGAAAATATGAACACCTGCATCCTATATGTATGACATCGTCTTACACTGCTGCTACAACAGTGTTGGCACCATCAGCTGTGCCAGCCTAAGTCACCTCTCAGAGCTGGAATACTACATCTGCTCCCTTGATGGTGGGGGGCCATATCCCCTCTCTGTTGCTCCCAGTCTCATGATGGTTGCTCCCAGTCTCACAATGACATCGTCCTCCAGTGGAATTACAGCAGTTTTTTCCACCGCCTGGCTGAGCTATGGCAACTGTTGAGCTTTACACCTGCTATGTGTATTGCCCTCCAGGAAACTTGGTTTCTGGCAATGTGGACCCCTGCCCTCTGCAGCTATAAGGGATGTTACAGGAACCGTAGTGGCTATAATAAAGTGTCAGGTGGAGTTTGCGTTTATGTCCTAAACTCTGTCTGTAGTGACACTGTGCCCCTTCAAATCCCTCTTGAAGCTGTGGCTGTCAGGATAAGGACAGAAGGAAATAAGTGATGTATATCTTCCTCCAGATGGTGCAGTACCCCTGAATGTATTAGCTGCACTGATTGATTAGCTCCATAAACCTATCCTACTTTTGGGAGATTTTAATGCCCATAACCCCTTGTTGGGTGGCACCGTGCTTACTGGCCAAGGCAGAGATGTCGAAATTTTACTGTCTCAGTTCGACCTCTGCCTCTTAAATACTGGCGCCGCCACACATTTCAGTGTGGCTCATGGTAGTTACTCGGCCATTGATTTATCAATATGCAGCCCAGGACTTCTCCCATCTATCCACTGGAGAGCACATGACGACCTGTGTTAGTGACCACTTCCCCATCTTCCTGCCACTGCCCCGGCATCAGGCCCACAGACACCTGCCCAGATGGGCTTTAAACAAGGTGGACTGAGAAATTTTCACCTCTGCTGTCACCATTGAATCTCCCCCACATGATAACATTGATCTGATGGCTGAGTAGGTGGCTACAACAATTGTTTCTGTGACAGAAAACGCGATCCTTCGCTCTTTAGGGTGCCCCCGGCGTAAGGCAGTCCTTTGGTGGTCGCCGGAAGTTGCTGAAGCAATTAAGGAGCATCGGCAAGCTCCACAGTGGCATAATCGGCACCCTTCTCTGGAGGACCTTATAGCCTTTAAACGTCTACATGCCCGCATTCACCAACTTATCAAATGACGGAAGCAGCAGTGTTAGGAGAAATATGTCTCGACCACTGGGTGCCATACGTCACCTTCCCAAGTCTGGCCAGAGATCAAACGTCTTCACAGTTACCAGACCCCAACAGGTGTTCCCGGTGTTACCATAAATGGCATGCTATCTACTGATGCAAACGCGATTGCCGAGCTCTTTGTTTGAGCCTCTGCATCGGAGAATTACCCTCCAGCCTTTCGCGCTCTCAAATGGTGGCGATAAGGGAAAGTCCTCTCATTTGCTTTACACCACAGTGAATCTTATAACACCCCATTTAAAAATTGGGAGCTCCTCCGTGCCCTTGCACATTGCCCGACACAGCTCCTGGGCCCGATCAGATCCACAGCCAGATGATTAAACATCTCTCATCTGACTACAAGCAACATATCTTCGTCATCTTCAACCGGATCTGGTGCGATGGTGTCTTTCCATCACAGTGGTGGGTCATCACCATCATACTGGTGCCCAAACCCGGTAAAAACCCACTTGATGTGGATAGCTATTGGCCCATCAGCCTCACAGACATTCTTTGTAAGCTGCTGGAACATATGGTGTGTCGACAGTTGGGTCGGGTCTTGGAGTCACGTGGCCTACTGGCTCCACGTCAGGATGGCTTCCACCAGGGTCGCTGTGCCACTGATAATCTTGTGTCCTTCGAGTCTGCCATCTGAACAGCCTTTTCCAGATGCCAACACCTGGTTGCTGTTTTTTTTGACTTACGTAAAGCATACGACATGACCTGGCGACATCATATCCTTGCCACTTGGGCCGCCTATGCGGGAAGTGAACTGTCATGGTTGGGAAAAGAAGACGGTAATTAGGATGTTCAGGAGAGCTATGAATGTGTGCAGTGTAACTGGCAAGCAGTCGTGCACATCTGATCTTCAATGGAGGAACGCCAGCCTCCACCAGTACACTTGTCACTGGATTCATTCTAAAAGTTCCTGTCACTAATCAAACACAATGCTGAGGGTGCCACCGAACCATAAATCACCTCCCACATAGGCGACCCAGGTTAGGGCTAATGACTGCGGTTCGTGTGCGATCACTTCCGTCCTTCCCTTCACTACCTCTCCTCGAGGTCCATTCACGTACATCTCCATGGTGTAGCTGTAGGCTGAAGCTTTGCTTTTGCCTTTCAAATGGCCCTAAGGACTCCATTAACCCTGCGGCTCCCCCCTATCACTTCCTCTCGATTCTTGAAGTGTTCCAGGGCTATGAAGTGGTTTACACCGACAGCTTGATGGCTGATGGTAATGTTGGCTTTGCCTTTGTCCTTAGAGGCCATATTGAACAGCACTCCTTTTCCAATGGCTGCAGTGTATTCACTGCATAGCTTGTGGCCATATCTCGTGCACTTGAGTACATCCGTTCCTATTCTGGTAAGTTGTTTCTTCTATGTTCTGACTCCCTGAGCAGCTTACAAGCTATTGACCAGTGCTACCCTCGCCATCCTTTGGTAGCCAACATCCAGGAGCCCATGTCTGCCCTGGAACTGTCCAGTCATTCAGTGGTGTTTGTATGGACCCCAGGACACGTTGGCATCCCAGGAAACGAACTGGCCGACAGGCTTGCCAAACAGGGTATGCTGAAACCGCTTCTGGAGATGAGCATCTCTGAACCTGACCTGCTTTCTGGCTTATGCCACTGGATTTTTCGGCTTTGGGAGATGGAATGACATAATGGTACGCACAACAAACTGTGTGTCATTAAGGAGACTATGAATGTGTGGAAGTCTTCCATGTGGGCCTCTTGCAGGGAATCAGTTGTCCTCTGCTGGCTCTGCATTGGCCACGCTTGGGCGACCCATGGTTACCTCTTGCGCTCTGAAGACCCGCATCAGTGTTGGTGCGGTGCTCGGTTGACAGTAGCTCATATTCTGGTGCACTGTCCCACTTTGACTGCCTAGCGATGAAATCTTAGGTTACTGGACGCGTTGGCACTCATTTTATCTGACAACGCCTCATTGACTGATTTAGTTTTACGTTTTATTCATGAGGGTGTGTTTTATCAGTTGATCTAAGTTTTAGTGCATATCCTTCACCCTAGTGCTTTTAGGGTGGATGTTTTAATGTGTTGCAGAGTGACTGGCTTTTCCTTTTTATTTTTGTTGGCGGCCAGCCACTGTAATCTGCTTTCTTGTTTTATTCTCTTCTGTTTCTAGCATCTCCCTGTTGTTTTCTTGTCCTCTTTTGTTCCATTTAGTGTTTGTTGCCTTTCCTTCGTTCTTGTGGTTTTTTCGTTTCTTTCCATTTTGTGTTATATGTCTTGTCCATTTTATTCCCACACTTGTGGCTTTGTTTTATTAGGACAAGGGACCGATGACCTCGTAGTTTGGTCTCTTCTACCCTCTTTTAAACCAACCAACCAAATGAACAAACAAACACAGAGGTCAATATAGAGTCAGACATGGTAGTGCTCTGCCCCATTTCATGACCCCAGCTGAAGCAGTCAGCATCATCGAGTAGGGATAAAGATTTATTCAAGTCTCAGATTGAAAGGTACTTTTGTATATGTTGAACGTTGCACTTCAAGAGAAAGGTTTGTTAATTAGTGCATCAAATGATGCGTTAATAGTCAGTGGCAGTTGTAAATCGTCATGCACTTTTGTGGTGGAAGATTGTATCAAATAAAGCAAATCTTTTTATGATTCATGTAATAAACTGAACTAATATCTGATCTGTTGAAATTAAAATGAACCATCTTACAGAGCGCTTAAAGAACTGACAGTTATGGCCAGACGATTGTAGTTTAATCAGATTGTAACAGGGATCATGCAGTATGGAGCAGGAATTGCAGAGTTTATAATGAGGAAAGGAAAATTCAGGAGTTGAAAGTTATGAGATGCATATCCTGTGATAAAGCAAAATAAAGAAAAATCTTTTAACACTTTATATCTCCTGTCCCTTAAGAAGCCAGTTGCCAAGAGTGATGCCTCCATGCAAACTTAGGCTGCAGATTCCACTACAAGTACATGCACTTGTATATGTACATGGGGGGGAAAAGCTCCCTTGACCCCAAAACCATTCAGAATTCATCATCAACGGACTTGAAACCTCTGCACACAGAAGCTCATTAGGCCATCCCCTCTACCCATGCAACCAAATCCTTCATAAGAAAGGGAAAAATCCCACAAAAAGTGATTCAGAATCAAAGAAAGTGGCAGCTAAATTATGAGATCAGTGAGCTCTCTTCCTTTCCGATTGTGGTTTTACTGTTGAGTGTACTGATATCCACATGGAGGAACTGGGGAGCCAGGCACTGTCTAAGGTTCCCCCTGTCTCTTGGGGATATCACAGCTGCTGAGAGGGAAGGATGAAAACCATCACTAATCACTGGTTCCTAAAGGGACTTTTGTATTGTGGTGGAACTTAAACAGATACGTCGTACCTGGAAGAATTGGAGGTCCTGGTCCAGGAGAGATCGTCCTGCAACTGCTTATAAGAAACTCATTTTGAAGTCGCAACACACCTGCATTAAGGGGCTACCATCCCTACAGGAAGGATGACCTTACTAGGGATGGGGCTAAGGGTGGGGTGGCTCTTCTTGTTGAGAATGGATGCCACTCCTCTCCTGTCCCTCTTACCACTGCCATACAAGCAGTTGCGATGGAAGTTCCTACACTAGCTAAGATCACAGTGTGTTCTTTATATCTTCCAATTCACCATCAGTTGGAAGCAGATGCAATGACAGGGATTTTTCATGCACTCTCCCACCCATTTCTCCTCACGGGTGACTTCAGTGCACACCATGTGCTACAGGGCTCAATTAACACATGCTCCAGGGGTTGAATTATTGAATGCCTCATCCATTTAGTATCTACCTTTTGAACTCTCGTCAAATGACACACTTTTCCACAACTACAGGGTCCTCTTCAGCCACGGACCTGTGATTTTGAGCCCACGTATTGCAGACTCATTTCAATGGGAAGTGGCCATAGCTTTGCATTTCTGTGGCCAATTTCCAGTGTGGATCCGCCGGCTGACTTGATTTGTAGACGACAGCAGACTGCAGTGTTGGCTGCTTCAAAGAGAAAATGATACAGTGAGCAGGCCGTCTTTGTACAACTAGAATATGGATGGAGATAGTGGACCATGTCACCAGTGTGATCCACTAAATGTTTGCAGTTCCATTCTCAATTCTAGAAGCCACCTCAGACAATTACCTGTTCTTTGGTGGAATAAAGAACATTGCTCAGCAATCAAAGACAGTCATGCAACTTTGCAAAAATTCAGTGTCCAGCTGCAGAAAATCTATGAGGGCACATGGGAGGTGAGTGATAAAAGAACATAAGAGGCTGAAAGGAATTATAGACTTTCAATGATCAGTCCACTTCATTGCATAAATTTGGGAATCAATAAGACAGATTTCAAGCAGGGATATACACCTCCCCTTATGACCTTGATGAGAAATGGAGTCATGGTGGACATGTCTGAAGACATAGCTCAGGTTTTACCTCAACAAGTTTTACCATCACTGCATCATCTGGACAAACACCTGAGTTCCAGATTTTCCATAGGATTGTGGAGATTAGGAAGCTCCATTTCTTTCCATGTAATGAGGTGGTCTTCCATTCTCCGTGTGGGTATGCAAATCAGCACTGACCACAGTCAGAGACACTGCTCTGAGCCCAGATTGGATTAATTGTGCCATGCTCTGTCATCTGTGACCCAGAGCGCTGTGCCCTATCTTGTTTCAATCACATGTGGTTTGATCGACAATTCCATTGTGGAAACCAGGCAAGGATCATACTGACCCTAACTGCTACCTGAGTGTATCCCTTTCCATTTGTGTGGCTAAAGCTCTCGAGCTTGTGGTTAAATGCAGCCTCATCTAGCTCCTTGAATCCCATAGTCACCTGTGTCATTCCCAGTGCAGTTTCAGGTACTGTTGTTCCACTCTTAATAACTTAATTCTACTGGAAATGGCGATACATGTCTTCTTATGCTGAAGCCATTTGATTGGTGTGTGTTTTTTGATCTTGAAAAAGCATATGACACCACTCAGAGGTACAACACCCTTTGCCAGTTTTGTAACGAGGACTATGTGAATGGTAGCCACATTTTATCCAATCCTCCTTCGAGAAATGTTGCTTGTGATATTGTGTTAGTGATGCATTGTCCGATTGGTGTGTTCAGGAGAATAGGGTCCCCCAAGGCAGCGTACTCAGTGTCACTATTTGCAGTCAATATTAATGGCATCTCCTCTGCTGTCAGAGCCCTGTTAAATGCTGTTCATTTGTGGATAATTTTGCAACCTCCTACTCTTCATTTGATCTTACAGTGACCACAAGGCAACTACAGCTGACAAGCAGGAGACCGGAAGCTTAGGACAATAAAACTGGTTCTGAATTCTCACCAGAAGTTCCCATCAAAGTTTTAAGCAACCAGAGCTCACAATAGGGGAAGATATATTAAATTTTAAGAACAATGGTACTGTATACTATTTGATATGAAATCAACCTGGCTGCTTTACAAGAAAGTTATATGAACAAAGAGGATCAAATCATTAAATATTTTGAAATGCCTCATCAGAAAGTTGTGAAGAGCTGACAGAGCCTGCCTTCTGCAGCTTGTTTATCAGATCGCTGTTACCTTAAGGCAACATGTTTTATGAATTGTCCTATGTTTCCTTTTTCAAGATGTTAGATGCTGCCCAACATGAGGGCATTTGGATATCAGCTGGAGCATACCACACCAGCCCCGTTCAGAGTCTGTGTAAAGAGGCTGGTGAACAACTATTCCACAATTGGTGGCATCTCTTTCTGGTTTGACAGACCCTGAAAATCTTTTCGTTGCCTCAGTCCTTGGTATTTAGGATGACAGCCCACCCAAACTCTGGGCAGCTGTTCAGGAATTGGCACCATGTGCCCAAGCCGTTTGGGATACATGCTACTGCCTGTCTCAAAGGTGTGAATGCAGCAGACTTCTGATATGCAGCCAGTGTTGGAATAAACTGCTGCCTTTGCATCTTCTGAGGTCCAAAGTGATTTTAAGCTTAGTGCTGTACAAGAAAACTAGTACTCCAGATTACAACTATGTTTTCTTCAATTTTAAGTACTTACCATGGCATTATCAGTGTATATACAGATGATTCACAGCAAGGGGAAGAACTCAATTGTTCAGCTATTTCCCTTGATAAGATTTTCCTAGCATGCCTTCTGGAACACCTTACAGTATATGATGTGAAGTTATATGTCATTATGACAGCACTGGAGTGAATTCAAAGGAATCACAGCACAGTAGCACGGCTACTTTCGTCCATTACCTGCACCTACCTGTGAACTCGTTGTAGCAGATTGCTTGTAGGAAAACCGAGTAGAAACCTAGCATACTGCAACTCGCACCAGGCTGCATACAACATAACTATTCCAAGAATCAGGAAAAAGTCTTAGTTTTGAATGAAAGGTTGAAATACTGGCAAAATAGTGGTATATTCTGAACCTTGATAAAGTACACATTCACTGCCAAGCCCCTGCTAATCTGTGCTAATCTTAACAAAGCCATGCACAAATCCTTTCATTCATGATAGCAAGTTTACGGTAACATATTTTCCAATATCTGAACAGCTACTAATCACAGATTGTTCTTAAATGAAAATGCTCGCTGTACTATTAAGTTTATCGGTGTCTAATGAACTGTCAGCTACTGTCCTCCAGCAGATGAAAATTAGAACTACATACTCGATTGAACTCACTTCAGATCACCTGTCACTGTGCACGCATGAGTCATTTTCCCAATACACAGGCTCTACACAGGAGATATATAAGGCACCACGCCTCACCCCCTGTGATTATAAAGTTTTTTCCAAAAATTTTTGAATTATACAAATTATCGATCCTAGCTTCAAATTTTGAATAATTCAAAAAATTCTCGCTCTTATAAACTAAAATTACAAATTTCTTACTGTGGACTTGACAGTCTACAATTAACCTAACCTAATCTTTTAATTTCTTTATGAACAATCATTTCTTACTTGACAAAATTGATGCAAGTTTTCAAAACAAATTTTCAACATTTTAATAACTTTTTCAACATTTTTTAAATTCATGTTTCAGGAAAGTCTTTTCAAGTTAACTACTTGTTCACTTTTTTTTATTTAAAGTCACTGTGATTTGTGTCCTTCCATCTAATAATTGTATTTTATCCTACCTCAGCACCAGCACATCACTATCATCTTTTCGTCAGTTACAGTTCCCTAGTTTTTGATTATGGCACCTTTGCTTTGTAGCATCCATAACATTTCTCCATTCTCCACATATCTGTGTGTTCCTCACCTTTTCCCATGTATATTTTTCGTCGTATTTGTTAAACTTCCTTTACCTATGGGGCCACTGTATATCCCTTTTCATCATTACAACATGCCTTTTCCTGACCACTACACATTAGTGTTCATCATCAAAATCTGCTTTATTAACTGCACTTGTCACATCCGGTTACTTCCATGTCCCAACATTTCACTCAGCCTCTAATTTATTTTTACCTACTTCAACAGGATATTCTTCCTATCTGCCATTATTTTAACTGATACATTAATGTTTCGTATACTTCCACATACCATGGAATAACTTCTCATATTACTGAACTCAATCCTTACTGTCAGCCTTGAGCAGGATAGTGCACAATTTTTCTACTTTCCCTTTACTTCATCGCCTTTGTAACTTAATTATTTCATATGTTGTCATACTTATGTCGTCACTTCACTCCATTACAATTTGACCCCACTTCTCTCACCATATAACTTATTTCATCATAAGACACCATAACACCCTCAGAGGCTCTCAAACACTTTACCTTCACTGATATAGAAGAAAATTGAAGATGATAGATTCAGCTCAGAATGACAGAAACAGGAACATTGCACTCCTTTCCTGAAGCATATGTAACTGCTCTCGTGTGCACTTTGTTTGAAATAGGTCATTTGTTGTCTATTGAGTGGGGAAAAAAAACCACAAATGTCAAATTTCACATCACATTTCACTGTGTGAAAATAAATTGTAAGGTATTTCAAATGCTGTTTCTTGTGAGTTCTTTCACAATTTCACTGAAACAGCTAGAAAAATCAATCGTCAGTGAGTTGAGAAAGAAACTTGGGAGTTGGTGTGGAGGATGGGGGAGGGCATATAGTTATGCTTGCCATCTCAGTGACATTCAATAAGCCACATATGACTCTTGGGTCATGCCAAATGGCAAGCACCTCAGGGAGCTCAGTCTCTGTTTGCTGCGTTTATCCATTGTGAATGTGAGTTTCTTGCGCTGGACACTGGTGAGTGCTGTCAGTTCTCTGAAACGTAAGCTTTGTACAAGCATCAGTAACCATGGTGTGGTGGTAGAGCATCGTGTCACAGAGCTTCACCACCCGGATAGGAGACTGGCACAAACCTCTGTTGAAAACATCCACACTTGACTTAAAGATGTGGTATGTGCCAAAGTGGCAATTGGCTATTGAAACAAAATATTCATTAATGGGCAACCTCGGAGGTACCTAATACACCTCAATCGTTTAAGGCTTACCCAGGTAAGTGAAGCTCTATGTAGGTAGACCACTACTTCCTAATGTATTGAATCACATTACACTTTTGTTCTTTTCTTTTCTTATATGTAAGCTATGTGTAAACTGAATGAGTTATAGACACCAACAAAGGTGAATTAATGAATTGTTTTGTGACAAGGACAATGTTTCGATACATCATTAAATATCTGTATGGAACAAAGTAATAAATATGTTCTTCAGTTTATTAATTCCTGTATCTTCACCCTTTTGTTTTGAGAAGTGGTAGCACATGGACGTATGCTTGGATCCGTCATGACAGCATTGTTAAAAATGTGTATTTCAACCATTCATTACAAAAGTTATAAAAAATCATTGAAAAAGCAATATTTATTCACATGGTTTAGAGGTCAGCTCCTATCTGTTCATCATTTCACTTGCCACCAAGATCCTGCATCAACAGGTTCAGTGCAGACAAGAAGAATTTACACGGTATTCGGAGGAACATTCCTGCATTAACATTGTCTCAGTTAAGACTATATTCAGTGGAATTAATGTGAAATAGTACATAATGCAAATTATGCTTATTGACCTTGAATGTATTGATATTAAAGGTGTATTCTTTCAACTATTCTTTCTAATCAATTTTTCCAATATTGAAGCAATTATTAATCAATTTCCATTCTCACATCTCTATTCAATCACAACTGTTAAAAGGACAGTGCCGAGCGAAATATGAACAGACCTTTCAATTGTTGACCTAAAAGAGTTTTGAGATAAATGAGTCATATTATTGTTACAAGATACTACTGAAACTTTCATTGTATTTGTTAAATGTCCACAAGATTAGAAATGATAAAAACAATGAAGGAGCAAATTCAAATTAAATTCTGCCTACAAACAGGATGAGCCAGGAATGCTGATTTTCAGTGGTAAAGATAGGATGCTGCTACACTGTGTGATTATATGACTGTTCTTGGCACTGTCTCTCTGGCAGTAGATATTCTCTTTTCCTTCCAATTAATATCCTTTCGGGAAAGTGCATTTCTACAGAAAAGACAAAAATTTGTACAAAGTCATAATTAAAGTGCAAGATAAGTCATTCAAATTCTACAAGATTGTGTTGGATAATAATCAGGTTCATTAGTGAATATGGAGCTAAATCTACTTTAATTGAAAAGTACCGGTACAGACAAAATTTCATTTTTGAAAAAATTGTATTCATAATTTTGTTAAAAACTATTCACAATTGAGTCAAAGGAAATGGCCATTATTGAAAATTCATTACAAAATGCAATATGCCAAGATGTCGTAAATCCGAGCTTGGCAACAGTTGAAGGTAATGCGCAAACTTGTGAAATGGCCGAAGGCATTCAAAACAACAAGGTTGGCGTCCCACTAACAATAAATGATGACACTGGTAATATAATCACTCATGATGTCACTTTTATGATACTCAATGAGACAATTTCTCAGTTCTCACTGGGAAACATTTTTTCAAATAGTGAAATTAAAGGGTGTGACAGTGAAAATTCTTTTGATTACTTGTGCACCCAAGAACAGGAAACAGTTCATAAAAGCAATGTAAATACTAGTGAGACACACAATTTGATACAACTGATGTAACAAATAACACAACAGTTTACAAAACAACAGGAATTTCAGGAAAGTGTAACACAACAGCTTAAGGATCTAAGACAACAGTTTACACAGCAAAATCAGGCATTTAAAGGTTTCAAGAATAATATTAGTCAACAGTTCAGTGAGGTGGGCAAAATTATACACAATGAATTATCTGAGTAACTATCTGGCAAGTTGACAGAGCTACGTAAACAACTAAAGCAAGAAATAATTACTGACACATCCTGCAATATAAATACATTCATGTATAGAGTATCATCCATAAATGATGAACAGGAACAACAGGTAGGATAGCTACAGAACCTTAGTGAATTCAGGAGATGCAATCCCAAGTGGATGCGTCGGTAAAAAAATGTGACGAACACAGTCGGCAAGCTGTAAGATGCACAAAAGCTTACCTACAGAGGTACAAAAGTTAAGTCTAAGAGTGGACCAGTTAAGTTTAGAGTCAAAATTTGCCAAAAAACAGAAAGGTAAGATATGTGCAGCTGTAAAGGAAATAACTGAAAAAGCTGAAGCTCGGATGCTGGATAAGGGTAGCACCCTTGCTGAAAAGGTAGTGCCAGAGTGCAAAATTTATGTAGATACAGCAGAAGCAGCTCTAAAATACAGAGAAAGTCAGTTTCTAGCTAAAATAGATTCAGATTTAAAAGAAGCAGAGGAAATGTTATGAGGCAGTATTGCTAAAACTACTGACATTCCAAAACAACATTTCTCAGAAAACATACCCATGCCTTTACAGAAGTTAGATACTTTGACTGGTTACCCACAATATGTTGCTAGCCCGTCGAAGGAAAATAGCGAAGGTTGCAGAATGCAGCAACACTTGCCGGCTGCTGTATCTGTTGAGCAAGCGCAATTGCCATGCACTATGCCACAAGCGAACATAAATGTGCCTGTCACTGACAGTGCAGCGTGTTTATCAGCATTGCTTGCATGAGGGATTACTTGGGTATTGACAATTTCCAGGATTTACCTCTGAAAGGAAAAGAACAAACCCTGTGGTCCTTATCAGAGCATTTTGAAATGTTTTACCTCTTACCTGGACTGAAACCCAGAAAATTAGGTTTGTTGTTGGACACACACAGGGTGACATTCTACTATGGGCTACGTACCTGGCGGAAATTTGCCAGTACTATGAACAGTTTGAGAGAGCCTTTCTGGATAAATATTGGTGAGAGACTGTACAAGAGAGGCTCAGATGTGAAGTATTCAACCCAACTACATTCAGTAGCAAACATGGAAGCTTAAGGGACTATTTTGAAAAATATTTGAATAAAACCAGATACTGGACAAACCCAGTATCTCAAGTAGGCATGCTAAAAATTTTAGAGAGCCATCTTTTTCCGGCGTAAAGTCAAGTGCCAGCACACCAGTCAGAAATATTATAGCGAGAGGGCTGTGAAGATGATGTCAGCCAATAGCAGCACACTGACCGACCCGTCTCTAGAATGACAATGCGACAGCAGTGGTCTGCCCGACTGTTCACAGCTGAGTTCTGCAGAAGTGTCAAGACCAGTGACCTGGATAGAAACATTTGCGGTATTACTTTACTTGTATTGGAATTGTTTATACTGAAGAGATTTCTTATTTGCATGTTGCCTTTTGCTTGCAACACTTCTTTTATTGTCAAAGTTAAGTATTGTCATAAAACTCTTTATATGATTTGCTTGAATTGTTGTCTAGTGACTTGAGAAAGAAGGTTTCTTAAGCACCCCATATTTGATGAGTAGGCAGGATACAACAGTCTTCATTCCACATTAGGGAAAAACTCATTACCATTCTGGAACACGACACCAGATACTTTCTGTCTGTACTGGGCTCAATACATTTGATATACGAAGAGAGACCAGTACAACCCATGCCTGTTAATATGCAGATAGTGCCACAGAGATTTACGGACCAACAAGTGAACAACTGATTCATACTGCAACACAGATGGCAACCTTACCGCACACATACCTCTGGTAATGGTAGTGGTAATCACAACGGCAATGGCAATAATCATAAATTCAAGGGCAGATATAAAAGAAATGGGCAAAAATTTAACAAAAACAACTATGATGGGCAAGTAGGGTATAGCTAGCATGTGGAATATGTGCAGACACAAGTTACCGGCAATAATCAGCCGATCGCTTGGAAAACACAAAACAATACCAGACAGTTGAATAATCCACAGACAGCAGAATCCGGCCAGCAAAGTAACATGCATATGCTGAATAGCACGCAAAGGCAAAGAGAGTTGCAGTCTAGAGCCTCACATGATGCTAATTGGCATAAACACCAACAGTCCATATAGCAGAAGTTACGCCTAACCCAGAGACCGATGTCACCGCGATGCCAGAAAACTTGAGCCAGTCATGGTACGCCTCCATTCTGTGACCTGGGGGGAGAGTCGGGGCATGAGCTTGATCGACACTTGCTTCATCAGATACGATCAAGCTCGTTTATATATTGAAAGACGGGTTGTATACCCTCTAAGTTTTATGTACGTATAATAGTATTAGATTTTGGATGGTGGAAAGTCACAGTCCAGAATTTATGTTGTTATTTGTTAAGGAAAATTTATGTTTGTGTTTTTTTCTTATATGTCAAATGTGTAAACGATGAAATGAGTGGTTGTAATGTGGAAGAATTTTACTTTTATGTGTCTAGAGATGACAATACTCTAAATATAACACTTTGCTTTGTGCGTAGCCCTGTTGTAAACAAATAAAAGAAACTTGTGAAATGCATGGTAGTGTGCAAAGTAATACACAACTCACTGTGATGCAAGTGGTATCAGAGCAACGTAGCGCATGCGCACTGGGGAGCAAGCTAGTCAACAAACCACAAGTGCATGCATACCAGAGAGGCATAGCTGGAAGTGTTTGTGTGTCCAAAACAATCATATGTGATGAGCTACAGCCCGCACTAGCATTTGTAAAGCCTATTGAATAAACAGGGACATCGAAAATCGAGAGAGAGTCTATACTACAACTACGACTCTCTGCACAGCACACACAAAGATAAGTTATGTGATTAATGTACACAGGAAAGGGACACTAAACTATGAGATATTTATTTAAGCTGCACTACTATATACATTATATCTATATATGTATAATATTTACAAATTTAAGTATTGAAAGCGGGCGCTGTAATTATACTTGATGGACGAGAAAAATCTTGCTGCAGGTAAACAAATGAGTACAGTATAAGTGGCAAACTGAATAAGAGGTCGCACCACGCCTCTAATACACTTTATCTTTCAGATTTATAAGACAAATAGAGACACACACATGACATTAAATAAGTTTTGTGATAGCATGACTGCACACTGAAGTGTTGAATACATGGCTGAATATATGAAGAAAGTATTAATAGCCATCGCGCCACCATACACTTATGTACATCACATATCATGATGCTGAGCTAAGATTGAGTACTACCAAATAATCAAGAGGTCGAAATGTAACTACTGTGAACATCAGCTATCCGTGAAAGTGTCAAACACCTGCATTATATTGAAATTTGTATGTACATTTGTTATTTATGTAAACATTGTTTTACGATCATCATAAGTAACATATCGTATTGATGATACAACTCTGTAAATCTCAGCACATGAAATGGTTATTCTTTATACAATGAACATAACAAGTAAATACTGAGCTGCACTTTTAAACATTGAATAACTATTTGATACGACTGGTGTCGTCAGATTTGAGTTGTGTTTATAACTGAAAACTATTTTGTTCTTTGGATCACAGTTAAGTGTATTAGCAAGATGTAACTGAGTAAACAAATGCCTTTCCGTGGAATTTCCTCAACCCTGTGGTGTGTAGAATGCTAGAGAGGTGAGATCATGCATAGCTATCTGAGCAGAGCATAGTAACTGTTGTAGCGACTATTGTTTACTTCTTTGATTGATTTAAATATGCTCCAACAAGAATTCATTGTAAATTAGAATGAAACGTATGTCAATTTATGCTATAAATGAAAGCAGAATCTATTGGTGTATGAATGTAATATAATGCATGTATAACCAAACAAGAGTATAATTTGTCCTCAACAAAATCACAAACAATGTGAGAATATGTTACAGACTATAACGTGTATAATTGATGATAATGGCATCTCAGCAAATGAGTCGGATAAGTATATTTTGTAATTGTATTTGTATTTTATTAAGTTAAGAAAGGACACTACAGGAACTTTATGTAATGCAACTGTATAAAAGATGCTCAAAAACAAAGCACAAAAACTTACGAAATCTGGCTGAAAAGTGTTAAGTGTACATGTGTTAAAACAATACATGGGCGTGTGTGTGGTAAACTAAAAATGCCTTGCGGAGCTGTATGTTCGCACGTCTGCATCTAGGAATTTCCACCCCACCTTTCATCTTGTAAAACAGTGAGTGGAACAACGACAGCTATCTTTTGCTCCACGCCACCCTGAGCTGTATAATGTGAGTGGGAATTTCTCAGTGGCCTTGCCAATTGTCATGACATATCCCCTGGATGAGAATGCATACATTCCCAAATGATTAAACATCTGTCAGCAGATTACTAGCACCAACTTCTTGCCATCTTCAACCGCATCTGGAGCAATGGCAAATTCCCGTTGCAATGGCAGCAAAGTATCAACATTCCAGTGCTAAAGCCTTGTAAGAATCTGCTAGATGTGGCTAGCTATTGCCCTGTCAGCCTTACCAATGTTCTGTGCAACCTGCTCGAACATATGGTGAACTGGCGGTCCTCTTGGCTCCTTGAGTGAGTGTTTGTGCCTTCTGGCGCCATGCCAGGGCAGTTTTCGTCAAGGTTGCTCCACCACTGACAACTTGTTATATCTGGAGTCTGCCATCTGAATGGCCTTTTCCTGTTGTCAACATCTTATTGCCGTCTCTTTTGACCTGATGAAAGCCTACGATACCACTTGACAACACCACATCCTTGCTACTCTGCACGAGTGGGGTCTCCAGGCCCGCTCAAAATTTTTATATGGAACTTTTTGTCTATCCGCACTTTCAGAGTTTGAGTCGTTGCTTCACACAGTTCACCCCACTCCAAGAGAATGGGGTCCCACAGGGCTCTGTACTGAGCATCCCACTCTTGTCGATTGCCATTAATGGTCTCGCAGCAGCAATGGGGTCTCTAATCTCCCCCTTCTTATATGCTGATGAGTTTTGTATTTTCTTCTGCTCCTCTTCTATTGGTGTGGCTGAATTGTGACTGTAGGAAGCCATACAAAAGGCGCAGTGGTGGGCCCTCACTCATGGCTTTCAGTTTTCAGCCACCAAGACTTGCGTCATGCACTTCTGTCGTCTTTGTTCTGTCCACCCACACCCGGAACTTTACCTCGATGACCAGCTACTTAATATAGTGGAGACTTACCACTTTTTGGGACTGGTCTTTGATGCCTGCTTAACTTGGCTTCCCCATCTTCATCAGCTTAAGGAAAATTGCCGGCGGCATCTTAATATCATTTGATGCCTGAGCTGCACCGACTGGTGTGCTGATCTCCCCACCTTGCTTCAGCTGTAGAAAGCGTTTGTGTAGCCCTGTCTCGACTATACACCACTGTGGAGTTTGGCTCGTGACAGGAACTTTTCAAATGAGCCCAGTGAACAGCCTCCTCGTGGAAGCTGGCACACCTCCATTGCAGATCAGACAACAGCAGCAACTGCCTGCGAATTATACTGGTCACATTTATAGTTTGCCTCACCATTCAAATTACCGTCTCCTTTTCCCTAAAACAGTGATCCATCTCCCGCAATGGTGGCAGAGATCGAGGATTCCAATTGCAGTTCGTTTCCAGGCGCTTCTTATAGAACTTGATGCTTCCCCTCTACCACCTTTCCTGCGAGTCCTCTCACGTACACCTCCATGGAGCATACCTCAACCACAGCTTTGTCTGGACCTGTCACAAGGCCCAAAAGTCTCAGTTCCACTTGAGGTTCTCCAATGGAAATTTTTCTCTCCTCTCAGCGAGTTCCAGGGCTCAGAATAATCTACACTATTGGCTCAGTTGTCGAAGATCACATTGGCTTTGCTTAACCTCACACTGGACATACTGAAACGTGCTCCTTGCTGGATAGCTGCAGTGT
Organism: Schistocerca cancellata; assembly: GCF_023864275.1. Lineage (NCBI taxonomy): Eukaryota > Metazoa > Arthropoda > Insecta > Orthoptera > Acrididae > Schistocerca > Schistocerca cancellata. The sequence goes on along the minus strand of NC_064627.1, from coordinate 926,977,761 downwards.
TTTCACTGCAGAGTTAGTAGCCATCTCTCGCACCCTTGAGTGTATCCGCTCCTGTGCAGGTGACTCTTTCATAATTTATGGTACTCCTTAAGCAGCCTACAAGCTCTCGACCAGTGCTTCCCTTGCCATTCTTTGCTAATGACTATCCAGGAGTCTCTTTATGCTCTCGGAAGCAGTGGACATTCAGTGTCCTTCATTTGGATCCCAGGACATATTGGGATCCCGGACAATGAACTTGATGACAGGCTAGCGAAACAGGCTGCCGGTAAACCAACTCTGGAGATTGGCCCACTGGAGGCTGATCTCCAATTGGTCTTACACCATAAAGTTTTTGGGATCTGGGATACTGAATGGCGCACCTACAGTGCACAACGATATTCATTGGACTGTTGCCTGTAAACACGTGCCACGTCAGTGCTCTTGGAAGAGAGCTGTGGTGGTGACGTGGCTCTGTTGTTGTTCCTGAATAGTGATTTGCGAAAATGGAAAAAATAGAGATTCGAGCAGTGATTAAGTACTTTGTGAAGAAAGGTATGAAAGCAAAGGACATTAATGCTGATTTCCAGAATACACTGGGGGACTCTGCTCCTTCATATTCTACTGTTTCAAAGTGGACAAATAAATTTAAATTTGGTCGGGAGAGCTTAGATGATGATCCAACAGTGGCCGGCCAAGATGTGTCACTACTCCAGAAATCATTGCAAAACTGCACAAAATAGTCATGGAGGATCTCCGATTGAAAGTGCATGAAATTGCTCAGGCTTTCCAGATGTCATCTGAAAGGGTATATCACATTTTAAATGAAGAATTACAAATGGGAAAAATTATCTGCAACATGATTGCTGTGATTCGTGAAGCTGTATCAAAAACGCATGAGAATGGACACATCGGAACAATGTTTGGCCCGTTTTAGGAATAATGAACAAGATTTTTTGCGTTGGTTTGTGACCACAGATTAACCTTGGGTGCACTACTATGCCCCAGAGACAAAACAACAGTCAAAGCAGTGGAAAAATGCTGATTCTCTGCCACCAAAGAAAGCAAAGACAATTTCTTTGGTGGGAAAGGTCATGGCATCAGTGTTCTGGGATACAAAGGGAATTCTGTTTGTAGATTATCTCCCCAGTTGGCAGACAATTACTGGAGAATACTATGCTAACAGCCTTGACAAAATGCAACAAAAGATACGTGAAAAAAGGCCAGGTTTAGCAAGGAAGAAAGTTATCTTCCATAAAGACAAAGCGCGCCCACATGCATGTGCTATTGCTATGGCAAAATTACTCAAACTAAGGTATGAATTGTTGTCACACCTGCCTTATTCATATGATATGGCTCCGTCAGACTTTCATTCCTTCCCAAAACTGAAAATTTTTCTTGTAGAACTAAGATTCACTTCAAACGAAGAATTGACAGTCTGAATTGACAACTATGTTGCACGCGTGGAGGAAACTCATTTTTAAGATGGGATCAAGGCACTGGAATATCATTAAACCAAGTGTGTTAATCTACAAGGAGACTAAAATTAAAAATAAAAAAAAGTTTCAGTGATGTCAGTACTTTTTTTCTATTCCATTCTGAGAACTTTTCAAACTACCCTCGTACAGTCTAAGGATGGGCATCTGGCTTTCTCTCCCAGGCCTCCACCCTCCCTCCATTTTAACCTTTTTTCGCTGTTTCTTTGATGTTTGTTTGCTTTGGTATTCATATTTATCCTCTCTGTGTTCCTTTAGCCTTGTCTTTCAGGCTGGAGATTGTAGTGTGTTGCAGAGTGGCTGACTCGTCCTTTTTTCTTCTTGAGATCAGCCAGCTCAGGCCATCTGCTATGATCATTTACTACCTTCTACAGCTTTTTTCCTTTTAGTGAACATTCTCCCCTTTTGTCTTGCCTCTTTAATTTTCTCTTTCAGTTTGTTTTCCATCTTTTTTACTTCCCAGAATCTTTTGGAGAAAGGTTGTACTGTGCGACATGTTCGAATGTGGGAAAAGGGACTGATGACTCTGTTGTTTGGTCCCTTTCTCTCCAAACAAACCAACCAACCCAATCACACAATATTAGCAAGAATGAAACAATGGAAAATGCAGGATGGTATGTAACAATACGAGAGAAGGAAAGTTGCTACTCACCATATAGCGGAGATGCTGAATTGCGATAGGCACAATAAAAAGATTCACACAATCATAGCTTTCGGCCATTAAGGCCTTTGTCAGCAGTAGACACACACACACACACACACACACACACACACACAAGCGCAACTTGTGCACACGTCTGCAGTCTCAGAGATCTGAAGCTACACTGCGAGCAGCAGCACCAGTGCATGATGGGAGTGGCAACTGGGTGGGGGTAAGGAGGAGGCTGGGGCAGGGAGGGGGAGGGATAGTATGGTGGGAGTGACGGACAGTGAAGTGTTGCAGTTTAGACGGAGGGTTGGAGAGAAGGTGCGGAGGGGGGAGGGGGTAAGTAGTGGGAAGGAGAGAAATAAAAATAAAAAGAAATTAAAAGACTGGGTGTGGCAGTGAAATGACGGCTGTGTAGTGCTGGAATGGGAACAGGGAGTGGGCTGGATGGGTGAGGACAGTGACTAACGAACGTTGAGGCCAGGAGGGTTACGGGAACGTAGAATGTATTGCAGGGAAAGTTCCCACCTGCGCAATTCAGAAAAGCTGGTGTTGGTGGTAAGGATCCATATGGCGCAGGCTGTGAAGCAGTAATTGAGGTGAGGGGTATCATGTTTGGCAGCGTGTTCAGCTACAGGGTGGTCCACTTGTTTTTTGGCCACAATTTGTCGGTGGCCGTTCATGCGGACAGACAGCTTGTTGGTTGTCATGCCTACATAGAATGCAGCACAGTGGTTGCAGCTTAGCTTGTAAATCACATGACTGGTTTCACAGGTAGCCCTGCCTTTGATGGGATAGGTGATGTTAAGAGACCAGACTGGAGTAAGTGGTGGTAGGATGTATGGGACAGGTCTTGCATCTAGGGCTATTGCAGGGGTATGAGCCATGAGGTAAGGGATTGGGAGCAGGGGTTGTGTAAGGATGGACGAGAATATTGTGTAAGTTCGGTGGATGGCGGAATACCACGGTAGGAGGGGTGGGAAGGGTAGTGGGTAGGACATTTCTCATTGCCTATGGCAACTTAGCATCTCCACTATATGGTGAGTAGCAACTTTCCTTCTCTCATAATATTAGCAAGAGGCATTTTTAACCTGTCAAGTATAGACTGATTCATTGCAGGGGGTGTAGCCAATCAGTTTTGTGAAGTACTTTTGAAAACATTTTCCGGAAACTGCCTTGAGCAGCTAGTTCGACAACCAACACGCAGTGGAAATATTTTAGAGCTTGTAGCTGCAGGCAGACCTGAACTTATCGACAGTGTCAGTATAGAGACAGGGATTAGTTATGATGATGTCATTATAGCAACTGTGGTTACTAAAGATAATAAATGAATCAAGAAGACTAGGAGTGTATTTCTGCTAGAAAGAGCAGAGAAGCAGTTGTTAGCATCCCAGTTAGAAAGTGAACTGACATCATTTAGTTCCAGTAAGATGGATGTAGAGGAATTATGGGCAAAGTTTAAATGGATTGTAAATTGTACTCTGGAGAAGTTTGTCCCAAGCAAGTGGATTAAGGACAAAAAGACTAACCATGGTTTAACAACGAAGTATGAAAAATGCTGAGGGAACAAAGGCTATTTCATTCTTGGTTCAAAAGAGAATGGGCACATGATGACAGGCAGAAGGTAGTAGAGATTCGTGTGTCTCTAAAAAGATCAATGTGCTTATCATTCAACTACCACCACTGTCATAGCTTGGCAAAAGATCTTTCCAAAAATCCAAGAAAATTCTGGTCTTAGGCTTCTATCCAGTCACGTGATTAGTCTAGTCTGGCTAGAAGATAGCAAAAGGAAAACTGAAGATTTAAATTTAATCTTTAAGTAATCGTTAAGGCAGGAAATTGTACAAATACACCGTCAATTGACCATCGTACAGATTCTCACATTAAGCAAATAGTAGTAGGCATCCGTGGCGTAGAGAAACAACTGAAAGAGTTGAAAGCAGATAAGTTACCATGTCTGGATGGAATGCCAGTTTGGTTTTACAAACAGTACTCTGCAGCATTGATTCCTTACTTAGCTTGCATTTATTGCAAATCTCTCACCTAGCGTAAAGTCCCAAGCAACTGGAAAAAAGCACAGGTGACTCCTGTATATAAGAAGGATAAAAGAACAGACCCGCAAAACTACAGGCCAATATCCTTAACACCCGCATGCTGCACAGTTCTTGAATATATTAATATAATAAATTTCGTTGAGGTGGAAAATCGTCTGTCCATAGATGAGCACAGTATCAGAAAAAATTGTTCATGCAAAAGTCAGCCTGCGAACTGTGGATGAAGGGCCACAGGCAGATTCCATATTCCTAGATTTCTGAAAAGCATTTGACACAGTGCCCCACTGCAGGTTGTTAACGAAGGTCCGAGCGTACAGAATATGTTCCCAGATATGTGAGTAGCTTGAAGATTTCTTAAGTAACAGAACCCAGTATGTTGTCCTCAATGAGGAGTGTCCATCAGAGACAAGGATACCATTAGGAGTGCCTGAGGCAAGTGTGGCAAGATCACTTTTATTTTCTGTATACATAAATGATCTGGCAGACGGGTTTTGCATCAATCTGCAGATGTTTGCTGATGATGTTGTGGTGTATGGGAAGGTGTCATCATTGAGTGACTTTAGGAGGATACAAGATGAAGCAAACGAAATTTCTAGTTGGTGTAATGAATGGCAGCTAGCTCTAAATGTAGAAAAGTGTATGTTAATGCAGATGAGTGGAAAAACAAACCCATAATTTCCAGAATGAGATTTTCACTCTGCAGCGGAGTGTGCGCTGATATGAAACTTCCTGGCAGATTAAAACTGTGTGCCCGACCGAGACTCGAACTCGGGACCTTTCCTTTCGCGGGCAAGTGCTCTACCATCTGAGCTACCGAAGCACGACTCACGCCTGGTACTCACAGCAGAGCACTTGCCCACGAAAGGCAAAGGTCCCGAGTTCGAGTCTCGGTCGGGCACACAGTTTTAATCTGCCAGGAAGTTTCACAAACCCATAATGTTTGAATGCAACATTAGCAGTGTGCTGTTTGACACAAGTCATGTCGATTAAATACCTAGGTGTAATGTTTCAAAGAGATATGAAATGGAGCAAGCATATAATAATTATATTAGAGAAGGCAAATGGTCAACTTTAGTTTATTAAGAGAATTTTAGAAAAGTGTGTGTCGCCTGTAGAAAGGAGACTGCATATAGAACACTAGTGTGACCCATTCTAGAGTACTGCGAGTGTGTTTTGGATACACACAAGGTAGGATTAATGGGATACATCAAAGCAATTCAGAAGTGGGCTGCCAAATTTGTTACAAGCAGGTATTACAGATATGCTTCGGGAACTCAAATGGAAATCTTTGGAGGGAACGCAACGTTCAATTCAAGAAACACTGTTGAAAAAATTTAGAGAACCAACATTTGAAGCTGATTGCAGAACAATTCTACTACTGCCAATGCACATTTTGTGTAAGGACGAGAAGATAAGATACAAGAAATTTAGGTTCATACAGAGGCATAAAACTAGTTAGTTTTCCCTCACTCTGTTTGCAAATGGAATGGGAAAGGAGACAAAGAGTAGACATACAGGGTACCCTCTACCATGCAACTTGTGCTTGCTTAGGGAGTATGTATGTATGTAGATATAATTTAAATCTTAACACATTCACAGAATTGTTACAGACAGATCTAAATGAAGACCTATATCTGGAGCTGAGGTCTCTAAAGTCAAAGGCCAAATACATTGACAAATTTCTTGTCCTTGGCTGCAGGAAAAGGCTTTTTCCTATCCCATCACCTATTTGCTTCTATTTTATTACAGTTTCAGTGAATATTAATAAGTAATTTGGTGGGCAAAATGAAAGTTTATAGGAATGTGTTCAAATTTTAAGTGAAGAGCTAAGTTACCAAATTTTATGGACTGTAAGACTCTGCGGACTGTAAGACTCTGCGGACTGTAAGACTCTGCGGACTGTAAGACTCTGCGGACTGTAAGACTCTGCGGACTGTAAGACTCTGCGGACTGTAAGACTCTGCGGACTGTAAGACTCTGCGGACTGTAAGACTCTGCGGACTGTAAGACTCTGCGGACTGTAAGACTCTGCGGACTGTAAGACTCTGCGGACTAAGACTCTGCGGACTGTAAGACTCTGCGGACTGTAAGACTCTGCGGACTGTAAGACTCTGCGAACTGTAAGACTCTGCGGACTATATAACACACCTTAATTTGTAAGCAATTTTTTTAAAATAATGTTTTTACCATTTTTATTATTAGATTGCAAAGCCATACTAAAAAAATTCTTGGTTTATACAACCAAACTGACCTTTAAAATCCCTGAAAATCATCATCTGAACTTCCTTCTCCTCCTCCTCCTCCTCCTTCTTCTTCTCCTTTATCTTTCTCTTTCTCGTCCTCTTCCTCTTCATCATCACATTTGTTCTCTTCAAGTGTAACATGGTCTTCACTGCCATCGAGAGTATTACTTATGCCGCACTTCTTGAAAGATTTGACAATAATGTCTTCTCTCACTCTATAGCATGACTGTTTTATCAACTGATACACTTATTTGATTGTAGGTTGTTTTAAAGTTCCCTTTGGTCTGAATTCATGTTAGGTATCATCCATTTGTTCCATTCCTCTCTCATATACACTTTAAAAGGTTTATTCATCAAGACATCAAGAGGTTACAATTGTGAAGTAAGTCCTCCTGGATTAACAGTGAGCTCTGTGTTTCCCTGTCTCCATTTCTCTTTCACAGAAGTCTTCAAATGACTGCTTAACTGATCTAGTACAAGAAGCGAACTCTTCTTCAATAAAGCACATTTACTTCTGATGGGCTATGAATAAGGCTGACTGGGACTTGTTCTCCTCCACTGCCGCTATTGAGCCTCTCTGTAATGATGACATTGATGCGGTGGTTCAATCGGTCACCACTGGCATTGTTACTGCCACCGAATCTGCCATTCCCCGTTCCTCTGGGTCCCCTCGGCGGCGGACTGTGCCTTGGTGGTCGCCTGAGATCGCTGCAGCATCACAAGCGACATCCCTGCATTGAACACCTCATCACCTTCAAACGGCTGCGTGCGCGGGCCCGCCGCCTTATCCGCCAAAGCAAGCAGGAGTGCTGGGAGCGGTATGTGTCCACCATTGGCCTCCATGTGTCTCCATCGCAGGTCTGGGCCAAGATCCGACGCCTCTATGGGTATCGGACCCCTGTCAGCATCCCTGCGCTCTCACTGAATGGAGCAGTTTGTACTGACTCCGACGTCATTGCAAACCGCTTAGCAGAGCATTTTGCTATGAGTTCCGCTTCTGCGAATTACCCCCAGGCCTTCCGCTCCAACCAAGAGCGGATGGAACGTCGGAGCCTTTCGTTTCGCACCCACCACCCAGAATCTTACAATGCTCCATTCAGTGAGTGGGAATTTCACAGTGCCCTAGCCTCTTGCCCTGATACCGCTCCTGGGCCAGATGGCATCCACTGTCAGATGCTGAAACACCTTTCAGTGGACTGCCAGTGACACATCCTCGACCTTTACAACCGTCTTTGGGTCGAGGGGGAGTTTCCGTTGCAATGGCGGGAAAGCATTGTCATCCCCGTTTGAAATCTGGAAAGAACCCTCTGGAGGTGGACAGCTACCGTCCCATTAGCTTCACCAACGTTCTTTGCAAGTTGCTTGAACGGATGGTGAGCCGGCGCTTGAATTGGGTACTGGAGTCTCGGGGCCTTCTGGCTCCGTCTCAGGGTGGGTTCTGTAAAGGCCGCTCCGCCACCGACAATCTGGTGAGCCTGGAATCGGCCATCCGTACTGCCTTTGCCCGCCGTCAGCACCTGGTCACTGTCTTTTTCGACATGCGGAAGGCATACGATACGACATGGCGTCATCACATCCTTTCTACACTTCATGGATGGGGTCTTCGGGGTCCTCTGCCGATTTTTATCCGCAATTTTCTGTCGTATCGTACCTTCCGCGTGCAAGTCGCGGCCTCATATAGTTCCTCCCACGTCCAGGAGAACGGTGTGCCACAGGGTTCTGTTTTAAGTGTCTGCCTATTTTTAATAGCCATTAACGGGCTCGCTGCGGCCGTGGGAAATTCTGTCTCCACTTCCCTGTATGCTGACGACTTCTGCCTTTACTACAGCTCTACTGGCATTGCAGCTGTTGAACGTCAGCTACAGGGCGCTATCCGCAAGGCACAGTCTTGGGCTGTAGCTCATGGATTCCAGTTTTCCGCAGCCAAGACCTGCGTTATGCATTTCTGCTGGCGACGTACTGTCCACCCAGAGCCGCAGCTTTCTCTTAATGGCGAACTTCTTTCAGTGGTGGAATCACACAGGTTTTTGGGGGTGGTTTTTGATGCCCGGTTGACTTGGCTGCCTCGTATCCGGCAGCTCAAACGGGCGTGTTGGCGGCATCTCAATGCTCAACGATGTTTGAGCTACACCCGCTGGGGCGCTGACCGATCTACCCTGTTCTGGCTCTACCAGGCGTTAATCCAGTCTCGTCTGGATTATGGGAGCCTGGCTTATGGCTCAGCTTCCCCATCTGTGTTGCGGGTACTAGACCCGATTCTCCACAGCGGGATACGCCTTGCTACTGGTGCTTTCCGCACCAGCCCTGTGGAAAGCATACTAGTGGAGGCAGGTGTCCCTCCACTGCGGTTACGACGCCAACAATTACTGGCTGCTTATGCTGCCCATGTTTTTAGCTTGCCCGGGCATCCCAATTACCGTGTCCTGTTCCCGCAGTCAGTCGTCCATCTGCCAGAATGTCGGCCTCGGTCGGGTTGTCCGATCGCCGTACGCGTCAAGGAGCTTCTCTCCGGGCTTGGGTTTTTCCCTGTTCCACCTCCTTTCCGGGCACCTCTGCGTACACCCCCATGGTGTGTTCCTTGCCCTTGCCTTCGGCTCGACTTGGCACAGGGCTCGAAGGACTCAGTCCCTCCAGAGGCCTTCCGCCGCCGCTTTTATTGCATCCTGGCCACGTATCGGGGCTCTAGAATTGTTTACACTGACGGTTCGATGGTTGCTGGTCGTGTCGGGTATGCGCTAACTCTAGGGGACCATTCCGAACAACGTTCCTTGCCGGATGGCTGCAGCGTTTACACTGCTGAGCTGGTTGCCATCTTTCGTACCCTAGAGTATATCCGCTCCTGCTCAGGTGAGTCCTTTGTTATCTGTAGCAATTCCCTGAGCGGTTTACGAGCTCTCGACCAGTGTTTCCCTCGTTCTCGTCTGGTGATGGCTATCCATGAGTCCCTGCATACTCTTGCGTGTTGCGGCCGCTCTGTGGTCTTCGTGTGGACCCCAGGCCATGTTGGGATATCTGACAATGAGAATGTTGACCGCCTGGCGAAAGAGGCCACTAGTAAATCATCTCTGGGGATTGGCCTCCCGGAGACTGATTTGCGGGCAGTCTTACGCCGCGAAGTTCTTTCGGTTTGGGACGCTGAATGGCGCAATCTGCCCACGCCCAACAAACTCCGTCTAATCAAGGCGACGACGACTGTGTGGCGGTCGTCCATGCGGGTCTCCCGCAAGGAGTCTGTTGTCCTCTGCCGGCTGCGCATTGGGCACACTAGGCTTACGCACGGCCACTTATTGCGCCGTGAGGACGCACCTCTATGTCGCTGCGGCTCCGTTTTATCTGTGGTCCATATTTTATTGGAGTGTCGGCTCTTAGCTGTGCTCAGGCAGTTGTTCGCACTGCCTGACATGCTCCCTGCCCTTTTAACAGATGACTCTGCTACGGTTGACCTAGTTTTATGTTTTATTCGGGCAGGGGGTTTTTATCATTTAATCTAAGTGTTTCTGTTTTATCTTATTGTTTTGTGTTGATTCTGGCCTTTGGCCTCCGGTTTTAAACTGATTTTTTAATGTGTTTTAAGTGGTTGGCTTTTCCTTTTTTATTTCTATGGTTGGCCAACCACCGTCACACTCTGTGTGATTTTAGTTCGTTTTGTCTGGTTTTGTCTCAGTTTCTCTTGTTCTGTGTCGTCTGTGCTCTAGTCTGTTAATCGTTTTTATTCTCTGTGGGTGTTTTTAGTACTTGGAGAAAGGGACCAATGACCGTAGCAGTCTGGTCCCTTTAACCCGACAAACCAACCAACCAACCAACCAACCAACCAACCAACCACATTTCCTTCTCTTCCACGCTCTGTTAATCCATAATTTCATACTAACCTCGTCCATCCAACCCTTGGCATGTATGTAAACAACAACACGTGGCAGTATTTTAGAAGATTTTAGTATCGTTAATCCATAGTTTCATATTAGCCTTGTCCATCCGACCCTTGTCACATACCTGAAGAGCAACATCTGGCAGTATTTCAGAAGAGTTTGGTACTGTTTTGCACTTTAAAATGATCATTGGATTAAGTTAAGTACATTGGCACTTTTCTTTCAATGTTGAATAATAAAATGATGGAAAGGAAATATTTTTGTCATACTCTTGTGGAATTTTCTGAGATATTTTGCTTTTTGACTGGCTCGAAGACTTCATAAGTATATTGTCCTCGATGGCAAGTGCTCATCGGAGACGGGTAACATCAGGAGTTCCCAAGGGAAGTGTGATATGACTTGCTATTTTCTATATACATAAATGATCTGGCAGACAGTGTGGGCAGCAATATGTGGTTGCTCACTGATGATGCTGTAGGGTACAGGAAGGTGTCGAAGATAAGTGACTGTAGGTTGATACAAGATGACCCAGAGAAAATTTCTAGTTGGTGTGATGAATGGTATTTGGCTGTTAATGTATAAAAACGTAAGTTAATGTGGATGAGTAGGAAAAGCAAATCTGTAGTGTTCAAATACAGTTTTAGTAGTGTCCTGCATGACACAGTCATTTCGTTGACATATCTGGGCGTAATGTTGCGAAATGATATGAAATGGAATGAGTGCATGAGGATTGTGGTAGGGAAGACAAATGGTCGACTGTACTTTATTGGGAAAATTTTAGGAAAGTGTAGTTCATTTGTAAAGGAGACCACATATAGGATGCTAATGCGACCTATTTTTGAGTACTGCTTGAGTGTTTTGTATCCACACCAGGTCAGATTAAAGGAAGCATCGAAGCATTTCAAAGATGGGCTGCTGGAGTTGTTACCAGTAGGTTCAATCAGCATGCAAGTGCTACGGACACGCTTTAGGATCTCAAGTGGGAATTCCTGGAGGGAAGAAGACATTCATATCAAAGAACACTACTAAGAAAGCTTAGAGAATCAGCGTTTGAAGCTGACTGCAGAATAATCCTACTGTCGCAACATATATTTCACACCGGGTTTTGAAGATAAGGTATGGAGACAAATAGACAGTTGTTTCTCCCTTGCTCTGTCTGTGAGTGGAACAAGAAAGGAAATGACCAGTTGTGGTACAGGGTACCCTCGACCATGTACCATTTGGTGGCTTTCGGAGTATGTATGTAGATGTAGATGTAGATGTAGAACCAACTCCACCCTTAAAGTCTGTTAAGTTCCATTGTAACACTAGCTTATGAGCGTGTATTTGAATCATTTTTGTATTAATTCCAGAACTATTTTGAGGGTGTCAATACGTCATCTTCTAGTTTTGGCCGTTTTGCATTCAGTCCTCTATTTGCACATTTAGTCTTCCTCACTTTTTCCAGTTCTCCTTTACTAGTCCGCCAATTGCGAATGGTTTTTTCTGTTGGTGGAGGGCCAAAATGCTGCTCAGCTGCTCTGTTTCCATGTTGTTCTGCATTTGCTAGTACTTTCAATGTACAGCCCACATCATGTGAATACCTTTTATTTTTGTCATTATGAAATTAGCTGCTAACAAAAACATTGTACAGTTACTGATAACACAAATCACTTTCAATTCAAGTTCATTGGCACCGTAGTCTGTGGTATGCATCATAGGCTAGGTAATGTTCTGGGTTTGTGATGGCAGGGGGCTGAGGGAGGCATTGTCACATTTGTTGCATCGGTGCACTGGTGCTGCCAATTGAATTCAATGTTGCCAAATAGAGATATTTTTCGTGTGGCATCGAATATATGGCGATTTTTAAGACTGGCGGGAATTTTAAATCGAGCACTGGACATTTTCATACCAATACTGAGTATAATACACACTGAGTTTTTGAGGCAATTTTTTGAAGACAAAAGTGTGCCTTACAGGTTGTGAAATATGGTATGTGATAGCTTCCAGCTTACTGACTGCCATCAAGTTCCATAATCTTTCAGTGTCTTCACGTTCAGATCATTAGTATAAGTTGACAGGTAAATTACTTAATTTGTCACTTAGGTAAGGCTTAAAAATCTGCATCAGTTGCAGGAGGACCAGTTTGTCTCTGACTGGATGAATGTCATGACATTTGTTTGCACTGCGTAAGAAAAAGTTGTACCTGTGTACAATTTCCTATCAGTGTTAGTATTTCTCGATCTAGCATCTGGAAAACCACAGATTTCTACCTTGATCTTGATGTAATTCTTGTCTATGGTTGCTTTAAATATCTTTCCACATCTGCTTAACTTCTAACCAATCAAAAACCTTACAATTTTTGTTGCTTCTGTAGTAAAACAAGAGCTGTATTGTTTGAGAGATACAGAGGTGGCTGAGTGTGCCGGGACTTACTCCAGTTCACTGCTAATAGCGCCACATCACCATAAAGCGCCTGTGTGTAGTGCACAAGTATTGCACCATAATTAAAAGTTAAAGTTGCTTTTTCAAACTTTGTCAACAGATACTTTAGAGTAATAATGTTTAAATGTCAAGTCTCAGATTGATTAGGTCAATATTTTACGTAAATCCATCGCTTTAAGAAAAAAAAATAAGTAGCACTAAATAACAAAGCTAGAAAGCCAGAAATTGGTCATAATGTTCAGATGTATATCAAAATTAACTGGTGCAAGTCTCAATGTGATTAAACAAAAATTGTGGTCAGAATCTGCGTTTTTAAGAAAAATGGAAGGTGCTAAATATAGGACTTATAAATGTGAAAATTTGTATGATGCTTCAGTTCAACACAAAAATAATAACTACATGACCCCATTTAGCTACCTCTAATAGTTTTCAAGTAATTTAATGAAAACTAAAATTGGAACTAAAATGTCCTTATTTGTAGTAGATTAAGTATCTGTTATATTAATGCTAGAAAGTTTTGGTTATAGCTCATGATAAAACCTATTAAATAATAGAGCTGTATCAAGTTTTAGGACCATGATGTTAACCAACAACCAATACAAGGTCTCTTAAAGTTATAGTTCAGAGATAATTATCTACTGTCAGTTCCATTCTAAAAATTCTAGAAGGCAAAGTTTTTATGGAAGTGAGCTGAAACTTATTCTGTGATTTGAAACAACTTACCTACATGCATGCAAAAATTACGAAGATTCTAAACTAAATCTTAACATTGTTATTAAATATTGTGTTTATGAGAAAGTGGCCATTTAGAGACTGCTGCCGTGTGCATAAGGTGGATGACTGCAGGTGTTGCCTTGTCCATCTGCTGCACCACATATATAAATACAGCCTGAGAGGCAGGACAAGGCATTCGCTGAGTAGCTTCTGGAGAGTGCAGACGCCTTTGCTGGACTGCGCTAGTACTCTCCCTCTCTGTTGCTACTCAACCATAGGAACCCACTTGTGGGACTAGTCGTTGATTGTCCACGCACATCAAGCTAGGCAGTTCGGCACTAAGGCTTCCGAGCTCCTGATTTTATTAAATCGGGAGCGGAGTTTCAAGAAGATTGCGGCACAGGTGACTGATTTATCAGCGGCTTGGGAGCAAAATTGTCGTTGCGTGTTGCGAGCTGTGTGTTGGCGCAGTTTAGTGCGTGTCTTCTCATTGCCGCCGGCTGCTTTGCTGGCTGACCCGAGTACTTCATCATTGCCGCAGATACTCCAGCTGCTCCTCCGAGGTGTAGGGCATTTACACACCAGGGCCTGGTCACTGGTCAGATACCCACGCTTGTTAGATGTTAGGGTCGGTTCGGCACCGGATATGAATAATGGTGTCAACGAAGGTGATAACCAACACTCTTTGGCAGCTCTTGACTTTGCCTCCTTTTCCCGTTCGAGCAATGGAAGATACAGTGAGACTCGAGGTGTCCAGATCTGGAGGGACAGGGTTCATAATCCAACGTAGTGACATTCAGGTGCTAGGCTCAATCTTGAGCAACCCCATGATCGAGAACATTCTCCCCCACCTAGAACTGACCGAGGAAAGAAAACTGATGGCAAGGGTGCTCTGCACAGAGAGGCAAAGACTAGAGGTCTAGTGCGGCAAGAACAAGTGCAAAAAAGGAAGGGCAAGTGTAAGATCTTACCGAAACCCCTCGCAAACAAAGTAATCACAACCAAAAAGCGTGCAAAGTCACCAGAGCGCAAGACCAAGGGCAGCAGGGGGGCCGAAATGCCCCCCCCTCCTCCTCCTCCTTTTGTTCTCACCACGGAGCATGCAGGAGAAGCACCCCCCACCCCCCACCCTGAAGTAGGGCCCGGTAGCTGACTAGGTCTCTGTAGAGAAACTCCAAAGCCAGATTCTAGCCCAAGCAGCAACTTGCAAAATAACGAAAATGCAGAAACACACACCCACAACACATGCACACAACACCAGAACAAACAGTCTCCCCAAACAGCCCAGAACCAGCCAACACAACAGAACACGAACAAGCCACAAAGACCAAAGACAGAGCAGGAGCAGACCGGCAATGAGGAATTCCAGCTCACGTGGAAGATAGTGCGCATCAAGGCCCCCCCACCCTGCCGCCGCTGCCAGCCGGCTCGACTGCCAGTGAGAACAGATTCTCGCTGCTGGAATATGGAGAACACACTACACAACAGCCCCAGCCCACCAACAACCAACAGGCAAAAAACACCAAACTGCCACAAATAGTTGTGATGTTCCCTGAAACTTACAAACATTTACACCACTTAATCGCGAACATTGTGGGCAAAGACCACTTCCAAGTGAAGCCAGCAGGAGGCAACAAAATCAAAATCACACTGAAGACACTAGAGGATGTCAACAACAACAAGGCAACACTAAAAGA
The DNA here is from genome assembly GCF_023864275.1 of Schistocerca cancellata. Lineage (NCBI taxonomy): Eukaryota > Metazoa > Arthropoda > Insecta > Orthoptera > Acrididae > Schistocerca > Schistocerca cancellata. The sequence goes on along the minus strand of NC_064627.1, from coordinate 926,962,645 downwards.
AAACAAAATACCCCACTACACATTCCCAACTGGAGCACAAAAGTCCCTGAAAGTGGTGTTGAGGGGCTTTCCAGCCCGCACAGACCCAGCAGACATAAAAGAGGTGATAACAGCCAAGGGGTATGACGTGAGATCAGTGCGCAAGCACAGGTCAAGCACCAACAACCTGCTCTACCTAGCAACACTTACAGACACCCCACAACACCGCAACCTATTTAAGAAACATGCCTGATGTCACTATCCGTAACACCAGAACCATTGAAACAGAAAACAAGGGCAGCACAATGTTTCAACTGCCAAGTCATTGGACATGGGAGTGCTAACTGCAAAATGCCACCTAAATGTGTATGCTGTGCAGGGGATCACGCATCCAGAGATTGCAAATGGAAGCAAGGAGACCCCCTGAAGTGCACGAACTGTGGAGGTGGGCACACAGCTAGTTACGAAGGCTGTCTTGTCCAGAGAAAGGCCTGGGACAGAAGGCAAGTCACAATCACGAATAACAAGACCACAAACCAAAACTGGTCACAACCCCACACAAAAACACGCATCACAGAAAACCCTCCCAACACCTCCCCTCGCGAAACCACACAAACACAACCAAAATTAAACACACCTGACACCAGACTGCGCGAAAAACTACGAACTGAAACAAACACAGCAACACTGAAAACACACAGGACCTATGGGAAAACAGCGACACTGGAACAGTTCCCCACAGAAACACCACCAGAAACAAAACAACAGCCCCCCAACACACAAGAAAATCCCACAGAAAAGTCCCCCATGCAAACTTCACCAATGCCCTCACCGAAGTTACCAAATTAGTAGACAAACTTATGCAAACAATGAACAAGAACTTTGAAAAATTGTCCGCTGCAATCCGCTCGGCAGTTAGGCCATCTCAGCACACTGTGAACAGAAGTTATGCAGAAACCCACCATGGCTAGGCCGACTGTGCAGGGACTCAAACTTTGCACATTTAATGCCAATGGCCTTGTCCAACAGGCACTAGAATTCAAGCAGTTCCTGGTGAACGAAAACATCGATGTATGCATGGTGTCTGAAACTCACCTTATGCAAGGAGTTTGAGCAAAGGCACTAAACTATCTCAGCTACTGATAAGACCGACCAACTGCAGGGGGTGGGGTAGTAATATGCATTAAAAGGGGGAGTCCACATCACCAAATATACCTACCAGACATGACACAGTTGGAAACGGTAGCAATTGAGGTAGAAACAACCACAGGTCCAGTAACTGTGGTTGTGGCATACAGACCTCCCACCCACACCCTAGAAGTAAACAACATTGTAAAACTAGGGCAAATCAGGGGCAGGCTCATAGCGGGGGGGTTGACCTCCATGCAAAACACACAGATTGGCATTCCAGGTGTGCAAACAGAGCAGACCGCCAACTGAAAAGCATCGCGCGCAACCACCAACTACATGTGTGGAGCCCAGAGGAGCCCACACCAAACAGCAACAGCGGACTTCCTCGATATAGCTGTTACGAAAGTTCTTGCAGGTTTTGTGGCTGCGAGTTCACTGAACAGAATGTCATCCGACCACAATCCTGTAATCTTTGAAATCAACGTGGGCAGGTGACTACTGCCCACTCAGCAATTACTCACACACAAACGTACCATTTGGGAACAATTCAAAGAAAGTGCAACAGCAGACTTCACAAACACCCCACTCCCTTTAGATGGCATCGAACAAATGCTGAGAAGTTTCACCGATGCGATCCTGCAAGCAGCAGAGAGCGCAACATCCGACCCCACTCCTGCGCCACCTCCCACCCAGTGACTGCCACTCCAGCTGCTTGCCCAGATCGAGCACAGAAACAGGACTGTGAAGGAATGGAAAATAATGCAAAATCTGGTAACCAGGAGGCTACTCAACCATCTTCAAAGGGAGCTTAAGGTGTCGCCCACTGAGCACAGAAACCAGCAATGGTCAATCCACCTCACAGCCCTCAAAGTGTAGGATAACAGCCTCTGCCAAGCCTCCAAGCAGTTCACTAAAAGACGCGCAAGGATGCCGCCTCTGCACGATGGGAAAGGACTCAATGCCCAAGATATAGCCAACGCACTTGCCTATATTTCCAAGAAACAGTTACCCCAGCAGAGGTGCAGGACCAAGAACACAAGAGAACGGTCCATGAACAGCTAGCTGCATTTCTTGCAGCAGATGATGACGTTGCTGACGACATGCCTGCCTCCTCAACTGAGGAGGTAGCCAAAGCCATCAAAATGCTGCCCACTAGGAAATCCCCAGGTCACGACCTTCTCACAAATTAACTGCTAAAGCACCTGCCCAAGCTATGGATAGAAAAACTGATGGAAGTATTCAACGACATCACACAAACACAAAAATTCCCTAATCAGTGGAAACACGCAGAAGTGATCACAATTGCTAAGCCTTGAAGAAATCCCCTCTTTCCCAAGCACCACCGCACCATAAGTTTGCTTCCCACCATCAGTAAACTTTATGAGTGCCTCCTGTTAGTTCATATTGAATGCTACATATGCAGTGAAGAAATGCTCCCCCTGTTTCTATTCAGATTTCGCAACAAACACTCAGCACCACAGCAACTCAAGACAGTGTTCGAGGCCACCACAGAAGCCTTAAACTGGAAAGGATATTGTGGCCTAGTGCTACTTGACGTAGCCAAGGGCTTTGATAGTGTGTGGCACATTGAACTATTGTACAAATTATACTCTTTAGGGTTCCCCGGCCAAGTTGTTAAGTTACTGCGCCATTACCTAGCCAGTCGCATCTTCTGTGCCAAAGTAGACACTGCAAAGTCCACCACACGAGGCATACGAGCTGGAGTCCAAAAGGGATCAGTGCTAGGCTCTGTACAACTTGTACACAGTTGACACACCGATTGCCCCGCAGACCCACACAGCTCAGTATGCTGATGACACGGTCTTTTTCGCCACCAGCACAAACAGAAAACTAGTCACACACAGACTGCAAAACCTCCTCAGCAAAACAGAGACTTGGGCCAGTAAATGGAGAATAACAGTCAACAGTGAAAAAACACAAGCACTGATGATGACACAGAGAAAAGGCAAATGGTCCCCTGCACTTCATCGCCGAGAAAACATGCCACTTAGTCTTCACAGGCGTGAAATCCCATGGAGAGTAGCAGCTAAATACCTGGGAGTCACATTAGACCAATTCCTGATGTGGAGAACATACAGAAATGAGCTCAGAAGAAAAGTGAGTGCTAGGATGAATGAGTTGTACTCGCTGTTAAATAGCAGCAGCAGCCTCGCAGCGACCATAGGAGTGAGGCTCTCGTGCAGTTTAGTCAGACCAGTTTTCGAGTATGCCTGTCCTGTGTGGGGATATGCAACCAAAACACATATCGCATGGCTGCAAAGAACACAAAACAGGGCACTGTGACGGGCACTACATGTCTCCTCTAGATTTCTGACAGCCGCCGGAATGTAGACACTAATACAAAGGTTCCAAGAACTTGTGACCGCTTTCTATCAAGTCGCAAACAAATCTGAAAACTCCCTCATAAAAAACCTAGGGAACTACCCCAGTCTACCAAACAAATTCAAGAGGCCCAAATCGCTCCTGAAATAAACACAAATTTACGTTATACAACACATGCATACCCAGTCGGAACCATAACAACATGCTAATCTTTATTCCCATCAGTTAGAATAAAATGTCTGAAGACAACAACCTTCACAACAGACCTTCTCCCCTGGGTGAGAAATTAAATATGCAGAGAGATAGCCAAGATGAGGCTTCACTTTGCACCCAGCCACTGTAAGATCTGCATCGCCGGAGTGCGCCCTGCCTCCGATTATGTCATAGACAGGCTGTGATAAAATGCTTATTTTCCATAATAATAGATAGTGAACTCACGAGGACTGTACACCGTACTGGATCGCTTAGATTTTCACTAAAGTGTTAGTGTGCTGTCCATGATATTCACAAATCCGCGTGGCAGGTGCTGACTATTATTTCCCACTTTTGTGGCGAGCATTTGTTTTTGTTATCTGTAGTCATGGCGAGAGACAATTTGGTAGGAACTTACCGTAGAGGTCGCCTCTGAACTGCTTATTGCGCTGTTTAGGATAGAGAGATTTACTGTTGGTATGAACATAATGAATATTTCGTGTTGTGCGTGTGAAACTTTAATAAATATATGTATCAATTAGAAATCGAAATATTCATTTATAATTGTAGTCATGATCCCACTGAACAAATAGAGAATAAAAACATTTCTTTCAGTGGGCTGGACAAGAATGTGGACTTGCAGAGTGGGAACTATGGTCAGTGTGTTCTCCATCACTTTCTGGCTGATCACAAAAATAGTTGCCAGGCTCTCATAAAAGACGGTGAACGATACTCAACCTATTTTTACAACATTTCCAATTACCACCAGTTATCATACCCGATGATGGCGCAGCAAGCTGTGGAACACAAAACATCGGTCAGAGTTGGTAGTGTCAGCTTGTAAAAAGACTCTTGCAGATCTTAAACTGGATTATCTTGATCTTATCATGTGCACTGGCCTTTCACTTTCAATGATGGAGATGACTTCTTTCTCAAAGTAGAAGACACTTCAATTATTACAACAGATGTTGACTATCTGGATACTTGGATCCAAATGGAGGAATGTGTTCACTTTGGTCTTATGAAGAATATTGGTGTATCCAATTTCAGCAGCAAACAGCTAACTAGATTATTAGAAGTTGCAAAGATCAAGCCGGTCACCAATCGGGTTGAATGTCATGCTTACCTCAACCAGAAGAAATTAATTCAGTTTTGCAAGGAAAGAGACATTGTTATTACAGCATATGGTCCACTTGCAAACCCCTCCATGAGAATGCCAGAGGGTGAGGTGCCACTCGTTCAGAATCCAAAGGTCAAGGAGTTTGCTGACAAATATGGAAAGTCAATTGCTCAAGTCCTTTTGAGATACTTGATTCAAATTGGCACAGTTCCAATACCAAAATCTGTTCACAAGGTAAGAATTAAGAAGAACTTCAATGATTTTGATTTTGAGCTGAATGCTGAAGACCTAGCATACATTGACACTTTCAATAAGAACTACAGGATGTGCGCATTTAATGAGACCAAACCTGCCATACACTACCCATTCTATGATGAGTTCGGAAGTTCTAAACATTTCAAAACTTGATGTGAAGTGGCACATCATGACAACTTAACCACGTTCAGTCTCTCGCCCTCCTCACTTGGCACAACCCCCCCCCCCCACCCGCACCCCCACCCCCCTTCACCCACCCCCTATCCACCCACACACACACACACACACACACACACACACACACACACACACACATTGTTAAACATTCTGAAATTGTCTTGTGATGTAGAAGAAATGGTCAATGAGATATTATTTAAGTTTGTGTGTAAAGTTAATGGCTTCATCATTGAACCAATTTAGACATATCTACGTACTCAGTAACTCAGTTCACTTCCTCCTTTTTCATTATTTTATTGCTTATTCCTTTCGTTTAATCCTTCTAATATTGCTTCTCCTTGGTCACTTTTTCTGGTTCCTGGAATCTCTAAAATAGTATATCAATATGTGGTTTTTTCATCTACGTCTTTTCCTTTTCTTATGTCAGTTTGTTCCAAGTTTTCTTGATGTTTTACAAATCATCTCTCATTAATCCATTAAACCACTTTTTTCTGAAATTTACTTTGGTCTCTGCAAGGTAAAAATATATGACACCAGCTGAAACAATTTAATGTTGCCAAAATTATTGATTACATTTCAATGCTGCATTTCTTAAAGTATTCTTTATTCAATTGTTGCAGTGTACACTGGATGAATGAGAAGCCTACCCGCCATAAACCATACAGGCCAGCACCCATAGAGCATATTGCAAATGTGGTAACACATGGGGTAAGTGTTAGCTGTCATTTATAAGGTATTTGTTAACCAGGTCCTCCACAAACAGTGGATCTTAACAATTGCATGTAACACAGATTAAGCATACTGTTTTAGGGAAAAACAGTGATAATCTTGTCTGGCCCCAGCTAACAATTGCATGTAACACAGATTAAGCATACTGTTTTAGGGAAAAACAGTGATAATCTTGTCTGGCCCCAGCAGCTAGATACAGTGGTGTGTGTGTGTGTGTGTGTGTGTGTGTGTGTGTGTGTGTGTGTGTGCGCTTGCACGCTATTTCAGAAGAAGGCCTTCTGGTTGAAAGTGTACATGTTAAGTAATATTTTTGTTGTGCCTGTCTGTGACTCAACATCTCCACTATGTGGTGAGAACAATCTATCCTTTTCATAATATTATCAAAATATTATATTTTTCAGCCTCTGATTGGATGATGGTTGCTGCGAAGTCAAAACCAGTTGTCACCCAATTTGTGTGACATGGAGCTGAAAAATATGTTAAAACATTGAGTTGTGCATATCTTTTGATGGCCAACAATATTATGAAGCAATTTAACTTTACTTTTATATTTTGTATGCTGGTTTTGAAAATACTAACTCCAAGTAAAAGTCTCACTCTGTAAATGTTAAATATAATTTTTAATCTACAATATACAACAAAAAATCCAGAAAATGTACTTCTTATATTTAACGTAAAGGGGCTTTTTAATTGTAGAAGAAAAACTTTGAATTGCTAGTATTGTATACTTAAAGAGATTACCATGAAAGTTCTACAAAATGAAGCTGTAGGTGGACAAGTCACAACATGCTTCAGTGCATTTGTGAACTACCATACCAGTAATGTACGCTTCAGTTGTAATAAGTTTAACAAGAGATGTTTCAGTGGGATAAATAATGGTACATGGTACTGACCAGTTTAGTGATACCTTTTTTTTTCATGCACACCAGACAGTGAATAATTGTTTTGGGGTAATTTTTCAGGAGTCCACATCACTTTATTGTACTGTATTTAGATGATGCAACTTAATCACCCACCAGGAGTTGGGAGCTCCTGTCGACATTTTTTTCTGTGTTTGCAAATTAAATTTGGATACCTTATTTCAGAGGATAATTGCAAACTTGAGGTCACTTTCTGCTAAGGTTGACCTTCGTTGCTCATTGAATAATGTATTAGTATTGTTACAAGAGAAAAAAAATCTTGGTTTAGTTTTGTGATACTGAAGTGCTATTGCAAAATGATTTTGACTAAATACTATAAGCTACTGTGTTCATGCACACCCTCTGACATATTTCTGCATTTAACATTAGTTGCCATTCACTACACAAAGTGGAAGTTTTTCCTTATTTCTTTGAGGTTGCTGCACTGTTACCAATAGACAACAGTGTTATCAACCAATAATCAGTGTGTGTTCTGCTTGCTCTGTATGATGTGTGTAAAATTTGAAGAACATTAGTAGCCCTTTTATGCCTCTTTGGATTGCAAGAGAGGTTCTCAGTAAATGTAAGTTAAGAAAGAGTCTACTATCACAGTAAACTTACTGTAAAACTTAATAAATACTGTCATTGTGTTGCTAGCAGTCTGTAACACAGTTTTCATTTCTACTGAACAGCCAGCTTCACGACTAATAAGGCATCAGCCTCCACTGATAACACATCAGGAGGTTAGCAAGTTGCATATCTTGATTTCTGTCATACTTTTATAGTTAATTCTAAAGTTAGTAATACTGGGATGGGTAGGATGTGTGCATGCTGTGTTTGGCTGCAGAAAGAGCTGGTGGTAGTTTGCAGACAGCTGAATGTGGTTTGGGCAGTGCTCAGTTGTCTTCAGGCTGCTGCCTCTGGGTGTAGTGATAGCAGAGAATCTGCCACACTGCATGAGACTCCTCAGCTGTCACTTGTTTCGCCCACAGGCTCTGCTGCTGAGGCACCTCCAAGTGTACCCAAGGGGTGGATCTGCCCTCACAGGAGGATGAGTGGGGGATGGTAATTTGTTCACGTCGCTCAAGGCAGAGGGCCAATGTGGAATCCGTGCCTCACCAATTTTTCAGCAGGATCCAAGCAGGCACATGGGAGGGAGGAATTTACTAGTTATCAGGAGCTCCAACATTAGACACATCATGGCGCCCCTTAGGCAGATAGCATTCAGGGCCGGAAAGAAAGCCAATGGGCACTCTGTATGTCTGCCGTGGGGGTTGTCTTGCCTGTGGCTATCGAGTGTGGAGGTTGCAGTCACGTGCAAGTTGTGTATCACATCAACACCGATGAGGCCTATTGCTCGGGTTCTGAGGCCATCTTTGTTTCATACGGGTAGCTGGCAGTGGTGGTGAAGGCTGCTCGCCTCGCATGCAGAGTGTAAGCGGAGTTCGCAATTTTCCCAGAGTCGATCGTGGTCCTTTGGTTTGGAGCCATGTGGAGTGTCTCAGCCAAAGGCTTCTTTGAGTCTCGGCTGCAGATATCTGGATCTGCATTGTATGGAGAATTGTAGGACTCCCCTCGATAGGTCAGGGGTGCACTATAGAAAGGAAGTAGCTGCTCGGGTGGCAGAGTACTTAAGGTGTGCACACGGTTTCTTTTAGGCTAGACAGGAGGTCGAGGTTCTCTGATGAACAGTTGCCAGACGATATGCAGGTGGCAAAATGAAACCTCCTCCAGAGAAAAGACTCTGACTGTCGAATCTTTTTCAGTTTATTGTTGAAGTATTCCTAACTGAGTTCCCAATCCCCCCTGTGGGTGTGGGTGTTAGAATAGGCCTGAGGTATTCCTGCCTGTTGTAAGAGGTGACTAAAAGGAGTCTCACACATTTTGGCCTTTATCTTATGGTCTCCTGTAGGGATTGACCTCCATATTTCAAAATTTTCACAGAGAGCGAGCCAATTGGGGAAGAGTGCCTTTACGTGGTGCATCGTGTCCATCGTGTGCTGAGATCTTTTGCATCCTCTGTCAACGTGGATCTGCCCTTTCGCTCATTTCCCAACTGTTGGGTGAGTTCACCCTCCTTCCACTATGCAGTATTATTTTTTGTGCGAACGATGATAATGGATTTGTTTGCACCCTATATCCAGCACAGTAGCCAGTCCGCTGTGGTGTGGCCCCCATGTGCGCTATTGGTTGTTGCCCTCTGACCACACAGAGATCGCTCTGCTGATGCGTGCGCCGTTAACTCCTCTCGTACGCCAAGGAGTAGAGGCCCGTCACCCTGGGGCACTGGGACTCCCAGCAATGGCCGGTGGCGCCTGTGGGGAGGGCCCTCTGTCGAAGTGGGTGGTATCAGGGCGGATGACGATTCGTGAAGTGTAGTACATCATCTCTTGCTGGTGGTCAACCACCAGCAGTCTCTAAGCATTCGAGGGCTCAATTTAATACACAGAAGTATGACCCCAAATCATTCCCCTCCCTGGCCACACCATGGAAGGAATGCCAGGCTAAGGATGGCAGTGAATCTTATTTGCCTCAGTACCTAGTATGTACGAGAGCTGATGGGGAATACTTTGTGTCCATGAAGCCTCAGTTCTTTGTAGAGCATTTAGAGGACAAGTTTGGGGAGGTGGAGGGATTGTCCAAAATGCGGTCAGGGTCAGTCTTGAAAAAAAAAAAACAGCCTCCTCTGCACAAGCATTGCTCAATTGTGACAAGCTGGGAGGGGTTTCTGTTACTATCGTGCCCCAGTAGAGCTTAAGTACAGTCCAGGTATTATCTTCCACAGGGACCTCCTTTTACAGTCTGATGATGAGCTGCACGCCAACTTTAGAGCTCCGAGGTGTCCATTTCGTCCTACACGTCCATCGGGGTCTGAGGGATAATCAGGTTGCCACCAGTGCCTTCATCTTGGCCTTTGACGGCAACATATTACCCGAGAAGGTCAAGGTGGTGGTCTACTGCTGTGATGTCGAGCCATATATCCCTCCCCCAATGCGGTGCCTTAAGTGCTGGAAGTTCAGCCATATGTTTTCCCACTGTACTTCCAGCCTCACATGTTGGGATTGTGGACGTCCATCGTATGGCAATACTACATGTGCCTCACCTGCCATCTGTGCCAGCTGTGGAGAGCACCATTCCCCTTGCCACCAGACTGTAGGATTCTACAGAAGGAAAGGAAAATAATGGAATACAAGACCCTGGACCGACTGACCTACAATGTGGCTAAAAGAAAATTTGAAAGGCTCCATCCCATGCATACGACAACATCTTACACCACCGCTATAACTATTGTTCCCACCCCATCCATTGCACCGATTCCAGTCAGCTCTCAGAGCCATAAGAGTACACCTGCCCCCTTGATGGTGGGGGGCACTTGCCTCCCTGTTGCTCCCGCACCACCTACTTCAGGAGCAGCTGCTCCCCCTCCCCTTCCCTCCCCCCAACCATCGGGCACAGCAGTCTCCACTTCTCAGCCAGAGAATTGTATGTCCCTTGGGTCACTCCCTTCCCAGGTTCCTTTTGGTGGCAAAGTGGACACCCGTCAGTGGCTGAAGCAGCCACAGGTAGCTGGTCGTAGGGCTTCACAGTCCTTCTCAGTCCCAGAGACTGAATCAAAGAAGCCCTCCCAGCTAGACAAATCTAAGAAACAGTGCAAGAAATCGAAAAAGAAGACCCTCAAGAACCAGGAAATTGTGGTGGCACCCACACCATCACTACCTTCAAGCTCTGTGTCCGAGGATGAGGTGGAGATTGTGGCATCCGCTGAGGATGTAGATCTCACCGGACACACAGGCACAAGGGATATCGACTGCTCAGGAAATAAGTCAGTGGCAGCAGGTGACCCTGAGGCATAAACTTCCTCATTGAATGTTCCATGCCTTCTCAGTCTCACGATCCCATTATCCTCCAGTGGAATTGCAGCAGTTTTTTCCACCACCTGGCTGACCTACAGCAGTTGTTAAGCTTTACACCCGCTTCCTGTATAGCCCTCCAGGAAACTTGGTTCCTGGCAATGCGAACCCCTGCCCTCCATGGCTTTAGGGGATATTACAAGAACCATAGCAAATATAAGAGAGTGTCAGGTGGAGTTTGCATGTATATCCTGAACTTGATATGTAGTGAACCTGTGCCCCTTCAAACTCCTCTTGATGCTGTGGATGTCAGGATATGGATGACACAGGAAAATAACTGTCTGCAATCTATATCTTCATCCAGATGGTGCAGTACCCCTGAACGCATTAGCAGCTCTGGTTTATCAACTCCCTAAACCTTTCCTACTTCTGGGAGATTTTAACACCCATAACCTTTTGTGGGCCAAGGCAGAGAGGTCGAAAATTTACTGTCCCACCTTGACCTCTGCCTTTGAAATACTGTGAGGCCACACATTTCAGTGTGGCTCATGGTAGTTACTCGGCCATTGATTTATCAGTTTGTAGCCCAGGACTTCTCCCGTCTATCCCCCGGAGAGCACATGACAACCTGTGTGATAGTGACCGCTTACCCATCCTCCCGTCACTGCCCCAGTGTCGTGACCATGGACGCCTACCCAGATGGGCTTTAAACAAGGTAGACTGGGTAGCCTTCACTTCTGCTGCCACTGTTGAATCTCCCCCACATGGTACTATCAATGTTGTGGTTGAGCAGGTCACTTTAGCGATCATTTCTGTGGCAGAAAGCGCGATTCCTCGTTCTCTAGGGTGCCCCAGTGAAAGACAGTTCCATGGTGGTTGCCAGATGTCGCTGAGACAATCAAAGAGCGTCCGCGAGCTGTGTGGTGACATAAGTGGCACCCTTCTCTAGAGCACCTAATAGCCTTTAATCGGCTCCGTGCCTACATTCACCTGCTCATAAAAAGACAGAAACAGGATTATTGGGAGAGGTACATGTTGACCATTGGTTGCCATATGTCACCTTCCCATGTCTGGATGAAGCTCAGACATGTTTTTGGGTACCAGACCCCAACAGGTGTCCCTGACGTTAACATTAGTGGCATGTTATATAACGACGCACACACGATTGCCGAGCACTTTGCTGAGCACTATGCTTGAGCCTCTGCATCAGAGAACTATCGCCCAGCCTTTAGCACCCTCAAACGGCGGATGGAAAGGAAAGACCTATTGTTCACAACTTGCCACAGTGAACCCTATAAAGCCCCATTTACAGAGTGGGATCTCCTCAGTACCCTTGCACAGTGCCCTGACACAGCTCCTGGGCCAGACTGGATCCACAGTCAGATGATAAAACATCTCTTGTCTGACTATAAGCGATATCTGCTCATCATCTTCAACCGGATCTGGTGCGATCGTGTCTTTCCATCGCAATGGCAGGAGTGCACCATCATTCTGGTGCTCAAACTTGCTAAAAAGCCACTTGATGTGGATAGCTATTGGCCCATCACCATTGTTTTTTGTAAGCTGCTAGAACGTATGGTTTGTCGGCAGTTGGGTTGGGTCCTGGAGTCAGGTGGCCTACTGGCTCCATGCCAGGGCGGCTTCTGCCAGGGTCGCTCTACCACTGATAATCTTGTGTCCCTTGAGCCTGCCATCCAAACGGCCTTTTCCAGACGCCAACACGTGGTTGCCATCTTGTTTGACTTACGTAAAGTGTACAGCATGACCTAGTGACATCATATCTTTGCCACATTGTATGAGTGGGGTCTGGGGCCCGCTTCTGATTTTTATCCAAAACTTCCTGTCGCTCCGTACTTTCCATGTCCAAGCTGGGGCCACCCATAGTTCCATCCATATCGAGGAGAATGGAGTCCCGCAGGGCTCTGTATTGAGTGTCTCTCTATTTTTAGTGACCATTAACAGTCTAGCAGCAGCTGTTGGGCCATCCGTCTCACCTTCTCTGTATGCAGACAATTTCTGCATTTTGTACTGCTGCTCCAGTACTGGTGTTGCTGAGCGTCACCTACAGGGAGCCATCCACTTCTGATGGGGGTCTTACTGTTCATCTGGAACCAGGACTTTACCTTAGTGACGATCCACTCACGGTAGTGGAGACATATCGATTCGTAAGTCTGGTTTTCGACGCTCGTTTGACTTGGCTTCCTCATCTTCGTGAGCTTAAATGGAAGCATTGGCAGCACCTCAATGCTCTCCACTGCCTGAGTAACACCAATTGAGTATAGGAGTGTGATTTATGGTTCAGCGGCGCCCTCAGTGTTGCATTTACTTGAACCATTGCGGAGTTCACCTGGTGACAGGAGCTTTTAGGACAAGTCTGGTGACCAGCATACTGGTGGAGGCTTGAGTCCCTCCAGTGAAGATCAGACATGCACAGCTGCTTGCCAGTTACGTTGCCCACATTTGTAGCTCTCCTGAACATCCTAATTACCGTCTTCTTTTCCCAACCATGGCAGTTCACCTCCCGCATAGGCAGCACAGGTCAGGGTTTACAATTGCGGTGCACGTCCCCTCCTTTCTGTCAGAATTGGAGTCCTTGCCTTTACCACCTCTCCTCAAGGTCCATTCACGTAACCTCCATGGTGTAGCTCTAGATCGAAGTTTCGCTTGGACCTTTTGTATGGCCCTAAGGACTCTGTTAACTCCGGCAGCTCTCCTCTTTATTCTTGATGTGTACCGGGGCTCTGAAGTGGTTTACACTGACGGCTCGATGGCTGATGGTCATGTTGGCTAAGCCTAAGTTCACGGCAGCCATATTCAACAGCTGTCCTTACCCGACGGCTGCAGTGTATTCACTGCAGAGCTGGTGGCCATATCTCGTGCACTTGAGTACATCCGTTCGTGCTCTGGCGAGTCATTTCTCATCTGTACTGACTCCCTGAGCAGCTTACATGCTATCGACCAGTGCCACCCTCGCCATCCTTTGGTAGTGACCATCTAGGAGTCCATCTATGCCCTGGAATTGTCCAGTCATTCTGTGGTGTTACTCTGGACCTCAGGACACATTGGCATCCGGACCTCAGGACACATCGGCATCCCAGGCAATGAACTTACTGACAAGGCTACGCGGAAACCACTTCTTGAGATCGGCATCCCTGTAACTGACCTGCATTCGTTATTATGCCGCAAGGTTTTTCATCTTTATGAGACGGAAAGGCATAATTTCAGTATGCACAACAAACTGTGTTCCATTAAGGAGACTACGAATGTGTGGAAGTCCTCGATGAGAGGCTCTCGAGAGAACTCTGTGGTCCTCTGTCAGCTCCAAATTGGCCATGCTTGGGCGACCCATGGTGACCTCCTGTACCATGAAGACCCTCCTCAGTGTCGGTGCGGCACCCGGTTGACAGTGGCCCAAATTCTGGTGCACTGTTCTACTTTGAGTGCCGTGTGACAAAATCTCCGGTTACCGGACTCGTTGCCACTAATTTTATCTGACAACACCTCATCGGCTGATTTAGTTTTAAGTTTTATTCATGAGGGTGGGTTTTATCATATGATCTATGTTTTAGCGCTTGTCCTCAGTCCCTCAGTGTCCTCCACACTAGTGCCTTTAGGGTGGAGGTTTTAATGTGTTGCAGACTGGCTGGCATCTCCTTTTTACTCTCGTGGTCGGCCAGCCATGGTCATCTGCTTTCTCGTTTCAATCTCTTCTACCTGTTTCTTGAGTCTCTGTGGTTTCTTACCCCCATTTTGCCTTTCCTTAGTTCTTGTGGTTTTTCCTTTCTTTCAATCTTTTATTGTAAGTCTCGTTTGTTTTATTTGAAATCTTGTGGCATCGTTTTATTCAGAACAAGGGACCAGTGACCTAGCAGTTTGGTCCCATCCACCCTCTTTTAAACCAACCAACCAAAGTTCCCGAATGTACTACCCTCCAAGAAATTCCTCACACTCAAATTATTCTCAGGACTGAGAGCTGACAGAAACCTGAAGTAGGAAGCTTTGAGATATTTAGTGATTCATGGAATGTGTATCAAAAGACAGAATGGATGCCATAGGAGGGGGTGGGGGTGGGGAAGGCTGTTCATTGCTGTTAACAAAAATATTCTCTCTATTGAGATCGAAATTGAGTGTGACAGCGAAGTTATTTGGTTATGTATGACAGGTCTAGTTGAGATCAAGCTAATTGTTGGACATTTTTATTGGCCACCTGACTCGGCTGTGACAGGTTTAGAGTCAGTAACAGGAAGTCTGTGGTCAGTGGTGTGGAAATACACTCCTGGAAATGGAAAAAAGAACACATTGACACCGGTGTGTCAGACCCACCATACTTGCTCCGGACACTGCGAGAAGGCTGTACAAGCAATGATCACACGCACGGCACAGCGGACACACCAGGAACCGCGGTGTTGGCCGTCGAATGGCGCTAGCTGCGCAGCATTTGTGCACCGCCGCCGTCAGTGTCAGCCAGTTTGCCGTGGCATACGGAGCTCCATCGCAGTCTTTAACACTGGTAGCATGCCGCGACAGCGTGGACGTGAACCATATGTGCAGTTGACGGACTTTGAGCGAGGGCGTATAGTGGGCATGCGGGAGGCTGGGTGGACGTACCGCCGAATTGCTCAACACGTGGGGCGTGAGGTCTCCACAGTACATCGATGTTGTCGCCAGTGGTCGGCGGAAGGTGCACGTGCCCATCGACCTGGGACCGGACCGCAGCGACGCACGGATGCACGCCAAGACCGTAGGATCCTACGCAGTGCCGTAGGGGACCGCACCGCCACTTCCCAGCAAATTAGGGACACTGTTGCTCCTGGGGTATCGGCGAGGACCATTCGCAACCGTCTCCATGAAGCTGGGCTACGGTCCCGCACACCGTTAGGCCGTCTTCCGCTCACGCCCCGACATCGTGCAGCCCGCCTTCAGTGGTGTCGCGACAGGCGTGAATGGAGGGACGAATGGAGACGTGTCGTCTTCAGCGATGAGAGTTGCTTCTGCCTTGGTGCCAATGATGGTCGTATGCGTGTTTGGTGTCGTGCAGGTGAGCGCCACAATCAGGACTGCATACGACTGAGGCACACAGGGCCAACACCCGGCATCATGGTGTGGGGAGCGATCTCCTACACTGGCCGTACACCACTGGTGATCGTCGAGGGGACACTGAATAGTGCACGGTACATCCAAACTGTCATCGAACCCATTGTTCTACCATTCCTAGACCGGCAAGGGAACTTGCTGTTCCAACAGGACAATGCTCGTCCGCATGTATCCCGTGCCACCCAACGTGCTCTAGAAGGTGTAAGTCAACTACCCTGGCCAGCAAGATCTTCGGATCTGTCCCCCATTGAGCATGTTTGGGACTGGATGAAGCGTCGTCTCACGCGGTCTGCACGTCCAGCACGAACGCTGGTCCAACTGAGGCGCCAGGTGGAAATGGCATTGCAAGCCGTTCCACAGGACTACATCCAGCATCTCTACGATCGTCTCCATGGGAGAATAGCAGCCTGCATTGCTGCGAAAGGTGGATATACACTGTACTAGTGCCGACATTGTGCATGCTCTGTTGCCTGTGTCTATGTGCCTGTGGTTCTGTCAGTGTGATCATGTGATGTATCTGACCCCAGGAATGTGTCAATAAAGTTTCCCCTTCCTGGGACAATGAATTCACGGTGTTCTTATTTCAATTTCCAGGAGTGTACATGGATCAAACAGTATTAGTTGGAGGTGACTTCAACCTACCAAGTAGAGACAGGGATATCTATGGATTCATTCAGAAGGTACAGATGTAGAGTCTTGCAAAGTTCTTTTGAACATGTATTTCAAAAACTGTTTTGAGCAGCTAGTTCAACAGCCAACATTGAATAGAAGTATTTTAGACTTTGTAGCTACAAACAGCCCTGATCTATGGAGAAGAAATAAAAACTTTGAGGTTCGCCGATTACATTGTAATTCTGTCAGAGACAGCAAAGGACTTGGAAGAGCAGTTGAATGGAATGGACAGTGTCTTGAAAGGTGCATATAAGATGAACATCAACAAAAGCAAAACGAGGATAATGGAATGTAGTCGAATTAAGTCGGGTGATGCTGAGGGAATTAGATTAGGAAATGAGGCACTTAAAGTAGTAAAGGAGTTTTGCTATTTGGGGAGCAAAGTAGCTGATGATGGTCGAAGTAGAGGAGATATAAAATTTAGACTAGCAGTGGCAAGGAAGGCGTTTCTGAAGAAGAGAAATTTGTTAACATCGAGTATAGATTTAAGTGTCAGGAAGTCGTTTCTGAAAGTATTTGTATGGAGTGTAGCCATGTATGGAAGTGAAACATGGACGATAAATAGTTTGGACAAGAAGAGAATAGAAGCTTTCGAAATGTGGTGCTACAGAAGAATGCTGAAGATTAGATGGGTAGATCACATAACTAATGAGGAAGTATTGAATAGGATTGGGGAGAAGAGAAGTTTGTGGCACAACTTGACCAGAAGAAGGGATCGGTTGGTAGGACATGTTCTGACGCATCAAGGGATCACCAATTTAGTATTGGAGGGCAGCGTGGAGGGTAAAAATCATAGAGGGAGACCAAGAGATGAATACACTAAGCAGATTCTGAAGGATGTAGGTTGCAGTAGTTACTGGGAGATGAAGCAGCTTGCACAGGATAGAGTAGCATGGAGAGCTGCGTCAAACCAGTCTCAGGACTGAAGACCACAACAAAAACAATGTGAAATCACTAAGAGGGTCTATATCTTGTATCCAGTCATTCATTGATCTGTCTGGTGTGGCAGTAGAATGTAGCAAAAGTAAAACCGACATTTTGAATTTCACGTTTAAGAAATCACTTATACCATTGTTTGACCATTGCACAGTCTCCTGTAGTGAGGACATAGAAATAAGCATTGCTGAAGTAGAGAAACAACTGAAAGAATTGAAAACAAGTAAGTCATGAGGTGTGGATGGAATCCCAGTTCAGTTTTACTAAGAGTACTCTACAGCATTGGTCCCTTAGCTAATATTTATCACATCTCTCTTAGTGCAAAATCCCAAGCAACTAGAAAAAGTGCAGGTGACTCCTGTGTATAAGAAGGGTAAAGGAATTGACTCACAAAATTATAGACCAATATCTTTAACATCACCTTGTTGCAGAATCCTTGAACATATTCTCATTTCTAATGCAATACTGTAAATTTTCTACAGCCAGAAAACCTTGAGTCCACAAACCAGCACAATTTTAGAAAGCATCCCTTGTGCAAAACTCACCTTGCCCTTTACTCAGTTGAGATCCTGTGAACCATGGAAGGAGAGGCAACAGGTAGATTTCATATACCTAGCTTTGTGTAAAGCATTTGACACAGCGCCACACTTCTGAGAGTTAATGAAGGTACAGGCATACAGAATAGGTTCCCAGGTATGTAAGTGGATCGAAGACTTTTCAAGTGACACAACCAGTACATTGTCCTCGATGAGGAGTATTTGTCAAAGACAAGGGTGTCATCAGGAGTGCCTCAGGAAATTGTGATAGGACTTGTTATTTTGTATATGTGTAAATGATTTGGCAGATAGGGTAAGAAGTATTCCTTGGCTGTTTGCTGATGATATACTGTGGTGTACGGAAGATGTCATCTGTAAGTGACTATAGGTAGGTACAAGATGACTTGGACAAAATTTCTAGTTGGTGTGATGGATGGTAATGGCCTCTAAATCTGGAAAAATGTACATTAATGCAGATGAGTAAGATAAACAAAACCATAATGTTAGAACATAGTGTTAGTCGTGTGCTGCTTGACATATGTTACCGATAGTTTCAAATAACAAGCTAGTATTGTGGAAATGCTTCAGGAGCTTAAATGGGAATCATTGGAGTGAAGGTGATGTTTTTTCAAGGAACACTATTGAGAAAATTTAGAGAACTGGCCTTTGAGGCTGACTGCAGAATGATTCTGCTGCTGCAAACATACATTCTGCGTAAGGCCGTGAAGGTAAGATTAGAGAGATCAGGGCTTGTATGAAGGCATATAGACAGTGATTTTTTCCCTCCACCCTGCACTATTTGTGGAGTATGTACGTAGAAGTAAATGTACATGCCAAAACAATGAATATCAGCTTTGAGATAAAGGCAATAAAAATAATAGTAATCACAACAGTAAAGGGCATTTAGAATGATGTATGAGGGACATTCAGTAATTAATGCAATACATTTTTTTTCTGAAAGTAGGTTGGTTTTATTCAGGATTCCAGTACATCATATTATTCTTCACTCTTTTGGCTACGAAACTCTATTTTTCAACATAACCTTCATTAAATGTAATGGCCTTATGCTGCCTTAATGGGAGGGCTTGTATGCCTGCATGGTGTTACTCTGCTGGTCGATGTTGGAGCCAACATCTTGTTGCATGAATAACCTTCCCATCACCTACATACTTCACCCTACAGTGTGCATCATTCATTGGTCCAAACAGATGGAACTCAGTAGGAGGGAGATCCAGGCTGTAGGGTGGATAAGGAAGAAGAGTCCAATGAAGTTTTGTGAGTTCCTCTCAGTTGCGTAGACTTATGTGAGGCCTTGGGTAGTCATGATGGAGGAGAAGTTCATTTGCATTTGTATGGTGACAAAACACACTGGACGCATTTCTTCAGTTTCTAGAGGGTGGCACAATACTCTTTAGAGTTGATTGTTGCACAATGAGGGAGCACATCGAACAGAAAAACCCCTTCAGATTGCCAGAAGACCTCCCATGATTTTATCAGGTGAGGGTGCAGCTTTGTGCATTTTCTTCACAGTAGACGTGGTGTGGTGCAACTTCATCAGTTGCCGTTTTATTTCTGATTTGATGTTATGAACCCATGTTTCATCATCTTTGATGTTCGACAAACAATAGAGACATCCAGTTGTGCACAGTGGTGTTTAATTATGATCCATCAAGCACCTTGAATGAGATTATTCATGCATTCCAGCATTGCAAGAGTCACAGCTGTGTGCAGCCAGCGTTGCACGAACATGTTGCAATGATGACAGATGCCTTGCCGAAAAACTCACCAGGTTTTTGTTCACTGCCAGGTCTCTGTAGACATTCTGCAAGTGGATATCTGTGATGCTCTGGTTTTCTGCCAAAAGAAACTCAGTGACAGCTCTCTGTTTGGAATGTACCTCTATTACAGATGACATTCTCAAGGCTACATATAGCACTGCCACCTATCAGAGTGTCATGAAACTATAAGGGCTGAATTGGGAATATTCCACAGGGTCCCACAACAAATTCCACATTTTGTAACTGATATTGGTCAAATAAAACAAGTTGTTATATTGCATATTGAATCCCTCCTTATAGACTAGCATAGCACATCTGAAGCCATTTAGTATTATGAGAAGTGGTAAGGGTAAAGGAAGAAGAGAATATTGAAATGACAGTGACAGTGACTGTTAGGAAAGAACAGGATATAAGCAGGGAATGCTTCACAAAATCTTATAAATCAACTATGGTACTTTGAGAAATTGGTTGCATCTCTTTTATTGTTACCAAATTTACAAATGTTAGAATATTAGATTCATTATCATACTACTCACCCCTTGGGAGGTGGGGACAGGAGGGTGGGTCAGTGTTTGGTAAGTGCACATTTGTTGATCAGGAATTACCAAAACATACTAATTTTTCGTATGTTTACTAAAAGTAAGTGAGACACGGTGGATGCCGATTCCAATTTTATTGTTTCAAAATAAACAAAAGAAACTGCAAAGCAAAGATTGAGTAAATAAAACAGTAATCAGCGGACTTAATCCACAAAAACCTTTAATCTGCATCACAGTTGTTTTAAATATCTGGTTCATGCAGTGTCACACACACAGTTTCATCACTCAACGAACTGCAGTAATATTCATGATATTCCCACATGATCATCTGTTTCTCACACACTGTAAGCAGATTCTTAAGTTTTGCAGCTGATAATGGAAGGTTTTTCACGTATGTCTTGGTATAATACAAATTTGACGAAGGTGATCCCTTTCTTGATGGGATTCCTTCACTAAAGGGCCCTTAATACTGTCTCATAAAACTCTGAAAGAGGCTTGTTTTTTTTCATAGTGGAGTAGGCATACATTGCACATTGGAATTTTGAGAATGTCTTTCTGGTCATATTGTGGTACAGCATAGTGTGGATGACGATAGGATAAGGATTTCTCCTGCAACTTTAAATGATTTGTGCCCATCCTTCAGAGTGGTACACTGGCACGTACTTACTTTTCTTCTCTGTCTTGCAATGAAGAGTCACATTCAATATCTGTTTAAAAAAGTTGTAATCAATTAACTGTAAGTTTGAGTGATTCCCGCACAGAGACTCGGGAACAATACTGCATGAACATTATCCCCTGAGCTTGAAATCTGGGGACTGATGACGTAAACCACAACTGTCCAGTAAAGACAACTCATCACACCAGTTGCACTTTCCTGGGTTTGTCATTAAAAACTGCAGTATTTAACATCTCATTGAGACTATCTTGTCTGATGAAAAGTTCAGAGAATAATTGCTGTTAATTCTCTAAAGCCCTTTTATATGCCTTCATTCACAGTGACTTAAGGGAGACACTTCTGCCTCAGTATTATCCAGTGTTCCTCTGAACTTTTTGTCAGCCAATTTGTTTACCCCAGAGAAACTTTCTTCCTCGGGGGATAGCCCTGGTGATGACGAGGAAGTCACCTCACTCTTAGCTCCTTCCAGTCAAGGCTTCATTATTCAAATTAAAAAGATTAGCTGTACTGGTAGCCGTGCTTTCTTCTAACTGCTGGACTCTGGCATCAGAATGCTTAATCACACCTGTCATTTTCTCATGAAGCTTATTAAAAATCTGTGTATCATTTAACTTCTTATTTTAACAACTCTAATTTTTGCTTGAGGCCACATGCCTGCTGGAAACTTGTATTTATTTTACTCTCAAATTTTTTGATACATCCATATAGTTGAACTCTTATGCAATCTGTTTTCATAGTATGTTCATAACAGTTCATTTTCAGACCCTCTTGCATTTTTTATGAACTTTGTTTTCCAAAATGCTCCACAATCACATATTACAGCCATCAAACAATGGAAATTCCAGGGTGAAATAACAATAATTTGGGAAATATAGTTTACTACCCAACACGTAGAGGAGGCATTGAGTTGAAGACAGGCACTATGAAAAAAAGCACTAAAATATTTAAGCTTTTGTACAAATCTTCCCAAAGTAAAGAACACACACACCCATTCATGCAACCACAACTCGTACACATGCCTGCTGAGGCCCGGGTCTCTCTTGCTTAATGTGTTCGCAAATAGAATGGTGTTCATTGAATTTCTGTTAAAATAACTGGTCAATATGAGATTCTGTTTATAACTGATTAAGCTATAGGATAAATGATAGAGCAATGATAGGGTTTCTTGGTGGTTTGATAGATATACTGTTGGGCCAGAGTGAGGTCAGCAAGATAAGTTTGACAGTGACAGCAGCAGGTTGCTGGTGCTTGCACCGTAAGGTGATGGTGACAAGCTGCCAAGAAGAGGCACATGGGGCAAATGTGGCAAGATGCAAAGCAGAGTTGCCAACCACACCTTGTAGGTAGAGGATCATCAGATGCTAGTTCTTCATCTGCTGTCATGCACAGGCCCCTGCCAAAGAGGCCAGTGTAAACTGTTTGGTCTTTGCAACATGGAATGTCAGGCTATAGTGCCCAAACTCGATGCCAGTAAACTAGCCCACCCAGCAACAAGCACGCTTATGCCCACTTCTACATTTATCTTCAACTGTGTGGTTTCAGTTGCCTGACACAGCAGTCGTGTGTGTGAATTGCATTTGTGTGTGTGCGCGTGTGTGTGTGTGTGTGTGTGTGTGTGTGTGTGTGTGTGTGTGTGTGCGTGTGTGTCATCTATTTTTGACGGTATTACTTGCCAAAAGCTTTATTTGTGAGTCTTTTTGCTGTGCCTGTCTGCGATTCACCATCTCCACTATAAGGTGAATAGCATATTTCCTTTTAATAATCCTGATTATCTTTAACTGGATAGTTATTACCCTGTAGCTCTTGCAGTCTGTCCATCTGTCCATTCACTCATCTCTACTGCGTTCATTCCTCAGTGTTCTTCACAATGAAAACACACACACACACACACACACACACACACACACACACACACACAAAATCATTTTTCCAGGGAAGTGAAAGAAATATTTCTTCCACAGCAAAGTAATATAGAATATCACATTTTACTTTGTACTCATTTGAACAGCTGGTGTAGCCAGTGTTAATGTCATAGTTTCTCTGTGCCTTCATTTTTGTCATGCTGCATTAAACACATTCTCATGGAGTTAACAAACATTTCTTCACATCTTTCACAAATCACTTATTTCTTACAAAATAGGCTTATTTTTTGTCTGTTGTTGTTCATTGTTTATTTCAAAATTACTAGTTTCAGATAATGTAGCCCATCCTCAAATATGTTAAACAACAAAATAAATTACAACTGAGTTCCAAGCTTAAAATTGTTGTCATTTAATTAATATGCAAAGGTTGTATGATATATGGTATGTCATATTACAGAATAATCCGTCCTAATGGAACTATCAGTTCATTGCCATATACTGAAACCATACTTGCACGTTGTCACTTACCATTAAAATTTTTAAAAGTAATTTAATTGGGGAAAATGCCTGCAGCATTAAAGAATGCTGTCTATATGTACTAACAGTTTTTAAAATATAACACTTTAATAATTTATGTAAAAATATTCAAAGTGTTATACATGAAGCATTTCTTGTTTGATGTTCACACACAAATCATCACTGTCATATACTGGCACCTAGTGTGCCACTCAAGATGGTTAGTCCTTCAAGTCTGAGAATTAAATATAATTTATTCCATATAAGGTTCACTGGCTTTGAGCTACAACCAAGTAAATATGCATATGTGACCTCTCATAAACACCCGCCTCTCATGAGTTCCATGTCCTTGTTTGACATGTTCCACTTCCTTGTGATTCACTCATAAACTAGATCTAAGAAACACAAAATAAATAAAACATACAACACTAACTGAACAAAAGTGTATCAGTTCATATTTTCAGAACGAATTTTCTGTCTGCAGTGGAATATGTGTCGATTTGAAATTTACTGGTAGATTAAAACTGTGTCTCACATTGGGACTCAAACCTGGGACCCTTGCCTTTCACATGCAAATTCATGGAAGCTGTCCCACATGTATTGTGGGACTAGTACTCCTGCAGTCCTGGTTTGCTACAAAATTTTAATCTGTCAGGAAGTATCAATTAATATCCTTCCTAGGGGCCGACATGGAACAGCTGGAGGTTCAAAGCACCCTCTGCGTGTCCTTCTCCCTCTTAGAATAGGTTGCTTCAACTCTGCCCCATGGGGCAAAATGACTGTAAGCACATGCAGACTGTCAACCAGACAATTGCAGGTAGCAGGCCACCCACCTGCAGCACACATTGTGTACATTGACTGGTGTAGCAGGACATTTAAATAAATTAAATATGGCATTTCTAATGAAGGATGTACTAATTATTAATTTTTGTGATAAAATTAATGTGTTAATGAATGAACTGTGTTTATTTGAAAGGCAGTGTGGTGCAGGAAACTTAATTTCTTTGAATGTCTTCATGTGCTACAAGTACCTCTATACATGTTTTATGGTTTGTTAGTAAGACATTGTGTAGCTTTGACAAAGTGTTGAGACATGGATTCAGGACCTGAGTAGCCTAGAAAATGAATTGAAATTAATTAGCACTCTATTTTTAGTTGCACCAGGTACTGTACCTTTGGAATCGCAATTAGAAGTGATTTGTTAACAAAACTGCACTGTGCTCAGGTACAAGTACTAAAACAGCAAAACTGTGTTGGTTGGTATTGTGGTGTACATATAGAAGAGTTTCCCAATCTATACAGAAACTTGGCTGACATCAGGTCTGCGGGTCAACATTTTGTTGCGAATAACTTTTTTCTGTCATGAAAATTATTAAAAAATTCAGGACAGTTGTAACTTCATGATCCACTGCCGATGAGCATTCTCGGACTTGCAACAGCATGGGGTCTTATGCTTTATTTCATCACTTGTGAATAAAAATAAATTGCCATGTTCCACAAATCTAATAAAATATTAGAATTTATATTTACTTAAGTTGAATTAATTTGTTAAAAACCATCCTTTTCATATTTGCCAAGATTTTGTCAGCTCACTTGCATGTTTTAATGTGTGCTAAATGTTGGCTGCCTCTATGGGACCTATTCTTCCCTGTGTGGTCAGCAACCAGGTACTGGATATAAACACCGTCTGGTGTGGTATGCTTGTTTACAGACCACGTTCTCTTGATCTTCATTGAGTGCCATTAGAAATCTTAACAAAAACAAAACACTTGTAACAGCATTATCAAAACTTTGCTGAATATTAAAATACATATAATTCAATAACACAACAGAACATATTTTGTAATGTCAGCTCTTTCTGTCATTTAGGGAAATTAAAAAAAAAGTGATTTGGATTGCAAATCTGGTGTAATGTGTTCAGTTATCACTAACTGTGCTGAATGCAAGCTGTTGTAACAACCAGTGAATCATCATGGCACAGTCTGAAGAGAGAAAGTTAACATAATAGGCTGATATTTTATGAATTAATGTCACCTACATGTATTGTTAATTGCTTTGATGCTCTTTGTCAGTGATAAATTACTTCTGTATCTACTCCTTGATGTGTGTAAAATGTGAACAATATTGTTATCTAGGTATGGGTGGTGCCCAGCATCATAGCATGCTTTGCCCTTATACAGCGAGCAACTAGCTGGCCACAGTACTGGTCTGCAGTGATATATGGTTCTGCCCTTGTGCTTCTCTTCTCTGTATCAACATTCTTCCATTCAGTCTTCTACTGTAGTCACAACAGGTATGCTTAGATTTTAATATTTATACATATTTACAGATGTTAGAAATTCACAATAATGGGCAGAAATTAATCACATCAGTTTGTCAGATAGCAGTCTGTGAACAAATCTTTTGCATTATAGTTGTACTGCTAACAGTGATAAAAACTGGCGATGCCAGTGTGATCAATTGCATCTTATTCAGTCACTGTGTGTGTTTTTAATGTGGTTTACGGCAAAGGGACATGTGCATTGAAGTCCACATATGTTCTGAATATCTAATGGTGTGAAAATTGGCAACTGGTTTCTAGCTGCTTCCCATTCCTACATCTATCTTCCTTTGATTTTCTGCTGTTTCTGCTGCTTCTTTTTTCTTCCACTGTTTCTTTCTTCATCTTAAAATATATTGGTTATATGCATTAGAGTTACCCCCAGATGGTAATTGGTTTTGGTTTCTAGTTTCTTTATTTTGAAGTACAACGTTTAAGACTGTTTTCTCCAGTATTATACTGCTCTTTTCTAACCTGCTTTACCACCTCAAACATGTAAATAATGTGAGCTGGAGTTGGAATATTTACCACCTAACAGACAGCAACACTAAGAAACTATTGCATTATCTCAGGCATTCAGAGTTAGTGAACCCCCAAGATAAAATTGTTTGAAAGGTTAAAAGGTCAAAGTAGCTACACAAATGAGATGAGTTAATTCAAAATCTAAATCAAAGAAATACAGTCTGAAAAGAGGCAAAGTTCTGAAGTCAAACATTAATTATTGTCACATGCTTAGATGACAGACCCTTAATTCCTGGCAAGTAAATACTTCATTCTGGCTATTTTAATTTGTAATTTTCACAAAATATTGTTGAGAATACTTTATAGTTAAAAAGAGAGCAAAAAGAGGAAAAGGAAACCGTATAAACATATTGCATGTTTGAAACATTCAGATTAGTTAAACATGAAAAACAGCTTATATTGGTCAATGTTATCTTTATAATCAGGTACCTGACCCATGGTTGGTGAAGGGTGTAAGATGTGCTGCAAGAGTGCATGTGGTAGCCATTTGTTTGGAAAAAAAATCATGTGTAAGTTGTAAGTACCTAATTTCCAGCTTACAACTTATAATCAGTGACATAAAACTGTGCAAGATATTGTGACCTTATAAGAAAAATCAACAAGATTGGAAAGAGAAAGAACTTTATTGAGCAAAACACAAAAGGAAAATTTTTGTTGCAGAAAAGTAATCACATTTTCTGATGTAAAGGAGCTCTGATTTTGTCGTCAAAACATTACAAAAATACACCTAATATCTAGAAGGTTCTAGAAGTAAGTTCTTGAAAGCTTAGACATCTGCTGATAGTGAAGAGCTAAGCATACATACTGAATTTCATTGTAGAAATCATCACAAAATAAACAGCCTAGTTAAACCAGCCAAGAAGTTCAGTTCCATCACTGCAGTAGGTGTGGCAAATTTTCACTATGGAATAACAGTTACAATGTGGACATTGTAATGTAGCAATTGCCCACAAGTGTAAACATACAAGAACTTAGATTACCCAAGAGGTGCAGGGGAACACGCCTCGCCTCCCTCTTGCAGAGTTGGCATCCAACACCTATGTTTTGTGCTTCTGTGAAATTGCAGCTGACACATGGTCATTTGAAAAATATGAGGGTGGTTTGAAAAGTTCTCAGAATCACCACGAGAGGTTAGTGCTAGCGCAGAGAGTTGTTCACGTGGTATTCATTGGACTGTTGCCTGTAAATATGTACCACATCAGTGTTCTTGAAAGAGAGCTGAGAGCTGTGTTGGTGACATGGCTCTGTTGTTGCTGTTCCCATGTAGTGATTTGCAAAGATGGAAAAAATAAAGATTCAAGCAGTGATTAAGTACTTCATAAAGAAAGGTATGAAAGCATACTGATTTCCAGAATACAATGGGGGACTCTGCTTCTTCATATTCAACTGTTGCCAAGTGGACAAATGAATTTAAATTTGGTTGGGAGACCTTAGATTATGATCCGTGCAGTAGTCGGTCAAGATATGTCACTACTCCAGAAATCATTGCAAAAGTGCACAAAATGGGCATGGAAGATTGCCAATTGAAAGTGCATGAAATTGCTTACGCTTGTAAGATGTCATCTGAAAGGGTATATCACATTTTAATTGAAGAATTAAAAATGAAAAAATTATCTGGAAGATGTGTGCTGCAACTCTTGATGCTGGATCAAAAACTCATGCCATCACCACGGCAAAATTACATGAACTAAGGTATGAATTGTTGCCACACTCGCCTTATTTGCCTGATATGGCTCCATCAGACTTCCATCCCTTCCCAGAGCTGAAAATTTTTCTTGGTGGATGAAGATTCACTTCAAACGAAGAATTGATAGCCGGAGTTGACAACTATTTTGCAGGCGTGGAGGAAACTCATTTTCAAGATGGGATCAAGGCATTGTAACATCACTGGACCAAGTGCATTAATCTACAAGGAGACTACATGGAAAAATAAAAATAAAAAATTCAGTGACGTAAATACTTTTTTTTCTATTCCGCTCTGAGAACTTTTCAAACCACCCTTGTAAGAAAATAATGAGCAATTATTAATACAAAACAAAGCAGTTTTTGATAATGGCTACTACATAATTGCTTTCTTAGGTTGGCAGTATCTTTTACAAGAAAGTTCAGGCCAGATCTCTAGCAGTATTTTACACAACCATAGTTTTCAAACCCCCTCCCACCTAAAACTATCATTTGTAAGTAAAGAAGTGGAAACACATGAATAAAAGTGTACAGAGTATGTACATGCAATATGAAAACATATTTAACTACATAAACAGATTAGGGAGATTGACATCTTACTATTCAGGAAATTAGGGAACAATTTTATAAATACGAAGGTTTCAGAAATAATGAGTATGGCGTCAAACAAGCTATGTGATATAAGTTCTATTCCTCTTACTGGCAAGAATCATGTGTTTTTAGAAGGATCCAGGGTACAATGTGCAAGTATTTTGTACTGTGAACAACAGATTTTTATTTAAATTTTATTTGTGAGGAAGAATACATTCACATTTAAGAGTAACAGTATAGCATTAGCTGTTTTTCCATGACTCATTTCTTGTTATCAAAATTATTAATGACTTAAACATCATTGAAGCTGCTGTCTGCATGAAACAAGATGCACATTATCAGCAGGGGGTTTTAGTGAAGTGAACTACAGTACCTTTCGTAGGTAATTCAGATGACATTAGTCTCTGGCTTATGCAAATATTTTATCCCGTGACTCCTGTTACAATTTTGTATTGATAATAGCCTCTACATGTGGGCATTTACTAGTGAGCATTCATTCTGAAGTACACTAAATGTAATCTGGCTGCTATCTAAAGCTATGACTAGGGATGATTCTTGTTTTGTCAATTTTATATATGACAAGAACAACTTGGCTTCAGCTAATGTAAAGTACCATCATGTGATGTAGCAAGGCCCACTCCTTCTGAAGAAGAAATTTTCAGAAATATTGAAGCCTAATAAACTCTTGTTTTGCAACTGGTTGGCTGATCGTTTTAACATCTTCACCTGTGGTAGACATTACAGAAATTCTGGAGCTCATCAACCACCTCAGGGGTGCAAAACTAAAAGTTTAGAACAAGTGTTCCCTTTTCTATAGAAGTCATGTAATACAGCTCTGTTCTACAAGGTTTTCAACTTTGCTTCCGCCGTTTGCCGAAAGGTGGCGACAGCGGTAAGTAGCGGTCGAAAGAAACAGATCGCAGACGTCAGGCAGTTAGCTTGGACCTTGGTCAATATAGCCTCATTCAAACATTAGTGGATTTCTGTCTGCATCATAAAGTTTTTCTTGATTGAAAATGAAAATGTCAGTTTACGAGCCTAATTCTCGTCATTTGTGGGAAGTGTTACTGTTTTGTTTCAGTATGAAGAAAACAGTGGCTGAGTCTCATCAAATGCTCTCAGCCGGCCGTGGTGGCCGTGCGGTTCTGGCGCTGCAGTCTGGAACCGTGGGACTGCTACGGTCGCAGGTTCAAATCCTGCCTCGGGCATGGCTGTGTGTGATGTCCTTAGGTTAGTTAGGTTTAATTAGTTCTAAGTTCTAGAGGACTGATGACCTAAGATGTTAAGTCCCATAGTGCTCAGAGCCATTTTTTGAAATGCTCTCAGGTACATATGGTAAGGATGCTATTAGTGAAAAAATGTGTCTTGAGTGGTTTCAACAGTTCAAGAATGGTAATTTTAACATCGTAGAGCGGCATAGTGGTGAAAGAGAGATGTTTTCGAAGATGTAGAATTGGAGACATTGCTGAGTGAGTACTAGCGTCAAACTCAAGAAGAATTGGCACGATTAGTGGGAGTGAAACAGCAAGCCATTTCAAAACATCTCAAGGCTATGAGCATGATTCAGAAAGAAGGAACTTGGGTCCCGTGTGAGCAGAAACCAAGAGACGTTGAACGGCGTTTGTGTGTTTGTGAACAGTTGCTTCAGAGGCAAAAATGGAAGGGATTTCTGCATTCCATTGTGACCGGGGATGAAAAATGGGTTCATTACGATAACCCTAAATGCAAAAAATCATGGGGATATCCCAGCCATGCTTCCACGTCGACGGCCAAACCGAATATTCATGGCTCCAAGATCATGCTGTGCATTTGGTGGGACCAACTTGGCGTTGTGTACTATGAGGTGTTAAAACCAAGTGAAACAATCACAGGTGCTTGTTCTCAAATGCAATTAATGCGTTTGAGCAGAGCATTAAAAGATAAACGGCTGCAATACAGCGAAAGCACGATAAAGAGATTTTGCAGCACGACAATGCTCGACCCCACATTGCAAAAGAGGTCAAAACATACTTGAAACTTTAAAATGGGAAGTCCTACCCCACCTGCCATATTCTCCAGACGTTGCTCCTTCTGACTATCACCTGTATAGATCAATGGCGCATGGCCTGGCTGACCAACATTTCCGATCTCACAAAGTCACAAATTGGATCGATTTGTGGATCACTTCAAAAGATGAACAATTTTTTTCAATGCGGAATTCGTACACTGCTCGAAAGATGGGAGAAAGTAGTAGCCAGCGATGGAAAATACTTTGAATGATACAGGTGTAACCAATTTGTTTCATTAAAGCCTCAAATGTTGGGGAAAAAACGGCGGAAGCAAAAATTGTACACCTTGTAGAAGAAGGTATTTTCCTTGACAGACTGAAATTGTCTGTTGTCAAATTTTCGTATAAACAAATCAATGGAAACTCCAGGTAGGAATATCAACGATGTAGGAAAAGATAGATTGCTACTTTTGCAAGAGGTGTTCTTGCTTGTGTTGAGAGAGAGAGAGAGAGAGAGAGAGAGAGAGAGAGAGAGAGAGAGAGAGAGAGTGAGTTTACTGACAAAGGCTGTGGCCGAAAGCTAAATGTGAGTGTCTTTTTAATCGTGCCTGTCTGCAACTTGACGTGTCTTCTGTACAGTAAGTAGCAATCTATCTTTGTATAAAGAAAGTAGAAAAGGATGTTTGAGGTTGCAGGTCTGTTACCTTGCTCTCAAACACTAACAGATAAATTGTGAAAGTAATTCTGGATTGTGTCACTAATTCTGAGATGCTTCTGAGACTAGTATAAGAGTTCCAGATTGTTAGGATATTTACAGAATTCGCTAAACCAGTAAGTTGCTGGAGTACTACACCAGCAGCAGAGTATTTTATCCATTAAACACTTGGAAACATTCCACAAGTACATTGAACTCTCCAAAACTTTTGAAATGATACACTACATGTACGTTTTAAAAAGCTTTCAAACTATGATGTCAGTGTAAAACTTTGAATTGGAGCCAGAAACAAATTTTTATGTTCTCAACCATTTGCATTCAAATTTAAATTTTTGTGCATTGTGAAAGAGACTCATTAGGCCATGTTACGACTAGAATCATTACAGTAATAGCACTCAGAAACTATATGATAAAGCTGAAATAGTACAAAGAAAAAGATCCAGGATAAGAAACATAATTTTGGCATTTCTCAAGACTCCATATAGGGCCCATTCATACTTACATCAGTGATTTCCATTTCCTTGCAGGGGAAGTCTGTGAGCTCAGTTGGCTAAAACCGAATAAAAATGATTTTAAAATAGAGAAATGTGTATATTCTACCACCCATCAAGCTCATTAGTCTGTAAATCTCTGCATTAGTGTAGAAACAGTGTCTGAAGGTTAACAGATCCAAAGACTATAGACTCAAAGCTTAATGAAGAAACAATATCATGTTACAGACAGTTATGATTGCCAGATTCAGGAAAGTTATAATAGATATTATATGGCAAAAAGCTGAACCTTTGCAAGAAACAATGTATTTTAATATATACATTAGTTACGGAGTTAAATTTCCCAAAATAGCACTTGTGGCATTCTACATTCTTTCCTTATTTGAAAACACAGTGCAAATCAGATATGTAGTTTAAATGAAGTGATTGAAACACAGAAGAATGGAACAGTGTGCACACTTGACAAGGGCAGTATGTGGACATGTTATGTCATCTACTGCGTATGCACATGGCAGTAGTCCAGCATCAATGATCGACTTGCTTGAAGAACTTGAAAGGTACTCAGCCAGTCTCGTATTGTTCGTGGAAAGAAGGATTGTCGGTATGCCTCTGTGTGGGCTGTAATCTCTCTAATTTTATCCTCATGGTCTCTTCGCGAGATATCCATAGGAGGGAGCAATATACTGCTTGACTCCTCGGTGAAGGTGTGTTCTCAAAACTTCAACAAAAGCCCGTACTGAGCTACTGAGCGTCTCTCCTGCAGAGTCTTCCACTGGAGTTTATCTATCATCTCCGTAATGCTTTCGCGATTACTAAATGATCCTGTAACGAAGCGCGCTGCTCTCCGTAGGATCTTCTCTATCTTTCTATCAACCCTATCTGGTACGGATCCCACGCTGCTGAGCAGTATTCAAGCAGTGGGCGAACAAGTGTACTGAACCTACTTCCTTTGTTTTCAGATTGCATTTCCTTAGGATTCTTCCAATGAATCTCAGTCTGGCATCTGCTTTACCGACGATCAACTTTATATGATCATTCCATTTTAAATCACTCCTTATGCATACTCCCAGATAATTTATGGAATTAACTGCTTCCAGTTGCTGACCTGCTATATTGTAGCTAAATGATATGGGATCTTTCTTCCTATGTATTCGCATCTCATTACACTTGTCTACATTGAGATTCAATTGCCATTCCCTGCACCATGCGTCAATTCGCTGCATATCCTCCTGCATTTCAGTACAATTTTCCATTGTTACAACCTCTCAATATACCTCAACATCAGCCGCAAAAAGCCTCAGTGAACTTCCAATGTTGTCCACAAGGTCATTTTCCTCTTTTGAGTGATTTTAATTGTTTCTCTATCCCTCTGTCGTCTATTTCGATATCTACCATTTAGTCATCTGTGTGACAATCTAGAGAAGGAATTACAGTGCAGTCTTCCTCTGTGAAACAGCTTTGGAAAAAGACATTTAGTATTTTGGCCTTTAGTCTGTCATCCTCTGTTTCAGTACCATTTTGGTAACAGAGTGTCTGGACATTTTGTTTTGATCCACCTACCGCTTTGATATAAGACCAAAATTTCTTAGGATTTTCTGCCAAGTCAGTACATAGAACTTTACTTCGGAATTCATTGAACGCCTCTCGCATGGCCCTCCTCACTTAACTTACTTACTTTAATATATGATGACATGCTCCAGCAGGTGTGCAATCCCGGATGTGTTTGTAATGTTAGTTGACCATGTTGGAAGGCAGTTGGCACAGACTGCAACCTGTGACATGCATAGAGTCACTACTGCATTGCTCATCACTCAACGTGCTGTGGTAGTTGGCACACTCCACTTGCCACTCTATTTTCTGAAACTACTATAATTTAATACTTTTGTTAATTTGTAGTACTTGTTTGCAAAAAGCTACAGTTATTTTTGTAATGCAACACCAAGAAAGAGCTGTGCGACATAAACGAAAGTTGAGAGATCATTGGAGGGCAGAGTGGACTTTGTTGTGTTTTCTGATGAAAGCTGGTTCTGTCTCAGTGCCAGTGAAGGCTGTTTGTTAGGAGGATGCCAGTTGAGGGCTTACAACCAACCTGCCTGCATGCTTGACCCACTGGACCTACACCTGGAGTTATGGTCTGGGGTGCGATTTCGTGTGACAGCAGGAGCACTCTCGTGGTTATCCCATGCAGCCTGACAGCAAAACTGTACATCAGTCCGGTTATTTGACTTGTTGTGCATAATGCTCACCTACGTACCACTGTTGTAACCCAACATAATATACAGTGTGTCGACGTGTTGACTTGACCTGCTCGATCACCAGATCTGTTTCCAGTGGAGCACATATGTGACATCATCGAACAACTACTCCAGCAATATCCACAAACAACAACTGTATTGACCAACCAAGTGCAACAGGCATGGAACCCCATCCCAGAAACCAACATCTGGCACCTGTACAGCACAATACAAATATGTTTGCATGCTTGTATTCATCATTCTGGCAGTTATACCAGTTATTAATGTACCAGTGTTTCTGATTTGCAGTGGCTTATCACACTTAGATTAACCTGCTTACACTAGCAGTAATATGTTACCAGACAAATGTATTCCTGAAATTTCAGTACTCTACATTAAATATTTTTTGGTGTCGCAATTTTTTGTTGTTATTTATACAACCTTTTAGGATAGCATTTATATTAGCACACTTCAGTAATTTTTTATTGTTACATTATTCCTGTTCCAGCTTTGACCTGAAGATGATGTGTAGTGGAAATTGAAACTGGTAGTAGGTAATCAAAAGTTTTGATCCAGGCAGTATTTGTTTACTATACAACAAAAGAGATACAATACCTAAGACATTGCGTCAATTCGTCAGTTATGTAAACGATAGTAAAAGCAACAGTGATCTCACAATTTAAGTCTTTGGCATGAAGTGTTCCATTCTGCTGTGTTCTCATCACTTCATTGAAACTCCACCCTACAATACAAATGAAACTACATGTATTATTGGAGCTTACATGGTATTACTTGCCATCACCATAACTGCTTCTACTATTAGTACTACAGCCACTACCACACGTAACTGAATCTACCATTACTACTGGACTCAATTACATTCCCTTCTATGAATCATTCACGTACACTATATCTAAATGAAATACATTAAGAACAATAACAACAGTTTTTGCCTTCCAGTCTGTGCAAGGTACACCATTGCTCTCTGGTCCATAGGAACACATTGTAAGTTCCTTGTGTGCAACAGAGGATGGTGTGTTGTAATTCACCTCTCCCATTGTCTCTTGAACATCTCATTGCAGGGGACAAATCGCCCACCACAAGGGAGGATTATTATTTTCACTGAAGAGTGCTGCTGTATGCCAGGCCAAGTTCTTGGATGATAAGAGACAACCCATGTCTGCACTATGGCACCGGCATTGAATTTATGCTCACTGCGCATACGCCCTAGCCTGCCCATGTGCCACAGCTGTTGACTTCAAGTATCTTCACTGGATTGCATTGTGGTCTTTTCATCACAACCTCTTATAGTACACTGAGTGGAGGTTGATTGATTGGGTGTTTATTGAAATGACATTGGTGATATTGTCTAGGATTTTCCACGTCTCTCAGTTCTGTAACTCAATGACATCAATTATTTTGTGACAATTTAGCTGCTGCTGATCAGTATCAACTACAATGCGTGCAGTGGACATCCCCAGATAGTATGTTCTGATATGCCTTTTTTGCCATGATCTGACTGAGAAGTCTGTCTTTGCCTAGTTCGATGCCAGTACATTATGTAAGAGCCTTGGGCCTGTCAGGTACAGTCAGTCCTTTCGAGGGATTTAGGTGTCTCTTTCTTGCCCTCTCTTTTATGTTTGTGAGGAAACGATAAGTATGCCTCACTGTTTCAGTCACTGGAGGGGAATGTGTCAGGGAATTTCCTATATGTTTGTAACATGTTTCCCTATTAAATTCTGCACTTCAGATGGTTTTCCTATCTTCAGCCAATACAGTGACACTTAGTGTCAGTGGCTGGAATGGACCCATAGTTATCCTTGCCCATTGTAAGAGGTGACAAAAAGGAGTCTTACACCTGATGGAGCTTTTATTTTGTCAACTCGGCTGTTATTAAGACACGCATCAGTTTTAGCTCAATTCAGAACCTTTCCTTCAATTTTTTGGCTTAATTACTTGTAGTCCCCTTTTAGGGCTTGACCTCCACATTCCTATATTTCACAGAAGTGGACCATTTGGGGAAGGGCAACTTACTTGGTCTATAATGTATCCACCATACTCTGTGATTTTCTGCACCTACTATTAAAATGGATTTATGTTCACACCGAAGATGCAGTGTGAAAGCTAATCTGTCACAGGGTGGGATGGTCATCATGTGCCCTCATGGTTGTAGCCACCTGACAATGAAGGGATCGCTTTATTGGTGCCTGAACTGTAACCATCCCATGTATGCTGAGGAGTTGGTTCCTGCTCAGTCCGAGGCACTGGGACTCTGGGATATGGCTACTATGCCAGGTAGCCTTTGCTGTGGCAGTATGGTGTCAGTGGGAAAACCCACCAATGAGAGGGAGTGCATCAAAGCAGGTGACCCATGATGAAGTGGATTAAACTCATCCATACTGATGGCCATGTCAACACAGCCATTCAGCCAAGAGAACGAAAGTTTTGAATGCAGAGGCTTAAAACCCAATGGTATTTCCATCTTTGGCCATGCTATGGGATGTTAGTCAGACAAGGGAAAATGGAGGCTGATGGTTCTCCCAGTTCTTGGTATGCTCCAGAACTGGCAGAGAGTCTTTTGCAATAATGAAGCCACTGTTTCTCATTGAAAATATTGGGGATCAGTTTGAGATGTTGCTGCAGTAGGGAAGTTGAGAAATGGATCTTTATTGATCAACATATTGAATACTAACCGAACACAAGTATTTCAACCTTGTGACAAGTTTGGGAGCATACCCATTACCACCTCTTCACGTAACAAACTCAACGAGATTCAAGGAGTCATCTTCCATTGGATCATGATGCTACAAACAGATGAAGAACTCCACGCTAACCTTAAGTGGCATGGAGTCCATTTTGTTCATCACATCAAGAATAGATGTAAGGATAAGAGGGTGGTCACAGGAGCTTTCATCCTAGCCTTCATTGAAAATGTTTTATCTGGGAAAATTTGGTCATGGTGTATAGGTTTGATATTGGGCCATATTTTCCTCCCACTATGAAATGCTGTAGGTGCCAGAAGTTTATGATCTCACACTACACAAACGAGGCTATTTATGCAGAGTGTGGAATCATAAAGTATGAAGGTGGGCCTCATAAACAACCATCTACATGTTAAAACTGCCAAGAATTCCACCCCCTCATTCACTGATATGTGAATCCAGGACAATAAAACACCTGACTGCTTTTATCAAGATGCTAAGGAAAAGTTTGAATGACTCCACCCTAGCAATATGACACCTAGGTTTGCAAGTATTGTGTCAAAGTCCACACCTAGTGTGATGACAGGGTATGAAATGGCAAGTCCTGACCCTAAATATTAGTGCCCCCAGATATTAGTGCCTGTTTTTCAGTTGTGGGAGAGGACATCAATGCCCTCGACTCCTAAACTAACAGCACCAGTGGTAACCCCCCACCCTCATTGGTACAGCCAAAATGCCTTGTCATCCGGCGTCGTCAGGGAAGAGGATGCCTGCCAATGTGCCCCCATCTCAGGATGAAACAGGTAAATAGTCTTTCGCAGATCCCAGTCTGATGTTGCTTCAGTGAAACTATAATGGATACATTCACCACCTGCCAAACTCTGTCAATTAACAGCTATTTACTCTGTTGTTGGTATGGTGTATAGTGCTCCGAGAGAAATAGTTCTCACCCTACTATTAAAAACTACAAATCGTAACGAAAAAATTGCATTTTAACACCAAGAGGGTGCCTGGAGGAGTCTGCACACTCATACAGACACTTTCAGTGAGCAGGAACTGTTAATCACTGCCTTAAACGCTTTGGCTGTTATCTGCCTGCCAGTTAGCG
This sequence comes from Schistocerca cancellata, assembly GCF_023864275.1. Lineage (NCBI taxonomy): Eukaryota > Metazoa > Arthropoda > Insecta > Orthoptera > Acrididae > Schistocerca > Schistocerca cancellata. The sequence goes on along the minus strand of NC_064627.1, from coordinate 926,925,007 downwards.
TAACTGTGTGTATTGACTTGGCGCTTAAGTTTGTAGCATTTTTGTTTTGCATGTTGGTATTCTGGTTGTTATGGATGTATTTATCGATTCTCATGTTTATTTGTAGTTTACTGTTACTATTTGAGTTTACATATTGCCATTTTGTTACTTGGAGATAGTGAGTGGAGCTGTGGTTGGTGGAAAATGAAGTCTTAAGTGGAGAAATCGGAACATTTCCAACATAATCTTCTGTTTGAGTACAGTAGAGTCATGACAGCAGCAGAGGCAGCCAGAAACATTTGTGTCGTGTGGGAATAGTACCACACAGTTCATTTGCAATTCTACATATCTTTGTTTTATCCCACCTGGACTATAGATCTGTTGCTTATAGGTCAGCAGCACCATCATTACAGAGCTTGCTAGACCCTGTCCACCACGATAGTGTGTGGTTGGCAATTGGAGTTTTCCGTATGGACCCTGTAGACAACCTATTGGTTAAAGCTGGTGTCCCAGTACCGAGGGCCAGACACCAGCAACTTGTGGGAAGCTACATGGTCACAGCCTGTCAGATGCCTTAACCTGTTTGTGTTACTCAACTCTGTTTCACAACCAACAGTTCAGACTATTTACTAACTGCCCAAAAATGGGTAGACCAGCTGTGTTACAATTGGAAGCTCTGTATACAAGGACCTCCAGCTATCCCCTCTTGTCTGTGTTCATAGAGTCCTTTCTCAGCACCCCTCCCCGCACCTACTTGGGCACCTACATAGTTAGAGGTAGTAATGGAAATGTTACCAATAGCTTTACACACTGCAGCCGGTCGAGCAACAGCATTGGCCCACTCACACAGAAGATGCCGCGATCTTATAGGAGGAGAAAGCGTACCCACGCACTTTGTGTACCTGCCTAGTCTATAAACACTTCTGCCTGCTGGGCAGTGTGTCTTGTAGAATCGTCTTGCTCTTCTGACTTCTGTTCTCAATTGATGGAGAGATCTGTGCCATGGTACTTGTGAACTGAAGCCATTCATCTTATGACTGGTACTGCACTGTTAATGACCACTTGTAGAGGTGGAAGAAGTTCTTGGGTTATTGTGTACACATTATCCTGCATGCCCATTAGGTCCAGAGTCAGAAAATATTCCTCATATGGGTCTAGTTGCCTTTCCTTGTGTTGAATCATATGATGATTAATATTATGTCATCTCTTTGTTTGTTCAGGAATAACTTTATGGTAAAGATCATAATAGTATAGTCACTTGTGGCAAGACGTTTTTCAACATTTCAGCTTCGATCTTCCTGACTATTTGTTTGTTAACTATTGTGATGTTTGTCTGTATTGCACTTTGCACCAGCCCTCCCTTCATATGTGGGTAGGTTTCCAATTCTGTTGCCATTTCCATACTTAATTCCATTAAAGCTTTCTGCAGAGTTATACCTCTCTCAGCATGCACTGAACTAAACCATTATGGTGACCTGACGCTCACTTAATTGGTATAGATGAGTAGTATCCTTTGGCCAAGTTGAGTGATGTCTTCAAATTACTGTATGTATCTGTCTATGGCATTGCTGAATTTGAAAGTCTGTTGAGACGATAATTGAACTTTCCGTGACATTTAGAACCTTCACACAAGTCACATGCTCATTTCAGTGTTGTGCTATTTTTATGGCTAAGTTGCAGATTTATAACACTATACGTTATGACTAGCACTGCAACTGAGATTCAGAGACTTATCCACCTTTTGTAGATGGCTTCTGTAAGGATAGAATGTTGACTTTCATTTTCTCAGCTACATTGCTAATTTTATCCACGAGATCCTGATGACACCTCATACGGTTTAATTGGGATATTTTTAAACCCCCTTGTGTCTTTCGTTGCTGATAGTGAAATGTTATTCTGCCAAGTGATTTAACAAATTGCCTGTACAGCTTCCCAATATTATAAACTGTACTAATTGTATGAAATTTATTCAGTAAGTTCTGTAGAATCTGAGTGTCAGGATACAGGTTTTTGAATTCCTGTTGAATGCATTTGATAGCATTGGGTACCACAAGCATTACAAATTTCTCTTTCAACCATTTGGCTCTTATTATACATCCCAACACTGTTAGCAGGTTTGATAATTCTTCTAGTGTGGTGAGGCAGAATGTCTCTTCACATTGTTTGTAGATTATTGTATCTGTATGCTTCTCTTTGGTATGTTTACTTCCTGTTACTAGTTTTGCTTGTGCTCCTTCACTGCATATTTCATTTGCTGTTGAAGTGGTCCAACATGTCTATCCTGTTTCATTGTTTGTGTTAAAAACTATACTGACCCACAAATTTACAGTACTACATCTCTTTTGTTGCACTTGATGTTTTGCTTGATGAATGACCCACTTCCTTTTCCAGTACTTGGATATACCAGGATTATACTTTGCAGTGTTTTCTGTCTTTAACAATTATTCTTGATACCACACCACACTGAATTTTGTTATCTTCTTTTGATACAGCATTTCTCTTTCCTTTTTCAAGGGGCAGCACATTCTTCCAGGTTATGTAGATGTTTTGCAGATTCCAGTCATTTTTATGTCTTGGTTGTGAATGACTCTCCTTCATCTTGATTACTCACATCTTAAGGATACCTTTTGATTTTTTAAAAATTTTGTGCCAAAAATTCTGCACCTTCTCCACTCCTAGTTTGTTCTTAGTTGGAGATTTGTGCCATATACACATTCAGCAACTTATCTTCTTATCTTGAAGTGCTCTGTCTTCAGATATTTCTTAGTCATTCACCCATACTCAAAGCACAGAATGAGTGTGGTTGGAACTCTAAGCACTATTTCCTCACACCAACCTGCTGAAAGAAAACTGTGACCTGTATAGTATTTTGAAACAAAAAAAAATAGTGTTCAGTTTTGTTTGAGACTGAAAGTGCAATGGCCTGTATTTTTGCAGATATATTTCTTGATGTGTAGCATACTTGTCAAAGACAAGTGAGTGAGTGATGGTTTCTGAAGTATAGGTGAGAAATTCATACTGCTCTAGCTGACCCTGGGGTATAGACGGGTGACTTCATTGTCAGGATGTTGAATGACTGAGGGTTGAGGCTGGGTGGAAGCCAGTGAAGACCTAAAGGGAAGGAACTGATGCAATCAATGCTTTATTTTCCACTTGTATATTAGCACTGCATTGATGTGATGAGGCGACCACACCCGCCCCACTCCATGGGAAGAATGCTAGTGGCTTATCAGATGGCAGCTAGCAATTGGCTAGCTGGTTGTGAAATGTGCCTTGCTTTGCTTATGCTGGCCTTCAGTGCCACGCACATGACCCTGTTACATGTGCCACAAACACTGGCATCAACAGCACAGGAAGGTGACAGGAATCTTGCAGAGGTAGCCAACTCTGTTTATTTATTTTATTATTTATTTATTTATTTATTTATTGTTCCGTGGGACCAAATTAAGGAGAAGTCTCCATGGTCATGGAACGAGCCAATACATGAAATTATAACACGATATTAGAAACAGATAAAATGAAATATAAAAAAAACATATTCAGGTGACAAGTCGTAAGTTTAAATGAAGACAATCAACTGGAATTTGCTTAATTTTTTAGCTCTTCCAGGAGCTCCTCAACAGAATAGAAGAAGTGAGCCATGAGGAAACTCTTCAGTTTAGACTTAAAAGAGTTTGGGCTACTGCTAAGATTTTTGAGTTCTTGTGGTAGCTTATTGAAAATGGATGCAGCAGAATACTGCACTCCTTTCTGCACAAGAGTCAAGGAAGTGCATTCTACATGCAGATTTGATGTCTGCCTAGTATTAACTGAGTGAAAGCTGCTAACTCTTGGGAATAGGCTAGTATTGCTAACAACAAACGACATTAAAGAAAATATATACTGTGAGCGCAATGTCAGAATTCCCAGATTTTTGAATAGGGGTCGACAAGAGGTTCTCGAACTTACACCACATATAGCTCGAACAGCCTGTTTTTGAGCCAAAAATACCCTTTTTGAATCGGAAGAATTACCCCAAAAAATAATACCATACGACATAAGCGTATGAAAATATGCGAAGTAGACTACTTTTCGTGTTGAAGTGTCACTTATTTCAGATACTGTTCTAATGGTAAATAAAGCAGCATTTAGCTTCTGAACTAGATCCTGGACATGGGCTTTCCACAACAGCTTACTATCTATCCAAACGCCTAGGAATTTGAACTGTTCCGTCTCGCTTATAATATGCCCATTCTGTCTGATCAAAATATCGGTTCTTGTTGAATTGTGAGTTAGAAACTGTGAAAACTGAGTCTTACTGTGATTTAGCATCAAATTATTTTCCACAAGCCACAAACTTATTTCATGAACTACATTATTTGTTACTGTTTCAATATTACACACAAGATCCTTCACTATCAAGCTGGTGTCATCAGCAAACAGAAATATTTTTGAATCACCTGTAATACTAGAAGGCATATCATTTATATAAATAAGAAACAGCAGTGGCCCCAGCACTGACCCTTGGGAAACGCCTCACTTAACAGTGCCCCATTGGGACTGAACATCACTACCACTCTCAATATTGCGGAGAATTACCCTCTGCTTTCTATTCTTAAAGTAAGAGGCGAACCAATTGTAAGCTACTCCCCTTACTCCATAATGGTCCAACTTATGCAGTAATATTTTGTGGTCAACACAGTCAAAAGCCTTCGTTAAATCAAAGAAAACACCTAGCGTTTGGAACCTTCTATTTAATCCGTCCAAAACCTCACAGAGAAAAGAGAATATAGCATTTTCAGTTGTTAAACTATTTCTAAAACCAAACTGAACATTTGACAGCAAATTATGTGAATTTAAATGCTTGTATATACAACCTTCTCGATAACTTTAGCAAACACCGATGGCATAGAAATAGGTCTAAAATTGTCAACATTATCAATGTCTCCCTTTTTATAAAGTGGCTTCACTACCGAGTACTTTAATCGGTCAGGAAACCGACCACTCCTAAAGGAAAAGTTACAGATATGGCTGAGAACTGGGCTAACATACATGGAACAATACTTCAGTATTCTGCTAGATACCCAGTCATATCCATGAGAGTTCTTGGTCTTTAGTGATTTAATTATTAACTCAATCTCCCTCTTGTCAGTATCATGGAGGAGCATTTCAGGTAACAGTCTCGGAACACTTTTTTCTAAGAGCGCTATATGATTCCCTGTTGGGACTAGGTTTCTATTTAGTTCACCTGCTATATTCAGAAAGTGATTATTAAATACTGTACATATATGCGACTTATCAGTAACATGGACATTCCCACTACGCACTGATTCTATATCCTCGGCCTGTCTCTGCAGACCAGCAACTTCCTTTACGACTGACCATATGGTTTTAATTTTATCCTGAGACTTAGCTATTCTAGCTGCATACCACATACTTCTTGCCTTCCTAATAACATTTTTAAGCACCTTACAATACTGTTTGTAATGGGCTGCTGCATTTAGATTTTGACTGTTTCTAACGTTTTGATATAATTGCCACTTTGTTCTACAAGATATTCTTATCCCTCTAGTCAGCCACCCAGGCTGCCTGTTTGTGCTAGTACCCTGTTTTAAACGTTCTAATGGAAAGCAACTTTCAAAGAGCATGAGAAAAGTCTTGAGAAAAGCATTATATTTATCGTCTACTGTATCAGCGCTATAAACATCTTGCCACTCTTGTTCCTTTATAAGGTTTACAAAGGTCTCTACAGCAACTGGATCAGCTTTCCTGAACAGCTGATGACTATATTTAACACGTGTTGCAGCATAAAAATTTTTTAAAGTTAAAATTTGCACATCATGATCTGAAAGGCCATTCACCTTTTTGCTAACAGAATGCCCTTCTAGTAATGAGGAATGAACAAAATTGTTGTCTATGGTTGTTCTACTGTTCCCTTGCACTCTTGTTGGAAAGAATAAGACTATATGAATTAAAGAGGTCTAGCAGCATCCTCTTCCTTGCACAATCACTTATACAATTAATATTGAGGTCACCACATATAACTAACTTTTTGTATTTCCTATAAAGTGAACCAAGAACCTCCTCTAGCTTTAGCAAAAATGTTGTGAAATCGGAGTCTCGGGAATCTATAAATAACAACAGTTACAAGGTTAGCTCCGTTAGATTTAACCACACCTGCACAACATTCAAACACCTTTTCAGTGCAGTACTTTGAAACATCAATTGACTCAAATGCGAACTACTGCTAAGATTTTTGAGTTCTTGTGGTAGCTTATTGAAAATGGATGCAGCAGAATACTGCACTCCTTTCTGCACAAGAGTCAAGGAAGTGTATTCTGTGATGAATGTCTGCACCCAGATGTCGAATGTGTGCAGTGGGGAGGTGTGTCTACCTCTGTGTTGGAATGGATGCTGCTGTGCACAGGCTTTGATATGCTGCCCTCAGTGCAGGAGCCTGGTTGCTACTGGATTGAGCCAGACAGGAAGGCCCACTGCACTGTGACACTAAGTCTGGAGGGCGGACTTAGTGCAGGAAGCAGATTGCACGATGGTTTCTGCTGGCGGCTCCATGCCAAATCCTCACCTGGCATACCCCCTGCATTCTGGTGGAATTGCTGGGCTGCAAAAGAATCTGCTACAAAATAGACCACTGTTTTTTCCAGCTAACAGCCTACCTGTTATGTCAAGGCACACCTTCTAGTAACAAACGTAGTAACACTAAAACCTGATAGTGGAGTAATCCCTTTGCTTGCACTGCAAGAACAATGTATTACTGCCACACTGTCAGGTCTCACCGAGTATAGTTCAGCTCATCTCACAATAATTCAGCATCACTGTTGCTTTGGATTAAATGGCAATACCCTGCACTACCAGCGGCTACTGCACCCTCCCACAGATTTGCCCTTAAAATAATAGAGGAACTATGCAACACATTGTAGGAATACACTCTTTGTAAAATACAGTCTCTGGTAACTTTTTGCTTTTGCAAAGACAATACATTTTTTCTTTTGTAATGTAATCATATAATGCTTATCAATTGATTCATCACAATACTATGACTGCAAATGATTAACTGATCCATTTACAGATTTTAATTAAGTCTTGCGAAAAATATGACACAGGTTTCGAACAGGTGACAGTTACAGCAACAGTTATATCCTGTCTCAACAAAAGGTATTTGATTACACAGTTGAAATGGCGGATGTTATTGCCATAGCTGCATGTCAGAACCACTATATTTCCTTGATGTTCAAAACTGTGCAACACACAAACTTTTAAACATTTATTATACCCCCTCAGAGAAATGTTGAATAGAATGAATGATGTATCTACCCTTATTACTTTATATCAGTTTTATATACTGTCTGTTTTGCTCACAGTCAGGGTAAGGGCAGAATGAATTCAGTTGTTGGACAAGTGATGCACATGGAAATGTATATATATTATATTTTCGAACACTAAACAAGACATTAGCTTTTTACGTTTTTGATGAAATGTAGAAGTGCATTTGTCTCAGTAGAACATTTCCAACATAGTTACTTTTTGGATCAGTTGCGTTAACTTCTGTGTTGCAACTTCAAGCCAGATTAAAACAGTGCACTGGATCCTTCCCTTTTTCTAGAAATAGTTTAGCCAGCCAAGCTATTCAGGTGCATCTCAAAAGTTACAATCTATCAATACCTCTTTCCTACTTTCAAAATTCCACACAGGTTGTTTTTCATAACTTTATGGGCCAGGACCCTAGAGAGAAATGATATGACAAAGAATGAATTTAAGCCCTCAGGGGCTGTACAATTCTTTTGTGAACAAATGGTTGGAGAATAGAGCACCCTGAGCCTTTAAAGTACTATTTCTCTTTCCTTTTTGCAAATCTAACCTCTGACTGTCTTGTATAGTTCCCGCAGAGGCTCGACCAGTGATGGCTGTGTTTGGGCTTAGGAAACCCAGAATTGCTATGGACTGGTCAATCTGTATTACCATAAATTCTAGACATGCTTCAGTGGACTATCTTTGGGTGTGATGGTGGAAAATTTTGTGTTTCAGAGGCATAACTGTATGGTTCACAAGGCTAGTACCAACCTCCATTAAGAAAATCTCCATATAATGGTTATCTGGCGACTTCTGAGGACCCTGTCACTCTTAGTTGATAGACTTATGCAGGCAAGTGGAGATATCCTTGAGTGTGGACTTTGTAGATCCTTAACTATCCGTGGAAGCAACTGTGGATCTCCACAAACACAAAAACAACTATTTGAATTGTATGGGTGAGCAGTTAGAGATTGCCTGCACCCACTCAAGAAAGGCTGGACAAAATTTCCCACCCTTAATTACATTAAGAAAATCAGAGTTTGATCATTGTAAGAGAGCACAACAACATTGAAATGTTTTTGTCACCATAAAGAGAAAACTGAGCTTTCAAAAAAGTACCCCCCCTCCTACACCAGTAAAACTTAAGAAAAAGTGCTGGAACTGTAAAGTTTGTCAAACTATGGAACAGTTTTGGTTGTACCTGCTGTGTCTTGCTAAGGGAACACACTTCCGCACTCTGAGAATTTTGGTCAGTATGTCATAACAGTAGAAAACACACAATACTCTCAGCTTCGGTAAGGGTATCACAAGTCGTAGAGACATCAGAGGCATTGACACCACTGAACAGCAAAAAGAATAGTAAATGGAAGACATAACAGAAGTTAGCATTGTTATGCCTTCACACAGTCCTGTGTTCAAAGGCTTTATCATCCACATCAAGTATGATACAGGTAGTGAGAGGGCTAAGGGTGAAGTGACAGTGTTCATCTGCGACACAAGCCATTCTCTATCTGTTACTCACTACCTACCTTCAAGCAGTAACTGTATACATTTTATTCCTACCTCAAAAACATGGGGATAATGAAGCCCTAGAGCATCTCACCTGTGAACTTTGCCATCCATTTCTCCACTTTAGAGATTTCACTGTGCATCATCTGTTGTAGGACTCAACATTTACTTTTCCCAGTGTCAAGTGGTGAAGAGGTTCCTCTTGTCTAATGATGCCTGCTTTGTCAATACAGCAGAAGTGACACTTTCAGCTATTGATCTATCATCTGAGAGGTGCCAAAGGATTTGCTCTTTAGCAGACATTTTTCCATTTGCATTCTCCTACCAGATACATAAGCACCTGCCACCAAGCAACCTAAGTGGATCTTAAACGAAGCTTGGACACTTCACAGCAACCTGACTGCATTCTAACACCAGTCCAGCATCCAAGACATGGTAGAACATGGTGCTACCATCAACCATAAGGCTGCTGCTGTCTATATCCTAAAGTCCTCTGTTAAGCCTGGCAGATGGTTCAGCCCACATTGGAACTAGAAGTGCAGTCCATTTGTTGATAACCTGCAGCCTTTCATTTTGCATGGCCAAAGGCTTGGTGAATTATTAAGAAGAGCTAAAAGTAGTCTCATCCTTGACAAGAATCTTTCCTGTTTACCACTATAACAACACCCCCCCCCCCCCCCCCCTGCTTCCCGGGATTTGCGAAATTACAAGTTAACAAAGACCGTAAATTATGAATTTTGACCCTTGTCGGGATAAGGCATCCGAACCCAAAGTAAATAATGGCTATTCCGTAGGAAACAGGAGACGTTATAACTTGATCGTTATTGAATGAGTAATTTCATTCAATAATGATTGGTAAATGAAATAATGGAAATAAATTTTGCCAGTGGAAATTTTGCCAAAAGAAATGATTAAGTTGTAAAAGCAATTAAAAAATCGGTCGCCAGCTCAACTGATGAGTGACAGTATTGTTAAGTACGTGAATAATTGTGTCAAAAATAAAGTTTACCTGTTTATTGCGCAGCAGGTAGAACAGGAACTTTTACATAAGTGCTGTGTCAGGCTCAGTAGTCATATAAAATAATGTCATAACAATCTAACTACACTTAAACATTAATGGTTAGCTTTAAATAAGTATTTTGATAATTATTTTGTTCATAATTTGTCAGCTAAGTGCAATGCTGACAACACGGATAATTATCTATCGAGATTTTGAATAATGGACTGTCATTCTGTCTTTAAAATTACGTACTTTGCACAGTTTAATCTACTGATAATGATATATATTGCCAATAATTGATTAACTATGTTTCGAATGATAATCTTTCATTAACTGGGTGATTGTCAGGTGGAATAAGCTTTATATTTTCATGAAATATCCTTGAACTAACTTCAGCTGAATATACATTGAAATAAATCTTAATAATCAAATTTATTACTTCAGTCTATTATTAAGTTAGTACAGTTGGCGTAAGCTTATTAAGTGCAACAATTAACTATGATAACCAATCGTTCAAAACAGTCTGAAATTTACTCTTCACTGTCTATGCAAATAATTTGATAATTAACATATTTTCTCTTGATAATGGCGTGACACACTTGGTTCAGTAAGGTAAGGATTGGAAGGAACCTACTTGGTATTATTGTCGGGTGGAATGAAATTGCAACACTTTGATTATAAAGTGCTTGTTATTAATTGTTCAACTTCAGAGAAAAGCACAGTCACTGGCAAGCCTTCTACAATTTTATCCTATGAAAATTACGTAGATCTTACTTCCCTCATTGTCGGTGCATCGACGGAAGTCCACGGCGGCGACACAATGTGGCAGCGGTCTTTTACTGTTGCGACTTGGGCCCACAGTGCGCTTCACATTTAAGCCCTCGTTTCTTCAGCAATATGCCCATTAATCCATAATAACTTGCCCAGCCATGCTCACAGATATACCGACCATTACTTTCCTGTCGGTCTTAGATCCACACAGTAGCCGTTAGATGTAACACAGCTAGGAATAACAGCACTTGACTGTTCGTCTTACTCCGAGCACGGCGTCACTGCTACTACTGCCCGCTGGCACACTCCCGTGCCCAGCGGCACAAAAAAACAATCTCTCTGACTTCAACATTAACTAAATATTCCCTGACTTGCCAGTGTTAAATATTACATAATTTAAACATAGTATTTACAATACATATTTACACTAGACAATACATCGTATGCAAACAGTTTCATGTGTTAAGTAAGCGAAAAAATTCATAGCAAGGACTGCGTTGTAACATCACACCACACCTGAAGCATCTCAAAGTAAGACCTATAAAGGCCCGTTATCATCTTGTGTTGGTTGCAGGTAAAGGGGGAAGAGATGGAGCAGATAGATTCTCCCTGTTACTGTTTTACAGAGCCTTTATTCAGTTGCAGCTGGACTATGGCTGTACTTTATATGGTCCTGCACAACCATCCTGTCTAAAGACCTTGGACTCCATTCACCGTGCAGGAATTTGACTGACAACAGAAGCCTCGATGGCGAAACCTATATTCAGACTCTGTGCCTATGTTGGGGAGCTACTGTAACCCAATCTTTGGATGTTCTTTGCAGTATGACATGCATATAATTTCTGCTCAATCGCACAATTTCCACCTTTTAATTTTCTTGTTCAACCATCAGCAGAAAAGTTCAAGCAAATTACAGAACAAGAATCAGACTGCTTGGGGCAAGAGTGAAGGAACAGTTTGAAGAGCTCAGTGTAGCAGATCTGAATGTTTTAAGAATGGTTGGAGAAAGTAATCTCCCTTGTTAGCTGTGAGGCTCTGGCTCTTTTTGAAATTGACCAAATACAAGAAATCTTGTACAACACAGGTTTTATTTTTAAAAAGCCTGCAAGATATTTGTGATGAGTACTGTAATGTACCTGTTACTTATGCAGATAAGTCCAAGCAAGGCTATACTGTTGGCTGCTCAGTAATTGCTCCTGACAGTTTCTTCATGATTCGTCTTCCAGACAAATTTACAGTCTTTTATACAGAGCTCTATGCAGTCCTAAAGGCACTGGAGCAAATGAGTTACAGTCGGCAAAACAATTTTCTCATCTGCTCTGATTCTCTAAATCCTCTACAGACTTTTGAGCATGTGTACCTAACAAATAGTGGTACGGAATGTACAAGACACCCTCTGCCTACTACAAGACAAGGGCAATGGAAGTAGGTATCACTGGGCTGAGTACTCTGTCATAGGGTAATCCAGGGACACGAGCAAGCTGATGGAGCAGAAGTGCCCCGTGCTGTCCCCCTGGATACCTTACCGTGGTGTTGAGAAGGAGAGTTGTTTCTCAGAAAGAGATCAGAGGTACAGAATAAGGAACTAAACCAGGTGAACCCAACAGTTTTGCTGTGACAAACATTCCTCCCTCAAATCTCAAAGATGGAAAGGAGAAGGTTTACACAACTGAGGATAGGGCACTGTCCTCTGCCACACACACATCTTCTCCAACAGGAGGACCCATTAGTGTGCAGTGCTTGTGGCATACCAGTAGCATTGTGCCACATTTTACTTGATAACATTTTATATTACTCTCCCACAAATGATGTCCAACATCATGTTCTGTCTGTCACATGTAGCTAACTGGACCTATCACACGGTACTTTTTCATAGTCTAAAAATTAGAACAGTTTCATCAAATTCTTTTAACCATGCTTCTCATTTTTGCAGTACATTAAAAATGATATTTGTATCCATGCTTGGAAGTTTTTTACCAACTAGCTGTTAAAGTAGTGTGTGTGTGTGTGTGCGTGTGTGTGTGTGTGTGTTCATGGTCTTCTGAAATGTATAACCTTGCATTTGTCCTTCCTTCAAAATCAGCGAGTCAAATATGCAAAATTCTGACACTAAATTCTTTCAGTTAATCTCTAAAACTATTCCTCATTGACATCTGTCTGTAAGAGAAAAAAAATCAGTGCCTTTCTGCTACACTGACAGGGCCAAGTTTGTAAGAAAATCAGAGCCCGTTAGTACAAACCTAGAATGAAATCTGCAGTAGTTAAAAATAAGCAGGGAGTATTACTGTTAATGATGAGATATGTGATTGTTGGAAAGAATACATAGAGAAGAGCTATAGAATAATAAAGGCTTCAAAAATGGAAATAATCTAATTGAAGACATCAATGATCATGAGACGTGAATTTGAACATGTCCTTTAGTGTCTTAAAGAAGGAAAAGCAACTGGTGTTGTTGATGTCTCTGCAGAACTACTGAAGAATTTAGGTAATAAGATAAAAGACCAATTATTCAGAGTAATGAACAACTGCTGGGAAAGAGGACTAATGCCAGAAGACTTCAGACAATGCAGAACTGTTACTGCTATGTTGGGGCCATATGCCCTATCTCATAGCAACCAATCACACAAGAGTGTCACGTGGGTGACCTACACAGTACAGCCACTGGAGCCACTTCAGCAAATAATAACCTGAAGGTATTGTATACCAGCCAGGTTAGTAGGTGGCAGTGTGAATGCCACCAGAAGACGCTAGCACTCCAAGCCCTACTTGCCTATGTGTGGTCAAGTGACCTCATATAGAACCAGCTGTATTCTGGCACCTGCACAGCATTTAGGCCGGCACCTGGGCTGTGTCAGATCACTTCAGTCCGTCAAGTTGTCCAGTCGAGAAGCCGACTGCGATGGTATTGAGTTCTCATTAAGGAATCGTCCAATATTCGATGCTGTGCTCAAGCCAGCAACCTCTGCCATGCGGAGCCACCAGCACTGTCAATTGGCGTCACCAAAACATGGCTTCTGCTCCAGGAATGTATTTGAACTTTGGTATCGGTCAGTGTGGTGCCTCGTGTTGAATCCAGAAATTAACTTTGACATTTTCTTAGGGCCTTCCCTCCAGCAGTCAGTTATTGTGCAACTCAGATGCTGAATGAATTTACCTATGTACTGTCCATGTACAAACTGACTCCAAAGAGTAGATTCAGTTTCTTTGTTTGTTTATTAATAAACTTGTTTAGCATGTTTGACCTGCGCTCTGTTCTGATTGTGTCTCCAGTTGCGTGGTACTTAGCAATTAGCATACCCAAAATAGGAAATTTCAGAACACTATCAATGTTATAACATGCCTCCAAAATACTCATTACTATAGATAAAAAAAGGATAAAAGGAAGAGTAGATGAGTATATTGGACAGGACCAGTTTCTATTTACCAGGTGTAGAAGTATTAGACCAAAACTTGCCAATATATGGTGCTAGCCATCAATGTGGGGGGGCCATAATACCTCGTCTACAGGCCATCTGCTTCCTGTAATGGCTGATGACAAATGTCAACACACAGTAACCAAAGTTCCTCACATCAGTATCTGTTTGAACCTGTAAACATATCGAGTTCCATACCTATGACTAAGATTTGCGGACAGCATTGCTTTTCTTTTATCATTTGAAGAAAACTGTTTCAGGATTGCATCAAATGCTTGTCAAAGCTTTCAGCAAACATGCTCTTAGGAAAAAACAGTGTTTCGAGTGGTTCAAAAAATTCAAAATTGGTGATTTTGGTGTGAGAAACGATGAGCGCAGGAAACTACCGAAAAAGTTCGAAGATGACAAATTGCAGGCCTCCTTGATGAAATGATACTTAAACTCAATAGGAACTCGCAGAACAATTGAATGTGACACAGAAAGCCATTTCTCTTTGGTTGAAACAGTTGAAAGCTTTCTAGTGGGAAGATGGGTTCCGCATGAACTGATTGAAAGGTGGCAAGCAGCTCGAAAGACAACTCATGAAATGCTGTTCGCCAGATACAAAAGAAAGTTGTTTCTCCATTGAATAGTGACAGGTGATCAAAAATGGATATGTTTTGAGAATGTTAAGTGTCATAAATCATGGGCAAATCCAGGCAAACCATCGGCGCCCACTGCAAGACAAAATCACTTTGGAAAGAAGACAATGCTCTGTGTTTGGTGTGATCAGAAGGGTGTCATCTATTATTAACTGCTAAAACCTGGTGACACCATGAACACTGATCACTGCCAACAGCAAATGCTCGATTTAAAGTGAGCATTTTGTAAAAAATGACCTGAATATGGACACACAGCAAAACAGGTCAGGGAAACAATCAAGGCACTCATTTGGGAAATACTAGGACATGCGGCTTATTTTCCAGACTTGGCTCTATCTGATTATCATCTATTTGCATCACCAGGACATGCTATTGCGGAACAATGCTTCAGTTTGTATGAAAATGTTTGAAAAAGGCTCACTGACTGTTTCGCTTCAAAATAAGAACTGTTTTTTTGGTGTGGCTTTCATAGCCTGCCTGAGAGGTGGGATAAATGTATAAATAGCAATGGAGATCATTTTGCATAAAATATTGTTTATCAGTTTTGAACAACAGACGTGTAATTTTTGCAACCAAATTCTGGTTTCATACTTCTCCACCTGGTAGAGAAGGCAGAGGAACAAGAGAAGAATGCTGTTGGAGACAAGGATGGAGATGAATAGAAGAACACATCTTGGCTTCATTGACTGAGAAAAATCTTTTGGCAATGTTAACCAGGAGATACTCTTTAGGACTATGAATAAATAGTACTTGACTGCAAGGATAGAAGAATTGTTAATAAACTGATAAGAACCAGAGCACAAAAATAAACATCAAAAAGGTAGAAAAAGAGGTCAGGATTAGAAAAGGAGCTATACAAAGATGTCACCTATGTCTGTATTTATTTTTAATGTATTCATTGAGGAAGCCATTCAGATTGTGGAGGAGAAGGAAAAGGGAATAAAAGCCAATGGTGAAATGATACGTTGTATTAGGTTTGCTGATGACATCTTAACAGTTGCAGAATCCAAAATAGAAATTAATATAATGCTGCAAATCTTACTAGACGTTCTTAAACTATGGAAATTGAAAGTGGACAAATTGGAAACAAAAGTAATGGTAATATAAAAAAAAAAAAACATGAAACAGAAACCACTAAAAAAACTGATCACATTGGAAATGATCAAGTGAAACAATTTTGTTATCTTAATAGTATAATTGCAGAGGACAACAGATGCATAATGGAACTGATGAGAAGGATTGCAGTGGCAAAACAGGCATTTATGACTAAGAGGAACATTTTAATCAGCAAACATATTAATGCAGATGTCAGAAAATCATCTGCAAAATCATTTTTGTGGTGTACACTGCTCATAGAAATGAGAGTTGGACTAAGTAAATTTGAAAGAAGTCGACTTGAATCTTCTGAAATGTGGATATGGCGGAAAATGACAATAATGAGCTGGTTGGAAAGGAAAACCAACATGGAAGTCTTAAAGGGAACTGAGCAAAAAAAAAGAGAAAAATAAAGTGTATTGCGCATGTCATCAGACACAGTACCTTCATCATTAATATTCCTGAGGGGAAAGTGCTGTGAAAGAAAGAAATAAGATAGTCTAGGATGAAATGTTGGGAAGGCATCAAGAAGAGGATAGGATGCGACAATTACGGGAACAGAAACAAATAGTCAGTGACGGAAGAGAGAGGTTGCATCGACAAAGCGTTAGACTTTAGGATAGGTATGTACACATTCAAATGTAAACCCTTTCAGTTGTTTCATTCACTGTATTGCTGCTTCAACTCAAGTCTGTAATCAAAGGCTCACAATTATGACTTTGCTCAACACTGTATCACTACTATTACGTATCTCTCATGTAGACTTTATTAAATAAAAACTTCCTTTTTCCTCAAAACCAAATACCCCTTCTTATTCTACACCAGCTGACAAATGTAGTGACTGTATGTCACTTCATTTCTGGTGCCTCACTTTGGTCAGCTAATTTTTTTTCTGTTTCCAGTTATGTAACATACTTCTTCTTCTTCTTCTTCTTCTTCTTCTTCATATCATGGACTAAGCTTCAAGGAAATCATAGTATATGAAGGCTCATGTAACAAAAATATTTGGTATATGCTGTTATCAGATAACTGGGCTGCCAACTTGAAGCCTTCTGACGTGCTTGTTTTCTGTCAAGGGCTCTCCCTTAGGTGGTTGCATTTTCCATGCTTCAAAAGTTCTGTCCTCCTGAGGATGATAGGATTAGGCTTTTGATTGGTTTTGAATTGAATGGGTAATTGTCTGCTCTCTTCGTTGAGACTTAACCATCTTGAGTTGCCCTGCTTCTACATGAGCTACCATCAGCATAGTCCTAAACTCCCCAAAGCTTTAATAAAGAAGGAAGGTAATTTTTCATAGTAAATTATAGGGGCTCTTTTTCATGAAGTTACAACTGCAATCTTCCTTGCTTTCCATTTCAAAAGTAACTTTTATGTTGCTGACTCTCAAATTATTCTGTGATCATTTTTTATACACTGAAAAGAATTTTTACATATCCTCTTTCACTGTCCCAGCAAATGTGGTTGTGGTGAAGAAGAAGAAGAAGAAGAAGAAGAAGAAGAAGACACACACACACTCAGGTTTGCAAAGAAAATTATTTACTGTCTCTACACAAGATCTTCCCATGGCTCATCTCTCTTATAATATTTCTCACAATCAAATTTACAAGTTACTGTTCACCTTTATGTGGTAATTTTATCCTCTCATTCTCCTACCTGAAATAAACAAACCAAACATATTTATATTTCAGTCCTAGATTATGTTGCTGCTGCTATTAGTCACTCTCTGCATTGTGAAGTAGTGTCTACTGTCCGCAGTTACAGGCTCAGAGGCATCCCTACCTTATTCCAAAGATTGGTATTGGTGACATTGATGCTTCCATACTGCAAACAGTTTCTTTGAGTAGTCTTTTCAGTATGAAAGGGAGCATCTTCTTTACTGGTGGATAACTAAAAAGCTATCTTGATGTAAAGACTCTGTGCATTTATGTTCAGATTTCTTGATCATCTTTTTTTGTCTGTGGTTAATTGCTGGGACCAAAATGGCATGGAAAGATGACAGTAAGCATGCTGCCACCCCACAAGAGATTATGGGTGTTAAAATCTCCCAAAAGTAGGAAATGTTTAGGGAGTTGATGAATCAGTGCAGCCAAGACGTTCAGGGGCACCACACCATCTGAATCAAAGAAGCCCTCCCAGCCAGAGAAACCCAAGGAGCAGTGAGAGAAATCCAAAAAGACCCCTGAGAAAAAGGAAATTGCAGTGGCACACCACCACTACCTACAAGCTCCGTGTCTGAGAATGAGGTGGAGATTCTGGCATCCGCTGAGGACCTGGATCTCACTGGACCTTCAGAAACAATGGATATAGACTGCTCAGGAACTAAGGCCGGTGGCAGCAGGTGACCCTGAGGTGTAAACTGCCTCATTGAGCATTTCATGCCTTCCCTGCCTCATGATAATGCCATCCTCCAGTTGAATTGCTGTGGTTTTTCTCACCACCTGGTGATCTATGGCAACTGTTAAGTTTTACACCTGCATTCTGCATTGCCCACCAGGAAACCTGGTTCCCAGCAATGTGGTCCCCTGCCCTCTGCGGCAAGAACTGTAGCCAATGTAATAGAGTGGCAGGTGGAGTTTGCGTCTATGTCCATAACTCAGTATGTAGTGAACCTGTGCCCCTTCACACTCATCTTGAAGCTATGGCTGTCAGGATAAGGACAATGCAGGAAATAACTATCTGCAATGTATATATTCCTCCAGATCGTGTGGTGCCCCTGAACGTCTTGGCTGCACTGATTCATCAACTCCCTAAACATTTCCTACTTTTGGGAGATTTTAACACCCATAACCTCTTGTGGGGTGGCACCATGCTTACTGGTCGAGGTAGAGAGGTCGAGAATTTACTGTCTCAGCTCGACCTCTGCCTCCTAAATACTGGGGCTCCCACATATTTTAGTGTGATTCATGACACTTATTTGGCCATTGATTTATCACTTTGCGCCCAGAACTTCTCCCATCTGTTCACTGGAGAGTCCACAATGACTGGGTTGGTAGTGACCACTTCCCCATGTTTGTGTCACTCCCCCGGCATCATGATCATGGACACCTACTCAGATGGGTTCTAAACAAGGCAGACTGGGAAGCTCTCACCTCAAGGCAGACTGGGAAGTTTTCACCTCTCCGGTCACTGTTGAAACTCCCTGACATGGTACCATCGATGTGGTGGTTGAGCGGGTCACTGGAACGTTCATTATCTACTGATACAAACGCGATTGCCAAGCTCTTTGCTGAGCACTATGTTCCAGCCTCTGCGTCAGAGAATTCCCCCCCCCCCCCCTCCCTCCCCCCTCCCCCCAGCCTTTCGCACTCTCAAACGGCAGATGGAAGGGAAAGTCCTTTCATTCACTACACGCCACAGTGAATCCTATAACGCCTCATTTACAGAGTGGGAGCTCCTCAGCACCCTTGCACATTGCCCTAACACAGCTCCTCAGCTGGATTGGATCCACAGTCAGATGATTAAACATCTTTCGTCCGACTACAAGCAACATCTCCTCATCACCTTCTACCAGATCTGGTGCAATGGCATCTTTCCATCACAGTGGTGAGAGAGCAGAATCATTCCAGTGCTCAAACCCGGGAAAAACCCACTTGACGTGGATAGTTATCGGCCCATCAGCCTCACCAACATTTTTTGTAAGTTGCTAGAACATATGGCGTGTCGGCAGTTGGGTTGGGTCCTGGAGTCACATGGCCTACCGGCTCCATGCCAGGGCGGTTTCCGTTAGAGTCGCTATCTTGTGTCCCTCGAGTCTGCCATTCGAACAGCTTTCTCCAGACCCCAACATCTTGTTACCGTCTTTTTTGATTTACGAAAAGCTTACAACATGACCTGGCTACATCATATCCTTGCTACATTGTATCAGTGGGGTCTCCGGGGCCTGCTCCCGATTTTTATCCAAAATTTCCTGTCACTCCTTACTTTCCGTGTCCATGTTGGTGCCTCCCATAGTTCCCCCCATATCCAGGAGAATGGGGTCCCACAGGGCTCTGTATTGAATGTATCTCTATTTTTATGGCCATTAACAACCTAGCAGCAGTTGTAGGGCTGTCCGTCTCACCTTCTCTGTATGCAGACAACTTTTTCATTTTGTACTGCTGCTCCAGTACTGGTGTTGCTGAGCGACACCTAAAGAGAGCCATCCACAATGTGCAGTCATGGGCTCTAGCCCATGTTTTCCAGTTTTCAGCCACAAAGTTGTGTGTCATGCACTTCTGTCGGCATCATACCATTCATCCGGAACCAGAACTTTATCTTAATGACGATCCACTCAGTGTAGTGGAAAAATCTCAATTCTTAGGTCTGGTTTTTGACACCCGATTGATTTGGCTTTGTCACCTTAATCAGCTTAAGCAGAGGTGCTGGCAGCATCTCAATGCCCTCCGCTGCCTGAGCCACACCAACTGGGGTGCAGATCGCTCTACACTGCTGCAGCTCTACAGTGCCTTAGTTCAATCCCGCCTTGACTGTGGGTGTCTGGTTTATGGTTCAGCGGCGCCCTCAGTATTGCGTTTACTTGACCCAGTGCACCACTGTGGTGTTTGACTAGTGATGGGAGCTTTTAGGATGAGTCCAGTGATCAGTGTCTTAGTGGAGGCTGGAGTCCCTCCATTGAAGGCTAGGCACGAACAATTGCTCACCAGCTATGTTGCACACATTCATAGTTCTCTTGCGCATCCAAATTACTGTCTTGTTATCCCAACCACTGCTGTTCATATCGTGCATCTACGGCCCAGGTCAGGGCGCATGATTGTGGTTCACGTCCAGTCACTTCTGTCTGAACTGGAGTCCTTCCCTTTACCACCTCTACTTGAGGTCCATTCACATACACCTCCACGGTGTACACCTAGGCCGAAGCTTCGCCTGGACCTTTCACATGGCCCTAAGGACTCAGTTACTCCTGTGGCTTACAGCTGTCACTTCCTCTCGATCCTTGACTTGTCCCGGGGCCACGAAGTGGTTTACACCGACGGCTCGCTGGCTGATGGTCACATTGGGTTCACTTATGTTCATGGAGGGCAAATTGAAGAGCACTCCTTGCCAGATGGCTGCAGTGTTTTCACTGCAGAGCTGGTAGCCATATCTCGTGCACATCCGCCCATGCCCTGGCAAGTCATTTCTTCTCTGTACTGACTCCTTGAGCAGCCTCCAAGCTATTGACCATTGCTACCCTTGCCATCCTTTGGTAGCGACCATCTAGGAGTCTATCTATGCCCTAGAACGGTTCTGTCATTCAGTGGTGTTTGTCTGGACCCTAGGTAATGTCGGAACTTCAGGAAATGAACTTGCCGAAAGGCTGGCCAAACAGGCTACATGGAAACCGCTTCTGGAAATAGTCATATCAATAATTGACCAGTGTTCATTATCACGCCACAAGGTTTTTTAGTGGCGGGAGACAGAATGGCATAATCTCAGTACACACAACAAACTGTGTGCCAGTACGGAGACTACGAATGTGTGGAAGTCCTCGATGAGGGGCTCTCGCAGGGTTTTTGTGGTTCTCTGCTGGCTCTGCCCTGATGACACTTGGGTGACCCACGGCTACCTCCTGCACCGTGAAGACCCACCTCAGTGCCAGTACGGCATGTGGTTGACAGTGGCCCACATACTTTTAAGCTGTCCTTCTTTGACTGCCCTGCATCATAAACTTCATTTACCAGACCTTTTACAGCCAGTTTTAGCAGACATTGGCTGATTTAGTTTTACGTTTTATGTGTGTGTGTGTGTGGGGGGGGGGGTTATCCTTCTATATAAGTTTTAGTGCTTGCCGTTTGTCCCTCTGTTTTCTCCCCCCTACTGCTTTTAGGTTGGAGGTTTTAATGTGTTGCAGAGTGGTTGGCTTCTCCTTTTTATTCTCATGATCGGCCAGCCACAGTAATCTGCTTTTTTGTTTTAATCTCTTCTAACTGTTTCTTGCATCTCTCTATTGTTTTCTCGGCCTCTTTTGTTACTTGAAGTGTTTGCTACCTTCCCTTTATTCTTGTGGTTTTACCTTCCTTGCAGTATTGTGCTGTACGTATCTTTGGTTTAATTCTTTCTCTTGTGGAATTGTTCACCAGGAACAAGAGAGCAATGACCAAGCAGTTAAACAAGATGTTTCACAAATACTTTTACAAACTTTGGGAACAAGTTCCTTACACCAAAGCAAAAGAAAAAGTTCACATAAATGTATGCCTGAAAACCCTCCACTTTTGAGTTATTGATGAAAGGTGACATTCAATGGCTTCCAAGTTACAACCGAACAACTTCACTTATCTATTCACTTGTTTGACTCATTGTATCCTATATGGTATTATGTTGCCATTGAGATTTGTTTGCATTTGTCATTCTTGAATATGTCCGTTGTGTACGTGAACTACACGTAGTAAGTTAACTGAACATGCTCTGTTCAGACATCGTAGGTTATTCATTTCATGAGCTGGCAGATGTGACTTTTATGTACGGCCACACAAATGCTAATGGACACGAGGCTGCACAGCTGTATGAGATGGTATTTCCAGACCGAAGAAAGCTGAGTCATCCAACCTTTGGATCTGTGTGTCATTGCATGGTCGAGACAGGATACAGAGCACCACATGCTGACGGAGGAAGACCACATGCTTCTCGTACACTGGACCAGGAGGATCACGTTCTGTGGGCTGTCAAGGAGAGCCATATACCGGTGCAAGACATATGGCTATGGCATATAGTACATCTCCAAGTTTAGCGTGGAGGATACTTCACGAGCAGCTCCTGTATCCGTATCATCTTCAGTAAGTGCAGGGCCTTACACCTACCAAGCACCATAGTGGTACTTTTGCCAATAGTTTCTTGCACAAACTTCCAATCCACTGTTTGTTTCTTCAGTTTTGTTTACACCCAGTACATACAAGCCAATCTCAGTCCTCATGATACAGTGCAGACTAAACATCAGCGTCAGTACAGTTATTGTGTGAGCTGGAATTGTAGGTATCTGTCTGGTAGGGCCATATGTTCTCCCAACACATTTTGCAGGTGCTGTCTGCAAGGACTTTATTCAGTAAACCCCCCAAGATCTACTAGAAGATGTGTCCCTGCAAATAAGAAGAAACCTGTGGTTTACGCATGATGGAGTTCCAGCACATTTCAGTCTTAGTGTTCAAGATGCAGTGGCTGGTATCTACCATGACAGATGGATAGATAATGGAGACCAATTCCATAGGCAGCACATGCCTGACCTCTTACCTTTGGGTTATTATCTCTTGGGGCTTCTTAAACAGTTGGTCCATGCAGCAGACCACCTGGATACCGAAACATTTCATGGATATGTCATGGAAACGTGCAAAACCATTTGCAATCATCAGGGAGCATTTGAAAGGGTGGAAGTCGATGATTTGATGAGTGCTTGTGTGCTTAGAAACTAGATGAGGGTATTTCAAGGATTTATTGTGAGTTTATTTGTAAATAAACTCCAGTCACTGTAATTGTAAACTTTCAATAATAACTCAACTCGGATGTATATTCATATGAGCTTTTTTTTGTTCCTTTGGTATAAGGGACTTGTCCCCAAAGTTTGTAAAAGTCTTTTTGAAATGCCATGTATATTCCCTTCAAACTACTCATTACTTTTTGTGCAAGTTTGCAACTGTGGTAATAAATTACTCCTGCATGGTTCAGTTTCCATCATCCTCTTGGTTATATGCTACCAATGTAGTCCAGCATTTCATATAAATTGCTTGGTACATCAATATAAGCTGTCGGTCTTCAGTTGTTATGATCTGCCTTAACCATGTAATATGTGGTTTCACCAAATAACTCCAATTTTTAAGCCCTATACACTGGTATGCACGCCTGCATTTGCAAGTGAAAGTGTATGTAGGGTCAAAATTGCAATAGTACTTTTTGAAATTAAATAGCCAACAAAGGGCAAAATTTTGTCCTCCAAAAGGTACAATTTCCTGTCTCAAGTTTTCACACAGCATTTCATTATGTTAATGCTGCCTATATTACTGTTTGTGTATGTGTACTCGTGACATTTTAGGTATGTATTCTAATTTGTGCAACGAACCATACAGTCACAGTTTAAAAAGGTCATAACATATTCATCAAATGTACTGTTAAATCCATTTTACAACATAAAAAATGAACTGAGACATCTATGTTCTGATATTCTTTAATCAACCAGCTGTCAGAGCAGTCAGGTTTGGATATGTTTCTCCATAATGGTCAGATATGTAAATCTGTTGATGTAAACTGTAGTCCAACAAGTCAAACTAGTTGCAGCTTTACTTAAAATATAAAATATGAGTTAAAAAGGCATTTCCTTATTTTTATTACCTTTCTGATTGATTTAGTGGTTCATAAGGGCATTTACTTTTGAAGACAAAATCATATGTTTTTGTCTTTTCCACATAGTGCACAGGCTTTCCTGTTTTCCACTCAAACATATGGTTCTACTATAGCCTAAAGATTGTTTCCTTTTTCACTCTGCTGTAGAGTTGAAATGTCACTCTGCTTTACTTCATTGTTAGTAATGACATCTGTAGCACACAGTTTTCATAACTGTTGGAACATTGTAACAAAGCCTTTATTTCCTGGAGTGTGAACTTTAGTAGATTGGCATGTTTACTGCTTTGTGTTCAATCACAAGTAACTCAACTGAAATATTTCGTTACAGCAGAAAACATTATCTACAAGATAAGCATAATAAGAAAACATTTCAACTGAAGAAAAAAATTTGCATGGCCTTTAACACTATTCTGTATATGGTCTGTTGTACAGAAACCATGTTTGCTACAGAACATCAGAGGCAAAAGAGTCTATTGAGTTCATAATTCCTTGAAATAATATACTTATGGAGAACAAAGGTATGTTTTGAACTATATCCTTCAGTTAACAGAAAAAAGTAATTATATATTCAAATTTGAATATTAATTCATCATAAGTGCAAATGCTCCATTTCATTTACTGATATGCTTTCCTTCACTCAGCAATTGTCTACACACTTTGGTGACATTTGAATCTGGAAAAAATTTCCTGAGTTTTTCATTATTGTTACATATGGGGCAACACCACATTTATTTGCAAGAAATAATATGTTCTGCAGTTGTTCAGAGATCACTATCACTCATCTGCCCTGTGACTGTATGTGCATATATAAGCTCCGGGGAATTAAGCCTCTCCCAGCAACTTGACCGACCTCCTCTTGGCCCTCTCGCCATGAGGAGATCATTTTGGCTAGGTTGCGTATTGAACATTGTCTTTTCAACCATTAACATTTTTTAAGTGATGCTCCCCTATCACTTTGTGTTATTTGCCCTCAACCTTTTACAGTTCAGCTTTTCCTGATGGAATGGCCTGTTTTTAACCTTTTAAGTTCTCATTTATGTTTCCCATCTGAGTTATCAGCCATTTCAGCGAACAATGCATGTCTTTCGACTGTGTCTTTCGACCGTGTTTTTCTTTTTATCCATCGCAAAATGGCGAAGGACATTTAATCTTTAGTTCAGATCCTCTGTTTCTCTGTGGCACATTTTGTGGGCCTTTCTCCAAGTCCCTGTTTCTGGCTGTCTTTCCTTCCATTGATTGGGCTTTATGTGTAGCCATTTTTAACTCCTTTTTTAGTCTTCATGTTCTACAGTTCTCACGTGGGCGCATATGACCCTAGTAGTTTTTGTGCCCTAAAACAAAACAAAACAAGACAAACAAATGAACATATATGAGCCTCTCTCCAATGACAGTAAGTCCATTATCACATCACAGTAGTATTGATTAGGAGCCTTGACACAAGTTGGCCAATGCTGACTGGAACTATCTTAGGCCTGAACATGAAGTTAGAAATGTGGTATCAGTTGCATTCATCACTGGGAAGGGTGGATCTGTTGATGGCCCATGTGATCACTACTATTTTTATCTTATCTGTCTCTCATTAGTGGGAAAAAAGATCCTTATGTACTATTTTAAATAAACAATCTTCTTTCTCTTTGAAATTAGTGACAATAGGCTGCTTTGTGCCACTCATATTGTAACAAGTATCTTGTCCTTCACTCATTAGTGTGGTTTGCAGAGTGTAGTTGCAGAAGCAGATAGTACAAGCAATAGTGTTGACTTGATCAGTTTTCTGCCCTATTATTTTACTTAACATTAATCCCGTCTAGTATGTAGTCTGCTGTGATTCGGAAATTTTATTTTTTATTTAACGTTGCAGCCGGATGCCATTCCTGTCACCCCAGTTGTCAGTTACCTAAGGGAGGAAAGTCATGCAGAATTTGGAAATCATCCTGGCATTTTCCAAACAAGTGTGGAAAATTGTGTAAAATCACCCTCAGGTTGGCTGATTTAGCAGCCACATTTGTTAATCTGCCGCACAGATTTGTTCCTGGTATGGCTTACCTTCCTATCTAGCAAGTTAGTGTGCTGCCTGTTTTGCTATACAAGCAGTTGTTGACTTGATCTGGAACTTAATTTATTTTTTATGCAGGTATCACCTCGCAATGATGTAGGGCTTGTCTTCATTGTACAATGAAAATGGATAGCTCAAATATACTTACACATAGAATATACAAGTGTGTTTTTGCAAGAATAAGACTGGTGGTTGGCCTTGACCGTGCTGAAGGAACTATCCCAGCATTTTGCCTGAAAATATTTAGGGAAGCCAAAGAGAACCTAAATCAGGGTTATCAGACAGAGCAAACTTCGTCTTCCTGAATATGAGATCAGTGTCTTAACTGCACTGCCCCAATCTTGTTCACATATTCTGAACCTCTTACATTGAATAATTTCTTTTAGCTTCTATATCACTCTTTTTCCTTGTGTTCCAAGCACCTATATTGTTGATTTATCCTTGTCCTTCACTTCCTTTCTTTCTTATGCTTATAAGTTTCAGTGGGAGGATCCTTTGCATCTGAATGTTTGAGATTATGTATAGTATTATATCTTTCAGTTAAAGTACCTGGTATTACTATTTTGGTAAGTACAGTGTCTATTGTTTAGTATTTTTTCATTCTCTGTTTATAATATGTAAAAGAAATATCGTTATCTAGTTCCTAATCATTGTTTTAATTCAAATATTATTACTGTTATGAAATTGTCATGTCTGATACATGTTCTCAGAAAATGGCTCACAGGTGTATATTTTTTCATTACTTGTTACAGTAATTGTAGGGCTATTTTTGCACTATAAAATATTATCTATATATTAAGAGCACAGAATTTGTGTTGTATAATAAATCTTGCTCTGAGCAGAGAAAAAATATTTATGAAGAAAATTTAATGGGCTGTTGTAAATTGGAATTTAATGACAGTGTTATTGTACAGCCAAGTAAAAGATTCCTATTTGGCAAAAGAAGACAATGGAACTCGTGAACAAGCAACAAGAATGAAATGAATAAACAGTCTCTCACAAACAGGAGTGAACATGGACCAGCTGACACAGTCCCAAAACATCGTTTGGTGGCTTGGTGAGAGTAAAAGGATGAGATATATATGCTGTCTGCTTCAGCAAAATGAATAAAACTTTATCTGTCTGCTAGAATGAAATGCTTTCCTCATATTTTAATTTTTATAGAAACTGCTGCTTTTAGTAAAATCGGACAGCTAAAATTTCGATGTTTCACTTCAGTGCACTGTCATCAGAGATACTAAATGCTGCAGTGATAACCAAATAGCTTTGCACTATTCTGTAATTGTACAGTGCTTCTAAATAATTCAGGATTATGCGATGCCCATGCTCAAATTTGTAGGGCATTAATATTGTCAGTTTATGACTTGGTGTAATAGTTCTCTGTCCTGTGTCCAGATTCTTTTCTTTCATTACACTTACCACAGCATGGGAACTAAATGTTTGCTAAAGAACATCACTAATTTTGACACAAGCAAAATATTGTTTCAGATAAATTTTGCTTATATACTTCTAAGGCTAGCATTTATAGTGAAACTGAATTAACAGAGCTTTGCAACTGCCTGATGTAAGTTTGTATGTCAAGGGAAATTTATATTGTGCTTTTGTTTTACATGTTGCTAAAATGCAGCTTTACCTTTCTGAGGTAAAATCATGCAGTCCAAATAATTAACACTTTTCAGGATGCAAATTGCTGATTTCAAGCTTATCACTTATGGGTTTCTGAGGATAACAGAAAAAATTTATAAATAATTCTGAAAGTGTTCACAAATAGAATCAACGTTAGAAAGACGATGTAAAAACCATTTAGTCGGGGCACTGAGCTATAGATAGCTGCGTAAAGAAGCCTGAACTTCCAGCCAAACTTTCAGACAGTGGCTAGTTGAGCCATCATGCTGGGAAATGCTTATGTTTTGTCCAAAAGCTTTCACCCCAAGTTCAGTCTTGTTAATGAAGCTACCTATCACTCAGTGCTACTTTCAAGTGAACAGTGCATGATTATCTTGTGCTTCTGTAAAGACTTGTGGAAATAACTTTATGAATATTATAGCATCGTAGCAAAGAAGGGTACACATAGATTATTCATTTTTGTATGTTAGAGGATTCCTTAATTTATTTCTCTCAAGAGCTCACATTCCCTTTAAAAACAACAGTAGCTATCTCAGTTGTGTATCAAAGTTATTTTGGAGCAAGGGGATGAGGTTGAAATCTTTGATGTTTCGTCTTTTTTTATTTGGCAAGTGTTTTTTTTTTTAAACAGACAATGACATTTTTAAATCTTACACTAATGGATAGTACAAAATAGTTATTATATGGGGCTTTTACTTCATCAAAAAAGTAGATCATTGTGATGCGTGTACATTACCGTAATTACCACATTAGAGTTTATACTATAGACCAGGGATTTCCAAACTGTCTCTGACAGAACACTTTGAAAATCCTGATAGATGGAACACCTTGTTTATTTTGAAGGTTAATAATTTTTTTTTTTTAAAAATGAGAGAAACTTGTTTTATTCAGTATTACTTCAATTTTAAATTGTAACTAATAACACAGAAATGAATATAATAGAGGTAAACATTCCACGTGGGAAAAATATATCTAAAAACAAAGATGATGTGACTTACCAAACGAAAGTGCTGGCAGGTCGATAGACACACGAACATACACACAAAATTCAAGCTTTCGCAACCAATGGTTGTTTCGTCAGGAAAGAGGGAAGGAGAGGGAAAGATGAAAGGATGTGGGTTTTAAGGGAGAGGGTAAGGAGTCATTCCAATCCCGGGAGCAGAAAGACTTCCCTTAGGGGGAAAAAAGGACAGGTATACACTCACACACACACACATACCCATCCGCACATACACATACACAGACACCAGCAGACATATTAAAAGGCAAAGAGTTTGGGCAGAGATGTCAGTCGAGGCGGAAGTGCAGAGGCAAAGATGTTGTTGAATGACAGGTGAGGTATGAGTGGCGGTAACTTGAAATTAGCAGAGGTTGAGGCCTGGTGGATAACGGGAAGAGAGGATATACTGAAGGGCAAGTTCCCATCTCCAGAGTTCGGATAGGTTGATGTTAGTGGGAAGTATCCAGATAACCCGGACGGTGTAACAATGTGCCAAGATGTGCTGGCCGTGCACCAAGACATGTTTAGCCACAGGGTGATCCTCATTACCAACAAACACTGTCTGCCTGTGTCCATTCATGCGAATGGACAGTTTGTTGCTGGTCATTCCCACATAGAAAGCGTCACAGTGTAGGCAGGTCAGTTGGTAAATCACGTGGGTGCTTTCACACGTGGCTCTGCCTTTGATTGTGTACACCTTCCAGGTTACAGGACTGGAGTAGGTGGTGGTGGGAGGGTGCATGGGACAGGTTTTCCACCGGGGGTGGTTACAAGGGTAGGAGCCAGAGGGTAGGGAAGGTGGTTTGGGGATTTCGTAGGGATGAACCAAGAGGTTACGAAGGTTAGGTGGATGGCGGAAAGACACTCTTGGTGGAGTGGGGAGGATTTCATGAAGGATGGATCTCATTTCGGGGCAGGATTTGAGGAAGTCGTATCCCTGCTGGAGAGCCACATTCAGAGTCTGATCCAGTCCCGGGAAGTATCCTGTCACAAGTGGGGCACTTTTGGGGTTGTTCTGTGAGAGGTTCTGGGTTTGAGGGGATGAGGAAGTGGCTCTGGTTATTTGCTTCTGTACCAGGTCAGGAGGGTAGTTGTGGGATGCGAAAGCTGTTTTCAGGTTGTTGGTGTAATGGTTCAGGGATTCAGGACTGGAGCAGATTCGTTTGCCATAGAGGCCTAGGCTGTAGGGAAGGGACCGTTTGATATGGAATGGGTGGCAGCTGTCATAATGGAGGTACTGTTGCTTGTTGGTGGGTTTGATGTGGACGGATGTGTGAAGCTGGCCATTGGACAGATGGAGGTCAACGTCAAGGAAAGTGGCATGGGATTTGGAGTAGGACCAGGTGAATCTGATGGAACCAAAGGAGTTGAGGTTGGAGTACATGTGAGGGGGTAATCAAACGTTTTTATTCATCACCTTGAAAAATATAGTGATGAAATGCTAAAGTTACAAAATTAGTCTTTTATTATTTTGTAGGTATTTCTTGACTTCCGAAAAGCATTTGACTCAGTACCACACGTATGCTTATGCCACCCCCATAGTGACTTCATCCAATCTCTGGATGACTATAAGGGTCTTGGGTTCAGGGGATGCATGACAGCGTTCCACACACTCTTATGTTCAATGGAGCAGCCAGCTGTCCAGCACATGTGCACCTGCTATCTGTTGATGCTTGACACCAGGTTCATGTCTGCAAGGCTACCGTTAGCTGCTGTTACTTCACTTAGGCAGCCCTCCTGCCTGGCATTTATGTGCAGTGACAGCTAAACACACTGCCTTGGATTATGGTGAGGTAGCCACTGCTGATCAAAGCACAGCACCATTATTGTTTCATGGTGATTTGGATAGACTTCTTTTGTATTTACTTTATGTTTCTTTAAAATAAAAATTTGTTGGCTAATAATGATAAGTATATAATTTTATCAAAGAAAATTCAATGGAGAAAACTGTTAAATCACGAGGAAGTATTGCTAGCCTGTACTTATCTTCTACTGGTGAAATTCCAAATACTGTCAGTAGAAACTTAAAGGGGGGAAAATTTAGCTCCTTGAAGGGAGGTACTGACAAGCTACTCTTGTCTCCACGTTAATGTAAGAGTTTTATTTGTTAGAATTTTAACTGTGATGGCAATATTACTTAATTTTACTCACACAGTTTCCTAAATGAACAATTGTCGTTAGATGTGTGAAGATATTTATTCTTGCATTAGCAATTTGCTCAAATTTAATAATTATGATGGTCAGCTAGTAGCTAGTGTTTTATTCAAGACATTGCCATTATTACTGCAGTCATTTGGAAGGGAATTATAAACATAATATTCCCAAGCCGTTAAGGTGTGTGTTATATAAGAGGAAAAAGTATTATCCAACAATGTATATAACTTGGAAACAAACAATGACAAAATAAATTTACATTATACGAACTAAATCACTGTTTCATTATACAATAATAAAATAAACATTAATTATATCACTCTGTTGCTGTGTAAAAGTGTTACCCCACTTATTCAATTGCTAATTATCTTGTAGACAGCTGACTCATTGTGAGACTGCACTGCTAGCTCTGGAGGTGGGTCATTTCTTGCATGGAGCTTAAATTTTTTCTCACTTAGCTCACTGTTTATTTTATATTACTGCCGACTTGGACATATGACAGTACAACTTATCACTGTGCTAGATGAAGCAATAATGATTCAATAGGTACAGGCTCACAATTGTAAAACAACAATGGAACTGTACCAGCCAAAGCTATTTGTGGTTCACCCACTTTATACATAGGCACACCTGCTCCAGGATTAAACTGTGTAAGTAGGTTCTAAGGTTGGAAGAAAGCAAGGGCTTACAAAAGGCAACTTATAAAAAACCTTTAATGAAATTGGAAGGCAGTCAGCTCAATCCACCTATCTGAACTTCCCACGCTTCTTGTCTAAATGGGGCAGGGCAGAGTCTCTGAGTAAAGTGTTGCAAAAGCTTTGACTGTGGCGCACCCAGCCTGTGACCATTTCTGCTTAATATTTAAGTAATATTATCTATTTCTTGACTTTCCATCATAAACTGAATAACTAACATCGTGTATTTCACAGGCATTGGTGCTGTTCACTGATTCTGTTATAACTACAGTTCCTGTTGACCAGTTGATGTGCTATTAAGTGTACAATACCCACCATTATTTAAGTATGTTGTATCAATCATCTTTTTATTGTTTCATTTGTTTCTTTTACAAAGAGGGTTAGCAAAACAAAATGAGAAACATTAATTCCCAGCAAAGGCATTCTGTAAAGACTTACATTAGATTTACTATCACATTTTTTATAAACAGACCATAATAAGACTTTGTTACTTACAGTATCTCCATGATGTTACTCTCTATAAAATTGCACCCATGTGAAAACAAACTTTTGTCCTTTTATGTAATAAAATAGCTTTAATTTTTTATGAAACAATGGCAGAGAATTAGACAGTATTGCAAATATAAGACTTTCTGGATTGTTACAAAGATGCTATCTGGATTGTTACAGTGATGCTATTTATAACCGAAAACCACCTAGCAAACTGTTTGCATGACTGATGAATAAATAAACCTGGTGAATTGTTAAACAGGCTGCTCAACCAAGCAGGTCAACAGCACTGTATACTTTCAGATTTTTTCCTATTAAATTAAATTAGCTTTCCCATGCAGTAAAATAAGTATTTTGCATCCGTTGCACGTATCAAAATAAGCTTATTAATTTTCTCTCTGACACTCTTTGCATCACTTTTATGCACCTTTCACACATGTTCCTCTTGTTATTCTACAATGGTGTATATTTTCTGTGTTCTGTGCTTCATCTTCAGTTTTACTGCAGTATAATAGTGACTTTAAATTGTTCTCAAACCAACTGGGTCAATTTCCTTTAATTGTGGTGTCATGTGATTAATTAATGTTCTTGTTTCTGTTGCATGTCTTCAGCTAGTTTATTGTTGTATCATTCCTAAGTACAAAGGGAAGAGGTACATTGTAAATACTTAGTGTTTTTGTGTGAAACTGAATAATTAGATAAAAAAGATGAACAGTCTGAAAGAAATAATTTCCTTCTTTGCCCATTGTGTATGAGGTGAAGATCATTACTACAGCCAGTTTGTTTCTTTAAATAGTGGAGATTATGAATGAAGAAAAATTTGTTAATGATACTGTTATGCTGTTTCTAATGCAGTTAAATTTGTAAGAAATTACAGTTGAGAGAAATGTTTTGAATGTTCATGCATTCTTTTATAGCATAGCTTAGGCAATCTTTGGCACAGTGCAGAGTCATCCTGCATGCAACAGTCATCCAAGGATAGAGTATAATTGCAATGATTTGGACAAGTTAATGCAACCTGTCATCTTTTCATTCAATCTTTTCACCTCTTCCTTCCTATCCTTGCTCTTCCTTCCTATCCTTGCTCTTTTCTCTCCTTCCAATCTGTCCTCTTCTTCTTTTCCATTCCCCCACCCCCACCCCACCTGCCCAACTCTTTTCTCTTTCAGTCTCCTTACTGTCTTTCTATCACTTGCTTTTGAAGGCTCTTCTTCATCAACTTTGACATGGCGATTAATTTTCATCTCTGCTGAAGTAAATTAGTATTTTTTTAGCACTACAAACAACAGGGAAATAGACCACACCACCAATACTAGAGTAGGATAAGTAATGGGAATCAGAAATAAAAATGAAATTTAGAAGTTGTGATGTTCGGATCTGTTGAGAGAAGTTTTGTCATTCAGAATGTCCCTCTTGCCTCTTACAAAATAATAGTTTTATTTTGTTATCTATTGCAAACTGATTATATATAAAACCTGTTCTCCTATTTCACATAGCCCCACAAAAAGAAATACTGTATGGTACTGATGCTGCCATGAGCAACTGAGCAACCCATTCTGACTGTAGAAATTTATGCTGCTGTCAGCTGTCTCTGAAGGGTGAATGGTTCCCTTGCTAGGTACAACCAGTCTAATTTGCAATACTTTTCCCCACAAAAGTCATACTGAGGTGTTCAGTATGAGAGACTATATATCTACAATCATCATTTGTAGAAATACAAATATTTCTGGACTCTCTTTTTGCATTGGCATCTCATAACAAGGAAACTGTAAAGACTTTTTTCTAGTCAAACATTCATATCGTGAGACTTAAATATTCTCTCAGTTTTGAAATATACTTCAGTTATGGCAAACATTTCTTGTGGAGGGTTTATTTGGTGACAAGTGCTGCTTTTCAAGACTTGGTTATCTGACAGTAGCCTTCAAAACTGAAGTGATTAAAATTGTGGAAATCAGTTCTGTGCAAGAACATTTCTGCTGATGATAAATTCTGCTCTTTGGTATAGTTACTTGCTGGGAATGAGGTGAACTATTGCTTCTTTGCTATCAATAATTTAATATCAATTCTCAGTATTGTAATACTGCCACTCATTATTTTATATGCTATTCGCAACGAAAATCGATTTCAGCACATTACTGCCTTGGTGTAATTCCTACTATGTTTGCCCCTTGTCCCTCAATAACATGTTTCTAAGTAAGCTGACATATTCAAAACTGTCAGTTTAAATTTAGATCACTTTTCTGTAATTCTTTGTAACTTGTGTGGGTGTATCACCGTGTCAAAGTACATAATTCTTAGTTGGCAGTCTTCAGGAACCTTCAAATACACCAAAATGAACACTATTCCACCGCAGAACAACAATGTAGAAGAGATTATTAAAATGAATATTTGACTTGTTCATTTGCAAAAATATGACCTCTGATTGAAAGCCAGTGTGGGAATGAATGTAGCTGTCGTCATTTCAGTGTCATTTACTGTGAATGAGACAGGACATTAAAAGAAGTAGATTAAAATATGGCCAATTACCTACAATGATACTAACTTCTTTTCTTTTTTAATTTTTAAAATGTACCTGAGAGTTAATAAGCACTGTCACACTAATATATGCCATTTTTAAAACTTTCCAGAAAAACTTTCTTTTATTTACTGGACACAGTTTCCATTGTTTTTAATTTTTATATTCTGTAAGCTACTGATATTTGTAACTTTATGACTAGTTCTTTCTTTATCGTTATTTTATTGATGAAGGTTTTCAGAAATACAACTTCTGAGGATAATAATTTTCAATAGTGGAAACGGTTTATTATGGCCAAACATATTTAAAAAAGAAATTCCCATTTCAGTTGCTTGTTTTGCCTTGTGATATAAGATTCCTTGATATCATTGCCTTCCCAGTTTCATTTACCACACAATAACAAAAAGCTATATTCTCAGAAACATCAGCCCCTGTATTAGTAAAATCACACAGTGAAATCTTCAAGCCTAAATAATATTATGAAGCACCAATAACTCTTCATATTATTTGATTTACTACTTCAGCACCGAATTATGTGAGTGTTCCTAATTTGCATTGACCTCATAAGCCCCAAGAGCAGCCTCCAGGGTATAGCATACCACTATTCTCAACATCCACTGATAATGCAAGTAAGAGATCTTTTCTTAGACCTCCACACCAACTGGAAGATGGTAATATTCCTCTGCTCCTCAAGTCAGTGAATTTGTGGATCAACTCACCAAGGAGGTTACCTGGAAGGATGCTCTGTAAATAATGTTACCAGGATCCGAAGCATGGACAGCAGTATATCACCAGTTCTTGTTAGCATGGAACAGTAAATGGAGTGCAGTGAGTAAAGTGTAACAGCCACAATATGTTAGTAACTACAGGACAGTCTACAACCGAGTGCCACCAATCTGGCCATTGGATACTGTAAATTCTGCGACAGGCTGCCCCATCCCATTGTAGTTGTGGTGCTCCCCTTATAGTCACCCATATCCTTGGATGCTACGCAGCAAACTTCACAGTTGGCTGAGACACTTCCTGTAATCAATCCTAGCTGATAATATCCAGGTGGCAAAGCATGTTTTAAATTTTATCTGTCATAGTGGATTGTACACTTTTTTTTAATGAAACCTTCGCTGTTATGGTCTTGCTGATTGCTGAACGGGGAGGAGAGTCACATACTACCACAATTTTAGTACCAGGGTACCTTTGGCTGTCCACTGGTAGAGGGCTAGTTTGACCCTGACATCCTAACATAGTTTTTATGTTATCCTGAGTTTCCATTATTTCTTACATATGGTTTAGTTCAGTTTCTGTGAGAAAGCTGACTTGTCAACTTTATTGACAATTTACAGTGAGCAGGGCTGGTTAAGTGAGGGTATGCCTTCCGCAGCATGACAAGCTGTGGTGAGTTGTTCTCAGATGACTCCTGCCCTACCCTTTTATTTTTTACCCTGAGTCATTTAATAATTTGTTCTTAACATCTATTTTATGGCTATCCTGTGCCAGTTTTCTTTTACCCCTGCCACCTTTGTTTATGGTTTAAAACTGGAAGGCTAACTTGGTTTCAGATAAAGCACAGTTTAAACAGAGTTTGAAAGGCTTTTTGATAGGCATCTCCTTCCATTTCATAGATGAATATCTTGAGACTCTTAAGCAAGCTTAAGTAAAAATATCTGTTAGATTTCAATTTTGACAGCACTTGGCCACATCAGTCAAGATTAGGTATTTTGTGTATGATAAATTTATTAATAGGTATTTTGTGTATGCTAAATTTATTAATTGTACATAACAATGTTTCATTCTGACAGCGTGTAATTTCTGTAAATATTAGCTGCTCCGGTTTACTGCATTGTATTCACCTATTTCAACAATCTCCTGACAAATGATCGGGGTAGTAAGTATTATATTCAAATGTTTTATGTTTTTATATTATACTTTCTGACATGTTCCACACCCATAAGAATCATCTCATTTTTTGGGTCTACGGAACAAAATCTGAATCTAATCTAATGTAATCTCCCATGTTTTTGACATGCAGGATGAAGGGAGTGATGACCATAGTAGTTTGGTCCCTTAAAATGCCCGTCACCTATGTATGTATCCATCCATCCATCCATCCATCCACACAGCTGTGTAATTACATCTCTGTATCAACTAGCAAAACCTTCCCTATGAGGTTACACTTTCTGTTTACGTTCTATTGCATTCAGTGTATTCACTCAAGCCAAATTCTTTCTGTTTTATTCTGTATTCATTTGATTTAGTTTACTGTTATAAATGAACATGGAATTTTTTACACACAGAATTTGGTTCATGTCCGAAATAATGAACCATAACCACTCTTTTAGATCCTTTTCACGTGTTCTTCGGATGCACTTCACCTACTCAATATCTGCTATCTATGTGACAATGCTGCAAACCTTTCCAGTAGAATGTCATCCACTTACCATTCCAAGATGATAGTAAAATATTGTTTCTAGTAACTTTTGGTGTGCAATAGATATGGAAATGCTGTCAACAGTAACCTTGACGCTTTATTATATCATGGTTATTGTTTTCTCTGTTGCTTTTGCTTGGCTTCTGCTTTATATTTGTTCAGTGTTCTTTTGTTAACATTGCTTCATTGGGGAAATTGTTTGTCATGTATTCTGTGATATTTTACATGACTATAGAAATTTGTTATATTATTATTTTATTTATTTACATTTTATGGCCTTTCTTGGACCACTTTACTCAGTTTCCTTTTTACCCAGTACTTCTTCATTCTCTCAGAGTTCAACTTCCTTTCTTAGTATGGAATCACCCTTTTCCTTGTCTGTTTATCTGCTATATTACAATATTATGAAAAGGAAAGTTGCTACTCGTCATGTAGTGGAGATGCTGAGTTGCAAATAGGCACAACGAAAAAGATTGTCACAAATAAAGATTTCAGCCAGTAAGGCCTTCATCAGAAATAAAAACACACACACACACACACACACACACACACACACACACACACACACACACACGACTGCAGTCTCAGGCAACTGAACTCACACTGCGAGCAACAGCACCATCAAGATGGGAGTGGTGACTGGGTGGGTGTAAGGAGGAGGCTGGGAGAGGAGGAGGGGGGGGGGGATAGTATGGTAGGGGTGGCAGACAGTGAACTGCTGCTGGGGAGCGTGCAGGGGTGAGGTGGAGGTTGTAGG
Source organism: Schistocerca cancellata (assembly GCF_023864275.1). NCBI lineage: Eukaryota > Metazoa > Arthropoda > Insecta > Orthoptera > Acrididae > Schistocerca > Schistocerca cancellata. The sequence continues at coordinate 926,887,288 of NC_064627.1, read as the reverse complement.
GCAGCTATGTGCAATCGGGAGGTTAGACGGAAGGCAGTTAGTCATTGTCCTCACCCATCCAGCCCCTTCCCTGTTCCTGTTTCTGTTCTGCGTTACACAGCCCTCATTCCACCATTGCACCCAGTCTTTTTACTCCTCTCCCTTTCCAAACTCCCCCCACCTCCCCACCCCTCCCAGCCCACCATCTAACCTCCTGACTGCACATAGCTGCTCGTTCCTGTGCACCCCCCCAGCAGCATTTCACTGTCCGTCACCCCTACCCTACTATCCCTCCCCCTCCCTGTCCCAGCCTCCTCCTTACCCCCAACCAGTTGCCACTCCCATCATGCACTGGTGCTGTATTATTATTATATTCTTTACCAGAATTTAACTGTAAAAATAACCTGTGTGAATGACTAAACTAAGCTACAATACGTCACTTTTAGGCTCTAGATCCCATGGCTTTCCTCGGTATTCTAGTGAACTGCAAGAGTACTACCAGACTAATTCCCTGGTGTTATACAATATATTTTGCCACTGGCCATTTTACAGTAAACTTCAGATTTCATGTCTGAATTATGTTTATCAACAGAAAATAGTATTTCAGTGCAAGTTCCTGGTGCACTATTTTTTTATCTGAGTTATGTTTGATCATATGTTTTGCTTTCATAATACTTTGGCAGCTGGTTATTATGTGCTGTTGCATCTCTAGAGCATTGCACCCATAACAACAGTTACTCTGTGCAACACCACAGTCTTTCACAAAATACTTCAGGCAGTTCTTGCACAGTTTCCCAGTTATGACCCTTCCTGCTTAAGATGTGAAAGTGATCCTTAGGCCATGTAACATACTATTACAAGGGTGATTCAAACGAAAATCTTCTGAGTTCCATAAAATTTGGAAAGGTGTGTGATGGAGTTGGTAGGTGGCAGTAGTGTTCCTTGAGCTTCAGAAAGTGACCGACAGGTGGCAGAGTGATGCTACAATGCAGGAGAAGGTAGCAGCATCCAATAGATGGCAGCCCCACTGTAAACATGCACTGCGATTAAGCAGTGATGTGTGATGCTTTCTTTGTTTAGTGAAGGTGTCAAACCAGTCGAAATTCGTTGCAGAATGGTGATTCATGTTTGTCGTTGCAGCAAGTGTATGGGCAGTGTAGGAAGTTTAAAAACATTGTAACTTTTGTGGAGGATGTCCCAAGAGCAGGACAGGCCCACCACATAGTGACGAACGAAAACATTGGGTTATTGGAGGAGCTTATAAAGGAAAACAGGCACGTAACTCTGAACAAAGTAGCCACAAGTTTGAAGATTAGTATTGGTTCAGCACAGAATATTGTTTACAGTCAATTGGTCTTCAATAAGGTATCCGCAAGATGAGTGCCAGACCAGTTGACTGCTGAATTGGAAGACTGTCAGATCGATGCGAGTGAAGGTCTTCTGCGTCATTTCCACATCAGAGGTGAGGTGTTTCTGGAAAAAAATTGCTACAGGCGATGAGACTTGGGTTCACTATCACAAACCAGAAAGAAAAAGGTCAAGCAAGGACTAGCTCCACAGCTCATCGCTGAAACCAAAAAAATTCTGCACTCAACCACCTGCTGGAAAAATCATGCTCATTCTTTTCTGAGATTCAAATGGAGTAATTTTAAAGCATCACATGGATAGGGGAGTGGTGGTACTCAGCAATTCTTATTCAGACATGCTGAAAAATGAACATCACCCAGCTATCAGTAGTAATCAACAAGGGTTTCTGACTTCAGGAGTATTGCTGCAGCATTAAAATGCCTGACTGTACACAGCATGTAAGACATTCAAGATTCCTCAGGAAATTAAATTTGAATGCCTGGGCTATCCTCATTCATCAGACCTTGCTCCAAGTGATTTTCATCCATTCAGTGGACTCAAGAAACAATGGGAGGCAGGTATTTAATAAGTGACAAAGAGATGAAAGCAGCTTTGCACAATTGGTTACACATACAACCAAAAGAATTCTTTCATCATGGTATCTGTGCTCTTCCAAAATGGTGGAACACAAGCATTCAACATTCGGGACTCTATGACAAAAATGACGTCAATTTTTTGCTCATTGTTATTAGAGCACTTTCTACGCTTTCATTTAAATCGCCCTCATATATCAATTGCAGTTACAGCAATGTTTATTGGCTTTTTCACAGCTATATTAATAATAATAATAATAATAATAATAATAATAATAATAATAATAATAACCCCGTGGAGGCCCGGGAGAAGAATAGGCCTCCGGTATGTTCTGCCAGTCGTAAAAGGCGACGAAAAGAACAAACCACTAATAGGGCTAACCCCACTTTTAGTGTGATTACTTGGTTCAGGACAGAACTAAAGAAGCCTCGGACAAGCGCCGTTATGGTCGGGGACGACGCTTGAACCCTATGCCCGCCCACAATGGTAACGACACTGCTAGCCAACTGGAAAAGGATTTAAATCCGAATAGAGGTGTTTTGCAGGATATGCTTCCTGCAACCACCCTAGAAGGAAAACAAAGACAGAGGATGAGATGGTCAGATGAAGTCAATCGACACCTCATGTTCTGTTATTACCAAGCAACAAACCTAGGAACCAACACAACTGGATACAGATCACAAGTATACACAACATTTATTACCAGATACCCGGAATTAAAATTTTTAACAGAACAACGACTAGCTGATCAGATCCGTGTAATAATAAAAAATAACAGGATACCCCAGTCAGAATTAGAAAACATCAAACAACAAGTACAACAAATACTGGAACAAAATAATGTGCAATCAGAAGATGAAGAAAACACAGTAATGGACTCAAACATCCCAGAGCAAACAAACAAAGACCAACACGCATCAATTAAACAATCAGAGGAAAACGAAATCTTAAGACAGCCACCAGAACAAGCACAAATAGAACACGAAGAGACACATGTGTTAGACATAGAAGAGAAATTTCAGCTGGCATATATAGAATACAAAGACACAAATACAGGCATTAGACCATTCCTGCATAGACCGCCAAATAACCCACAAGTCGAAACAACAATAAAAACTATCAACACAATCATACACAACAAAATAAATGAAAACACAACTATGGAAGAGTTACAACTACTGGTTTATATAGGAGCACTCACTACACTAAATATACACACTAGGCAGAGATCAGAACAAACCAACACACAGAAGAAACCCACAAAACCAGCATGGCAACACAGGCTACAGATCAGAATAGAAAAACTTAGAAAAGACATCGGACAGCTAACACAATTTATAAGAAATGAAATATCAGGCAAAAAACGAAAAAGGTTAGGTAAAATATCACAACAAGAAGCAATAGAGCAATTAGATGAAAAGAAGCAGAAATTACAAGCATTGGCCAAACGACTTAGAAGATACACAAAAAGTGAAAATAGAAGGAAACAAAACCAAACATTCAACACAAACCAAAAGAGATTTTACCAAACAATAGATAACACACACATTAAAATAGACAATCCACCGAACATAACAGACATGGAATACTTCTGGAGCAGCTTATGGTCAAACCCGGTACAACATAACAGGCATGCACGGTGGATACAAGCAGAAACAGACACATACAAGATGATACCACAAATGCCTGAAGTGATAATTTTGCAACATGAAGTCACCCGAGCAATTAATTCTACACACAATTGGAAAGCCCCTGGAAATGATAAAATAGCAAATTACTGGCTAAAGAAGTTCACCTCAACACATTCACATCTAACTAAATTATTTAACAGTTACATTGCAGACCCATACACATTCCCTGATACACTTGCACATGGAATAACCTATCTGAAACCTAAAGATCAAGCAGACACAGCAAACCCAGCTAAATATCGCCCCATAACATGCCTACCAACAATATACAAAATATTAACTTCAGTCATCACACAGAAATTAATGACACATACAACACAGAACAAAATTATAAATGAAGAACAAAAAGGCTGCTGCAAAGGAGCACGAGGATGTAAAGAGCAACTGATAATAGATACAGAGGTGACATATCAAGCGAAAACTAAACAAAGGTCCCTACACTACGCATACATTGATTACAAAAAAGCATTTGATAGTGTACCCCACTCATGGTTACTACAGATATTGGAAATATACAAAGTAGATCCTAAATTGATACAGTTTCTAAACACAGTAATGAAAAACTGGAAAACCACACTTAATATCCAAACAAATTCAGATAACATCACATCACAGCCAATACAGATTAAGCGTGGAATATACCAAGGAGACTCATTAAGTCCTTTCTGGTTCTGTCTTGCTCTGAACCCACTATCCAACATGCTAAATAATACAAATTATGGATACAATATTACTGGAACATACCCACACAAAATCACACATTTGCTATACATGGATGATCTAAAACTACTGGCAGCAACAAATCAACAACTCAACCAATTACTAAAGATAACAGAAGTATTCAGCAATGATATAAATATGGCTTTTGGAACAGACAAATGTAAGAAAAACAGCATAGTCAAGGGCAAACACACTAAACAAGAAGATTACATATTGGATAACCACAGCGACTGCATAGAAGCGATGGAAAAAACAGATGCCTATAAATACCTAGGATACAGACAAAAAATAGGAATAGATAATACAAATGTTAAAGAAGAACTAAAAGAAAAATATAGACAAAGACTAACAAAAATACTGAAAACAGAATTGACAGCAAGAAACAAGACAAAAGCTATAAATACTTATGCTATACCAGTATTGACCTACTCATTTGGAGTAGTGAAATGGAGTGACACAGACCTAGAGGCACTCAATACACTTACACGATCACAATGCCACAAATATAGAATACATCACATACATTCAGCAACAGAAAGATTCACATTAAGCAGAAAGGAAGGTGGAAGGGGATTTATAGACATAAAAAACCTACATTATGGACAGGTAGACAATTTAAGAAAATTCTTTCTAGAACGAGCAGAAACTAGCAAAATACACAAAGCAATCACTCATATAAATACATCAGCTACACCATTGCAATTTCATAACCACTTCTACAACCCTTTAGATCACATAACATCAACAGATACAAAGAAAGTAAATTGGAAAAAGAAAACACTACACGGCAAGCACCCATATCATCTAACACAGCCACACATAGATCAAGACGCATCCAACACATGGCTAAGAAACGGCAATATATACAGTGAGACGGAAGGATTCATGATCGCAATACAGGATCAAACAATAAACACCAGATATTACAGCAAGCATATTATTAAAGATCCCAATACCACAACAGATAAATGCAGACTTTGCAAACAACAAATAGAAACAGTAGATCACATCACAAGCGGATGTACAATACTAGCAAATACAGAATACCCCAGAAGACATGACAATGTAGCAAAAATAATACATCAACAACTTGCCATAAAACATAAACTAATAAAACAACACGTTCCCACATACAAGTACACACCACAAAATGTACTGGAGAATGATGAATACAAATTATACTGGAACAGAACGATTATAACAGATAAAACAACACCACATAACAAGCCTGACATCATACTCACCAATAAAAAGAAGAAATTAACACAACTAATTGAAATATCCATACCCAACACAACAAATATACAGAAGAAAACAGGAGAAAAAATTGAAAAATACATCCAACTGGCTGAGGAAGTCAAGGACATGTGGCATCAGGATAAAGTCGACATTATCCCAATTATACTATCAACTACAGGAGTCATACCTCACAATATCCACCAGTACATCAATGCAATACAGCTACATCCAAACATATATATACAACTACAAAAATCTGTAATTATTGATACATGTTCAATTACCCGAAAGTTCCTAAATGCAATATAACATACCATACAGTTACAAGGAAGTCACGCTTGACCGAGGTCCGCGTCACGTTCCATTTTTTAACCAGACTTAAGTCTGAGAAAGAAGCATCAAAGATAATAATAATAATAATAATAATAATGTGGGAGGGGGGGGGGGGGCACAATGGCCTGGTGCAAGTCTTTCAATTGAATGCCACTTCGGCAACTTGTGTGTCCTTTTAAAACCAAGGGCACTCAGTTTTCCCCAAACGTTCACCCATCCAAGTACTATCAGGGCCCAACGTTGCTTAACTTTGGTGATCGGGCAGGAACCAGTGTCACCAACATGGCCAGGCCGTTGGCCTTTACAACAGTGCTTAGTGGTTTTTCAATATCAGTATCCATAGTTGCCTCATAATTTTGATTACATTCATAATTCATATCATTTTCAGTATTTCCTGTGCTTCTTCACATTTTCTTAAATAAATTTTCTGTTTATCATTGATATCCGGAAGCTGATATTACTAAATTACTTGTCCTAATCTTTGAGGATTTTTATCCTCTGAAATTGAGACTGTTGTACTGTAGCTTACAATATGATTATTGATGTATGACCGGTATGTAAAATACACAACTTTCCTTCATATTGTACTAATGAAATCATTTCCTGCCATGGATATGAAGATAAATGCTTTGAACTTTGATTTTCTTTTCTTCTTTTGGCCAAAAACTACTACTGCTTCAAAAAGTTTTTTTTACTTGTTAATTAAACTAACAAATTAAATATTTCAGGTATCATAATATTTGTGATGGATAAAAGCTTTTGTATGAATATATGCAAAACAATATGCATTTAATTTTCTATATTGAAAAGACCATGCAAATGACTGTATAATTAGTACAAACATTATTTTTGTCTCTTATCTTCAGACACCTGAAGGACATGCTACACCGCAGTGATCGTGCAATGATCTATGTATTTATTGCTGCATCATACTTCCCCTGGCTAATGCTGACACCTTTGCCACCTGGAGGTTTAGCAGCAGAATTACATTGGATAGTTTGGGTGCTTGCTTCTCTTGGAATTCTGTATCAACAGCTGTTCCATGAGCAGTATAAATGTCTTGAAACATTTTTTTACCTTGTCATGGGCATTACTCCATCATTTGCAATAATAAACAAGGTTAGTAATTTGAAACTATCTAATGCTTATGACAACACAGTACTGTCAGTTTCTAGGCAAAATGGAATGGGTAAGATGTCCATAACAGCTTGTTGCCTGAAACATCACTATTCTTTCATATCCTACATTTCAATTTTTGTCTTGTAAGAGACAGGAAAAATTAGATATAGTGTATTTGCTTTCAACTTTGTAAATTGATGGTGCACATGTAACCAGTTTTTGTTGGAAATTACATGAATTGCCATTTTTTTCTAGCTATGAGTCAGCTAAAGCCACCCAGAACATCGCAACAAATGCTAGAGAAGTGAGCTTTGTGAAGCTACAGCAGTGGAAATAAAAATTCCAGAGAAATTATGTTGTTTATTAGGCCCGTAACAGTCGCCAAGAAGTGTAATAAACATATTCTTTTAACAGCTAGAAGATACAGCCTAAGATCTTTCCAAAAATGACCATAGACACCACGAAAACTACAGAAAATACTAAGACACTACTGGACTTGATGCATACTTTCAACCTAAATGTAAAAATGGATGAACCCACCAGAGTAATAAAGCATAGTGAAACTACTCTTGATCTCATAGTAACAAATAGATAGTCAGTCACTGTAAGACAACACTTTCAGTTGTTGACAGGCATGATCAAAAGAAATGCGTGCACACACACACACACACACACACACACACACACACACACACGAGCACGCGCGCGCGCGTGAACATGACCGCTAACTCACCAGAGCAGTTGGACGTAGTGGTCAGCTGTGCATGAGTCTTTGTTTGTCAGCAACTGGGCATGTCATTTTTACATTGAGTAGCACTGTATCTTTTTTGTAAGATCATGGATATCCCAACCTGGACTCTCCATTGTTTGACATAACAACAAGTGGTCCTCCATGCTACAGTGACACACATGTAATAAACTCCACACAAGCAGACCATTTTGCCATCATGACATTAGCATAAAGACTGCTGGAAATGAGCAGAAGGGAACAAAAAAGGCAGATGAACTCACAACATGTAATTCAATTAAAAATATATTAATGGCAGAAAGCAGGGAAGCAGTGTATGCAGACAGTGATGTAAATGCTTGGAACCAGTTCCTATCTTTATTTAACTATTATTATAGTCTTTCATGTCCTGTTAATAAAAGGCTAGTAAACAAGCATCAAAAAAATCTGGTTGACTGAAGAGATACTCCATGCAAGAAATAAGCTGAAAGTATACTATGGCCTCTCTGAGCAAATGAAACACTGAAGCATGTAACAGTTCGTACAAAATAAAAAAGAAAGAGTACGGCAGTTTAATCAGAGAAACAGAGGCATTATTCATTAAGACAAATGTATATAAAGGAGAGAATTACACAAAAAATTGTGGTCCTTCATAAATGAAGAAAGAGGGGAAGAGGCAAAATTGACAGAAGAGATTTCTCGGACCGATTCTAAGTATCAGATTTATAATGTGTGTGTTTGATTCACAGTTGATTCTACTTTGTCCCCTATCACTTAATAGGTCTCCTCCCTGGGAATACTTTATAGACGTGAAAGCTTTTTTGTGCCAGTGTTCTAATTCCATAATATCCCAAAAGAACTCTCCCATAATTGAATATGTAACTAGTACACAGCCAGCAGTACTATTCTGTAACAGAAGGAAGGATACACTAATCTAAAATACACAACCCATAATGTTTCATTGTTAAGGTATGGATATTCAACAAATGTGCTGCTAAGATCATGAGAGATTGGTATAGCTCATAAGAAAATATCACAGAAGTACTCAGTGAACTTAAATGGGAAGTCTTGGTAGAAAGTTTTCACAGAACCCTGCTGGTAAATTTAGTTAACCTGTATTCAGAGGAGACTGTGCGATTTTTATGCTGCCACCGCCACCATTGTGTATCCTCCCATAGGGATCTTGAGAATAAGATAAGAGTTTAGTGCACATATAGATGCACATGGGAAATATGCAAATAGAATAAGATAGAAACACACACAATGCAGTGGTTTGTGGAGTAGATGTAGAGCAGACAATACATGTGTCATTGCATACGTAGTAATTATATATGTGTTTTCTAGAGCACTTGGAAAAACCATTCATGTAACATATAAACAGGACTAGAATTAAAATGGAGACCTGAGTGACACCAAAATTTCTATTTCTCGTTTACGATCTTTATCCTTAACTTTTTCATGTGTAGTGTAAACATCTGTTCTTTTTTGATACTAGCTTACATAATTTCATGAGAAATATAGATGAGATTTGTGCATTGATGCCTCATGCCAGTCTAATATCCAGTTGCACAGTAAAATTAATATGGTTAAAGAATAGCTCTCAGTCCAACGCAGTACCACTGAACATCTCTGAATAAATGTAAACAAACTAATTTCATACTAAATTAGAGAGTTCCAGTACAGCACTCGTGGCTGCCGCATTGCGGTTGCAAAGTGGGGCCGAGGCAGTCCCAGATAAGTTTTACAGTCTGACGATAATTTATGGATTTGTAGTTTTAGCTTGACAATGTCCACTATGGACAAACGGTAGTTACTGTTATTCTGAAGAAGGTTGTGTTATCCCGACTGAAACCTAGGTAAATTCTAGGTAAACAGAGCAACTGAGGCTGTTGATTATTAAAATTAAAATTACTAAATGAAACCTCACATTTAATTCAAATAATATCATATAATGTTACAATCTCTCTTTTGCATGCAAACATGATATGACCTTTAATAAAACTGTGCTATTGTAACATTTTACATAGTTCAGCAACATAAGCTCTGTGGATACTGTAATTTGTTACAGATTCATGATACACTTGCAGATAATAAAATGCTTAGCTTTTTGTTAAATCTTCAAATTTAACACATATTTCAGACAACAGAACAACACATATAAGTCACTGAGTAAGTTGACCTGTGTACAAGTCGGCATTCGATTAAACACTGAGTCTCAGTCTAGCGGCCGCTGCTCGGCTGGCCGCTTAGGTGGCGCAGCTGCTGCATGGCTGGCAGACAGCGCCGCACGTAGAGGACGTGCGTAATTACGCGGCGGCACTTTGAATAATCGGCAAGTCACAACACTTTTCTCGCCTTTGAAATTGTTGCACTGGTCTTGATGGAGGTGTCCTGGAGATGGCTAACGTCCATAGGCGTTGTTGGACTCGCCGTAAAGTCTCGAGGAGGAGGCTTCCCGAACGGACGGAAGTGTCCCCGATGATAACGGGTCGAGATGACAGGAGACGTAGGGGTCGAATCTGCTGGGGCCCCATGCACCAATCTGCCGTTGTGTCAAGTCCAGTTGATATGACAGGAGACATGGGCGATGTGTCGGCGTCCGTTGGAGGAGGAGGCGAGTAGATGTACTCTGACAGAGGATGGTCCTCCGGTTCCTGCATGGGCACGTCTCCTGGTGGCATCCGTTCTGGTGCTGGCATCGCCATGACGGTGAGAGGGCTGCGTTGTGAGTATTGAGAGATGCCAAGATCCCGAGCATCAGGTAGAGCCAAAGGTGGTGTGGCGGCATTCGGAACAGGCGTTGCTGGCACCCGAGGCCGAAGCTGGTCCAAATGACGCACTGCAACACCCGTGTCCGTCTGGATTTCATACAGGTGTCTGCCACGGTGTCGTAAGATGCGGCCCGGGCTCCATTTTGGCCACCTGCCATATCCCCGTACCCAGACGAGGTCGTCAGCGGTGAACCGGCCAAGTGAAGGCACCCGCGGCCGTGAGGTGGGAGGCCGCAGAAGATGAAGTAGCGTGCGGGGCTGTCGGCCATGTAAGAGCTCAGCCGGGCTGTGATCGCCCATGGGGGTGAAACGGTAAGACGCCAGGAACTGGAGAAGTGCATCATCAGCAGCAGAAGAAGCCAGAAGTTTCCGCATCTGAGCCTTAAATGTGCGGACCAGTCGTTCAGCCTCACCGTTGGATTGTGGATGGAACGGCGGGGCCGTGACATGCGTAACGCCGTGATGAGCACAAAAATCCACAAAGTCGGAAGAGGCAAATTGTGGACCATTATCAGTAACAAGAGTAGAGGGGAGGCCTTCCAAAGCAAAAATGCGGGCGAGAGCACTGGTGGTTGCCGCGATGGTAGGTGACGTGCAACGGACAATGAAAGGAAAGTTAGAATAGGCGTCAATTACGAGGAGCCAATAAGTACCTAAAAAGGGTCCCACAAAGTCAGCATGAATGCGCTCCCAGGGCTTCTCAGGCGAAGGCCACGGTGACAAAGGTGACTTCGGGGCAGCGGCCTGTGATGCACAAGGGCCGCAGGCAGCGACCATGTGTGCGATTTCAGAGTCGATGCCAGGCCAGTACACATGATGGCGCACCAGAGATTTTGTGCGAGACACACCCCAGTGCCCCTGGTGAAGGAGGCGCAAGACCGAAGCACGCAAAGACGCAGGTACCACAACACGCGGCGAAGCATTGTCAGTGGAGAGGAGGATAACACCATCCCTAGCCGTGAGGCGGTAGCGCAAAGTGTAGTAGTTCCGCAACGGATCAGAAGTCTTAGCGGACGGGCGATCTGGCCAACCCTTCTGAATACAGCGTAAAACCCGGGAGAGGGTAGGGTCAGAACCCGTAGCAGCCGCCAGCCTGTCCCCAGTGATGGGGAACCCATCCACAACCCGTTGCTCGGCAACATCCAGGTGGAAACACAAAAGTTCGTCCCTATCGAATGCCTGATCAGGACCCATGGGAAGGCGAGACAAAGCATCAGCATTCGCATGTTGAGCCGTTGGCCGGAAATGAATCTCATAATTGAAATGGGACAAGTAAAGAGCCCAACGCTGGAGGCGGTGTGCAGCCTTGTCGGGAAGTGACGTTGATGGATGAAACAAGGAAACAAGTGGTTTGTGATCCGTAACAAGATGAAATTTTGAGCCATAGAGAAAAACACCAAACTTATGAAGAGCATAAATGATGGCCAAAGCTTCTTTCTCAATTTGAGAATATTTCTGTTGGGCATCCGTGAACGTTTTGGAGGCATAAGCGATGGGTTGTTCCGAACCGTCAGAAAAACGGTGCGCAAGGACTGCACCAACCCCGTATTGAGAGGCGTCTGTGGCAAGAACAAGATGTTGGCCAGGTCGATAAGTAGCCAGGCACGGGGCCTGTTTCAGCATAGTCTTTAATTTCCGGAAAGCCGCGTCACATGACGCGGACCAGTGAAAAGGCACGTTTTTATGCAACAGGCGATGCAACGGCTGAGCCACCGACGCTGCAGACGGTAAAAACTTGTGATAGTATGAGATTTTCCCCAAGAAGGCCTGCAGTTCCTTAACAGATGTAGGGCGAGGAAGGGCATTGATCGCAGCAACAGTGTGTTGAAGCGGACGAATACTATCCCGAGAGAGTTGAAACCCCAAGTACGTGATAGATGCCTGAAACAATTGTGATTTCTGAAGATTACACTTAAGACCGGCAGTCTGTAAGACATTAAAAAGTGTGCAGAGATTTTGAAGATGTTCTTCAGTGGTGGAGCCAGTGACAACAATGTTGTCCATGTAATTGATACGCCCCGGGACAGGGAGCAATCATTGTTCCAAGAATCGCTGAAAGAGAGCAGGGGCGCTAGCAACCCCAAATGGCAAGCGTTGGTATTGATTGAGGCCGAAAGGCGTGTTAAGGACCAGAAACTGCCGGGAAGCAGCGTCGAGAGGAAGTTGATGATAAGCTTCCGACAGGTCAATTTTAGAAAAATACTGGCCTCCAGCAAGTTTAGTGAACAGTTCTTCAGGACAGGGCATAGGGTAAGTGTCGATGAGGCATTGAGCATTTACAGTGGCTTTGAAATTGCCACAGAGACGAATATCACCATTGGGCTTAGCAACTACAACGACAGGAGAGGACCACTCACTGGAAGTGACAGGAAGCAAGACCCCTGGAGCAGTGAGACGATCCAACTCCCGTTTTACCCGTCACGAAGGGCCACAGGAATGGGCCGAGCCCGAAAAAACTTAGGCCGAGCAGTGGGTTTGAACGTGATATGAGCTTCAAAGTCGTTTGCACGGCCTAACCCAGGAGAAAAAAGGGACGAAAATGTCGTCGACAAGGAATCCAGTTGAGCATAAGGAATAGCGTCAGAGACAATATTGACAGAGTCATCTATGGAGAACCCAAAAACGCGAAAGGCATCGAAACCAAAAAGATTTTCTGCGTTGCTCTGGTCGACCACAAATATGGGAACAGTGCGAACGACGGATTTGTAAGATACCTCAGCATTACACTGTCCCAAGAGAGAAATCTTCTGTTTATTGTACGTCCGTAATTGCCGAGTGACAGGGGACAGGAGTGGAGAACCCAGCTGAAGATACGTCTGAGAATTAATTATAGTGGCAGCAGAACCGGTATCCACATGCATGCGAACATCTCGACCAAAGATTTGGACAGTGAGGAATAACTTCCCTGAAAGGGAAGAAGTGCAATTGACAGACAACACGGAATCAGAATCAGCGTCATGTTCATGAACATCATGTATGCGGTCGGATTTACAAACGGAAGACACATGACCTTTCTTTTTGCAATTGTGACACACAGCCCAACGTTGGGGACAATCCTCGCGTGAATGTTTCGTAAAACACTGTGGACATGAAGGAAGTTGCCGGGGATTTTGCTGCAGTTTCTTAGTGGGTTGTTTACGGCTAGGCCGAGGCTGCGCGTGGGAGCATACTGCGGCCACGTCGGCCGGCGGGGACGCGCCGCACGCATCGTCAACAGCACACGGAGGTTGTATTTCCCCGACGTCACCCCACGCTTCTATTTGCGCCCCAGCGGCGCGAGAAATTTCAAAAGACTGCGCAATGGAGAGAACTTCATCTAGAGTCGGATTCGCCAACTGAAGGGCACGTTGCCGAACTTCTTTGTCGGGCGCCGACCAGATAATAGCATCCCGTACGATGAAATCGGCATAGGATTCTTTGTGAACGTCAGTAACAAATTGACACTTTAGACTGAGGCCGTGAAGTTCAGCAGCCCAAGCACGATAGGACTGATTTGGTTGTTTTTGACAATGATAAAAGGCAACATGAGAGGCTACCACATGCGTTTGCTTTTAAAAATAGACAGACAGAAGGGAGCACATTTCAGCAAAGGACAAAGACGCAGGATCCTTCAAAGGAGCCAATTGTGACAACAACCGATACATTTGAGGTCAAATCCAGGAAAGGAAAAGAGACTTACATGGTTGTTCGTCCGTGACATGAAATGCCAAGAAGTGCTGTCGAAGACGTTTTTCATAATCAGACCAGTCTTCCGCCGTCTCGTCGTAAGGTGGAAAAGGAGGTACAGCCAACGACGAGAAACGCCCCGCATTTGACGCCGCGACAAAATCGCGAATCGCTGCTGTTAGAAGCGTTTGCTGTTTAAGGAGATTTTGCAAGAGCTGCTCGACAGTAGCCATGGAACCCTGTGAGTCAACGGTGAAAAGGAAAAATCCCATCCTCGTCGCCAATTGTTAAATCTTCAAATTTAACACATATTTCGGACAACACAACAACACATATAAGTCACTGAGTAAGTTGACCTGTGTACAAGTCGGCATTCGATTAAACACTGAGTCTCAGTGTAGCGGCCGCTGCTCGGCTGGCCACTTAGGTGGCGCAACTGCTGCATGGCTGGCAGACAGCGCCGCACATAGAGGACGTGCGTAATTGCGCGGCGGCACTTTGAATAATCGGCGAGTCACAACACTTTTCATCTTTCTTAACAGTATATCTTTGAACTAGTTCCGAGAAAGGCTGTATTTAGATAGTTTGACACACAGTTCAGTTAAGTACCATCTATTTTCTGTGAACCATGTGCAGAAACTATTCATTGTCCCTCACATAGTTTAGATAACATTTCCTATATGCAAATGAAAATTTTCTCAATTTGTTGATGGAATGTTCAGTGCTTTGGGTGAAATACCTAATGATTTTTGCAATCTAATGATTTTTGCAATCTCTGTATCAGCAAAACTAGTGTCTGCTGGTGGAGTAGCAAATGCCCACTAAACTAAACCAAATTTATCTGCTTTTGGAATGATAATGAAATCAAGACCTTAAGCTGTCAACAGGTGTTGATATACATCTACAAGGACAGTTGAAAATGTGTGCCCCGACCTGAACTCGAACCCGGGATGTCCTGCTTACATGGCAGATGCTCTATCCATCTGAGCCACTGAGGGCACAGAGGACAGAGCGACTGCAGGGACTTACCCTTGCATGCTTCCTGTGAGACCCACATTCCCGACTTAATGTCCACACACTACATTCATAGTGCCCCTGCCCATTACACTCATTACTCGCAGCAGACAATCTTACCGAGTCCTGTAACGGATCAGGCAATGTGTGTGCATCCGTACAGAAGAAGAAGGTCAATGGCCGGTTAGCCTTAACTATATATGAAGATGGTATCTGTTCTTTCGGACATGTCCGACCATGACAAGATGCCTCAGACCGCGTGGCTACCCTGCGTGACTCTGGAATATTCTGTTTGTATGAACAGCAGCACTCTCCTTTCAGTTCTAGGAGACAGTTCTGTTCTGTCTATACACTGGCATCACTAATAAGCATGCATTCAGTGCTAAGTGTTGTACTTCATTGATGACCCTGCTTTCAGATTTGGACTTGATTGTGGGTACAACATGAAAATATGAAGTGTTTACATTCAAAATTTATTCAGCATGGCAGTAAAGACCTCAAAACATAGAAGAGTAACAGGTTTCTCAGTCCATATAGACTTTATAGATGATCTGGTGTCATTGAAAAGCTAGTAAGACAGTGTTATAGTTCTAATTTACACTTTCCTTTTAACGAAAAAAAAACGAGGTTGTTATTTTGTAGTTATACTTATTATTCCAGTGGAACATAGTAATGTCCTTATCCAGACTGGCAGCAGTTTTTTAAATTAATTTGAAACCACAGGTTCAATTCATAGACTGTTACCTGCAGCTGTCATTGTCATTTGGAATTAGAATAGAATAGATTTATTTAGAATTTTGCGCAGAGTATAACTTAATCATAGCTAACACTTGGTTCAAGAATCATGAAAGAAGGTTGTATACGTGGAAGAACCCTGGTGATACTAAAAGGTATCAGATAGATTATATAATGGTAAGACAGAGATTTAGGAACCAGGTTTTAAATTGTAAGACATTTCCAGGGGCAGATGTGAACTTTGACCACAATCTACTGGTTATGAACTGTAGATTAAAACTGAAGAAATTGCAAAAAGGTGGGAATTTAAGGAGATGGGACCTGGCTAAACTGACTAAACCAGAGGTTGTACAGAGTTTCAGGGAGAGCGTAAGGGAACAATTGACAGGAATGGGGGAAAGAAATACAGTAGAAGAAGAATGGGTAGCTTTGAGGGATGAAATAGTGAAGGCAGCAGAGGATCAAGTAGGTAAAAAGACGAGGGATAATAGAAATCCTTGGGTAACAGAAGAAATATTGAATTTAATTGGTGAAAGGAGAAAATATAAAAATGCAGTAAATGAAGCAGGCAAAAAGGAATACGTCTCAAAAATGAGATCGACAGGAAGTGCAAAATGGCTAAACAGGGATGGCTAGAGGACAAATGTAAGGATGTAGAGCCTTATCTCACTAGGGGTAAGATAGATACTGCCTACAGGAGACCTTTGGAGAAAGGAGAACCACTTGCATGAATATCAAGAGCTTTGATGGAAACCGAGTTATAAGCAAAGAAGGGAAAGCAGAAAGGTGGAAGGAGTATATAGAGGGTCTATACAAGGGTGATGTACTTGAGGACAATATTATGGAAATGGAAGAGGATGTAGATGAAGATGAAATGGGAGATATAATACTACGTGAAGAGTTTGACAGAGCACTGAAAGACCTGAGTCGAAACAAGGCCCCCAGAGTAGACAACATTCCATTAGAACTACTGACAGCCTTGGGAGAGCCAGTCCTGACAAAACTCTACCATCTGGTGAGCAAGATGTATGAGACAGACGAAATACCCTCAGACTTCAAGAAGAATATAATAATTCCAATCCCAAAGAAAGCAGGTGTTGACAGACGTGAAAACTACTGAACTATCAGTTTAATAAGTCACAGCTGCAAAATACTAATGCGAATTCTGTACAGATGAATGAAAAAACTGATAGAAGCCGACCTCGGGGAAGATCAGTTTGGATTCCATAGAAATGTTGGAACACGTGAGGCAATACTGACCCTACGACTTATCTTAGAAGAAAGATTAAGGAAAGGCAAACCTATGTTTCTAGCATTTGTAGACTTAGAGAAAGCTTTTGACAATGTTGATTGGAATACTCTCTTTCAAATTCTGAACGTGGCAGGGGTAAAATACAGGGAGCGAAAGGCTATTTACAATTTGTACAGAAACCAGATGGCAGTTATAAGAGTTGAGGGTATGAAAGGGAAGCAGTGGTTGGGAAGGGAGTGAGACAGGGTTGTAGCCTATCCCCAATGTTATTCAATCTGTATATTGAGCAAGCAGTAAAGGAAACAAAAGAAAAGTTCAGAGTAGGTATTAAAATCCATGGAGAAGAAATAAAAACTTTGAGGTTCGCCGATGACATTGTAATTTTGTCAGAGACAGCAAAGGACCTCGAAGAGCAGTTGAACGGAATGGACAGTGTCTTGAAAGGAGGATATAAGATGAACATCAACAAAAGCAAAACGAGGATAATGGAATGCAGTCGAATTAAGTCGGGCGATGCTGAGGGAATTAGATTAGGAAATGAAGCACTTAAAGTAGTAAAGGAGTTTTGCTGTTTGGGGAGCAAAGTAACTGATGATGGTCGAAGTAGAGAGGATATAAAATCTAGACTGGCAATGGCAAGGAAAGCGTTTCTGAAGAAGAAAAATTTGTTAACATCGAGTATAGATTTAAATCTCAGGAAGTCATTTCTGAAAGTATTTGTATGGAGTGTAGCCATGTATGGAAGTGAAACGTGGACGATAAATAGTTTAGACAAGAAGAGAATAGAAGCTTTTGAAATGTGGTGCTGCAGAAGAGTGCTGAAGATTAGATGGGTAGATCACATAACTAATGCGGAGGTATTGAATAGAATTGGGGAGAAGAGGAGCTTGTGGCACAACTTGACTAGAAGAAGGGATCGGTTGGTAGGACATGTTCTGAGACATCGAGGGATCACCAATTTAGTATTTGAAGGCAGCTCGGAGGGTGAAAATCGTAGAGGGAGACCAAGAGATGAATACACTAAGCAGATTCTGAGGGATGTAGGCTGCAGTAGGTACTGGGAGATGATGAAGCTTGCACAGGATAGAGTAGCATGGAGAGCTGCATCAAACCAATCTCAGGACTGAAGACCACCACCAAAACAACAACAACAACAACAGATTTATTCAACTTTCAACATTTTTACGTAAAATAAGGGAAAGACATCCACTCACCTACAGTGGATCGATGCATGCGGCGTAGTAACACATAACAGAAAACGGCATTCACACTAGCTTTAGAGCACTAGCTCTTTTTCCAGGAATGTTACACACATTCACACACAAAACCACAAATGCATGCAAATGAACACTCCCATGGCCACAAGAGTGAATGCCCTTTACTGTTATCTGTTACTGTGCTCCATGCATCTTTCTGCTATAGGTGAATGGTTTACTTTTTGTTATTTTACATATTGATCCAGCTAGGAATTTCTATTATTGTTGTAACATTTTCATTTGCAAAGTTCACAGAAAAAGCTAGGGAGTACATGGAACAGTCTGTTTTGAAAAAATTTAGTCACATTAAGTTTCTCCTAACAGCCTCTTGTGAAATAAGTAAAATTATTAAATCTCTGAAAAATAAATGTTTTGTTGGAGTAGATGACATCTCTAATAAGATATTAAAACAATGTGGAGCAATTACATCTGATGTTCTGAGTCACATATGTAATGCATCACCAACGCAAATTATTTTCCAAGACAGGTTAAAATATGCCATTGTCAGGCCTCTCTACAAAAAGGGGGACACCACAGATGTCAATAATTATTGGCCAGTACCCTTGCTTACAGCATTCTCAAAAATCTTTGAGAAAGTAATGTAATCAAGAGTGGTTAGCCATCTCAGCAGTAATGGGATACTTAGTAAATCACATTTTGGTTTTCAAAAATGCTCTTCCACTGAGACAGCAATATACAATTTCACTGTCCACATAATAGAGTCTTTAAATAGTAAAATGTCACCAATAGGAATTTTCTGTGACTTGTCCAAAGCATTTGATTGTGTGAACCATGAAATTATGTTACAGAAATTACAATTTTATGGTATAAATGGAATAGCATATGAGTGGTTTAAGTCATACCTACAGAACAGGAAGCAAAAAGTTTTCTTATATGGGTCAACTGATTTAAATAAGGTTGCCACTTCATCTAACTGGGGTGAAATTACATTAGATGTTCCACTGGGTTCAATCATAGGTCCCCTTCTGTTCTTGACATATTTGAACGACCTCCCTTCCTATCTGAAACAGGAAGCTGAACTGACACTGTTTGCTGATGATACAAGCATCATCATTAATCCAGTAAAAGAAAGTCCAATTGAAAATGATACAAATAAGGTCTTTGGAAAAGTCATTAATTGGTTTTCTGCAAATGGGCTTGCTCTAAACTTCGAAAAAACACAGTACATCCAATTTACTTCTGGAAAAAGTACAGTTCCTTCAATAAATATAACACATCAACAGAAGTCAGTAGACCAGGTAGAGCATACAAAGTTTTTGGGTGTACATGTAGATGAGAATCTTAATTGGAAAATTCATATTTTGGATCTCCTAAAGTGACTAGGTTCAACAACTTTTGCAATCAGAATAATTGCCAATTTTAAGCTAACATACTTTGCCTACTTTCACTCTCTGATGTCATACAGAATAATATTTTGGGGTAACTCAACATTTATACAAAAAGTATTCACTGCTCAAAAGAAAGTGGTTAGAATAATGTGTGGGGTTCATAGTCACACATCTTGTAGACATCTTTTTAAAAGAGTAGGAATTCTTACAACAGCCTCACAATACATCTACTCACTAATGGAATTTGTTCTCAACAACATGGACCAGATTAAAAACAACAGTGACATTCATGATTATAATACCGGAAAAAAGAAAGACTTACACTATCCTTTGCTCAACCTATCTTTGGCACAGAAAGGGGTAAAATATGCTGCTATAAAAATTTTCGACAAATTACGAGATGAAATAAGGTGTCTGACAGACGGCAGTAATAGCTTCAAAAATAAATTGATATCATATCTCCTTGACATCTCCTTCTATACCATAGATGAATTCTTGAATAGGAATAAATAAATCTATAAATATAGTATATGCATTTTGTGCCATTTAAGGGTATGTGGTAAATAATAGAGATATTAATCTTTAACTCTGTATTGTAATATATTACAAAATTTTGTTTCGTATGCGCATTTCTTGTGCACTTGACACGTTCCACATCATAACGGCTACCATACCGTGGGATTGATCAATGGAACACGCAACCAACTAACTAACTAACTAACTAAAAATTACAGTGTTGCATGAATTGTAAAACTACAGCTAAAATAAGATTATTGTATGATATTTTCTTAGCCCACAGTTTTAATGTAATACCTTCTCTACCACTGTTGAATGTAATGCAGACAGTGGTCTCTCTTTTATATATAAACATAATATGTTGTGCCACACTGTTTAGTTCACAATAAGACATTTAATAATACTGTAAAATATTAAAATTTTATGTAGTTCAGCATTAGAACTTACTTCGCATCTGTTTCCCCAGTACACTGTTGAACGTGTTCAGAGTTACTAAAAGAGCACTTTTAGATGGTTTGTTAATTTACACAAGACTAAGGTAGTGCCAACCAATGTGAACTTAGACCACCTGTAAATTCTCTATGAATAGAAACAAGTTTGTGATATAAACATCATTATTATTATTCTCTTTAGTGTTTGTTAGGTGCAATATTTTCATTCCTAAAATATGTACAATCTGTTGAATCACACTGACCAAATTATAGTTATTCCCTTGTGTTTGTTGCAGAAGGAAGATTTCATGGGGTTGACAGAGCTGAAAATTGGTGGCTTTGTTTACATATTTGGTGTAATATTCTTCAAGGCAGATGGGAAAATACCTTGTGCCCATGCTATTTGGCACATGTTTGTTGTAATGGCAGCAGGAATTCACTATTATGCCATACTGAACTATTTGTATCCAACAAATGAGATTTACACCTAGTTTTATAATTTATTGTAAAAAAGAGATATCAGTGAGAAGTAAAAGCTGTATTTTACAGATAATTTGAATTTGTAGTGTGGCTAACCTGTGATAACAGTTCCTTAGTAGCACTGTAGTCTTGGTGTATTTCTCTTTCTGAAACTGGTTGGTTGAGTAACCTCATTGTCAAATAATTGAAACAACACAGTTGTGATAAACTTGGAATCTTTGCACATTTATTATTCTCAGAACATGTTGCAATGATTAGCTTCTCCTGTGGACTGACACAATAAACACTAGCAGCTGCAGTCAACAAATTTTCAACAATGGCAACATACTAATGGAAAAGTTCAATAACAAACTCAGCATCCATTTCTGCACACACAAATCATGGTTTGAAAGAAGATTGTCAATTATTAATTGTTCACAGTTCAGTCACAAAACCATTTAACACAGGAATGTTAACAACATGAATACCAAAGATGGTCTGATTGATACATTTTATTGATGTATTTGACTTCAAGAAAATGAACAAAAAAGTACTGGTTGCAGCCAGTGGAGTATCTTGACCGAGGAAGACTAAGCAGCTGCCTAGGGTGGTATATTTCAAGGGACTGTGGATTTTAAGTGGTAGCTAAAAAGCTGTTCCCCCCCCCCCCCCCCCCTCTCTCTCCCCATTTATTCACAGCTCTGTAAAACAGAATGTGAACTTAATTCACAATGAAATGGATATGAATAGCATGGTAACAATCAGCTCAAATTTTATGAATGGACTGGTCAGGCAATGGAAAAAGAACAGGTTATAATTTAGTAATGTTGTTAGATTGTAACAATGTGACCTTTATTCACTTTATTTGGTGTTATGCCTTCCAATTTGGTGTATGTTAGGATGGCAAATCTCATAGTTCACAATTGAATTTTGTGATGGGAGATGCCATTAACATTGTCATGGGAGTAGTTAGTGTTGACACTAGACAGTGCCCATTCAAACTTCAGATTGAAAGAAAATACTGCCAGTGATTGTAACAGCAGGCCGCTCAGGTGCAGTCCAGTTTAATTTGAAACTGTAAGGGATGCTGCTGTATAGTGTTTAATTTGTGATTTATATTTTAGTAGTAATTAAAATGAGTGACAATCAGATAAAGAGTAAGTGGTTCTCAGTGCCAGGAACTCGTGAAAGGTGAGTTGTGAGAAAGAGAAAATTGTGAGAAAGAATGTAAAAACTGATATGCTGTTAAAAAATTAAAACACAGCCAGGTAGTTCCAGCTTGAGCTGGAGTCTAGAAATATGAGAGTATAATAATTTGGTGAACAGTATCAAAAATAGTGCAGCATATGGTTTGCGTGCATTGGCGTTTCCAATATTAGAAAGAATGATAATGGCATGGAAACAATTATTTCAGTTAGCCCAAATGATACACACACGAATGATAGTAGTGATTCAGTTTCTGACAATCCTGAAAACTGGATAATAAATAAATTCCTACACAATCATATCACTAAGTAAGATCAGGTGGCACAGTGTATGATTGTGATACCAGTAATTCATGCAAGCAATATATGAATTATCCAGGTACTTAAATAAAAGTTTATTTTTCAGAACCATGAGTAATGGCAAGAAACAACAAAGACTGTTTTTAGTATACTGTATTTACTCGAATCTAAGCCGCACTTTTTTTCTGGTTTTTGTAATCCAAAAAACCGCCTGCGGCTTAGAATCGAGTGCAAAGCAAGCGGAAGTTCTGAAAAATGTTGGTGGGTGCCGCCACAACTTACTTTTGCCGTTGAATATATGTAGCGCTACACAGGCATGCTTTGTAGGCACAAAGATAAATACTGGCGCCAAAACCTCTGCGTCAGGAAATAAATTTAAAAAAAAGGTGGAAGACGAGCTTTTTTCTCCGCCCCGAGTTTCGACCACTGCATTTTCATACGTTATCCAACGAAGTAAATACAAATTCCGTATTGTTCATCTTCGAATGTAGCAGCATTTCAATGTACTACGAAAATCCGACTGGCAAGACTGTTTGGGATGTTTGTCAATATGGCCAACTCTACGTTCTGAACTTTTTTCCTATCTGTGAG
Organism: Schistocerca cancellata; assembly: GCF_023864275.1. Lineage (NCBI taxonomy): Eukaryota > Metazoa > Arthropoda > Insecta > Orthoptera > Acrididae > Schistocerca > Schistocerca cancellata. The sequence continues at coordinate 926,863,994 of NC_064627.1, read as the reverse complement.
ACGAGTTGGTTGCTAATAGGAACTTTTACAAATTGTGAATCACATGCAGTATTCTCGTCACCATAACAATAATACGAATATAAACATTTTGCCATGTAATCTTTTGTGTTTGCTGCTATCTCATTTAAATCCTGCCTGCCAAATAAACTACGAAACTAGAGTGAGACAACAGCAAATGCGGAAGAATATACATATCATGTCATGTTTATATTCGTATTATTCTTATGCCTAATAGTGATACAGTCAGAAATGAAGCACGGCAATTCACTAGATTTTTAAATCTAAGATGACTCTAATTTCTATGCAGAATGTAATGTAGTAAAGAGGCGTCTGCAAGGATTTTCAAACGGAGAAAAATTTTCGCTTAACTCTCATTCAGAACATCTATCATACGCAATCTATTATTTGGTTCTTGTTGATCATTATCAAAGAAAGCAGCAGTGTGAGTAACAACAAATAGCAGTCTCTTGCCACTGTTTTCGCTAATAAGACTATTCCTCTTTTTTTTTTAATTGTAAGCAGCGGTAGCGCGCACAAAAGCAAGCCATGTCGCGAGCGGCGACAGGTCGTAAACACTCATTATCAGAATGCGACAAACAATGCATGACACAGTACAGCAATGCATTTTCAGCTTAGAGTGACGTAAACACCTGTAACAAAGAGAACGGCACTTATCTGATCAAAGAAAAATAAGCAATCAATTCAAACCAGACGAAGCACATGAAAAAGGAAGGGTACCCGTATAAATACGGACGGGGCACCTGACACATAGCAATGGCTACCTGGTAAAGTTTAACTGCTAAGCTTACGACTCGAACCAAACTACTGTAGCTGTATCGTCATTCATTCGCCCGAAATTGTGTCTCATGTTACAATGGACCAGCTTTGTTTTGATTTGGAGATGCGGCCTATAACTTCTCTCTCCCCTTGAATTTCGAGTCTCAAATTTCAGGTGCGGTTTAGATTCGGGAAAATTTATTTCCTTGATTTCAAGTCTCATTTTTCAGGTGCGGCTTAGATTCAAGTGCGGCTTAGATTCGAGTAAATACGGTACTCTCAAAACAAGGGTAGTATATTTTGTGTCCCAAGTTTATTGTTTAATGGAACATAAAAGTTTTCAAAACTTAATGAGGGATTTAACAACTGGAAAAACAGTCAGTCCAAATTAACTACCCATGAAAATTCAGCTGAACATAGGGAATATGTGGTACCGTTAAAAGCTTAAGGACAAATCAGTGGGAGAGTGGATAAGCAACTAATATCCCAGCTGAGACAGGAGTGAAATATTGGAGGGGCATGTTAGAACGAGTTGTTGCTGTGGTCAAAAACTTTTCCATATGAGACTTATCTTTCAGGGGTCCCAACTATGGGTTTGGGTCAACACATTGCAGAAATTTCGAGATGGACTACAGCTAATAGCAGACTTTAATCCTTTTCTAACAAAACATGTAGAACTTTATGGAAACAAAGGAAACAAGAGCACATCATATCTTTCTTTTCAATATGTGAAGAGTTTATATCAGTACTGGCAGAAAGGGTGGTGCAGTATATTGCAGATGAAGCAAAGGACACTAAATATTTTTCCACCATATTAAGCGCCACGGTATTACATATGGATCAGCTGTCTTTTGTTGTAAGGTATTTATCAAAAGATGGATTTCCTGTTGAAATATTTATTTGTTTAGTCCAAAATTCAGGTCATAAGTCTGCAGCTCGTGGTCGTGCGGTAGCGTTCTCGCTTCCCGCACCCAGGTTCGATTCCCGGTGGGGTCAGGGATTTTCTCTGCCTCGTGACGACTGGGTGTTGTGTGCTGTCCTTAGGTTTAAGTAGTTCTAAGTTCTAGGGGACTGATGACCATAGGTGTTAAGTCCCATAGTGCTCAGAGCCATCAGGGCATAAATCAGAAGAATTAGCTGATTCATTAATAGATTTGTTAAGTGAATATGCACTTGTGGGGGGGGGTGCACTTGTGGGAGGGGGTGCACTTGTGGGAGGGGGGGGGGGATTAGTCATATGACAATGCAAGCAGTATGGGTGCTACTTATTCTGATCTAAAAGGTAAAACTAAACTAATCAACTCTCATGTTGTGTGTATTCAGAGTGCATCTCAACATCGTTAACTTAGTTGGATTGTGTACAGCAGAGTGTTTCATTTTTCCATTTGTTGCAACAAATTTACACTCTATTCTCTGCTTTGATGCACCTTGTAAAACGACCTCCAAAAACACGCTGGTCAGGATGTGACAATACCTGTTATAATCTCAATGTTAACTGGGTTGAAATAATATCAGCTTTGGAAGTTAATCAGAATAATGGAACTCAAAAGGCTTCACTAAGGTGTGAGACAAGTGGAATGCTGAGCAGCCTGCAGAGTCCGGAAACTGTGATCATGACAACACTCTGGTCAGTGATATCGGAGAGAGTTAAAGCAGCAAATAAATTGTATAAAAATTTTGATACCAATATTGAGACTGTAATGAAGTTGTACAATTGTTTATTTGAATACATCCAAGAGAATGTTCTATGTATGACATAGATTAAAATTTTGGTATTGAAAACAGTAATATAAATATGTACAAAACAGCCACAAAAAGGAAAAATCCAAGAAAACTGGAAGTGGAAGAAACAGCTGAGGTTGATACTACTATTGAAGGAAAGGAAGATTTTTGGGCTAATGCATTTAAGGTTATTGTAGATAAATTGTTATCTGAAAGGGAGGAAAGAAAAAAAAATTTAGGAAGACTTTTACAGAAATTTTAATTTCATGGTAATTTTCCTGCACGAGGCAATACAGCTATTGAAATGTACTGGAAAACTGCAACAGTATTACAAAGACAACTTGGAAGAATTTTTGAGTGATTTTGAAGCATCTGTGAAGAGAAACGAAATGAAAACCTCGTAGAATGTTGCATGAAAACCATATGTTTCTAATTTTTAGAGTATTTTTGTCAACTACTGCAACCAGTTGTTTAACTGAGCACTTTGTCTCACTGTTCAAAAGACTGAATAATTATTTGTGATCATACTTGACACAGGATTGTGCCGACAGTCTTGCCATCTTCACCATGAATTCTGACTTACAACACAGCAGCTAGACTACACAGATGTGATCAACAAATTTGCTACAAAGAAGCATCCTGTAAACAGTTCAAATCAAACAATGGAAAATTCAGGATGGAATGTAGCAATACAAGAGAAGGAAAGTTGCTACTCACCATATAGCGGATATGCTGAGCCACGATAGGCACAATAAAAAGATTCACACAAACATAGCTTTTGGCCATTAAGGCTTTTCTCAGCAGTAGACACACAGACACACGTGCACACACAAACTCACGCAAGCGCAACTTGCACACACATCTGCAGTCTCAGAGAGCTGAAACTACACTGGGAGCAGCAGCACCAGTGCATGATGGGAGTGGTGACTGGGTGGGGGTAAGGAGGAGGGGTAGTATGGTGGGAGTGGCAGACAGTGAAGTGTTGCAGTTTAGACGGAGGGTAGGAGAGAAGTTGGGGGGGGGGGGAGGGGGTAAGTAGTGGAAAGGAGAGAAATAAAAGTAAAAGAAATTAAAACAGTGGATGTGCGGTGAAATGACGGCTGTGTAGTGCTGGAATGGGAACAGGGAGGCGGCTGGATGGGTGAGGGCAGTGACTAACGAAGGTTGAGGCCAGGAGGGTTACGGGAACGTAGGATGTATTGTAGGGAAAGTTCCCACCTGCGCATTTCAGAAAAGTTGGTGTTGGTGGGAAGGATCCATATGGCACAGGCTGTGAAGCAGTCATTGAGATGAGAGGTATCATGTTTGGCAGCGTGTTCAGCTATGGGGTGGTCCACTTATTTTTTGGCCACAGTTTGTCGGTGGCTGTTCATGCGGACAGATAGCTTGTTGGTTGTCATGCCAACATAGACTGCAGCACAGTGGTTGCAGCTTAGCTTGTAGATCACATGACTGGTTCCACAGGTAGCCCTACCTTTGAGGGGATAGGTAATGTTAGTGACCAGACTGGAGTAGGTGGTGGTAGGAGGATGTATGGGACAGGTCTTGCATGTAGGTCTATTACAGGGGTATGAGCCATGAGGTAAGGGATTGGGAGCAGCGGTTGTGTAAGGATGGACGAGTATATTGTGTAGGTTCGGTGGACGGCGGAATACCACGGTAGGAGGGGTGGGAAGGATAGTGGGTAGGACATTTCTCATTTCAGGGCACGACGAGAGGTAATCGAAACCCTGGTGGAGAATGTAATTCAGTTGTTCCAGTCCTGGATGGTAATGAGTTATGAGGGGAATGCTCCTATGTGGCTGGACTGTGGGACTTTGGGACGTGGTGGGAGACTGGAAAGATATGGCATGTGAGATTTGTTTTTGTACAAGGATGGGAGGATAATTACGGTCAGTGAAGGCTTCAGTGAGACCCTTGGTATATTTAGAGAGGGACTGTATGTCACTACAGATGCGACTACCACGGGTGGCTAGGCTGTACGGAAGCGACTTCTTGGTATGAAACAGGTGGCAGCTGTCAAAGTGGAGGTACTACTGGTGGTTAGTAAGTTTGATATGGACAGAGATACTGATGCAGCCATCTCTGAGGCAGAGGTCAACATCTAGGAAGGTGGCTTTGTAACGTCTACACTCTGGCGTACGTTAACTCATTAAAGCCTGTACTATGGTAAGTTGACGGGCTTCACCGTATAAGAAAGGATTTTAGTAAATATGTTGACCGCGTGTACCTGAATGGAGGCAAAATCAGACTTACACCCACTCAGTAACAACAATGATACGTCAAGCAAGTCTAAAGTGCAACTACACATTAGGACGGGCAAGAAACATACACAGTAGATGCTACCAATTAATAATAATACGGTCGCCAGCCTAATTAGGCATTAAGTGAGTTTTTTCCTTGTACAAGTGGATGTACGTACAAGCATAACAACACGTAGTAATACTGCATTATATCGTAAATTTTAGAACCAGAAAAATATACTGAACTAATATTTTCACTTTCTGTACTAATTTGGACAAGCTATAAATACACAGCATTACACTATAATGATTACTTCAAACTGCGTTTTGTCTATTGATCTGACTGAAATCGGGCATAGGTTACCCTAGAAACAGCACTTTTGAAACACACATACAATGTCAATTTTAAGAAGGGTAAAACACTGATAAATTTAGGTTTTATATTGACTTTAACTTTGCTGGTCAAAGCAGTTCAGCACACTTCAGGATTCAAATGAATAGAAAAGAAAGAAAGGAGAAGGGGGGGGGGGGGGGGGACCCTGAAACTGTTATGATCACTGTAGTGAAAGTTTGATCATTGAGAGCCTTAAGCATTCTAGATTTCCAATATATGATTTACCACTCTTTTTGTCTTATTTCCTGCTCATTTAACTACCGTTATTTTTGTCTCAATTTAAATAAACTTCATTACTAAACCAATTTCAATATTATCTTCCAACTTGGTCAGACCTATATTATTCGTCCAGTATTTCATTAACAACAAAGTTCTTTAAACATCATTCTAACATAGATAGGTCTGCAGGTAATTATTATTAACATAAACTTTAAATCTTCATCTTGGGATACTCGGACTGCACAACATGTGGAAAGGACCCTGTCTAGGTTAGTTTTGAGGATAATTAATTGATAGGACAGTTCTGGTAAAATTTAAGTTATTATTGAACAGTATGTAGCAAAAGTGACACTGGTCCACACGAATACAATACTGAAAGTTTCAACCTGTTCGTATCGATGAGGCGGTCGGCAGGCGGCGAGATGGCGAGGCACAAAGCACACATGCAATTACAGCAATGGCTCATGAAATATCGGCACTTTACTTCTTCATAGTGTCGCAGTGCTTTTCCATTTAGTGCCTATGGAATATTGCCATGCTGTATAGGCATCGGAAACAGCGCATCCGAGGCTCAACGAAACCACTTTTTCCAGGAGAGCCTCCTCGATCCAGCACGTGTTTCTCAGATCGATGCCCAACTCCGACTACTACTGCTGAGCCTGTTGTGCCGTACCGCGCCCGTGTGCATTTTCCCACGCTCGCCTGCCTCCACCTTTTACCGCTCCCCTACAGACAGGGTATTCACCAAAGGTTTTGCATTCCACATATCCTAATACATTGCCTATGTATGGACCAGGTGTACAATTACAACTTTCACATCTTACAATAGTTTCAACCTTAGTTCCACTTCCCTTTGATTACAACATTACTTGAAATTGAACATAAACATTAAGATTCACATCGAAAATTGTTTACAGTTGCTTTAACATAATGGTATGAAACAAAAAAGAAATGAAATCAGAACATCGATTAGGCTAATTTAACGAAATTCAGAAGAAAAAAAATTTATTATATATACAATAGTATAGTGTAATTGTTGTTACAGCTTGTTGGGTTGAATAGGACCAAGTGAAGCAAATTGAGGGAGAAGATGTTGAGGTTCTGGAAGACTGTGAATAAGGTGTCCTCACCTTCAATCCAGATAGCAAAGATGTCATCAATGAATCTGAACCAGGTGAGGGGTTTAGGATTCTGGGTTTTTAGGAAGGATTCCTCTAGATGGCCCATGAATAGGTAAGTATAGGATGGTGCCATGCAGGTGTCCACAGCCATACTGTGGATTTGTTTGTAGGTAATGCCTTCAAAGGAGAAGTAATTGTGGGTGCGTATACAGTTGTCATGGAGACTAGGAAGGAGGTTGTTGGTTTGGAATCCATAGGTCGTCTGGAAAGGTAGTGTTCGATAGCAGTAAGGCCATGGGCATTAGGAATGTTAATGTACAGGGAGGTGGCATCAGTATTGATGAGCAGGGCACCGTGTGGTAAGGGGAGAGGAACAGTGGAGAGTCGGTGAAGGAAATGGTTGGTATCTTTTATATAGAAGGATAGGTTCCGGGTAATAGGTTGAAGGTGTCGGTCTATGAGAGCAGAGATTCTCTTGGTGGGGGCACAGTAACTGGCCACAATGGGGCATCCTGGGTGGTTGGGTTTATGGACTTTAGGAAGCATGTAGAAGGTGGGAGTGCAGGGAGTGTTAGGGGTAAGTAGAGAGATGGACTCTGGGGAGTGGTTCTGGGATGGGTCTAAGAATTTGAATAGTGATTGGAGATCCTGCTGGATTGATGGAATGGGATCATTGTGGTGTGGTTTGTAGGTGGAAGTATCTGACAGCTGATGGAGTCCTTGTACCACGTAATCCTTGTGGTTCAAAACTATGGTGGTGGATCCTTTGCCTGCAAGTAGGATTATAAGATTGGGATAAGTTTTTAGATGGTGGACTGCAGTTCTTCCTGCGGATGTAAGGTTAGTATGCATGTTGAGGGATTTGGGGAATGATGGTGAGGCAAGGTTCGAGGATAAGAAATTCTGGAAAGTTAACAGGGGGTGGTTTGGAGGCAGTGGGGGTGGATCATAGCTGGATGGAGGAGTGAACTGAGTTAGGCAAGGTTCAATGTTGGTCTTTGGTTGAGTCTGATTGGTCAGGTTGGTGGCAAAGAAGTGTTTCCATTGTAGGGACCAGGAGAAGGAGAAAGGTCTTTGGGGAGTGGGGCAAAAGGTGAGGCCTTTGGAAAGGACTGATATTTCTGTGGGACTAAGGCTTCTGGAGGAAAGGTTCATGACTGTGTTGCAGGTCTGTCTAGGATTTTAGTTCTGTGTGGTGGTGGGAGTGAGTTTCGGAGGGTGGGGTAAGTGTAGTAGGTCTGCGAGACAAGGTTTGTCAGCTGTGAGGGGGCATGGGGGAGATTTGGAGGTTGTTGTAGAAGTGGTGGACAGTGGTACTCTGAGGCGGGAGTAGGAAGTGAGCAGGATGGAGAGCTTTTTGAGGTGGCGTTGTGCATGTTGCTCAAGTTCCTGCAGGGCAAGAGTTTCAATGTGTGTTATGGGTTCCAGGAATCTGGGATTACATAGTTGGAGTGGAATTAATAAATTAAACAGTTTGCCTGACTTGAATTTGATGAGGTCAATATGCATTTATTTATTATTATTATTATTATTATTATTATTATTAGCAGCAGCAACAGCAGCAATCGTAGTATTCAGTTACATACAGATGCAGATACTTGGTGGAATATTTATTTCGAAATGAGGGGCGGAAGTATTTTTCTCTGCCTAGGGGCTGAAAATAGCTAAATTTGCCTCTGGTTACAGCACAAATTAATCATACATTTTGACTTGTAGTGACTGTAATATATTAACCAGGAGGTAGTTACACAAGAACTGCATGAACTGTTGTTTTTTTGATGATCCTACTTATAGACAAGTGTATGAATAATGTTGAATTTGGATATTAAATTTTATTTTATTATGAGCAAAAGGTAAATATCAGTGGCAATGGAATCACAATGAGTGAAATAGTAATCTGGTTTAACTATACATTAGATAACTGTGAAATTAATAAAATCAGACATGCATACTTCAACTGGGATTTCCCCTTTCCCACCAAATTTAGCTAATCTGTGTAATTTTCTGTGTTGAATACCTAAAACACTAACATGTTTCCTTAGATCAAGTGGGTATTTTAGTAATCGTCAAAATTAAGGTTACAAAACTAAGTAACTGAACCCTGGAAATAAGCAGTGGTTAATTCTAGAATATTTACATTCTGCAAGAACTTTCACATTTTTATGTAAGTAGTATATATCCATCATGAGATTCATCAATGAAAAGAAATGAAATATATTCATTATTATTATTATTATTTTTCTTTCTTGTCTCAGACGTTATGTCTGGTTAAAAATGGAAAGTGACGCGGACCTTGATCAAGCGTGACTTCCTTTTGACTGTACGGTATATGTTACATTGCATTTAGGAACTTTCGGGTAATTGAACATGTATCAATAATTACAGATTTCTGTAGTTGTATATATACGTTTGGATGTAGCTGTATTGCGTTGATGTAATGGTGGATATTGTGTGGTATGACTCCTGTAGTTGATAGTATAATTGGTATGATGTCAACTTTATCCTGATGCCACATGTCTTTGACTTCCTCAGCCAGTTGGATGTATTTTTCAATTTTCTCTCCTGTTTTCTTCTGTATATTTGTTGTATTGGGTATGGATATTTCGATTAGTGGTGTTAATTTCTTCTTTTTATTGGTGAGTATGATGTCAGGTTTGTTATGTGGTGTTGTTTTATCTGTTATAATGGTTCTGTTCCAGTATAATTTGTATTCATCATTCTCCAGTACATTTTGTGGTGCATACTTGTATGTGGGAACGTGTTGTTTTATTAGTTTATGTTGTATGGCAAGTTGTTGATGTATTATTTTTGCTTCATTGTCATGTCTTCTGGTGTATTCTGTATTTGCTAGTATTGTACATCCGCTTGTGATGTGATCTACTGTTTCTATTTGTTGTTTGCAAAGTCTGCATCTATATGTTGTGGTATTGAGATCTTTAATGATATGCTTCCTGTAATATCTGGTGTTTATTGTTTGATCCTGTATTGCAATCATGAATTCTTCCGTCTCACTGTATATATTGCCTTTTCTTAGCCATGTGTTGGATGCGTCTTGATTGATGTGTGGCTGTGTTAGATGATACGGGTGCTTGCCATGTAGTGTTTTCTTTTTCCAATTTACTTTCTTCGTATCTGTTGATGTTATGTGATCTAAAGCGTTGTAGAGGTGGTTATGAAATTGCAATGGTGTAGCCGGTGTATTTATATGAGTGATTGCTTTGTGTATTTTGCTAGTTTCTGCTCATTCTATAATGAATTTTCTTAAATTGTCTACCTGTCCATAATGTATATAATAGGGGGAAACATTCCACGTGGAAAAAATATATCTAAAAAGAAAGATGATGAGACTTACCAAACAAAAGCGCTGGCAGGTCGATAGACACACAAACAAACACAAACATACACACAAAATTCAAGCTTTCGCAACAAACGGTTGCTTTGTCAGGAAAGAGGGAAGGAGAGGGAAAGACAAAAGGATGTGGGTTTTAAGGGAGAGGGTAAGGAGTCATTCCAATCCCAGGAGTGGAAAGACTTACCTTAGGGGGGAAAAAAGGACAGGTATACACTCGCACACACCATTATATCCATCCGCATATACACAGACACAAGCAGACATTTGTAAAGGCAAAGAGTTTGGGCAGAGATGTCAGTCGAGGCGGAAGTACAGAGGCAAAGATGATGTTGAAAGACAGGTGAGGTATGAGCGGCGGCAAATTGAAATTAGAAATTAGCGGAGATTGAGGCCTGGCGGATAGCGAGAAGAGAGGATATGCTGAAGGGCAAGTTCCCATCTCCGGAGTTCTGACAGGTTGGTGTTAGTGGGAAGTATCCAGATAACCCGTACGGTGTAACACTGTACCAAGATGTGCTGGCCGTGCACCAAGGCATGTTTAGCCACAGGGTGATCCTCATTACCAACAAACACTGTCTGCCTGTGTTCATTCAAGCGAATGGACAGTTTGTTGCTGGTCATTCCCACATAGAACGCTTCACAGTGTAGGCAGGTCAGTTGGTAAATCACATGGGTGCTTTCACACGTGGCTCTGCCTTTGATCGTGTACACCTTCCGGGTTACAGGACTGGAGTAGGTGGTGGTGGGAGGGTGCATGGGACAGGTTTTACACCGGGGGCGGTTACAAGGGTAGGAGCCAGAGGCTTTACAAATGTCTGCTTGTGTCTGTGTATATGCAGATGGATATGTGTGTGTGTGTGCGAGTGTATACCTGTCCTTTTTTCCCCCTAAGGTAAGTCTTTTCGCTCCTGGGATTGGAATGACTCCTTACCCTCTCCCTTAAAACCCACATCCTTTCGTCTTTCCCTCTCCTTCCCTCTTTCCTGACGAAGCAACCGTTTGTTGCGAAAGCTTGAATTTTGTGTGTATGTTTGTGTTTGTTTGTGTGTCTATCGACCTGCCAGCGCTTTTGTTTGGTAAGTCTCATCATCTTTCTTTTATGTCCATAATGTAGGTTTTTTATGTTGATAAATCCCCTTCCTCCTTCCTTTCTGCTTAATGTGAATCTTTCTGTTGCTGAATGTATGTGATGTATTCTATATTTGTGGCATTGTGATCGTGTAAGTGTATTGAGTGCTTCTAGGTCTGTGTTACTCCATTTCACTACTCCAAATGAGTAGGTCAATACTGGTATAGAATAAGTATTTTGTCTTGTTTCTTGCTGTCAATTCTGTTTTCAGTATTTTTGTTAGTTTTTGTCTATATTTTTCTTTTAGTTCTTCTTTAATATTTGTATATCTATTCCTATTTTTTGCCTGTATCCTAGATATTTATAGGCATCTGTTTTTTCCATTGCTTCTATGCAGTCACTGTGGTTATCCAATATGTAATCTTCTTGTTTAGTGTGTTTTCCCTTGACTATGCTATTTTTCTTACATTTGTCTGTCCAAAAGCCATATTTATATCATTGCTGAATACTTCTGCTATCTTTAGTAGTTGGTTGAGTTGTTGATTTGTTGCAGCCAGTAGTTTTAGATCATCCATGTATAGCAAATGTGTGATTTTGTGTTGGTATGTTCCAGTAATATTGTATCCATAATTTATATTATTTAACATGTTGGATAGTGGGTTCAGAGCAAGGCAGAACCAGAAAGGACTTAATGAGTCTCCTTGGTATATTCCACGTTTAATCTGTATTGGATATGATGTGATATTATTTGGATTTGTGTGGATATTAAGTGTGGTTTTCCAGTTTCTCATTACTATGTTTAGGAACTGTATCAATTTAGGATCTACTTTGTATATTTCCAATATTTGTAGTAACCATGATTGGGGTACACTATCAAAAGCTTTTCGGTAATCAATGTATGCATAGTGTAGCGACCTTTGTTTGGTTTTAGCTTGGTATGTCACCTCTGCATCTATTATTAGTTGCTCTTTACATCCTCGTGCTCCTTTGCAACAGCCTTTTTGTTCTTCATTTATAATTTTGTTCTGTGTTGTATGTGTCATTAATTTCTGTGTAATGACTGAAGTTAATATTTTGTATATTGTTGGTAGGCATGTTATGGGGCGATATTTTGCTGGGTTTGATGTGTCTGCTTGATCTTTAGGTTTCAGATAAGTTATTCCTTTTGTAAGTGTATTGGGGACTGTGTATGGGTCTGCAATGTAACTGTTAAATAATTTAGTTAGATGTGAATGTGTTGAGGTGAACTTCTTTAACCATAAATTTGCTATTTTATCTTTTCCAGGGGCTTTCCAATTGTGCGTAGAATTAATTGCTCGGGTGCATGTTGCAAAATTATCACTTCAGGAATTTGTGGTATCATCTTGTATGTGTCTGTTTCTGCTTGTATCCACCATGCATGCGTCCGCCGCTCGTGGTCTCGCGGTAGCGTTCTCGCTTCCCGAGCACGGGGTCCCGGGTTCGATTCCCGGCGGGGTCAGGGATTTTCACCTGCCTCGAGATGACTGGGTGTTTGTGTTGTCCTCATCATTTCATCATCATCCAGGAAAGTGGCGAAATTGGACTGAGCAAAGATTGGATAATTGTACGGGCGCTGATAACCACGGAGTTGAGCGCCCCACAAACCACAAACAAACCAAACCAAACAACAACAACACCATGCATGCCTGCTATGTTGTACCAGGTTTGACCATATGTTGCTCCAAAAGTGTTCCATGTCTGTTGTTTGGTGGGTTATCAAAAATTCAAATGGCTCTGAGCACTATGCGACTCAACTTCTGAGGTCATCAGTCGCCTAGAACTTAGAACTACTTAAACCTAACTAACCTAAGGACATCACACACATCCATAAAAATTAGGTTATACAGGTAAATATTGAAAAATATTTAACTGGATAACCCATTGCAACAGAACCAGTTGCTGAACACATACATATAATCATTAGCGTTGAACAACAAAAATTTAAACTTGTTAACAAATATAACATAAAAAATTTCATGCTACACAACCAATTTCAAGTACTGAATCTGACATTGATCATACGTCTGCAGTACAAAAGTACAAAATTTTTAAAATATACAAAATTCAGTACTACACATTAGTTACAAAATGATACAAAACATTTCAGTTTTTTAGAAAGGTTCTTTATACACATGGAACATGGGTAAGAAATAATATATAGAGGACTATTAATGACCTGCTTATTGGCATAATGTGCTTTAATTTAAATGAAAGTGAAATGATAGTCTACTTAAATCAGTGGTACTGTGTATGTTATTAGTCTAAAAGACCACCAGTCAAAGCAATTTCTGAGTATAAGGCTTCATTTCATCATGCACAACCGAGAATTTACAGCAACATTACCAGGTTAGTACCATTCCAACTTGTTTGGAATAGATTAGTGTGAAAACTGTATTAACCTTGTCTTTGAAATGAAGGCCACAATAACCACACATTATTCTTGAAATTTATGTGTAATTTAGATAAGTCTAGATTTTCTTCTTGAGAGTGCCAAGACAGATCTGAATCCAAATTGGAGACCTAATGTGGAAATAATGGGAGGAAAATGCATGTAGACTGTGTAGAAGTAAATATAAAAATGCTTATTACATTATTGATGCTGTAATCCTTGAATGTAATGAGAATGTATGAGGTTTGGCTAAACAACAAGGCTGTGGTGGATAAGTGACATTGTACATCCAGCCAGTGCTGTTGTCATTTACCGGGGTCACCTCCAAGGAGGGAAATGGACCTAGCAGTGGTATGAGTGGTTTAATGACAAATTGATAGCCATAGTTGCATAGCAGCCAACATAAAAGATTTCCAGTTTTAGAAATCTCAGTGAAAATTCTTGTCAGTGGAAGAAGTGAAGTTGGCAACCACGTTTTTTTAGTTGACTTTTTTTTACTTAACCTTGTAATAATCAGTGAGTGGTCTTTGATGATAAGAATGAGTTTCACTTAGTTTTGTATGATACTCTGATGCCACTTTTAATGTACAGTTTATGAGTATTTAATCTTTTGACATAAGTTAATTTCTTAGGACAACAGCGTTTAAAGTGTCCTTTGACACTGATGTCCCAATACAAAATTATTTAAACTCCTTTGTGGGTTTAAAATTTAGAACACAGAGCTGTTTTAGTCTGCTGAAACTGCAACTGAACAAGCTGATCAGTAAGCTCATGAATTCTTGTACATAAGTTGCACAGCACCACATTATCATTGGATAATGATAATGTTGGGTGCTCTGCAGCTTGCATATGCTTTACAAGAGATGTATTTTTGATACATATGCATTACTGCATCTTCAGGTGTCCAAACAAGGTGTCTTATATTACAAGATTCTTAAAATTTTGTAGTTATAATTAATTCATATAAACACTGGACTCAAACATTTTGTGACTGAGTCATTCCAATGTGTTGCACTTAAAATAAAATATTCACACACACACACACACACACACACACACACACACACTTTGTGTTGAAGAAGCAGTGGTAGGTTTGGATGCTGCCAATCTTACGTGTATAACTTTGTACATAGATACTGCACATGTTCTGCGATGCACCTGGGAAACAGTGTATCAGTACCGCTTATGAATACAATGTGTGAGAAAAGATGCTCAGAGCTCACATGTAACTAACCCTTGGTAACTAATTGTATGAAGCGCTTACAACAATAACAGGTCTGCACATGTATTCCTGAATTTGTGATTACTTTTACCCCCCTTAGTGAATAAACTCTATGACTTAAGACCTCTAGTTTTACAAAACCGCACATGATGGAAAAATAATGAAGTTGGGAATGCATAAAACTCTTGCACCTTCAATTCATTTTTCTTTCTCCCCGTATGCAGAGTGACCCAAAAATCCATTAACATTTGAAAATGCACTGATTCACTAAATAATGTAGCAGAGAGTTAAAACTTGAGACATATGCTTGAAATAACGTGGGATTTTATTAAAACCAAAAACAAGTGCAATAACCGGAAAACAGATGCTGATCGATGGCAACACGGCAGTGCTGCTGCATGAGAACATACATAAAATGAGCTGCAGTGAGAGAGGGAGTCAGATGCCCCAGCAATTGCAGTAGGTTTACTTTACCAGGCAAGGCTTTGTTACTAAAGCCTTGCTATCAGAATGGAGAATCCACTACTGCAGCTTTACAATCTTTTCATCATAAGAAGGATATCTGAATGGGTAAAGATCCTGTGGCAAGTGTTGATGTAAAGAAAGTGATCACAAAGCTCCGTAGTGTGTGACCAGACACAAGCACTATTGCTGTCCAGGCAGTTCAAGAAGAAATGGCGACTATAGCAGATTCATTTCCACATAGTGAAGTCAGCATTCATTACTAGCATTACAAGATAGGCATTCTGTTAGTAAAAGTGTGAATGGCCTTTCTGATCATGCACAAATTTTAACACTAAAAGGCTTTTGTATTCAAACAAATGTCATATTTAACTACAAACTATGTAGGAAAGTTAATCCAACAGCAACAGAGAGTTTCTTAAACCTTGTCAAGGAACAAGGGTGGCAGGATGTTTATAGTGCTGATAACATAGATGATAAATACAATGCTTTCCTTAACACATTTTTCATGCTCTGTGAGAGTTGCTTTCCATTAGAACGTTCTAAATGGGGTACTAGCAGTAATAGGCAGCCCAGGTGGCTGACTGGTGGGATAAGGATATCTTGTAGAACAAAGCAGGAATTATATCAAAATGTTAGAAGTAATCACAATCAAGCTACAGTGGCCCATTACAAACAGTATTGTAAGGTGCTTAAAAATGTTACTAGGAAGGCAAAGAGTATGTGGTATGCTAATAGAATAACTCATTCACAGGGTAAAATTAAAACCATATGGTCAGTTGTGAAGGAAGTGTCTGATCAGCAGCGCAAGGTCGACAATATAATGTCAGTTTGCAGTAAAAATATTTCTGTTATGATAAATCAGATATAAGTACAGTATTTAACAATCTTTTCTGATCATTGCTGGTGAATTAAATAAAAATTTAGTTTTATGCCGGAAATCATATAACTTTCTTGGCAAATTCGTTTCCGAGATTGATGTCTGAAATACTTTTCTGTGATACAGAAAAGAGGGAGATTGAGTCAATAATTAAAGCACTGAAGACTAAGGACTCTCATGGCTATGATGGAGTGTCTAGCAGAATAATAAAGTACTGTGCTGCACATGTTAGCCCTGTATTTAGCCATATTTGTAATTTTTCCTTTAGGAATGGTCAGTTTCCTGGGCGATTAAAGTACTCACTTTATAAAAAGGGATAATGTAGATAATTTTAGATCTATTTCTATGCCATCAATGTTTGCAAAAGTTATTGAAAAGGCTGTGTGTGTAAGGATAGTTGATCAGTTTATATCACACGATTTGTTATCAAATGTACAGTTCAGCTTTAGAAGTCATTTAACAACTGAAAATGCTATATTCTCTTTTCTCTGTGAGGTACTGGATGGATTAAACAATAGATTTTGAACACTTGGCGTATTTTTTTGATTTAACTGAGGCATTTGATTGTATTGGTCACAAAATATTGCTCCAGAAGTTGGACCATTACAGAATACGGGGAGTAGCTCACAATTGGTTCACCTCTTATTTTAGCAACAGGCAAAAAAAGGTCATTATTCACAATGTTGATAACGGCTGGGGTACTGTCAAGTGGGGGGTGCCCCAGGGATCAGTGTTGGGGCCACTCTTCTTCCTTATTTATATAAATGATATGCCGCCCTCTAGTATTATGGGTAAATCTAAAATATTTCTGTTTGCTGGTGACACTAAATTGGTAGTAAAGGATGTTGTGTGCAACATTGGCTCGGTTTCAAATAGTGCAGTTCATGAGCTAAGTTCATGGCTTGTAGAAAATAAACTAATGCTAAATCACAGTAAGACTCAGTTTTTACAGTTTCTAACACACAATTCAGTAAAACCTGACATTTTAATTTCACGGAACGGGCATATCATTAGTGAAACTGAACAGTGCAAATTTCTAGATGTTCAGATAGATAGTAAGCTGTCGTGGAAAGCCCACGTTCAGGATCTTGTTCAAAGACTTAATACTGCCATTTTTACTATTCGAATGGTATCAGAAGTGCATGATCATTCAACACGAAAATTAATCTATTTTGCTTATTTTAATTCTCTTATGTCATATGGTATTATATTTTTGGGTAACTCTTCCCATTATAAAAGGATATTTTTGGCTCAGAAACGGGCAGTTCGTGCAATAAGTGGTGTAAGTTCACAAACCTCTTGTCGACCCCTGTTCACGAGTCTGGGTATTTTGACATTGGCCTCTCAATATATATATTCCTTACTGTCATTTCTTGTTAACAATATTAGCTTATTCCCAAGAATAAGCAGCTGTCACTCAGTTAATACTTGGCAGAAATCAAACCTGCATTTGGATCGGACTTCCTTAACTCCTGTGCAAAAAGGTGTGCGGTATACTGCTGCATCCATTTTCAATAACCTACCACTCAAATTCAGACATCTTAGCAGTAATGCATGTACTTTCAAATTGAAACTGAAGGGTTCCCTCATGGGTCACTCCTTCTATTCTGTCAAGGAGTTCCTTGAAAAACTAAGCTGATTCTTATTGTATGGTTGATTGCATTTACTTAAACTTATGGACTGACTTTTTTCGGATTCATAAACATTTATTTTTATCTGTTATTACTTTTATGTTGTAATTTCCTATACTGACATGTTCCATGACCTTGAGATTTGCTCCTCGATTTGGTCCTACGGAACTTGACAAGTAAATAAAATAAAAATAAAGTCACCACATCGCACCGGCATTACAAGCGTTACTGTTCAGAGAGCACTAAGGTGTACTCTTCAATTCTATTGGTACAAAATCCAGCATCATCATGAACTGTTAGTCACTGGTTTTGTGACAAGGAGAACATTTGTGATGTGGACACTTGAACAAATGAGGGAAGATGATGATTGATTGTTGGATGTGTCAAGGACCAATGAAGACAATTTAACTCTCTTGAGAGTCTGTCAACACCTGCAGCTGCAGAATTTGGACTACTGAGAACACTACAACTGTTGTGGAAACCCCATTACATGACCAGAAAGTCATGGGTTGGTGTAAATTTACCATATCAGTCATGATCTGACCGTTTTTCTTTGAGGAAATGTGAAGTACTGACTTTCAAATGGTCAGCATGATGGGTGTGAGGTCCTCCGATATGTTATAGATAGAGGTCTGCGTGGATGCAGATATCCGTGGATATATCCGCGGTATTTGTTACTTGGCGGATAAAATCGCGACCGGCGCGGATATCCACGGGTCATCTGCGGATAATGAGCAAGGCATCTGCCCAGTACGTATGTTGCAATGTTAGTTGGAAACTTCAAGTCTGTTGACATTGGAATCTTGCAGGGCCCGGGTAGAGCGGATGTCTGTTGTCCTCAGCCCCTGGCTACGACCGACGTAGCCGTACTCAAGAGACCTGCGCCTAATCCGTTTCCGCAACCGTATCATTTGTGTGGCTTGTGAAGTGCTCTCTGGGTGGCAAACCTGCCCACTGTCTACCAGACAAGAGCCCGTTGCAATTTTCCGCTGCCTTCAGTTAGCGCTTTGTAGTGAGCGAGTGACAACGTGCATCGTAGCAAATATCAGTGAGAGTTCTTTCTTCAAATGAACACCATATCGATGGATACAATTTCGTGTAAGGTGGAAGAAGGTGATTTTACATTAGTGAAGGAAAATAAATTGAAATCGCCAATTTGGAAAAAATTCAGATACGTATTTGATGGCAACGAAAAGACAAAAGATATAGTGGCTTGTTTTGCATATAAAAAAGTGTATTCCTACACTGGACACAAAAGTGGGACTTCAAATTTGCTAAAACATTCGTGTGAGACTGGACAAAGTAGCATAATTGCTTATTTAAATACCAAGAGAGACGTGAAAGTTCCTGAAGTTCCGCCAAATTTGAAGACAGCCGCGACAGAAAAACTTACCAATCTTGTCAGCAAAGACATTTTACCATTCGAAGTTGCGTGTATATCTGGGTTTCTCGAGACAGCACAGTTTCTTATTGATGTGGGGGCCAAGTACGGTGCAGTGAGTGCTGAGGAACTGCTACCTCATCCAACCACCATATCCTGAAATTTTAAGGAAACGGTCGATCGTCTGCGTGAAACTGTCTCCGCAGAAGTGAAGAATATATTCAGAGATATAGGTGGAGCACTACCTGTTGATTTATGGACTGATTCGTACCGTAAAATAAACTATATGGGAGCAACTGCACATTATGTTAATTATGAAGAAGTGAAACTTGAAGATCGAGTGTTGTGCACCAGAAATTTTGAGAGTGAGATTAAAAAAACAGGAGAAAACGTTAGACTTGAATTAAGATACTACGGTCGTTCGATTTATTCAGTGCTGTGAATAACATCATGTTCGTTACGGATAGAGGTCCAAATATTGTGGCAGCACTTCGCCAATACAAGAGGCTCTCGTGCTCAGCACACTTTCTTAATACTGTGCTGGAGCACACGACTCAAGGAGATGCGAACGATGATAAGAGTGACGTGCAGCGACTAATAAATTCCTGTCGAGCTATCACAACTTTCTTTGAAAGATCTGGTCTTCAGAATCACCTTCAGAAGTCATTGAAAGGAGGTATAGACACACGACGGAACAGTAAATTGAATATGTTTGAGTCTATCACAATGGTTTGAAGTTCTGTCAATTTTGTCAGAGAAAAATCAAGATAATTTGATTGATTCTATAGATACGAGGATGTTGGAAGATATAATAACCTTTCTGACACCATTTAAAATAGCTTCTTGTGATCTCGAAGCCTCCAAAACCCCTACGCTTTATTTCTGTGTGTTGTGGAAGTTAAAACTTCTCTCCTTCCTTGAAAAAAATGATGGTGACAGCCCATTTCTGTTAGGTTTAAAGAGTACAGCCAAATCTATTTTAATCAGAAAATGGGACATAACAGTATCCCATAAACGTGCAACGTTTTTGAATCCAAAATATAAAAACCTAAAATTTCTTAGCAGTGCCAAAAAAGATGAAGTTGTAAAGGAAGCGAAAAATTATGTTGCGAGAAATTATCCACAGTTAAAAGATAAGGAGGAAACAACATCTGGAATTCCTGCAAAAAAACAGGAGTCTGACGTACTTTTTACTGAATTTGAAGATTCCTCAGAAGATAAATCGACAAGAGATCTTGACTTTGCGTCAGATGAAATTCTCAGATATACGAATGATAAAGTTCAATTTTCGGAAGGCATCGACCTGATAGCTTGGTGACGTTGACATGAAAACGTCTATCCGCGACTTTCCAAACTCGCATACCTCGTGCACTGCATTCCAGCATCCAGCACGCCGTCTGAGAGAAGCTTCTCTACTGCGAGACAGATAATGCAGGACCAACGCACGTCTTTGAAGCCACAGACGATTGATGACATCATGTTCCTGCATAGTAATCTTCCAAAGTAAAAAGGTACTTGTACAGCTTCTCTTACTTCACTGTATTTTTTGGGGTTATCTGAATTAGTTACAATTTTTTTTTGTCCGATTCTTTTTTTTTTACAGAATTTGTATCAGAAGCAAGCAGAAGATGAAAATATTTAATCTGAAGGCTGTGAGATTTTATTGTAATATTTATAGTAAAGAATTTCCTAGACATATTGTTAGTATTTTTACTATTCCCAACAAGAACATTTAAGTAGCATTAGGTAAAAGAAGGAAATATTTAACAAGCAATTTGTTTTGTTGTAATTTTCATATTAAAGAACTCAATTTTAAGTTTTTACTCTTCAAATTACTTTTACTTTTCAAATCATCCAAAAAATAATGTGTCTTTTAATTTACCAGCCAATTAGTAAAGATAAGGGCTGAAATTCGTAACAAAATTGAACATTTTAACTGTAACTCGGTATTGCTTAACAGGGAACAGTGCGTAACATTTGAAGTTCTGGGACAGTGGTTTTTATATACACATCTTGAAATCGTTTGCAGTTCCATTAAACTCTGAAAAAAAATTATTTTTTAACATTGAAAGTATTAACTGCGACATCTACTGCAAATTTTGTCTTAGTAATTTAGACCAATGTTGAGGATGTTTTAAAGTGTGAAAAACTTTGTTTAGTTGAGAATGAAACAGACATTTCATTTATCGCTAGGTCTTAATTCGATAAATCAACCAAAAGGTGAGGTTAGAGATTTCAATCGTATTTTTAGCTAAAGGTAAATGGACACCTAATTTCTATAACCATTGATTTTGTTGTCACTCTTCGGCAGATGAGTTATTTCTTCCAGACAACATCAATTATTGCTGGCAGTTTAACTTTTTCACAGGTGTGCCAGTGTTTTGCAGTGTAGGCCTAATACTGTAAATATTTTCACCTGGAAATGACGAGGACTGAACGCGTAAGCTATAATATAATCATCAGCTGACATGAATGGCTTCAAAATTTGACACATCCAAGCAGTGAGTACAAAAAAACTGTCGGTGAATGATGCAATGGGCTAGTAACAGTTTAAAACCATCGTCATTTTCAGCTGCCTTGGCACAAGAGCAGCGAAGTAGTTTCTATACACGTATTTTCATCATTTAATACTATTGCATTGAATTTTATTTTTTTAAATAGCGTTTCCAATCTCACGAGATCCGATACGCTACTGTGTATGCTCCGGAGCGCCAATGCTTTCCTGTTTGGAATGGTCTGCTTTAGAGTAGGTATAGAGCATTTCTTGTGATTTAAGAAGTCAAAAGTAGTTAAGTTGTCGCAGAAATGGCACCCTAACAATAACTATGTCATTACATACCATAATTCTAAGTACTACTGTCTATTACTATTAATTACTCATTCAAAACTTAAATGTATGCAGATGTGGATAAGGAACTTGCGGATGCGGATTAATTGCTGCGGATGCGGATTGCAGTTTTCTTATCCGCGCAGACCTCTAGTTATAGAATTGTACCATCCCTAGCCTGGCTGTTAAACACCTGCTGGAAGGTTTGATTCTTAAGCAGGATGGCTCTCCAACCCATATTTGTGCGCACCATTTGGTGAGGATCGTGAGCTGAGCCCCCACTTCCTTCATACATGGCCTGCATGGTCTCCAGACTTCAGTTCATGTGACTGTTGGTTGTGGGATTACCTGAAGTCACAAGTCTACTTCGATCATCTGACCTCATTGGGATGCTAAAAGACAACATCCGATGCGGTCCTCACCATACCAACTGATGCTGTGCATAACATTGTTCCTTGACTATAGGTATTTTTGATGAATGACAGCTGACATATTGAGCATTTGTTATAAAGAACATTGTCTCTGCTATAAATCACGTTATGTTAATTATTGATTTTGTATAATATGAATCACCATCTGTTGGTCATTTTCATCTCAAGCATGTGTATCAGTTGTTACCTGTCTACCTGCTTTATTCCACGAAGTACTGAACTTTCAAATGTTAATGGGCTTTTGGATCACCCTGCACTTTGCCTGCACTTGTCATCAAATCACTCATGTAGTTGGCATGCTAGTTTATTATTACATGTTGCACCCATGGTCTCCATTTGTAAATAACTCCAAGTCCAGACCAATTAAACGTATGATCAGAGTGTTGAAACAAGGTACACATGTCTACAGAAATACGGTTGTGCTTTAACATCCAAATATGTTTTGGTGAAGTTTCACCGTCAACAGGCTCATTTATTTTCTGTTGAATAACATATAAAGAAATTTTACATGGTAATATATATAGCTTTAAGTTTATAATATTTATATTTATAACATTACTAGCCTTTTCCCCACAGCTTTGCTTGTATGTGTGTTTGACAGATGTATTGCGGACATCTCCTCCTCCTCGTCCTCCTCCCTCTCTATGTTCACCTCTTCATTTGTCCCATCTCTCTGCCGACCTCATCCTCCCAGCTCTATATGTCTATCTCCTCCTTCCCTCTTTCTCCTCCTCCTCTTCCTCCTCCTCCGCCCCTCTCTGCGACCACATCTTCTTTCCCCCTCCTTATATCCGTACCCTCGTGCCCCCCTTCCTTTCCCATCTGCCTACTACCCCTCTACCCTTTCCGCCTATGTCCTGTGAAGTATTTCTTCCTACTTTTCCTATTTCAGTGGTAGGTGTTGACAGATAAAACAATTCATAAATGATCTGTAGTATTTTCATAGATTATTCTACAATGTACTTGCAATATATTATCGGTTGCCTTATTTCTTGTGCTGAAAGCATCCTGCTAATCAGTGCCCATTTAACCTTGGATCACCTCTTCTCAGTGGACTACTACTGCTACTTTTGCATCGAAAGATGCTGAAAGAGATTTCTGTTCTTTGATGTATCTACTGGAATTACACATGGAGGTAGTTTGAACGCAGTGTTCTGCCTACAATATATTCAGTTCTGAATGATGACAGTTCGACTAATAAATCTGCGTGCATTTGAGTCGGACAAGAGGATGTATGTCCATCAAGACAATAACAATTGGTACAAAAATATTTCACCATCATCTGTTCACTGGTGAGCATTTCTTTGATCTCATGTAGATCACATTGTGGCACCACAGAGCAGATGACTTCATCCAGCAGGTAGAAGCACCTGTCTGCAGCCTGCCTCGTTGATAGCACAAGATCAGCACAACTCCAATCTACATAGACCATATAACACCTCCCGAAAGTGGGGTGCTTCCAAGTTACTAACTACCTTAACTCACAAACATCTTTCATTAGCCAATGGGGAGCAGAGAAATGGGACATCTCATTCCCAACAAAACAACATGTTGCACTTGCCCCCCCCCCCACACTGCATCCATTCATCATGTCCACCGACACCTATATTTTTAATTGTATATCGTAGTAGTCTGTGATAGTACTCACTTGATATCTGTTTTGGCCTTTATGTTTATTTTCTTTTGATCTTGAAATACAGTCTAATATAAGGTTTGTTTTTATACATCTTTGTTATTTGTATTTCAGCATGCTTATGAAAATTTTTTAGTTTACGTATTTATATATATGAGGGTGGTTTGAAGAGTTCTCAGAATCACCACTACAGGTCAGCTCTACTGCAACGAGTTGTTCACGTGATATTCATTGGACTGTTGCCTGCAAACACGTCACACCACTGCTCTTGGAATAGAGCTGTGGTGGTGGCGTGGCTCTGTTGTTGTTCCCGCATAGTGGTTTGTGAAGATGGAAAAAATCAAGATTCGAGCAGTGATTAAGTAATCCGTGAAAAAAAGGTATGAAAGCAAAGGACATTCATGTTGATTTCCAGAATACACTGGGGGACTCTGCTCCTCCATATTCAATTGTTGCCAAGTGGTTGGGAGAGCTCAGATGGTGATCCATGCAGTGGTCAGCCAAGATGTCGCACTACTCCAGAAATCATTGCAAAAGTGCACAAAATGTTCATGGAGGATCACCGATTGAAAGTGCATGAAATTTCTCAAACTTGCCAGATGTCATCTTAAAGGGCGTATCATATTTTAACTGAAGAATTAGAAATGAAAGAATTATCTGCAAGATGGGCGCCGAGACTCTTGATGCTGGATCAAAAACCAATGACGTTGCCATTGCAGAATTACACGAATTAAGTTATGAATTGTTGCCACAACCGCCTTATTCACCTGATATGCCTCCATCAGACTTCCATCTCTTCCCAAAACTGAAAATTTTTCTTGGTGGATGAAGATTCACTTCAAACAAAGAACTGATAGACAGAGTTGACAACTATTTTGCAGGCCTGGAGGAAACTCATTATCGAGATGGTATCAAGGCACTGGGACATCGTTGGACCAAGTTCATTAATCTACAAGGAGACTACATTGAAAAATAAAGAAAAGTTTCAGTGATGTAAATACTTTTTTTCTGTCCCATTCCAAGAACTTTTGAAACCACCCTCATAGTTTAGAGACTTTAACTAATATCCATTAAATTGTGTTGTACTATGCCTCCATGTCAGTCAGTCATTTGGTTGGTTTAGAGATTTATACCCTTTTAAAGATTCAGTACATAATTTGTATCCATGTCAAACTTGAAGCATTTCTATTTATGTTTTTTGGATAGACAGACAATCTTCACTATCGTTGGAAATAAGTCTGTATACAGCTAGAAGCTCTTGCTGATGTGATGGACTTGTTCAGTCTTAAGTTGTTTGATGATTACCTAGAAAGCCAAAAGCTTGTTCACAACAAAGTATAAAATAATATTTTTTTGTATGTAAATACTGTGCAGTTCAGTTTTTAATGTACCTAGTAAGCTTTTATATTTTATTTATTGCAAATTCTGGTATAAACCTGCAGTGAGATATGTATTTCAGTAGATGTACAATCTGAAACACAAATTTTGTTTAATTTTTGTGGTTTTTCTTATATGTTTTGGATTTTTTGTTTGCATTGGTGACTAGGCTCAGTAGATGTATGTACGAGGTCTGTACAAAAAATTCCAGAACTTTGTTCACAAAATTTTTCTGCATGATCTACAAAATATTCTCCTCCAAAATTGATGTATCATATAAGAAGATGGTATCTGTTCTTTCAGACATGTCCGAAAAAAACAGATACCATCTTCATATAGATAAGGCTTACGAGCCAATGATCTCCTACAGTGCGGATGCACTCACATTGCTCAAACTCTTACAGTAATTGGTAGATTGACTGCTGCAAGTAATGATTACAGTGGGCAGGGGCACTAAAAATGTGGTGTGTGGGCAGTAAGTTGGAAGTGTGGATCTCACGGGGAGTGTGCCAGAGATAAATCCCTGAAGTTACACTGCCCTCTGTGTCCTCAATAGCACAGTCAGACAGAGCGTCTGCCATGTAAGCAGGAGATCCCGAGTTTGAGTCCCAGTCAGGGCACACATTTTCAACTGTCCCCATTGATATTTATCAACGCCTGTAAGCAGTTAATGGTCTCGATTTCATTGTAATTTCATTGATAAAAAATCAGTCCCAGTGCTGTTTCCATTTCCAGAAACAGTCTTGCTGGATTGTGCAAAGCGCACTCTGTGAATTTTCTTTTATCTCATCTATCATTACAAATCTTCATCCTTTCAAAGGAGTTTTCAGCTTTGGAATCAAGCGGAGCTTCAAGGAATCCTCAGAACCTTAGGCCCCCTACAAAACCTTTCACCTGACTCCATCAACCTCCTGACCCCACCGACACCTCACACTCCTACCTTCTACCTACTTCCTAAAATTCACAAACCCAAACATCCCGGCCGCCCCATTGTAGCTGGTTACCAAGCCCCCACAGAACGTATCTCTGCCTATGTATATCAACACCTTCAACCCATTACATGCAGTCTCCCATACTTCATCAAAGACACCAACCACTTTCTCGAACGCCTGGAATCCTTACCCAGTCTGTTACCCCCGGAAACCATCCTTGTAACCATTGATGCCACTTCCCTATACACAAATATCCCACACGTCCAGGGCCTCGCTGCAATGGAGCACTTCCTTTCACGCCGATCACCTGCCACCCTACCTAAAACCGCTTTCCTCATCACCTTAGTCAGCTTCATCCTGAATCACAACTTCTTCACTTTTGAAGGCCAGACATACCAACAATTAAAGGGAACAGCCATGGGTACCAGGATGGCCCCCTCGTATGCCAACCTTTTTATGGGTCGCGTAGAGGAAGCCTTCTTGGTTACCCAGGCCTGCCAACCCAAAGTTTGGTACGGATTTATTGATGACATCTTCATGATCTGGACTCACAGTGAAGAAGAACTCCAGAATTTCCTCTCCAACCTCTACTCCTTTGGTTCCATCAGATTCACCTGGTCCTACTCCAAATCCCATGCCACTTTCCTTGACGTTGACCTCCATCTGTCCAATGGCCAGCTTCAGACATCCGTCCACATCAAACTCACCAACAAGCAACGGTACCTCCATTATGACAGCTGCCACCCATTCCATATCAAACGGTCCCTTCCCTACAGCCTAGGCCTTCGTGGCAAACGAATCTGCTCCAGTCCTGAATCCCTGAACCATTACACCAACAACCTGAAAACAGCTTTCGCATCCCGCAACTACCCTCCCGACCTGGTACAGAAGCAAATAACCAGAGCCACTTCCTCATCCCCTCAAACCCAGAACCTCTCACAGAACAACCCCAAAAGTGCCCCACTTGTGACAGGATACTTCCCGGGACTGGATCAGACTCTGAATGTGGCTCTCCAGCAGGGATACGACTTCCTCAAATCCTGCCCCGAAATGGGATCCATCCTTCATGAAATCCTCCCCACTCCACCAAGAGTGTCTTT
Organism: Schistocerca cancellata; assembly: GCF_023864275.1. Taxonomy (NCBI): domain Eukaryota; kingdom Metazoa; phylum Arthropoda; class Insecta; order Orthoptera; family Acrididae; genus Schistocerca; species Schistocerca cancellata. Next base: position 926,836,811 of record NC_064627.1, on the reverse strand, counting down.
CCGCCGTCCACCTAACCTTCGTAACCTCTTGGTTCATCCCTATGAAATCCCCAAACCACCTTCCCTACCCTCTGGCTCCTACCCTTGTAACCGCCCCCGGTGTAAAACCTGTCCCATGCACCCTCCCACCACCACCTACTCCAGTCCTGCAACCCGGAAGGTGTACACAATCAAAGGCAGAGCCACGTGTGAAAGCACCCACGTGATTTACCAACTGACCTGCCTACACTGTGACGCTTTCTATGTGAGAATGACCAGCAACAAACTGTCCATTCGCATGAATGGACACAGGCAGACAGTGTTTGTTGGTAATGAGGTTCACCCTGTGGCTAAACATGCCTTGGTGCACGGCCAGCACATCTTGGCACAGTGTTACGCCGTCCGGGTTATCTGGATACTTCCCACTAACACCAACCTATCTGAATCCGGAGATGGGAACTTGCACTTCAGTATATCCTCTCTTCCCGTTATCCACCAGGCCTCAACCTCTGCTAATTTCAAGTTGCCGCCACTCATCCCTCACCTGTCATTCAACAACATCTTTGCCTCTGTACTTCCGCCTAACTGACATCTCTGCCCAAACTCTTTGCCTTTTAATATGTCTGCTTGTGTCTGTATATGTGTGGATGGAAATGTGTGTGTGTGTGTGTGTGTGCGAGTGTATACCTGTCCTTTTTTCCCCCTAAGGTAAGTCTTTCCGCTCCCGGGATTGGAATGACTCCTTACCCTCTCCCTTAAAACCCACATCCTACACACACACACACACACACACACACACACACACACACACAAACACACAAAGATTCTGTAACTTACCAAACAAAAGCATTGGTACGTTGATAGAAACAATAACAAACACAAACACAAACACACACACAAATTTCAAGCTTTCGCAACCCACGGTTGCTTCATCAGGAAAGAGAGGAGATGGAAAGACGAAAGGATGTGGGTTTTAACGGAGAGGATAAGGAGTCATTCCAATCCCGGGAGCGGAAACACTTACCTTGGGGGGAGGTGGGGGGGGGGGGGGGGGCGCGAAGGGACATGTCTGTTATGTGCAGATGGATATGGGTGTGTGTACAAGTGTATACCTGTCCCTATACCCACCCCAAAGTAAGTCTTTCTGCTCCCGGGATTGGAATGACTCCTTATCCTCTCCCTTAAAACCCACATCCTTTCGTCTTTCCCTCTCCTTCCCTCTTTCCTGATGAAGCAACCATGGGTTGCGAAAGCTTGAAATTTGTGTTTGTTATTGTTTCTATCAACGCATTCGTTTGGTAAGTTACAGAATCTTTGTCATTAGATACATTTTTCCCACGTGGAATGTTTCCCTCTATACGTCATTCCTCCAATGGATTCACCTGACCAACAACATATAGATCATCCTTTTCATGGGTTTGCCTATCTTACCCCTCTTGTACCTATATAAATTGGTACAGGTCATTCCTCCCATGGATGCACCTGACCAAGGCATAGGCCATCCCTGCTTTTGGGTCCATTTATCCTTTTCTTCTCCTACACCTCTTTTGTGATTTTTGGGTATGCCCATCTTAACTTCATCAGTAAACACAGGTATTAGCCCTTTTCTACAATCTTTACTCACTTTAAATGAGAAGTTTCACCATAATCATTTTATGCTGGCTTCACCTGATTACTATCCACCTCCACATTTTAACTCCTCTTTTTTTGTATATATATAACACACACACCACCATGTACACATAGTTCTCACCCCTATGTATTCTGCTTCTGCTTATTGATACATATTTTCTTACCTTTCACTCTCTTACATCCACTAGATTTCGACAACACTCGACTATTTCAGTATACTGAATGTTGTTCTTTTCAATATACTAGGAGAACATTAGTATATCTACATAAAACCCTTCATTGTGAATATATATGTTAACGTTCTAACTCCTATCCTGCATAACACACATCTTGTGGAAGATAAGTTAGCACGCTTATTGAGTTATGGACATTAGCACACCATCAATTTTCCTATCCTGCTACATCCTCCAAGGGCCTCACTCTTATCACTACTTTCTTTAATTTAACTGATGATGGATTCAGTTAAGGAGCAAATGCTACATACAATTTGTCAGTGCAGTTTTCGTCAATCAACCATCACATGTTCATTTCGAAACAATTTTTTAATTTGGAGAACCAGACTATTTCCGGAGATGAATTAAAATGCTGATGTGTGGATACAAACAGTTTTTTGTAACAAAATAATTCAAAAGACTGAGTTCGCTGGCCTAACAGGCAGCTGCACCTGGAGGAATTGCTCAGTCATGTCACATGACACTGACTGGCTCATACTAGGGTATCCAAACAACGTTCAAATCTGTGCAATGTTTGAGATCCAAAAGCAGAAACACTGTACGAGGCACTGAAAACTTTGTATAGGCCAGTGACAAGGAGGGCACTGGCATATCTGCACGTACATCAACATGGATACTTCACAAATCACATTTAAGTGCCTGGCAGAGGGTTCATCAAACCATCTTTACAATTCTCTATTATTCCAATCTCGTATAGCGCACGGAAAGAACGAACACCTATATCTTTCCATGCGAGCTCTGATTTCCCTTATTTTATTATGGTGATTGTTTCTCCCTATGTAGGTTGGCGTCAACAAAATATTTTCACATTCAGAGGAGAAAGTTGGTGATTGAAATTTCTTGAGAAGATTCTGCTGAAACGAAAAATGCCTTTGTTTAATGATGTTCACCGCAAATCCTGTATCATTTCTGTGACACTCTCTCCCCTATTTCGTGACAGTACAAAATGTGCTGCCCTTCTCTGAACTTTTTTGGCGTACTCCATCAGTCCTATAAGGGATTGTGCAGCAATATTCTAAAATGAGGGTGACAAGTGTAGTGCAGGCAGTCTCTGTAGTAGACCTGTTACATTCTCTAAGTGGCTTGCCAATAAAACACAGTCTTTGGTTAGCCTTCCCCACAACATTTTCTGTGTGTTCCTTCCAATTTAAGTTGTTCGTAATTGTAATTACTTGGTACTTAGTTGAATTCACAGCTTTTAGATTTGACTGATTTATCATGTAACGGAAGTTTAATGAATTCCTTTCAGCACTTGTGTGGATGACCTCACACTTTTCATTATTTAAGGTCAATTGCCAATTTTTGCACAATACAGACATTCTTTCGAAATCATTTTGCAATTTATTTTGATCTTCTAATGACTTTAGTAGCCGATAAATGACAGTGTCATCTGCAAACAACCTAAAACAGCTGCTCAGATTGTCTCCCAAATCGTTTATATAGATAAGGAATAGCAAAGGGCCTATAACATTACTTTGGGGAACGCCCGAAATCACTTGTGTTTTAATTGATAACTGTCTGTCAGTTACTATAAACAGCGACCTCTCTCACACGAAATATCGAATCCATTCACATAACTGAGACAATAGTCCATAAGCACACAATTACACTACAAGCCGCTTGTGTAGTAAAGTGCCTTCCGGAAGTCTAGAAACATAGAATCAATTCAAAATCCCTTGTCAATAGCACACAACACTTCATGTGAGTAAAGAGCTACTTGTGTTTCACAAGAACAATGTCTTCTAAATCCATGTTGAGTGTGTGTCAATAGGCCATTTTCTTTGAGGTAATTCATAATGTTCAAACACAGTATATGTTCCAAAATCCTGCTACATACTGACATTAATGATATGGGCCTGTTATTAAGTGATATACTCCTGCTACCTTTCTTGAATATTGGTGTGACCTATGCAACTTTCCAGTCACTGGGTACAGATCTTTCGTCAAGCAAACGGTTGTATATGATTGTTGAGTATGGAGCTATTTTATCAGCATACTCTGAAAGGAGCCTGACTGGAAGACTTGCATTTGCTAAGTGATTAAAATTGCTTCACTACTCTCAGGATATCTACTTCTACATTACTCATGTTAGCAGCTGTTGCTTGATTCGAATTCTGGAATATTTACATTGTCTACTTTGGTGAAGGAATTTTGGAAGGCTGTGTTTAGTTACTTTGCTTTGGCAGCACTGTCTTCGATAGTATCTCCATTACTGTCAAAAAGAGAAGGCATTAACTGTGTCTTGCCGCTATCATACTTCACATACAAGCAGAATCTTTTTGGATTTTCTGCCAGGTTTCGAGACAAAGCTTTGCTGTGGAAACTATTATAAGCATCTGGCATTGAAGTCCGCTCGCTAAATTGTGAGCTTCTGTAAAAGATCACTAATTTTGGAGATTTTGCATCTGTTTGAAACTGGCATGTTTGTTTTTCTTTTTTGTTACAGTGTCCTGATCCGTTTTGTGTACCAAGGAGGATCAGTTTCGTTGCTTGTTATTTTATTTGGTACAAATCTCTCAATTGCTGCAGATACTATTTCTCTGAATATATACAAGGTGTGATCAAAGAAGGGAATTTTTATTTCTCTTAACAAATACTTATTTATTCATCAATATCAGCTTTGTCCCCTTCAAAGTAATCTCCCCCAACCCAGATATAAATACACTTGTGACAGCACTTTTTCCAATCTTAGAAGCACTCCTGAAACTCACTTTTTGTTATGGTGTTCTCCTTCAGTGATTCCGTTTTTATCTCATCAATGGGGGCAAAATAGTGTCCTTTTGTGGTTCCCTTCAGCCTCGGGGATGGAAAGAAGTCACATGGAGCCATGTCCGATGGATACAGTGGCTGAAGCAACAAACGGTTTTCTTTTTTGCCAAAAAATCACAAACAAAAATTGAAGTGTGAGCAGAAGCATTATTGCGATGCGATTCCACGAGTAGTTTTGGCACCATTCTCATCATTTTTTGTGTATTGCTTCACCCAGACAGTGCATAACTTCCAGCTAGTATTCCTTATTGACTGATAACCATAAGGCAGGAACTAATGATGCACTAACCTTCATATGTGATCAAACTTGTCAAATTTTTTTCAGTCTTGGCTCTTCTGGCTGTTTCCATTGGGACAACTGGGCCTAGGTTTCAACATCATACCTATGTAACCATGTTTTGTCATCTGTTATAGCCTTCTTTAGAAGTTCTGGGTCATTGTCATCTTCATTCAGCAATTCCTGAGTGATGTCTTTGTGACATTGTTTTTGATCAAAATGCAATGATTTCAGAACAAATTTTGCTGCTTCATGTTTCATGCCCAAAACATCAAAAACAAAACAAAAAATCGCTTAACACGAGCCAAAGAATATGCCCACACCATCAGCAACCTATCTGAAGGTGATTTGGTGATTTTTGAGAACCATTTTCAAACTTCTTGCACATTGACATAAGTAATGTGCCAGAGCATCTAGGGTGCAGTCGTCTTCAACGTCTTCTCAACCCTCTTTAAATGTTTATATCACTGGTACACTCTTGTCTCACTCTTAGAAGATTTACCAAAAGCCACAGTCAAGATTTCAAATGCAGTGCTGCACTTTACTTCATTTTACAAGCAAAATATAATGCATATTCTTTAGTGCAACTTTTTGGAAAGAAGTATACCAGGTGGTCTACTGGAATTCATGACATGCTGTACATATGAGATTATTTAAGTAATGACAGATGTAATGTTGTGGCTTAAACTGTTTCAACCCTAATGTCTGAAGATGGTCTGTGACTGAAACTGGTCAATATTTGGGTTTTAAATAAAAAAGCAGCTGATGGTCAAAAACATTTTATACATTACTTGATGCCTGTTAATAGCCACCTTCCAGAAATGTTTAAAACTAATTACTAAGCATATGGCAGTCAATGTGATACAGGTCTAACCCATAGGTTCAGTATATTTATTTCTCTAAGAACTTTTATATTTGCTTCCACATTTTTGTTGGAGCCATGTTGTAAGTAGAGACAATAATTGATGACACTTCCAAAGGTAGAAACACAAAATATAGTTGCAGCCATTAACTGGCTTTGTGATCTATATGTGGCGTGCCCATATAGTAATGGGAATTTTAAAATTTTGTGGGCTTTATACATCTGATTTTCAAAACTTTTTTAAAAATCTTGTTGGTCACAAGTTCATGATGTACGGTATATTTGCATTTTCAGCTGTTTTGAATATTTGGTTTATTGTTGGCACTGAAAAAGGTTATACGTGTTTTTGAGAGCTCAGCAAATTTTTTCTTTTGAAAAAAATGGATCAAAGAACTTGCATTAAATTTTGCTTGAAAAATGGAATAAAGTGCAGCACTGCATTCGAAAAATTGACTGTGGCATTTGGTGAATCTACTATGAGTGAGACAAGAGTTTATGAGTGATATAAATATTTCAAAGAGTGTCAAGAAGATGTTGAATATGACGACAAAACTTCTAAAGAAGGTTATAACAGGTGGTGACACATGGTTACACAGGTATGATGTCGAAACAAATGCCCAATCTTATCCCAATGGAAACTGCCTGAAGAGCTAACGCCAAAAAAAATTCGACAAGTTCGCTCACATGTGAAGATTTATCTCACTGTTTTCCACTATTACAATGGGATAACACATCATGGGTTCCTGCCTTAGGGTTGTGTGGTCAATAAGGAATACTACCTGCAAGTTATGAGCCATTTGGGTGGAACAATCCAAAGAAAATGATCAGAAATGTGCCAAAACCACTCATGGAAATTGCAACATGATAACATTCCTACCTTAAATCTTGTTCATGATTTTTTGGGCAAAAACAAAATCATTATGTCACCTCACTCACCGTATTCACCAGACACGGTTCCCTACAACTTCTTTCTATTTCTGAGGCTGTATAGAAACATGCAAGGATGTCATTTTGCCACCACTGATGAGATAAAATCAGAATTGCTGAAGGAGCTGAACAACATATTGAAAAGTGAGTTCCAGAAGTGCTTCCAAGATTGGGAAAAATGTTGGCACAAGTGTATTACATCTGAGGAGGATTACTTTGGAGGGGAGAAAGTTGACATTGATGAATAAATAAAAATTATTTTTAAAAGAAACAAGAATTCCTGTTATTTTTTATCACACCTTATATTGTAATAACGGATTCATTTGTTGCTGTTCTCAGTAGCTTTAACCATTTTCTTGTATACTTTAGCTAATATTACACAAAAAACACAAAGACAGTAGATGTTGCAATGAAGAAAGTAAACAAATTATACGAAGTGTGTTGAACATGGTACCAAAGAAACTGGTTTAAATAAGCTCACTTAAGAAAAGATCAGTTACTCCCATTAAAAGAACACACTGGCCATGTGGAGCACTGTAGATGATGTAGAACTAGTACCAGGGTGGGCTCCATTGCTGACTAAGTCTTGTCAGTGAAGACATGTGTCAGTGCCAGCCTGTTGTTTGGAAACAGCAAAATAAGCAGGGCCTGAGCAACACAAGCCACCACTTGGAGGTACCAAGTTAAAAGGGACGACAGAGGCACCACAAATGTAGATTCTCGTTTGAAGCATATAACAATTACCACTACTTTATCGGAAGTTAACATGTTGAGAACTATGAAGGTTTACAATTGAAACAGCAGCCCACTGCAAGTATTGTTTAATGTGGTTTATTCAGATCAAACAATGACTGGTTTTGGATTTTTTACAAATCCATCTTCTGGTGGTTGTTACATGTTTTGTTTTGGCCTCATTTTGTATCCATTATTGCTTTAGTGCACTAGGATGGACAGAAAGTGTTTTATTCACTATTTGGCAAATTTTACAATATGTTTATTTCTTATGTCATCCTTCAAAGCATTTATGAAAATGTTTTAAAGTTTTTAAAAGACAAAATGTAGTGAAAACTTATATGCAGTATATTGTGTGTGACAAAATTGCCCATGTTTTTGTTGTGGATTTTGAAATTAACAAATTTCTGGATGTGCAGTATGTGAGTGCTGTTCATTTCCCTGAAAACCGCACCATTCTCTGTTTAATGGCTGCACATACGGTAAACATTACATTGTGTAGCCCAGTTTCACATGAGTAACAGAAACTAGCAGTGATCCAGATTGGCAGGCATGAGAGATGACGTCATGAATTTTGGCCACTCAGCAAACCATATTTCTCGGGCTCCTTTAGTTGTGTCCTGAGACTGTATGGGCTTAGTAAAATATATCTTTACTACTGCAAGAGAATTAATTTAAGAAGCACAAAAAGAAGTAAAATTATTTAAAATAGTTTTTAATCTGTTGGAAGAAGGGGGCATCAAATGATAAGTCACTTATGTGGAAAAAAGTTCTTGAACTAGCCCTGACAATAACATGGGTTGACATGGAGAGAAGATAGAACAACAGAAAGGAGCTACCACACCATTAATAAATTAGTAGCAGCCACTAGGAGATTTTTGTTCAGTGCATATCACCATTAGTAGTGAAAACTGAAATGGATGGAGGTGTACGAAATAAAGGGGGAGGGGAGGGGGTGCCAAATGATAAGGTGCTCATGTGCAAAAAGTTCTTGAACTGGCACTGACCGTAAGATGGGTTGACATGGAGACATGGCAGAAAGGAGCTATTGGCTTTAGAAATGCCCAAGACCACATCATGTACAAGGTTGCCAGTTTAGTTGATTTATCAGTGTGGACTGTCCAAACTGTGTACAGCAAATGGATTGGTGTACCACTCACAGCATGTAACACGGAGTAAGAACAGTGGTCATAAAATGATACTCACTGACAGGGATTGGAAACGAATGTAATGCCTTGTCAATGATGATCAGTTTCAAACCTAATAGGAACTGGTGTTGCCAAGGGCATGTAGGCACGTCGCAACCAGTTTCCGAACAAACACCATTAAGAGAACTACCTGCTGTAGCATCTGGAGCTGGATTCTGCACAAAAGGCCATTGCTCACAGTGTAATATAAAGCTGCATGTCTTCAGTGTGCTAAACATAGAAACTGAACAGTAGCTGACTGGAGGTGTGTAGTGTGGTCCAACCAAGTTGCAAATTTTCCCACCTTTCTAATGATGAAAGATTCGGAATGCACTAACAACCCAATGAGGCATTTAACCTGTTGTGTGGAGGGTGTAGTTCAGGATACCAGAGGCTGTTTGATGTTTTGTGGCCTTTCTTATACCATGATTTGGGCTCATCCTTTCAGGTTACCATGAACATGAATCGGAATGTTTATTTCAACATTCCTGATGACCAAGTACTGTCCCTTCTCCTGCATCTTCATTATGAGAATGCTTTAGACACCTGTCTCCCAAGAAGACACCAGACATGTTCACAAGCCTCTCCGAAATAAACAGTAGCAATGCCAATATTGTATTAGGTACTGAAAGCTGGTTGAAACCAGACATAAAAAACAGTGAAATTTTGAACTCTGATTGGACAATGTTTAGGAAGGATAGGACCGATGCTATTGGAGGTGGTGTATTCATTGCAGTTAAAAGCTGTTTAAACGGAGTTGAGATTGATACTGGATCGGACTGTGAAATAGTCTGGATAATCAGACAAGGATTGACCATTGTATTATGATGTTTTTATAGACCATTAGCATCCGCAACAAACGTCGCAGAATGTTTCAGGGAAAGTCATGGGTACATAGGAAATAAATATCCAAATTATCCATTAGTTATAGATGGAGACTTTAATCTGGCATCCATTGACTGGGAAAATTACACATTTATCACAGAGAGGCAGAAGCAAAGATTCGTGTGAAGTTATTCTATGAGTGCTCTCAACATACAACCTTAAGCAATTGGTTAGAAAACTAACTCGAGATGGGAACATTTTAGATATCTTTGCGACAAACAGACCTAATCTTTTTGAGGAAGTTAATCTAGAAGAAGGTGTTGGCGACCATAATATCATTGTGGCTTCTACGTCAGTGGAGGGAAAAAAAATTAAAAAAAAAAAAAACAAAGCATAGAGTTTTCTTGTTTGGGAAAGCAAATAAAAGTATCATTAATGAATATCTTCATGGTCATCTCCAAGCATTCACCGCAGGACACAAAGATACTGAGCCTCTTTGGTCGGAATTTAAGTGTATTGTCCACAATGTGCTAGAGAAGTATGTGCCTAGCAGAAATATAGGGGAGGGAAAGGATCTGCCTTGGTACAACAAACATATTAGGAAGTTGCTGAGAAAGCAGAGAATTTTGCACAGTCATTTTAAACGTAGTCACTGCACCACTGACAAACAGAAATTATGCGAAATGAAAGCAGCTGTCAGAAGGACAAGGTGAGATTCTTTTAACAAATTTGAAAGGAATATTTTATCTGCAGATTCTAAAAATAACCCCAAAAAATGTTGGTCATATGTAAAATCTATGAATGCTACAAATAATTCAACACCTTCTCTTGCTGACAGTACGGGTAATGTAACTGATGATGATAAACAGAAGGCCGAAATTCTAAACCTAGCTTTCAAAAACTCGTTTACGTTAGAGGACTGCAGCACCATTCCCCCTTTCAATCATCGAACAAACGCAAGGATGGCTGACATAGTGTTTAGTGTATCTGGGATTGTAAAACAGTTAAGATCCTTAGACACCAGGAAAGCATCTGGCCCAGACGGTATCCCTGTAAGATTATATGTTGACTATGCTACAAGTATAGCACCATTCTTATCCATCATCTATCGGAGATCACTGGAACAGCAGAAAGTTCCATGGGACTGGAAGAATGCCCAGGTCATAGCAATCTATAAAAAGGGTAGAAAATCAGATGCACATAATTACCAGCCAATTTCACTGACATTGATTTGTTGTAGAATCAAGGAACATATTTTGTGTTCAGACATAATGACCTTCCTAGAGTATGAGAAGCTCATCTGCAGAAACCAGCATGGTTTTAGGAAACAGAGGTCATGAGAGACACAGCTGGCCCTCTTTGTGCATGATATACAACAGGCTCTAGATACCGGCTCCCAGGTTGATGCCATATTTCTTGACTTTCGACTCAGTTCCGCACTGGCGTGCTCCAAAAAGTGCGTGCTTAGACCATAAGCACGGTCTATCCAATGACATATGCAGTTGGATAGAAAGGTTTCTAACAGACAGGGAGCAGTATGTCATCCTGAATGGGGTGACTTCAACAGAAACAAGTGTTACTTCAGGTGTGCCCCACGGCAGCGTAATAAGTCCGCTGCTTTTTACAATTTACATAAACGATCTGGCTGATGGTATTGATAGCGGCATTAGACTGTTTGCTGATGATACTGTAGTCTACAGGAAAGTAGTATCACACGAAAGTTGTGAACAAATCAATGCGGATTTGCAGAAAATAAATGCGTGGTGTAGTGACTGGCAGTTATCTCTCAATGTTAGCAAGTATAACCCACTGCGTATAACAAGGCGAAAATCCCCATTAATTTACAAGTACAAAATAAATGCCCAGTCTTTGGAAGTAGTAACATCCGTCTAGTATTTGGGTGTGACTATTCTAAATGATCTCAAATGGAATGATCAGATTACACAAGTAATGGGTAAGGCGAACTCTAGATTGTGGTGTATTGGTAGAATCCTGAAGCAATGCAGTCCCTCTACAAAGGAAATAGCTTACAATACGTTAGTTCGTCCAGTCTTAGAGTATTGTTTGTCTGTATGGGACCCTTTACCAGTTGGGTCTGATTCATGAGATTGGGAAGGTTCACAGCAGAGTGGCAAGATTTGTGACTGGTACATCTAACCATCTCAAGAACATTACAAATCTCATAGAAAGTTTGAAGTGGGACAAAGTTGCAGATAGACGGCGCACTAAACAGAAGAGGCTGCTCACTAAATTCCAAAATCCGTTCTTCACTGAGTATGTAGAGCATATATTATTACGTCCAACTTTCAAATCACACATTGATCACCATTCATAGATAAGGGAAATTAGAACTTGCACTGAGGCGTTCAGACAGTCGTTTGTCCCTCGTGCGATACGCGAATGGAACAGAGGGAGGGAAATATGACTTTGGCACAGATTGTGCCCTCCGCCACACACCGCTTGGTGGCTAGTGGAGTATATTTGTAGATATGTAGATGTAGATGTAGATGTAGAAGCCTACACACACACACACACACACACACACACACACACACACGTTCGTGGTATTACAAACACTTAGGCAACGGTCATACCTCACCTCCACTGCTAAATCACCCAGTCTTAATCAAGTGGAATGTGTATCGGGTTAAACATAGCGATCACCGTTCCTGCAGTTTGGTAGCTTTATGGGATCTAATCATCAATGAGTGACTTCAGCTCAATGTGGTGTACTGGAAGAAACTTGTTGATTCTATTCCTTGTCAAATTGAGGGTGTAACTGAAGCTAGGTCACTGTTGCACAGTATCGTTTTGGTGTCTTCTAGGGGTGACTCATTTTTTGCAGGTGCGCTTACATACAGTGGGTGGAGATGTAACTGTTGCAAGGACACATTATGTCAGCATATATGGTTCAAAAGGAACCATGCCAATATGGACAAATATGACAGACTCTTAAGTGGACTAGCAGGATAGCGGCCTCTAAAAGTAATCCAGAATTTTTCACGATTCGTCAGAAATTTCATGCATGACCCGTATCAGGAAATGAATAGATCTCTCAAACTATTTCTCTATTATTACTTGGTGTAGTCCATAAGTGATGACACTATGCAGGGACATGAGCTGAAATCATATGGTGGTGATGGGTGCTCAAATTTCAGTTTGTGGATGGCAATAAATGGGCTACATAACAAGGCAAGGTTGGAGGGACTCTAAATTTGTTTCTTGTTCTGTGTGCTCCACTTGGTCTACAGACTTGATTGTCCTGCATCAATTATTACACACTCCAAGGGCTTCAACATGTACCGAACAATGGCCAAAGCTGGCTGGAGAGTATGCTGGGGAAATGTAGTCTGGACTGTCATTGATACATCCTGCTAAAATGATAAGTCAAGAAAAACTTTCCATATGGAAAGTCAAGATTTGTGGTTAAGATCAGGTGTTGTTCTTGAAGAATACCTTGGTTGGACAATATCCTGCCACGCTACATACAGAAAGCTCTCACCTGAGGTCTGTCATCTGTCAGGCAGCAAATGTGAGGCTACAAGTGCATGTGGATCTGTCCTCTGTTAGTCTAGCTAAATGCTAGAAGTTGTGTGTCACCTGCTTGGGGGAGGGGAGGCAGGTCTACTGAGGATGATGATGACTGGTCTATTGTATTTTTAGAGCACATACACTTACTGTGGTCACCAGCCAGGTTACAGAGATGTATAACATATATTAAAGAGCCAATGTGCTGATCAGTTCGGTACCACATTTGACACAAATCACTTAAGATGACTTGGATACATTATTGTAAATTAATAAAAATGGTACAACAGTAATGAAGGTGGAGCTTAAGAAGCTCATCAAGGATAAATTATTATAAATTAATAACAATTTAATAAAAAAAGGTACAACAGTGGTCAAAGTCTTAGCTTAAGGAGCTCATCAAGACAAATCTATACATACACACATTTTTTTCTGCAGTTTAATAATTAATTAAGAAATTACAATTAATTAAATGTTGATAAAATACAAAACTGAGTTAATTCAAGATATACGATAGCTACACAAAACAGCATTCCAGCATGTGTATGTGGTCTTCTGGACCCACTGATAACAGAATTTATAATTTACACTTTTTTTGTTATTTATTAGGTTGATTCCAGCCAATTCCAAGTTCTCAATCAAATTCGGCCACAATTCAAATTTTACTGAATCTACTGCAAAACAGATTACACCAGCAGGAAAAGCAGTTCATTTTACATATGGATGACATGCCACTTTTATTATAAATTATGAATTATAGATATTGTAAATTATTTAATTAAATTGTGCAACCATGATTTAGTTTTTTGTTAATCATGAACAAACCATTTATTTTACAAACACCTGCAACAAATTTTAATCAGCTTGGGAGTATGCAACTGTGCATGTAACTTGTTCTGTTCTAGCCATAAGAGTATAGAATTTGGAAAATTGTACTGATGTACAGTTTGAGTTTATCAACTTATCATTAGAAAAAGCCCAGCACACTGCTGTAAATAAGACCTTCATCTTGGGACCATGACCAAGGCAGGATTTGTGTCGATCTGGACAGCTATTTGGCTGCACATTTCAAATTAATGTAGTTTTACATGCATATTTTCTCAGAACTTGTAAACTTTTTAGTATTGAAGTGCTTTTTGGACTCTTGAAAATATTTCGGGGGTTTTCAAACTGTCAGTTTTCCCAAGTGTTACTACAAGAACTTTTACTTTTTTTCAGTGAATGCTAGTGATAACATTGTAATTTTTCATGAGGTAGCTACACTCTGATCTTGTATTTGTACTATGGTTTAATGAACTGAGTTATTTTGAGATTCAGGATGTGCACAATGTTACACTGGTGAATACACTGTACACGGGCTCTCGATTCAATCTTAAGACTTAAACTTTTATTAAGTTCACTGTGTGCTGAAATTTGAAATTAATGGGGAAATAGAGCCACTTTAGGCTCATTTTATGCACCATATATAGATTATCATTTTTTGACACAGTTCATTTGCTCAGTTGTCTCAATCTCCACCTAAATGTGTCTCCCAAATGTTAGGACAAATGCAGTAAGTGTTTGAAGAGATGTCTTATATTCTTAGACAGAAGAAACAGTCCAGACATTCTGCCAACATCACTACCATGAATCATTGTGACATTACATACCTCAGCTTAACAGATGCATGAATGTGATCTGCAATAATGTACCGATCTCAACCAGACAATCATTACTGGGGGGGGGGGAAAAAAATTTGGGTTCAACCTGATAACTGCCTCGAGCAAGTCTCAGCTCAGACAGGACAAATTAATTCACAAATATGTAACACCTTTGAGTGTGGGAGTACTCTTTATTAGTGATTATAGATTTAGGACTTTACTGATTCAGAGTTGGCTGTACTGCCCAGCTTTATAAATTACTGTACCCTGTTTTGATGAACAAATCACTTTGTACCCAAATGCTTCTGGGACATATCATCTCATAAAATCTCTAAAAGCACTTCCTGCAACCTAATACACTGCCCATAATCCCAAAGGTGCTCTGCTACCTACATCTACACCTAATTATACAATGCGGAAGCCACCATATGGTGCATGGCAGAGATACCTGGTACTGCTACTAATCATTCCCTTTTCTGTTCCACTTGCAAATGGAATGATAGAAAAACAACTACCTATATGCTTCTGTAGAGCCTTAATTTCTCTTATTTCATCTTAATGGTCTTTAAACAAAATGTACACTGGTGATAGCTGAACTGTTCTGTACACAACCGCAAATACCATTTCTCTAAACTTCCTCAATAGTGTTTTGTGACGGCACCATCACAACCCCTCCAAAGATTCTGATTTGAGTTCACAAAGCATCTCTGTAATACTCTGGGTCACACCAGTGTTCAATAGGTGAGCTACACTATTCTAAAACTCTACCAATAAACTGATCTAAACCATGTATCTCCCCTGCAACCGTTCTTATGTGCTTGTTCCATTTCATATTGCTTTGCAGTGTCACACCTAGATACTGAGCCAACCAGCATCCCACCAATGCTGTATTCAAATATTACAGGATTGTTTTTCCTACTGATCTGCATTAACTTACATTTTTTGACATTCAGAGCAAGCTGCCATTCATAACACTAAATATAAATTCTGTTAAGTCAACCTGGATCCTCCTACAATCACTTGATGATGATACTTTCCCATGTAGTGCAGCATTATCAAGAAATAGTCACAGATTACTGCTTACCTTGTTTGTCAGATCATTTATGTATACACCCACCACCATAGCAGAGGTCACCAATGCACAACTGTGTCAGGGTATTCAACTTGAATGTAAGCCAGTTTGAATCCCTCTGGTGGATGAAATTTTCACCTCCAGTATTTGGCCAGCAAGGAAAGTAGAGGTGGTGATGTAAAATTTGTGACCACCAGTCTTTGGGTCACTGTCATGGATCAAATTCCAAACTTCTCAAACTTCTTCACAGTGTCTCATGAAGTGACAGCATGTGACACGGTTGATGGTGATCCATCCGTGGGATGGAGACTTGAAGCTTGGTGACTCCTTGGTGCTTTTCAAGAGGAGTAAGCTAAGTGCTCGTACTGGGTTTCACCCTCTCCTTTTCACCCATAACAGTCATACAGACTTGACACTTCATAACAGGTCGGAGGAAGGCAACGATAAACCACATCTGCTATGACCTTGCCATGAGCAGTGAGTGGCAGGCAGAGCAGATTTCCTACATCTGTTTCCTGTACTGTAATTCCCTGAGTATGGAACTACTTCTTCATATAGACAACAAGAGAGGTCTTATCATACTTTCTTGGGGCACTCTTGACGATACCCTTGGCTCTGACGAATACCTGCCATCCACAACATCACGCTGGAAGTTTTTGAGCCACTCACGTGACTGGGAACCTATTCTGTGTGGTCAGGTCTTTGTAACAGTCTGCAGTGGGGAATTGTTTCGAACACTTTCCAGCAATCTAGAAATATGGAAGCTGACTGTCATCCTTCATTCATGGTTCATGGGACATCATGTGAGAAAAGGGCAAGTTGAATCTCATGCCAGTGATGCTTTCTAAATCCAATCTGATTTGTGGACAGAAGCTTATATGTCTCAAGGAAATTTTACTATATTAGAACTTAGAAAATGTTCAAGAAATCTGCAGCAAATCAGTGTTAATGATATTAGTCTGTACTTTCATGGGTACATTCTTTTACCCTTCTTATATACCTTTGACACCTGCACTTCCTTCCAGTCACTTGGGACTTTGCACTGGGTGGGAAACTAGTGATAAATGTGAACTAAGTAAGGGGCCAATGCCAAATGCTGTAAAACCAAATTGGGATTCCATCCAGCCATGGTGACATATTTGCCTTCAACTCTTTCAGTTGCTTCTCTATGCCAAGGATGCCCTCTACATAGGAGACTCTGGGATAGTCACCCTCTATATAGGAGACTCTGGGATAGTCAAATGATGGCATGTCTTTACAATTCTCCTGCATAAATGATTTCTTAAACAGAAAATTAAAGACTTCAGCTTACATTTTGCCCTCTCCTACTGTCAATCCAGATTGGTCAACAACAACTAGTTATGAGCCTTCAACCTGCTTAGTAATTTTACAGAGGACCAGAATTTTCTTTGATTTTGGTAAGATCTTTAGTTATGGTACAACAATGAAAAGTGTTATAAGCTTTGCGCATTGATGTTTTTATGGACAATCTGTTGCACTTACATTACATAAAGAGCACCAGTGGTCAAACAGACAATATGCTTCATCAAGGATGCATCAAACCAATTACCCAGAATTTCATGGAGACCACTGAAGGTATATACGAGACACATTTTAGAGTGCAGTGCTGCCTACACTAGGGAAACCAGGAGGCCTGTCAACACTCTCACAGCAGAGCACAGAAACTATGTTCAGCTGGGGCAGAAAAAAAAAAATCAGCATTAAGGATCAGCATCACTGTTTTGGACTACCTATGCAGTTCCAGGAAATCCAAGTACTTACAGGAATCACAGATGTGCACACATAAAATAAGAGAGCACACTGAAATCCTGAAGCAGTAAAACAACATCAAGAGGACAGTGACAAGGTCTCAACTTTCTGGATGCCAGCAATCCTGGAATAACAGACAGTGTGGTTGCAGGGCAGAAAACTTACCGGACACTGCCGTGACTGGCTAAACAAACAACACATGCAGGACTGGTGTCAAAACATCAGTTAGTTTAGTATTTTTACACGTCTGATATTATGTAGCTATATATTGAGAAGGGTTTTAATGAGATTGACACTGGCTGTGGAAACTACACATTTCAACAATTTTGTGTCCTTTTTATGATAAATGACTTCCTTACTAATGAAAGTAAAATAATTACCTCTAATTATGTTTTTTCATTAATTATCAATGACAAATACTGAGCTCTCAGAACCTGAGGTGGTGTCATCTTTAGTTGATGTAGGCTCTTTGGCCCTATCCTAAGGGCAGAAGAAAAGGATGAATTTTATTTTTATTGCAATTAAGTGTCTTAAACTCACACAATCACAACTTGTACACATATGACCACAGTCTCTGGCAGCTGAGGCCAGTCTGGTCTCAACAGCCCAAGACGGTGGTCATGTGGCTGTGAGTTGTGTGTGTGCGCATGAGATGTCTATTTCTGACTAAGGCCTAGTTGGCCGAATGCTTACTTTCTGACAGTCTTTTGTTGTGCCCATCTGCAAATCAGGATCTCCGTTATATGGTGAGTAGCAGCTACCTTTTTCATACTGTTCTTACAGTTCATCCTGGATTTTCTGTTGTTTGATTATTAAGTGTCTTATTTAGTTAATGTTTATAAATATGACAATGGAGAATCCTAGGTGAAATATAAATATCTATATGAGGATAATCATGAAGCAGAGGTGGCACTGAATAACAGGCACGCTTAAAGAAAAGATAAATTACTAGTAAATTTTGTCTGGATGCTCAACTGGTAACCATCCTTTACTACATACGTACTTGGTAAATGGAACTTATTACAGATATTTAATTAGAAAATAACAGTGAGAAATATTATATCATAAAGATAGGAATTTCAAAAAATTTACTGTACACATTAATACATTTCCTACCAATCAAGGAGGTTCAGGGATAGTAAGTAAACCAACAACTACATAACATGTTTTTATTTTGGTGGTAATACTGTATAACACATTATATACACAGCACAGCCTAATCAACGCCACATATTCTGAGTTCTTTTTCTAAATTAGGTCACTAATAGAACTTTTTGTTACAAATCTTAACAGTAGTTCATTAAAAATATTATTACAACACAGCCAAGAAAACATAAGCCACGTAAGCCCTGCCATATTTTCCTACATAAATCCAATGACTCGCATGACACACAGTACACGCTTTGGTTTTCAGTATTCACACAGAGGAAGATTATTCCATCAGCACACAATCACTTGTGTGTGTAGTAATAATTCACTGTACTTAAATTTACAACCACCACTGTCAGTCTAAAAATTTTCACAGGTTTCATACCTTACTCAATTATCAGTCTTCATCATCATCTTTCATGAGGTAAAAGTTAATTCATATTGGAATATTTATTGCTTGAAGATCCCACAGTTTGCTGTGAGGGTGTAGAATATTCAGTTGATCGAGTGAATGCATTACTGATTCCTTGTTTCAGCCGTTCAGTGAATGTCCTGTATTCCATATCACTTGCTTGTCCAAAATCAAAATCAGCTACTTCTATTGTATATCTGAAAGTAGATAGAATTATACCAATTTTATTTCACTTCTTCCACAATCAGACCCTTAACTGCAACTTGATAAAAAGTTAAAAATAAAAGTATTTAAGGAAAGAAAAGCTGAATTTTATTTGTTCTGCATTCTTGAGTACTGAAGAGTCCATTATGAACTGCAGACTCAGTGTAAGAGTATGAACCAAACACAAATGGAGACATGTTCAGAAGGACCTGAATTATATAATCATTGAATACAAAGGACAGAGTTGCAATATGCACTTGGATAAGAAAGTGTTCAACGTAGGGGTCTTCAGTGCTGTTACCAAACACATCAAACTGAGTTTAGTTAAGGAAGTGAAAATTAAAATACGCAAACATACAAATGTACGTTACGCACTAGATCAGCCATTACAACCAACAACAAAACAGATACATTGTCCAACAGAGAAAAACCAAAATAGTACTGCAACAGGCATGTGTGGTTGGTTGATAAGTAATCAAAAGGTGGATAAACCAGAGACTCTGAAGCACCTTATGTCAGAGCTCAGACAAGCATAAACTCATAAAATGCGTACCACTCCTGGTTCCTCGTCAACTAAATGAGCGAGTGAGTCCCCAGTTCATCAGTTCATTTTACTGCTGACACCTCATCTATATAAAAAATACACTTCAATAGCATTACAGCAATGAGAAAAGATACGACTGCTACTCACTGCATACAGATGGCACGGAGTGGCCAACAGACTCAATGAAAAAGCCTGCTAGATATTATTCAGGTATCAGACTAAGACCTTCATCAGATACAGACAAAACTAAAAACATACACGACTACTCTGTTTCTTTGGGTGCCAATGCCCAACTGCATCTGAGTCGAACAACGGTTTTTGCTGGGTTGGATAATGAGGGTGCAGAGGAGGTGTGTGGCTGTGTGGCAGGCAGGGGGAAGCATCGTGGGGTACGAACTGGGAAAGGCAAATGGGAGACGAGAGAAATACAGAAGGGGAAAGGACTACACTGGTGCAGTGGCAAGACAGAAGGTGTGTGTGTGTGTGTGTGTGTGTGTGTGTGTGTGTGTGTGTGTGTAGGCCTGGAGTAGGAGCAGGGAAGGACATAGGTAGGTGAAGAAAGGGATTACCAGAGTTTGAGGTGGAAGGGGGGGGGGGATATTGGTAATGAAGGATATGTTGCTGGAGGAGTTCCCGTCTGCACTATTCAGGAAAGTTGTGTTGGAAAGGCTACAGATGGCACAGACTGTGAAACAGTTGTTTAAGTCAAGCACAACTTATTAGGCTGGATGATCCAGCCATCTATTTGCCACACTTCGGTGGTGGCCACTCTACAAACAGGCAGCTTGTTAGTTGTCAGACCCATGTGAAATGTGGCACAGTGACTGCTGCTAGGTTGACATATCACATGGCAGTTTTCACAAATGGTTCTGTTTTCATGAGATAGGTGATGCCTGTGACAGGACTGGAGTAGGTGGTAGAGGGAGGATATATGGATTGTGCCTTGCATCTGGATCTATTGCGGGATGCGCCATGGGGAAAGGGGAGTACAAGTGTAACAGGTACAAACAAGGATGTTTCACATGTTGGGTGGGTGGTGAAATACCACTGTGGGACAAGGCGAGGAGAACCTATTTTATTTCAGGGCATGATGAGAGAGAGTCTAAACCTGATCCAGGGAATATGATTCAGTTGCTACAGGCATGGGTGGTACTGAGTCACGAGCAGAATGTCCATATGTGACCAGACGGGGATATGTGGGGGATCATAGCTGACTGGGGAGGCAAGGCACGGGAGATCTGTTTCTGGAGAAGATCTGGAGGTCACTAGAGTACTTCCCAGATCTGGAGCAGCTGAATCACATTCTCTGACAGTGTTTTGATTACATTTCGTCATGTTCTGAAATGTGGAATATCCATCCTACAGTGGTATTCTGCTGGTCAGCCAACCTATGCAGTATCCTTATCTGTACTTATCATGCCCCTGCTCCCGATCCCTTACCCCATGGCTCATATCCAGTGCAATAGATCTAAATGCAAGACCTGTTCCTTATATCCTCCCACTACCACCTACTCCAATTCTGTCACAGGCATTTCCTATCCCATCACAGGGAGGCCAACTTGTGAAAGCAGCCACGTGATCCACCAACTCAGTTACAACCACTGTGCCATGACGAGCTGCCTGTCCACATGACTGTGGCCAAGAAACAGCTGGACCACAACATCACTGCCCAACACAATGTGCTTCACTTCAACAACTGCTTCACAACCAGTGCCATCTGGATCCTTCCCATGAACACCAGCCTTTCCACTGGTCGCCCACCTGCGAGAATGCTTTTACCCTGTTGAGGTCAAAATTACATTTTCAACCTTGCTTGGTTACTTCCAACCAGGCCAACATCTTGTTTTGGTCACAGATGCCTCCCAGTATGGCCCTGAGGCTGTTCTTGCCCACAAATATGCAGACGCACCCAAACCCCCTATTGCTTATACTTCCAAAAACCTGAAATCAGGAGCAACAGTGCTACTCACAGATTAAAAAAGAAGCTCTTGTTATTATGTACACCCTAAAAAATTTCATATGGTTCTAAATTTCATTTGATTACTAATCATAAACCTCTGGTTTCTCTTTTCAGTCCTTCGGTATCTCTTCCAGACAAAAGCATCCCATTGCCTGCTATGCTGGGCTTTGTTTTTGTTGCACTATAATTGTGAGATCCACTTCCACCCCATGGCACACCACACTTATGAAGATGCTCTTTCTTGGTTGCCAACTGGTCCCAATCCAGCATTTGATCAGGACGAGTTGTTTAGAAGCCCAAAACATCATAGATAGTTTTTCCATTACCAGTTCTCACATTTCGGCGGCTGTTGCCACTGATCCTATCTTATGTCAGATTGTTCAATTTTTCCACCACAGCTGACCACATAAAACGCATGGCCAAGCATCAAATCCCTTGCACAATTATTATGCTCTCTGCCACCACCTCTCAGGTCTTGGTGTGTTATTGTTGGCTATTCAAGAGTCGGCACCCAGGGTTGTGATCCCATCTGCATTGCGGCGGTTCGTCATGGGCCTCCTCCTCCGCTTGACCATTGGGGTGTTATTCATACAAAATTGTTGGCCCACTGCCACATGTTTTGGCCATGTATTGACAATGAGATCAAGTGTATTGCATCGGCCTTCACACAGTGCACCACCTGTCTAGATGCACCATGGGCCTCTCTTTTCCCATGCCCCCCGCGAGGGTATTTACGCTGAATCTGTGGGTCCCTTCTTAAACTCCTTTTGGATTTTTGTAGTTGATGCATTCTTGGAACTGCCTTATGTTGTTCACTGCCTGTCCGCATCCACAGCAGCTGCGGTCACAGTCCTGGCAAAGATTTTTTTCTTGGGAGGATTACTGTGTATGTTTGTGGTGTACTACGGGCCACAATTTGGGTCTCAGGGTTTTGTAGAACTATACAGTCTAAACAGGCTTCCTCACATCAGCAAAGACGGCACAGCAAGCACAGTTCTGTGCAAAACAGCCATATATAAGCCGGTGCCTTAATATACTCCCTGATTTTGTGTATTGTACTGACTACTACGCCACTCAGTGTCTTAAGTATTTTCCTTCACGTGGAAGTGAATTAAAAGTTGGTTGCTGGGTATTTTGTTACTGTGTTTGTGCACTGTTACAATAGCAACTTCATCAGGTAACAATACAAAAGGAATTAACCAATGACCAGCAATTGCTCATCAACAAGACTGCTATAGTTGAGCTTCATTGACAAAGTGAAGCCACTGCACCTACTGATGATTAATTATCACACAAGTTATTTCTGCAATACTGTTCAATGGAAAGTGCACAATGGTCCAAATTTCATGCATATTCAGAACAAATGCGTGTACTACTGTACCAATCTAATGAGGTTTGTTGAAAACTTTGGTACTGAAAAACTTCTTAAGCTGGGAGTTTGTGTGTCTCTGTTATCTGCTCAATATACATTCCTGTATACATGCATATAATAAATGCTTATTGTTATATGTAACCATCAATATATTATTATAAGAAGATCATCAATTGATTTCAATTTGATGAAGAAACCCATATCAAAAATTTGCGTTTCCACCAACCGATCACCCTCATGTCGTCTCACTGTGAACTGTGTAAATAACTCTCTATAAATCTAAATTGAGAGAGCCACTTAACCCTAAATTCTTATGCTTATTTTTATTGCTGTTTTTATTTTTCTTGTACAAGTGATTATAGCAGTTCAAAGCACAAAAAGATGTGCAGTTATTGATGTGTGGAGCTTGCTAAATACTTAACAAATAAAATTCTGCACCTCCCTTGATAATGTAGTCCAGAACCACATAGTTCTTACCATAACGCTCCTTTTTGCAGGGAAGTTTGCTTAATTGGGAAATGGAAAATACAATAATGACAAATACATACAAAAAACTCTCACTGTGGTAGTTATATACTCACTTTCTTTAACTGAAAATATATCAAGCTAAACTTCTCAAATTAGAATAAATATTTACCCAGGACAACACCCCCCCACACACACACACACTCTACACCTGGGGATCCAATCTGTAATCTGTTCTGCACCACAATTTTGGAAGTGTTGCAAATATACAAAATGCAGAAATGTGTTCCTTTAAATACTTCTAGAAAAATGAACAAATAAAATAAAAGTTCTAAATGTTCTGCAAACAATAAGGCAGAAATATTAATCAGCTCCACACATGAGAGATGAGAATGTCATTCAGTGTAATTATCTCTGGAGTTGCTATTGGTATGCAGATCCACAAAACTTTGTTTTTTCTTTCTTCTGTGGTTACACCCACCAAATAGTTTTCAAAGCTAGAATTCTGAACTGACTTGTGGCACCCAGTCCTCCATTACCACCCCTCACTTCATGGAGATATAAGTCACTTTGGAAAGCTTAAACAGTCATTAAAATATGGCATTGCATTTATAATTACCGCAATGCACTAATTCCACTTGTTTGTCCTTCCAGAAAAATCTCTTGACTTTTTCTGTCTAGTCTACATGGAAATTACTGTGAATATCTAGTTCACTTGATAAAATTTCTGGAACAACTTCACTGACAAGATTTCTTACATATATGTGGTTGTTGTTATATTGCCAAGAAGATCCTTCTTACCCTCTTGCTTATTCAGACACAATTAAATTTATTAATTCTAGAACACAAATTTCTGAGCTAAATTTAGTGTGAATGTACAAATCAAATAGTTCACACAATTAAAACTTTTACGTACCTGTTCTGACTCTGAATGTAGTATGCTATTCCAAAAACAATTATTATTACAGCTACCAAACTGCATGACACAGGCACTATGATGACTGAGAGCTGAGGCTGTTTTGTTACTGCAAAACATAAGATCTTTTATAAATTTGGCAGACAGGAATATTTATTACATAAGAAGAAGCATAATGATTTTCATAAGCAAGAGAACAGAAACAAAAATAGCAATAAATCAGGAAATAACGATATAATACTGGAAAGTTCTAAGTGGAATACAAATAATGGAAGGAGTCCAGATAACCACCCACCACATACATGGGATACTGAGTGATCGATAGGCATGTAAACGTAAATGAAGAAGTTGTTGACCTTTTAGATGATGATCTTTTTTTAAAGTTAACAAAAACTAAACTACACCAAACCAAACAAAACAAAGAACACATGCACGCATGCTTGCACACACACACACACACACACACACACACACACACAACCGTGCACGTGCCCCCAAACCCAAACAAACACAAACACACACACGCAAACATGCATACGGCTATGTTGTCTGAGCTGATTACATTGTTTTAAAATGCAGCCTGACAGAGGTGAGGGGTTATGTCACATAGAGTGAGAGTGAGAATCAAGTAGTTGGGGATTAGAGGGGATGCATGGAGTGAAAATATTCCAGTGGCTACTAGGGAGATACAGCAAAGGAACAGATAACAAATGTGGTACCAGTGAGCCCACCCAGGCACAGGCAGTGGAAGTTACCTGTGGCACACAGTGATGCAGGTGACAGGTTAGGATATGAGGAGGAGGTGAAGGGGGTAGGGAGTGGGGGGGGGGGGGGGGGGAGGTGACTAGACAGGGTGTATATGCGGACAAGAAACGAAAGTTCCTGGACTTCCTAGTTAAAAATACCCATTCTTCCAGGTGAAAAGACTTTTTCCAGGGTGAGTTTTTTTAAATATATTTTTTCTGTGTTAAGGGGCAGTGTATTTTCCCTCAGAGCAGTAAAACTTATCAATCATTTGAATGGTAAAGGTTTTATACACCAGCACAGAACTTCTCGTCATTTTAGGAAATGAAACATAGTGAAAATCAACGTGTTTTGAAAAGATTTTTGAAGCATAGCACATGTATACTACGTATTGTCTTATCCAAAAGTATAAATATAAATACCACCAAACACAGCACATTAGCTTCCGAAGCATTGAAGTCTACATTGCTATGCACTTTTGCCAGCCAATCACAGCTCATGTCATGTGATTTTGCCAGCCAACAATAGCAGATATTCAGAGCATGGGATATGAGATGTAGTCAGCCAATGGCAACATCATTGTTAAGTAATGCAAACACACAAATAGTAAAAGTTAACTGTTTAAATTAATAAACATATAGGATAGCTACAGGCAGAGCTAAGCTTCTAAATATAATATTGGTCCTTTTTGCATGTGTTACCCTTTAAGATATATCAAACACAAATGTGACAGTAAGTTTTTAAATAATGACATAAATGGTTGGTCTTTTGGGCCCAACATTTTCTAAGTAGCTGGTCCTCAAAGCGTCAAGTTCTAAATGGGTTTCTAACACTTCTTAATTTAAGAAATTCGTAGCACATCCTCACACACAGTATAATTTATCTTACATAAAAGGAAATTTACTTTGAAAGTAACGCTTCTCAAATCACCATTCACAATAATGTCCCGCAAACTGTTAGAAATAGATTTGCTTGAACAGTTACCAGAGAGCACCAAAAAAATGGGTGTTATGGCACATACACAGTTATGACGATGTAGGAAGCCAATGCTCAATGTCTGATCTGCTCATATGCTTTTTGTTGCATTTCTGTTTGGAATTTCGTGCTTAGTGGGGCACCACGTGGCCATGTGCAGCACGACAGCATGTTGTTTGGAGAGGATATACGGACTTATTGTACTTATGACAATTGTTTATCATATCTTATTCTGTTATTTGGCAACTTAAACATACATTTTTTTTTTATTTTTACTCTGCAATACTATTATGTGGTGTCTCCATTCGGGTTTACATCCACACAGCAGTGCAAAAAGCTAATAAGAAGGAATACAAATTTTGTGAGGGTGGTGGGGCAGTTGTTTGTATACACCAGACCTAAGGATGATAAGTCTTTTATGACTTTTTCAAATAGTATGAAAAATTAACAAGGTTATCTGTGAAGCCTTGAAACTGTACAACTGGCAGTTTATATTCTACTACAGGAGTAAATATAAAGCCTTGAGGCGAGTTACAATGATAAAACATGGTGTGCTGCCAGTCTACAATTTACCAAAGAATGGCTTTCTGTAAATTTAAGACATGAAGCACCACGCAAGTGTTGAAACATGTCTTGTGATCAAAAAACATTGTATATCACGAAAGGTAGATTTGTAAATATCTTCTAAAGCTGTCAATACATTTGAAACAAAACATTTTATTCAATAGTACTAACCAAATTTGCCTACTTAGCCATCTTCAAATGAAAAGTTATGTATATTCGTACATGCTTAGCATAAACAGATCTTACATTATGTCATAAAAGAAACTGGACATCAGAATACTCCAAGTGCATTGGAATTTCATAAACCACACTAAAATGCATAATTCGGCATAAAGTGTACATTCGTATATCCAAATTCACACTGAAGTGTAGGCTCTGATCTGTTATTAAATTAAGCTTTTCAGTGTAATTTTTGGGATGACATTTTTTTTTGTAGTACCAGTACTGTGTTATCCCACGTTTGATTCTTTATTATGCTGTATGTGGCGGGGCGGAAGATGAAAATGTGCACTTGAAATTCAGTGAACAGTTGAAACTTGCTAGTAGTGTGGAATGAAACATTTTGTTTCAAATAAACCGGCTCCCTTTGTGGACAAGATTCATAAAAGCCACACTTCTTTAGCAAACCAACAAAAAGAACTTTACTGTTCTGCAAGACGATTAATGTGTGATTGCCAGTAACATGGAAATAAAATAAAATCAGAAAACTGAACCTAATAAAATATTTCAGTCTTCCGAAATTATGTGAATGTATCTTGATTCGCTAGATGGCTCCCAGCCACAGAAATCCATTTTGTGTCCCCCCCCCCCCCCCCCCCCCCCCCCCACACACACACACACACACACACAAACAAAAAAAAACCTGGCTGGTATCTGACTGCTTGCTTGCTGCTCATATAGCTAACTGCAACACTTCATGTACCCAGAGGTGGGAGAAGACGCTGCTCATACATGCTCTGCACATGCGTGTGAGCCTGCTGGCAACTAATCAAACAAAACTAAAGTATCAGGTGTGTTATGTTCATCGAAAGCAGTTTTTTGTTATGAAGTACTGCATGGTTTTTGTCCTAATGCCTTTGAAACATTTTGCTATCGGCAGATGCTTGTGTGTGCACTGTGTTTTGTTGTAAATGGCACATTTTATATGGAATTTAAGTTTCATTTGGCTGTTTTTCTCTTATTTATGTTTTACTGCTGCAGTGTGTTATTCTGCAGCAGCGGGCTAAAATAAAATTTGGTGTTGGTATATCAGTTCTTATCAGTCAAAATTCCAAAAATTTAACTGAAAACTAAAACAATGAAATATTTCCAGAATTCTAGAAAATTCCTAGGTTTTTTCTGGTTTTCTCCCACATGAAAAAAATCCCCAGGTTTTTCCAGGATTCCTAGTTGTCTTGGGGCATATTACAGCCTGGCAGAACTGACAAAGAGGGAGATTTTATGGTGAAAACTGTTGTGAGTATAGATTAATTGAGTGGAGGAGGAGGCATGGAAACAAGGATAGAGATGAATTTGGGGTTTTGCTCCTTCAGAGCACACAAGGAAAGGTAGTCAAAACACTGGCAGAGGATGTGGTTAATTTGTTCCAGTCACAGATGGTACTGTGTGATGAGAGAAGTGCTCCTTTGCAACTCTCTCAATGAGTGTTTGGTGAATTACAAGCATTTGTGGATATGGCATGGGCGATCTGTTTGTGAAATAGGTTTGGAGGGTAGTACCTGTTTGTGACGGCCTTTGTTCATTCTTCAAAATACTGAGCAAAGGATTGTATATGTGCAGTCCACAGGTGGCATGAGTTTATGGGAGAAGCTTTTCAGTGTGATAAGGTCGGCAGCAGTCAAGTGGAGGTACTGTTGATGATTGGTAGCCTGGATATGAACTCAGGTTATATAGTGTATGCGTGAACTGAACTGATTCAATAAAATGAATAGAATATGGGGATGAAATACATTAAGATGCAATGATACAAAGAAACACCATCACCCAGAATGTTGTATCTAAAATGTAATTAATACATCTTAACTAATATAAATTTGTTATGGGCTGGCACAAAATGTCATTACTTACAATATATTCTTTTTTATATGCTTTTTGACCACCCAATGCTTCAATCATATGCGAGTCATTCCGAAAGTAATGCCTTCTATTTTTTGTGGTGACACTGGAAATTCATGCCAGATGTTGTTGGTGTGGTGCTAATGCCTGAACCTTCCTCTTTCATTTGGAGATGGTTCCACCATTGTTCTGCAGCAGTTGGTGCCAGAAGAGGAGTGTTCCAAAATAGAGTTTGATATGGAAGTATGTATAAAACAGTGATGTGTGAATGAATTCCTCACTGCTGAAGAAACTGTACTGGTTGAAATCTATCAACACTTGCTAAAGGTGTATGGAGATGATACAACAGACATGAGCAATGTGAGGCTGTCGGTACAGCATTTTCAAGGTGGTGAAAAGGATGTGCATCACAAGCCATGGCCCGGTCGAACCTGCACAGTTGTCATCCCTCGCAATGAAGAGAATCTTGATCACTCATCCATGCTGATCGGCTGATAATGGCCACAAAATTGTGTGCAAATTCTGTTGGGTGTAATGCCTTGGAAACAATGTTGGAATACCTTCATTATCACAAACTCTGTGTGAGATGGGCCCTGCAACTGCTTATAGAAGAACAAACAATCATCGAATGGAGATTTGTCAGGACCTGCTAGACCAATATGAAGCTGAAGGTGACAGCCTTTTGACTAGCATTGTCGTTGGAGATGAGATGTTGAGTCACCACTAAGGGCCGGAATTCGAAAGGCAGTCCACGGAATAGCGACATGCAAATTCTCCCTCAAAGAAGAAATTCAAGACACAGTCATCTGCAGGCAAAGTACTGTTCACAGTCTTCTGGGATAGCCAGGGTATGGTTTTTTTGGATGTCCTGAAGCCTGGAGAAACTGTCAATTCAGCATACTACAATACAAAACTGACAGCTAAAGCCCAAATTTCCAGGATAAGGCCAGAGAAGAAGATCAACTTTCATCTGCAACATGATAATGCCAGGCCCAACACCAATTTTGCAACCACAAAACTCATTGGAAAATTCGTCTGGAATGTCTTATGATGTCCACTGTACAGCCGCAATTTAGTGCCTACAGACTTAAATCTCTTTGGGCCTCTGAAAGATGGACTACATGGCAAACATTTTCAAGACTTGGATGCTGTTGTCAAATCGTAAGGAAGTGGTTAGCCTCAGCTGGTTCTGATTTTTACAAGCATGGCACACAGGCTCTGGTTCATCGTTGGCAAAAGTGCATGACGATTGGTGGTGACTACATGGAAAAATGACAGTCTGTAGCTGAAATATTGCTCTATTTAGCTGTGCCGTTGTGATTTAATTATCTCCTGTAACTTCCATGAATAAAAATAGGAGGCATTACTTTCAGAAAGACCCTCGTATACTGAGTGTATACCTTTACTCCTTTCTCTATCAAGAAATAATTATGCAATCAAGATAACAATTAAGTGAATTTTTACCATTGTTGTACTGCACAAAACCACCACATGCAAAATAATGATTATTGATATAGCAGTTGATGGAAACAGTTGATATTGCTAATGTGGTTGCACAGGATCAAGACATCATTTAACAGAGGAATTGTGGAAGAGGGCCACTGACAGACTGGAGTCATGAAATACGCAAACACTGATGCCCAGGTGCTTAATGTTCATAGGCTGACACAACAACTTCTAACAACAACGTTGGCATCCAGAAGGTTCAGAATACAAAGGCCAGTATTGATTTTATGCTTTCACAGGTAGTCCTGCCTAGGACAGAATGACCAACTAGCTATAAGTCTGCATGACTGGCCACCAACACACAGTGGCCAAGAGAGAGTTGGAGAATCCAGCTGCTGAATATACTGCAGAGCACAATGTGCTTCACTACAATGAGTGCTTTGCAGTCTGCGCCTTCTGGATCCTTCCTAACAACACCAGCATTTCTGTACTGCACAGGTGGGAACACAATTTATCTTATGTTCCCTAATTACATAACTGAACTTGCTACGTGGAACAGTGCCAATAAAAAGACAAAGAAGTGCTCATACTATCACTCGACACTAAGCCTACACTTCACATCAGGGAATGCAAGACCTTCAAAGAGATTCTTGATACGCTGCATTAGATTCATAATGTTCACTCAGTCGAAATCATTGATCTGCTTAGAAGCTAAATTCATAACATAATGTGGGGAGCAATTGGTGGCATACAGGGCCATATAATCAAATTTGATGAAATACAACATCAACTTTCTTTGTCGGACAAGCTGATAATGATGGTGACCTTTGCGCATGACTTTGGCTAACTCTGCCCAAAGATTTCAGTTATTTCATATTACATGCCATGATTTATCTGCTGAAGGGAAAACATGAAATATGTTACAAAAACAGATCTTAAATTATGAATTGAGAACAACAGATCCTTGTGGTGAAAGTGTTGGTACAGTAATGATGTCGAAAATGAAGGTTAATGAACTGCAACAATGGAGCAATGAAACTTCACCTCACGCAGATATATCAAAAAAGTCTTATTATAAAGGGAATGAAGATAGAAAATGCTTTTCATGTAGCAAAGTAGGTGTCTTACCAAAACAGTGTAACACAGGTTCAGTTTGTTTTAAATGATAAGAAAAAAGACTATCAATAAAATGAGTGTCCTAGCTTTGACAAATGGAACAACTGTGCTACGTAATCATCTTCTGTAACATCAGTAGGAAACTCAATAAATTGTAGTCACACAGACACTTCAAAAATTGAGAAGAAAGTTTTAAAGGTGAGACTGAAAATTTTTTTCTGAATGTAGAAACAAATGGACTGTGATGAGTGGTACATTGACAGAGATGTGACACATCATATACCAAATCTAAGTGACTGACACACCACGTATGAGCCATTTGAAACTGCAAGAAAGACGGATAGTACCAAAATATAAATTAAATTGTATGGTACAGGCTGAACTAATGTACAGGTCTTCAATGGACAGAAATGGATAGAGTGATATTTTGAAGATGTTCGGTTTTGTCTACATGGGTCTTGTAGTTTATTTTCTATTAAGAAAGCTACAGAAAAAGGATTAAATCAAATAATCAAAAATGATGGCAAGTTCTGGGTATTTTCTTAATGAGATGGCATGGAAAATGGATCATCAAAATAAACACTAAGTGTACCAGTATTTGAAGTATTGTGATATGCAGACAATGACTGATAGTAGCTTTTGGGAAGGATGTGTCTATCATAAACAACTAAAATTGGAGAATTAGTTTATGCAGATATTTGCAGACCAATGCAAGAAATTATCTGCAGGGTCATCAATACTTACTTAGCTATTTTCAAGTGTCGTGTCCCATGCCATGCAATTCAGGATTTTCTGTGATTTCCCTAAATCGCTCCAGGCAAGTGGGTTGGGTTAGGATGGTGGGGTGGGGTGGACAGGGGGCTGGGGGCTGAGTTGAGTTAGGTTGGCGGGGTGCAGTGATCAGGGGGTTGGGGCTGAACTGGGTTGATGGATGCAGGCTTTGGTTGGTTTGGTGGTGCGTGTTGTTTATGTTTCTTGTTGGGTAGGGAGGGGCTGTTTTCGTGGGGGTGGGGACGCTGCATATATGACAGTGCTCTTATTCACTTTTTTGTCTCTGTTCTGGTTATGTGTACAAGTCTCAATCTCTCAACATTTGGAAAGTCATGTCAAGCAAGTTTCATTTTTTGAATGAATGTACTTGGTCAATACTGTGCTTTGTTAGTGTTCATGATTTTTTTGTTAGGTGTGTAGTGAGATTTTGTTTTATAATTTATCTTTCGATATCGGTGTGTCAGGTTGAGCTATTAGATCAATTTAGATTGTCAACAAAGTTTCATTAGTTTTCGTGAATTTGTGTTAGATTTGTAATATGATTACTTTTATATCTTGGTATTGGTGTGTCAAGCTGAGCTATACAGGTCAACTTAGGTTATCAATACTGCATTTTGTTATATTAGAATATGTTTCACTTAGTGTGTAGTGCTGCTTTTTGTAAGCTTTCTGTATTGGTACTGTCTTTCAAGGTGAGCTATACAGCGCAACTCAAATTGTCGAAATGTATGTTATTATAATCATCTTGAGGTTGAAGCTCTTTTGTCCATGTTTACTTTCACAATATTTGTGTTTTTGGAGGGGGTCTGCCTTTAGCAAAACACAATTTTGTTTTTTTATCCCAAACATGTTTCACTCAAGTTGCAACACCATCAGTGGACTTTTATTTTATGGCTGTTAAACATAAAGAATGTTCTTTATTGTTTGTAAATATGTAAATATTTTGAAGAACAAATAAAATTATGTATTCATATCTTTTTACCACGTGGTATGGTTTTTCTGATGTATTATGTTTTTATAGTGCCAGTTTTCTTTCATGACAAACCATGCAAAATCAACAAACTTATTTGAAAAGAATAATGAACATACCACTAGCACAAACCGGGCAGGAATTCAAAAGGAAAACAAAGTGTCAAAAATGAGTTTCTATTACTTGGTGACTGTCTTTCGAAAAAGGTCAAGATCCTTGCCTGTTAAATAACCTGGAGCTGAATTCCATTGGATGAACAAAGACTTTAAATATTGCTGATATCTGTATTATGGATATTAAGCACAGTCCATGGCATAATTCTCTGCCTAATGTTCCATCTTCCAAAGCTTGAAACATTATATGAGGCTTTAATGATACAGAAAGCTGTTACAGGCTCAAATAAGCTCAGCAGGTCGATCTTTATACATGTATCCATGCAACAGTCAGTTTGTACCTTCATTAGACCGCTTCCTAAAAGTGCTGAGTCGCACCGATGTATGCTATGGAGCTTTTTGTGGGGAAGAGCTGGCAGTGTTTGTTTTATTTAGAACTAGGGCTTACAACTTCTCTAATTTCAGTCCTCCTTTTCTTTTGACATTGTTTTTGTGCTTTTGTATTTCTATGGCCTCTCTCTACATTGTAGCATAGTAATTATTAGATCTTGGTAAAACCACAGTGTCAGGGCAACAAATTTGGCGAGTTCCAGATCCTAGTGCATAATCTGCTACTGCTGATTTATCCATCTTGCCCAGGTGACAGTAGCTTGTGTTCCTTCAGGCAAGTGTTAATGCTTCTTTTTTGTGCTTCCTACTTCCTTGGCCACAAGGGCAAGGGACCGTATACACCAAGGTGACAGAAGTCATCAGATACCTTCTAATATCATGTCTGACCCGCTTTTGCCTGGCGTAGTGCAGCAACTCGCCATGACGTGGGCTCAACAAGTCACTGGAAGTCCCCTGCAGAAATATTGAGCCATGCTGCCTCTGTAATAACTCATAATTGTGAAAGTGTTGCCGGTGCAGGATTTTGTGCACAAACTGACCACTTGATTATGTTCCGTAGATGTCTGATGGGTGGCCAAATCATTCTCTCAAATTTCCCAGAGTGTTCTTCAAACAAATCATGAACAATTGTGAACCAGTGACATGGCGCATTATTATCCACATAAATTCCATCATTGTTTGGGAACATGAAGTCCACAAGTGACTGCAAATGGTCTCCAAGTAGCCAATCATAACCATTTCCAGTCAATGATCAGTTCAGTTGGACCAGAGGACCCAGTCCATTCCATGTAAACGCAGTCCACATCGCTATGGAGCAACCACCAGTTTTCACAGTGCCTTGTTGACGACTTAGGTCCATGGCTTCTTGGGGTTTCCACCACATTTGAATCTAACCATCACCTCTTACCAACTGAAATCAGGACTCACTTGACCAGGTCATGGTCTTCCGGTCATCTAGCATCCAACCGATATGATCATGAGCCCAGGAGAGGTGCTGCAGGTGCTACCATGCTGTTAGCAAAGGTACTCGTGTTGGTCATCTACTGCCATCGCTCACTAATGTCAAATTTCGCTGCACAGTCCTAACAAAGATGTTCATCATATGTCCCCCATTGATTTCTGTAGTTACTTCATGTAGTGTTGCTTATCTGTTAGCACTGACAACTCTATGCAAACACTGCTGCTCTCGGTCGTTAAGTGATGGCCGTCGGCCACTGGTTTGTCAGTGGTGAGAGGCAATTCCTGAAATTTGGTATTCACAACACACTCACAAAAAAGGAAGGTCTGTAAACTTTGTGAACAGAAAGGGCACAAAACACATTCAATTTTAGTGAGTCTCTTTTATGTTTGATGATGACACCAGGATTTTGTGATCCCAAATTCTTACATTATGGTGGCTTACTTCACCTGATGGACGAAACATCGATTCGTTTGAAAAAAATGAGTCACTGAAATGCAAAACTTGTATCTTCTGTTATGGTTGCCAGGACACAACTGCTGCAGTAACTGCAACTTGCAAAGCTTCATATGCAGGCGTCATTGCAAACACGCCACACTGTTGTTAGAGGAAGTTGATGTTACTGGCCTAAACATACTATGGACTCCCAAGATCTCTGTGTGAATGCATCTCAGATATGCTCAACATTTTCATCATATGTGTACAGCCAACCAGTGCTCTTCTCTTTGCATATGCAACCAACTACCAACAATTTTGTATTCCAGTTATAAATCTGCTTGTGCAGAAGTGGCTTCTCGCTGAATCAATCTTGGAATGCATGTTAGAATTGCACAATGGATTGACTTCATGCAAATTCCAATACAAAAAATGAGTTCTCTTGTAAGGTAGTTGCTGCACTGCTACAAACAAACAACAGCGCAGCAGTGTCAGAGCTTTAAACCTTCTTCTATTCAGTAACATGTGCAATGTGCTTCTACCATTTACAGTTTGTCTGTAATAAACAACAGAAATCTGTTCTTTCTTTTGAATCATCCTGTATAATAATGCAACAAATGTTATGTAATTATTATAATGTATAAATGCCAAGATTACTACCTTGACAACAGCCATATTTGTGAAAAAATAAATGCAGACAGTCACAACAAAATGACTGCTATACATTTGAGCTTTCAGACAAAATGCCTTCACACACACACACACACACACACACACACACACACACACACACACACAGTGCTCATGTGTGCGTGAGTTGCCCTTGCGTGAATGTGTGTGTTTTCTACTTTGGAAAAAGGACTTTAGGCTGAAAGCTCAAATGTATAACTGTCTTTTTTGCTGTGTCTGTCTGTGACTCAGTGTCTCTTTTATAAGGTGAGCAGCATTCTACCCTTTTCATAACATTATCTGTATGTGTATCATATAAAAAAGTACATAAAAATGATTTGCTAGAAAAATAGAAGGAATAAACCACAGCTTTACATATACGTTATGATGGCCTATACCTAAACCTAAATCAGCAAAGTGAGATCGTTATCATAATCATCTTTTGTCCCCAGCAGTGAACTCTGTTCTGGAGCATAGACTCCCCAGGTTTCTAATACCTCCTTTGTTTCTTGTATCAGTACATCCATTCCTGCTACAGACTATCATGTAATTAATAAGTAATGTAGTTTCTTTTAGAAATAGGTAAAATAAGGGAAAGGCAACCACTTACCTACAGCAGATCAATGTGTGGAGTATAGAAACACCTAACAGAAAACAGCATTCATACTAGTTTTTGAGCACTCGCTCTTTTTATAATGAGAGTACACACATTCAGACACACAGGAATGAATGTTTGAGTATCTGTGTGGTTGTGTGTGAGAATGTGTGTCCTTTGCTAGAAAAAGAGTGAGTGCTCAAAAACTAATGTGAAGGCTGTTTTCTGTTACATGTTTCTGTACTCCATGCATCAATCTGCTGTAGGTGAGTGGGTGCCTTACCCTTATAGATAGTGTCGGAAGTTCCATGCGGCTTTTCGCGGATGATGCTGTAGTATACAGAGAAGTTGCAGCATTAGAAAATTGTAGTGAAATGCAGGAAGATCTGCAGCGGATAGGCACTTGGTGCAGGGAGTGGCAACTGATCCTTAACATAGACAAATGAAAGGTATTGCGAATACATAGAAAGAAGGATCCTTTATTGTATGATTATATGATAGCGGAAAAAACACTGGTAGCAGTTACTTCTGTAAAATATCTGGGAGTATGCGTGCGGAACGATTTGAAGTGGAATGATCATCTAAAATTAATTGTTGGTAAGGCGGGTGCCAGGTTGAGATTCATTGAGAGAGTCCTTAGAAAATGTAATCCATCAACAAAGGAGGTGGCTTACAAAACACTCGTTCGATCTATACTTGAGTATTGCTCATCAGTGTGGGATCCGTACCAGATCGGGTTGATGGAGGAGATAGAGAAGATCCAAAGAAGAGCGGCGCGTTTCGTCACAGGGTTATTTGGTAACCATGATAGCGTTATGGAGATGTTTAGCAAACTCAAGTGGCTGACTCTGCAAGAGAGGCACTCTGCATCGCGGTGTAGCTTGCTCGCCAGGTTTCAAGAGGGTGCGTTTCTGGATAAGGTATCGAATATATTGCTTCCCCCTACTTATACCTCCCAAGGAGATCACGGACGTACAATTAGAGAGATTCGAGCGCGCATGGAGGCTTTCAGACAGTCGCTCTTCCCGCGAACCATACGCGACTGGTGGCTTGCGGAGTATAAATGTAGATGTAGATTTTATGTATTTCTCCATCTCGGAATTTCCTTTATTGTTACTGTTTCTTTCAGCTTCTTCGTAGAGTTTTTTATCATACACTGTTTTCTTTTGCAATATTAACTAGTTTTACACTCTTGTTCTTGCTGTTCTCTGGAGTCCAGGGCTATTTTTGGCATCATGAGTAACAATAATTTTTATGTGGGTGAACTACCGACACACAGTTTAATTATGATTTACTGCTGAAAGTCTCTCTCTTTCTTAGAAATATTCAGTTTTAAGGCACCAGAAACTGACCTTTCATCCTCCCCATTCGTTACACTCTAAATGCAGTACACTCGCCTGAAAACAAATAGCTGCTGCCTTCATACATGTGGGTGTAGCATTTATTGGAAGAACTGTTAAGAAGTCATAGTGGCATTTTTCAACGTTATGTTGCTCCAATCTATCTGACAAGCATTGGGACCCATTACACAGTACCAGCATTTTTACACTAATCATACACTCCCAAACCTCTGTGTGGTAGGTAGCCTTCAATTGTTGCTGCACTTATCTTCAATTCCTCTTTAGAAATGCAAAAATATTTTGAAATCAGTTGTTGAGCACTCCTGTGACATAGTTGTCATGATACACTGTGACAGTGCCACTGCTAATTCAAATAGACAAATATTACAGCATTAAGATTTCAGAAAGCAGTGAACTAGGTTGGGTAAGTCTGTTTCATAAAATTTATTCCTGCTAATCACTGCATAAGCTTCCTGTTTCCTTACAAAAGATGGTCATTACGTAAACATACATTCTAGACAGTTTGGTTTTGTAACTGTAGTCTACAGATACAAACTATGTGGTGTAAAAATTCTAAACTGCAGTGGCAGCAAATTTAAAAAAGGATACACACACCTGTCATAGTGTTTCTGAAACGTTACTCTTCATCACAAATAACAAGTGAATCTCGAAAAAGTAACTTCAACTATTAATTCAGTAGCTATGAGATGGATTTTAATACTATACACATATAATGTGTTATCCTCAACTGTCACATATCCAGCGAGAAACACTATGGTGATAACTTTATCCGTGTGAAACAGAAACGAGTTTTACACAGTTACGTATGAAACAGTTGCAGCGTTCCAAAATTCAGTTCAATGTGAACAAAAAAACTCACCTTCATAGACATTAATAGCCACAGGCTTGATGATTTTTGACACATCATTGCTAATGATCAGTACAATAGTGTAAGTTCCTGACTCAGAGAAATAATGTGTAACTGTGAATTTACAGGTGTCCAAAATTCTTGATGTCATACATGTTTCTTCACCTGGAAAGTAGATGTAACAAAAATCAGCTTTATAAGTAATATAATTTTAATTCTATGAATGCATGTTTATTTATGTTTTATCTACAAGGATTATTTCGAAAATACTGCACACTGTGCACTGTGAACGGAATGGACAGTGTCTTGAAAGGAGGATATAAGATGAACATCAACAAAAGCAAAACGAGAATAATGGAATGTAGTCGAATTAAATCGGGTGTTGCTATGGGAATTAGGTTATGAAATGAAACGCTTAAAAATAGTAGATGAGTTTTGCTATTTGGGGAGCAAAGTAGCTGATGATGGTTGAAGTACCAGATGAAAATTTTGATTTTAGCTCCCCTATTGTTTTTAGCATTTCTTGTTCATCTGTTGGGCATAGGAAGAGAGACTTGTTACTAGGGATAGTTTTAACCTGATTTGCAGTGACAGCATATTGAAAGTTTTGCTTCACCAGAATCTCAGCTGCCTCAGAGAAATATGAGTTAAAATTACTTGCTATCTGCTGGGGATCAGATATTACAGAAGTGTTTTTATTCAGTTTTATATTATGGTATTCTCTCTGTTTTACTCCTGTTTCATGCCTTACAATGTCCCTTATGGTTTCATTTTATGTTGTGTATTTGCTATGAAGGAAGTACTTGCCATTCTTTTTGCTTCTTTTATGACTTTACTTAAAATCTTTTTGTAATTCTTACTGAGACACAAACAAGATTTTTCCAGTGGTTGAAGTAGTGCTATACAATGTTTTTGCAACCAATCATTCAAAATATCAGTTGATTTTTCTCACATGCTGCTTAGACTTTCTATTCTATTCACAATGGCAAACTTTCCTAGATTTCATTCTCCACTTGGTACTCCGATTCCCACACAATTTCTCAGCTTTTACTACCTACCATCTATACAGTTTTGATACTGCTCAAAACTACTCAACAGTATTCTACTGTTATAGTATAGGAAATTGTGGCGAAACAAGCACTGTATTGTTTGAGAGATAGAGAGGCAAGCAAGTGTGCCGGGACTTACCCCAGTACACTGCTAGTAGCACGTCACCATAACGCGTCTGTGCGTAGCACATGAGTATTGCACCATAATTAAGAATGAAATTAAAAGTTAAAGTTGATTCTTCAAACTTTGTCAGTATATGCTTTAGTGTAATAATGTTTAAACTGTCAAGTATCAGATTGATTAGGTCAATATTTTACCTAAATACAATGTTTCAAGAAAAAAATAAGTGATGCTAAATAATAAAGCTAGGAAGCCAGAAATTGGTCATAATGTGCACACTTATGTCAAAATTAACTGGTACAAGTCTCAACATGATTAAAGCAATATTTTGATCACAATCCATGTTTTTAAGAAAAATTGAAGACTCTAAATATTAGACTTAGAAATGTGCAAATTTGTATGACGCTTCAGTTCAACATAAAAATAATAACCATGTGAGCCCATTAAGGTACCTCTGATAGTTTTTGAGTAATTTACTGAAAACTAAGTTTGGAAAAAAACTCCTTATTTGTAGTAGATTAAGTATCTTTCATATTAATGCTAGAAATTTTTGGTTACAGCATGTGATGAAACCTATTAAGTAATACAGCTATAACAAGTTTTAGGACCTTGATGTTGCTAACAACCAATACAAGGTCTCAAAGTTGTAGTTCATAGGTCATGTTCTACTGTCATTTCCATTTTAAAAAAATTCTAGAAGGCAAAGTTTTAATGCAGACAAGCTAAAACTTTTTCTGTGATTTCAAGCAAATAATTACAAAGATTCTAAATTGATTCGTGACATTGTTATTATATATTGTGTGTCCGAGAAAGCAGCCGTTTAGAGACTGCTACCGTGTGCTTGGGGCAGATGACAGCAGGTGTTCCCTTGGCCATCTGCCGCGCCACATATGTACAAATACAGCCCAAGACGCAATACTAGCCTTAACTTCGCACCCCGGCACCGTAAGATCTGTGTCAGTCAAACACCAAAGTGTCCGCTGCCTCGGATTACGTCAGACACAGGCTGTTACAAAATGCTTGTTTTTAGTAAAAATAGATAGTGAACTCGCGAGGACTGTACACCATCCTGGATCACTCAGATTTCGCAAAAGTAACTGGTAGTGTGCTGCCCGTAATATTAACAAATCCGCATGGCTAGTGGTGACTATTATTTTCCACTTTTGTGGTGAGCACTTATTTTGATTATCTCTAGTCAGGGCGGAAGACCATTTAGTAGGAACTTACCGTAGAGGTCGCCTCTGAACTGCTCATAGTGCTGTTTAGGATAGAGAGATTTACTATCAGTATGAACATAATTAATATTGAAATGTTGCGCATGTGAAACTTTACCAAATATATGTTTCAATTAGAACTCAAAATCTTCATTTATAATCATAGTCCTGATCCCGCTGAGCAAACAGAGAATTGAAACATTTCTTTCAGTGGGCTGGACAAGAATGTGGACTTGCAGACTGGGAACTATGGTCAGTACGTTCTCCATTGCTTTCTGGCTGACCAAGAAATAGTTGCCAGGCTCTCATAAAAGATGGCGAACAATATTTACAACAATTCAAATTTCTTCCAATGACTAATGATTATTATTATGTTAATCACTGCAACCCCACAAAATGACTACAGCTTGGGATATGTCTAAATTATACTATTTATTTGCAATCCCACAATATATTTCAGGTACAACACACAATTTCACAGAAGTTTTGTCATCACACATCATTGTTTTTTGTAGATATTAGTGCATAATCCAGTACTTCTTTTAACATGAGTTCAAGAAGCAGCTTTCTTACTATTTTTGATTACATCACTGGTAAGTAAAAAGTTTGTGGAACAAGTTCGTGACTGGGCTATTGGTGTGATTGTAGCTTTCCTTTGTTGCAGCACTAGGAGGGGGGTGGGCAGCAGACCCATTGTCCCAGGCATATTTAATACCTAGGACAGACCCCCAGTACTCTTTTGACACGAGGATGAGTGGACCTGGGGTCGCCCTGGAGGGACTGGAATGAGAAAAAAACCCTGCTCCTATCCC
This sequence comes from Schistocerca cancellata, assembly GCF_023864275.1. Classification (NCBI taxonomy): domain Eukaryota; kingdom Metazoa; phylum Arthropoda; class Insecta; order Orthoptera; family Acrididae; genus Schistocerca; species Schistocerca cancellata. The sequence continues at coordinate 926,795,151 of NC_064627.1, read as the reverse complement.
GGATTGAGACTATGACATTCAGGTTCAGAGTCCAATTCTCTGACCACTAGGCTACCACAGTCACAAGTTCACTGATATAAATGTTTACTCTGTGTTGACATAATCAGTTTTATATACACATTTTTCTGTTATCAGTGCAATTCTGTGTCTAATTATCATGCTGTCATGTTCCCAGTCTCAAAATATAACAAAAAGAATGCAAGTTTGAGTTTAAGGTGACTTCAAAGACCTCCATTTCATAATAAATTTTACTTAGTATTCTCTGAAGTATTTGTGGAAATGAGGATCCTCATATTTTCTGTGTGTGTTAGTCATTAACAAATAATAAGGTGTATCCTAAACAAAACATACTGCCAAGCAGCAGCACTGTCACTGAAAATCTAGGTGTAAAAAAATCTTGTATTCAGAAGAAAACTTCAAAGTTCAGTCTTCTTTTGTCTCAGGAGTCTTGAAAAATGAAATAAACACATTATCTTACACAATTTCTAAAGTAATTAATACTGCCTCACAGTATTCTGTCATCGCAATGCAGATAATATGTTCAATTAATACTTAAAACACTTTTGAATACTTACCAGTGGCATTATATACTCCCGAATAAATGTAACGGCAATAACTGAAATTAGAAGAGCCACTACAAGAGACTGTCAGATTCAGCACATCACCATGTTGTAACCAATTATTTCCAGTGAACGAGACACTCTGAACTGGGGCTGCAACATAAAATGTCAGTCAGTTAAACAAGAGAAACTGTTCAATACATGATCACAGAGTAATGGATTCTTATAAATGGATTCCAGAGGAGACTCACATTACATATAAGATTACTTATGAAAAACATAATGTGATGAAAATTCTTCAGTTTATAGTACAGTAACAAACTAAATGGGAAAACAATGATAAACTGTTGAAGAAATTCATTTCAGCTGGTGTAGTACCCTATGTTCACAAGCACACACAATGCTGAACACATTCTCACATCACATTGTGTAGAGAGTAATATGACAGAAGATTAGGAACACTAAAAATAAAAAATGCAGCTATTGAGAACAGCTACTGGACAGCCAATTATCAAACATCCCATTCTTAAAGGTATATTACAGTATATCTCTTTTGATTGTGGCTGAATATCAAAATAATGTTAATCGAAGAATTAAAGAACATGGACTGCTTATTTACCTATTTAGCCTGACCAGGTTAGGGCCTTAATGCCCTCTCTTACGTCTGACCAGGAACAACACATACAGAAGAAATATTACATAAGTCACAATAATAATAATAATAATAATAATAATGAATATGGTGTTAAAATAACCCCTCTCTTAGTGTGATTACTTGGTTCAGGACAGAATTAATGAAGCCTCCGACAAGTGCTGTCATGGTTGGGGACGACACTTGAACCCTATGCTCGTCCACAATGGTAACGACACTGCTAGCCACACGGAAAATGATTTAAATCCAAATAGAGGTGTTTTGCAGGATATGCTTCCTGCAACCACTCTAGAAGGAAAAACAAAGACAGAGGATGAGATGGTCAGATGAAGTTAACCGACACCTCATGTTCTGTTATTACCAAGCAACAAACCTAGGAACCAACACAACTGGATACAGATCACAAGTATACACAACATTTATTACCAGATACCCAGAATTAAATTTTTTAACAGAACAACGACTAGCTGATCAGATCTGTGTAATAATAAAAAATAACAGGATACCCCAGTCAGAATTAGAAAACATCAAACAACAAGTACAACAAATACTGGAACAAAATAATGTGCAATCAGAAGAAGAAAAAAATACAGTAATGGACTCAAACATCCCAGAGCAAACAAACAAACAAAGAACAACATGCATCAATTAAACAATCAGAGGAAAACAAAATCCTAAGACAGCCACCAGAACAAGCACAAATAGAACACGAAGTGACACACATGTTAGATATAGAAGAAAAATTTCAGCTGACATATATAGAATACAAAGACACAAATACAGACATTAGACCATTCTTGCATAGACCACCAAATAACCCACAAGTCGAAACAACAATAACAACTATCAACACAATCATACACAACAAAATAAATGAAAATACAACTATGGAAGAGTTACAACTACTGGTTTATATAGGAGCACACTAAATATACACACTAGGCAGAGATCAGAACCAACCAACACACAGAAGAAACCCACAAAACCAGCATGGCAAAACAGGCTACAGATCAGAATAGAAAAACTGAGAAAAGACATCGGACAGCTAACACAATTTATAAGAAATGAAATATCAGACCAAAAACAAAAAAGGATAGGTAAAAATCTCACAACAAGAAGCGATAGAGCAATTAGATGAAAAGAAGCAGAAATTACAAGCATTGGCCAAACGACTTGGAAGATACAAAAAAAGTGAAAATAGAAGGAAACAAAACCAAACATTCAACACAAACCAAAATAAATTTTATCAAACAATAGATAACACACACATTAAAATAGACAATCCACCAACCATCACAGACATGGAACACTTCTGGAGCAACATACGGTCAAACCCGGTACAACATAACAGACATGCACGGTGGATACAAGCAGAAACAGACACATACAAGATGATACCACGAATGCCTGAAGTGATAATTTTGCAACATGAAGTCACCCGAGCAATTAATTCTATGCACAATTGGAAAGCCCCTGGAAAAGATAAAATAGCAAATTTATGGCTAAAGAAGTTCACCTCAACACATTCACATCTAACTAAATTATTTAACAGTTACATTGCAGACCCATACACAGTCCCCAATACACTTACACAAGGAATAACTTATCTGAAACCTAAAGATCAAGCAGACACAGCAAACCCAGCAAAATATCGCCACATAACATGCCTACCAACAATATACAAAATATTAACTTCAGTCATTACACAGAAATTAATGACACATACAACACAGAACAAATTTATAAATGAAGAACAAAAAGGCTGCTGCAAAGGAGAACGAGGATGTAAAGAGCAACTGATAATAGATGCAGAGGTCACATATCAAGCTAAAACCAAACAAAGGTCGCTACACTTCGCATACATTGATTACCAAAAATCTTTTGATAGTGTACCCCACTCATGGTTACTACAAATATTGGAAATATACAAAGTAGATCGTAAATTGATACGGTTCCTAAACATAGTAACGAAAAATTGGAAAATCACACTTAATATCCAAGCAAATTCAAATAATATCACATCACAGCCAATACAGATTAAGCGTGGAATATAGCAAGGAGACTCACTAAGTCCTTTCTGGTTCTGCCTTGCTTTGAACCCACTATCCAACATGCTAAATAATACAAATTATGGATATAATATTACTGGAAGATACCAACACAAAATCACACATTTGCTATACATCGATGATCTAAAACTACTGGCAGCAACAAATCAAAAACTCAATGATCTAAAACTACTGGCAGCAACAAATCAAAAACTCAACCAATTACTAAAGATAACAGAAGTATTCAGCAATGATATAAATATGGCTTTTGGACAGACAAATGTAAGAAAAATAGCATAGTCAAGGGAAAACACACTAAACAAGAAGATTACATATTGGATAACCACAGTGACTGCATAGAAGCAATGGAAAAAACAGATGCCTATAAATATCTAGGATACAGACAAAAAATAGGAATAGATAATACAAATATTGGAGTAGTGAAATGGAGTAACACAGACCTAGAAGCACTCAATACACTTACATGATCACAATGCCACAAATATAGAATACATCACATACATTCAGCAACAGAAAGATTCACATTAAGCAGAAAGGAAGGAGGAAGGGGATTTATCAACATAAAAAAACCTACATTATGGACAGGTAGACAATTTAAGAAAATTCTTTATAGAATGAGAAGAAACTAGCAAAATACACAAAGCAATCACTCATATAAATACATCGGCTACACCACTGCAATTTCATAACCACTTCTACAACCCTTTAAACCACATAACATCAACAGATACGAAGAAAGTAAATTGGAAAAAGAAAACACTACATGGCAAGCACGTGTATCATCTAACACAGCCACACATCAATCAAGACGCATCCAACACATGGCTAAGAAAAGGCAATATATAAAGTAAGATGGAAGAATTCATGATTGCAATACAGGATCAAACAATAAACACCAGATATTACAGGAAGCATATCATTAAAGATCCCAATACCACAACAGATAAATGCAGACTTTGCAAACAACAAATAGAAACAGCAGATCACACCACAAGTGGATGTACAATACTAGCAAATACAGAATACACCAGAAGACATGACAATGAAGCAAAAATAATACATCAACAACTTGCCATACAACATAAACTAATAAAACAACACATTCCCACATACAAGTATGCACCACAAAATGTACTGGAGAATGATGAATACAAATTATACTGGAACAGAACCATTGTAACAGATAAAACAACACCACATAACAAACCTGACATCACACTCACCAATAAAAAGAAGAAATTAACACAACTAATCGAAATATCCATACCCAATTCAACAAATATACAGAAGAAAACAGGAGAAAAAATTGAAAAATACATCCAACTGGCTGAGGAAGTCAAGGACATGTGGCATCAGGATAAAGTTGACATTATACCAATTATACTATCAACTACAAGAGTCATACCACACAATATCCACCAGTACATCAACGCAATACAGCTACTTCCAAACTTATATATACAACTACAGAAATCTGTAATTATTGAGACATGTTCAATTACCCGAAAATTTCTAAATGCAATGTAACATATACCGTACAGTTAAAAGGAAGTCACATTTGATCAAGGTCTGCGTCACTTTCCATTTTTAACCAGACATAACGTCTGAGAAAGGAAAGAAACAATAATAATATTAATAATGGGGGCATTAAGAGTGATACTGATTTTGAAACCTTGTTTGGTATTAGAAGAAGTGGAGTGGTTTATGAAAGAGGAGAGGACTGAAATGAAAGTGACAATTGTTGCTAGGAAATAAAATCTCAACAAAGAACTCTGTAGACAAGGGGAGGAAAAAGTGGTAGGGGAGGGAGAATTGACGAGAGTGAGATGCAGAAAATATAGCTATTGTGACAGAAGGTGGGCTATTAGCTGTCTTTTGAAGTTAAAAACATTTTAATTTCTTTACTATTTGAGGAATATTATTCCAAAGTTGAGTTACTGATACAGATAATGATTTAGAGAACATGGCAGTATTATGTAGTGACACAGGGAGGACTGTACTGTGTTGAGAAAGTGTATTTCTGCTGTGATGTTTAGTAGCAGTGTAGGGGTTGAAGTTAAATAGGAAGGAGTGCAGTGATTGAGAAGACAATATAGCAATCTCTATGCTTATCAGCAAGTAGCCATGATAATTGTTCATAGACTGGAGACATATGATAGGAATATCATAAATCACAAATGTATCGCACACAAGCATTCATCTCCAGTTCCAACCGAAGTGAGCCCTCATATGAAAGTCCTTGGAGAATAGGATCACCATAATCATGGATGGGGAGTATTAGTGACACTATGAGTTTCTTTTTTAGCTCAAGAGAAAATACTTTTTTATATTTCTGTAATGAATGATGTGATGCTGACACCTTCTTACAGACTGCAGTTCTTTGTCCAGCCCAGTCTACTCAATGGTCCAGAATTATCCCCAAATTCTTTGCCTAAGAAGAAAAGCTGATTTCTGTGCTGTTTAGGATTAAGGGTGGAAGAGGTTCTCTGAACTGAAGAGTAATAAGTTTGTGCAAACGACTAAGACTGCTTGCATCTTAATTGTGGTAAATGTCAAACCTTTGTTGTGTGTCCATTTTGGCAAAGCAAGTATGTCGGAATTTACATTCTGGATGGCTGTGCGCAGATCTGTAGCGCTTGCACTCAGGTATAACTTAAGGTCATCAGTATATAAATTTTATTTACAATGGGAGATAATAGTTGACACATCATTAACATATAATCATAAAAGTGATGGGCCCAAAACTGATCATTGTCGGACCCCTGATACCACATTCTTCCACTGTGACCTCTTTGTACTGATCATTAAACAGTGTTGGCAATTAGTAAGGTATGAGTGGAACCACTGTACAGCACTTGAAGAAAAGTTTTCACTTTTGAAGTTAGCAAGTATAATATCAAAGTCAACAGTGTTGAAAGCTTTGCTGAAATCCAAAAAGCACATAATAGTTGCCTCTTCTTTGTCTGTAGTTTGTTTCAGTTCATGACTCACTTTTATTAGAGCAGTATTCATGCTGTGATTTTTCTGCAAGTCAGATTGGTATTCATCCAGATGATTATTTGAGGTGTGACTGGTAAGTTGATCGTGAACTATGTATTCTAAAAACCTTAGATAACGCTGGTAGAATGGGTCTGTAGTCAGAAGGTTCTTTGGCAGATTCATTTTTGAGGAGATGTTTAATGAGTCCCTTTCTTCAGACTATTGGGAGGATGTTGCAGGTCAGAAAATGGTTAAAAAATATACGTTATCATCAGCAGTAATGGACTGACAAGGAAACTGATCATTTGTATTGTGATATTCTCATGTCCCACAGCTGCAGAATGAATTCGTGCAACTGACTTCCTGACTGTTCTAAGGCTTACCAACTGCAGAAAAAATTTTTTGTTTGTACCAACTGCAGATATTTCAAGGGATTTGATGGTCTGCATCCTTGTGCGTTGGCAAAGTAGAGATGTAGGCTTGGTGAAAAACTCATTTAGATTCTCAACGGGAACAAGAGGTTCAGCTGCAGATTGAGGTTTGCCTATTCCTAGCCCTTATTGATTTTTCCACAGATAAAAAGCCTGTGAAAGACCTCAGTTAACACGTGGGCACACCTGTGTTTTGCATTTCTCGCTGACTGGCTAACTCAGTTACATAATCACTTGTAGATGAGATGATTCTTGGAAGTTGGGTGCCATTTGGTTCCTGTGTGCTGCTTCTCTATTACTGATAAGGTGTTTGGGTTGACCAGTAAGCCATGATGCAAGTTTTCTGCCGACTCTTACAGTTTTCATCAGAGCGTGTTTATTGAATAAATTATTGAGCCTCTCAGTGAAATTAGATACTTTATAATTTATGTCATTCCCTGCCAGGAGATATATGCGTCAGCTGTCAGCTCAGACACATTCAAGTGCCTAAAATCTCTAAAAGTAGCCACTTGCAGTTTGTTCTTTCGACATAGCATTGAATAATTCATGGATATTATACCGTGAGCAGATAAGTCAGGTGCAGAAATCTGAACAGTGCGAATTACTCTGTTTGAAGACTTGGTTGAAAAAATTATCGACAGTGTTATGAGTGTTTGCGTCTGATGAGTTGGCCCAAATGGAAGCAGTATCAGATTTAAGCAAGAAAATATAAGCTTGAATTTTGAAACTGCAGGACTGTTGCCTATAAAATTCTTCACATCTCCCGCTACAATTATGTGTTCATACAAAGATTCAAAAGCCACCTCTTCTGTTATACCTATCACGTCTCAGAAGCACATAGCCATTGAGACTTACAGAGCTGGAAGGGGTGCTCAGTTTAAGCCATGTTTACGGCATTTGTATGGCATGAAAGCTAAGGTCCTGAAATATAATTTTGAACTTACTCCACTGGGCCAGTAACAGCCGCATGTTTCCAGCCAGGATTTGTAGTGTACAGTTGTCACAAATCGTATCCGCCACAATGCTGCAAGCAGGGACAGCGGCGGCTCTGCACTCTGGCATAGCCAGTGCCTTGCAGCGTGCAAGGGGGATGGGACAGGGGGAAGGGACCGGGTGGGTAGGGAGCTGGAGAAAGTGAGGAGTTCCAGATTGATTAAACTTCCCTAGCACAAAGTATGGCAGCACGAATATGGAGGAGTGGGGAACAGAGTGTATTCATTGTGAGGGAACATGACAGACAACAGTGGTGACTATAAAAATAATTTACCTTCTGTATTAATTGATGAAATGTAATAAGTGTTAGTTCAGGGTGGGAGGAGACAAGCAGTTTATTTACAAGGATGATACTGCCAGCTGAGAAAAATAGGTTTAACAACTAAAAGATTAATGCAGAAAGTTAACAATTAAATTAGAAATTACCAACGTATGACTGATTGTGATTTTGTTCTTGGCCATTTAAACCAAGGAGGTGAGTGGGTAATGTAACCAGGAAAAGAGTAATTATAACAGTGCTACTATTACATACAAGATAGAGAATTCTCAGGCACAAAGTGCTAATAGTAAATAAAATAAAATTAAGTAATACTACAATTAAGGGTAATTAAGGGTAATAAGTGAAGGCACTAGTAAAAAAATAATTATACAGTTACAATTAGAGAACAAGAGGTGAAGGCACAGGTACAAAGATAGTTCTAAAGTTGATGCAATTTCAATATAGTATTTACAGTACAAGGAATCTTACATTAGATTAGTATTAAACCAAGGCAAGAGGTGTAAAGTTTTTGCTTTGGCCCATGTAGTTTCACTTGATGCTATTCAGTTCTGTCATGTTTGTAACTGCCTTATTTCCAGCTGTGGTACTGATAATTACTCTACCATCTTGAGTCCACACATTCTGAACACCAAAACTTTATATCGTATTGTGTATGGACTGTAAACACATTATTTGGGAAACAAACAATAAGTTGCCAGCAAAAAGTGGGCTGCTATACATTCTACATGCTACGTGAATACATAACATAAACAGAAAAAATAGTCAATATTTTCTTAAAAACCACTCTTACTCTGACTTATAGCGGACTGGTGTGTGGAGTATAGAACCACGCAACAGAAAACACAGACTTTTGCACTTTTGCTCTTTTTCTAATAAAGGGACCACAGTCACACACACAATCACACAGACACTCCAACACAAACTCCCACAGTGATACTGATGACTGATTATCAATTATTGACAGCAGTTGCCTGGTTTGATCTCAGGTGGGGAGAGGGTAAGGATGGACATGCAAGGCAAGGAGAGGGTAGTGGGCATTGCCGCCATTGAACACTACCTTTCCCAACATCCTGCTGATACCAAAACCATTCTCTCTTTCCTAATCCTCCAAGCCAACCACATCCGGACCCACAATTATATAACTTTTGAAGGCAAACTCTACAAACAAATCCACAGTACTGCCACAGGTACTCACATGGCCCTATCCAATGGCAACTTATTTATGAGACATCTGAAGGAATACTTCCCATCTGCTACAGTCGCAGGTTCGAATCCTGCCTCGGGCATGCATGTGTGTCATGTCCTTAGGTTAGTTTGGTTTAAGTAGTTCTGAGTTCTAGGGGACTGATGACCTCAGATGTTTAAGTCCCATTGTGCTCAGAGCCATTTAAACCATTTGAACTTCCCATCCAGTCAACACCTAAAACCCTTTGTCTGGTTCAGATTCACTAATGACATTTTCATGAATTGGACACTTGGCAGGGACAACCATTGTTCTTTCCCCCATACCACCAACAGCGACTCTTAAATTCACTTCAGCTGGTCCTAGATATCAATCTCCACATCTGAGGTGACTCCATACTACATCTGTTTATACCAAGTGCATCAACCACCAACAGTATCTCCACTTTGACAGGTGTCGCCCGTTTCATGTCAAAAAGTCTCTTCCTTACGGCCTCTCCCTCTGTCGATGCCACATCTGCAGAGGAAAGTGGGAGTTGTTAAAATATATCAATAACTTTTTCAGAGCCTTTCCTGACAAGCATATCAATCTGCCTCATCTATTAACAGATCTCTTACAGCACTGTTTCCCCTGGCACCAGTGAACCTATTAACCAGCCACCAAGCAGCACTCCTCTGACAAACCATTGGCCTTGAAAAGCTGAGCAACTTCCTTCACCAATGCTTCAACTACCTCTCGTCATGCCTTTAGATGAGGGATATCTTACCCAACTCCTACCCACATCACCCAAAGTAGTTTTCGGCTGCCCATCCAACCTACAGAATATTCTTGTCTATATCTATTCCCACTCTGCTCCCAATCCTGCATCCCAAGGGTCATTCCCTTGTGGTAGGGCCCACGTGCAAGACCGGTCCCTTACGATCACCCACCACCTCCTACCACAGTCCAGTCACTGGCATTTCCTAGTCAACATGAGGCAGGATGACATATGGAATCAGCCATGTTTTATATCAGCTATGCTGCAATTACTGTACAGTATTTTACATGGGCTGACAAGTAATAAACTGTCTACTGGCATTAATCGTCATCACAAAACTGTAGCAAACTGCAAACCTGACCATCAAATTGCTGAACATGCTACATACCACAACACAAATGACTTCAACATCTGCTTCACTATGTGGGCCATCTGGATACTTCCTTCCAGCACAAGTTTCTCTGAGCTACATGTGTGGGAATTGGCTGTACAGCATATCCTGCACTCTCGCAATCCCCCCTAAAACTGCTCTAGCATTTTTCCCATAACCTCACTTTACCTTTTCTCTTCTCTCTTCTGTCTACACCATTCCTTCTGCATCCAGAACATGTAATGCTTTCTCTCACTACTCTTTCTCCCCCCTCCTCCCCCCCCCCCCCCACATGCAGGCTCTCTCTCTCTCTCTCTCTCTCTTTTCTCTGTCTCCTCCTTCACATCCCCCTTCCTATCATTTTCCCCTCTCCCAAATATGCCTCATGCATCCCTCCCTAACCTCTCCCCACCCCCATCAGCTCGGCAACTGCTTTTAAGAAACTATAATCAATAACTAGTCTTGCTGCAGCCACAGGAGCGTGCATTTGGGTGTGAGAGTGATCATGTGTGTATTTTTACTAGAAAAGAGCTCGAAAGCTCGAATGAATATTGATTTCTGTTATGTTTCTATGCTCCATATATCAGTCCACTATGGCTGAATGGTTGTTTTTCCCTTATTTTATGTACTGTTCCATCCAGGAATTTCCATTATTGTCATACTAAATCATGTTTTCAGATGTTTACAACCTTGCACAACACATGACACTCAAAGTATTACAGCAAGTACATAATGTAAATGATAAAGTAGCAATGTATTTGAAACCAATATATTTTTACACTTATGGTCATTTTAAAACATAAAACAGAAAATTGTACATGGAAAACTGACCTTATCACAAATTAACAGCTAAGGTTACTTCAGCCCAGATCAATCCACTACACACATCTCAGAGGTAAGGACCAACAGACTAGGAAATAGTGTGGCCATACTGTAAATGGTTTCTTTTTGTGGCAAATTAATTGGCTGAATGAAAATAACACCAATGCATGTAAATCACTATCCATATTTTATTTTTAAATGTAATGTGTGGCACCTTAAAGTCACAGTGAACTGTCTTGTATCTGTGGGTCTTCATATATGAGTGACAGAACAACAGCTGTGGTGTCATGCATTTAGGTATAGCATTATGATATGTGCATAGTGTTGGTAGGAATTGCAGTCTTACAATTCAGGCATAAAACCTTATTGATCATGTGACTGGAGAAATGCTGTAAAATGATCATATCACTATCAGCTCAACTGCTACAGAATTTTTGCTTGTATCCAGAGCCAAATTGGCCCAAATTGTTGTGAGGAACTGAATTACATGGCACTGCATGCAATAAGGCTACAAAAATGACTGTCAGTTCCAAAAATGCATGTGCAATTGCTTATTTGAACTGATACCAGACCAGATTGACTCATGCATATGACCCTATGCCCTTCTGGATAAAAATTTAGAGTTTTTTCTTGAGAACGTTATCTGGAATTTAACTGCAAACTTGGGAACATATTCCATATGAAGGAGGAGCAATTTCTTACTTTATCCTTTAATAGGTTGTAGTGATCCGTATGATGACTGTACCTGGCATCTTACTTCAGTTGCAAATGCAGTCTACCAACATACAATTAACATTTTGGTATGGAATGCAATATACTGGGGTTCTTATTTTACAGTTCTATGAAAAGATATGCTATTTCTTTGTATGCAATCACTAAGTGGGATCATAAGTAACCTAATGCAGCATATTGAATGCTACTAGTATGACATTACTGGAGAAGCTTGTAATACAATGAATCAGAGCACAGGATATCGGTAACATAACTATCAGAATAGTTAACAACAAATTTTACTTCAAGGCTTATATTATCTAGTATTGCAGAACCTGCCTTGTGTCGTACTGCTGATAGTATTTTAAGTTTTTAAGGCACTATTTCCTGCACACTAGTGTGTAAGGAAGCACTAGACAATTGTCATCTAACAATAGCCTAATAAGTCATACAAAATAACATGAGAACCATTTCAAAAGTTCTACACTGTGTGAGGTAGAACTGAAGAAAATATTTTATTTTACAAAATACTTTTAAATAACAAATTAAAATAATCAACTATTGACAGTATAATGTAAATGGATTGATAAAAAATCAAGTCACCAAGCAGTGGCAGGAGAAACAACACACACACACACACACACACACACACACACACACACAGGTTTAGCTTGTGCAAGCTTTCAGAGCCAGTGGCTCCTCCTCCTGGCAGAAGAGTTGAAGGGGAAGGAAGAGGGGGTGAAGGAAAAGGACTGGAGGGATTTGGAAAAGGGATACAGTCCAGAAAAGTCACCCAGGTCCCTGTGTCAGTGGAGACATACTGGAGAGAATGAGAAGGAAAGACATTGTTGGGAGCTGCACTGGATGATATTTGAAAACCTGAGAACTTAAAGATGAAAGACAGGGTAATTTGGAAGACAAGATAACTACTAAACACTGTGCAAGTCTTCATAAGAGTGAAAAGCTAAGTGCATTGTTCGTTAACAGTGGTGGGAGGGGGATGGCGAAAAACAGATTGGAAAATGATATGTGTAGAAAACTAAAATGGAGTGAAGAACAACATAGTTACTGTGAAGAAATGCTAAGATAGAAGGAATTAACATAAATTAAGACCAGATGGGTAGTGAGAGCCAAGGATATGTTGTAGCAGTAGTTCCCTCCTACGGTGTTCTGAGAAACTGGTGTCTTGGGCAAGAATTCAGATGGCGCATGTGGTGAAACAGGCACCAAAGTCATGAAAAACAAACTCCATGTAACTAAAAACAAAGATGATGTAACTTACCAAACGAAAGTGTTGGCATGTTGATAGACACACAAACAACCACAAACACACACACACAAAATTCAAGCTTTTGCAACCAACGGTTGCTGCATCAGGAAAGAGGGAAGGAAAGGGAAAGACGAAAGGATGTGGGTTTTAAGGGAGAGGGTAAGGAGTCATTCCAATCCCGGGGGCGGAAAGACTTACCTTAGGGGGGAAAAAAGGACACGTATACACTCGCACACACACACACACACACACACACACACACACACACACACACACACACACACACACATCCATCCGCACATATACAGACACAAGCAGACATTTGTAAAGGCAAAGAGTTTGGGCAAAGATGTCAGTTGAGGCAGAAGTACTGCCCAAACTCTTTGCCTTTACAAAACTCTTTGCCTTTACAAATGTCTGCTTGTGTCTGTATATGTGCGGATGGGTGTGTGTGTGTGTGTGTGTGTGTGTGTGTGTGTGTGTGTGCGCGCGCGAGTTTATACCTGTCCTTTTTCCCCCTAAGGTAAGTCTTTCTGCTCCTGGGATTGGAATGACTCCTTACCCTCTCCCTTAAAACCCACATCCTTTTGTCTTTCCCTTTCCCTCCCTCTTTCCTGATGAAGCAACCATAGGTTGCAAAAGCTTGAATTTTGTGTGTGTGTGTTTGTGTTTGTTTGTGTGTCTATCAACATGCAAATGCTTTTGTTTGGTAAGTTACATCATCTTTGTTTTTAGATATATTTTTCCCACGTGGAATGTTTCCCTGTATTATATTCAAACTCCATGTAACGGTAGATATGGTACCTGAGGATAGAGGTATACTTTTGTTGATCCATTAATGTCTCCTAGATTATGGAATCACCCAGGGAACGTCACGGAAACATTTCACAGATTATAATGCTCCCTCCTCTGGCCTGGACCCTTTGCTTTCAGACGTTTCACACCACACACACCAATGGCCATGTGTCCAATGGAGCATAAAACACGTTTCTTCTGAAAAAGCCACCTGTCAGTGGACGTCAAAGAGAGGTAAAGGCATGCAAATTCCAGCCTTCATCGGTGATGAACAGCATTCAGCATGGATGCATGAACCAGGCCACTGCTGTTGAGGCCCATACGCAGCAATATTCCCTGAATGGTCTTTGAGGAGACACTGTTTGTAGCCTATTGGTTCATCTGGGTGGTCAGGCGTTGAATAGCTGCACGTATATTCAGCCATATACATATCTGCAGCCATCATTCACCCTTGTCAACTATGGTCCACGGTGCATTACAGTTGCCTCAGCGTCAGTTTTGGATAGCACCAATTTGCATGCACAGTATATTTTAACCATGGCAGCACGCAAATAGTTTACAAGCTTGGCTGTTTTGAAAATGCCTCCACGCCTGGTCTGAAAGTAAATCCTCATGCCCTTTTGGACATCAGATAAACTGCTCTGCTTACACATTGTGACAACTGCACTGTTTCTCACATGCCCCCGACACATTATATTCCCTCCACTGCTAGTGCTGCCATCTGCTGAAAGTGAGCAGTTATTGCATGTTGATGTCAAACATACGCAGTGGTCACATTAATGTGACTACACTGTGTACATGAAGAAACAGTTTCTCATTTCAGTCAGGCTATAATTTGAATCTGGTCATTAAAATGAAACACTGCACAATTTGATCCTTTATTTGCTTTTTTCTGAATACACAATGAGTTTTGGGGAATGCAAAAATGGCAAAGTACCGATATTTCAGAGCTATTCTAAACAACGAAATAAATGTGAATACAAATATTCTACTGTTACATACAAAGAGAGACCCCAAGACTGAAGTTGCAGTGTATCAACTTCTACTTCCTACTATAATGGAAATTTTATGATGGAAACAGCAAACAAAACTGAAAGAAGGCAACCAACAACATTACTGAACTGAAATTACAATCTCACTTCAAAACATTATTTTTAACTCATTCAAATACCAGCACTGAATACTCACAGCTCTATTACATTTACCTCAAACGACTCACCTTTGACAGTTATATGTTTATGAAAATAGCCATATGTTTTATTTGGATCAGGCGGTATTATAGACGAATTGAGGCACACATATGGAGCAATGACTGATCCATTAATTGGAGAAGTTGTGCTATTAATGACTGACAGTGGCACTGTGGTAACAGGAGGGCTCACTGGCAAATGCGATGTTGCATTTACAGGTATTGTTGTTGCATCAGTTGTGGCAGACCCTGCTGTAGTTGACGAGCTTACTGTAGTTATCGGATTTGCTGTTGTTGTCGGCACAGGGATGTCCGGTGAAGAAACAACTAGTGCCTGCAAAAAATAAATAAATCACATTATTATGACATATTACATAAAAGCCTAGAAACATCATTTTATATCATTTCATAATGAATTATACACAGTTAAGAACATCTAATGAATGTGATATATAAATTGTACCCTCATTCTAACATCCCACTCTGTAGTCAATACTTCTGTGAGATAATTTATTAACAACTTTCATTAATCTGAAGTCAACCAGTTGTTCACCAGTAATGATAATGGCCAGCAGATGGCTAGAACAAGAAGTGCAAAATTAATTTAGCACACAATATGATAGCGTTGACCCAAAGCCTGGCTGTGGAATTAGGGGGAATCATGTTGTGGTAGCTTATTAATGAAATGCAAGAAAATGTTCATTAAAACGTTAACCTCTAGTAAAGAATCTCTCATTATATTTCACATTTTAACAGTTGAATCACTTTCATTGAAAAACTAGTAACAACGTCTACAAAAAAGGTCAGAAGCATCTATCTTTCAACCTGAGTGGGTTTAGTTTAAACAAATTGTTCCATGGCAGTGGACTGGAATATTGTTGTTGCTTGACACAATAGTAGCTCTGAAAAGGATTGCTACTCACTGTAAAAATGATACACTGAGCTGTAGACAGTGTCAACCAAAGGTCTGTTACACACTTAGCTTTCGGCCAAAACCTTCTTCAGAAAAAGAAATCACCCCATCCCCAACACACACACACACACACACACACACACACACACACACACACAAAGTAAGCTCCAACTGCAGTGCCAGAGCAGTAATTTATGCTTGAGAGGTGCTTGATTTTGTGTGTGTGTGTGTGTGTGTGTGTGTGTGTGTGTGTGTGTATGTGTGTGTGTGTGTGTGCTTTTCTTTTCTTAAGAGACTTTGGCTGAAAGCTAAGAGTCTAACAATTATTTCATCGTGCCTGTCTACAACTCGACTTGTCATCTTGATAGTGAATAGCAATCTATCATTTTCATAATACTGTTGATATTCCAACCTGGACTTTCGGTTGTACAGTATCATCTCTGGCGTGTGTCATAAGAGTAAAATTATATGATACATCTACATCAATGATTAACAAGAAAACTAGCCAGCAGTCTTTAATAATAACCAGTACTTAGGTTCCCTGACTTGTTTCCATATAAACTGTACTGATGAAATATTTACTAAAATAATGATATGTAGTTTTTGTCTGGCAGTCACTTGCCAAGTAAATCCAAGAAGCTTAGCCCTTGTAGTGTGTTGGGTTAACGTTGTGCACTGAAAAATAAAAACTGTAGAGAAAGAACTCAACAGACCGCACACTTGGTCAAAACTTTTGCAATTGATCAAAAACTTTGTTAATAAAGGGCACAGAAACTTTCCCTGTTAGCAGCTGTAGTTCCTCATTAGTCCTGGAATTCTCTCTTCTTGAATGTAGTGCTCATTTCTCCTTCTTGTTGCAGTAACCATTTTTCTTAAAAACCAGCCACAAATAACCATTTGCTATCTCTCTTCTGACTGATCTTTGGCTTCCTTATAAAGGTATTGGCACATGTGAATTACTTTCTTGTAAATTTTATGGCCCAAAGTTCAGTCCATCCACTTTGTTAGAGATACAAGCAGGAAATTAAGTTGTTCGTTGCTCTCTTTCTTTTCACGTATTGAATTTTTGGGCTAACACTATTGAGATATACCAGAGAGACATCCAACTCCTCTTTGCCACACGTCCACCCTATGAAAGTACCGGCACCAAAGTCTTATTGGCTGCCTGATATGCTCATTGTTCAAATTTCTCCATAAACCAGTTGGCAACAACTGAAATAAGAGTGCTGACCATCACAAGCACATCAATTTCTTCGTAAGATTCATTGCTGACTGTAATTAGATAAGAACAATAATGCCTAAACAAAACTACTAAAGTGAAAAATGCTAACACAAAAATATTTACACTGATTTCTACAAGTCAAAACACCAAACATGAATGATTTTTAAGACTAAACAAAGTAAACAATGGTTACTACTGCTCCTATGTCACAACGGCAGAAAAATCAGGGCAAAAACAAATTGTTTTTTTCACTTAAAGTGGAGATGCTATGCTTAAAGCAGTAGAAGAAAAATAAATATAGAAAATGCATATCTGTAAAGAATCTGGCATTGACGATTGTATGAGCACAATAATAACTAAAAGAAGAGATAAATTACAGCAATTACGTTCAAGATAAGGAAAACTAATAGAAAAGTTGTACATAAAGATGTCTGGACTGCATTGTTAGTTTGCTTCAAATAAGTTCTGCCTCAAAACGCTCCCACATCAGTACCTTCCATTGTCGGAGAGAGGTGACGAACTGATAAAAGAAATGGTTATTAGTTTTCTCCACCAAATCCAAGGATGCTGACAAAACATTGGTGGCAGTTTATACTGACTTCATCAATCAAACAATATGACACAGACGATGTTTTCAGTGACAGTGAAAGTAATTTATTTTGCCACTGTTCACTCAACACAACTTCATCTACATCTACACCTTAACTCTGCAAACCACAGTGAGGTGCATGGCAGGGGGTACATCCTATTGTACCAGTTATTAGGGTTTCTTCCCATTCTATTCACACATAGGCTGCAGGAAGAAAGATTGTTTGAATGCTTCTCTGGATGCCATAAGTATTCTAATCTTATCCTCATGATCCCTTTGTGAGAGATATGTAGGGGATTGTACTATATTCCTACAGTCATCACTTAAAGCAGGTTCTTGAAGCTTTGTTAACAGGCTGTCTCGGGATAGTTTGCATCTCTGTCATCAAGGGTCTTCCAGTTCAGTTTCTTCAGTATCTCTGAGACACACTCCCATTGATCAAATGATCCTGCGACCATCCATGCCGCCCTTCTCTGTATATGTTAAATATCCCCTGTTAGTCCTATCTGGCACGCGTCCCACACACTTGAGTAATATTCTAGAACTGTTTGCACAAGTGATTTGTAGGCAATCTCCTATGTAGACTGACTGCACTTCCCCAGTATTCTAACAAAGAACCAAAGTGTACTATCTGCTTTACCCAAAACTCATCCTACATGATCATTCCATTTCACATCTTTACAAAGTATTATACCAAGTTATTTGTATGAGTTGGCCACTTACAACACACTGATATTATAGTCATTGGATACATTTTTTTGTTTCATGAAGTGCAGAATTTTGAATTTCTGAACATTCAAAGCAAGTTCCCCATCTTAGTATCACTTTGAAATTTTATCAAGATCTGACTGAAAATTTATTCAGTTCGTTTCACACAGTACTTAATTACAGATAACTACATCATCTGCAAGAAGTCTGAGGTTACTATTAATATTATCTGCAAGATCTTTAATATATAACATGAACAGTAAGGGTTCTAATACACTTCCCTGGGACTGATGACCATAGATGTTAAGTCCCATAGTGCTCAGAGCCACACTTCCCTGGGGCTCAGCTGAAGTTACTTTTACATCTGACGATTGGTCTCCTCCAAGACAACATGCTGCGTGCTCCCTAATCAAAAGGCCTCAATTTGTCACAAATTTCACTTGATCCCTTATGACTGTGCTTTTGACAATAAGGACATGTGCGGTACTGAGAATACTGCAATCACCTGACTGCCTTGTTCCAAAGCTTTCCGTATGTCATGCGAGAAAATTGCAAGTTGGATTTCATATGATTGATGTTTTTGGAATCCATGCTGATTGGCATTGAGGAGGTCATTCTCTTCAAGATACCTCATTACGCTTGAACTCAGATTATGTTCTAAGATTCTACAACAAATCAATGTCAAGGATAATGGATGGTAGTTTTGCGATCACTTCTACTACCCTTCTCGTAGACAGGTGTGAACTGTGCTTTTTTCCAAGAATTGGACGTGGTTTTTTGTTCAAGGATATATTACAGTTATAAAATGGGCTAAGTCAGGTGCAAATTCAGTATAGAATCTGACAGGCATTCCATTGGGCCATGGATCTTTGTTCTACTTACAAAACCATTTCAGCTGCTTCACACCACCACTGACACTAATACTTATTTCATTCATCTTTTCAGTGGTATGAGAATTAAAATGTGGCAGTTCTACTGGGTTTTCCCTATCCAGTGCATAGTCAATTATTCTTTTAAACCTGAACCACAGTTCCTCCACATGCTCCTGTCCCATGCTGAAAGTTTCAAGTTCCTCACTGAGATATGAGACTACTCGTTTCTCGTTTGTTTTATTTTACAGCACAAAAACAAAATCATATGCGCCCATGTCAGAACCATAGAACATGAAGGCAAAAAATGAGTTAAAAGCAGCTACACATTAAGTCCAATCAACAGAGAGAAAGACAGGTAAAAACTGGGACTTTCTCTTGGAGAAAGGGACATAAAATACACCACAAAGACAACATAGGTCCTGAACTAAAGATTAAATGTCCTTCGACATACTGCTACAACACGTAAAAGTGAAAGACAGTTGACAGTCTGCACATCATTCATTAAAACAGCCGATAACTCAGACGGCAAACATAAATTAGAATGTAGGTGTTTAAAAAAAGGACATTCTGTCAGGAAATGGTGACCATCAAAGGTTGAGGACAATGAGCACAAATGGTGGGAGATCACCACTTAACAAATGATGATGGCTAAAAAGACAACGCCCAATACACAACCTAGCTAAAATGATCTTTTTGCACAGAGAGAATGGTGCCCAAGCAGCACAAAGCCAAGGTGGTGAAGGGTTCACATCCATTGGGAAAGTGGCATCTAGCGTGAAGTTAGCCCAAGCAGCCCTAGGAGCTTGTTCCCATGAAGGGAAGACCTGTGGGTCGTGCAGAGTGGCTGCACAGTCTGAGGTGCCATGTCATGGATTGCACGGCCCCTCTCACCAGAGGTTCGAGTCCTCCCTCGGGCATGGGTGCGTGTGTTGTTCTTACCGTAAGTTAGTTAAAAAAAAAAAACACAGCCACAGCCTGGTATTTCTGCAGAAAACCATTCATGATATGAATTGACAAAGTGATGAGATGGTCAACTGCAGAACGGTGTGCTCAAAATCCACACTGTGTAGTTGTTAGTAAATTTCAAGACCCGAGCCACCATACCAATCACGCATGAATCATATGTTCCATCACCTTGCAAACACAGCTAGTGAGAGAAATGGAACAGTAGCTAGAAGGAACATGTTTGTCCTCGCTGGGCATAGGTATGGGTATGACAGTGGCTTCACACCAGAACATGATCTAGCCCCCCACTCCCTATAGTAAAAGCAGCACTGTAGCACTCATGAATCTGAGAAGAGAAGGGTATCGCATGAGCCTCCTCCACTCATTTCTGATAGAGGAAAGGAGGGGGTGGGTGGAGTTTGAAATCTCCACAAAATAATGCCCCAAGGTATTGGGGATAGCAATAGGGACCACTATGACATCATCTGCTATGGTCAGGCCAGAAATTGGGGAATGGTCCTTGGTCCCAGGGAGGTGTTGGAGGGAGTGGAACTGTAAATAACTACTAAATGAAATCCATCTAGCTTTTTTGATATCCTGAGGAATGCAATGACACTGTGCACACAACTGTTTATAACGAACACAGTTTGCCATCATAGAGTGATGGTTAAAAATGTGGAGAATACGTCTCCACGCACGGATTGCATCATAGCACGTCTAAGTCCATCAAGGGACCAGATCACGGCACAGTAAGGATGAAGTGCAAGGAACTAAACATTCAGCGGCAGCAAGGATAACATTGGTAAGGTATTCTACCTGGTCATCACAACTGGAGAAAAGTCATTCATTGGTCACCAAGGAGGAGTAAAGCCTCTAGTTTGCTTTAGAAAGTTGTCATTTGCATTTGCACGTAGGTGGGGTAGGAGTCAGCAAACGGATAATCACACAGGAAATGGCTGCCATATGTCAGAAAGAACAGATGACTCGAGATGATGGGCAAGCTGAGCAGTGTAGAATGTGATGTCTAAATGGGAATAGGTA
This sequence comes from Schistocerca cancellata, assembly GCF_023864275.1. Classification (NCBI taxonomy): domain Eukaryota; kingdom Metazoa; phylum Arthropoda; class Insecta; order Orthoptera; family Acrididae; genus Schistocerca; species Schistocerca cancellata. The sequence continues at coordinate 926,773,800 of NC_064627.1, read as the reverse complement.
TGCATGGAGTATAAAAGGAATGTGGGTGCTCATCATTAATGCAGATGAGGTTGAGTTGACTGAGAAGGTCAGCCAAGAGGGCACCTCTCTGACAGGTTCTAGGAGAACCCAAAAGGCGGCGGTGCACATTAAAGTCACCGAGCAGCAGAAAGGGGTGAGGAAGTTACCCAATAAGCTGGAGGAAGTCTGTCCTGGTGAAATTGAATGACGGAGGGATGTAAACAGTACAAAGGGAAAAGCTCAAGTGAGGAAGGAGAATGCAGAAATGGTTCAAATGGCTCTGAGCACTGTGGGACTTAACATCTGGGGTCATCAGTCCCCTAGAACTTAGAACTACTTAAACCTAACTAACCTAAGGACATCACACACATCCATGACCAAGGCAGGATTCGAATCTGTGACCGTAGCAGTCACGCGGTTCTGGACTGAAGTGCCTAGAACCTCTCGGCCACTGAAGCCGGCGAAAATGCAGACTGCAATAGCTTGCAGCCGGGTCTTCAGGGAGATGGTGTGACTACGAACGCTATCCCTGGTGAGCAGCAAGACTCCCCCATGGGAGAGAATGCCACCCTGGGGAAGGGAGGAGCGATGGAGGGGGAAGGGATGGAGGGAAGGTCAAAGTGGGCCAGAAAGAAATGCGGGATGTCAAAGCAGCCGTGAGGATGCAATTTTGTTTCCTGGAGGCAGAGAACAATTAGACACTGTGATTCCAGGAGCAGCCATAATTCCTCCTTGTTCGATCTAAAGCCGCATATATTCCATTGGAGGAAAGTCATGATGAGGAAAGTGAAGGAGGGAAAAAATGAAGGGTGTCACCTTAGCAGCTTCCAAGTGCCAGCCTTCGTAGATACTCTGCTACAGGGTACAGAGGTTGGAGGATCCTGCTCCATGAGATCTACAGAGGCATTCACATTCTCCCTCGGTTGGGCTGCGGAATCCAGGTCATGAAAATGGCGACATGGAGGTCAGCCGGGTGAGGATATCACACGGTGACACCGTTGAAGAGGATCTCTTAGTCAGCGAACGAGAAGACCGTTTGCCTTTGATTTCTTGGAGCCTTTGTGATTGGCAAATGACGATTCAGATGTCTGTCGGCTGGAGAGACATAAAAAGTCTCCACAAAAGTATTCCTTCTGTCCTTTCTGGCCTGCGGGTTGTGTAGCAGGTGATTTTGCAGTGTGAGGTGAAAATTTAGTGGCTTGTTGCAAAGCTGGAGGAGGAGCTGTGGATGTTACTGTGACACTGAGCGATTTTCCAGACATGGTGCTGAATTTGAGGCCACAAGTCTGTGTGACCATGTCCTTTGTGGAGTGAGAGATACCAAGAACAGCACTGTAAGCGCCGCACAGTAAAACACAGGTTTTCCAACCAGCCAACAACTTGTAAGCAACAAGATAAGGCACTTTTTTCTTCACCTGGATCTCCTGGATAGCCCACTGTTCGAGATACACGGGACAATCTCTGGGAGGAGGCTGCATGGTTGATAGTCGCCATTGCAGTTGATACAGAGGGGAGAAGAAGGCAGACAATCTCTCTCGTGACAATCCCTACCACATGTTACACATTTAGCCGGGTGTCGACAGGACATTCAAGTGTAGTTGTAACAATGACACTGGTAGCAGCGCTTCGGGTTCGGACTGTGATTACTTCATAGCCTGCTTTGATCTTTGAGGGAAGGATTACTGTATCAAACATGAGAAAAAGTGCTCGTGGGCACTAAGGATGCACTACCTTTTTCATCACCTGATGGAATGCAATGACACCCCGATCAAGGAGGAAGATTTGGATTTCTGCCTCAGTCAGACGATTGACCAGCCTAGTGCGAATAATTTAGCATTCAATGGGCGTTGATATGAACAGGATAGCCATGGAGGAGTGAAGCTGCAAGCAGTTGATGTGCTTGGAAATCAGAAGTAGTCTAATAAAAGCAAAGTGAACCTGAATAAACGAGAGCAGGATTTCACAGGGCTAGCAACTGCATCAACACCTTTCATAATAATAAACGGATTTACCATACAAAAAGGCTAACCGTCTTCAGTACGCGAAACCATGAGGAACTGAGGTGCAGCTAGGAGGGTCTTTGATTCATTAGCCTCATTCCATTTTAATTTAATAGAGGTAGACTGCGGAAGAGACGTTTGGCTCATTGCAAGAATATCCTCTATGATTGCCAACTGGAAGACCCCCTTAAGAATGGGGCCTCACCCACCTCAGTTCCCACCTGAGGTCACACCTCCCGAACACCTGACAGAGGGACCAATTGTCAATTTGGGAAGGTAACAGCTCAGGTAATCATGCCTCTCTGGCCCTGGCCTATATCGGGGGGCGGGGTATGTGCGAACACTACCTGTCAACACAGGCTGGGAATCACGCGTTACCCAGTCACCTGTTATGTGTCAAATGCATGGCCCGGCCTTTGGGAGTGCACAGAAAGAAGGAAGAAAAAGAGGAAAAAAGAGGAACCTCAAACATCAAAGCAGAGGAAGGATAGTAGAATGGGAAGGGGAAGAGTGGGGGGAGGGGAATAGTGGGGGGAGGGGAAGAGTGGGGGGAGGGGAAGAGTGGGGGGAGGGGAAGAGTGGGGGGAGGGGAAGAGTGGGGGAGGGGAAGAGTGGGGGAGGGGGTGATGGAAGGGAGGGGAAGGGGAAGGGAAAAGGTGGGGAGGGAGAAAGTAAAAGGAGAAGAAAGGAGAGGGAAAAGGAGGTGGAGGGGGAGAGGGACAGATAGAGGGAGGGGAAGGGATAGGAGAGGAATGGGATGGGAGGGGAGGGATTCTGCAGCAAACAATGAAATGGAACCTGGAATCTAAGTTCTACAACAACTGAGCTGTACAAAACAGTTAGGAAATAAAAATGTGACAAAATAAAAATAAATATTGATTGTGGAATGAGTAAAGACAACAAAATGTCCTGTAGATGATTTAAAGCCTGATTAATGTAATTACAATTACAGGCCACATATAAATTGTGAATCATATATGCACTGCAAAAAAGTTTTAATGTTCTACATAAATTAACCCATTACCAATGGTAAATCATCTCTGTAACATGTAAACAACTAATTAACATACTTGAAGAATTATCATCATCATCATCATCATCATCATCATCATCATCATCATCACTTCATGCAGTAGGCAGCACGGCCTGTTCTGGAAACCATCTTGTTCGCAGACATACTACTCCTCACTGCCCAGTGGGCAATTCTAGGCAGATGATTTTGCTACATTATTTCTAAAAGGTTAACTAGTTGCACCTCTTTAAGAACAACATGGTATTTTAAGAAAAAGTTCCCATTTTTTAAAGCAGCATTTCATGTATACAGTGAAAATGAATGTATCTTACAGTGATATGATTTATATACAGTTCCGTGTTTGTCTCACAGTAACACAGTAAGGAGTGTCTGCTCTTGGTTTGTTTCATTTTTAATGTTATATTACCTACCATCTACTACAATGAATCATTGCTGTATTGTAATTGATATCACATCTGAAAGCACTTCTGTACTAATAAATGTAGGTTTCTTGTTCTGGTTGGAATAATAATAACCGAAAAGAGTTATTTAACTTGCTTTACGTAATTTTCTATCCTTTCATTATCCTGATGAACTGAAGTTAATTCTGGCCACTGTGACTGCACTAGTGGAACCTAGTGTGGATTTGTGTAATACAGTTAACTTATTTTCATTTTTAATAGCAATTTCTTGTATCTGTCGTTTATCAGAACCTCACTTTGAAGTTTGATGCCTTCATTAGGTCATATGGTCTACACTAATCTTCCTAAATATACTTTTTAAATGCAACCACACAAACCGAAGCAACCCAGTAACTTTAGCTGAGCATAAAATCAGTTTGTTTCAAGAAAGGAGGAATTAAGTCAGAATAAGACGGAAAAAGAATTTCCTAGATGCAGTCTTCGCTAGCAATTCAATGCTGGATTCGCGGATACTATTTAAATCAGATAATTGTTTTCTCAGTTATGATGAATTTATAACTGATCCTCAATAAATATTACTACAACTCAATAAAATAAAGATTTCATTACCTTCTTGTTGTAAGATAAAGCCAAATATCAATAGAAGTCAGTTACACAGTTTCTTTTTTTAAATTTTGATTTCCAAATTGATAATCTGTAACTCATGTAATGAACATATTATCGCAACATGTCAACTGAAATCATAGGTAGCCAATTCCAACTGTGTAAGGGGGCTGTACAACACAGATAAAAGTGAGAACTGTGCTTGTTAATAAAGACAATATTACTGTCACAGAAACAATATCATGTAAGTGTGTGTTTATCAGTTTCCTATTTTTCAATCAGTAGGTATCCTTGATTTTCAAGGCGCACCTGCTGCTACCACAAGAGAGGTGAATTTTTAATTCTTTGCAAAGACATTAAAGCTGAAATAATACTATGGAAATCAAATGTGAAAAATATGTTATGTTCCTCTTATTTATCAAGGGATTAAGTAGTGTGTGACAGGAGCAAAATGCTTATTGGAAACAATAGAGGGTAAATGCAAAACCACACGCAGCCACAGCACAATTTTGTCGCTTATTAAGTATCTCTTCATGTTTGGTAGTAGTTCTTAACTCGTAGGTTAAATGTCAGGTGTTGAAAACACTGCATTCCCTAATACTAAGAATCATTTGAGAACATTTTGGGACTGCTGCATTTTCAATTATTTATTTATTTATTTTTAATGAAAAGAGGAGGTTAGAATTGCAGGCTAGATCTATTTTGAAAGAGACTTAGTCAGGGGCGGTTTCGCACACGAGAAAGAAGTGTGTTTCATGCAATTTTCATGAGAGTAGTCACTATTTACTGTGTTGTCACTACTTTGTTACTAAATGAACAAGCATGAACTGACACGTCCAGTAAATTTTGGTAAATGCAATTCTTGTGACAATTTCATTCAAACCTTCAAATGAATGCAAGATGCAGTTGTTCACTAACTGTTGCGTTACAAGATCAGTAACATACACTTTGTCAAAATGGGTAAGGGACACTTATGTACTGTGATAAAACATTTTATTTAAAACAGTGTACTGCTGTCTAAACACAAAGTAAGCTGATGATGAATTTCAGGTGGTCCTTGTAGGACTGCACATTTAGTGACTAATATAAGTTCCTACCGAAGAAGTAGCTGCTTACATTTATAGTAATATTATACAAGACTTTTTCATTAAATTTCATGAGCCTGTTAATATAGTATGTACATAAAAAGATGCACTAAAGCTCAAGTGTAGTTCTGCAAGGTGGCACATGAAAAACTGGCCCCGAGTACTAGACTGTTCATTGCCACCTGTCAGTTGTCATCTACTGTTTAGAAGCTATTATGATTATGTTTTGCCTCATATATATATATATATATATATATATATATATATATATATATATATATATATTTTAGAAGGAAACAATCCATGAAGGAAAAATATACCTAAAAACAAAGATGATGTGACTTACCAAATGAAAGTGCTGGCAGGTCGACAGACACACAAACGAACACAAACATACACACAAAATTCAAGCTTTCGCAACAAACTGTTGCCTCATCAGGAAAGAGGGAAGGAGAGGGAAAGACGAAAGGATGTGGGTTTTAAGGGAGAGGGTAAGGAGTCATTCCAGTCCCGGGAGCGGAAAGACTTCCCTTATGGGTAAAAAAGGACGGGTATACACTCGCGCACACACACACATATCCGTCCACACATATACAGACACAAGCAGACATATATGGGTTTGCCCAAACTCTTTGCCTTTACAAATGTCTGCTTGTGTCTGTGTATATGCGGATGGATATGTGTGTGTGTGTGCGCGAGTGTATACCTGTCCTTTTTTCCCCCTAAGGTAAGTCTTTCCGCTCCCGGGATTGGAATGACTCCTTACCCTCTCCCTTAAAACCCATATCCTTTTGTCTTTCCTTCTCCTTCCCTCTTTCCTGACGAGGCAACCGTTGGTTGCGAAAGCTAGAATTTTGTGTGTATGTTTGTGTTTGTTTGTGTGTCTATCGACCTGCCAGCGCTTTTGTTTGGTAAGTCTCATCATCTTTCTTTATATATATATATATATATATATATATATAATAGAGGGAAACGTTCCACGTGGGAAAAATATATTTAAAAAGAAAGATGATGAGACTTACCAAACAAAAGCGCTGGCAGGTCGATAGACACACAAACAAACACAAACATACACACAAAATCTAGCTTTCGCAACCAATGGTTGCCTCGTCAGGAAAGAGGGAAGGAGAGGGAAAGATAAAAGGATTTGGGTTTTAAGGGAGAGGGTAAGGAGTCATTCCAATCCCGGGAGCGGAAAGACTTACCTTAGGGGGAAAAAAGGACAGGTATACACTCGCACACACACACATATCCATCCTCATATACACAGACACAAGCAGACATTTGTCATGAGGATGGATATGTGTGTGTGTGCGAGTGTATACCTGTCCTTTTTTCCCCCTAAGGTAAGTCTTTCCGCTCCCGGGATTGGAATGACTCCTTACCCTCTCCCTTAAAACCCAAATCCTTTTATCTTTCCCTCTCCTTCCCTCTTTCCTGACGAGGCAACCATTGGTTGCGAAAGCTAGATTTTGTGTGTATGTTTGTGTTTGTTTGTGTGTCTATCGACCTGCCAGCGCTTTTGTTTGGTAAGTCTCATCATCTTTCTTTTTAAATATATATATATATATATATATATATATATATATATATATATATATATATATATATATAGAGAGAGAGAGAGAGAGAGAGAGAGAGAGAGAGAGAGGGAAACATTCCACGTGGGAAAAATATATCTAAAAAGAAAGATGATGAGACTTACCAAACAAAAGCGCTGGCAGGTCGATAGACACAAAAAAAAAAAAAAAAAAAAAAAAAAACCCCACAAACATACACACAAAATTCTAGCTTTCGCAACCAACGGTTGCCTCGTCAGGAAAGAGGGAAGGAGAGGGAAAGACAAAAGGATTTGGGTTTTAAGGGAGACGGTAAGGAGTCATTCCAATCCTGGGAGCGGAAAGACTTACCTTAGGGGGAAAAAAGGACAGGTATACACTCGCGCACACACACACATATCCATCCGCATATACACAGACACAAGCAGACATATATGGGTTTGCCCAAACTCTTTGCCTTTACAAATGTCTGCTTGTGTCTGTGTATATGCGGATGGATATGTGTGTGTGTGTGCGCGAGTGTATACCTGTCCTTTTTTCCCCCTAAGGTAAGTCTTTCCGCTCCCGGGATTGGAATGACTCCTTACCCTCTCCCTTAAAACCCAAATCCTTTTGTCTTTCCCTCTCCTTCCCTCTTTCCTGACGAGGCAACCGTTGGTTGCGAAAGCTAGAATTTTGTGAGAATGTTTGTGTTTTTTTTGTGTGTCTATCGACCTGCCAGCACTTTTGTTTGGTAAGTCTCATCATCTTTCTTTTTATATATATATATATATATATATATAATAAAGATGATGTGACTTACCAAATGAAAGTATATATATATATATATATATATATATATATATATATATATATATATATATATATATATATATATATATATATTTTAGCAAGATGTATCCTCTTCAAGAGAGAATTGGGGTAGTGTAGGCTTACGAGTCTACCGGTTCATTTAAGGAAACACATTAGTTGGTTGGATTAAAGGGACCAAACTGTTATGTTAGCAGTCCCTTCTTTCTTGAACAGACAGATCTACATGACTGTACATCAGAAATGGCCTACCAATGCAAATCCAGGCGAAGAAAACCCAAAGGTCTACCAAAGGTCAACGAAGCCTACTTAAGAGACAGAAAAGAAGAGAGGAAGACATAGGAAGAACAACAGGGGAGGTGCTCCATCTGGGGAACAGCGAGAAGCCTCCGAAAGCAGAGCGCAGTGAGAGGACATACATCCTCCACCCCCTGCCACTTACCAGAGGTACCCCACTCAGAAATTGACAAGGAAAGACTAGCAACATGGACAGGGCAAGAGAAGCACAGACAGACAAAAGATGAACAAGTAGAACAGACCATGCGAGAGGGGGAAAGAAGGGTAAAAGAGCATGTACAGTGGGGGTTGGGATGGATCACTGAGCCCAGACAGCCACAGCCCAGTCTGGGCAGAGGAGGCAACAGAAGGCTCTGCTAATCCCTCAATGGGTCAATTAAGTTCAGTGGTCCTCCCTTCAAGAGAGTGCTAAAAGCCTCCTTCATGGATAAAATGTAAAACTAAGTAAAACATAAGACTAAGATGGCCACTGAGCATCATCTCTTAACACCAGGGGAAGCGAGCCAGGGATATTTAAGAGCCCACTGCAGATTGGGTACGTTGTGACAGTTAAGCAAAATGGGGACCCCTGTCCAATGGGAACCTCGACGACAGTGGGGTTGGTGCTGGTGATGGAGAAGATGACCATGAATCAGATGAGTATGGCCAATGCATAACTATAGAGCCTTCGTGAGAGGCCTGCATGGAGGACCTCTACAGATTCGTAGTCTCCTTTATCAAACAGTTTGTTTGGTGAAGTCAGAGGGAGCCATTCTGTATTCCAGATCCCAAAACTTGGCATAATACCGATCAGAGATCTTCTTCAAGAATACCAATCTCAAGATTTGGTTCACTGGTAGCCGGTTTGGCCAGGCTATCAGTGACTTTGTTCCCCGGAATCCCAATGTGGCCTGGGATCCAGACGTAGGTCACTGAGTGTCCACATTGTTCAAAGCCATAAATAATATTGTGAATAGCCATGTCCACGGGATGCTGAGGATAACACTGATTGCGAGCTCGCAAACTGCTCAAGGTGTCTCTGCAGATGCAAAAGGAGTTATCAGTGCCGACAGGATATGCTCAAGAGCATCTTTTGTCTCTGCAGTGAAAACACTACAGCCATCTGCCAAGGAGTGTGGTACAGTATGACACGTGAGTATAAGCCAAGCCTATATGACCTGCAACCATCAACCCATCAGTATAGACTACTTCTGAAACCAAGGATGGGGAAAAATTGGTGGTAGAGGGTAGCAGGATGAACCGAGTGTTTCAGACCTCATGATAGGTCAAGATGAATCTGTGGCTGAGGCACGCACCAAGGAGGTGTATGCGAGTGGGTCTGGAGGACACGTGGTAGAGGAAACAACTGGAGTTGAGAGAGGAGGGACCGACGCAGATTGCGATGCTAATCCCTGATCTCAGTTGCCGTTGCAAGAGATAGACTTCCATGTTTGAAAAGAAGAGACAGTAATTCGGATGCTCAGGGGAGCTGCGAATGTGTGTAGCGTAATTGACAAGCTGTTGTTGGTGCCTGATCCGCAATGGAGGGACCCTGGCCTCCATGAGTACGCTGTTCACAGGGCTAGTTCGAAAAGTTTCTTCCACAAGTTGAATACCGCAGTGGTGTATTGGATCCAGTATCTGAAATGCTGAGAGCGATGCCAAATGTATGCCAGACTAAAATAATCATGACGGGATTGTATCTGGGCTTTGTAAAGTTGCAGAAGGGTAGCATGATCCACACCCCAGCTAGTGTTACTCAGGCAGTGAAATGTATTAAGATGCAGTCAACGGTTTCGCTTAAACTGGTAAAGATGGGGGATCCGTGTCAACCGAGCATCGAAGACCAGTCCTAAGAAGCAATAAGTGTCCACCACATTGGGTAGTAAGTCATCGAGGTAAAGTTTTGGATGGTACAACAGCGACAGAAGTGCATGACGCAAGTCTTGGCAGCTGAAAACCAAAAGCCGTGGGTGAGGGGCCATGCTTGCTCCTTTTGTACGGCACCTTGCAGTCAACGCTTACGACATCAACGCTAGAGGACCAACAATAGAGGCAAAAGTGGTTAACATACAAGGAGGGTAATACTGAGAAGCCCACAGCTGCTGCTTGACCATTGATGGCCACTAAAAAGAGAGGGACTTTCAGTATAGAGCTCTGCAGGACACCATTCTCTTGGACATGGGGAGAACTGGGGGAGGTACCAACTTGAACCTGGACAATATGATGAGACAAGAAGTTCTGAATAAAGCTGGGAGTGGACCCCGGAGACCCCACTCACATAAGGTAGCAAGGACGTTGTGTTGCCATGTGGTGTCATAAGCCTTTTGCAGGTCGAAGAAGATGGCTATAAAGTGTTGATAATGGGCAAAAGCTGTCCAGATGGCAGACTCTGGATATACCAGATTATCAGTAGTGGAATATTCTTGGTGAAAACCACCCTGAGACAGAGCCAGAAGACCCCAAGGATCAAGGAGCCAATAGCTCATCATGCATTCAAGTAACTTACAGAGAACACTGGTAAGACCAACTGGGCGATAGCTATCCATCTCTAGAGGGCACTTACCCAGTTTCAGTCCTGGGACAACAATGATTTCTCGCCATTGTGATGGGAACCTGCCCAAGCTTCAGATGTGGTTAAAGGTGGCAAGGATATGATGCTGATAATCCACTGAAACGTGCCTGAGCATTTGGTTGTGGATGTGGTCTAGCCCTGAGGCTGTATCAGGGCAGGCGGCTAGGACATTGATGAATCCCGACTCACTGAATGGAGCATTATATGGCTCTAGGTGGCGTGTAGTAAAAGATAATTGCTTTCGCTCCACCTGCTGATTTAGGACATGAAAAAAGCAGGTTGATGATCTTCTAACACAGAGCATATTGCAGAGAAAAATGTTTGGCGACTGAGTCTGGGTAGCATAGACAGTGCCATTCCAGGTAATACCAGGTACAACAGCAGGTGTCTGGTATCTGTAGAGACAACTGATCTTTGTCCAAATCTGTGAAGGAGTGGTATGTGGTCCAATGTTTGAAACATACTAATCTCAGCATTCTTACTCCTATTGTTTTATTAAGTGGTGGACCCAGATAGGGAGCTGCTTAAAGGCAATGAGGTGCACCATCTATGGGTGCTGTTTATGGCATTGGAGAGCCTGCCTATGATCTGTAATGGCCCCTACGATTTCTGATGACCACCAAGGTACTGTCTTTCATCAAAGCAGTCCCAAGGAAAAGGAGACTACTAAATCAGCTGCTGAAGAAATGGCTGTATTTGTATTCTGGACTGCCTCATTGATATCTGAATGCAGCGGGGAGCTGAGGGCAACAGCAGAGGTCAAAGTACCCCAGTCAACACTGTTGAGAGCCCATCTGGGCAGGTGTTCAGGGAAGTGACACTGAAAGAGGGGCAGGAAGATCGGGAGGTGGTCACTATAACACAAGTCATTGTGGATCCTCCAGTGGAGAAATGAAAGAAGACAAGGGCTGCAAATGGAAATGTCAATAGCTGAGATTGTTCCATGCACCACACTGAAGTATGTGGGGGCACCAGTATTCAAGAAGTAATGGTCAAGTTGTGCCAGTAAATTTTTGATGTCTTTATCCTAGCCACTGATCATGGTTCCACCCCACAATGGGTTATAGGTATCGAAATCACCCAAGCTTAGAAAAGGAGGGGGGAGCTATGAAACCAATGCAAACATGTTCTAGGACACTCCACCATTGGGAAGAAGGTAAACACTGAAGATGGCAATATCCTGAAGTGCACTTATCCGAACAGCCAAAGCCTCCAATGGCATGTTAAGAGGCATAAGTTTGCTATATACTGTGTCCAGGCAAACTCCACCCAATGCCATGTCATAGATAGCACAATTCTTATTATATCCCCAGAATTCACAAAGGGGCTGGGGTCCGTGATGCTGGAAAACAAGTCTCCTGAAGGGCAATGCAGAAGGCAGGGGAAGTGCTGAAAGGGTGATGGAGTTCAACCATGTGGTGGAAAAATCACTATAATGCCACTGGAAAATAATGTACTGTGAAGGAACCGAGGAGGCCGGTTATGCCCTAGGGTCACCTTCTGCCACTGGACGAGGGGTTATGGCATCAACACACATAGGTTTTGGGTTCCGTTGTGTGGTGCGACCTGGGGCCTCGGGGACTGCCAGAATCTCCGCCTTGGCTTCAGGAGGGGAACAACCACAATCTCGTGGCCTGGGGGCTACCGGAATCTTCTTCTTCTTCTTCTTCTTCTTCTTCTTCTTCTTCTTCTTCTTCTTCTTCATCTTTCCTCTCCTTAGAGGATTTGGACGATTGCGTGGACATCTCTGTATCAGTTTCAATTAATGATGATGACTGTGAAGCCCTGCGAGCAGCAGCCTGTGGCTCCCTCAGTCACTGGCTGGTGTCCAGTTGTAAACCGGCAGAAACCTTGAAAGGAAATGTCCCAAGGAACCCCTTCCTGGAGATAAAAGCCAGAGGAAGGTGTTTTGTCTCTGGCTGGGAGATGGGGATCAGTATCACCAGTGGGTGAGAAGCCAACATTCTCAAATTGGGTGTGGGGGAGGAAGCAGCAAGAGGAGAGCCCCACACCACAGGGGAGCAGACTTTGTTGAGCGGCCCATTGCAGGAGCTGTAACAGGCAGAAGTGGGTGATGTCATCCTAGCTGTAGCATATGACACTGTTATCCATGCTGGGTGCAACTGTTCGTACTTGTTCTTGGCCTCTCGATAAGTCAGTTTGTCCAGATTCTTATATACCTGCATTTTCTTTTCTCTCTGAAAATGGTGCAAACTGGCCCAGGGAGAATGGTGCTTGCCACAGATGATACAGGTTGCAACATGAAGACATATGTCGAAATTTCAAACACTTGAAGCACCGCATGGCGGGTAGGGAGGAAGAGGGGAGGGGCACATAAATATTTCACATCGCATAAGTATACCATCACTCTGACCTTTTCGGGCCCTCAAAAGCCAAGATCAAAGCACCAGTAGCAGCCCCCTACTGTCCTTTGGCCCCCTATATACTTTGTACATGGCAGACAAAATGCACATCTCTTTGCTCCAAGTTGGTGCATAGCTCCTCATCAGATTGCAAGAGCAGGTCTCAGTGGAAAATGATGGCCAAAATAATATTTGGACTATTATGGGTACTGACAGTGACCAATATGTCACCCAGCTTGTTACAAGTGAGCAGCACTTGTGACAGGGCAGGGGATGCTGTTTTGATTAAAACTGACCCACTTTTCACTTTAGAGATGGTTGTCACTTCCCTCAACTTGTCTTCTATGTTCTCCACAAATAATAAGGGCCTGGGACCAAGAAGGAATCCCCATCAGTTCTAATGCAAACCAAGTACAGGGGCACTATTTCTCTGCTTGCCACTTAACCCTATGTTCCTCCATGGCGTAGCTAAGGAAGGGAATATTTAGGTTTGTATCTCTCCACATTAAATGGGGACTTCCCTTCCATAGATAATGCTCAGACCGTATGGCTGCCAGTGGGATGTAACTTCTTCCACTTCTTTTGCGGCTCAGTCGCCATAGTGTCATCCACTCCAAACAGGGCCTCTCCCCATGGGCGCCACACAGCCTCAGCAACTACCTGGCCAGTAATCGATTGCTCAGAGTCCCCATGCCCCAGTCACGGCTGGCACATACTCCTTGGCATAAATGGAAGTTTTCAGCTCCGGCACCAACAGTGCAATCGCTGCATGGTCACTGGCTACCATGCCAAGAGGAGAATATTTTGCCACAGGGTTATTATGCAAAATTTCATTATCTGCTGTATTATTCCACTAACTAAAGACTTTTCCAATAAGAGACTCTAATTCTTAAGGGCCATTGGCAGCTGGCGAAACGAGAAATGCTATGCATTTTGGAACAGCATAAATAAAGATATTACATGTTTATTTTGCACTGATGATGAGCTTTTTTGTAAGCTACTGTCCTCATTTTCCTCAGTCATAAACTTAACAAACCATTGTCACAGAATCCTCTCACAACTGTGTCTGCACAACATGTTAGTGAGGTGACACTTTGTAAACTCCGCTGTGTTTTAGCAAAAGAAGAAAATTCTAACATGACAGCATAAATTTTCCATTCATGACACTTCTCTGAAAGTGCAAATGGTTAACAATCCTGGCGAAAACAAATCATTGTGTTCTCAGCGGATTTCTTTTTATATGCTAACCAAAGCAGAGGTGACAGATCTTTTTGAATGGTCACCAAACAAGTGTGGGCTTGGATGGGCTCCACTTAATATTTACAGGAAATGTGAGTGTAGGCTACAGTTTAGAATGGCATTTCCCCTCCAGCACTCGACAATTCCCCTACAGTGTCTGCCCATAACCCCCACCACTACCGCTCACCCTTCATGTGCCAGGCCAACTGCGCATCTACAACCACAGTAATCTGTGCAAACATTACAGGGGTAACGAAGGTTTACAGGGACATTGACAGTCATTATTTTTGTTTTAGAAGATATTTCATTAACTTTCTTCTGAAGCTGCAGATGTGATTCAGTTCTCTAGTGTAATGCAGGAGGTTAATATAAAGTGGGTTCCTGTTACTGAAAAAGGACTTCAAAGAAGGGGCTTAACAATAGAACAAGGCACAAAGGATTTTGTTCCACTGAGAACAGGTGTTTCTGCCATGCTGTTCAAACAAGAGTGTTAAGGTGGAGGAGAGATATGAGAGACAGTAAGACAAAGACAGAGGGTATGGAAATCTCTCCGCTTCTCTGCTTGTAGCCAGGATAACTATGCTTATGTTGGTGAAATATGATCGAAGAGTCGAACATCATAGACATAACAAACATAGGCATTCATACCCAGTTTGAGACACCATGAACTCTCCTGAGATCTTGCAGGATAACATCGCTATAATCAGTAAATGGTAGTATAAGCATTTGCACAAGTTTCTTTTTAAGGTCCAGAGGGAGAGCTTTTTATACTTTTGTAGGGTATTGAGAGATGCTGATGCTTTGAGATTCTTGATAGCCGTTTTGGGGTTTACTGGTTTTGCACTTACGTAGATACAAATGGAAGTCATCAGCATAAATGTGGTTCAGCAGTAGCGCAAAACTAATGACATGTCATTGACACACAGTGAAAAGAGAAAAGGATCTAATACTGAACCCTGGGGGACAACTGATACTACCTGCCTCCGTTGTGACTTAACCCAAATCAACCCAGCATTGCCATATGGCAATGCAGCGCAAGTGTTGTCATTTCCGCGAATCGGCACTACATGCTTCTTGCATCACAGATAATCGCATTGGAATTTCATTGTTGGGAACTTGAGCATGTGTCTGGTACAAGCTTGGGTCAGTTGTTGCTTTGCCATCAGTGAGAGAAGACTTGGAAAGTCAGCATGATGTCTGAGAAAGGTGATCCCTCATATATGACAATGTAAAAGTTACTTTTGAATTATTTACTTAATCCATGCAGTAATGATACCTATTGGAGATTTTTGTTGAAATATGTATCTTTATATCAGTATTGTCATTTTCCAAAAAAATTGTATTTTAAAAGTAGTTTTATGGTATATTGTATTTTTGTTGCCATATGGCACTGCTAGGTCATACAGCACTTTTCCCCATTGTTGACATTTTTGGTATGATATTACATATTTTATGGTGTTTCGAATAGTTTTATTTAGAACTGAAGCTTGATTACGATAGATAGATAACTTTCTCTCTGTTTTCAAATTATTTTAGGCCCATTTAACTGAAAAAAGCCCTTGATTACTTAAAGAAAATTATGGATGAAGATGACGAGCCAACAGCATTGTATTTACAACCCCCTGAAACCGAAGACGGAGCTGTTAGCGGAGGTGATGACGAGGAAGATGAAGAAGGTGGGTTACCAGATAACGTGTGCCGTGGACAGTTAAAAGATAATCGTGAAATAATTATGAAAAATGGCAGCCGTATTGAGACTATTGAACAAATAAAATCACAACAAAATGTGGAAGCAGAACCTGGAATAGATGACAAAATTTTGGGAAGCTTTAGAATGTTTTCAACAATCTGTGAGTACTAATAATGAAGACATTATGAACAAACAATCTTGCAAGCCTTCAGTGAAGTTACATGTTCAGTCAACAAGGTCTACGTGTACAATTCCATCATTCAACAAGAACACAGATTTCAAATGGGTAGAAGACATATCTGAACCAATTATTGCAGTATTTCCTCCCGCTAATTACCAGGATTGTTTGGGAATGCCACCCAATGAACAATTTGAGAAATTTTTCCATGACACTATATTACAAAATATTTGTGATGAGTCAGGAACGTATGCTATATTTCGTGGGAAGCCTAATCCAAACATTACCTTGGAAGAGTTGAAAGTCTTTATTTGCATTTTACTTGTAACTGGCTACAACTATCACCCATGTGTACGATCATTTTGGAGCAATGATGATGATCTGAAGAATGAAATGGTCTCAAACGCTATGCAAAGAAACAGCTTTCAACAGATACTGTAGTTTCTTCACTTTGAGGGCAGTCAGAAAAAAAGGAAGTGAGGGGGATAAAATGTGGAAATTATATCCCATTACAGACCATCTGAAAGCAAATGATGTTGTTGTGGTCTTCAGTCCTGAGACTGGTTTGATGCAGCTCTCCATGCTACTCTATCCTGTGAAGCTGCTTCATCTCCCAGTACACACTGCAGCCTACATCCCTCTGAATCTGCTTAGTGTATTCATCTCTTGGTCTCACTCTACGATTTTTACCCTCCACACTGCCCTCCAATGCTAAATTTGTGATCCCTTGATGCCTCAGGACATGTCCTACCAACAGATCCCTTCTTCTAGTCAAGTTGTGCCACAAACTCCTCTTCTCCTCAATCACATGCAGTACCTCCTCATTCATTATGTGATCTACCCATCTAATCTTCAGCATTCTTCTGTAGCACCACATTTCGAAAGCTTCTATTCTCTTCTTGTCCAAACTATTTATCGTCCACGATTCACTTCCATACATGGCTACGCTCCATACAAATACTTTCGGAAACGACTTCCTGACACTTAAGTCTATACTCTATGTTAACAAATTTTTCTTCTTCAGAAACGCTTTCCTTGCCATTGCCAGTCTAGATTTTATATCCTCTCTACTTCGACCATCATCAGTTATTTTGCTTCCCAAATAGCAAAACTCCTTTACTACCTTAAGTGTCTCATTTCCTAATCTAGTTCCCTCAGCATCACCCGACTTAATTCGACTACATTCCATTATCCTTGTTTTGCTTTTGTTGCTGTTCATCTCATATCCTCCTTTCAAGACACTGTCCATTCCGTTCAACTTCTCTTCCAAGTCCCCTGCTGTCTCTGACAGAATTACAATGTCATCGACGAACCTTAAAGTTTTTATTTCTTCTCCATGGATTTTAATACCCACTCCGAATTTTTCTTTGTTTCCTTTACTGCTTGTTCAATATACAGATTGAATAACATCGGGGAGAGGCTACAACCCTGTCTCACTCCCTTCCCAACACTGCTTCCCTTTCATGTCCCTTGACCCTTATAACTGCCATTGGGTTTCTGTACAAATTGAAAATAGCCTTTCGCTCCCTGTATTTTACCCCTGCCAGCTTCATAATTTGAAAGAGAATATTCCAGTCGACATTGTCAAAAGCTTTCTCTAAGTCTACAAATGCTAGAAACGTAGGTTTGCCTTTTCT
The DNA here is from genome assembly GCF_023864275.1 of Schistocerca cancellata. Classification (NCBI taxonomy): domain Eukaryota; kingdom Metazoa; phylum Arthropoda; class Insecta; order Orthoptera; family Acrididae; genus Schistocerca; species Schistocerca cancellata. The sequence continues at coordinate 926,756,351 of NC_064627.1, read as the reverse complement.
TAATCTAGCTTCTAAAATAAGTCGTAGGGTCAGTATTGCCTCACGTGTTCCCATATTTCTACAAAATCCAAACTGATCTTCCCCGAGGTCGGTTTCTACCAGTTTCTCCATTCGTCTGTAAAGAATTTGCGTTAGTATTTTGCAGCCATGACTTATTAAACTGATAGTTCGGTTATTTTCACATCTGTCAACACCTGCTTTCTTCGGGATTGGAATTATTATATTCTTTTTGAAGTCTGAGGGTATTTCGCCTGTCTCATACAATTTGCTCACCACATGGTAGAGTTTTGTCAGGGATGGCTCTCCCAAGGCTGTCAGTAGTTCTAACTGAATGTTGTCTACTCCCGGGGCCTTGTTTCGACTCAGGTCTTTCAATGCTCAGTCAAACTCTTCACGTAGTATGATATCTCCCATTTCATCTTCATCTACATCCTCTTCCATTTCTATAACATTGCCCTCAAGTACATCGCCCTTGTATAGACCCTCTATATACTCCTACCACCTTTCTGCTTTCCATTCTTTGCTTAGAACTGGCTTTCCATCTGAGCTCTTGATATTCATACAAGTGGTTCTCTTTTCTCCAAAGGTCTCTTTAATTTTCCTGTAGGCAGTATCTATCTTACCCCTAGAGAGATAAGCCTCTACATCCTTACATTTGTCCTCTAGCCATGCCTGCTTAGCCATTTTGCACTTCCTGTCGATCTCATTTTTGTGACGTTTGTATTCCTTTTTGCCTGCTTCATTTACTGCATTTTCATATTTTCTCCTTTCATCAATTAAATTCAATATTTCTTCTGTTACCCAAGGATTTCTACTATCCCTTGTCTTTTTACCTACTTAATCCTCTGCTGCCTTCACTACTTCATCCCTCAAAGCTACCCATTCTTCTTCTACTGTATTTCTTTCCCCCATTCTTGTCAATTGTATCCTTATGCTCTCCCTGAAACTCTGTACAACCTCTGGTTCTTTCAGTTTATCCAGGTCCCATCTCCTTAGATTCCCACCTTTTTGCAGTTTCTTCAGTTTTAATCTGCAGTTCATAACCAACAGATTGTGGTCAGAGTCCACATCTGCTCCTGGAAATGTCTTACAATTTAAAACCTGGTTCCTGAATCTCTGTCTTACCATTATATAATCTATCTGAAACCTGTCAGTATCTCCAGGCTTCTTCCATGTATACAACCTTATTTTATGATTCTTGAACCACGTGTTAGCTATGATTAAGTTGTGCTCTGTGCAAAATTCCACCAGGCAGCTTCCTTTTTCATTCCTTAGCCCCAATCCATATTCACCTACTATGTTTCCTTCTCTTCCTTTTTCTACTATCGAATCCAGTCACCCATGACTATTAAATTTTCGTCTCCCTTCAGTATCTGAATAATTTCTTTTATCTCATCATAAATTTCTTCAATTTCTTTGTCATCTGCAGAGCTAGTAGGCATATAGACTTGTACTACTGTCATAGGCGTGGGCTTTGTGTCTATCTTGGCCACAACAATGCGTTCACTGTGCTGTTTGTAGTAGCTTACCTGAATTCCTATTGCTTTATTCATTATTAAACCTACTCCTGCATTACACCTATTTGATTTTGTATTTATAACCCTGTATTCACCTGACCAAAAGTCTTGTTCCTCCTGGCACCGTACTTCACTAATTCCCACTATATCTAACTTTAACCTATCCATTTCCCTTTTTAAATTTTCTAACCTACCTTCCTGATTAAGGGATTTGAAATTCCACGCTCCGATCCGTAGAACGCCAGTTTTCTTTCTCCTGATAATGACGTCCTCCTGAGTAGTCCCCATCCAGAGATCCAAATGGGGGACTATTTTACCTCCGGAATATTTTATGCAAGAGGACGCCATCATCATTTATCCATACAGTAAAGCTGCATGCCCTCGGGAAAAATTACGGCCGTAGTTTCCCCTTGCTTTCAGCCATTCGCAGTACCAGCACAGCAAGGCCGTTTTGGTTAGTGTTACAAGGCCAGATCAGTCAACCATCCAGACTGTTGCCCCTGCAACTACTGAAAAGGCTACTGCCCCTCTTCAGGAACCATACGTTTGTCTGGCCTCTCAACAGATACCCCTCCGTTGTGGTTGCACCTATGGTACGTCTACCTGTATCGCTGAGGCACGCAAGCCTCCCCACCAACGGCAAGGTCTGTGGTTCATGGGGGGGGGTGAAAGCAAATATGCTACACATTTCCATCCCGAGCAGAATCTTTCAAATGACGAAAGTACGATAGCGTACTTCGGACGTCATGGCTGTAAGCAGTTTATAAAGAGAAGACCACTGCGATTTGGATACAAGGTTTGGCCTTTATGCACACAAGCAGGTTACCTAATAAATTTCAAAATATACCACAGTCAAAATCCACGAACGATTCAAGAGTATGACTTGTGACTATGATCGATAAGTTTGAAACAGCTGTCCAGCAGCTCCAGTTCTCATTTTATTTTGATAATTTATTTACTGGATTTCCATTGTTAGCAGAACTGAAATCTCATGGGTACTATGGAACAGGAAATATCTGTGTGAACAGAATTCCGAAAACCTGCCCACTTGAAAGCAAAACAGTTCTAAAGAAAAGGTCAAGAGGATATGTTACTTCTATTAAAATGGAGGATACTGGAATAATTGTCACCAAATGGTTACATAATGCTGTTGTAAATGTTGCACCGAAATCATATGGAAAGAATCCCATTTCATTGGTGCAGTGTTATTCCAGAGAACACAAAAAGAAAAGCAGTGTTAGAAAACAACAGATCGCTGGGAGGCATGGACCAAATGTACCTGATGTAAACCTATATCGAACCGGGAATCATGGTAAAAAAAAATGGTGGAATTGCATCATGGTTGGTTGATGTGTGTGTGCATAATGCATTGCAGCTACATAGAATTGCCCATCCTACCATATCTCACTTAGAATTTCGCCACCACATTGCCATCTACGACTGCAATCACTATGGAGAAAAATCCAAAGGCCCAGGACGCAGGCGTGCATTTCAAGATACAACTTATGAAAATCTACGTTATGATGGACTTTACTATTGTCCAGTTTCAACTGAGAAGAAAAGGAGATGTGCTAGTGAAAACTGCTCCACAATCGGTTGAACTGCATGCTCAAAGTGTGAAACTGTACTATGCATAAAATGTTTTCAAAATAACCATTTCAAAATTTAAAAAAGGTACTAAACACATGTACAATATCACTGTATGTTCATATTTCATGCAAATAATGAAATATCTCATGTCTGTATGCAATAAAAGCTAGTATGGATTGAAAAATTCTTGGAGTATTATTTTCCTCTGTATGACCCAGCATTGCCATATGGCAAAGCATTGTTGGGAGAAAGTGAGAAGTGTGAAAAGAAAAGTATTGATAGTTTTTAGTTACAGGCATTTCTCTAGTTATGGTTATGAATATTTTTCGTACTTTTTGAAAAAAATAATTCGGTACATAATGGTTTAATGGTGCCGCACCTGATACATCACTGATGAGACACCAGATATGAGCAAAACAATTGCACTGCAATGGCCAAGAAATTTAGCCTGCTAAGTTTAGCAAGCAAAATGTTGAAGTCAACAGTGTCAAAGGCTTTCCTGAAGTCTAAAATGTACATAATACTCGCCTCTGGTGTACCCATGGCAAATTAAAACAAAACACATCAAGTCTCTGTTGCACATGCCGCCTCCTACAAGTTAAAAATTGCATGCAGAATGTTTTAAACATGTTTTGCAAACCTCCACATCGTGCTCAACTCCAGGTTGTGAATAATTGTAGTGAAACTTGAAATCTGTAGAGTGGCCATAGTAGATACAGTCAACAAACCAATAGGTAAGTGTGTGTCTGTTATTACTCAATACATAATCTCTGTCTGGAGCAGAAAGCTCAACAGTGTGTTCAACTTCTTGCGAACTAGACACAACAGAACTGATGTCTGCATTCCCTGGCTGTGACATGTTCATCTTGCCATTCAGTAGCTCTGGAAACAAGAACAACATAAAGTTAAATCTCCGTATCTCAAAGTGTCAGAACTAAGATCTAAATCAAATGCCACAAACCAACAATACGGATTACATTATGCACAGATAAAAATCAGCTGTAAATGCCCAGATTTGTAGAAAAGAAAGTGTAATGTCCAGACATACAGAAACAGGTTTAATACAGTGTGTTTCAAAACGAATATACAGGTTTAGGGCTTTGTAGCATTTATTACGTTCACCTTACAAATATAAATAACGCATCAAATGAAAGAGCAACTCAAACAGTTTGTTTGTATACCTGTACGCAAAGGGAAGAAACTGTAACAACCAAGGGTAACTAAAGAACATGCTGAACAAGTGAGAGCCTTTCACGGATGGCTAGCCATGATTTAGCATTTCCAGTGATTGTATATTTCAACTATTATGAAAAGGATAAAGCGCTACTCACCATAAACATGACTTGTGGGAGTTGCAGATATGTGCAACGAAAAGACTGTTACACACTGAACTTACAGCCAAAGCCTTCTTCAGAGAAGTCTGGCTACATTGGACAGAGATAGTAATTGTGCACTTTTTGTGTGCTTGTGTGGGGGCGGGGAGGGGGGGCTGCTTGTGCAAATATGTATGTGTTTTTCTTTCTTTTCTGAGAACAGTGTTGGCTGAGAGCTCAGACTGTGACAGTCTTCTCATTGTGCCTCTCTGCAACTCAATGTGCATCTTTACAGTGTACAGAAATCTATCCTTTTCACCATTGTTGATATTCCAACCTGGATTTTCCATTAACTAATATGTTTCAGCAATACTTTGTTATATACTTCTTTTCTGCTCATTCCTTTACTCCCTTGAAGCTGGAAATTTCTCTCACATACTGTTTACAATAGTTAGTAAAGCCTGATTATCTTTTCAGATTTTAAATATGATTAATTCAGTAATGACTGGATATTCTGTACAATATTATTTCATTTGCAGGACACAAAATGTGCTAAAATGGCTCAAACATTATGTCAGTTCTGAGACTGTTAGTATCAACACCAAGTGGAGAGGAGGGGGGGGGGGGGGGGGCAGAGGTGCAACCGTGAGAATTATTTAGTTGCTTAAACAGAAACTTTACAAATTCTTCCCACTTCATATAGTTTTATATTTATAGTTCATGTAATTATACTGTCATGCTGCTTAAACTTTCCTGGTGTAAGAAATGTTACTGAGGGTCCTAAGCACTGTCTGGGTCAGGTGATCTCATCAAAACTCTGCTGCTCTTTGATAAAGCACTTTAAAATCAAATGGTTCAAATATTTCTGAGCACTATGGGACTTAACATCTGAGGTCATCAGTCCCCTAGAACTTAGAACTACTTAAACCTAACTAACCTAAGAACATCACACACATCCATGCCCAAAGCAGGATTCGAACCTGCGACCAGAGCGGTCGCGCGATTCCAGACTGAAGTGCCTAGAACCACTCGGCCACACTGGCAGGAGCACTTTAAAGTCATCTTCAGGCTTCATGGTGAGTGTTTTGCAACATTCATATAGGAAATTATGGTAACTGTCACACTGTGACAAGTTCATATGCACATAGCAATGGTCATTCACTCTGGAATCCTCATTATGACATACATTGTTGAACTGTGATGAAACTAAACTATCACATGACCAGCAAATCCAAAGCAGAAAATACTCGCTTCTTAGTTTTTAATTCTGTCCTCTGTAACCAATGTGATCCTGCTCATGTTGTATCCTACGTCTTGCTGAAATAATATCCACAGTATCATTACATTTTCAATTTCAAATAATGGAGGACCTCTTTGCTAACACAGACTCAAAAACAGTAGTAAGGGTTTTTCCTGGCTGTATTCAGACAGTGCTTGGTAGCTACCTATTTTTCTACTTGGCCTAACATGTTGGTGTGCTTCTCACATGAGCAATGTAATATCTCTAGCAGATACACATCCACAAAGTTCTCCCTAAGTTAAGTGATTAATATTTAAATAAGAGCTAATTTAGTTAATATTACAATTTTAGACTAGTGCATTTACTTCTTCACTAGGCTATCCAATGAAGGTTTTGCTTTGCTGAGCTTATTTAGATTGAAAAGAAAGTATTTCATAAAGGCCAGTAGTCGATAGCTTTGCTTACATTTTAGGCGTAAAATTCATGCGAGTGTAGATTTTTATTTCTTTGACTAGACTTAGCAGTTTAAAGTTAAATTAATTAGGGTCTGTCATATAGAGTTTCAAAAGTAAGTTTAAAGGTTTGTTTACATTAGCATTTAGTTACGTATTAGCACAGATTACGAAACTTCAGTGCTCTTGTGCCAAGTTATTCCCTGCTTTTGTGTAAATTTTTCTATCAAACCATGTGTGACAAATGTGGTGGTTGCTGTAGAAATCTGATGGATGGGGTCTTCTGTGAAGACCGTAGGTTATCGTTTCACTGGGGTGAATGTAGTGGTGAAGAAGCAGGGCTATATAATGAGGCTCTTCTACGACAATGCAGGTTATGTAGAAAGGACAGAAAACTTGCTGAATAGGAGGCAAAAATTTGTGCCCTTAAGGCGGAATTAGAAAACATGAATTTGGAATTACGAAGGCTAAGGCAGGAAAATGAGATGGGGTGTTGGGAAAAAGTAGCAAGCAATTGGCAAAATAAGGACACTGTTGAAAAAACTTTTGAATTTCAGTTAGGAAATCAGTTTGGCTTGCTATCTGAAGTAGTGGAGGAAGGGCCTCATCCAGATGTAGTTGAATGTAGGCTGAAGCAGAATATTAGCTTAAAGAAAAAAGACAGATCAGGATCAAATCAGAACAGGAAAAGAAGAATTCTACTTTTAGGTAACAGTCATGGGAGGGATGCAGGCAGCAGATTCAGAAGAAATTAGATGCAGGGTACCAGGTCACAAGTTTTGTGAAACCAAGTGCTAGCCTTAGGCAGGTGACAGAAAACTTAGATCAGATTTGCAGGGACTTTGAGAAGGAAGATCGGGTAATTATAGTTGGGTGTGCAGGAAACAGCCTGGCTATGAATGCAAGATATGGTATTAGAAGTGACCTGGATAAAACAGGAACAGAAACTGGGCACAGAAATGTGGGGTTTGTGGAGGTTTTTCAGTGCCACAATCGATACTGTGTAAACACTGCTCTAAGGCATGTTAACACTGCACTGAACAGGATGCTCCAGACAACAGCAAAATCTCACATAAAGTGTTGTTCCAGTTGATGCTATTGGTAGGTAGGGATACACTACACATGGCCTACATCTAAATAGGAAGGGGATAGCTATGTTCGCTTCTCTATTAGCAGATGCTGTACAGTGTAACACAGTCACACAAGAGATGATCCCTATGGTTAACAGGACCAGGCAGACAGGCTTTTTAGGTTAAAGCCAAAGTCCAGACAGATAACAATCAAGAAAAATAGAATAAAAGATGCTTCATGTACAGTAAATAGGGTTATAAAGCTAAGGGTAGTATCATTTTACTTCATCAAAATATCAGAGTAATAAAAAGTAAAGTAGATGAGCTGTTAGTATGTTTCGATAATCTCAAAAATAAGAAGGATATTGACATACTTTGTCTGTCTGAACACCATGTAACTGTGTAGATAAGCATCAGTATAAATGGGTATAATTTAATGTCTTACATTTCCAGATCTAGCATGAATAAAGGAGCAGCTGCCATTTACACAGAAGGAGGGTATAACTACCAAACCGTAGAAGTAAGCAAATTTTGTGTTGATCAGCACTTTGAAGTTTGTGCATGTGAACTACAGCTAGATAATGTAGTGTTGATATTAACAACAGTATACAGGTCCACAATAGTAGATTGGGAGCTGTACATAAAATACACTCCTGGAAATGGAAAAAAGAACACATTGACACCGGTGTGTCAGACCCACCATACTTGCTCCGGACACTGCGAGAGGGCTGTACAAGCAATCATCACACGCACGGCACAGCGGACACACCAGGAACCGCGGTGTTGGCCGTCGAATGGCACTAGCTGCGCAGCATTTGTGCACCGCCGCCGTCAGTGTCAGCCAGTTTGCCGTGGCATACGGAGCTCCATCGCAGTCTTTAACACTGGTAGCACGCCGCGACAGCGTGGACGTGAACCGTATGTGCAGTTGATGGACTTTGAGCGAGGGCGTATAGTGGGCATGCGGGAGGCTGGGTGGACGTACCACCGAATTGCTCAACACGTGGGGCGTGAGGTCTCCACAGTACATCGATGTTGTCGCCAGTGGTCGGCGGAAGGTGCACGTGCCCGTCGACCTGGGACCGGACCGCAGCGACGCACGGATGCACGCCAAGACCGTAGGATCCTATGCAGTGCCGTAGGGGACCGCACCGCCACTTCCCAGCAAATTAGGGACACTGTTCCTCCTAGGGTATCGGCGAGGACCATTCGCAACCGTCTCCATGAAGCTGGGCTACGGTCCCGCACACCGTTAGGCCGTCTTCCGCTCATGCCCCAACATCGTGCAGCCCGCCTCCAGTGGTGTCGCGACAGGCGTGAATGGAGGGACGAATGGAGACGTGTCGTCTTCAGCGATGAGAGTCACTTCTGCCTTGGTGCCAATGATGGTCGTATGCGTGTTTGGCGCCGTGCAGGTGAGCGCCACAATCAGGACTGCATACGACCGAGGCACACAGGGCCAACACCCGGCATCATGGTGTGGGGAGCGATCTCCTACACTGGCCGTACACCACTGGTGATTGTCGAGGGGACACTGAATAGTGCACGGTACATCCAAACCGTCATCGAACCCATCGTTCTACCATTCCTAGACCGGCAAGGGAACTTGCTGTTCCAACAGGACAATGCACGTCCGCATGTATCCCGTGCCACCCAACATGCTCTAGAAGGTGTAAGTCAACTACCCTGGCCAGCAAGATCTCCGGATCTGTCCCCCATTGAGCATGTTTGGGACTGGATGAAGCGTCGTCTCACGCGGTCTGCACGTCCAGCACGAACGCTGGTCCAACTGAGGCGCCAGGTGGAAATGGCATGGCAAGCCATTCCACAGGACTACATCCAGCATCTCTACGATCGTCTCCATGGGAGAATAGCAGCCTGCATTGCTGCGAAAGGTGGATATACACTGTACTAGTGCCGACATTGTGCATGCTCTGTTGCCTGTGTCTATGTGCCTGTGGTTCTGTCAGTGTGATCATGTGATGTATCTGACCCCAGGAATGTGTCAATAAAGTTTCCCCTTCCTGGGACAATGAATTCACGGTGTTCTTATTTCAATTTCCAGGAGTGTAGTTTGACTGCCTATTATGGTGTTTGTGAAACAAAAAGAAGAAGTTATTAACCTGTGGTGATTTCAATGTAAACGTTCTAAGCAATTCTGATAGGTAAAGTGAACTAGAAGAGTTGTTAATGACATGTAACTTACAATCAAAGATCAGTTTTCCTACACATACAGCTCAAGACAGTAGCACATTAACATTCTAACAGAGAAAGCATTAGTACAGCGAGAGGATGTAAAACTAACACATCCTTTCCTTGTGATAAATGGATTATCAGATCACGATGCACAACTGATTAACTTACAAAACTGTTGGGGATATGTGAACAAACATTTTCCAGTGTGCATAGTGGAGCACAAGATATGTGCAGAGTGCATTAGACTCTGTGGAATATACATGTTTCGTGACTGTTGATGGGCAATGTAATATATTTGCATAGCCAAATGTATTAATATGTGTTGTGCGAATCAAGCAAAAGTTTATTTTGTCCCTTAAATAGTTGTTACTTGTCATTCATCTGTGTTAATCTGCATAAACTAAGACAGGTTATGGGCCCAGCTATCATAATAAGCAAAATAATAAACTTTAAGGTGATGTGTATTTGCACAAAAAGTGCGCAAAAGTTCATATAAAGTTGGACTGTGTACGCTATATGAAGAAGAAAAACAACTGTAAAATGAGTACAACACAGATACTGCAAATAGAGTGGATTGTAGGGGGCGAAAATTACGCGACCTGGAAATTTGCCGTTGAGGCGTATTTGCACTTGGACGACTTACGGGACATCAATCAAGTTTTGCTACTAAGGATCAGAAGAGGTAATCAAATCTAATCCTTTTGATTGATTCAGTGAATTATGTTCACACAGAAAAGGCTATGTCAGCAAAAGAGGTATGGGACATAATGAAAAACTCATCTGAAGATGGTGGTTTAACTAGAAAAGTAGGATTACTTCATGAGCTGGTACCTACAAGATTGAATAAGTGTAAAAGTGTGGATGAATATGTGAATAAAATAATTTCAATCTCCAACCGTCTGAGGAATATTGGTTTTGAAATTGTGCATGGATGGATTGGAACTTTATTGTTAGCTAGACTACCAGAGAAATATTCGCCAAAGATTATGGGTTTGGAAAGTTTGGGAATACCCATTACAGCAGATAGTGTTAAAGTAAAGATTATACATGACATGAAGAATGAACCAGATTCTAATGCTTCAGAAAAAGAAACTGCATCAGCTTTATACTCTTAGTACAAGAAGAAGCCAATAAGATGTTTCAGATGCCAGAAAACTGGACATATTGCTTCACAGTGTAATGAAAAGTTAAGTATAAAAGAAAAGAAGCATGTTAATTCTAGTAGTCCTGAGAGAAAGACTACCCATAAAGGTAAGGCATTTTCTGTTTTTTACTCTTTAAATGAAGCGAGTGACGATCATGCAGAATGGTTCCTAGATTGAGGAGCATCTGTGCACATTACCAAAGCTCCATCAGGTTTGTATGATGTTCAGTCAAGGACTGACATCGGAATTCCACAGCTGACAGATCTAAATTAAGGTGTGAGCTCCCAGGAAAAGTGGGTCTTAATTTGCTTGTGAATGGGGAAAAGGAAAGTGTTACTGCTCATGATGTACATTATGTAAAGAATATTGCAACTAATTTGTTGTCAGTAAGCGAAATAGTAAAGAAGGGTAATAAAGTTATCTTAGCTATAGAGGGAGCTAAAGTGATAGACTCTTGTGGTGATACTGTAGCTACTGGACGTAATGTAAGAGGTATTTACTAAGTGAATACAGTTCAAAATACTGCTGAAACACAAAATCATTCTGTTTATGCTGCAAAAGGTTTCTTGTGGCATAGGAGACTTGGACATTTGAATAGGAAAAGTATGACTTTACTGGAGAATGTGGCAACTGGGATGGAAAATTATAGAATGAATAATGTCCAATGTGAGGTGTGTTTGCAAGGGAAGCAGGCTAGATTGCCATTTAAATCGAGTCAGAGCAGATCTACTGAAGTCTTGAAACTCACACACTCAGATCTCTGTGGACCTAAGGAGAATAAATCCTAAAGAGGTAGCTTCTATTTCCTGACATTCATAGATGATTTTTCTAGATACATGTATGTTTATTTTATAAGTAGCTAGGATCAAGTGAATGATGTATTTGTTGTTTATTGCAAAATGGTCAAAAGACAGACTGGGAAGAAAATTAAAATTATTAGATCAAACAATGGATCAGAATATGTAAACAGACAGTTTAAGGAACAGTTGAATGGAATGGGTATTAGGCATCAGACTACCATTCGCTACAGTCCTCCTCAGAATGGAGTTGCAGAATGAGCCAACAGAACTATTGTAGAAAAGGCAAGAAGTATCTTAAGCGACAATGAGCTACCTAAGTGTTTTTGGGCAGAGGCTGTCTCAACAGCAGTGTATTTAATTAACAGATCATCTACCAAAGCTGTGAGACACAAGACACCTTATGAAGTAATGACTGGGAAGAAACCGGATCTAAAGTACTTAAAAGTCTTTGGATGTGAAGCCATGGTTCAGATTCCAAAACCATTAAGAGGAAAATGGGATGCAAAATCTCAAAAATATATTTTTTGTTGGCTACTGTGAGGATTCAAAAGGCTACAGATTTTATAATCCTGAGAATAAGAAGATAGTAAGTAGTAGAGATGTAGTATTTTTAAGAGGATTGTAGACCTAAAATAAAGGAAAGCAGTCAAAATGATACAGTAATGCAACCAAGCATGATGTTGATAGTGCTGAAACAGAAATGGAAACTGAAACAGAGGAAGACGAGAATAAAGAGGAAGCTGATGTGCTACCTGAGAATCAAATTGAGCAAGAAGATTCAACAGAGGAAGTCAGTTTAAGGCGGTTTTCACATATAGCAAAACCAAAAGAATATCCAGAGTATGTAATGTAAGCTGCCCAAACAGTCAACAATGAACCAATCACAGTTGATGAAGCTTTAGCAAGTTCAAATGCTCAAGATTGGAAAAAGGCTATTGAAAAGGAGCTGCAATCTTTTGTGGATAACGATACATATGAATGGGTTGACATGCCTGAAAATAAAAAGCCACTAAAAACAAGATGGGTGTTTAATATTAAAAATCCTGAGAGTGCAATACCAAAATTCAAAGCCAGATTGGTAGTTAAAGGATATTTCCAGAAAGAAGGAATCGATTACAATGAAACTTTCTCACCAGTGATGAAGTATTCATCATTAAGATACCTTTTAGCTCTTGCAGTAAGGGAAGACTTATTAATTCATCAAATGGATGTGAAAACAGACTATCCAAATGGAAGGCTGGAAGAGGAAATATATGTGATTCCATCTGATTAAGTTAAGCAACCTCATCAAGGGAGAAGGAGAATTTGGCATTTGAAGAAAAGCATATATGGATTAAAGCAAAGTGGCCATTGCTGGAATAAATGTTTGCATAAAACTTTGATAAAACTAGGCATGTTACAGCCAAAGGCAGATCCAAGTATATATCATAAAAGGAGCACTGAAGAAATTGCAATCATGGCCACATGGGTAGATGACCTTTTTATTTATCCAATAGTGAAAGCCAGATGGACTCTTTTAAAAAACAGTTACGGTCAGAATTTAATATGCATGATTTAGGGGAAATTAATCAATACTTAGGCATGAAGATTCTAAGAAGTGCCAACAGAGAAGAATTATGGAATGATCAATCTCTGTACACAAGGAAGATCTTAGAAAAGTTCAATATGGCAAATTGTACACCTATTTCTACTCCTATGGAAAATAATGCAGAACTGCTAATAACTGATGATGACAAGACATGTAAGGAAAGTGTACCCTACTTGGAAGCTGTAGGAAGTCTACTGTACTTAGCACAGACTTCCAGACCAGACATTGCATTTGACACAAATGCAGCAAGCAAGTTTTGCAGTGATCCCAGGGAGAAGCACTGGATGGCAGTCAAGAGAATATTCAAATGTTTAAATGGAACTACTGATTGTAAGTTAAAATTTTCTAAAAATGGAAATGGAAATTTGGAAGGATACAGCGATGCAGACTGGGGAAATGAGCTGGAAAGCAGACACTCCATCACTGGAAGTTGTTTTAGACTAACGGAAGGTTTGATATCATGGTCATGTAAGAGACAATGAACTGTTGCTTTGAGTACTGCAGAAGCTGAATATACGGCCTTGTCCTCCACTATCCAAGAAGCTCTTTGGATCCATACACTGATGAGTGAAATAGAAACTCCTCCAACATTAAAGCCAACTGCGGTATTTTGTGACAATATGGGAGCTATTAAACTTGCAAAAAATAATGTCACCAGTGTAAGATCCAAACATATTGACATAAGGCATCAATTTATAAGACACCATGTGGAACAGAGAAATATAATTCTCAGTTATCTATGCACAGAAGAAATGTTATCTGATCTCCTAACCAAGCCTCTCAGTAAGGACAAATTTCAGAAGCTGGTGAAACATTATGGTTTAAGCTCGGATGTATAGTGCTGAGTATCTGAAAAATATTTGTTCAAGGGGGAGTGTTGGGGATAAGTGAACAAACATTTTCCAGCATGCATATTGGTGAACAAAATTGTATGTGCAGAATGCATCAGACTCTGTGGACTATACATGTTCCGTGTTTGTTGATGGGCAACATAATATTTTTTGCGTAGCCAAATGTATTAATGTGTGTTGTGTGAATAAAGCAAAAGTTTATTTTGTCCCTTAAATAGTTGTTACTTGTCATTTAGCTGCGTTAATCTGCAAAAAAACCTAGCAGGGTATACAGTTCAGAAACCATTAAGTAGAAGTAGAAGTATAAGGCTGCTCAACCTGGTATTTATAGAGCATTTCAGAGAAAGTTGAAGAAGTGTTAATTGGGGAGATGTACAGGGCTACTATAATTAAGGTTTAACTTTCAAAAATGCAGTAGAAATAACACTACTGGTCAGAATGATGTCAAATTGCAAGGAAAAATTATCGGATAAGGGGAAAAACGTATGGCAGAAGAAGAAAAATAGTGCAAAAATTGATCAAAAGAAGGAGCTGTATTTGTCAAAATACGTAAATGAAATCATCTGTCTTGTGCACCACCCACTGTGGTTGGCATACACATGCCAGGTACACAGCTTTTCCTCCTTTTGCATCTGCAATGTTCGCCATGCCTGTCTCAATGCAGAATTGCTCTCTGCTTGTAAAGCTGTATTGCAAGAATGATGACTGTGCACATGTCACTCTCAGAAGTTCCGACACTGAAAAGTTTGAAAAAAGGTGTTGGTCTGATGACTGCCATGGTTCTGGAGAAAATGATTTGGAAATTCAAAAAGATGGGTTCTTTTGGTGTGCAACCTGGTAGAGGGAGGAAACAAATTTATTTGACATCAGTGGAATAAATGGCCACAGCAATGCAGGAGGAGATGAGTGATGGTGTGCAAACATTTAGTGAACATATAATTTCATCAACATTGGACATACTCATGAGCATGGTGCGTAAAATCCTACGAAACATCCTTCTTTGCTATCCATTCAAAATTACCCATGTGCATGAGTTGCTTCCTGTTGATCTGCCAGCAAGAGACCTTTGCTTTAGAATCACTTGCTCGCATGGAAGTGGACAACGATTGGCCGTGGAAGATTTTGTGGACAGATGAAGCCCACTTCCATCTGACAGAATATGACAATACACAGAATTTTCGAACATTGGCAACGGAAAACCCACAAGCAAATCAACCAGCACCACTTCATCCTGAAAAGGTCACTTTGTGGTGCGGGTTTACAGCATCATTTATCAAAGGGACATATTTTTTTGAAGAGACAGGTGCTTCCAGTCCTGTTACCTGTACCGTCACTGGTAAGCGATACGAGTGTCTTTTGCACAACCGTGTCATTCCAGCTCTCCAACAGTGTGGAAGTGTGGATGCGATCATCTTTATGCAAGATTGCGCACCTCCACACATTGCAAATCCAGTTAAGCAGCAGCTGAAATGCCATTTCGGAAATTCTAGAATTATCAGCTGCAATTTCCCTACAGCCTGGGGGTGACCCAGTCACCTGATCTTAACCCGTGTGACTTCTGGCTGTGGGGCTATCTGAAAGATGATGTGTTCAGTGTTCCGATTGCAAACTTAACTGCACTGAAGGCACACATTCCGCAACACATTTTGAACGTGACCCCAGAAACACTTCGATCAGTTGTGGAACATGCTGTTTCTCGATTTCAACTTCTTGCAGAAAAAGGTGGACAGAATATTGAACATGTTTTGCACCAGTCGCATGGAAGTTAATAATCCAATCTGATTTTGATTGATGTTTTTTATGCAGTTTCTGACCCCAGGACAAATAAAAACTGATTTTTCCCATCCGATATGATATGACCTTGCTGGGGTGGATTGGATTACGTAACTAGCAATACCACACCTGTACACCCATGCACACTGAGTAGTGCAGTTTGTTTAACTTCAAACATACACCTTAGACATTGTTGTACGATTCACTTGTAGTCAACCATTATTAAATTATGATGCTTACAGTGCCATCTATTGCTACATTTTGTAACTATTTATTTTTCTTCTGCCATATGTTTTCCCCCTTCTGCAATAATATTCCACTGACATCATTCTGACCAGTGGTGTTATTTCTCAAGAGCTTTGAAAGTTTAACTTGAACTATAATCACCCTGTATATAATGAGCCAAATGCTAATGATAAATGCAACATATTTCTTGATAAATTTATATCCCTTTTTGAACACTGTTGCCCCCCAAAAAAAATAGTAAATGTACACAGTTCTCAAAGAAACCTTGGATTACTACAGGTATGAAAGTGTCTTCAGAAAGAAAAGGAAAACTGTATGACACACCAAGAATTAGTAAAGACACAGAAGTAATTGTACACTACAAAAATTATACTGAGAAAAGCTGTCAGAAAATCAAGAAATATGTATATTAGGGATGAAATTAACAACTCGGGCAATAAAATCAAATCAGTATGGAATGTTGTTAGAAGGGAGACAGGAAAAGTAACCACTGGGTTAGGTAGCATTACTATTAAAGAGAATGAGACCATGTTAACCAACAGAACACAAGGAGCTAATGTATTTAACAACCATTTCCTAAGTGTAGGTGAAAATAGTTCAAAAGAAAAATCCAAGCAGTACATGGAAGCATCAATTTTGAGACATCCTAGTCAGATTAATTTCCACATAACAACCCCTTGTGAAATGTGGAAAATCATTAAATCTTTGAAAAATAAATTTTCTGTTGGAGTAGATGACATCTCAAACAAAACATTAAAACGATGTGGAGCAGTTACAGCTGATGTTCTGAGCCAAATATGTAATGCATCCCTAACTCAAGATATTTCCCCAGACAGGTTAAAATATGCCATTGTCAAGCCTCTCTACAAAAAAGGGACACCACAGACGTCAATAATTACTGGACAGTATCCTTGCTTACAGCATTTTCAAAAATCGCCGTGAAAGCAATGTACTCAAGAGTGATTAGCCATCTCAATAGTAATGGGATACTTAGTAAATCACAGTTGGAATTTCAAAAATGCTGTTCCTTTGAGACAGCAATATACAGTTTCACTGCTCATATAACAGGGTCTTTAAATAGTAAAATGTCACCAATAGGAATTTTCTGTGACTTCCCAAAGCATCTGATTGTGTGAACCATGACATGTTACATACATTACAATTCTATGGTATAAATGACATGTTGGTGGTTAACGTCATATCTACAGAACATGAAGCAAAAAGTTTCTTCATATGGTTTAAGTGATTTAAGGAAGTTTCCCACTTCATCCCCAACTGGGATGAAATTACATTAGGTGTTCCACAGGGTTCGATCAAGGGTCCCCTTCTGTTCTTGATATATGTGAATGACTTGCCTTCTTAACTGAAACAAAAAGCTAAACTGACACTGCTTGCTGATGATAAGAGCACCAGTAAAAGAAACTCCAATTGAAAATGATACAAATAACATCTCTGGAAAAGTTATTGATTGGTTTTCTATGAATCGGCTTGCTCTGAACTTTGAAGAAACACATCACATCCAACTTTCCACTGCAAGGAATATGGTTCCTTCAATAAAAATGACACATCAACAGACATCAGTAGCCAGGGTAGAGCACATTAAATTTTTGGGTGTGCATATAGATGAGAATCTTAATTGGAAAATTCAAATTTCATCTCTCCTAAAGTGACTAGGTTCAGCAACTTTTGCAAACAGAATAATTGCCAATTTTGAGAATACAGAAATTGGAAAACTAACATACTTCGTATACTTTCACTTCCTGATATCTTACAGAATAATATTTTGTGGTAACTCAACACTTGGGCAAAAAGTATTCACTGGTCAAAAGAAAGTGGTTAGAATAATGTGTGGGGCTCATAGTCACACACCTTGCAGGCATCCGTTTAAAAGGTTAGGAATTCTTTCAACAGCCTCACAGTACATTTATGCAGTAATGAACACAATAGTGACATTCATGATTATAATACCAGAAGGAGGATAACATAAGAGAGATTAGAGCCCACGCAGAAGCATAACGAAAATCTTTCTTTCCACGAACAATACGAGACTGGAATAGAAGGGAGAACCAATAGAGGTACTCAAAGTACCCTCTGCCACACACTGCCAGGTGGCTTGCGGAGTATGGATGTAGATGTAGATGTAGAAGGAAGACAGACTTACACTATCCTCTACATAACCTATCTTTCACACAGAAAGGGGTAAAATATGCTGCTGTAAAACTTTTTCATAAATTACCAGATGAAATAAAATGTCTGACAGACAGCAGTAATAGTTTCAAAAATAAATGGAAATCATATCTCCTTGACAACTCCTTCTATACCGTAGGTGAATTCTTGAACAGAAATAAATAAATCTATAGTTGTAATATATGCTTTTGTGCCGCATAAGGGAACGGGGTAGGTAATAAAAATTTTAAGCTTTAAAAAATCTTGATTTACTTGTGCATTTCTTATGTACTTGACACATTCCATGTCATAACAGTCACCGTGGGACTGATCAAAAGATGACGTAACTACCTAACAAACAATGATGACAACAGCAATGATAGTGATGGTGGTGGTAGCAGAATGCTCAACCTCAACAACATCACTGTTTTAATGGACATAAGCATATTCATTCAATGAAGAGAAAAAAAGGCTTTGCTCACAAGAAACATTACAAAGATCATAGACGTTTACTAGCAACTTCTATTTATTTTTGGCAATGTTGGTACTTATTAGAGTGATAATGTCCCACAGCCTTCTATGCTACACTGGGATGTCCAGTGGCAAACGATTTTCACAAACTGACAAAGTTTCAGGAAACCTGTTAAGAGGAGTGGTATCTCACTCTCCTGTTCCAAGATAACTCAATCCGTCTAGGGTGCATTCCTAATGTCTTCGATCTCTTGCCAAGCTGGCTTCTCACAATGCTATCACTTAGCTTGCTACACTGAGCTGTTGCCTGTGCCACCATCTCACTTCACAGATGATGAATTCACATTATACTACAACATTTGCTACACGTGGCAGTTTAATAAAAAAGGTGAGAGCTCTTTATGTGTATTGGCTTTTTCCTGTAAAATTTATTAAAACAAATTCTCTGTACAATTATGTTCCCTGGCAGTTTTAACAGACGGCCTTGCCACAGTGGATACACTGGTTCCCGTGAGACCACCGAAGTTAAGCACTGTCGGGTGTGGTCGGCACTTGGATGGGTGACCATGCACTGTTGCCATTTTCAGGGGTGCACTCAGCCTCGTGATGCAAATTGAGGAGTTACTCGACCGAATAGTAGCGGCTTCGGCCAAGAATACCATCATTACGACCGGGAGAGCAGTGTGCTGACCCCACGCCCCTCCTATCCGCATCCTCCTCTGAGAATGATGCGGCAATCGGATGGTCCCGATGGGCCACTTGTGGCCTGTAGATGGAGTGGTGGCAGGTTTAACAGAATGGGGTGTATGACAGTGCACATTTCATCTTCATGAAAAGAAGAGTTTTGGTTTGCATGAATTAAATATTGAGATGAAACCTGGTAACAGATATGAAAGAGGCACAGATGACCCTCCCAACCTCTGCCGATGCCAACTGCCTGTCCTTCTGCTACCAAAGGTTGTGTGTCTTCCACAATCTTCCCTGCCATATCTGGTAAATCCACTATGAAGAGTGGACAGCAAAGATGAGTAATGGATATATGTCAGTGTAGACTTTCCCAGCATAAACTATTGATGAAGGTTTCTCGAGTCCCCAGCCGGATGGTTGTGTTGATATCTCGCGACGTTTTGGGAAGTGTCACACTACCCATCTTCTGGCGAAGTGTCAAGATTCGCAGAGAGCGAGCTATTTATATGCGTGGTCATCCCCCTCCACTAGACCTCGGGTGGCTGTGGTGGATCAGCAGCATGCGCGCGGTGGTGGGATGGCGGCTGCCCTCGGCGGCCACGTTCGGTTCTCGGTGTAAGCATTCTGTCTGTGTCTGCGGCAGAGGATGTTGACAGGCGCGCTCCCGACGGACTGCTGCTATCGCAGGGTTCCATGCTGCACTGAGTTGGTATCCCTCATCTCTGTTGACCAGATTGTCGAGAATCCTTGTTTCTACAGATTCTTTGATAATGCTTTCCCAGAAGCCAGATGCTCAGCACAGTATCTTTGTGTTTTCAAAGTTGAAGGTGTGTTGCTCATTTATGCTGTGTTTTGCTATGGCTGATTTTTCTGTGTGACCTAGTCACACACACCTGATATGTTCTTTGCAGCATTTAGATATAGAGTGCTGTGTTTGCCCAATGTATTGTTTTCCGCATTCGCATGGTATGATGTATACTCCTGGTGCTTTAAGTTTCAGCGCGTCTTTGGCAGAACCTAGGAGCTCCCTCGTCTTAGGTGGTGGTCGGAGAACCGTTTTGATGTTGTATTTGCCCAGAAGTCGAGCAATTTTGGCCGAGAGCGGACCCACGTACAGAAGGAATGTGAGTTGTTTGTCTCCTTCTTCTTCGTCATCTTCTTCTGGGGTTCTCACTGCTTCCTTCTTCCTTTTAAGCACCCTGTTGATCTGCATTTCGCTTTAGCCATTTTTTTGGAAGACTTCCCTCAGGTGTTGCAGCGCGGATGGTGGGCTGTCTTTGTCGCAGATGGCACGCACCCTATGTACCAGGGTGGTCGGTACTGTTTGTTTTTGTGCTGGAAGGTATCAGCTTGTTGCATGAAGGTATAGGTCTGTGTGTGTCTTCTTCCTATGTACTGCATGGCCTAGTGAACCATTTGCCTTCCTCTTAATTAAAATGTCAAGGACGGGGAGGCATCCATTTTCCTCCATTTCCATTGTAAATTTGATGTTCGGATGGATGCTGTTGAGGTGTTCCAGAAACTCATCAGTGCCTGTTTGCCAAGTACCCACACAACAGAAGTGTCGTCGACATAGCAGAAGAAGTGCTTTGGTTTCTGTCTGGCAGACTGAAGGGTCACCTCCTCGAAATGTTCCATACAGAGGTTTGCAATCGCAGGAGCAAATGGGAAGCTCATGGCCACACTGTCGATCTGCTCGAAGAATTCCCCGTTGCACTGAAAGTAGGTGGTTGTTAGTGCGTGTTCAAAGAGGCTGACTGTTTGTGGTTCAAAGTGCTGTGCTAAAAGTGCCAAGGACTCTTGAAGGGGCACTTCCGTGAAAAGCAAAGCCACGTTGAAGCTCACGAGTAGGTCCTCCCTTTGTAGTCACATGTCGCTGAGTATTTTTACGAATTCGGCTGAGTTTCTCACAAGGTGGCTGCAGTGTCCCACAGATGTGTGCGACTAGGTCACACTGAAAAATCAGCCATAGCAGAACCCAGCATAAATGAAAAACACACCTTCAACTTCGAAAACATGATGGTACTGTGCCAAGCATCTGGCTTCTGGGAAAGTGTTATCAAAGAATCCGTAGAAATATGGATTCACGACAATCTGGTCAACAGAGATGAGGGATACCAACTCAGCGCAGCACGGAATCCTGCGATAGCGGCAATCCGTTGGGAGCGTGCCCCTCAACGTCCTCAGCCGCAGACGCAGACAGAATGCTTACACCGAGAACCAAACGCGGCCACCGATGGCGACCGCCATCCCCACCACTGTGCACACGCCGCTGGTCCACCGCAGCCACCCGAGGTCTAGTGGAGGGGGGTGACCGCACATATAAATAGCCTGCTCTCCGTGAATCTCGACACTTGGTCAGAAGATGGATAGTATGACACTTCCCAAAAGGTCGTGAGATATCAACACTACCACCTGGCTGGAGACCCGAGAAACTTTCATCAATGATTAAGGGGTATTAAATTATTGCAACAAGATACAATTTTGAAATATAATTTTTATTTAAGGCAAATCCTGCAATGTCACCCTTAGGAGATTGAGAGAGGCCACCATGCACAGAATTCAAGGAATTCCAACCTCCCCATTTACATCCACATACATATTTCACAAGCCACCATATGGTGCAAGGAGGAGGGTACCTTGTACAACTACTAGTTCCTCCCTTTACTGTCCCACTCACTAATGAAGCAAGGAAAAACTGATTGTTTACGCCTCTGTATGAGTCTTAATCTCCCTTACCTTGTTGCACAGTCCTTATGCATGATGTACATTGGTGGTAGAAGAATCATTCTGAAGTCATTCCCCAATGCTGGTCCTCTGAACGTCCCCATCAGTGTTTCTCGAAAAGAATGTCTTCTCACCTCCAGGAATTCCCATTTGAGTTATACAGCACTTAGGTACATCACGTGTTCAGCAAACTTACCAGGAACAACTCTAGCAGCACAGCTCTGGACTGGTTCAATGTCTTCCTTTAATCTGGTCTGGTGGGGATCCCAAACACTCCGCAGTACTCAAGAAGGCATAGCACTAGTCTTCTACACACATTCTGTGTCATTTACGGATGAGCTGCACTTTATTAAAATTCTCCTAATACACCAAAGTCGACCATCCACTTTCCCTACAACTCACCTGAGGTGCTCACTGCATTTCATATCACTGTGCAATGTTATGTACAGATATTTAATCAATGTGACTGTGTCAATCGGTATGTAAATACTGTATTCAAACATTATGGAATTGTTTTTCTACTCATCTGCTTTAATTAATTTTTTACTCATCTGCTTTAACTTAATTTTTCTATATTTACAGCAAGTTGCCATTCATCACATCAAATAGAAATACTGTCCAAGCCATCCTGTACCCTCCTACAGTCACTCAAGGAGGGCACCTTCCCATACATTACAGTGGCATCAGTGAACAGTCGCAGATTTCTGCTCACCCTATCAGTCAGATTGTACATGTTCATAGAGAATAAGAGCCGTCCTTTCAAGCTTCCCTGTGGCACTCCTCATGATAGCCTTGCTCCTGATGAACAATTACCATCTAGGAAAGTATACTGGGCTCTATTGCTTACCAAGTCTTTAAGCCACTCACATATCAGAAAAACTATTCTTTATGCTTGAATCTTTGTTAATAGTCTGCAATATGGCAATGTGCAAAACACTATCCAGATATAGAATGGTTCGCAGGATGTTGTGCAAGGAAAGAACAAGCAGACTTTTTAGATGATTGTTGCTTTCTAAATCTGTGGTGACTTGTGAACAGAAGCTTTTCTGTGTCAAGATAATATATTTGTATTTATAATATGCTCAAGAATTCTGCAGTGAACCAACATTAAGGATTGATGAAGGTTTCTCAGGTCTTCAGCCGGGTGGTAGCGTTGATCTCTCGCAACGTTTCGGGAAGTGTCATACTACCCATCTTCTGGCGAAGGATATTGGTTCATAATTTTGTGGATATGTTCTTTTACCCTTATTATATACAAGAGTCATGTGCATCTTTTCCAGCTGCTTGGCACTTTGCACTGTGTTTGACATCACAATAAATGCAAGACAGCGGGGTCAATGTCAAAGAACACACTCTATAAAATGAAACTGTGATTCTATCCATACCTGGTGATTTATTTGTTTCCAATACTTTCAGTTGCTTCCTCATGCCAGTGATGGCTATTTCAATGTCCCCCATATGGGAATGTGTGACACTCAAACCCCATTACCTCATACACTGCCTATCCCACTGCTGTAACATGCTGTTATTATTACACAGCATTTCCCTTGATTACAGGGACACTATAAGTACGTGATGAGTTATGCTATGAGTGATGATCGAGAATTAGAAAGAACTGTTCACCCATTTCACTTTCAAAAAGAGAAAACTACAGTGGAAACGTAACTTAATAATGTAAATACATGTGGCTACTCACTGATAGAAATCATATTGTCAACTCAAATTTTAATAAATTCAAATCTCCAATTGTTTTCGAGATTGGTCCAGATGACACACTAAACCACATAGCATTTCAAATGTCCACCCTAATGTTACCAATATGGATAATTTGTTTGCTTCATTACTGCATTTGACAGCTTGATTACTGCAGCTTGTAAAAATATTTTTATTTGATAATTAAGTCAAAATTGCATAAAAAGTTATATGTCAGTAGATTAAATAGAGAATAATATCATGTACATGAATATTTGTATAAAATTAAAATAATTTTGACATAAGAAATTTAAAAAATGATATGAGCCTTAACCAAAGAGTGGTATCAAACCTTTGCTGTCTACAAAAGTATGTGGCCCCAGAGATAAAACTACAAGGAATGAGATGGGGAGAATGTGATACTCACAGTCAAGTCATTGACACCATTATCCAGTTCACGTCCCATAGTGTTACAAATAATGTGGAGCACTTATGTATAACACACTATACTAATTTGAATATAATAGAGGGAAACTTTCCACGTGGGAAAAATATAACTAAAAACAAAGATGATGTGACTTACCAAACGAAAGCGCTGGCACGTCGATAGACACACAAACAAACACAAACACACACACAAAATTCTAGCTTTCGCAACCAGCGGTTGCTTCGTCAGGAAAGAGGGAAGGAGAGGGAAAGACGAAAAGATGTGGGTTTTAAGGGAGAGGGTAACGAGTCATTCCAATCCCGGGAGCGGAAAGACTTACCTTAGGGGGAAAAAAGGACGGGTATACACTCGCACACAAACACATATCCATCCACACATATACAGACACAAGCAGACATATACAGAGGCAAAGAGTTTGGGCAGAGATGTCAGTCGAGGCGGAAGTGCAGAGGCAAAGACGATGTTGAATGACAGGTGAGATATGAGTGGCGGCAACTTGAGATTAGCGGAGATTCAGGCCTGGTGGATAACGGGAAGAGAGGATATATTTAAGAGCAAGTTCCCATCTCCGGAGTTCGGATAGGTTGGTGTTAGTGGGAAGTATCCAGATAACCCAGA
The DNA here is from genome assembly GCF_023864275.1 of Schistocerca cancellata. Taxonomy (NCBI): domain Eukaryota; kingdom Metazoa; phylum Arthropoda; class Insecta; order Orthoptera; family Acrididae; genus Schistocerca; species Schistocerca cancellata. The sequence continues at coordinate 926,731,761 of NC_064627.1, read as the reverse complement.
CGGTGTAACACTGTGCCAAGATGTGCTGGCCGTGCACCAAGGCATGTTTAGCCACAGGGTGATCCTCATTACCAACAAACACTGTCTGCCTGTGTCCATTCATGCAAATGGACAGTTTGTTGATGGTCATTCCCACATAGAATGCGTCACAGTGTAGGCAGGTCAGTTGGTAAATCACGTGGGTGCTTTCACACGTGGCTCTGCCTTTGATCGTGTACACCTTCCGGGTTACAGGACTGGAGTAGGTGGTGGTGGGAGGGTGCATGAGACAGGTTTTACACCGGGGGCGGTTACAAGGGTAGGAGCCAGAGGGTAGGGAAGGTGGTTTAGGGATTTCATAGGGATGAACCAAGAGATTACGAAGGTTAGGTGGACGGCAGAAAGACACTCTTGGTGGAGTGGGGAGGATTTCATGAAGGATGGATCTCATTTCAGGGCAGGATTTGAGGAAGTTGTATCCCTGCTGGAGAGCCACATTCAGAGTCTGATCCAGTCCCGGAAAGTATCCTGTCACAAGTGGGGCACTTTTGTGGTTCTTCTGTGGGAGGTTCTGGGTTTGAGAGGATGAGGAAGTGGCTCTGGTTATTTGCTTCTGTACCAGGTCGGGAGGGTAGTTGCGGGATGTGAAAGCTGTTGTCAGGTTGTTGGTGTAATGGTTCAGGGATTCCGGACTGGAGCAGATTCATTTGCCACGAAGACCTAGGCTGTAGGGAAGGGACCGTTTGATGTGGAATGGGTGGCAGCTGTCATAATGGAGGTACTGTTGCTTGTTGGTGGGTTTGATGTGGACGGACTTGTGAAGCTGGCCATTGGACAGGTGGAAGTCAAGATCAAGGAAAGTGGCATGGGATTTGGAGTAGGACCAGGTGAATCTGATGGAACCAAAGGAGTTGAGGTTGGAGAGGAAATTCTGGAGTTCTTCTTCACTGTGAGTCCAGATCATGAAGATGTCATCAATAAATATGTACCTAACTTTGGGTTGGCAGGCCTAGGTAACCAAGAAGGCTTCCTCTAAGCAACCCATGAATAGGTTGGCGTACGAGGGGGCCATTCTGGTACCCATGGCTGTTCCCTTTAATTGTTGGTATGTCTGGTCTTCGAAAGTGAAGAAGTTGTGGGTCAGGATGAAGCTCGCTAAGGTAATGAGGAAAGAGGTTTTAGGCAGGGTGGCAGGTGATCGGCGTGAAAGGAAATGCTCCATCGCAGTGAGGCCCTGGACGTGCGGGATATTTGTGTATAAGGAAGTGACATCAATGGTTACAAGGATGGTTTCCGGGGGTAACAGATTGGGTAAGGATTCCAGGCGTTCGAGAAAGTGGTTGGTGTCTTTGATGAAGGATGGGAGACGGTATGTAATGGGTTGAAGGTGTTGATCTACGTAGGCAGAGATACGTTCTGTGGGGGCTTGGTAACCAGCTACAATGGGGCGGCCAGGATGATTGGGTTTGTGAATTTTAGGAAGAAGGTAGAAGGTAGGGGTGCGGGGTGTCTGTGGGGTCAGGAGGTTGATGGAGTCAGGTGAATGGTTTTGTAGGGGGCCTAAGGTTCTGAGGATTCCTTGAAGCTCCGCTGGACATCAGGAATGGGATTACCTTGGCAAACTTTGTATGTGGCGTTGTCTGAAAGCTGTCGCAGTCCCTCAGCCACATACTCCCGACGATCAAGTACCACGGTCGTGGAACCCTTGTCCGCCGGAAGGATGACGATGGATCAGTCTGCCTTCAGATCACGGATAGCCCGGGCTTCAACAGCGGTGATGTTGGGAGTAGGATTAAGGTTTTTTAAGAAGGATTGACAGGCAAGGCTGAAAGTCAGAAATTCCTGGAAGGTTTGGAGAGGGTGATTTTGAGGAAGAGGAGGTGGGTCCCGCTGTGACGGAGGACGGAACTGTTCCAGGCAGGGTTCAATTTGGATAGTGTCTTGGGGAGTTGGATCAATAGGAGTAGGATTAGGATCATTTTTCTTCGTGGCAAAGTGATATTTTCAGCAGAGAGTACAAGTGTAGGACAGTAAATCTTTGACAAGGGCTGTTTGGTTGAATCTGGGAGTGGGACTGAAGGTGAGGCCTTTGGATAGGACAGAGGTTTCGGATTGGGAGAGAGGTTTGGAGGAAAGGTTAACTACTGAATTAGGGTGTTGTGGTTCCAGATTGTGTTGATTGGAATTTTGAGGTTTTGGAGGGAGTGGAGCTGGAAGTGGGAGATTGAGTAGATGGGAGAGACTGGGTTTGTGTGCAATGAGGAGGTTGAGGTTTGCTGGAAAAGGTTGCGAAGGGTGAGTGAGTTGCCAGGAGACTGGATAATTTTTTGAGGTGAAGGGTGGTAGCAACTACCCTCCCGACCTGATACAGAAGCAAATAACCAGAGCCACTTCCTTATCCTCTCAAACCCAGAACCTCCCACAGAACAACCACAAAAGTGCCCCACTTGTGACAGGATACTTTCCGGGACTGAATCAGACTCTGAATGTGGCTCTCCAGCAGGGATATGACTTCCTCAAATCCTGCCCTGAAATGAGATCCATCCTTCATGAAATCCTCCCCACTCCACCAAGAGTGTCTTTCCGCCGTCCACCTAACCTTCGTAACCTCTTAGTTCATCCCTATGAAATCCCCAAACCACCTTCCCTACCCTCTGGCTCCTACCCTTGTAACCGCCCCCGGTGTAAAACCTGTCCCATGCACCCTCCCACCACCACCTACTCCAGTCCTGTAATCCGGAAGGTGTACACGATCAAAGGCAGAGCCACGTGTGAAAGCACCCATGTGATTTACCAACTGACCTGCCTGCACTATGATGCATTCTATGTGGGAATGACCAGCAACAAACTGTCCATTCGCATGCATGGACACAGGCAGACAGTGTTTGTTGGTAATGAGGATCACCCTGTGGCTAAACATGCCTTGGTGCATGGTCAGCACATCTTGGCACAGTGTTACACCGTCTGGGTTATCTGGATACTTCCCACTAACACCAACCTATCCGAACTCCGGAGATGGGAACTTGCTCTTAAATATATCCTCTCTTCCCGTTATCCACCAGGCCTGAATCTCCGCTAATTTCAAGTTGCCGCCACTCATATCTCACCTGTCATTCAACATCATCTTTGCCTCTGCACTTCCGCCTCGACTCACATCTCTGCCCAAACTCTTTGCCTCTGTGTATGTCTGCTTGTGTCTGTATATGTGTGGATGGATGTGTGTGTGTGTGCGCGCGAGTGTATACCCGTCCTTTTTTTCCCCCCTAAGGTAAGTCTCTCCGCTCCCGGGATTGGAATGACTCCTTACCCTCTCCCTTAAAACCCACATCCTTTCATCTTTCCCTCTCCTTCCCTCTTTCCTGACAAAGCAACCGCTGGTTGCGAAAGCTAGAATTTTGTGGGTATGTTAGTGTTTGTTTGTGTGTCTATCGACGTGCCAGCGCTTTCGTTTGGTAAGTCACATCATCTTTGTTTTTAGATACACTATAGTAATTTGTTATGTTCTAATTTTTGAATGTTTTTCACAAGAAAACATACGTTCTTTCCAGTCACACATACAACCAATCCTTGGACTATCCTGATCTGTAACTTATGATGAAAGTGAATATTCTGCCATGGTTAGTTGGAACACATATCAGGTAGCCCACCACAACTGTAATTTACAAAAGTTACAAATATAAACTTATCCCCAAACTAAGACATTGTCACTGAGGAAACAAGGAGTGGTTCAGCAGACTGACGTGAGTGAATATTATCAGCAGATTGTATAACAAAATGAACTTTAAGTACAGGTATTGGTTATAAACTTCAGTTGTTGCATCCCACCTGTAATGTGTTGCTCCTGAACTTACATTATTATTAATAAAAATGAAGGATTTTTAGACATACATTTACGCAATTTTTCTTTAGTTTGGAAGGTAGGAACATGCAACCTTAAATATCATAAAAGTATTTCTGTGACACACTGTAAATGACATCAAAGTTCAATAAGCATTTTTTTTTTAAGTCTCTTTCTAGCTTATTCACTGCTGAGAAGTACCAGTCAGCAGCACTTAACAATTCCTTATTTTTATTTGTCAACCTGAGTTATCTCAGTTGTTCTGGTATTTTTCCATTCCATTTATTTAATATTTTTTTGTGAGCCTAACAATATTGATACATAAATATAATAATCTTGTTGGCCACTAGCAGAATTTCATGATGTGGCAGTGTGTTCAGATAATTAAACTAGAATGGTTCCATCAATGATCATATTAATATTACACAAAGTTTTCGTTTAAATTTCCAGGATTACAACTCAATAATAAATTCAGTTGGGAAAGCATACCACAGAATTGCTTCAGCGTAAATTGTGTGATAAGAATCATTTGTGGTGTACATTCAAGAACATCATGTAGAAACCTGTTCAAGGAGCTTTGTACTCTAACCGCTGCTTCTCAGTATATTTATTCCTTAATGAGATTTGTTGCAAGTAATATACCTCTATTCCCAACCAATAGTCCGATACATAGCTTCAATACAATCTACATAAAGACCTAAAATCACTTACCTTGGTCCAAAGAGGGGTGCAGTATTCAGGGACACACATTTTTCAATAAATTTCCAGCAACTATTAAAAACTTGGTTTCAGATAAAGCACGGTTTAAACACAGTTTAAAAGACTTTTTGAAAGTAGACTCCTCCTCCTCTATAGATGAATACCATAACAGAGACAGCTAAGCCAGTGTAATTAAAAATGCCTGTTAGATTTCACTTTTGACAGCACTTGGTCACAACAGTCAAGAATGGGTATTCTGTGTATGGTAAATTGATTAATAGTGCATAACAATATTTCATTCTGACAACATGTTAATTCTGCAAATATTAGCTGTTCCAGTTTACTGCATTGTATTCACCTATTTTGACAATCTCGTGACAAATGATCAGAGTAGTACGTATTATATTCAAATGTATTATGTTATTTTCAGACATGTTTCACACACACACACACGAGAATCATCTCATTTTTTAGGTATACGGAACGAAAACTGAATCTAAGCCAATCCAAGACCTGTATACCAAAGGCACACTTTTATCTTTTTTTTTTTAGATAACACAGTAATTTAATAGTGTGTGGATAACTATCAGTCCTTTTGGAAATATTAAATTTTGCTTATTTCAAGGAAAAGTCATGTCTTAAGGCATGACACTCTTCAAGCTCAAGGACTATTATATAAAGAATGAAAGTTTTATAATCTTGACCCCCCCCCCCCCTCCCACCCATAAATATCTGTACAACTGTGTACGTACCTGTTACATTAAACATTATTCTCTGACTGCAGATGTGCCACACTATTAGTGCTACTCTCTCTACTATTACTTGCACTTCATATGGGCCTGGAGCATACACAGGAGAAGGGTATGACACATTCCAGTATCTAACAGTGTCGTGACCTGTGCTCTGGAAGAGAAGTGTGAATTAACAAAAGTTTGCAAAATTACATACTGATATGTACCACATTTAGTCCAATACTTACACTTGACTGGTGCTGGGGTAAGGCATTATCACGCCAGAGGAACAAGAACGTCCCAGATGGAGCATCACCCAGTACATCAAACAACTCTGCCTTGAATGTTATATTTGCACCCAGTACAACAGGACCATTGTGTGACAATGTCACAAAATAGCAATTACCTACAAAGTGTACACAAATTCAATTATTTATTAATTTCACAACTTGCTCCTGTGCTACAATGAATATAACTACTCTTACTTCTTTGATACTAATGTTATCATAGTGCTAATAAGTTGCAGATTCTGATGAAAAACAGTGTGTTAGAAACTCCAAGTAAAATCAGGAATTACTGCTTGTTATGTGCATCACATAGTCTAGCTCCACTGTTCTGACTGAATATCTCTTGAATGAAAATGGTGCCTCCTTGTCACCATCACTAGTGAGCGAATTCAAGAATATGTCATCATCACAACATATCATGAAGCATTGGATTTGTCAATTATGCTTGTTTTGAAATTTGCATGCTGATTAAAATTGTGTGTTGATAGGCCTCAAACCCAGACCTTCATCTCCGCAGGAATCCACATATACCACACACTGCAGTTTCAAAGTTTACACGAACAATAATGACAGCACATTGCTCTTAAATCTGCTATATTAAACAATTACTTTCTTTTTTCAAACTTAAAGCAATCTGTTAATCTCCCAACATTAAAAGTGCAAACTGAATAGCAGACTAGGACTTTAATCTGGATTTTTGCCTTTTGCATGCAATAAGATACTACCCTAGTTTTCTAGCAACCTTCTTGGTCCAACTAAGGTTCGTAAGTCTGTCAAGGCTTCTCTCTCTTAACATGTTCAAACAATGAAAGACTGAGACTTAAACCAGAATTGTAGCCCTTTCTGGTCAACACTGACATCTGGATTGTCACTTTTAATAGCCTGAATCATAGCTTCAATCTATCAAGGACTGTTTCCTTCATTCTCTAACCTGGTACACTGCATAATTTAACAACATAAATTAATACCTTTCAGCATGTTGTTTAAAGTTATATTACTTCATGAAAGAAAGACTGTGCAGATCTCCCTTTGCTGATGCTGTGAATTATCTCACCAAGTGGTGATGGTACTGTTCAGTGACACCAAAAGAACTGATCTTAGTGCCTGCTCTAAAATATTAGAAGGCAAATGTGCTGAAACAATGAAAAAATACTGAGTCAATCTAACAAAACATTGCACAAAAGAAGATGAAAATAAATGATAACTGAAATAATTAAAATGCTATGGGAAATAAGTGTAGGTGTGTGATGTCTACATTAAAGAAACAGATGATCAAGCCACTCTGCAACGCACTAATACCTCCCCTTGAGTCACTGCAGTACTAGTACAGACAAAGGGGAAAAAATTAAAATCCGTACCACTCCCATTTAAAAGCGTGGATGCCACACAAAATTTATCTTTTCACTTTTCCCAGAAAATAATAGGTAATCACTTCAAGTGTTAGTATATGAGCTAGTTGGTTCTCTAACCTGCTGATGGCTGTTTTAAGGCATTTGGAGCCTTGGTTACCAATGTTCCAGTACTAGATTAGATTAGATTAGATTAATACTTGTTCCATAGATCATGAATACAACACTTCGTAATGATGTGGAACATGTATTTTTATATACCATTACTTCTTGCCACTGTAGCACAATAACCTGTACAAACATTGTCCCAGGGAGTACCTTTTATTTTATTATTCTTACCAAGATTTACTTGTTTCAAAATTCAATGAGCTCAGGGAAACATTTTTTCGACAATCATAGAATTCCACAGAAAACTCAGTTCGCACAGATGTTACGGCATTAGCCATGTTTCCTTTTCCCAAACTTCAACTGGTCTGTTTCCATAATGACTTGTGGTCCTATAACTGTCATAAATTGTTGTTGTACACTCAATACAAACTTTATGATGGAAGGAAGACAAATCAACCATTGTAAGTGTATACATGCTGTAATTTGTGACATTTCTCCCCTTCTTTGGACAACAAGTGGAGACCCATATGACACAGAAGTCATATATTTTTAAGACTGTCATTTGCAAATTACAGAACTGCATACTGCTTGAAAGTGCATCATCACACCTTGACCATGCGACTACCCTTCCTTAACTTCTGCCGGCACCAGCAATGATATGAAGCTTCAATTGGCAAAAAATTAGATGGAACATAGCGTTTCAGGCAATTCATACTGTATGGTAAAATGTTGTGTACCAGCATTCATGAATATAATGTGGGTTCACTCATTCTACAGAAAACCACCTCTCCCAGCGAACATCTGTCACACTCCATTTTCAATACTGAACTACAACTATGCAAATGATACTCACCTTCGAATGGGCCCAAATTTTGCAATACATCACAGCGCTAAATACAGTGCTGACACAGGTCGAACAATACTATACATTTGACTCATGCAGAATGAGCATTAAAGATGTGCTGCGAACTAGCCACAACAAGCTATAACTCTGTCTAAAATCTAACAGTTTTGTGAAAGCAACTGGAAGCAGTTAATTCCATAAATTATCTGGGAGTAGGCATTAGGAGTAATTTAAAATGGAATGATCATATGAAATTGATCGTCAGTAAAGCAGATGCTAGACTGAGATTCATTGGAAGAATCCTAAGGAAATGCAATCCGAAAACAAAGGAAGTATGTTACAGTACACTTGTTAGCCCACTGCTTGAATATTGCTCACCAGTGTGGGATCCATACCAGATAGGGTTGATACGAGAGATACAGAAGATCCAATGGAGAGCAGCGCACTTCGTTACAGGATCATTTAGTAATCACAAAAGCATTACGGAGGTGATAGATAAACTCCAGTGGAAGACTCTGCAGGAGAGATGCTCAGTAGCTCGGTACGGGCTTTTGTTGAGGTTTCGAGAACATACCTTCACCGAGGAGTCAAGCAGAATATTGCTCCCTCCTACGTATATCTCGCGAAGAGACCATGAGGATAAAATCAGAGAGATTAGAGCCCACACAGAGGCATACCGACAATCTTTCTTTCCATGAACAATACGAGACAGGAATAGAAGGGAGAACCCTCCGCCACACACCGTCAGGTAGCTTGCGGAGTATGGATGTAGATGAACAGGAAATTTATAACTAAGGTTGTAACACATATATGGCTCTGCCAATTGAAGCTGTGCTCCTAATTTCCTGCCTATCTAGACCCTCGGAAATTGCAAAATACTCTGGACAATACACAAATGTTCAATACAAACAAGATTGCACAATGCATTGCTATACCTCAATATCTTCCAACCTAACCTAGACCTTGAGCTACAATACAAATCAGCAGGTTTTCTTTCTTTTCTTCCACATTTGTTGGCTTCACCAACTCACAACCAAACTGTTAGCCTATCTTCCAATCTAATCTACACCTCAGGGTATGTTGCAGATTCATCTGTCACCAAAATCAGGCTTAATGCTTTCACATTCATTGGTTTCATCTGCTCACGACTAAACTCTTACCTTCCAACCTAATCTAGACCTAGCTACTGAACAGTCTGTCACCAACTCTCTTTTTGCAGCCATTCAAGCTGTGCTCTTATGTCCCAGCCTATTCATACCCTCGGAAAGTAAGACATATAATGGGAAAAAAAAGCAGTCTAACCAAACTCCTTGTATTCTCAACCTATTTGGAGAAAAACAGTCAAATATTTGAGACAATGAAGAATATAATCATCATTGTTTCACTCACTGCAATTTAAACTGGAGTATTTTGTCCAAGCCTAACCATACTCTTGGAAATTGTTAATGGAAACTGCGGCATATTCGGACAATAGCAGCCAAATATTTTTAACAAACATGAATAGGAATGTCATTGCTTGACTTGTCGCAATTTAAGCTGTGCGCCTACATCCCAGTCCAACCAACCCCACCCCACCCCACCCCCTAAAAAAAGAACTCAATATTTATGACAACCAAAATTGTATGTGAAGGCATAACTCTGCTTATTCATATACAGTATGTATAAAAATCCATGTGTGTGTACACCACAATTAAAAAGTCATGTTGTAATTAGGTGAGATTAGATCACATATGCTGTGCTGCTGTAATTAACTGACAAGATCATTTGTCATGTGCTCACTGTGATTGGCTGACAGTGGCAAATCGAGCATCCACCATCTTAATTTCAGAGTTTTGGAAGCTAATATGCCATATTTGATGGATTTTATATTTACACATGCCTATTACAAACGTATGCAAATAATACAGCACTTTAAAGATCTTACCAAAACGTTTTGTCTGCAGTACAGTTTGTTGTGCTACAGTGGGAGGCAGACCGGTAACGATATGTAAAAATTTTCTTTCTGAATAGGAGTATGTGCAGTTTGTGTATCAGGCAAAGTCCGGATCCCCTCAGAATTTTAAGTTTATGTTACACTCATCAAACTGTCACTTAAAATAGAAGACGTGTCACCAGTGAAACCATTTAACTCGCTCTTATCAGCATGCACACCACATTCAGTTAAAATATTGGGCACTGTCACAGTGACATCATAGGTGTATAATTATAGAAGCTTCTCATGGTGCAGGAGGAAACAATTTGTTTAACACTAATTTCCAATAAAGAGCTGAGCTACAATGATCTTATTTCATCTGAGTGACTGGATGCAAGTCTGCCATGTCCGAGTGGCCAGTTGAACAGCCCGCAGTAGGTTATTTATTTATTTATTTTAAACAAATTTGTTTACCTTATATACATATCTGTCCTCACCACTGTCGTAACTGACCACAGGATGATCTCCTAGGATGTCACAGAATTCTTTACACAAGCCTGCTTGGCTGATGCATCTGTGATCTCATTGCTGGGAACTGTGATGTCCTCCATTACCAAAGGAGTGAAGCATCTTTGCCCTCCTTCCACAGAGAAAACAGGGTGTCCTAATTGTTTTGGACAAATTTCTCTGCTGGTTACATACTCTGTATGTTCTGCGAGATGATCTGGGAGTCAGCATGTTTAATCTACTTTAGATTCATCAAGATTGTATATAACTCAGAATCTGTAACATGAACTCCCATTGTTAGGAGAATCTTAAGGATGTTATCTGCAAAACAATGAAACTGCCAATAAAGTCCCATTGCTTGGAGACATGGGTAGATCTGTGTGTCAATACAGCACTGCTTTAAAATACAAAGAAATATATGCCAGTAGATACACTCTGCCATATTCAACTCGTCCTTGCAATCCAGGTAGTTAAGCTAAGGCTCACATACTCAATTCCACAATGATACCTCACGGTAGCTGTTAAAGCATTCCCAATTCGAGTTCACACTGATCATCCAGAACATTACAACCATCGATCTACCATCGATATAAACCTGTCCAGATGAGAGCAGCTTCACCTGGCAAGAAATGACTGTAAGTCAAGACACACGCATGGTGCATGCAGTATCAGTGAGCACGATGTCCACGTGTAGAATGGGGGAAGCTGTGATCTATATGAGTGACTGATGGCAGACTGTGATGGTCTCGAAGCCTGGCAGCGCAGGTATTTCAGAAACTGTACGACTTTTTGGGTGCTCAAGGAGTGCTGTGGTGATTGTCTTTGACACAGGATGAAAACATGCCCAGACATCATGGGGTTAGGTGGCCACTCCTCATTACAGATGTTGGATGTCATAGACTAGCCACACTAACAACACAGGACAGGTGGTGAACTGTGGTGGAACTAACATCACACTTTAATGCTGGGCAGAGTACAAATGTGTCTGCACTCACACAATGTACTGGACACTCCTAACAATGGGCCTCAAAATCCAGCGACCCATGCACGTGCCAATGTAAACATCACAACATTGGCAACTATGACCTAAATGGGCACATGACCATTGGCACTGGATGCTGGCACAGTGGCAGAGCACTGCATGGTCTAATGAATCCCGATACCTTCTTCATCATGCTGATGGGAGGGTGCAAATCCGTTGTCTTCCGAGGGAACAGCTCCTCGGCACCCAAACTGCGAAAAGGAGACAAGCCAGTTGCAGCTCCACTCCATGTTTTGGGGAACATTTATGCTGGTATCCTTGGGGCCAGAGGAGCTCATGCAAGGCACCATGACAGCCAAAGAGTATCGAGCACTGGTTGCAGAACATAAACTCCTTCATGACTACAATATTTCCCTACAACAGTGGAATGTTTCAACAAGATCATGTGCCATGTCAGAAAGCCAGGAGTGTGTGATGAAATGGTTCAAGAAACACAGTGGCAAGTTCCAATTGATGTGCTGCCCCCCCCCCCCCCAAACTCACCAGAGCTGAATCCTATCAAACACATCTGATATGTGATTGAATGTGGCGTATGATCTCATCGCCCTCTCCCTGGAATTTACGGGAATAAATTGACTTGTGTGTGCAGATGTGATGCCAGCTCCCTCCAGCAATCTACCAAGGCCTCACTGCTTCCAAGCCACAATGCGTTTCCACTCCTGTCCATGCCAAAGGTGTACATAACAGCTATTGGGTAGGTGGTCATAATTTTCTGAGGATGTTATACTGAAAAGGCACACAGCCACGTGTTTGTAACTCGTGTAGCTACTAACAGAACAGTTGTGAACCCCCCCACAGGAAGTAGCTAAGTATCAAGACATCAATGCCCAACATGGATATTTGTGGGCCCAGCTTCAGTCTGTCTCAATAAGGGAAAGGAGAAAAACAGCAGCCAGTTCGAAGCTTTCAATAACAACAGGAAACTGTTTCTTATTTACAGCCAAACTTTCTCTGACTGACGTATTTTCCACCTTAAAGTCAGACAACAGTTGGTATTCTAATGGAACACAGTTTATATACCCTGTATGTATCCTCGGATGGGTTATCAGTTTACTCTTTCCTTCAGTTTTCAAGTATCCTCGCCCCCAGCATAATAATACACAGCTTACCTTTCCAACTTTTGTAGTATGAGAAATGTTTAGTTGGTAGTTCTGTACCGATTTTGTCTGCTGAAGCATATGGAGAGCACTAAATGAAACTGAATAAAATATCAAATTCATCCCTTGTTCAGATACCATCTCTTCTAGGGCCTTTAGAATCCCATGCTGAAAATTCCTAAGCAACCAAAGAATGACTTGCTCTAAACTGGAGATAAAAGTATGACCCACAGCCACTCCCAAAATACATTTTTTCTCACTTAAGCCACAGAAGTTTGCATTGCTCACGAAAGATTTTAAAATATCATTGATAATGAAGTATTTATATGTGATGCAGATGTCTTCTAAGTACAATAAATTTTGTACACTAACACTTAGATGTTATGTGATAAAATACTGGCATAGGCCAAACAGTCAGGAATAGGGTTGTTCTTACGCAGCACATATCAGCCCAATTCCCTCATGCTGCGTCACATTCAACATTTTTACTTACGATGGTTTAACAGACCCATAACCCTTGGACATATAATCACGTCAAAATATTACCAAAGTTCTTTAAAGTTGTATCTTAGGAACTCTACATTCACTCCTAGATACTTCAAATTTTCAATGACGTCTTATTGTTGTTGTTGTGGTCTTCAGTCCTGACACTGGTTTGATGCAGCTCTCCATGCTACTCTATCCTGTGCAAGCTTCTTCATCTCCCAGTACCTACTGCACCCTACATCCCTCTGAATCTGCTTAGTGTATTCATCTCTTGGTCTCTCCCTACGATTTTTACCCTCCACGCTGCCCTCCAATACTAAATTGGTGATCCCTTGATGCCTCAGGACATGTCCTACCAACCGATCCCTTCTTCTGGTCAAGTTGTGCCACAAACTTCTCTTCTCCCCAATCCTATTCAATACTTCCTCATTAGTTATGTGATCTACCCATCTAATCTTCAGCATTCTTCTGTAGCACCACATTTCGAAAGCTTCTATTCTCTTCTTGTCCAAACTATTTACCGTCCATGTTTCACTTCCATACATGGCTACACTCCATACAAATACTTTCAGAAATGACTTCCTGACACTTAAATCTATACTCGATGTTAACAAATTTCTCTTCTTCAGAAATGCTTTCCTTGCCAGTGCCAGTCTACATTTTATATCCTCTCTACTTCGACCATCATCAGCTATTTTGCTCCCCAAATAGCAAAACTCCTTTACTACTTTAAGTGTCTCATCTCCTAATCTAATTCCCTCAGCATCACCCGACTTAATTCGACTACATTCCATTATCCTCGTTTTACTTTTGTTGATGTTCATCTTATATTCTCCTTTGAAGACACTGTCCATTCCGTTCAACTGCTCTTCTAAGTCCTCTGCCGTCTCTGACAGAATTACAATGTCATCGGCGAACCTCAAAGTTTTTATTTCTTCTCCATGGATTTTAATACCTACTCCGAATTTTTCTTTTGTTTCCTTTACTGCTTGCTCAATATACAGATTGAGTAACATCGGGGAGAGGCTACAACCCTGTCTCACTCCCTTACCAACCACTGCTTCCCTTTCATGCCCCTTGACTCTTATAACTGCCATCTGGTTTCTGTACAAATTGTAAATAGCCTTTCGCTCCCTGTATTTTACCCCTGCCACCTTTAGAATTTGAAAGACAGTATTCCAGTCAACATTGTCAAAAGCTTTCTCTAAGTCTACAAATGCTAGAAACGTAGGTTTGCCTTTCCTTAATCTTTCTTCTAAGATAAGTCGTAAGGTCAGTATTGCCTCACGCGTTCCAGTATTTCTACGGAACCCAAACTGATCTTCCCCGAGGTCAGCTTCTACTAGTTTTTCCATTCTTCTGTAAAGAATTCGTGTTAGTATTTTGCAGCTGTGGCTTATTAAACTGATAGTTCGGTAATTTTCACATCTTTCAACACCTGCTTTCTTTGGGATTGGAATTATTATATTCTTCTTGAAGTCTGAGGGTATTTCGCCTGTTTCATACATCTTGCACACCAGATGGTAGAGTTTTGTCAGGACTGGCTCTCCCAAGGCCGTCAGTAGTTCCAATGGAATGTTGTCTACTCCGGGGGCCTTGTTTCGACTCAGGTCTTTCAGTGCTCTGTCAAACTCTTCACGCAGTACCGTATCTCCAATTTCATCTTCATCTACATCCTCTTCCATTTCCATAATATTGTCCTCAAGTACATTGCCCTTGTATAGACCCTCTATATACTCCTTCCACCTTTCTGCTTTCCCTTCTTTGCTTAGAACTGGGTTTCCATCTGAGCTCTTGATGTTCATACAAGTGGTTCTCTTATCTCCAAAGGTCTCTTTAATTTTCCTGTAGGCAGTATCTATCTTACCCCTAGTGAGATAAGCCTCTACATCCTTACATTTGTCCTCTAGCCATTCCTGATAGCCATTTTGCACTTCCTGTCGATCTCATTTTTGAGAAGTTTGTATTCCTTTTTGCCTGCTTCATTTACTGCATTTTTATATTTTCTCCTTTCATCAATTAAATTCAATATTTCTTCTGTTACCCAAGGATTTCTACTAGCCCTCGTCTTTTTACCTACTTGATCCTCTGCTGCCTTCACTACTTCATCCCTCAAAGCTACCCATTCTTCTTCTACTGTATTTCTATCCCCCATTCCTTTCAACTGTTCCCTTATGCTCTCCCTGAAACTCTGTACAACCTCTGGTTCTTTCAGTTTATCCAGGTCCCATCTCCTTAAATTGCCACCTTTTTGCAGTTTCTTCAGTTTTAATCTACAGGTCATAACCAATAGATTGTGGTCAGAGTCCACATCTGCCCCTGGAAATGTCTTACAATTTAAAACCTGGTTCCTAAATCTCTGTCTTACCATTATATAATCTATCTGATACCTTTTAGTATCTCCAGGATTCTTCCATGTATACAACCTTCTATCATGATTCTTAAACCAAGTGTTAGCTATGATTAAGTTGTGCTCTGTGCAAAATTCTACCAGGCGGCTTCCTCTTTCATTTCTTAGCCCCAATCCATATTCACCTACTACGTTTCCTTCTCTCCCTTTTCCTACACTCGAATTCCAGTCACCCATGCATATTAAATTTTCGTCTCCCTTCACTATCTGAATAATTTCTTTTATTTCATCATACATTTCTTCAATTTCTTCGTCATCTGCAGAGCTAGTTGGCATATAAACTTGTACTACTGTAGTAGGTGTGGGCTTCGTATCAATCTTGGCCACAATAATGCGTTCACTATGCTGTTTGTAGTAGCTTACCCGCATTCCTATTTTCCTATTCATTATTAAACCTACTCCTGCATTACCCCTATTTGACTTTGTGTTTATAACCCTGTAGTCACCTGACCAGAAGTCTTGTTCCTCCTGCCACCGAACTTCACTAATTCCCACTATATCTAACTTTAACCTATCCATTTCCCTTTTTAAATTTTCTAACCTACCTGCCCGATTAAGGGATCTGACATTCCACGCTCCGATCCGTAGAACGCCAGTTTTCTTTCTCCTGATAACGACATCCTCTTGAGTAGTCCCCGCCCGGAGCTCCGAATGGGGGACTATTTTACCTCCGGAATATTTTACCCAAGAGGACGCCATCATCATTTAATCATACAGTAAAGCTGCATGACGTCTTATGTGTCATAGTAATACTGAAAGGACAGAAAACAGAAAAATCATGCATCAGCAATCTTCCTTACTGATTTTTTTTTTTTTTTTTTTTTTTTTTTTTGGGGTGCAAAACTGCTATGGTCATTAGTGCCCGGTCCGTGACTTAGGAAACAGTAAAAAACCGAAAATGGAAATCAGCAGCAATGGGAACGAAAGTCATAAAATTAGAGAAACTAAAAGCAGAAGGAAGGCTTAAAAATCCTCTACAGAAAGGGGTTGGTTGTCCCCAAAAAAAGCTTCATATGACTGACGTCATTTCACTGGCACTAATAAATTCGAGAACGCGATCGGCTGAGCGCGTGTCATCTGCTAAAATCGACGATATATCAGGTGACAGCTGTAGACGGGAGCGTAATGGATTAAAATAGGGGCACTCAATTAAAAGGTATCTTAGCGTCCACAGCTGAGAGCAGTGGGGACAGAGTGGGGGAGGATTGCCACTTAAAAGATGTCGATGGCTAAAAAGACAGTGCCCTATCCGGAGGAGTCTAGTTAAAATTACCTCCTCCCGAAGACGCGGTCGGGAGGAAGAGGTCCAAGCACAGGGAAGAGCTTTCACGTCCCGCAATTTATTATGGGGAAGTGTCGACCAATGCGCGTTCCATAAAAGAACAAGACGACGACATAAAACGCTCCATAGATCGGCAACGGGAATCGATTGAATAGCTGGCCGGAGAAGAGAGACTGCAGCCTTGGCCGCAATATCGGCCGCCTCATTTCCACAGATACCAACGTGTCCCGGGAGCCAGAGAAACGCCACCGAGATGCCCCCCAAGTGGAGCAAGCGCAGACAGTCCTGGATCCGGTGGACCAGAGGGTGCACAGGGTAAAGAGCTTGGAGACTGAGGAGAGAGCTGAGAGAATCGGAGCAGATAACGTACTGTATCCGCTGATGGCGGTGGATGTAGTGGACAGCCTGGAGAACAGCGTAAAGCTCCGCAGTATAGACCGAACACTGGTCGGGAAGCCGAAAGTGATTTGGGGTGTCGCCAACAACATAGGCACTCCCTACACCTATCGATGTTTTCGAGCCATCGGTGTAAATAAATGTGGCTTCCGACATTTGTGCACACAGAGCAGCAATTGCCCGACGATAAACAAGTGAAGGGGTACCATCCTTGGGAAATCGACAAAGGTCACGGAGCAGGCAGATCCGGGGACGGAGCCAAGGCGGTGCTGTACCCCAAGTTGTCAAGAAGGTTTTAGGAAAGCGGAAGGAAAGAGAATGGAGCAGTTGACGGAAGCGGACTCCCGGTGGTAGTAGAGAGGAGGGGCGGCCTGCATACCCTACATCAAAGGAGGCGTCGAAAAATATGTCATGGGCTGGATTAGCAGGCATGCAAGACAGATGGCTAGCATAACGACTCAGAAGGACTGCTCGCCGATTGGACAGCGGAGGTTCAGCAGTCTCAGCATAAAGGCTTTCCACAGGGCTGGTGTAAAAAGCTCCAGACACTAAACGTAATCCACGGTGGTGGATAGAGTCGAGACGCCGAAGAATAGACGGCCGAGCAGAGGAGTAGACTATGCTTCCATAGTCCAATTTCGAGCGCACTAAGGCGCGATAGAGGCGGAGAAGGACCACTCGGTCCGCTCCCCAGGAGGTACCATTCAGGACACGGAGGGTGTTGAGGAATCGCAGACAGCGAGCCGAAAGATACGAAATGTGGGAGGACCAGCATAGTTTTCTGTCAAACATAAGACCCAAGAATTTAGCGACGTCTGAAAACGGAAGGTCGACAGGTCCTAGATGTAAGGAGGGTGGAAGAAACTCCTTACGTCGCCAAAAATTAACACAAACGGTCTTACTGGGAGAAAAACGGAAGCTGGTTTCGATGCTCCAAGAGTGGAGGCGATCGAGACATCCTTGAAGACGTCGTTCAAGAAGGCTGGTCCGTTGAGAGCTGTAGTAGATCGCAAAATCGTCCAAAAAGAGGGAGCCCGAGACATCAGGAAGGAGATAATCCATAACTGGATTTATGGCAATGGCAAACAGTACAACACTCAGCACAGAGCCCTGGGGTACCCCGTTTTCTTGGGAGAAAGTACGGGAGAGAGTAGTGTTCACCCGCACCCTAAATGTGCGCTCAGCCATAAATTCGCGAAGAAAAAGGGGCAGCTGACCTCGAAAGCCCCAAGAGAACAGTGTGTGGAGGATGCCTGTCCTCCAACAGGTATCGTATGCTCTCTCCAGATCAAAAAATATTGCTACTGTTTGGCGTTTCCGGAGAAAATTGTTCATGATATAAGTGGAGAGAGCAACAAGATGGTCAACTGCAGAACGATGCTTCCGAAATCCGCATTGGGCTGGTGTTAAAAGACTGCGGGATTCCAGCCACCAAGCTAAACGGTAATTCACCATACGCTCCAAAACCTTACAGACACTACTCATGAGAGAAATGGGGCGATAGCTAGAGGGGAGATGTTTGTCCTTTCCAGGTTTCGGAATAGGAACGACGACAGCTTCCCGCCATCGTCGGGGAAAAGTACTGTCGGTCCAAATTCGATTATAAAGGCGAAGGAGGTAACACAGACTATGGGTTGATAAATGCAGCAACATTTGGACATGGATACCATCCGGTTCTGGGGCGGAGGAGCGAGAAGAAGAGAGTGCATGTTGGAGTTCCCGCATGGAGAAAACAGTATTGTAGCTTTCGCGATTTGGAGAGGAGAAAGCAAGAGGCCGCGCTTCCGCTGCACGTTTCTTCGGGAGAAACGCTTGCGGGTAATTGGAAGAGCTCGAAATCTCAGCAAAGTGCTGACCCAATGAGTTAGAAATTGCGACGGGGTCCACTAATGTATCATGCGCGACAGTGAGCCCAGAGACCGGGGAGAAACTAGGCGCGCCTGAGAACCGTCGAAGCCGACTCCAAACAATGTTGAGGCAAACTAGATCCACTTGGTGGAAGACGTCTAGCAATAGTGAGCCACGTGGACAAGGATGTGGAGAGCCCCAAAGCGGGTGGTGGGCATTGAAGTCCCGAACCAGCAAATACGGGGGTGGAAGCTGACCAAGAAGATGAAGGAGATCAGCTCGCGCCATTGGTGTGGACGATGGAATGTATGCAGTACAAAGAGAGAACGTGTATCCAGAAAGGGAAAGACGGACGGCGACAGCTTGGAAGGAGGTGTTTAAGGGGATTGGGTGATAATGGAGAGTATCATGGAGAAGAATCATGAGTCCTCCATGGGCTGGAGTGCCTTCAACAGAGGGGAGATCATATCGGACGGACTGAAAATGAGGGAGAACAAAGCGGTCATGGGGACGCAGCTTTGTTTCCTGAAGACAGAAGATGACCGGCGAGTAGGATCGTAAGAGGATCGACAATTCATCGATTGGCTCGAATGCCGCGGATATTCCAGTGGATAATGGACATAGGGTGAACAGAAAATGGAGGAGTGTGACCAAGGTTGCTGTCAACTCAACGACTGCTCAGAGCTTGCGACCGACAGCATGGAATGGCATTCAGCCGAAGGCAGAAGATCCTGATCCATAGGTTGTTCAGGAGCAGCTCCTGCCACCAGCGATCGGCCGCCAGCAGTGCGCCTCGTCGACACAGAAGACGACCGAGGGCGATTTCCGTCAGGTGGTGCTGTAGACGGGACACGCCTTGGCGGAGGAGGAGATGAACTGGGTTTCTTAGTAGCCTTCTTGGAATTATGATGTTTAGATGAAGGAGGAACCGATGGTTGTGAAGTTGGGGTACGTAAAAAATCTTCACGAGTATGCTCTTTTGTCGAAATCTTGGTGTCTGACTTTTGGGCTCGAGATTTAGCAGAACCCGATGAAGGGTGAGCCATAGAGTGGGCAGGCGAAAGTGGTGAGGTTGAACGGGCGATCTTTGCGCTGGCCGATCTGACGACCGTGGCACTAAAGGTGAGGTCGCAAGTCTGCGTGGCCGCCTCCTTTGTTGGCCGAGGAGAAGCAAGGACAGTGCTGTATTTTCCTGTCTGAGGCACGGTGGGCTGTCGACTGGCGAATAATTTTCGAGCAGCAAAGGTCGACACCTTTTCCTTCACTCTGTTTTCCTGGATGAGCTTTTCGTCCTTAAAAACGGGGCAATCTCGAGAGGAAGCAGCATGGTCACCCATACAGTTGATGCAGCAAGGGATGGAGGTGGACAAGCACCCTCATGGGCATCCTTGCCACACGTAACACATTTGGCCGGGTTGGAACAGGACTGGCTGGTGTGATTGAACCGCTGACACCGATAACAACGCGTAGGGTTTGGGACGTAAGGGCAAACGGAAATTATCTCATAGCCTGCTTTGATTTTCGATGGGAGTTGAACTTTGTCAAATGTCAAGAAGACAGTGCGGGTTGGAATGCTGTTCGTGTAAACCCTTTTCATAACTCTATGAACAGCCGTTACGCCTTGGTCAGACAGGTAGTGCTGAATTTCTTCGTCAGACAATCCATCGAGGGAGCGTGTATAAATGACTCCACGCGAGGAATTTAAAGTGCGGTGCGCTTCAACCCGGACAGGGAAGGTGTGGAGCAGTGAAGTACGCAGCAATTTTTGTGCCTGGAGGGCACTGACTGTTTCTAACAACAAGGTGCCATTCCGTAATCTGGAACAAGACTTTACAGGACCTGCAATTGCGTCGACAACTTTCTGAATAATGAAAGGGTTGACCGTGGAGAAGTTGTGACCTTCGTCAGACCGAGAAACAACAAGGAACTGTGGCAACGATGGAAGAACCGTCTGTGGCTGAGACTCAGTATACTTAAGCTTGTGAGCAGACATAGTGGAAGGTGAGGAAACCATTGAGGAAGAATCCCCCATGATTACCGGCGTCTCCGATGGCACGCTCCTCCCTTTTGGGGGCCCTCTCTGAGGGCACTCCTGCCTTAGGTGATTGTTCGCACCTCAGGTCACACCTCCCGATAAACAGACGGAGGGACCAATCGGCACTTTCGGAAGGTATCAGCTCGGGTAATCATCCCTCCCTGGGCCTGGCCGTTACCAGGGGGTACGTACGTGTCCTACCTGTCTACCCGGGGCGGGGAATTACGCGTTACCCGTCACCTGCTACGCACAAAAATGCGTGGGTCAGCCTTCAGACACGCACAGGGAGGAAGAAAGAGAAAGAGAAAGGGAAAGGAAAGAAGAGGGGTCTTAAACGCCGCAGCGGAGAAAAGGGTAAAGAGAAGAGGTAAGGAAAAAAGAAGGACAAAGGAAGGATGAAGACATACAAGCAGAGAAGGCGAAGAATGCGTTACATTTACGAGCGTCCGTCTCCAGACGTAGGCACAAACCATACTCCCAGAGTGGGAGACAGGGAAGGAAAGAGCCAGAGGTGAGGGGAGGAGGGGCGAAGATGGGGGATGGGGAAGGATGCGGAAAGGGAAGGTATGCAGCCCGGAAAGGAAGGAGGGCCACATTAGCTCGGGGTCCCGTGCTCGCTACGCACGTATCCACAAAAGAGTTGTGGACCCCCTGGGGGGTTCCTTACTGTTGATGTCATATAGCAAGATGTGAGAGTAAAGGCACACACAATTCAAACTCTACCCACACTGAACTCCAACTCAATACCAAAAAGATCACCAAGGGTAGAAGTATTGTGTAGAAGTTAGAAAAACATCTCAAAAACATTAATATCCTTGCCCACACACAAAAAAATATTGTCAAGGTGAGGAGGCTGATCATGATACACACTCCAAATTTCTAGCAGTTACTTCATCCTCTGAACACACATACAGGGTGTTTCATACATACCATACAAGGACCTATTCTCTGACATGATTTATCTAGTATTTATCATGTGAAATACATTTTAGGTAAAGTGATGAGATCTTACATTACCTGTAAACTGCTGAAAAATGGACAGAACTAGATTATGATTTCAGGTAGGGAACATGGGAAAAATTAGGTATTAAATGAAGTCTTTGATATTGCTTTGCCAACTCAAAACTCAACTGTTACTTTTCGATCCAACCAAGGTCTTGGACTCACCCATAGATCAAAATGTAACTATAACTAAGATTCCATATTCACATTTGTTGGCTTCACCATCTAACAACAAAAAGGTTTCATAGTCATATATGCTGGCTTCACCAACTCTCAACAAAATGGTAATCTTTCAATCATACCTATACGACGAGCTAGGCTACAGATCAACCTGTCACCACAACCTACAGTCCAAAAAATAACAGACACCAAAAATACTGTCAGCATTCTTTTCTCTTCCTGTCTGCGCATGCTACAACACCATTATGCCACAACATCATTATGTCATGGGATAACGACAACATTGCAGTTAAAATGAGTGCTAAGCACATATTTCCTTGGTGATCATTCTTCAATCAAATTTTTCCAATCCTTAATTTGGTAGCAGTGACTTGGCCAACAAAACTGTGAAATGAGCTCCCTGTGACTATTTCTTACAGCAGAGGTGTATCAACCACCAACAGTGTCCTACAATGTGATGTGATGTGAAAGACCTCATGAAGTGGGCCAGTCACTCTCAGATGCACAGATACTTCGTGGTATGGGAGGTGCACAAAGGCGAACATTATTACGCTCAGAAAAAGGCAGTTAACACAGTAAATATTTATTACCATAAACTGAGAGAGAAAACTCTTTTATATTATAATAATATACTGCACATAAAATTTTATTCAATGTTAAGAGCTTTAGAAGTTTATTTTATAACTGCAATATTAAAAGGCACATCCAATGCCCTACCAAGTTTCTTACCCTTTCCTTTAATACTGTTCAAACTGTCAACTTCAGGTAGAGTTTTTTGGTATTAAAGAAACATTGAAAATGTTGAAAACATTTTAGACACTAAAATGTTCCATTTTGAGTGCTCTTTTCAACAGAAAGCCACTGTTTTCTCAATTTTCTGGCAGCTTCCAGGCAGTCTAATGTTCACCATTCTATTCAGCCTTATCAGACTGATTTATATACATATTTTACCCAAAAAAGACTGGATGCTCTGTTTCTGAGATATAGTGTTTGTCTGATAATTCTGAAACACCCCAGGTACCTCGGCACTCCCCTGCACAGAGCCAATTTACTGGAGGCAACAGTTTTAGTGCATAACATGCAGCAACACCAATTCTCCAGTCAATGCTATATCTGTGCTTGCCACCAGTATAAAAAGTTGTGCTGAAAATGTCCTCCGTCTCATGTATGGTGCGTCCTTGCTGTCTAACTGACACCATTGCCAGTCTTTGTTTCAATATTGCATATCTTACCAGTTTTCGAAGTTGTCTTTTAAATTACACAAGCAGTATACCTAAACTACAATTTCATAGTCTTTGTTATTGTTTTCATTCAACTTGCATCCCACACAATAGCTAGTTTGTCAGACTTCTAGTGAAAACTGAATAAAATTTTTATGCCTCTGAAAACTTTGTTTGGTAATTTTTCTAAGACTGCAACAAATTCATAACAAGCATTAAGAAACTTAATAGCATTGTTATTTTTTCCTCCTTTCAAGGTTCATTTACACTTCACACATAAAAAGACAACATGAAATTCAAATTATCAACAGACATAGGTGGACAAACAACTAGAAAAGCAATAACTTCAGTTGCTACAGAAACAGGTTGAACAGCAGCAGCTGCTACAATAGCAGCAGCAACAGAAGCTAATAAAAGCCACTTTGCACCAGGAGCAAGCAACTATGTCAAATGCTTAAATCATCACTACTGGCAGCTAACATTAACAACATAGACATTTTGACGAAAGAGTGAACATGAGTAGTGAGTCCAACATTGAGGGTTCTCCAACTATAGGAAAAAATGACGTTAATGTTACGAACAATGAACCACAATGTTACAAAGCATAGTCAACAATGTTATTTCATCTGCTTCATGTGTTATCTTCCTCGTGAGATGCAAACATGCTAGAAGCGGTCCAAAGTTTCTTTTGAGCATACATCTTAAACAAACAGATACAATTATGTGAATATACACACATAAAAAAAAGTATTGCATCACCCCGGTCCCAAGAACTCCTGAAGATAGACATTGACTGTGGATATTGTATCACAGACACAGTCCCTTTGGCTGTTCAGAGATGTCACTAAACCCACCCGAAGATGTAAACACCAATGCATGAGCAGTGCCTATTAGACGGAGGGGGGTCCAACAGCCCATCATTTCCAGTCATTCCACCATGAAGGAGGTACATGGCTCGTGTCATCTGTAGTTCAACCATGCCTAGATGGTCAATACTGTGGCACGATCGCGTCCGCATTGTTACTTTGTGCCAGGAAGGGCTCTCAACAAGGGAAGTGTCCAGGTGTCTCGGAGTGAACCACAGCCATGCTGTTCGAACATGGAGGAGATACAGAGAGACGGGAACTGTTGATGACATGCTCGCTGAGGCCACCCAAGGGCTACTACTGCAGTGGATGGTCGCTACCTATGGATTTTGGTTTGGAGGAACCCTGACAGCAACACCAACATGTTGAATAATACTTTTCATGCAGCCACAGAATGTTGTGTTACAACTCAAACTGTTTGCCATAGGATGCATGATGTGCAACTTCACTCCTGACATCCATGGCAAGGTCCACCTTCACAACCACATCATGCAGTGCATTACAGATGAGCCTAACGACATGCTGAATGGACTACTCAGGATTGGCATCACATTCTCTTTACCAATGAGTATCGCATATGCCTTCAGCCAGACAATCGTCGGAGACGTGTTTGGAGGCAACCTGGTCAGTCTAAACACCTTAGACACACTGTCCAGTGGGTGCAACAAGGTGGAGGTTCCCAGCTGTTCTAGGGTGGCATCATGTGGGGCTGACGTATGCCGCTGGTAGTCATGGAAGGCGCCATAATGGCTGTACGATACGTGAATGCCATCCTCCAACCAATAGTGCAATCACGTTGGCAACCATGTCGGCAGCATATTGGCGAGGCATTCGTCTTCACAGACGACAATTTGTGCCCCCATCGTGCACATGTGAATGACTTCCTTCAGGATAACGACATCACTCGACTAGAGGGTCCAGCATGTCCTTCAGACATGAACCCTATCGAACATGCCTACGACAGATTGAAATGGGCTGTTTGTGGACGACATGACCCACCAACCACTCTGAGGGGTCTACACTGAATCGCCGCTGAGGAGTGAGACAATCTGAACCAACAATGGCTTGATGAACTTATGGCTAGTGTGCCATGACAAATACAGGCATGCATCAATGCAAAGGGATGTGCTACTGGGTATTAGAGGTAGCGGTGTGTACAGCAATCTGGACCACCACTTCTGAAGGTCTTGCTGTATGGTGGTACAACATGCAATGTGTAGTTTTCATGAGCAATAAAAAGGGCGGAAATGATGTTTATGTTGATCTCTATTCCAATTTTCTGTACAGGTTCCGGAACTGAGGTGATGCAAAACTTTTATTGATATGTGTATAAGAAAAAATTTGATTTTAATACGAAGCGCACTATAACCCTGACCTCACCAAGTATCTTTCTATTTAAGAATTATTCTAACTTTTATCTCCCAACGCCAAACATTTTACATTCTCTCACTCCGCCCCCGTCTATAAGGCATAAAATCTCTCCATTCCAGCATACCTTGGTCTATTACGTGAATCCTTCGGCAACCTAACACGAATGTTTTGTGATTCATGGAAAAAGATTCTTGGGCACCTAGGTACAAAGACACTTGTTTTGAAATTGTGCGTGATGGTTATAAACTCTTATATCCATGTCTCTGTCCTTGTACTTTTAACAATAACGAGTGCACTTGCAGATAGGAGCTGTTGACAACATGTAACCTCTTTGAATATTTCCTACTGTTACGCATACAGTAATCGAATAACGATGCCAATTTATACTCTTTTTAAACATGTGCAGCAAATCACTCTACTCACCAAGTGTAATGAAGTATATGTTGACGACCAGTAAACACAATTTATGACGCTCCATTGTTGTCTATATGTGACTGGATGCTATAACCTAAAGACAAGTTTCACGTATTACTCAACACACCACTGTCACACACAGCCACTGACATTTGACAATACGACGACACAGCCCAGGCACAAAATAAACAACACCAAAGACATTAAACGCCAAAAACTTTCTCACGTCTTTTCCATCTGTGAGCTCCATCAATGGTTTTCGTCCATAGACATGTCTGTGTTTCCATCAAGGAGTTTAACTCCTTGGTTTCTATGTACAACTCCGGAGTGAACCATGGAGTACAAAAATCTCTACTCTACGGAGGGCACAGTAAACAGTCGCGACACTTCGCCTCGATTTTGTTGCCCACTGCGCCAGCAGCGCGCCAAGCAGCCAGTAAGTTAAAGTGTTGAGTTCGGCGCGATCGTGAAAGCTAAAGCGAGTAGTAGTAGTTTATTTTGGTTTATATAGTGGCTTTTGCAAATGGGAACGTAGTGTAGCGGGATAAATTGCAGCAACAACAAGGAGAAGATACCACATGTCTTTTTTATGTTTTCTAAGGACCCTTGAAGTATACACCATCGTATTACAAAACTATATCGTCAGGATTCGCTTGCAAACTACATGTATATTAATGATTAATGTTTCGTTTTAGGACTAGAAAATGGATAGTGAATAGCAGACGAAAACATCTTAGACAAAAATACCATGTCTGCTTTTATAATAATGTTAAGTTTTGTCTACTACACGTCGAACAAAACTAGTTCATCAATGCTGACACTAATAAACTCGTGTGGAATGCAGTTAACCACATTGTTTAACATTTCACATAATCCACCTCATTTGACGCTGAAGTGGAAAGTGCCACAGATTAGATTAGATTAGATTAATACTAGTTCCATGGATCATGAATACGATATTTCGTAATGATGTGGAACGAGTCAAATTTTCCAATACATGACATAATTAAGTTAATTTAACAACATACTTAAGTTAATATAACAACTTTTTCATTTTTTTGTGTTTTTTTTATTTTTTTAATATTTTTTTTAATTTATATCTAAAAATTCCTCTATGGAATAGAAGGAGTTGTCATTCTGAAATTCTTTTAATTTCTTCTTAAATACTTGTTGGTTATCTGTCAGACTTTTGATACTATTTGGTAAGTGACCAAAGACTTTAGTGCCAGTATAATTCACCCCTTTCTGGGCCAAAGTTAGATTTAATCTTGAATAGTGAAGATCATCCTTTCTCCTAGTATTGTAGTTATGCACACTGCTATTACTTTTGAATTGGGTTTGGTTGTTAATAACAAATTTCATAAGAGAGTATATATACTGAGAAGCTACTGTGAATATCCCTAGATCCTTAAATAAATGTCTGCAGGATGATCTTGGGTGGACTCCAGCTATTATTCTGATTACACGCTTTTGTGCAATAAATACTTTATTCCTCAGTGATGAATTACCCCAAAATATGATGCCATATGAAAGCAACGAGTGAAAATAGGCGTAGTAAGCTAATTTACTAAGATGTTTATCACCAAAATTTGCAATGACCCTTATTGCATAAGTAGCTGAACTCAAACGTTTCAGCAGATCATCAATGTGTTTCTTCCAATTTAATCTCTCATCAATGGACACACCTAAAAATTTGGAATATTCTACCTTAGCTATATGCTTCTGATTAAGGTCTATATTTATTAATGGCGTCATACCATTCACTGTACGGAACTGTATGTAATGTGTCTTATCAAAATTCAGTGAGAGTCCGTTTACAAGGAACCACTTAGTAATTTTCTGAAAGACAGTATTGACAATTTCATCAGTTAATTCTTGTTTGTCAGGTGTGATTACTATACTTGTATCATCAGCAAAGAGAACTAACTTTGCCTCTTCATGAATATAGAATGGCAAGTCATTAAAAGAACAACAAAGGACCCAAGACTGACCCTTGTGGAACCCCATTCTTGATAGTTCCCCAGTTTGAGGAATGTGCTAATCTTTGCATATTATGAGAACTACTTATTTCAACTTTCTGCACTCTTCCAGTTAGGTACGAATTAAACCATTTGTGCACTGTCCCACTCATGCCACAATACTTGAGCTTGTCTAGCAGAATTTCATGATTTACACAATCAAAAGCCTTTGAGAGATCACAAAAAATCCCAATGGGTGGTGTTCGGTTATTCAGATCATTCAAAATTTGATTGGTGAAAGCATATATGGCATTTTCTGTTGAAAAACCTTTCTGGAAACCAAATTGACATTTTGTTAGTACTTCATTGTTACAGATATGTGAAGCTACTCTTGAATACATTACTTTCTCAAAATTTTTGGATAAAGCTGTTAGAAGGGAGATTGGACGGTAATTGTTGACATCAGATCTATCCCCCTTTTTATGCAAAGGTATAACAATAGCATATTTCAGTCTATCAGGGAAAATGCCCTGTTCCAGAGAGCTATTACACAGGTGGCTGAGAATCTTACTTATCTGTTGAGAGCAAGCTTTTCGTATTTTGCTGGAAATGCCATCAATTCCATGTGAGTTTTTGCTTTTAAGCAAGTTTATTATTTTCCTAATTTCAGAGGGAGAAGTGGGTGATATTTCAATTGTATCAAATTGCATAGGTATGGCCTCTTCCATTAACAGCCTAGCATCTTCTAATGAACACCTGGATCCTACTATATCCACAACATTTAGAAAATGATTATTAAAAATATTTTGAACTTCTGACTTTTTGTTCGTAAAGTTTTCATTCAATTTGATGGTAATACTGTCTTCCTGTGCTCTTGGTTGAACTGTTTCTCTTTTAATAATATTCCAAATTGTTTTAATTTTAGTATCAGAGTTGCTGATTTCAGACATGATACACATACTTCTGGATTTTTTAATAACTTTTCTTAATATAACACAGTAGTTTTTATAATGTTTGATAGTTTCTGGGTCACTACTCTTTCTTGCTGTCAGATACAGTTCCCTTTTCCGGTTACAAGATATTTTTATACCCTTAGTAAGCCATGGTTTGTTACAAGGTTTCTTACGAGTATATTTAACTATTTTCTTGGGGAAGCAGTTTTCAAATGCATTTACAAAAATGTCATGAAATAAATTATATTTTAAATTGGCATCAGGTTCATGGTACACCTCATCCCAGTCTAACTGCTCTAGGCTTTCCCTGAAATTTGCAATTGTTAAATCGTTGACTGAACGTACTACTTTGGAGGACTGTTTAGTATTGCTGAATGGAGCTATGTCATATACTGTAACTAGCTGTGCACCATGATCAGAGAGACCATTCTCAACAGGCTGAGCATTTATCTGGTTAAACTTATCTTGGTCTATAAAGAAGTTATCTATCAGTGAGCTGCTATCCTTTACCACCCGAGTAGGAAAATCAATAACGGGTGTCAAATTGAAAGAACCGAGTAATACTTCAAGGTCATTTTTCCTATTACCCTCTTTCAGAGAATCTACATTGAAGTCCCCACAAATAATAATTTGCTTCCCCCTGTCTGACAGATAGCACAAAAAGGAGTCCAAATTTTTCAGAAACAGATGAAAGTTTCCTGATGGGGACCTATATACAGTTACAATTATAAATGTGCCTTTATTTAATTTAAGCTCACAGGCACATGCTTCTATATATTTCTCTACACAAAACTTTTTTGTTTCTATACTTTTTGCACAATGATAACTTTTGACATATATGGCAACTCCTCCTTTCTCCATATTTTCTCTCATTACATGTGCAGAGAGCTTATATCCACTTACATTTACCTTATCCATATCAGTAACAATGTGATGCTCAGACAGCCATAGTATATCTATTTCATCCTCAGCTTCTAAATCTTCTAAACAAACCAGAAGCTCATCTATTTTATTCTTTAAACTCCCAATATTTTGATGAAATATACTTACATTATTTTTAATTATACTTTTATGAGAACCTTTCCTTATTCTAACATTTGCAGTACTCTCCTGTCTGAGTTTCTCATTGTGCTTAGGCCTAGTTGCTATACCAGTGGTCACATGGTGTTCAGAGAGGCAGATTATGTCAACTGCGTTGGGTGACTTTAATTCATCAATGCAATTACCTAGGACTGAGATACAACTTGGTGGAGACAAAATTTCTGGTGATTGGTGAAAATTTATTATTGACAGCTGTGATTGGTGATCCAATGTGCTAGAATTGTGCTGTTTAATTTCTTTCCTAAACTGAAGATTTGTTTCAATCCTGACCTCTCGTAGAACTTGACATCTTTCTGTCTTACCTATCCTAAAAAAGGTGCTGCTCCAACACCTGTAACCACTGGTATTTTACCATTCATGGCAGTGCCTCCCCCCCTTAAATTTCCTGCTATTACCCCAGCCAGTTTCCCCTTCCCTTTCCTGTTGAGATGTAGGCCGTGCCTGGTATAGTCCCACCTACTGAGAGAATCAACAGGAACCACACCAATATGAGCCCCCGCACTCGAACCAAGCAGCCGTTCCAACTCCAAATTAACTCTCCCAACAGGAGAGTACAAATGAGGCCGGTCATGGCGTCTCAGGACAGATACAAATTCAACATTGGTGTGTCTCGATGCCGATGCAATCATTACCAGGTCACACTCTATACTGTACCCAGGATCTCTGTCGATGCTGTTCCCTGGCCCTCCCACAATAACCACGGTGTCTTCCCTGGTAAATCCTTTACAGAGTGAACCTAAATCCTCTGTCACCTGATCCAGACTAGCACTTGGTTTGAAAAAATTTGCGACCTGGTATTCTGGTCCTAATTCCTCCTGCAGAAGTTGGCCTACACCTCTGGCATGAGAACTGCCTAACAACAAAACTTTCTTCCTTTTCGATGGCTTTCCTACATTCTTTTTCAATTTCCTATTGAAAGTTTGTTGTGTCCTGTCTACACCTACCTCTGCTTGAGGCTCATCAGTTTCTAACTGAAGCAACAGGTCAAACTTATTTTTGACATTCACCACAAAACTGTCAGACTTAGTTCTAGGCCTGTTCCTTCTGCTACCTGTTGCCACTTCCCACCTCTCTTTGCCCTTCTCCCTCCTTAACCTGTCCAGATCTTCCCTAGCCTGATCTAGCTCAGCCTGAAGGGCAGCAATTTTCCCCTCCTGTTCCACTATCTTCCTATCTCTGCTGCAAATCCTACATAACCACTGATGAGCCTGATCCACTTTCCCGACACCCACGCCACTGCAGTCCCCCCAGTGAAAAAAACTACTGCATCCATCACACCAAACCCCGGAACTAACAATTCTACGGCAAGTCAGGCACTTCTCACTCATGGCAAAAATAATACTTTAGCTAGAATAAATCAATTAAATTACCAAAAATCAAAAAAGACGTTACAAGAATTAAGCCTATTCACAAATGTATATAAGCAAGTTTCTGATTTAAAATTCCGCTGTTTATTTGAGATCTGTATTAAAACAATGAAGGTATACGCTATTTATTTTATATTTCGCTCGATGGAATGAAAAAAAGGACAATTAAACGAGCTACTTTAACTTTGATTCTCTAAAAACGTTACGAGAATTAGGCCTATAAACAAATGTATATAAGCAAGTTTCTGATATAAAGTTACGCTGTTTTTCTGAAATCTGTATTAAAACAATGAAGTTATACGCTATTTACGGTAGTTTACTTATTTGTTACCGAGAAATTAGTTAAATTACCGTGAAACAAGAAACAAACACGTTTACAAAATTTAAGCCTAAGCGCGACTTCGCGAAGTTACGATCTTTTCGTGTTTTCTGAAAAAATACGCAAAGAAAACTCAAACCTTTAACGGCAAGACTAAATGATACACTAATGCATGTATTTAATTTGTTGTCGGCGTTAAACTAAATTATATTCCTGTCTAAATCACTTAACTTTCTGGAAATGGTTTCTGGCGTCACTTACTCGGCGGCCATCTTGGACTCAAATGTTTGACATTCCGTCTAACGCTGTAAAACACTCATATGGAGATTTGAACTGGCTGCTTCTGTGCCATAGATCAGTGCCAGAGTCATCTGAACCGTCAACACAGACCTGCTTCTGGTTTTGCTATATGTGAAGACCGCCTTAAACTGACTTCCCTTGTTTAATCTTCTTCCTCAATTTGATTCTCAGGTATCACATCAGCTTCCTCTATTCTCGACTTCCTCAGTTTCAGTTTCCATCTCTGTTTCAGCACTATCAACATCACGCTTGGGTACATTACTGTATCATTTTGACTACTTTCCTTTATTTAGGTCCATAAACCTCTAAAAATACT
Organism: Schistocerca cancellata; assembly: GCF_023864275.1. Classification (NCBI taxonomy): domain Eukaryota; kingdom Metazoa; phylum Arthropoda; class Insecta; order Orthoptera; family Acrididae; genus Schistocerca; species Schistocerca cancellata. The sequence continues at coordinate 926,699,544 of NC_064627.1, read as the reverse complement.
ACGCCTCTACTACTTATTATCTTCTTATTAACAGGATTATAAAATCTGTAGCCTTTTGAACCCTCACAGTAGCCAACAAAACTATATTTTTCAGATTTTGCATCCCATTTTCCTCTTAATGGATTTGGAATCAGAACCGTGGCTTCAAATCCAAAGACTATTAAGTGCGTTAGATCTGGTTTCTTCCCAGTCCATATTTCATAAGGTGTCTTGTGTCTCACAGCTTTGCTAGGTGATCTTTAATTAAATACACTGCTGTTGACACGGCCTCTGCCCAAAAACACTTTGGCAGCTCAGCATCGCTTAACATACTTCTTGCCTTTTCTACAATAGTTCTGTTGGCTCATTCTGCAACTCCGTTATGAGAAGGACTGTAGTGTACAGTAATCTGATGCCTAATACCCATTCCATTCAACTTTTCCTTAAACTGTCTGTTTACATATTCTGATCCATTGTTTGATCTAATAACTTTAATTTTCTTCCCAGTCTGTCTTCCGACTATTTTGCAATAAACAACAAATGCATCATTCACTTGATCCTAACTATTTATAAAATAAACATACATGTATCTAGAAAAATCATCTATGAATGTAAGGAAATAGAAGCTTCCTCTTTAGGATTTATTCTCCATAGGTCCACAGAGATCTGAGTGTATGAGTTGCAAGACTTTGGTGGATCTGCTCTGACTCGATTTAAATGGCAATCTAGCCTGCTTCCCTTGCAAACACACCTCACATTGGACATTATTCATCCTATAATTTTCCATCCCAGTTGCCACATTCTTCAGTAAAGTCATACATTTCCTATTCAAATGTCCAAGTCTCCTATGCCACAAGAAACCTTTTGGAGCATAAACAGAGTAATTTCGTTCTTTGGTAGTATTTTGAATTGTATTCACTTTGTACAGGGTGTTTCAAAAATGACCGGTATATTTGAAACGGCAATAAAAACTAAACGAGCAGTGATAGAAATACACCGTTTGTTGCAATATGCTTGGGACAACAGTACATTTTCAGGCGGACAAACTTTCGAAATGACAGTAGCTACAATTTTCAACAACAGATGGCGCTGCAAGTGATGTGAAAGATATAGAAGACAACGCAGTCAGTGGGTGCGCCATTCTGTATGTCGTCTTTCTGCTGTAAGCGTGTGCTGTTCACAACGTGCAAGTGTGCTGTGGACAACATTGTTTATTCCTTAGAACAGAGGATTTTTCTGGTGTTGGAATTCCACCGCCTAGAACACAGTGTTGTTGCAACAAGACGAAGTTTTCAACGGAGGTTTAATGTAACCAAAGGACCGAAAAGCGATACAATAAAGGATCTGTTTGAAAAATTTCAACGGACTGGGAACGTGACGGATGAACGTGCTGGAAAGGTAGGGCGACCGCGTACGGCAACCACAGAGGGCAACGCGCAGCTAGTGCAGCAGGTGATCCAACAGCGGCCTCAGGTTTCCGTTCGCCGTGTTGCAGCTGCGGTCCAAATGACGCCAACGTCCA